>NC_138778.1:115180612-116380612 GCF_965119305.1 Pelophylax lessonae
ATAGCACGACCTACTCGCAAGCCTAAGGTTGGGGCTCTCTGGTCTGTCTGTCTGTACCTGTGCAATTTGTATAGCTGTACTTGAGGGAAACCTACATTTCTCACAAAAATTAAAGGAACACTTTTTATACAGAGTACAGCATCAAGTCAATTACACTCCTGGGTTATTGATCTGGTCAGTTAGGTAGCAGAGGTAGTTGTTATTCAGTTTCAGCTGTTTTGGTGCTAATAAAATAAACAAGAGCACTCGATGAGCAACAATGAGATGACCTCCAGAACAGAATGGTTTTACAGATGGGAGGCCACATTTTCTGACTGTTTTTCACTAGTTTTGCATTTGGCTAGGGTCAGTGTCACTACTGGTAGCATAAGGAGATGCCTGGACCCTATAGAGCAGTGGTCCTCAACTCCGGTCCTCAGGGCCCACTAACAGGCCAGATTTTAAGTATTACCTTGGGGAGATGCAGACTAGAATACTGCAATCACTGAGCAGCAAATATCACCTGGGATGTATTTCAGTTATCTTGCAAACCTGGCCTGTTAGTGGGCCCTGAGGACCAGGGTTGAGGACCACTGCTATAGAGGTTGCACAGGCATTCCAACTCCTCCAGGAGGCACATCAATATGTGCCATTGCCAGAAGGTTTGTTTGTCTCCCAGCACAGTCTCAAGAGCATGGAGGAGATTCCAGGAGACAGGCAGTTACTCTAGGAGAGCTGGACAGGGCCAAAGAAGGTGCTTAACCCATCAGCAAGACTGGTATCTGCTCCTTTGTGCAGGGAGGAACAAGATGAGCATTGCCAGAGCTCTACAAAATTACCTCCAGTAGGCCACTGGTGTGAATGTCGCTGACCAAACAATCACAAACAGACTTCATGTGGGTGGTCTGAGGGCCCAATTTACTCTAGTGGGCCCTGTGCTCACTGTCTGGCACTGTGGAGCTCAATTGGCATTTGCCATTGAACACCAGAATTGGCAGGTCCGCCACTGGCACCCTGTGCTTTTCACAGATGAGGGCAGGTGTGACAGACGTTAAAGGGTCTAGAGAAGCTGTGGAGAACGTTATGCTGACTGTAATATTGTTCAGCATGACCGGTTTGGTGGTGGGTCAGTGATGGTCTGGGGAGGCATATCCATGGAGGGATGCGCAGACCTCTACAGGCGAGACAATGCCACCCTGATTGCCATTAGGTATTGGGATGAAATCTTTGGACCCATTGTCAGACCCTACGCTGGTGCAGTGGGTCCTGGGTTCCTCCTGGTGCACGACAATGCTCGGCCGCATGTGGTGAGAGTATGCAGCCAGTTCCTTGAGGATGAAGGAATTGATACCATTTAACAGCCCCAATGCTCGCCTGTAGAACACCTCTGGGACATTGTTTTGGTCCATCTGACGCCACCAAGTTGCACCTCAGTCTGTTCAGGAGCTCAAGGATGCCTGGGTTCAGATCTGGAAGGAAATACCCCAGGACACCATCTGTCGTCTCGAAAAGAGCATGCCCCTACATTGCCAGACATGCATTCAAGCACGTGGGGGCCATACAAACTACTGAGTACCATTTTGAGTTGCTACAATAAAATTTCAGCAAAATGGACTAGCCTGCTGCATCCTTTTTTCACTTTGATTTTCGGGTGTCTTTAAGTTCAGCCCTCTGTAGGTTGATAATTTTCATTTCCATTAAACAATGTGACATCCTTTCCTTCCGAACACATTACCCAGTCCATATCAGTATAGATATCCAGCATATTTTTCCCCTTGAGATCTGATGTGTTTTCAAAGTGTTCCTTTCATTTTTTTTTTTGAGCAGTATATGTGTACCTCTTGGATACTCCTGATATAACCTGTTTTTCACACTGATATCTTTCTAACCACGCACCCCCTGAACCCTTGAAGAAGCCGACCAGGCGAAATGCCCTGGAATGAGTCATCCTTCCTGCTCTGACATGCGTTTCATTATAGCATTGATATGGATAGGACATTATTATATGCATATATGGTATACACATAGGGAAGGACCTCTATCTTCAGGAGTATACCACTTGGAGATTATGTGTGGATACAATTTCTTAATTTTAATGAGATTACATTCCCCAAATTGTCTTTTTTAATATTCTATTTGTAATAAAATTCATTTTATCCTTATAGATGTATTGGTATTGATTCTGAGAGGTGTGTTTTCAGCACTTCTATAGTCCCATCTTCATACTTGTTTTTTTTGCGTGCAGCAGGAGCTCAGACCCCGCTAGCGAATAAAACGCAATCGCTGCAGCAGGAGATTCCTCTATCCACACTGTATAATCTTAGTTCATTTTAGTTTAGCCCACGGGTTATGTATATATCCACCTTTAGTATCCTTGCTGACCTGGCCAATAAACTTCACATTATTAGGACTTCACCTAGCTTTGGTTGTACAGTATAAATAAATGAAACATGGAAGTAGGCAGAAGAAATTTTTTTTTTTTTGCCAAAGGAACAAGAATACAAAGAATAAAAAAAAAAAACACAACTCTACTTTCCACAATTTTAAGCTTACCTGTCTATGAGGAACAAATGGCTCGATCAAGAAATTCTTCAAAATTCCTCTTGCTTTGGCTATCTGCAAAATAGGATTGAGAAAATAATAAATATCCTGTGCAACAACCAAGCAACATTATGCTGGGATGAAGCATATATCTTATAGCCTAGGCCATCTTTATGTAGAGCAACAATTCTTTTTTCAGACCCCCAGAGAGTTATTTGCCATGAGGTGCCATTTTGAACTTCCAGTGACCAGTATGATAGAGTGAGAGCGATAACACCAAATTTAACACACCTGCTCCCCATTCACACCTGAGACCTTGTAACACTAACGAGTCACATGACACCAAGGAGGGAAAATGGCTAATTGGGGCCAATTTGGACATTTTCACTTAGGGGTGTACCCACTTTTGTTGCCAGCTGTTTAGACATTAAAGGCTGTGTGTTGAGTTATTTTGAGGGGACAGCAAATTGACACTGTTATACAAGCTGTACACTCACTACTTTACATTGTAGCAAAGTATAATTTCTAATAGGGATGCACTGATCCAACTTTTTTGGTCCCGATACCGATCTTTTGCTTTGTGAAATCGCCGAACCCGAGTCCGATCCGGAAGTACTGTTTTGTGAGCTTAAAACAAAATAATACTTCCTGATCGGTATCGGCAGATACCTTATAACATTGTGCATTCAAAATCTAAAAAAAATGTCATGGGTTTACTCTTTAAGAGGTTAAACTTCCCTCCTCCGGCAGACGGAACGAAAAGATACATTGTAATCATTGTGTTTACTTAACTGGGAGAGTTGAAAGTCATTTGCAGGAGGCTCTTTTTTTTTTCCCTTTGACACCTGTTCTCTGCTCCCTCCCAAGCTATAAAGAGCAAAACCGGATCGGCCCGTGGATCTGTTCATTTTACCGATCCCCTGATCCAGCTATTTTGCCCGTATAGGGGCCGATATCCGATCCGAATATCGGATCGGTGCATCCCTAATTTCTAAAGTGTTGTCACATGAAAAAATAGAATAAAATATATACAAAAATGTGAGGGGTGTACTCACTTTTGTAAGATACTGTAGGTAGATTAGTTGCCCCCAACACTTTAATGGTCACAATCTTTTTCCATGGCAGCCACACAATCAGCAGTAAAAGTAAGAATTGTTGGAAATACAATTTTAAACAAAGTCAGCAATGGGTGACGTCATTTCTCTTTAAAGTCTAAGTGCAGCCAAAATCATATAGAGAAACATCAGCACAAGGGAGATAATTTACAGTCAGTAGGATGTGTCCTCTGTGTCAATTCCTCTTCTGTTAAGCCAGCCATATACAGCAATAGCAAGGACTGGTAAAGATTCAAACAATCTATGGGTAGATTGAACGTACACAATTTGATCAGATTTTTGCCATGCAATTACTGCCAACGGCTATAGTCGCTAGCAAGAATCACTGTTCTCCCATCAAGGAAGGGTCCCCCCATGCACATCACTGCTCCCCGGAAGGAATTCTCCCATCAACACGGACTGTGTTGATGAAGCAATCGAGTGATTTTTTTTTTTCCGGAAACCCGTGGCCTGCCTTAGTGAAAATCTTCGTCCATCCCGTCATCTTCTCCCCAGTATAGTGGAGTAGAATACAACTAGTAATAGGTCACAAGCCCTCATCAAGTGTGCCAGACTATACCTGCACTTTCTGCCCAGCTCTGCCATTCATAGAAGCCACACGACAGCGTCTATGAACTAAAATTGATCAATCATCCGTCCACCCTCCATTTCTAAATTCTCTTTCATTCTGTATTACAGCTTCTATGGAGTAGCGGAGCTGGGCAGAAAAGGACAAACGTAGACCCCCCTCCCCAGCTCCACTGGAGTGGGGAGAAGTGAGTAGGACAGGACAGAGGAAGAGTTTCACTAACAGAAGAAGAATCAGCACAAGAGACAAATCCTACTGATTGCTATGTCCCTTGTGCTGATTTTTCTGTTTGCGATTTTGGCTGCACTTAGGCTTTAAGGTTCCTTTAATTGAAGGTACTATAAGTGCTTTCCTCAGTATTTATAAAGAGACACTGTCAACAGATCATTCCTTTCATCCGCAACCTTCATATACGATTATGTGCATTTAAATGTACTTTATGCCGGTTATTTACCTATAAAAGCCTCCCTTGTTCACACATCTAAATGTTCTAAGATTGCTGCGGTGCGCAATCATCTTGGATGTGGATGTCAGCAGCCCCAGCAGATTTAAAGCGGTCACTCCAGTGACAATATATCGTACTACCCTGGAGGGGGAAGTGCCTGGGAACCGACTAGTCAACTTTGCTAGCAAGTTCAGAGACACATTGCAAGTTAATAAAAATTGGTTTAGGGAAATTTAAAAAAGCTGCAAGTAAACTATGCAAATATTTTTCTGTGCTTTTACATGTAATATTTTTAAGTTGGTGAAAGGTCCCTATAATGAAGGTAGGTGCCTTGCAGGGATGAGTTCATTCAGATACTAGTCCAAACCCACCTGAGTTATCTTGTCAGGATGCTGTCACTGCAGACCAATGACATGGGCAGCCAAGACGTTCCGCACCCCACAGCGGTGCGTATATACGCCTCTCGTACAGGTGCAGCTGCAGGGTGGGGAATGCCTCAGCCACCTACGATCAGCAATCTGCAGTGACAGCTCAGACACCAGATTGATGATCAATGGCACTGCAATGTTAAGTAAAGTATAATAAAAATTCTGGAGAAATTGTTTTTCTACATGGTTAATACAGAGAAGCATCTTACATTTAAAATTCAGATCAGGTCACTGTTTTTTTCCCTAGTCAAGAGCACTAAATCTCACACCGTGTTCTGACAGCAGGCAGCCAATCAATCTTCCGGCACAAAAATCACAGACCAGGAATACATCCTGTTAATTGGATGCTTTGACAGCTCAAAACAAGCAGACCCACGTAATACAGACACATATTAATATTGGTGTTCAGGGTGGAAAAATACCAAGATCTTTATGTGAACTGTATACAGATCCACTATAGGCAAACAATCGGCACATTGAGTTTCCATAAAATGCTCATCCTGTAAAAACAAAATTATGGGAAAGATAGAGCTATCCTTCTAACGGTATCTGTATCCTATGATATCTGACCGATACTGATTTTTTTGGCTGCCTTTCAGGCTGATAGTCGATAACAGGTACCGATATTCTGTACATTTTAAAGCTGGCTGGCACCCTGCCCTGGGTGGCTGGCTGGCATGCACCCTGCTCTGGCTGGCTGGCATGCACCCTGCTCTGGGTGGCTGGCTGGCTGGCAGGCACCCTGCTCTGGGTGGCTGGCTGGCTGGCATGCACCCTGCTCTGGGTGGCTGGCTGGCAGGCACCCTGCTCTGGGTGGCTGGCACCCTGCTCTGGGTGGCTGGCACCCTGCTCTGGGTGGCTGGCAGGCACCCTGCCCTGGGTGGCTGGCAGGCACCCTGCCCTGGGTGGCTGGCATGTCCTCACTGGCCCAGCCTTTCCGTGGTGTGCACTGTCCTGAAGTGAGAGAGGCGACGGCCTTTGCCCTTCCTGGGTAGAAGCCAGGACTCAGTCAGACTGGCAGAACTTTTACAGTCCCTGTGCGCAGAGGCCTCCTCGCACTGGGCTTTCAGTGCAAAACCTTCTATGTCCTGGCTTATTCTACCTGGGCCGATGACATAGTGGGCCCTAAAAAGATGGCCGTCATGGCAGGGCGAGACCAATATCGATAACATCGGCAAGTTTGAGACCGATACCGATTACCGATACTTTAAAAAAAAAAAAAAAGGTGAATATCGGCCCCCGATAATCAGTCGATCCCTAGTAAAATATACTCCATTTTTACATTTGTCGTTTGCCAACTAGCTAGAACATTTTCCTTTAACCGTCAGTTAATTGATTATTGTTCTAAAAATGATAACTAGCACTAGATCTGCAATATAAATAAACGAGTAGAATACAGTGGAAAGGGACTAGACAAAACATATAAAAGAATATTGGAAAATCCATCAGGAATGGGCATCTGTAAGAATCTGAATCTCCACTAAATCTGTATGTAAAACCAATTTTTCTAAACCTTTGTTATGAAGTAGTAAGGTGTTGGGTCCATTGTCGGACCGATCCCCCGCTGAGAAAAACGGACTCCGACCGACGGACGGAGTGTGTGAAAGGGGCCTAATGGTGTAGCCAGATTGATCACGATAGCCATGGTGCTGTTATTTAGTTGTATTCTCTCCTAATCAGAGGTGTCAAGCTGTAAGGCATTCACATTGGAGTGCATATCTCCAGCCTGAGCTCAGAGCTGATAGCCGACATTCTGTTCATCTGCTAAACAGGGGTAAATATTTCATTGAACGAGCCCATTGCTTTTCTTACAAGATACCCTGACAGCAACCTATTTAGATGATATATGAAACAAGATGCTGCATTTAATGTCAATGGAGACATTGGCATAGTTGTGCAAACATGCATTGCCTTCAGACCTGTTACACCAAATCCAAAAACCTGAAGCTGGATACAGGTGTAAACACGTGGCACAAGAAAGGCACAATTTTTACGTATTAACAAATGGATCGATTTAGTGATCTTTTATGCAGAAGCTTTTGTTCTTTGCCTTACGATCAGTACATTTTTTACGAATGGGTTACGTCCATGTGACTGTAGCCTTATATGGCAGCTTTTTTCGAGTATCTGTTATCAGCGCTAAGCTCAGGCAGGGGAGAGAAGCGAGATGGAATTACAGTCAGCTTGACAGGGAAAATATTTTAAAATTAATTTAAAAATTAAGTAACCCCTGGAGAGGTAAGGCATGGCTTTTACAAAGATAAAGAGTAAGCCCAGAAACATAATCAACATGTCTTGTCTGGATCAGGTTGAGGGAGTCTAAAAAGAATACTCTAGTCAAATCTGTGCGTTTTTTTCCATACGTTTTTATGCGGATATGGTGCGAACGACAGGCTAGATAACAGAGGAATCAAGGTCATGCATTTGTCCAATTGTAAAATGAAGTCATAAAATTGCACAAAAAAAAAAAAAAATCTAAGGCTGCATTCACATGTCAGCGTATTGATAGCGGGCAGAATCGCCGGTGTGTTGCCCGTGATTTGCAATAGCACCCCAAATGCTGTGTGATGTTGCCACGATTTCCGCCTGCCGAATCGCAGTAACATCGCGCAAAAAAAAAAAAATCGCGGGACGCATTACGCCCAAAAAAGTACAAGAGCTTTGGAGCGTAATGCGTCCCGCGATTTTTTTTTGCGCGATGTTACCGCGATTCGGCAGGCGGAAATCGCGGCAACATTGCACAGCGTTTGGGGTGCTATTGCAAATCACGGGCAACGCACAGGCGTCCCGCGATTTGCAATGATTTACGGATCACGGGCGGAATCGCGGCGATTCTACCCACGATCAATACACTGACATGTGAATGCAGCCTAAGCCTCAGGCTCTGTGTGCTAAACTGTATTCCTCAATGCCTTGTTCACTAGGCACAATAAAGGAAGATGGTAGAGCCACAATTTTATCGCCCATTACCACCCACCTAAAAGAAAACATGCAGCCACTCAGAAGTGTACACATGCTGCAGCTTTGCTCCCTGGCAACAGCAATTTATTATACCCCCCGTCGCATTTGGCAGGCAGTATTACCACCAAACGCAACCCTTGCGGCATGGTATTAACATATAAAAAGGTCTAGTCATCTGGTGCTCTACAGCTCTCTATAAAGAGATCCATCTTTTCAGCGGTCCAACAAGGGCTGCCACCTATGCATGATGGTAGACATACTGGAAATTAGATTTTGGGTTTACACTTCAAAAATGGGATTACTATTTTTACTGGGATTACCATGATTAGGATGTCATCACACACCAACTCAGCCAAAAGCTGACCATACATGGCTCAAATTTGGGCTAATTCCTGCTAAAATGCCCTGCTGGAACCACCAGACTTGACAAAAGCCAAATTAAAAAAATTAGCTTGGCTCGGTAGCAAAGTATTGGCAAATAATAACAGCATCCTGTCAGTTGCTGTTTGGGTTTTCTAAAAACTGTGGGTGTCTGAATACAATAGTCAGTAGAGGAGAGTCCTCCATCATGTCAAGCATGGATGGAAGAATCTGTTCATTTTCTCTTGTTCAGTCCCCAGGCAAAAACAGTGAAACCTATTCTATATGGCCCCAAGGAAAGGAGGGGAAGAACAGACCTTTAAAATCCCCAAACCTCTGCACTGGGCACTGACCGCTAATCACCCAAGGAGGTAAGTACAGCAGGGACCAGGGGTGTGGGGAGGATGTAGGATGTTAGATCACCTTTTCATTTTTTGGAAAAAGGTGAATTTGCGCTTTAAAAATAAATACTAATTTGTTGCAATCGACACCCTACATATTCAAACTGTGTATAAAACACACACATCAAATACATGCCTCATAGCTAGCAAATCTGTACAGACATATAGACACTTACTACAGTTTCATGTCCCAAACGTTGCTTCAGCCAACTCTTTACTTGGTCCAAATTTAAGTTAACTCCTACAAGTCCCAGCTTCCCACGACGTTTGATAAGTTGGTCAGGTTTCACCACCAGAGGCTGAAAAAAGAAGAATTACAAGGTAAAGAGCAAAGAAGATTTACCTTTGATCTAGCACTGCAATTAAACAGCTGAAAACCTGACCTAACTACAGACACTAAAGGGTTAGTCTATTAAACACTTTCACGTCTGGGCAAATGCTACAGCAGCCTAAATCATACCAGTATTTCTTATACCGCGATATTTCCTAAGTCCGATAACCTGTCACCACTATCACAAGTGACGCTCATTTACTGTTGGATTTTCCTTGGAGAATTTCAAGGACCAAAAGAAGTCAAACTTAAAATGTCATGGCCAGAGACTCCAATAAAGAAATCTTGTAACATAAATGCTCAAGAGACACCCTATGAAGGGGGTGGAGCCTGCATGTCAAATGTCACATCCTCTCCTGACTGTTTGTAGAATTGCGCTTGTCATGCACTATTGAGTGCTGGCCGTGTAAGTCATTTACTTTAATCAATTATTTAAATAATCCAGCAGAGAGCATTAGGTTTTCTTTGTATTCGCTCTTGGAATGTGCTTATGAATGAATGAAACCGGCTCCTGGATTCGGTCGCTCTCCCCAGTGTGACAGCTGAATCTGACCCTCGGTAATTCCTGGGTCAGATTGTAAGGTGAGAGGCTATATTTTCTGGTGGTGAATTAAGAAGCACGATCACCAAGGTGTCGATTATTGGATTATTGGATACAGTCTTGATTATCTGGGACTTGATTATCGCTATTCACATGGGTTTCATTCATATTGTCTGACATTTATAACACATTTAATATTTATTGCTAATTTTTTGGCGATTTATTGTTTTTGATTGTCATTTTTAGATATTTATTTCAGATTTGTCTGGTGCAGCACTTTTTGGTTTCTTTTAATATTTATTAAAGCGGAGTTCCCCCCAAAACTACCTAAAGTTCTGCTTTAGGTAGTTCTAACCCCCTGACATGCCACATTTGGCATGTCATTTTTTTTTTTGTTAAAACTAGGTACCCGCTCCCTCTTCCGCTCGGAGCGCCGCGGCGCCCTGAGCGGAAGTTCTCCTCTCCCCCTCCCTCCCTGCAATCTTCTGGGACATGTCAGAGGTCCCAGAAGATTGCCGGCCAATCACGACGCGTAGCGCAACTCGCGCATGTGCAGTGCGTACCCGGCTGTGAAGCCGCAAACTGTCACAGCCAGGTGCCCTCATCAGTGATGCCGGCGCCGCAGGGCAGAGAGGGAGAAGACGGCGCATTGCTGGACCGTGGGACAGATGAGTGTGTGGATAGGCTGGAACTCCGCTTTAAGAAGTGAGAACACAGTTGGTGTTAGCAGCTGGACATTGATATTTATATATATTACAGTATCACTATATATTTGTTCACTTTCTTGCACATATTATTGCGCTAATATTCTTTACACTATTAGTATTTTCTCACTGCATCTGAAAACATTTCAGTGAAAGATATAACACCAACATATAAGGAAAAAAAATAGAATCGCTGAGTTGGAAAAGGGATCACCCCCTTGTTTCAGCATGTTGTTGAACCACCTTTTGCTTTAATCAAAGCCTGTATGTTGGGATACATTATGTCTCTACTAACTGCACATCTAGACTTTGCAATATTTGCCCACTCTTTGCATAACTGCTCAAGTTCAGTTAAAATTTGATGGTGACCGTTTCTGGACTGCAGTCTTTAAGTCATTCCACAGATTTTCAATGGGGTTTAAAAGGGTTGTAAAGTCAGAAGGTTTTTTTATCTTCATGCAGTCTATGCATGAAGATAAAAAGCCTTCTGTGTGCAGCAGCTCAACTGATCCCCCTAATACTTACCTCAGCCCACTCTCTATCCAGTGATGTCCACGAGTGCCTCAGCCGTCCAGGACTCTCTCTGATTGGCTGAGACAGCAGCGAAGCCATTGGTTCCCGCTGCGGTCAATCAATCTCCATTAGCTGAATGGCAGCCATGTCTAAATGGATACACATAGCTGCAGCTCACATCAGGTGCCCCCACAGCAAGCTGCTTTCTATGGGGACACTTGACAGGAGGAAGGGGCTAGGAGTTTCAGCTAATGACCTGAGAAGAGGAGGATCTGGGCTGTCCTGTGCAAAAATCATTGCACAGAGGAGGCAAGTATAACACGTTTGTTATTTTAATAGAAAAAAAAATTGAGACTTTACATTCAACTTTAAGTCTGGTCTCTGACTTAAAGTTTCTCCCTCAACCACTGTGTGGTCATTTTTACTGCGTGCTTTGGGTCTGTGTCATGTTGGAAGGTAAGCCTTCTTCCCATTGACAACTTTCTGGCAGAGGGGAGCATATTTTCCTCAAGAATTTGACGGTATTTTGCCCCATCCATTTTACCATCTATCCTGGCAAAAGCTCCAGTCCCTGATGCAGAGTAACACCCCCGTAACGGGATACTACCATCTCCATGCGTTATTTGGATGGTGAGCTGTATTGGATTTCCGACAGACATACTGTTCGGTGTCGAGGCCAAAAAAAAAAATTTTTAGTCTCATCTGACCGTAACACCTTTTCCCATGTGGCTTCAGAATCTTCAAGGGGTGTTTTGGCAAAGCTCAGTCATGACTGTATGTGGCCTTTCCTGAGGAGTGGCTTTCTTGCAAACCTCCCATACAAGCCACATTTTTGAAAAATTTGTGATTTTGTTGTCCCATGTACACAATGACCACTCTTCGTCCTAAATTCCTGCCACTGCTTCAGACAGCTGAAGTAACTGTAGGCCTCTTGACTCTGACCAGTTTCCTTCTGGCTCTTTAATCCAGTTTGGAGCGACGTCCTGATCTTGGGGTCTGTGTTGCACCAAATAGTTTCCACTTCTTAATAATAGACTTCAATGTGCTTCTAGGCATTGATCAAGCATTTGAACATTTTTTTGTATCCATCTCCTGACTTGTGCTTGCCCACAACTTTATCCCGAAGATCTTTGGACAGTGCCCTGCCACCCATAGTTGATTGTTTGCTTCAGTTGTACTACCAGGGACCTGAAATGCTCCAGGAGAGCTCTTCTCATGCTGAGCCAATCAAAATAAAAACACAGCTGAGCACAGTTGAAAGTCAAATGGCTTTGTGTGCCACTGAGAAGGTGATTAGCTACACCTGACAAGTAATTTTTGGGAGAGGAGGTGATCTTTTTTTCAACTCAGTGTATCGGTTTTTTATTTTTATTTTCTGACATGTTTTGAGTAAATACAGCTAGATAAAACAAAAAAACTGTGTCTCTCTTCATTTCAGGCTGCAAAGCCACAAAATGTGATTATTTTAAACTTGTTCCCAACTGCCTGCCACAGTTTTACTGGCTCTCCTGCATGAACTGACGTAGCTCTACGTCAGTCATGTGCCTGGTGCTGGGGGACAAGTGTGCGCTGCCGGCGGTGTGCTACTGCCCCCACTAGACAGCGGGGATGCCGATGCACCCACGATCGCTCCCCGCTAAGAGAGAAGGATGGTCAGCTATTGTAAACACAGCTGACAGTTCTCTCTGAAATAATCACAGAGCGCCTGTGATCCTTCTATATATGATCACAGGTCTCTGTGATAATTTCACAAGCCCCGCCCCCATACAGTTAGTAAACACACCCCTAAGCTCCCACTTAACCCTTTGATCACCCCTAGGTTAACCCCTTCCCTGCCAATGTTATTATTACAGTAACTGCATATTTTTAGCACTGCTTACTTTAGTAATGTCACTGGTCTCCCCAAAAGTGTCAAAAATGTCAGTTAGGGGCCCGATCTGTCTGCCGCAATGTCACAGTCCTGCTAAAAATCGCAGATCGCCGACATTACTAGTAAAATAAATAAAAATGACAAATCTTTCCCCTAGTTTGGAGATGCGATAACTTTTTCGCAAACCAATCAAAATACGCTTATCGCAAATTGTTTTATCAAAAATATGTAGTAGAATACAAATTGGTTTAAAAGGATGAACATTTTTAAAACATTTTTTTTTGGGGGAATGTTATGTAGCAGAATGTGAAAAAATATTGTTTTTTCCCAGAATTGTCGCTCTTTTGCTTATAGCGCAAAGAAAAAAAAAATCGTAACAGGTGATCAAATAGCACCAAAATAAAGCTCTATTTGTGGGGGGAAAAAGGACATCAATTTTATTTTGGTACAGTGTTGTATGACCGCGCAATTTTAAAGCCCCGTACACATGAGTCGAAATTCGGCCGGGAATTTTTTGTCCGACGACCGATCTGCCGATTTTCGGCTTGTTAGTATGGTGCTTCCGACAACCGACTCCGACTTTTCGGCTGAAAAAATCCTGGTGTGCAGGCTATATAAATTTTTGTCGACCGTCAAAACACGTCCAATTTTCGTCTCATTAGTACAGATTTCGATGGGGAAAAAATCTTATGAGCAAGACTAGGCATGCTCAGAGATGAAAGAACACATACAAAGCAATCCAACACATGACATCACTTCAGAAGTAGAATTCTGTCCTGCGGGAAAATTTGTGTGCAGTCTAGGCACATTCCAACCAACAGACACCACTCTGGACAAAAGACGGACGACCGGTCAGCGGAAATTCGTTGCGTGTGTACGGGGCTTTAGTTAAAATAACGCAGTGTCGAATTGCAAAAAAATGGCCTTGTCATTAAGGGGGCAAATCCTTCCGGTCCAGAAATGGTTAAAGAGGGAGGGGGGGGGGGGGGAGAGAGAGAATATGTCCTATACCCACTGTAGTATTGGCTTAAGGAACCACCCAAATTCTCAGACTTGTATACTTAGTCATGGAAATAAAATCTATTCCCCGTCACAAAATTAGCAAAACTTAGTACGCATTGCAGAGCAGGGTGGAGACATCGAGACACTGACCTTTCTTATTCATGCAGAAATTACTATGCATCATAAGACAGTTTCTCTCTGTGCAGACTTCCAGGTCTCCCTGCTGCACTGCATTAACTTGATTAACATTCGAATGATTAAATATTTCTCAATGATTTGGCCTCCAGCCAGACTGTAAATAGATATTCTGCAGATAAAGAAAGATTTAATGGCTGCGACTCCTCATTCATCAGCACTAAGTGGACGGCTCCGAGGACGTGCTTCTTCAGATTGTTCCCTTTTCATATAGTTAGTTATAGTGCCTTGGCAGCAGATTTCTGTGTACAATGAAAACAAGGACAAGTACAAGAACACAGCTTGTACTCACAAGGTTACCAAAAGGTGGATGAGGGGGAGGCAAGGACGAGCAAAGAAAAACTGGAAAAAAAGCCATTATTTTAAATGTGAGGGAATCAGTCTGCAAGCCACAGGTGCTACAAGAGAGGGAATGCAGCAGACATATTGAAAGGAGGGGGTTAAAGATTCAATCCTGTTCACTAGGTTAGGTACAGCGTGTTAGTTGTAAGGGTGTGTGCGTTCTTCCTACAAGAGACCTCCCCTGTGTGAGCGGAGGTCACTTGGAGTCTGTTCGATATATATATTTTTTCAAAACTTTAACAGAATCACTAAAAGTATATTACATATATATATATATATTATATATATATATATATATATATATATATATATATATATATATATACACACACACACACATATACATACATACATACATACATACCACACAGGGCTTTTTTTCTCTCAGTGAAAAGGTACAGGAAATTCCCTAAGTTACTTTGTGTCTCCGCCCCCTACCCACCTTCGAGCACTAACCCTTGGTTCCACCCCTACCCACCTCTGAGCACCGACACTTGGATCCACCCCCTACCCAGCTTCCAGTACAGCCCCTTTTAGAGAATATAGAGCAAAGTATAATTTTGTAGTGGAATGTATGGAATTTGGTTATTAAAAAAAAACAAGAAAAGCAATAAAATAGATCCCCCACAGCCAGCAGCAATATACCGCCCCAGCAGCAATAGACCCTGAGCAGCAGCAAAAGATCTCCAGCAGCCAGCATCAATAGACCCTCTAGCAGCCAGCAACAGTAGATCCCTTCCAGCAACAATTAACCCACAGTATCAAAAGATCCTCCACCAGCAACAATAGATTACCATCCAAGAATAGATCCCCTCCAGCATCAATAGATCCAGCATCAGTAGACCCTGCAGCACCCCTCCTTGTCATGGCATACATTCAGTGCTAGAGGTGCCGGAACTGCGTTCCCCGCATTCCCGCTGCAAAAAAGCTATATATATATATATATATATATATATATATATATATATATATATATATATATATATATATAATCCTGCTAAAAATTTAGCTTTGGAACACATACAGAAGATACCACATGCTTGGCATCCTAAAAAAATAGTTAAATAAAACAAAGACTAACAGCTCAAACAAAACACATCCCTTTTTGGACAGTTCAGGATGTGGTTTCAATGCCTGCCTGTGTTACATAGTTAGTCAGGTTGAAAAAAAGACACAAGCCAATCTTGCTCAGCCAATAAAAAACAAAAACAGTAATGAAAACCCAACCATTAAATCCCATATACACAATCCTATACCTGCAGTTGATCCAGAGGAAGGCAAAAAAATCCAGCAAAGCATGATCCTATTTCCTACAGCAGGGGAAAAAAAAATTCCTTCCTGATCCCCCGAGAGGCACTCGGATATTCCGTGGATCAACTTTATCTATAAATATTAGTACCCATTTATATTATGTACACCTAGGAAAGAATCCAGGCCTTTTTTAAAGCAATCTAGTGAGCTAGCCAGAAACACCTCTGGAGGGAGTCTATTCCACATTTCCACAGCTCTTACAGTGAAGAAACCTTTCCGGATTTGGAGACAAGTGTTGTTTCTTTAGCTTAACCTACTTAAAGTACAAGGTAACTTGGCATTTATTATTTTTTGTTACATTAGCCTGGAAAAGCATTTCACCAGCGATCAACAGATCACTGATGCCATGCAGGTCTCCTGCACACTTCCTGTACGGGTAAGGCGATATTCCCAGACAGACTCAAGACTCAATGAACTACCACAGCGCCAAGGTAGTTCATTGAGAACTACAAGCCGACAGCCACTAAGGATGTAGGGGCTTGTAGTTCATTCAGACACACAGAGCTGTGTGTCTGTATGGCATGGCCGTGTGGGTGTAATAGTGGCAGCTAGTATGGGGAAACGTACTTCTCCCCCTACTGCCACCACAGGGAGGGGGCAGGCAGTGGCTGCAGCAATGGGAACATGTAACCCTAAAATTGGGTGGAACATGTAACATGTTCCCAAAGGTAAATGTATCATTAAAAGAAATTGGTTGGACAGGCAAGGACTTTTAAATTTTAAAAAGGCACCAAAATTTGTTAAAAAATAACAATTTTATTATTAAATGATTCAATTAAATTATTTTCATCATTTAATAATAAAATTGTTATTTTTTAACAAATTTTGGTGCCTTTAAAGTCCTTGTCTGTCCAACCAATTTTTTCTAGTTCATTTGGGATGTGGCACCCATTTACTCTTTTTATGCGCTCAGATTGCTGCTATCTGCGCATTCAATCCAAACTTTCTGAAACGTATAATTAAGTCCCAGTTCACACATGTACGATGACAGACATCGCAGGAGACTCGGAGCCCACTGCTCTGCAAATCACATGCAACGTCTGTGCAATGCGAATTCAGCCAATGCGGATTGTATGGCTGAATTTGCATCGCATTCGGACACAACTCGCACAGGACCCTTTTTTGGGTCCGCGCAAGAATCGGATCACATGAGTGTTCACACCTATGCGATCCGATTCATGTTCGAATTGACAGTTCACACTGCAATATGCGAAATGATCTAGGGGTGTCGTTAAACTTTGTATTGACAACCCCAGTGATTCGCATATGGCCTGTGAGTTGAATGCAATGCGGGAACCCGCAGTGGATTTGCAGGGTTCCCGCATCGCAAATATGAAGTCTTTTTTTCTTTAAATTAACAAACATGTTATACTTATCTGCTCTACGCAGACGGTTTTGCACAGAGCTTCCCAGATCCTCCTTTTCTCAGGTCCCTTTTCTGCTCTCCTGGCACCTCCATCCAGCTGAGTGCCCTCACAGTAAGCAGTTTGCTATGGGGGCACCCAAGCAGAGTCACAACCCCCTGAGTCCATTCATAGACTGCATAGAATGCATGAAGATAAATAAAACCTTCTGCCTTTACAATACCTGTAAGCTTTGAACACAGCCAGTTCAACAGGAACTAGCTGACTTTCTTCCCGTGTGTACAGCTGTCTGTTCTATAGAAGTGGGCCTCATGATTGGCTTCTGTTGAACAGGCATGCTGGAAAACTAGCATCCGACCCACATCCGATATTCCCTAATTAGTAAGGCAATGTGTCTGTTTTTTCAATTCAGCCCACTGGGTTGAATGAAAAAAAAAAAAAAAAAAAAAAAAACACGCTTGTACCAAGCTTTACACACATAGTATTGTGGGAATTCTCAGACGGTAGGGTTGCGCTGATACGGATTTTTTGTACCAGCGAGTACTGATACTTCTGGTAAAGTACTCGCCGATACCGAGTACAGATACCTTTGCGGTTCAATTTAAGCCTATAGAAAAAACTAATGGGCTCAACTTGCACTGCCAAAAAATTGCATGCAATTTGAACACGAATGCAGTGCGATTCCTATCCAATTCGCATGCGATTTTCTCCACCACTCCTGGGTGAACCCAGTATAGAAAGACAGGGAAGCGCCATCTGAATGCAGCAATGGACAGTTGGTTAAAAGTGCACATTTGTAATATATTAAATCCAAGTCTGCATGAGTCCCACGGGGCCTGCCGATGATGGAAAACCACAGCTGCTTGCGATGCTGGAGGAGATGTATAGAATAGGTGGTCCGCCCACAAGCTGACAGCACCCCCCCCCCTTATATCCACCAAAGCTGGCCCCCAGAACTTCCTACATCTCCTCCAGCCCTGTGAGCAAGCGGTTGTGGTCTTTCGTCATCGGTGGACACTATGGCCATGCAGATTTGGATTTGACATATTACAGATAACTACTTTTAACATGCACGTTTTTATAACATTTAAAAAAAAAAAAAATGGTTTGCCATTCAGGCAGCAATCACACCGCATACCTGTTTAAATCACATGCGATTTTTTGCGGTGCGATTTTTGCAGTGGGATTTGAGCCCATTCATTTTGTATGGGTTCAAACCGCACCACAAGGATATCTGTTTCAGGTATCAGAACATTTGCACAAGTATTCGTGCAAATATTCAGTATCGGCACAGATACCAATACCGGTATCGGTGCAACCCTAATTGACGGGTGTTAAAATAGAATTATATTGCTTAGTGTGGAGCCTGCTTGATGTGGACACCCAAATACACAGTTTAAAACTGATCCATATCCATCAAAATTTCCTTTTAATCCACTTGCTAGTATATTTCTTGGAGACAGGGATTATACCTTCATGAGGTTCCGCACATGGGTTCCTGAGTCTACAACTCTGCTGTGGCCAGTACAATGGGTCCTCCTCTCCCTGCCTTCATGAGGTTCCGCACATGGGTTCCTGGGTCTACAACTCTGCTGTGGCCAGTACAATGGGTCCTCCTCTCCCTGCCTTCATGAGGTTCCGCACATGGGTTCCTGGGTCTACAACTCTGCTGTGGCCAGTACAATGGGTCCTCCTCTCTCTGCCTTCATGAGGTTCCGCACATAGGTTCCTGGGTCTACAACTCTGCTGTGGCCAGTACAATGGGTCCTCCTCTCCCTGCTTTCATGAGGTTCCCCACATGGGTTCCTGGGTCTACAACTCTGCTGTGGCCAGTACAATGGGTCCTCCTCTCCCTGCCTTCATGAGGTTCTGCACATGGGTTCCTGGGTCTACAACTCTGCTGTGGCCAGTACAATGGGTCCTTCTCTCCCTGTTAGAGGAATCTTCATTTCTTGTATAGTACAAAGAAAATAAAAGCGGATGCTCAAACACACAAAAAGTTGGCAGGATTACCCAACACTCCCATGTGGACAGGAACAGAACCCAAATTTATGGTAAGGAGATCAAGATGATGGAGTAATTAACACATACAAGGAACAAGGGCCTGACAAAATCCCCATTAAAATATCACTTGAGTGGCCTTAGAGTAACCACAGACAACAGATGGCAATCTTCTTATTTAGATATTTTTCGGCTGCTTAAAGACCCAATGTCTATAGGCTACCTGCTAATACTACTGTCAGAGGTTTTTTTAGAATGGAAACTAGACAGGTTAGACAACTTCTTTTGTTTGTTGCATTTTCCCTCCTAGCAGGTTGGAACTATCTGCAGTATGTCCTCCCAACTAAGACACCTTTCATATGGGTCTGGCTTGTTCTGATCAGCAGGGATCACCATGAACAAATTTCCTGCTGAATCAGAATCAGACCTGAATATACCATTCAGGTCCAATTCAGCAGAAACATTTGTTCATGGATCCCCTGCTGTTCGTTTTGTGACAGCCACACTTTCGTTTTTTCCTGCTGGAGCTTAAGGCAGATCATTGAGTCTTTTTTTGTTTAGCCAGCGGGTTGAACAAAAAAACTGATTTGATGTAGATGGGGGAACTTCTCCCCACTGAGCTGTTGTATTCTGACAGTGGGGAGATTTCCCCACTGTCAGAATACATTGATCAGTGTTGCCAACTATAGTCTGCAGCACTGACTGAGCGGGGAAATTCCAACCTCTGTGCCCATACATGGGTCGAAATTCAGCCAGTCCCCGCTGAACTTCGATCCATGTATGGCTGACTATTTTTGGTTGTTACATTATTTTTCTATTGTATGTGTTGATATGCCTGACAACCTCATTCAGGTGTATAGATTTGGTTACGTGTATTTTTTGTACTTATCAAACAGATATAACATAATGCTTTCAGTGGTATGCTTACAAAGCAAACAGAAGCAAATAAGAGATGTTCATGGTTAGGGTTAAATACATATTAAAGCGGAGTTCCGGCCTCAAATTCGATTTTGGGCCATCCGCTTGCTAAGGGGAACCTGAAAAAGAAATGGATACTGGCGATTTTTTTTTTTTGGTCACTTACCTTATACTCACCTTCCTTTCACTTCCTCCCTCTGCGGCCGCGGCCCGCGCCGTCACTTCCGGTTTGCGATGATTACTGGGAGCTGAACGTCATCGCTCCCAAGAATCAATGCACCTGCAGCGGCCCCGCTCGTCACTTCCGGTGCAGGCACGGCATTCACTGCTAAACAGCTTCTTGGCATGCCCAGAAGCTGTGCAGGGATGCCGCGCCTGCACCGGAAGAGATGAGTGGGGCCGGTGCAGTGCATTGTGGGACTCCGACGTCACCAGAGGACACGAAGAGGGACGCTGCAGCTTCAGCTGCCCACACCTGAGATGGCAGCGCTGGAGAAGAAATTTTCAAGGTAAGTATTTCTTCTTACAGGTAAGTGCGACCCGGGACAGTTCAGAGGCCATCTTTTATGGACTGTACTAGCCCTGACTGTCCCGGGGGTATTTTTAGCTCAAATTGACCCCCGAGGCCGGAACTCCGCTTTAAGTATCTACAGCACATTCTAGTGTCACCCTATTCCAGCTCAACCTTTTTTTACAAA
The DNA here is from genome assembly GCF_965119305.1 of Pelophylax lessonae. Lineage (NCBI taxonomy): Eukaryota > Metazoa > Chordata > Amphibia > Anura > Ranidae > Pelophylax > Pelophylax lessonae. Next base: position 115,201,201 of record NC_138778.1, read on the forward strand.
GAATTTTAAATCTATGGACCATCCTCCATTGCAGTCTCCAGGAGGTATGCACATTTCATCTAATGAATCTCATATGGATGCAGACTTTGGCGGGGTAAAGCTTAATTCTAGGTATTTTATTTAGGTTAATAATCATATTCCATACCGGACCGATTCCTGTGAAAGCAGAGAATCACTGTAGTAGCAGCAGCCTCTTCAGCTATCCTTGCTGTCTGCTAGGTCCTGTGTCAGGGGACAGCCCTGCTGCATAGTGAACCCGGTGAGTCGCATGCTCAGCATGGGCAACATTCAGAAAACACCTTGTATTTTTCTCAAGGCGTTCTATGATTGGATGAGGCTGGGTTCACACTTATGCAAATTGGATGTAGGTTTCCCCGCATCCAATTTGCATTTAAGAAGACGGAGATAGGCTCTCAATGGAGCTGGTTCACACAGCTCCGGGGCAGCCGCAGTCTGCACTGGAAAAGGGTCCTATGCGTCTTTGGCTTAGTTTCAGGTCCGAATTCAGGCAAAAATTTGGACATGATTCACACCTGGAATGGAGAACAGGGGCGCATTGGACCCCCTGCTGCGAGTCTCAGCCGCAGCTAGTGTGAACCTGGCCTGAGTGGAAAATGTGATGTCACCACTCCACCTTTCTACTCCATCCAATCAGAGAACACCTTGTTATAATTGTTAACAAAAATACAAGGCAATCTCTGAAAATTGCTTGTGGCATGTGAACAACCCCCTACGTTCAGTATGCAGCAAGGCAGCCACTCGGCAGGGGACCTGGAAGACAGCAATAATCACTGTAGTAGCAGCTTCTACTACAGTGAATTTCTGCTTCCACAGGATCAGGCAGGTATAGAATATGAACTACGTAAAAAAAATAAAAAATACTGGAATTCAGCTTTAAGTAAATAAATCCAAGCAATGAAAAAGAATGTTACAGAATTTCCAAAAATTGCTTTTACTGTTTGGTAATAACAAGAATCCTTTATTCTTACCTCCGTCAACAACCATGGATGGTCTTGTACCAGCCGGTCCCAGTCAGTGTCATAGGTCACTTGGGCATACTTGAAGCGGTTTTGAACGGCAGCTGTAGTACAGATGTACTTATACAGGAATTCCTTCCCTGTCTGCTCTGAAATGGCTTTAGCTGACATGGTGCTGCCAGATTATGTGGAACGATATCTGGACACAAAAGAAAGAAAATCCAAGTGAATAATTATAAAAAAAAGAGAAATCATCAATACAGGAAGTATATTTCAGGTTTACAATTTGAATGCTTCATTCTGATAGCTGGACCTCTCTTAATTAAAGCAACCCTATCACAACTGTATCACTCAAAATGTGCTAGTATTTATAACCTAGAAGTGCCTGCACAAAATGCCTGCAGCAGCCTTCAAATCCCCACTGCTACACTTGAATTGGTTGTTCAGATGGCCCATCATAGAGATAAAATCTTTGTGATGTAGGAGCACTGAACCTTATGGAGACGCATTGCAATGTGATGAGCGGTTTGCGGTCCTAGAAGCTGCTCACCAGCAACTTTGTGGTCCTGCTGGACCCCAAAAAGGAGTTTACTAAAGATTTTGAAGGATGGGACTGCCATACTAGCTTGTAGAGTCCACTGAAAGATTTTATGTTGCAACAGCCAACACGGTTCAGGGGTTCATCAGAGCGCTGAACCTCTGAAAGTCATTGGCTATTCCAAAATATTATCAAAAGACTATACAAGTTGGTGTGGGGCTCCCATCCCATCACAGAGATGAGAGAGGAAGGGAGGGAGTAAACACTAGCACAAGTGTCAGAGCTTTACCTGATCAGAATAGCCCTTGACCCGGGGGGGTGCATTGGCAGAGCTCAGAGGCTGCTGAAGGGATTTATAACTAGCGGCAGTTTTTTTTTTTTTTTTATTGGTTTAGATAGATAAACTTGTGACTATGTAGCAGTTGTTTTGTACTGACAGATTTGCTTTAATATTCTGTTAACCAAAATGGCAGCTGCCAATGCGGATCGCTCCTTAAAATGCAAGTTGCCTGGCTGTAATGCTGTACCTTTTTCTTCGATAATTCAAGCCACTGACCCATAACAAGTATATAGATAAGGAATTTGGATATAAACCCAGCTTACTTGATTTATTAACTAGTTCCAGATGATTTAAAAAAAAAAAAAACAAGGAATTTGCAGTCACTACTTACCAACCAGCCAGCCACCAACCGGTTGGTGGCTGGCTGGTTGGTAAGTAGTGACTGCAAATTCCTTGGCTTTTTTTGACATGCGTTGCCCTTCCAGTGCTCCTTGCTGTTAAGACCAGTTATAGGCTGGGGAGCTGACCACTTTTTGTATAGTTCCAGGTCAATACCTAGTTTCCACTGTGAAAGAAAGATGGCTTTCTGTTATACATGAACAGAGGAGGAGCAATCAGATTCCAGCACACTGCAGCCAATCAGAGAATAAACGGTTCTCCTCAGCAATTGTGACTGAGGCCCTTTTCATTGACTCCAATTCAGAGCCAGTCCAGCACACCAGTGGCTTATGAGACACAGCACTAGATGACAGGTCACTAAATCAAATACTCAAACTGAATATCGAATATAAACACACATCTCTATCTAAGCTTAGAATAGGTTCACATTGATGCAGCTCTATGATGTCCCTGCACCATTTCTGGAATCGCAGCCCGCAAAGAAACTGCAAGTGCAGTATGGTTCCCAGTGCGTGCAGCATGCCTTTAGGATTATTGGCACCCGCATGCATTCAGTGCATTTTTCCATGCGAGTGGTGGCAGCTGCCGGAACAGGTGAGGCCCTGCTGCGGGAACCACCCTGCACGGATGTGATGTGAACCCAGCCTTATACACACACACATCCATAGTACATTATATATATATATATATATATATATATATATATATATATATACACACACACACACACACACACACACACACACACATACATACATACATACACACACACACAGTATCTCACAAAAGTGAGTACACCCCTCACATTTTTTTTTTTTTTTTAAAAGTGCTCAGGAAAGCCGTGAAAACAATATCTGGCGTGGAGTAAACTTACTGTTTTGGCACGACCATTGAGCTAGAAATGTTATATATACATACATACATACATACACAAGCATGTATACCAGCAAACAATGATCTTTGAACAAACTGTAGGCGATGTATTGCTTTTGGCGGTCAAACACACAGTCCTTCTAATACACTACTTCTTCTTTGTAATTTAGTTAAGGGGTATACCACAGAACAGATTTTGAAAGCAAGACCTCTGCCTAATGCATGAAAGAATATGGCATGTCTAAGGCATTCACTAACTTCTTAAAAAGCAGAACACCCAGGGGCTGAAAAAGGAAATTAAAGCAAAGAGATATGATCACTTAGTACTCCTCAGCCCTGGCCCCAATTTGGTTTGTGAAAGGAATCCTGAAGCACTTTCAGTAAACCTATATAAAAACATAAAAAAACCTACATTAGGTGCCCGACTTAAATTTGCCACATCATTAAAGTGTTACTAAACCCACAACAGTAAAATCAGTCTGTATATGCAGTAAAGCATGCTCGTTCTACTCACTGAAGAACCTAAGGGGTTAATCCTGTGCATTGTGTAAAAAGGCTGTTTGATTAGGTCTTCTCTGATCCTCCCCTTCTTCCACTGTCCTCAATCCATCTGCTGATAGTACAGAGCCTTTGGAGTTACTCTGCACATGCTCAGTTTGGTGTGTATTTCTGGAGAGTTTTTTTTTTAAATGGAAGGGTGCATGTGATGAGCACCGGCCCAACCAGCACTGTCTAGACAGAGGATCAGGGGTTCTGGAGCCCAAAGGACAGTCAGAGGAGAATGAAAACTTCTCCTACAAGCTTTAACCAGACTGATAGAAGTCACAAGACTGCTATATACTGCTGATGAGAAAAAGGTATTTAGCAGTTTATATTTACTAAAAAAATTGCATTTCTATGTTCTGTATACTGTGAGAGATCAGATATAGTGAACGCTGGGTCCTGAGTTTAGGAATGCTTTAAGTAAAGCCTCAAGGCCAAGGCAATGTGAGCAGACCTGAGCAGCCACCATAATCTTTTATATGTGGGCTGTAAAAACACAGATTAAGGGTCTGTTTTGCTGCCCCTTGTGAACTAAGCCTAACAGCATGTTTTTCCTTATTTCAATATGGCTTGAAAGGTGACAAATTCATCTCATTACCGACTCTGCAGTGTCTGCTCTTATAACGTAGCCATCCCCTGACAGTGAAACACCCTACCACTGACCTCACATTGGCTTCTTATGAGATGACTAGAAAGTACACCACCTTCTCACGCCTTAGTAATATTGAGAATCCTCGTAGAGTGCAAATATAAAACATGTTGGCAGGTCTTAAGTCCCGGTTCACACTACCGTGACTTGTCAGGCGACCTGGTTGCCTGACAAGTCGCGGTCCATTCTGTGCCACGGGAACTGTTCTAATAGGAGCGACTCAAGTCGATCCGACTTAGAAAATAGTTCCTGCACTACTTCGGGCGACATCGGAGCAACTTGCATTGACTTCCATTATGTGAAGTCCGTGCAAGTCGCGCCGAAGTCGCGGTGCACGGCGACTTCACTAGTCGCACCCGAAGTTGGATCGCCATAGTGTGAACCGACACTAACACTCTTGTTTTCTAAATAAAAACAGTGCATGCAGACTTACATTTTTCTGGGAATATTTTTACGTCTAAGTGCCGGTTCACATACTTGTGATGAGGGATCCCTGCGAATCCACTGCGGGTTCCCGCATCGCATTCAACTCGCAGGCAGTTCACACTGCAATACGCAAATTGCTGGGGGCGTCAAAGTTAACAACACCCCCAGATCAGTTTGCGCTGTCAATTTGAACATGACTTGGATCGCATAGGTGTGAACACCCATGCGATCAGATTCTGGTGCTGACCCAAAAAAGGGTCCTGTGCGAGTTGTGTGCGAATGCGATGTGAATTCAGCCATACAATCTGTATGGAGAGAGAGTACAGAAAACAGAAGGCAGAAGTTCAAGCAGCCACAGCAAAGATGGATGGATCGAAATGACACAGAGCACAAGCTTTGTGACAGACATGTGTACAGTATAAACCCAGGCTTGTAATAGGGACTTCAGCCTGGGTTCACAGGAGCAGTGTGGGAAACCGCATGTGATTTGGACAGGAATCGCACGGCATTCCTGTTCAAATCACATGCGATTCTTTGCTGTGCAGTTCATTTTATATGGGCAACAATGGCACAGTCGATATGCATTGGTATTGGCGAGTTAAAAATGAAAAAAAGGATCAGTACTTGTAAAAAAAATAAAAATGGTATGTATGAACAAACAGGAAAAGTCTGGAAGAAGAAAGGAGGAGAAGAAAGGATGAGAAGAAAGAAGAAGGAGAAGAAAGAAGAAGGAGAAGAAAGAAGAAGGAGAAGAAAGAAGAAGGAGAAGAAAGAAGAAGGAGAAGAAAGAAGAAGGAGAAGAAAGAAGAAGGAGAAGAAAGAAGAAGGAGAAGAAAGAAGAAGGAGAAGAAAGAAGAAGGAGAAGAAAGAAGAAGGAGAAGAAAGAAGAAGGAGAAGAAAGAAGAAGGAGAAGAAAGAAGAAGGAGAAGAAAGAAGAAGGAGAAGAAAGAAGGAGAAGAAAGAAGGAGAAGAAAGAAGAAGAAGAAGAAAGGAGAACTTTTTTTCTTGTTCCTCGGTTATTATAAAGGATTCCCATTATAACACATAAGTAATGAAGAAAAGCTATGGAGACGTTCACAACATTCTCTGTAGGCCTGTTGGGAAAAGCTGTTACATGCACACTCTGTATACTTCACTGCCTTCTACAAACATCTACTACACAGGGGATTAAACGGGTCCCGATCTCACCATTACACAGCTCCCTTGTTCTGTAAGAGATCTTGCTGACTCTTACTACAGTAAGCTCCCTGTAGTCTGGAACACATTACAGTTCCATTGAAGAAATGACGCTGACCTACGCGATCATTCAGTGGGTGGAACGGACAACTAAAAGGAGCTGTAACACTTTCTGTAAGAAGCTCTGCAGGTCAGTCAAGTTCCTCCATCCCAAACTTTATCATCCAGGTCTTAATGGACCTTGCTCTGAGCACTGGTCCAGATCATTTGGTGAAGGGGAGGGGGATTATGGTGTGGGGTTGCTTTTCAGGGGTTGGGCTTGGCCCCTTAACCACTTGCCGACTGCCGCCCGACTATATACGGCGGCGGTCAGCCCCTCCCAGGCAAAGTGACGTATGGCCTATTTTGCGATTCGGCACTGCGTGAATTTAACGGAAAATTGCGCGGTCATGCGACGCTGTACCTAAACAAATTTGACGTCCTTTTTTCCCCACAAACAGAGCTTTCTTTTGGTGGTATTTGATCACCTGTGCGATTTTTACTTTTTGCGCTATAAACAAAAATAGCGTCAATTTTTCAAAAATAACAATATTTTTCACATTTTTATATATGAAATTCCCCAAAAAAAAAAATGTAAAAATCTAAATTCTTTAACATTTTTGGCCAATTTGTTTTATGCTACATAGGTTTGGTAAAAAAAAAAAACAACAAAATCGTAAAAAGCGTATTTTGATTGGTTTGCGCAAAAGTTATCGCGTTTACTAACTAAGGGAAAGATTTTTAACGCGTAATGGCGGCGATCTGCGATTTTTTTTGCGATACTGCGACATTGGGGCGGACAGATCGGACCCTTGACTGATATTTTTGACACTTTTGGGGTTACCAGTGACATTACTGCAGTAATCAGTGCTATACATATGCACTGTTACTGTAAAATGACACTGGCAGTGAAGGGGTTAACTTTTTTTGAGAGGGAGGGGTTATGTGTGTCCCTAGGGGCGTGATTCTAACTGTGATTGGCTGTGGCTTGAGTTGTAGGAACAGTGATCAACGGTCCTACATAGTAGAACCGTATGATCACTATTTCTACACAGGGGAGAATGACAGGCGGCTTTGTTTACATTAGCCGCCTGCCTTTCTCCCGCTGTCACGGACGATCACGAGTGACCAGCGGGCACACGCGCGCGGGGGGGGGGGGGTTTCCGTGTCCGCGTGGGAGCGCACCTCCCGGCGGCGCGCGCTTGCTCCCTAGACCCTCACAGGCTAGTGACGTAGCCCTACGTCGCTTTGCCTGTGAGGGGCTGACCACCGCAGTAAATAGTCGTGCGGCGGTCGGCAAGCGGTTAAACAATGTATTGAATTCAGCTTGTAAGTTGGAGACATCCTGAAGGCTGCATTCACACCTGGGTGTAGCATCTTTGATTGTTTTTCCAGCATTTTTTGCACAATGTTTGCATTTTTTTATACAGCGTTTTTTTATTAGCCAGTAGAGAAAACGATTATCTGTTGCATCATTTGCCGCTAGGTATTTCAGCTTTTTTAGCTTTTATGTTAGCTTTTTATATTATTATTAATTTATTATTTTTTTTCTTAAGGGTAAAAGGTTAGGATTAGAAGTTGGGGTAAATCTTAATATTATTGAGAAATTAAATTATACTTCCACCCAAAAACATGGAGTATCACAAATATATAAAATGCTGACAGAGTGGCACAGTTTGGAGAAACCTCCGTTCATGGTAAAATGGGAGAAAGAAATAGGGACACAACTGTTAACCACTTAAGCCCCGGAAGATTTTACCCCCATTCCGACCAGGGGGTATTTTGCGATTCGGCACTGCGTGACTTTAACGGACAATTGGGCGGTCGTGCGACGCTGTACCTAAACTAATTTGGCGTCCTTTTTTTCCCACAAACAGCTTTCTTTTGGTGGTATTTGATCACCTGTGCGATTTTTTGATCACGCGCTATAAACAAAAAAAGAGCGTCAATTTTGCAAAAATAGCAATATTTTTCACATTTTTTTATATGAAATTCCCCCCAAAAAAAATGTAAAAATCAAAATTTGTTAAAATTTTCGGCCAATTTGTTTTATGCTACATATGTTTGGCCGGCGGACATCGGGTCCGCTGGTCACACGCGTGGGGGGGGGGGGGGGGGGGGGTCCGTGACCACGCGGGAGCGCGCCTCCGGGGGGGCGCGCGCTCGCTCCCTAGACCCTCACAAGCAAGCAACGTAGCCCTACGTTAGTTTGCCTGTGAGGGGCGGCTGACCGCCGACATAGATAGTCGTGCGGCGGTCGGCAAGTGGTTAAAACAGGAACTGGATGTAGTACTAAAGGCGGTTGGATCGATAGCCATAGATGTCAGTACAATAGAATTAAATTATAAATGTCTGTCAAGATGGTATATTACACCAGAATAAATAAATAAATACCAACCGGATAAGAGAGACAAACGTTGGCGGGAATGTGGAAGTTCCGGAACAATGTATCACATGTTCTGGGACTGTCCAAAGATTAGAGAATTTTAAAGAGAGAAGGTCCGACAACTTATTGGTGAAATTACAGGAATAATGATTCTGAACGACCCTTGGGTATGTCTATTTCATAAAACAACAATGCCACTAAAAAAAATATAAAACAACACTGGTCCCGACCTTATTAAATGCAGCAAAGGGAACAATACCAAAAAAGTGGAGAGAGGTGGACAGCCCAAAATTAAAGGATTGGTGCAATAAGATAAACAATATCTTTCATATGGAATATATATGCAACTCTCAAAAAGGAGATCCCAATAAATATGAAAGAAAAGTAGGGAAAATGGATAAATTTTAAAAAATCAATTAAATATACTGAAATTAATGCTTAAACATTACTGCAGCGGAAGACAATAGGAGGAAGAAGGCAATATGGGTAGAGAAGGGAAGGGAGCAGTAAAGGGGATAAAGCATTATAAGTTTACAATTAACAATAGCTGTCTATTTCTTTATAAGTTTATGTGTTTTTGCAATTTTCTTTTTTTTTTTTTCTACATGTGAGATGTCTGTAATTTTATATGCAAATAAAATAAAAATTAAAAAGAAAAAAAAAATAAGTTGGGGTAAGGGTTCTTACTACTACTACTACTAATAATATATTAATAAATAAATGTATTATAAATACACAAATAAATTAAAAATCATAATAAATAAATTCAACAAATTAATACCAAGTAATAATAAAATAATTAACCCCTAACCCTTAAAAAGATAAAATAAAAATAATAAATAACTAAACACCCTAATACCCTGGCCTCTCCCTCCTGTCGAGTGCCTCCACAGCAAATAGCTTGCTATGGGGGCACCCGAGCCGAGTCTCAGCTCCCTGTGTCCATTCAGACACCGAGCCCCATTTAAGCCCCTTCCCTTTTTTCTCCCAATTGGCTGACTGACTTGTGATTGACAGCAGCGGGAGCCAATGGCGCACTGCTGGGTCTCAGCCAATCAGGAGAAGAGACAGACAGCTGAGGAACTCGTAGACGTCACCGGGGGAAGATGGGGCTGCTGGAGGGTGGCTGCAGCACACAGAAGGTTAGAGTGCATTAAGATAAAAAAACCTTCTGACTTCACAACCACTTTCAATTGATGTTCAGGGTTAGCTTGGACAAGGAAGCAGAAGAGGGAGGAGCATGTTAGGCTACAGGGCTGTGTGTTTCTGTTGCTGCACACAGTGTAGGGAGACACAACTATTCCCTGCATGCAAGGGTGAGTTCATAGGATGCTGTAAGAGAGAAAAGGAGCCACTCAGACACAGGTAACCTGGGGCAGTGGCCATGGCACCAACGTAAACTAGAACATAGACAAGGATTAAAAGATAACAAAACTGCATACTAAGTGATTAAATCAGCTACTGAAAGTGCCAACAAAAAAAAAGCGGAGGGTTTAAAATCACTTTAAGCTGGCTATCTGAAAATCTTACTGACTCCTACACAAGTGGATTAAAGTAAATAAACTTGAATTATGTGCATCTCATTCTGCCATGTAAACAGATCTATGTAATGGATTTATAGCAGTACAGCATTTCACGCTCTGCTAAAATAATCTTAATAAAATTCCAGATTTACACCAGATTTTTAAAAGGAGTTGTAAAGTCAGGTTTTTTATTTTATGCATTATTCATGCATATTCTATGCATGAAGATAAAAAAAAAAAAAAACCTTCTCGGTGTAGCGGCCCCCCTAATACTTACCTGAGGTCTTACTCTGTCCAGCGATGTCCTTCTCTGTCCAGGATTCTCCCTTCTGATTGGCTGGGACACAGCTGCAGTGCCATTGGCTCCCGCGGCTGTCAAAGTCAGTTACCCAATCAGGAGAGAAAATTAAGAAAAACGTTGTTTGTTTTGCAAAAAATTTTTTAAAAAAACAGTGGTAATTAAATACCACCAAAAGAAAGCTCTATTTGCGTGAAAAAAATTATAAAAATTTCATATGGGTACAGTGCTGCATGACCGCGCAATTGTCATTCAAAGTGCGACAGCGCTGAAAGCTAAAAGTTGGCCTGGGCAGGAAGGGGGGTGAAAGTGGCCTGTAGGCAAGTGGTTAATAAAAATCAATCAATCAATCAATTAAAAAAAAAAAAAAATAGTGAACATTGACAGGCAGACATAATTTTTTTCATTTACAAGTCACTTAAAGTGGTCTACATCCTTAAAGCGGAGTTCCGGGCACAGAAATGATTTTTTACTGAACATACCCCCGGGACAGTCAGGGCTAGCACATTCCACAATGGCTAGCCTCTGATCTGTCCCGGTTCGCACTTACCTTTTAGAAGAAATACTTACTTTGAAAATTTCTTCCACAGCATTTCCATCTCTCTTGTGGGCAGCTGAAGCCGGCGCGGTCCTCTTCGGTGTCTTCTTCCGCGTCTTCTTCTCCCAGAATGCACCTGCACCGGCCCCTCTCGTCACTTCCGGTGCGGCGCCGCATTCCTAAACAGCTTCTGGGCGTCGCCCGGAAGTGACGTGCGGGGCCGGTGCCGTCGCATTGATTCCTGGGAGCGATGACGTTCAGCTCCCAGGAATCATTGCGAGGCAGGAAGTGACGGGGTGAGCCTCGGCGCTGGAGGAGGAAGTACCCTGAGGTGAGTATTTACAATCTTCAATTACAAGGTGAGTATACAAAAAAAAAAAAAATAACTATCCAATTCCTTTTCAGGTTATGTGTAGCTAGCGGAGGGGCACAAAAAAAAAAAAAAAAATACAGATTTTGTGCCCGGAACTCCGCTTTAACAGTCTTCACCTTAAAGCGGTAGTATCCCGCTTTTTGTGACTTTTAACTACAGGTAAGCCTATAATAATTCTTACCTGTAGATACAATTAATATCTCCTAAACCTGCACGGTTTAGGAGATATTTGCACTCCATGCAGCCGCTGACGCGAGCGGCGCATGCGCTCTGATGGTCCGGGGGGGACCTTCAGTGTTCCTTGACGGAAAGTGCCGGAAAATGACTCCCGCGCGCATGCGCGGGGAGTGACGTCATCGCGGCTCCGGCCGATCACAGCGCTGGAGCCGCCAAACCCAGAAGAGACGCCGAGGGATCATGTCCGCTCCCACAGCGGTGTCCGGGGGTCCGTGTCGGGGCTTCTTTCTAAGGTAAGTATTTCATAATGAGCTAGAATGTGAGGAGGGAGCAGGGTGGGACTTACTAGCTCTGTGTGTGTCTATGGGCGCACACAGCATGACTTTGGCTGTGCGATGCTGGAGCTCTTATTTTGCTGCAAGAGCTCTCCAATGTCAAAATGATTCCCCAATTGTCGTTCTGGAAAAATCTTCTTATTTCCAAGGGAGGGAACTACTAAAAACATGTGCATGTCCCCTGTTAATGGATAAAATGTGTGTGGGGGGGGGGGGGGGGGGTCCAGTGAGTTCAAAAATTGGCAAGTGCTTTTTACGCATCGATCCTGGCAGGACAGCTACAAGTCTGCAGCCACACCTAAGAGTATTCTAAATGAAGGGCGATTGAACAGATCCTGCAAAAGGTAAATAGCCGCGGCCATTACCACACTCCAGCAAAAAAACAAACACCAGCCCCCACCCTTCACTTTAACTGCCAAACCCGCCACTATGACTTCTAGGTAAGAAACAGAGACAAGGTATAATCCAGGCGGAACAATGACACGGAGACAAGTCTGACAGGTACATACAGGTCAAGAAAGGGTTACTTGTAGCCTGTCAACGTATGCATCTCACTTTGCAAGACAAACGCACATCCAAGAACTTTGTGAGCCCAAAATAAATAACCGATTTTTAACTTTTTATTATTTTTTTAAAGCCCGATACATTTGGACTCCCCCAGATGTCAGACCAACAAGGATATAATTTGCTTGTATTATATTAAAAAAGCAAAATTATTAATAATAATAAATCTTTTTTTTTTTTTATTCAACTATAGTCTCATTAACTAGTTCTGGACCAGAAGGATTTCCCCCCTTAATGACCAGGCCATTTTTTGCGATTCGGCACTGCGTTACTTTAATGGACAATTGCGCAGTCATGCAACGCTGTACCAAAATAAAAATTGATATCCTTTTTTTTTCCCCACATAGAGCTTTCTTTTGATCACCTCTGTGATTTTTATTTTTTGTGCTATAAAACAAAAAAATAAAAAAGGGCGACAATTCTGAAAAAAAAATAATAATAATAATAATAAATATATATATTATTTTTTTTTCACATTCTGCTATATAAAATTCCCCAAAAAAATGTAAAAAATCAAATTTTTTCATAATTTTAGGCCAATTTATTTTCTGCTACATATTTTTGGTAAAAAAAAAAAAAAAAAAAAAAAAAAAAAATCGCAATACGTGTATTTTGATTGGTTTGCACAAAAGTTATCGCGTCTACAGACTAGGGGAAACATTTATGTCATTTTTGTTTACTAGTAATGGCGGTGAGCTGCAATTTTTTGCGACATTGCGGCAGACAGATCGGACCCCTGACATTTTTACACTTTTGGGGAGGGACCAGTGACATTACTACAGTAATCAGTGCTAAAAATATGCACTGTTACTGTAATAACCCCTTCCCTGCCAATGGCATTAACACAGTGGGTGATCAGGGGTTAAATGAAAGCCTAGGGGCGTGTTTCTAACTGTATGGGGGTTGGGCTTTTGAAATGATCACACAGAACCTATGATCCTATATAGAAGGATCACAGGCACTCTGTGATCATTCCAGAGAGAACGGTCGGCTGTGTTTACAATAGCTGGCCAGCCTTCTCTCTCAGCAGAGATATATATTTATATATTCTTCCTATTAATATTATTTTGATGATAAATATCTTCCTTCCTTGCTACCTTCAGTAAACTACCAATTGCCCTTTCCACCAAGTTATTAATATAAAGAGACAGATACTGTATGCTTAAGCCCTGGTTCACACTGATGTGATTTTGGATGCGTTCCAGAATGCATTGATTCACATGACAAGTGAATTAACGTGTTTCCACATATATACAGTCTGAACGCAATACGATTTGAAAAAGGATCCTGTCCGTAATTGGTGCGCTTTTGAACCCCCCAAAGCCGAATGGAAACTGCTTGGAAAGGCATAGGTGTTCAAACAGAATGCAATTCCAGTGCATTTTGGAAAGAGGGAGAGCGAGAGACATTACTTAAAATCACAGTGCACCCAAATCGCATTGCAAACGCATTGGAATTCTAGAGGAAGGAGGATGAAGTTGCACTTGTTTTGATCCTTCAAATCGCGCTACAAAACTAATTCAAATTGCACCGCATCCGTGTGAACTTTGCTGAGTCAAAATCAAGAGGGCAACCTCGGGCGACAACCATGGCTCCCTCCATGGATAAAGTGGAGGTGAGATTCCTAGGTACGTGACGTGTTATTTGCAGGATTACCAGGAGGGTGAAGCAAACGAAGCTTGGAAAAAAAAAAAAACGAATGCAGCTACCACACCGAGTACTAGTATTCTGCAATATATTACAATATTCATTTGGAGTTTAGATACAATATATAAAACCAGGGCTTGACAAATTTGCTTGGAATCTAGGAGCCATTTTTTTTTTTGCGCATCCCAAATGGCCGGCTTTTGTCGGACCGCCTGCCATACACACGGGCCGAATGGCGGCTAGTATTTATTGAACCGGCTGATGTTGCCCGGCATTCGGCCCATGTGTATTTGGCTTGATGGTGTGATGGGCAGTGGCTCACTAGGGAAGGACAGCGCAGCAAGGTGGGGGCGATAGGAGATCCAGTAACTCATGCCTCCTTAGGCCCCTTTCATAACGACACTTCCGCTAAGCGGAATCCGCTTGCTTAGCGGGGATTTCTCCGCTAATCCCAGCTGAGAAGGCGTATGACAGGTCCTGTCCGCTACGCTATGCACAGCAAACACTAACACAGTCTCGCTCTCCTCTATGGGGCAAGTGGATGTCCATTTCCATCGGATTCGATCCGCCAGACGGATGGAAAATAGCACCACCATCCATCTGTTTTTGGTGGTCAGAATCGCATGGCGGCGGTCGTTAGCGGACATCTGCCACTCCATAGAGGAGACTGAAGGGTCCGATCAGGTCCATCTGAAAAACCTGACAAGAGGACCTGATCAGACAGCCCGTGTGAAAAGGGGCCTTCCAACCAGCTGCCTCACACTCCCTGTCCACTCTCCAGTAAGGACAGGGTGCCAGATCAAGCCTGCAACACCTTCAGCCTCTTCTCTTTGGAAAGAGATAGGCGGCAGTGAGAGCAGGCAGGGGAAACCTTCAGCGCCTTCAGTGACTACTTGTTGCATCCCCGGCCACCACAAGAGGGCGCCAGTTCCCCAATGTAAGCATCTTGCTCTAGCAGGCTGCAAAACCTCGGCCTCAAGAGCCAGCCAGTGCGGCATGGGCTGCATGGCAGACATCCCAAATTGCCAAACTAATTTCAGGGAGGTGGCAAACTCATTTCAGACAGGTGGCACTCCGTGCCCCCCTGTCCCCAAGAATTTAACACAACTAGAGGATGATCAAATGAAATGGAATCAGTATACAGAGGTTTACTTCTTCTGAGAGATATTAAGGGAACACTCTAACCACCATGACCACGTCAGTGATTTGAAGTGGTCATGGTGGTAGGAGTCAGAAACACTGCACATGCCAGGATATTTACAGTTATGTGCTGGGGGCTAGTTGCACCCCTAGCACATGTGACATACTGCTGGCAGGTAATGCTGGCTGGTACTGCTGGCGGGAAACGCTGGCTCCTCTGAGAGACATCAACGGCGTGTGAGGAGCGGCGCTGGAGGAAGCAAGTAGAGTCGATGCCTTCCACATCTCTCCTCTCACAGGCGGAGTGCATTTGATATGAATCCGCCTGTGACAGGATGGATCCTTAACTATGCAGGAAGCATCGGCTCCAGTCTGACAGCCCGGAGCCAGGATATTGCATGGCATGCGAGCGTCAGGGAGCCACAGCCCGCATGCGGGAGACTCCCCCACCTCACGGGAGACTTGGGACGTCTGGCATGGGGAGAGGACACCTGCCACAGTGTAGTCCAGGCGCCAGGCCGCTAATTCTAGTCGCCAATGTGACCTGATGCCTGGGGTTTGTTGAACCGTGATATAAATTACTACTTGTCTCTGGGGATAGGGAAAGCAAACCCTACTGAATGCTGGCCATACACTATTCAATCTAAATTTTGAGTTTTTTAAAACTATATACTCTATACCTATACAATCCATTCAGTTAGATTTAAATGAGTAAGGCCCTCGGACTACATAGTTGATGGCAATTCTATAGTTGATTGTATAGTGTCAGAATGATACAAAGGATGCAGAGCAATGTTAATTTTGGCAGCAAATTTCAATTTAGTTTTAGTCTTAGGACTAAAATGGCATTTTAGTTTTAGTCCCATTTTAGTCTTCTGCAAGTGTTTTAGTCGTATTTAGTCGACTAAAAACGTCCAGTACATTTTAGTCTACTAAAAACGTCCAGTACATTTTAGTCTACTAAAAACGTCCAGTACATTTTAGTCTACTAAAAACGTCCAGTACATTTTACTCTACTAAAAACGTCCAGTACATTTTACTCTACTAAAAACGTCCAGTACATTTTACTCTACTAAAAACGTCCAGTACATTTTACTCTACTAAAAACGTCCAGTACATTTTACTCTACTAAAAACGTCCAGTACATTTTAGTCTACTAACACGTCCAGTACATTTTAGTCTAATAAAACGTCCAGTACATTTTAGCCTACTAAAACGTCCAGTACATTTTAGCCTACTAAAACGTCCAGTACATTTTAGTCTACTAAAACGTCCAGTACATTTTAGCCTACTAAAACGTCCAGTACATTTTAGTCTACTAAAACGTCCAGTACATTTTAGTCTACTAAAACGTCCAGTACATTTTAGTCTACTAAAACGTCCAGTACATTTTAGCCTACTAAAACGTCCAGTACATTTTAGTCTACTAAAACGTCCAGTACATTTTAGTCTACTAAAACTCATTTTAGTCATTTATAATCGAATGGGTGTAGTTCAATTTTAATTTGTAATGCATTATTTAAGCATTTCTCTACAATTTCCAAACTCATTATATACTACTGCTGGTCCTGGAGTGAAAAATCGAATAGGTTATTATTTATGGTATTAAGCTTTGAGCATGCACCAGTGTTAATTTTGGCAGCAAATTTAGATTTAGTTATAGTTTTTTGACTAAAATGCCATTTTAGTTTTAGTCGTATTTTAGTCATCTGAATTGTTTTAGTTTTAGTCGTATTTTAGTTGACTAAAATTGTGTTAATTTAGTAGACGAAAACATTTTTCAGCCGACGAAATTAACACTGATGCAGAGGTTTCATCAATTTCTGTAGGACTCAACTCAAGCTAGGCTGCAGTGACATGTAGAGAAATATGGAAAGCCACACTGGAAAGCTGCATATTTAAATTCACCCTCATCTCAAACATTGTTAAAGCCATGTGGACCCTACAATAGGAATTGTTTTTGTCCCTTCAAAACTACAGAGAGGTTTTGGGAAGGACTTTAAATATAATCAGTTCAATCTTGGAGTTCTTTTTATTAGATATGGTTGTAAAAGAATGATTTTACATATTCAGCCTAGATTATATCTGGGACAATGATATACAGAGATGACTAGGCTGCAAAATATGTGCCAACTCCTGGCACACCTTCTGATGTCTAATAATGTCTAATGTCACTGAAATGTCAATGATGATGAGATAAATTGCTCCTCATGCCTGGCCTGTATACCGTATATCACGTAACTAGGTATCTAAGAGATTAAAAATGTGTTGGGCCAGTAAAATGACATTTAGGTCAGTTATAGTCAATAACCAAAACAATGCAGCTTTCAAAGTGTCATGTACACTAGATTAACAAAAGTATTGGGACGCCTGCCTTTACACACACATGAATTTTAATGGCAGTCTTAGTCCGTAGGGTTCAATATTGAGTTGGCCCACCCTTTGCAGCTATAACAGCTTCAACTCTTCTGGGAAGGCTGTCCACAAGGTTTAGGAGTGCGTCTATGAAATGGTTTGACCATTCTTCCAGAAGTGTATTTGTGATGGCAGCTACTGATGTTGGAGAGAAGGCTTGGCTCGAAGTCTCCACTCTAATTCATCCCAAAGGTGTTCTATCGGTTTAAGGTCAGGACTCTGTGCAGGCCAGTCAAGTTCCTCCACCCCAAACTTTCTAATCCATGTCTTTATGTCAGGCATACCTATACGTTTGGTAATATAGTGTATATCCAAAAGTGACATGGTCACCTGGCCCATACAGGGTAAAGTCACAGAGCCTCTGGAAGGCACTCTTAGGCCTCATTCACAATGGCAGGAGAAAAACAGCAATAAAAACATTCCTAAAGCCAAAACATCTTTAGGCAGATGTGCTCAGGTGCGTCAAGCATTTTGCCATTATTGGCCATTAAAATTCCGAAAACACAGAGAGGAGTTTACATGTCATAGACTGTGTTGATGTGGGAATCCCTCCTGCAGGCCCATTGTCTTCTCCTGGCAGGGTGGTGGGGGAGGGCAAGGGAAGCCGTCCCCACTGGGAGAAGACATTGATTATTACTAGCGACTATAGCAACCGCTAGCGATAAATGCAAGATAATCTGGCAGGTTGGTTGTACCCAAGTTGATTGATCGTTCAACTTGGTACATTCAGCCTGCCTATTAACAGTTGAATCGGCTGGTTCAGCAGATTCAAACTGTGTATAGCTGGCCTTAAAGTGGAGTTCCGGCCGATTTTGCAACTTTAGTGATTCCTGGAGTGCTCGCTATGCTGATCAACAATTGGGTATTTTCAATTTTTTTTTCGGGGGTCGCTTACTTTTTTCAGGGCATTTTTTATTGTACTTCCTCCTTCTCCCCCCCTCTGTGGCCGCGGCCACCGACATCACTTCCGCCTTTGCATTCCATCCTGGGAGCTGTTTGTCATCACTCCCAGGAGGCTGGAATCAGGAAGAACTCCCAGAACACTCCCTGGAATCAGGAAGGACACAGCAGATTACACTGCGGCTTCAGATGCCCATGTCTAAGATGGCCGCGCCCAGACAGCGTTTTTAAAAGTAAGATTTTGACTAAAATACAATACTGTACACCTTGTAAGTATGAGGATAGTGGTTCTGTAAAGGGCGATGGATTAGTATTATAGGGGTATTTTTAGCTAAAAAAAAGGTATTTGAGGCCGGAACTCCGCTTTAAGCAACAACTTCTGCCTCTTAGAGGAATAGCAACTGAGAACATTGATTTTTAGCTATCTGTAAGGGGTAATCTTTCCACTGACCATCACACAAATGTATCAGGAAATGTAGATCTAGTAATTATTAGCATGGGTTCCCTGAGCCTAGAACATTATCTCAAGGGTTCCTTTATGTTAAAAAAGAAAGTAGAGAGAAAGGTTTCCTTAAAATGGTTGTAAACCTACCTTTTTTAACTTGTACCTATAGGTAAGCCTTTAATAAGGCTTACCTATAGGTACTGTAAATCTCTCCTAAACTTTCTTAGTTTCAGGGATATTTACATTGCATGCAGCCAATGACGTCATCGGCTCATGTGCTCTCAAGAAATTGACGTCACGCGATTCCGTCCAGTAATACAGCTGGAGTCCGCAGGAGACAGGCAAAGATGCATGCGGCTGCAAGCGGGGACAAAATGGGCTTCGTTTGCAGGTAAGTGTCACATAATGTGCTAGTATACAATGCATTAGTAAATTATTATGCATTTACTTTGCAGGGAAGAAAAAAAAAAAAAAAAAACACGGAAGACTTTACTTAAAGCCTCGTACACACGAGTAGAAATTCGGCCGGGAAATTTCGTCCGACGACCGATCTGCCGATTTTCGGCTTGTTAGTATGGTGCTTCCGACAACCGACTCCGACTTTTCGGCCGAAAAAATCCTGGTGTGCAGGCTATAAAATTTTTGTCGACCGTCAAAACACGTCTGATTTTCATCTCATTAGTACAGATTTCGACAGGGAAAAATCTGATGAGCAAGACTGGGCATGCTCAGAGATGAAAGAACACAAAGAAAGCAATCCAACACATGACATCACTTCTGAAATAGAATTCTGTCGTGCGGGAAAATTTGTGGGCAGTCTAGAGCACATTCCAACCAACAGACACCACTCTGGACAAAAGATGGACGACCGGTCGGCGGAAATTCGTTGCGTGTGTACGAGGCTTTACTCTTTAAACATTTAGATAGTCAAGCTAAATTCAGACTTGTACTGCTTTCTGGCATACAAAATTTTCTCTGTAGGCAGCAATCACCTGTCTGGTCCTTTCCACAGATACATCATTTCAGTAAAATGCCAAAAAAATAACACTTCCAAAGCGGACCTCTTTCTGAAAAATGCTAGCTGTCTGCTTACTTTAAAGAGGAGTTCCTCCCCCCAGGAAAAAATTGAAAAAGTCAGCAGCTACAAATACTGTAGCTGCTGACTTTTAAATATTAGAACTTACCTGTCCAGGATTCCCTTGATTTTTTTATTTGTAGCTGCTGACTTTTAATTTTTTTTTGGGGGGGGAGGGGGTGGGGGGGGAGGGCTGGAGCTCCGCTTTAAATCACGGACCTAGGAAAAATACAAAAATCACAACTCCAGACTTTATTCTGACTTTCCTAATCTGGATGCATGTTCTAGGTCAGGAACCCAAACTATTGTAGCCTTGCAGCCAGTCAGGGGAATGCAATAAAGCATTGATGTCCCTTTTCTGCTGGTGGTTTTTTTTAGAACTACTACACCTAATCCGGGCAACCATTTCCGTTTTGGCAACATTACTTACACATGTGCCAAACTCAGGTAGTTCCATTACCGCCACTTTACGAACTTGTTGATATGGCAATGACAAATTCTTAAAAACAAATTACTACCAGTTTGCAGATTAGGAAACCGACAGTAACCGATACCAAATTTGATACCAAAAAACAGAGGTACTCCAGTACTTAGAGTGGACATTTCTGTGCTGGGAAGCTGTCATAAATGGGACCCAGCACAGCCCCATTCAGCTGTCGACCAAGGGATCCCCTTCGGCTGAAAGCTACATTTAAACAAAGGTGCTAGGGATACAGGTGATGGCATTACCCAAATATGGTAATGCCAACATTTGGGAATTTCTTGTCATTAGGTGGGCAGAGCCTGATGGGTAATGCCCCGTACACACGCGTTGATAGTTGGCCGTGAATTTTCGGCCAACGTCCGATCGGCCGAAAAAAATCTGGTGTGCAGGCTATAAAATTTTTGTTGGCCGTCACCACAACGGCCGATTTTCCATCAGTCAGTACAGATTTCGGCAGACAAAAATCTGATGAGCAAGACTGGGCATACTCAGAGAAGAAAAAACACACGGAAAGTAAACCAGCACATGACATCACTTCTGAAGTAGATTTTTGTTGGCCGAGAAAATTAGTGTGCAGTCTAGGCACATTTCAACCAACACAACAACACTGGACAAAAGTCGGACGATCGGTCGGCTGATAATCGTTGAGTGTGTACGAGGCATAACTGAGAGACTAGTTCCCCATATAGTCCCCCCTACTTTGGATTGACAATGCAGTAGGTGGATTCGAAAGCTGCTATTGGATAGATAAGTAGCTATGGATCTGCCCGCTGTCCTGCACAAGTCCGGTGGTCCTGATGGGGACGTTGTCCTTTAGTTCCCATTAGTACAAAACTAACTTGGCCACGCACCTGCACGTGTGATGAACTCAATGGTTGCGGAGGAAAGGTGTGCATTGAGATCAGTGCAGGCGCCGCCAGATTCATGTAGCCGTCTGACAGGTACGTGAACGGACAGCAAGCACCATCACTTTCAGTGCGGCAGCTGATGGAGTTATAGGACACTGGATTTGAATTCCCCCGGTGTCTCAGGAAGGAGAAGGGCAGCACTTACATCCATCACATTTAAGAATTCCTTTAAAATCAATAGACCATAGCAAAAAGAAGTGACAGAGAATGGCAGACAAGCTTTATCGTTAACAAAAAACAAAAAGAAACTGGAACACGTTCTACTCTAGCTGCACAATAAAAAGGGAACACCTACTGGAAGATCTCAAAAACATATTTTATATACCGTATTTTCCGGCGTATAAGACGACCCCCCTAATTTTCAAGTTAAAACATAGGTTTTGGGCTATATTTGCCGTATAAGACTACCCCCCTTCCGAAGCAAGGCAACACCTTTGAAAAACATCAGATTTCTCATAGATCTCCAAGGTACCCTAGTACTGTAATACATGTAATCTCTCATAATATCTCCAAGGTACCCTAAGTATTACCAGTAGATGTAATCTCCAGACGCTGGCTGTGCGGGAATCCTGTACCGGTATACCGTATGTACCGTAGCTTCGGCTACATACAGTATACCGCGCTGAGCCAATCACAGTGAGCGATGTATTCTATTATTGAATACAAAGCCTGCTCGGATTGGCAGAGTCAGAGAGGCGGGCTGATGTTACTCCGCCAATCCGAGCAGGCTTTGCATTCAATAATAGAATACATCGCTCTCCCTGATTGGCTCAGCGCGGTATACTGTATGTAGCTGAAGCTACGGTACATACGGTATTCCGGTACAGGATTCCCGCACAGCCAGCGTCTTGAGAGATTACATCTACCGGTAATACTTAGGCTCCATTCACACCTGGGCGTTTTTTAGTGTTTTTCAGCTCCAAAAAAGAACGTTCCAAAACGCCCAACAAGTAAAACCCCATTCATTTAAATGGCCCCTGTTCACATCTGAGCGTTTTGCAAAACGCCTGTAGCTGAAAAAAGTACATGAGTTTCTTTTTGGGCTGATTACCAGCGTTTTTGATAGATGTCAATGCCTGCCTCAAAAAACGCCTGAAAATCGTGGTAAAAATTGCGGTAAAAAACGCGGTAAAACGCTACGGTCAAGTGTGAATGCAGCCTTAGGGTACCTTGGAGATAACATCTACCGGTAATACTTATACTTAGGTTGTGGTCAGGGAATCAACAGAGTGAATTATACCATTTAATGAGTTACGGTTGAAGCGTGCCGAAACCGTGGTTTGGGCAGGCCTGTAAATAAAGAGGGCCCGCCAAGATGGAATTGTTGAAAAAAGGGGAGTGGAGGGAGGGGTACCCAAAAACGTCAGCCCACTGAGGAGGGCGGCCCGACGTTAAATATGTCGGCCCCTCCCCTCCCACAACTGCAGGCTCCGCCTGCCCATTTACCTTGGAGATATACTCGGCGTACAAGACGACCCCCCATTTTTGGGGGATTTTTTTGAGGTTCAAAAGTAGTCTTATACACCAGAAAATACAGTAAGTTAGACATATCTGAAAGTAGATAAACCCATTACCTGATCAGCTTCCACTTGCTCTGCAATAACACAAGCAGAGGGTCCCCATCTACCTTTATGCCTCGTACACACGATCAGATAATCGGCTGACTTATCTTTCGCACTTTGTTGCAGGATACTAGTATTGAATTCAGCAATGCGCACTAAATGTACGATTCTGGAAAAGCTCCCTGGCTACGTATCAGATAGTGCAAAACAAAAACAATGGCAGCCAGACTTTTTCAGGGTTATTTTCGTGTTTCTGATCATGCGCGCTCTTTTTCTATCGATTTTTAGCGGACGCATACTGTACTGATCAAACGATTGTCGTTCGCTAGGATATCGTACGACAAAAGTTTGTTTGTCCCTTTGGATTTTGCTGGACGAAATGTCATGATTGGCTGTGTACTAACGATCAGATTATTGTGCGATCAATTTGAAAGAGATTTTTTCCGTACAATTGTATGAGTGTACTAGGCATTAGTCTGCCCTGAGTGCTCCGAGATGGTGATGGTGGAACATGAATACAGGAGGAGGCTGCTGGTATTACAGGTTTACAATGAACCATTAAAAGTTAATGATTAACCCATCACAATGAATGACTCAAAGCGCACGCTTTCTCAGGATGCTTCCTATTTCGAGTCTTAGGCACCTTTCACACTGGCTTTCCAATCAGGTCCGCCTGACAGTTTTTAAGGCGGACCTGATCGAATGCTCCATTCACCCCTATGGGGTCCGCTGACACCCACTGCTATCTGATCCAAACCGGTCTGTAAAATCCAGACGGATGGTAACCCTATTTTCCATCCCTCTGACGAATGGGATCAGATAAAAGCGGACAGGCGGTCTGTTTTCATCTGATCTCCCCATAGAGGAGAAAGGAGCTATGACAGGTCCGTCTCTGCACAGTGAACCGAGACAGATCTGTCATCCGCCTGCTCAGTGGGAATCAGCAGATCGATCCCCCGCTGAGCAAAGCGGAGTGCGCCGGGCACACCTGCGTGAAAGGACCCTAAAGCTTCACATAGGCTGATCACAATTTACAATCAGTGTGTGGCTGCTTTAGCTCAACAGAAGTGGATTGTTGGACTGATCTCTGTCATGCTGGAAAACTTGTTGATCGGTGACTGTACCGGCTGTTAGAATAGAATGCCCGGCAAAGGGGGGAATCTTCCATCCATCACAAGAGAAGCATGCCAAAAAAGCTTTGGCTAGACTTCTCTTTTACCTTTTAAATGATGAGTTTAGTGGTTGGAACCTCTGCCTTGCGGCACCGGGGCCCCGGATTATCATCTAAACCAGGACGCTATCTGCATGTTCTGTGTTCATGTAGGTTTTCTCCCACACTCCAAAAAAATTCAATGTACAATATAGGCAAATGCGGTGTATATATTGTTGGGGATTCTATTGATACTTGCATTAAATAATAAACCAGGATTTCTAAAGCTGGCTTCAACGGAGAACTTCATGAAAGTTTTACTAAAGACTCATATGCAGATTTTCTTGCATCTCATATTTCCTGAAGCTGCCCCTGTGCCCATCACTTTCACCAGGGATGAATAAAAGATAGACACAAGAGCACTTTTAGTAAATATCAGATGGACCCAATGCAGGAGGACCTGGCTCGAGGAGGAGGCAGCAGTACATATAGATGCAAAGTGACCTGGGTATACATGTGGCAGTCATACTGATATGTACATGTCATCACAGTGATCTGAACATGTGTACCAATCATACTGATCTGTACATGTCATCACACTGATGCGTACGTGTGTGTCCCCATCATACTGATCTGTACAACACAGTGATGTGTACACGTGTGTCCATCATACCGGTGCGTACACGTGTGTCCATCCTACTGATGTGTACATGCGTTTCCATCCTACCGATGCGTACATGCGTGTCCATCCTACTGATGCGTACATCCCACTGATGTGTACATGTATGTCCATCCCACTGATGTGTACATCCCACTGATGTGTACATGTGTGTGCATCCCACTTATGTGTACATGTGTGTCCATCCCACTTATGTGTACATCCCACTGATGTGTACATATGTGTGTCCATCCCACTGATGTGTACATGTGTGTGTCCATCCCACTGATGTGTACATGCGTGTCCATCCCACTGATGTGTACATGCGTGTCCATCCCACTGATGTGTCCATCCCACTGATGTGTACATCCCACTGATGTGTACATGTGTGTCCATCCCACTGATGTGTACATGCGTGTCCATCCCACTGATGTGTACATCCCACTGATGTGTACATGTGTGTCCATCCCACTGATGTGTACATGCGTGTCCATCCCACTGATGTGTCCATCCCACTGATGTGTACATCCCACTGATGTGTACATGCGTGTCCATCCCACTGATGTGTACATGCGTGTCCATCCCACTGATGTGTACATGTGTGTGTCCATCCCACTGATGTGTACATCCCACTGATGTGTACATGCGTGTCCATCCCACTGATGTGTACATGCGTGTCCATCCCACTGATGTGTACATGCGTGTCCATCCCACTGATGTGTACATGCGTGTCCATCCCACTGATGTGTACATGCGTGTCCATCCCACTGATGTGTACATGCGTGTCCATCCCACTGATGTGTACATGCGTGTCCATCCCACTGATGTGTACATGCGTGTCCATCCCACTGATGTGTACATGCGTGTCCATCCCACTGATGTGTACATGCGTGTCCATCCCACTGATGTGTACATGTGTGTCCATCCCACTGATGTGTCCATCCCACTGATGTGTACATGTAGGGTAGCAGTAGATCAGGGCTATGATAGGAGTATTCTATGTCTCTCTATATACACATACGTGGCTGTAATCGGATCACTGCTCCTCATCATGACACAGCCCAATGATTTGTGAATTGCCCCATTTCCACCCCCAGACATCACTGCACACTCTCACCAACTTCTGTATTTTCCCCTCTTACTGTTTCTGACTCAGCCACCCAGGTGATGATCGCCCGCCCTAGAAGGGATGCACTCAGTTCTGCACTCACCCAGCTCCGGCGTCCAGTGTCGGTGTACCTGGCAGCAGCTTCCCCTTTTGTTGGTGCCTGTGATCGCCCTCTTCCTACAGCTGCCTCTCCTCACCATCTGCTGACATGGGTACATCACCTTCGCGGCTTCCCATTGGCTCAATCTCCACCACGTGTTCCGCCTGCCAAACTGTATCCAACCAGGCAGCACCGCCGCGTCTCGTCCACGCCCACCCCAGACACGTCACCCCCTAGCCCTAGAGCCGTGTGGGAAATGTAGTTTGGCGGGGAGGAGCGGTGTGAGTGAGATACACAGGATTCTCAGAGAGGTGATGTGAGAGGAAGGCGTCCGAGAGAGATACGAATACGTCCAAAGCTTTCCCATGGCTGACGCTTATAGACTTCTATATACTGGAAGACTCCACATAGGAGGATAGATAGGGGGGTTTTATGTTATCCAGGAGCCTCTGCTACCTTCTGTGAGGAGAAATACCTCTCCCCAGAGGAGGTGACACAGAACCTGGTGTGTTCTTTCATTGCTCAACATCTTATGTCACCATGAAAGTTATTCATGTCATTCAGGGGAACAATATTTTATAAAAGCTCCAAATACACCAGACACAGAGGCCTTCATCCTTCCAGAGACCGGGGCCTGCTTATATTGGGGGCACACTACTTCCTTTCTGTGTGTTATGCACCTTGTGTGGTTTCTTGCGTGCGCCTTGTGTCGTTTGTTGGGGCAAATCCAGAGCTGGTTAAAGCGGTTGTATCCCGCTTTTTGACACTTTTACCTACAGGTAAGCCTATAATAAGGCTTACCTGTAGGTACAAATAATGTGCCGGTTTAGGAGATATTTACAGTGCATGCAGCCGCTCGCGCGAGCGGCGCATGCGCTCTGAAGGTCCGGGGGGGACCTTCAATTAAGTTGCGCGGGAGTGACGTCATCGCGGCTCCGGCCAATCATCGCGCCGGAGCCGTCTCTTCCGGCCAATCAGCGCGCCGGAGCCGCCGAACCCGGAAGAGACGACGAGGGATCATGGCAGCGCCCGCAGCGATGTCCGGGGGTCCGTGTCGGGGCTTCGTTTTAAGGTAAGTTATACATAATGGGCTAGTATGCGATGCATACTAGCTCATTATGCCTTTGTCTTGCAGGTTTTTTTTTTTTTATTGGGTTTACAACCGCTTTAATGTCACTGGTCCCCAAAAAGTGTCAAAAATGTCAGTTAGGGGTCCGATCTGTCCGCCGCAATGTCGCAGTGCCGCTAAAAATCACTGATCGCTGCCATTACTAATATAGGATCCAAAAATCTATCCCGTAGTTTGTAAACGCTATAACTTTTGCGCAAACCAATTAACCACTTAAGCCCCGGAGGATTTGGCTGCTAAAGGACCAGGGGTTTTTTTGCGATTTTTTACTGCGTGACTTTAACGGACAATTGCGCGGTCGTGCGACGCTGTACCTAAACGAATTTGACGTCCTTTTTTTCCCACAAACAGAGCTTTCTTTTGGTGGTATTTGATCACCTGTGCGATTTTTTGATCACGCGCTATAAACAAAAAAAGAGCGTAAATTTTGCAAAAATAACAATATTTTTCACATTTTTTTATATGAAATTCCCCAAAAAAAAAAGTAAAAATCAAAATTTTTTAACATTTTTCGGCCAATTTGTTTTATGCTACCTATGTTTGGTAAAAAAAATCGCAAAAAGCGTATTTTGATTGGTTTGCGCAAAAGTTATCGCGTTTACTAACAAAGAGAAAGATTTTTGTCATTTTTGGTGTTTTTTTTTTTAACGCGTAATGGCGGCGATCTGCGATTTTTTTTTCGGTACTGCGACATTGCGGCGGACAGATCGGACCCTTGACTGACATTTTTGACACTTTTGGGGTTACCAGTGACATTACTGCAGTAATCAGTGCTATACATATGCACTGTTACTGCAAAAATGACACTGGCAGGGAAGGGGTTAACTTTATTGGACAGGGAGGGGTTAAGTGTGTCCTAGGGGCGTGCTTTCTACTGTGTAGGGACATTCCTATTGGTGTAAAAGCAAAGATCAACCGTTCTACATAGTAGAACGGTCAGATCTTTACTTTTACACAGGGAGAACTGACAGGCAGCTTGTTTACACAAGCCGCTCTGTCTTTCTCCCTTCACAGGAGCGATCGCAGTGTGACTGGCGGACATCGAGTCCGCCGGTCACACGCACTGACTTGCCTGTGAACGAGCCTCGGCGGGCGCGCACCCGCCCGCGATAGGCTCGCAAGTCAGTGACAGGCGAGTGACGTACCGATACGTCACTCTGCCTGGCCGGGGCTGACCGCCGCAGTATATAGTCGTGCGGCGGTCGGCAACCGGTTAAAATACGCTTTTTGGGATTTTTTTTTTTTTTACCAAAAATATGTAGCAGAATACAAATTGGCTTAAAATGATAAAAAAAATGATTTTTTTAATTTTTTTATTGGGAATGTTTAATAGCAGAATGTAAAAACGACGGTGTTTTTTTTTTTTTTTTTTTTTTTTTTTTTAAATTGTCACTTTTTTTGTTGTTTATATATTAATATATTAAAGCGGAGTTCCACCCTGGAATTTTTTTTTTTTTTTAAATACCCCCGGGACAGTCAGGGCTAGTGCATTCCACAATGGCTAGCCTCTGATCTGTCCTGGGGTTGCACTTACCTGTTAGGACAAATACTTACCTTGAGAACGTCTTGTCCAGCGCTGCCATCTCAGATGTGGGCAGCTTGAAGCCAGCGAGATCCTCTTCGGCGTCCTCTTCCGCCTTCTTCGGTCCCACGATGCCCTGCGCCGGCCCCGCCGTCACTTCCGGGTCGCGCGCGTCATCCCTCCACAGCTTCTGGGCATGCCCAGAAGCTGTTTAGAAGAGGATGACGCGCGCGCACCGGAACTGACGTCGGGGCCGGTGCAGGCGCAATGATTCCTGGGAGCGATGACGTTCAGCTCCCAGGAATCATTGCAGAGCCAGGAAGTGACGACGGGCCGCGGCCGAGGAAGAAGGAAGTAAGGTAAGTATATTTTCTTCGCTACGAGGTAAGTAAAAAAAAAAAAAAAAATGCGATTATCCATTTCTTTTTCAGGTGACCCGGAGCGAGAAGATGGAGGTAAGTATAAAAATAGGGTGGAACTCCACTTTAAAACCGCAGAGGTGAACAAATACCACCTAAAGAAAGCTCTATTTGTTGGAAAAAAGGACATCCATTGTATTTGGGTACAGCGTCGCACGACCGCGCAATTTTTTTTTAAAATAACGCAGTGCCAAATCGCAAAAAATGGCCTGGTCATAAATGGGGGTAAAACCTTCCGGAGCTGCAGTGGTTAAATGAGGCAGGTCACGAACTAAGAGATACAAAATTGGAATATAAATGTAATAATTTATTATACATACAGTTATTGATACAAATGTAGACATCAGTTACAAATATGATGCAAACATGTATACAAAAAATGCATATATTTGTATCAATAACTGTATGTATAATAAATTATTACATTTATATTCCAATTTTGTATCTCTTAGTCTGTGACCTGCCTCATTTACAATTATAGTTTCCCCTTAACCACTTCTGGACTGGAAGGATTTGCCCCCTTTATGACCAGGCCATTTTTTGCGATTCGGCACTGCGTTATTTTAACAGACAATTGCGAAGTCATGCGACCCTGTACCTAAATAAAATTGACGTCCTTTTTTCCCCACAAATAGAGCTTTCTTTTGGTGGTATTTGATCACCTGTGATTTTTTTTTTTTTTGCACTATAAACAAAAAGAGCGACAATTCTGAAAAAAAAAAAAAAAAAACAATATTTTTCACTTTCTGCTATTTAACATTCCCAATAAAATAAATTTAAAAATCAAAATTTTTCATCGTTTTTTGGCCAATTTGTATTCTGCTACATATTTTTGGTAAAAAAAATTCCAATAAACGAATTTTGATTGGTTTGTGCAAAAGTTATCACGTCTACAAACTAGGGGAAAGATTTAGGTAATTTATTTTACTAGTAATGGCAGAGATCTGCAATTTTTAGCGGGACTGCGACATTGCAGCGGACACATTGGACCCCTAACTGATATTTTTGAAACCAGTGACTAAAAATCAGTGCTAAATATGCACTTTAAAGCCCCTTTCACACGCGGTAGTCCGTCGGGGGACTCAGTTTTTCTCAGCGGGGGATCGAGCCGTCTATCCCCTGCTGAGCAGGCGGGTGACAGCTCTGTCTCCGTGCTGTGTGCAGAGACAGAGCTGTCAGGTCCCCATTCTTCTCTGGGGGGAATCGGATGAGAACGGACCATCTGTCCATTCTCATCCGATCCGATCCAGCAGACGGATGGAAAATAGGGTTTCCATCCATCCAGATTTGACAGATCGGATGTCAGCTGACATGCCTCCGCTGACATCCGATGACCCATAGAGATGCACGGGGCATCCGTTCAGATCCGCCAAAAAAAACTGACAGGTGGATCTGAATCCAGCTTGTGTGAAAGGGGCCTTACTGTAATAATGACACAGGCAGGGAAGGGGTTAACAATCAACAGGTAAGTGTGAACCTAGGGGGTGTTTTCTAACTGTGGGGGGGGGGTAATGTAATCAATACAGAGACCTGTGATCCTAAATAGGAGGAACACAGGAGCTCTGCATTGATTCCAGAGAGAACAACGGTCTGCTGTGTTTAGAACAGCAAACTGCCGTTCTCTCTTCACGGTGAGCGATCGTGGGTGCCCGGCGGCCCCCGTAGATCTACCTCCCCACTGGCGAGTGGGTGCCCCCAGGATCGCTCCCACAGACCGCTGCACAGGTACGGAAATTTGCGGAAACCTGCCGACCAGCCGCCATATAACTGCGTGGTTAACACAGAGTGAGAAATTCTCACAGAAGACATTTCCGAGGGCTCGGTCAGCCAGTTAGACAAGCAATACAAGTAAGGTAGCCACAGGCATTTTAGGGTCTATTGGCCAAATGGGCATTTTCTAAAGGACAACCTTTCCCCACCCATATTGCTAACTGTCATTACCATGGTGATTGAAACTTGTATTGTTTGTTTTGGATAGCGTATTGAGCAGCCGCTCCCGTCTTCTGCTTGGGTGGAGTGAACTCTACCAACGATGAGCCCCTAGAATCAGTGAAGAGGCGGAGAATTGTGATTCCAGGGTCTGAGTCAGCCTCAGGTTGGGTTCATACTCATGCGGTGCGGGAACCTCAGCGACCGCAACAGAATCGCAGGCAGTTCACACTGTGCTCTGCAAATCGCTGGAGGTGTCAATATGAAGGTCATTCCCAAATCTGTTCTCAGAATGCAGTGCAAATTGTAGAGTCAGATCGGATCAATGCGATCTGATTCCAGTGCGGACAAAAAAATGGTCCTGCACCTTTTTGGTGCGGATCCAGTGCAGACTGAATCATACATAATGTTTGGATTCGCATGTCATTTGTACAGGAATTCAATGCGCTTCCTGTACATATGACCTGAGATGCGGTACACCAGATCAGTGTGAACCCAGCCTCAAAGTTCCAAAATATGAAATCTACCAGAGCTCAGCAATCTACTTTCCTGGTACCAGCATGGCAGAATACATAGGGTAATATGCTACTATGGACTGGTGCCAAGAAAAGGAAATTACGGTATGTATTTGATACTACCACATTATGCTGCCATGGATTGGTGTCAGGAAAGTTAATCTATAGTAAGTAGTTGATACAAATTTTCCATTTTCTTTCTCCAGATAGCAGAGCCCAGGCATGGCATTCGGGCACTCAAGGATGGCAATTGGCTGCTCAAGCTTTGACCACTCAATGTGCATAGCCAGGAGGAGTGCCCCCTGTTCCTTCATACCTATAGTTGCCAGCTGACTGGTCATTTGGAAATTGTTGCCAATGTTAGTAACAGGGAAATGATCATGAGCCGGGTAGGTTTTTCCAGTCTTACACATACCCAGAATAAGAGTATTTGTCAGGACTCCTCCAGTCTCCTATTCATATGAATTAGATGAGTAGGTTGTACGCTATTGTGTGCCAGGGATTGTGTAAAGCATGCTCATAGATGTATGCTCTGGGAACAGATTCTGTGCCTTTAAGGCCCCTTTCACACTGTCCGTCCGTCGGATGGACTCCGTTTTTCTCAGTGGGGGATCGATCCGCTGATCCCCCGCTGAGCAGGAGGAGGACAGCTGTGTCTCCGTGCTGTGTGCGGAGACACAGTTGTCAGTTCCCTATACATCTCTATGGGGGAATCGGATGGCAACGGACCGTCTGTCTGTTCTCATCCAATCCGCTGGACGGATGAAAAATAGGGTTTCCATCCGTCCAGATTTGACGGATTGGATCGGATTGGATGTCAGCGGACATGTCTACGGTGACATCCGACGCTCCATAGGGATACATGGGGGGACCGTTCAGATCCGCCAAAATAACGGACAGGCGGATCTGCACGGTCCACCTGTGTGAAAGAGCCCTAAAGCCTACAACCCTGGAACACAACAGCGTACAGTTCAATCGTCTAATTCATCTCAGCTGGCATCTGTAGGTCCAGGAGAGTAATTACAAAGGTTCTGCATGCTGTATGGCCCCTGTTGTGCATGAGGCCTTAAGGCCCGTACACACGTACCGATCGTCGGCATACAAACGTCGGTGGACGAAGGATCTGCCGATTGTACGCGTGTTAGTATGGTGCCTCCGACAGATGTCTGCGCACAATCCGCGGACAAAAGTCTTTCGTGCAAACATGAAAATATTTGTATGCCGACACCAGAACGGACGATTGTTCGCCTGTCAGTACACAATTCGGCCGACAGACCGCAGATTTGCAAGACTGGGCATGCTCAGAAAATAGAAAACACAGGGAAAGTTAACCATTACATGACATCACTTCTGCAGTCGGCGGACAAAATTCTTGTGCTGTCCTTGTGCTGTCTTTGCACTTTTCAGCAGACACCGACATCCCGGGGAGAAAAGAGGAACATTTGTAAGCCGACCATCGGTACGTGTGTACGGGGCTTTAGATTTACCATAACAATAAGAGAACCTGTGGAAAAGTATCCATACAGGTTTATCCACACAGTTCTACCCAATCAGGCAGGTCTTACATAGTTGTTTGCAAATCTATTATAGATTATATAGTCGGATTGTAATATGTGTTGGGCAGCACAGTGGCTAAGTGGTTAGCACCTCTGCCTAACAGCACCAGCATCGGGGTTGTCAGTTTGAATCCCAATGATGGCACTGCCTCCAGGGAGTTTGCTTGTTCTTCCTGTGCCTTTGTGGGTTTCCTCCAGGTACTCAGGTTTCCTCCCACACTCCAAAGACATGCTGGTAGGTTAATTGGCTCCTGTATAAAATTGGCCCTACTATGTATGTACTGTATGAATGTGAGTTAGGGACCTTAGATTGTAAGCCCCTTCAGGGTAGGGAGTGATGTGAATGTGTAATATACATGTAAAGCGCTGCATAAATTGACGGCGCTATATAAGTACCTATAATGAATAAATGTGTAGTAAGCTTAAAGTATATGTGAACTCTAACCTAATGACTTTTGCTAAAGCACTGTGTATAATAACTAATTGCCTCTTGTACTCAATAAACGACACATTTTCTAATGTTTTAATCCTTTTGTTGCATCTCAATACTGCAGATCTCCTGCAGCCTCTTTGCATCCACTTCCATTCTACATGCACATCACTGATGTGATGGTTACATGGTTTTTCCAGAGTAAATTTCCTAAACAAAAACAGGGGACCATTCATGCATAATAACCGTGCTGAAACAGCCATTTGCAGTCCCTGATGTAAAGACCAGCTTCATAATGTGCTGCGGTTAGGTCGCAGTGCGGGTGTGTCGGCAATTTTTACGCGCTTAACCTCATATACCTACTGTTAGGTTGCATGGTTTTGGTGCGTTCTCCGAAAGCATACTAAAGATGCGGTATACATGACACTTGGTGCGCTTCCAGAAAATGTGCCAAAAATATGCAACCCAATAGAAAGTCTATGGGACTGCTGCTAAAATCGTAAGTAAAGCATGCAAAAACTGCAGATACATCCGCGGAGTGGCCAAACCACAGCACAGCAGTCTAAAGCCTTGTACACATGAGGAGGATAATATTGGACAATGATCATCTGTTTTTATTTTTGGAATACTAGTCTCAAATAAAAAATAAAGAGATTTCAAAACTTACGAAAATTCTCATACAACTTGGGAAGTGATGTATTGTATTGTAGTGTATTCTTTCGTATCCAAGCATACGTAGTCTTGCTCTTCCAATTTATTTTCCTTTGCGAATACTCTGCTGATTACCCAGTTCCAGACCGCACGCTGCATTTTTACTGCGGCAGGCAGCCCCTCCTGTGCATCAGTCGGGCGCACGCCTGGTGCTAGGGGTGAGTGCGGTGCGCTCCCGCCCCCACTCGGCAGCGGGGATGCCAATTCACGGGGCCAGCGTCCGCGATTGCTGCCGGCTACCTGCAATCGCTCCCCGCTGAGAGAGAAGGACGGGCAGCTGTTGTAAACACCGTTTTTCTCTCTGGTATGATCACAGAGCGCCTGTGATCCTTCTATATAGGAACACAGGTCTCTATGGTCATTTCAAAAGTCCATCCCCCCACAGAGTAATCACTCCCCCAGGCTTACATTTAACCCCTTGATCACCCACTGTGTTAACCCCTTCCCTGCCAGTGTCATTATTACAGTAATACTGCATATTTTTAGCACTGATTACTGTAGTAATGTTACTGGTTCCCCCCCCCCCCCCAAAAGTGTCAAAAATGTCAGTTAGGGGTCCGATCTGTCCGCCGTAATGTCGCAGTCCCGCTAAAAATCGCAGATCGCTGCCATTACTACTAAAAAAAAAAAATAATAAAAATGACATAAATACTGTATTTCACCTAGCTTGTAGACGCAATAACTTTTGCGCAAACCAATCAAAATACGCTTATTGCAATTTTTTTTTAACCAAATATATGTAGCAGAATACAAATTGGCCTAAAATGACGAAAAAGTTTGATTTTTACATTTTTTGGGGGGAATGTTATATAGCAGAATGTGAAAAATATTTTTTTTTTTTCAGAATTGTCGCTCTTTTTTTGTTTATAGCGCAAAAAATAAAAACCGCACAGGTGATCAAATACCACCAAAAGAAAGTTCTATTTGTGGGAAAATAAGGAGTCAATTTTATTTGGGTACAGCATGACCACGCATTTTCTGTTAATGTAACGCAGTGCCGAATCGCAAAAAAATGGCCTGGTCATTAACCACTTGCCGACCGCCGCACGACTATCTACGGCGGCGGTAAGCCCCTCACAGGCAAAGTGACGTAGGGCTACGTCACTAGCTTGTGAGGGTCTAGGGAGCGAGCGCGTGCCGCCGGAGGCGCGCTCCCGCGTGGTCACGGACCCCCCCCGCGCGTGTGACCGGCGGACCCGATGTCCGCCGGCCACTCTGCGATCGGCGAGGGAGAGGGAGAAAGTCAGGCAGCTTGTGTAAACAAGCTGCCTGTCATTCTCCCCTCTGTATGAGAGATGATCATATGGATCTACTATGTAGATCCGTTGATCACTCTGCATACAGCTGAAGCCACAGCCAATCACAGTTAGAATCACGCCCCTAGGGACACACACAGCCCCTCCCTCTCAAATAAAGTTAACCCCTTCACTACCAGTGTATTTTTACAGTAACAGTGCATATATATAGCACTGATTACTGTAGAAATGTCACTGGTAACCCCAAAAGTGTCAAAAATGTCAGTCAAGGGTCCGATCTGTCCGCCGCAATGTCGCAGTACCGCAAAAAAAAAAATCGCAGATCGCCGCCATTACGCGTTAAAAAAAAAAACAACAAAAATTACAAAAATCTTTCCCTTAGTTAGTAAACGCAATAACTTTTGCGCAAACCAATCAAAATACGCTTTTTGCGATTTTTTTTTTTTACCAAACATAGGTAGCATAAAACAAATTGGCCGAAAATGTTAAAAAATTTTGATTTTTACATTTTTTTTGGGGGGAATTTCATATAAAAAAAAGGGAAAAATATTGCTATTTTTGCAAAATTGACGCTCTTTTGTTGTTTATAGCGCGTGATCAAAAAATCGCACAGGTGATCAAATATCGCCAAAAGAAAGCTCTGTTTGTGGGAAAAAAAGGACGCCAAATTTGTTTAGGTACAGCGTCGCACGACCGCGCAATTGTCCGTTAAAGTCACGCAGTGCCGAATCGCAAAATACCCCCTGGTCAGGAAAGGGGTAAAATCTTCCGGGGCTTAAGTGGTTAAGGGGGCAAATTAACCGATTTTTTTTTTTTTTTTTTTACATTTGGTTTCAGATTAGTTTTACTTTTGTACTATTCATCTTAAATTTAGTAGATTGGACAATTCTATTGCATTTTGTATGGTTAGTTCAGGATGATGTCAAGGTACTTTAGGTGATCAGCAACATGCCACTATGCTAGCATGACATAATCAGCTTATTGTTGAAATACATAGCACAGCATTTCTTGCAGACTTGTGTAATGCATTTTTGGCACCCTAAGCCCTTGGTACACTTGTCTGAAAGTCTGACGGAGGATTACATAAGCAATAGTTATATATAAAAAGCAGCACTTCTGATTGAGTCAGATGGGGCGCACAAAGGTCCTGTCTGCCCCTGCAGGCTACAAGCCAATTGCACTATAGTAACCTATGCATGAAAAAAAAACTGTTACTGTTCCTATTTTTCTGCAGTTTCAGGCAATGCCTGATAAAGCACATCTCCAGACAAATCATTTTCTGCTAGTTTTGGATAGGGTGGGTGTGGGAAAGATATCCCCACACTTCGGCCTCTTTCACATGGGCGCACCGCCTGACGGAGTCCATTCTGCTCAGCGGGGATTGATCCGCCGATCCCAGCTGAGCAGGCGGATGACAGCTCCATCTCCGTGCTGTGTGCGGAGATGGAGCTGTCAGATCCCTGCTGTCCTCTATGGGGAGATCGGGTGAGAACAGACCTCCAGACAGATGGAAAATAGGGTTTCCATCTGTCCGGATTTTACGGACAGGATTGGATCGGATAGCAGCGGCTGTCAGCAGAGATGTCTCCGCTGACATCTGCTGCCCCATAGGGATGCATGTGGCATTCGATCAGGTCCGCCTGAAAAACTAACAGGCGGATCGGATCGCCTGTGTGAAAGGGGCCTAAATATCTATTTGAAAGTGAACGGAATCTACAAATACTTTTTATTAGTAGATTACATTTAAAAAAAGTTTATCATGTTTTTTTTTTTGCTCTTCGTGTTGAAGTATATGAAATTCCCCTAAAGCAAAAATTACACAGGATTCCAACTAATTCCTGCTCTTACCAAGACTAAAAGAAAAGTGCTGCTGGCTGGAGCTAAGCTTTAAGACCCCGTTCACACTGGGGCGACGCTACTTGCCGGGGCGACCTCACAGGGCGCGGTGCGCAGCTTGCACCGCGACCTCGGAGCGGCCGGCACGGACTTCATAACATTGAAGTCAATGCAGGTCGCTCCGGGTCGCCCCAAAGAAGCTCCGGACCCTTTTTCTAAGTCAGAGCGACTTGTGTCGCTCCTATTAGAACGGGTCCACAGCTTCTCTATGGCAGGCGACCTGTCAGGCGACCAGGTTGTCTGACAGGTCGCCCCAGTGTGAACGGGGTCTTAAACCTGAACTTCATTTTTACTTTATTTTGTTGACCCAAACAAACTATTTACTTCACTAATAGATGTGCCCGCTGTCAGCACTGTATATCATACTGTAGTGGCATCAGCTACATACAGTATACATAGCTCCCAACTGTCCCTGATTTGTAAGAATGTCCCTCTGTCCCTCTTTCCTCCTCATTTGTCCCTCTTTTTGGTCTGATTTATATAGTTGTATATAAAATTCACTATTGAGCTTTCAAAAAGTGTTTCCCGGTGCTAAAAATTTCATCCAATTTCTAAATTGCTGCATTTGTAAATTTAAAAAAGCAATATGAAGGAATAGTAGTGGTAAAAAAATAAATAAAAAGAAGCACTTGTGGGTTTCACTATTTTTTGTACAATTCTCCTTTAAGGGGGCATGGCAGGTGGGTGTGTCCTATGCCTGCATTCTTTTGACAATAGGTGTCCCTCATTCTCATCTCAGAGAGTTGGGAGGTATGAGTATACAGCGCTGTGCTCTGGCAGTGGTATACTTCAGCTGAAACAAAATCCGGTCTGGCTGAACACTGCTCAGCCATTCAAAGGAAGCTTTGTATTTTTATGGATGAATACAAGGCTTCCTCTAGTTAGCTGAGGTAAAGATTGTGATGTCATCCACTTGTCTTTCCACTTCAGCCAATCAAAGTAAGCCTTGTATTCATTGATAAAAATTAAGCTTCCTTGTAAAGAAAGGAAATAAAGTAAAGGAAATCGTTAATCTAATAAAAGTGAACTCAGGCTTTAAAGTGGTTGTAAACCTCAGACATGAAATGTGAACAAAGCATATCCCTCTATAGTGTGTACTTTTCTCAAATAGGAGCACTAAGTGTCATTTCTGTCTGCTGCTTCCTTCCTCTGCTATATATATGAATCACTTCTGACAAGTTTCTTTACTCCAAGAGAAAAATGATGACGGGGGAGGGACCTCCAGCTGACTGACAGCCTCAGCTCTGTTCCTGTGTGGAGGGGCATCCCTTGCCTCCCATCAGCTTTTTTTTTTTTTAAATAATCTTTATTTATCAAGTTCAAATTCACATACAAAAAACATAAAACAACAAAGTAGTACAGAAGTGCATTTAGATAAGGAAACACAGAGAAGGCACAATCGGCATTATGTTCAGTCCGGACATCATTAGTGAAACAGGAGTGTCCATAGGGGTCAGTCAATCAGGCATTGTAAAGGCGTGTGCCAATATCGGCCAAACAGTAAGTACAACCAATGACCCCCAGGATGCGCCGCGTCTGTCAGAGCCGCCCGAAAAAAGGGGGGAACTCCGCAAAGGAGCCCGGAGAGCCCGACAGACACCGCACATAGTGCTAACATCAGTGCACATTAGTATCCACGTTATAGGATATACTTCAGCAGAATCAGCCACTGGCCTCAAGGAAGAGACGTTGAGAGAGAAAGAAAGTCAGGAGGAAGAAAAAGAAGGGAAGAGACAGTAAAGGGGAAGAGATAAACAGGGAGGGTAAAAACGGGTAGGGAAAGGGAGGTCCGGATTGGGGGCACGGGCCCCCGGCAGGAGAAGGCCAGGCCGGAGCCCTAGGGCTCAGCCGCTAATAATAGGTGTGTGCACATCTGAGATCTCATCAGAGTAATACATCCACCCCATCCAGGTGTCCTTAAAACGTTCCTCCCTGCCCTGGGATGTGAGAACTCGCCGTTCCGCCTCCCATCACCAGGGTGACCTCACGCTTCCACTCAGAAAGCGTGGGGCAGGTGGAACTCCGCTCGGTATGAGGCACTTGGCGGCGTTCAGCAGGAAAGGAACTAGCTTTTTTTTTTTTTTTTTTTTATATATATATAGTACAGACCAAAAGTTTGGACGCACCTCATTCAAAGAGTTTTCTTTATTTTCATGACTGTCACACTTCAAGTGGTAGTCACCTGAAATGGTCTTCCAACAGTCTTGAAGGAGTTCCCAGAGATGCTTAGCACTTGTTGGCCCTTTTGCCTTCACTCTGCGGTCCAGCTCACCCCAAACCATCTCAATTGGGTTCAGGTCCGGTGACTGTGGAGGCCAGGTCATCTGGCGCAGCACCCCATCACTCTCCTTCTTGGTCAAATAGCCCTTACACAGCCTGGAGGTGTGTTTGGGGTCATTGTCCTGTTGAAAAATAAATGATGGTCCAACTAAACGCAAACCGGATGGAATAGCATGCCGCTGCAAGATGCTGTGGTAGCCATGCTGGTTCAGTGTGCCTTCAATTTTGAATAAATCCCCAACAGTGTCACCAGCAAAGCACCCCCACACCATCACACCTCCTCCTCCATGCTTCACGGTGCGAACCAGGCATGTAGAGTCCATCCGTTCACCTTTTCTGCGTCGCACAAAGACACGGTGGTTGGAACCAAAGATCTCAAATTTGGACTCATCAGACCAAAGCACAGATTTCCACTGGTCTAATGTCCATTCCTTGTGTTCTTTAGCCCAAACAAGTCTCTTCTGCTTGTTGCCTTTCTTTAGCAGTGGTTTCCTAGCAGATATTCTACCATGAAGGCCTGATTCACACAGTCTCCTCTTAACAGTTGTTCTAGAGATGTGTCTGCTGCTAGAACTCCGTGTGCCATTGACCTGGTCTCTAATCTGAGCTGCTGTTAACCTGCGATTTCTGAGGCTGGTGACTCGGATGAACTTATCCTCCGCAGCAGAGGTGACTCTTGGTCTTCCTTTCCTGGGGCGGTCCGCATGTGAGCCAGTTTCTTTGTAGCGCTTGATCGTTTTTGTGACTGCACTTGGGGACACTTTCAAAGTTTTCCCAATTTTTTGGACTGACTGACCTTCATTTCTTAAAGTAATGATGGCCACTCGTTTTCCTGTACTTAGCTGCTTTTTTCTTGCCATAATACAAATTCTAACAGTCTATTCAGTAGGACTATCAGCTGTGTATCCACCTGACTTGTGCACAACACAACTGATGGTCCCAACCCCATTTATAAGGCAAGAAATCACACTTATTAAACCTGACAGGGCACACCTGTGAAGTGAAAACCATTTCACGTGACTACCTCTTGAAGTGTGACTACAATTTTCATAGTCATGAAAATAAAGAAAACTCTTTGAATGAGAAGGTGTGTCCAAATTTTTGGTCTGTACTGTATATATATATATATATATATATATATATATATATGTGTGTGTGTTGCTGTGCTTGGTTCAGACTATATCTAGCACCTTATAAAATGAAAAGCAGCCAACACAAGATCTTGGATATAGTAGGAGATCATTCAAATATTGGACATAGGTGCAGCACTAATCAAGGAAAAGCTAAAATCATTGTCCACATCCAAAAAGGAAAAGAGCCAAAAGGGTGTCCACTCATGTTCAAGAAATCTTATGTAAGTGATAAGAGAACCGTCACCAGCACCCAATCACACAGCCTCTAAAGCTGGATACACACTATCCAACTTTTGTGGTTAGATTTCCTTCAGATTTACCTTTTCTATGTAGTGCAAGGGCCTGCCAGATTGCATACAAATTGAAAGTGTTTAGGTTTGACCTCATATTATATGGTTTTGGTAAGTCTAAAGGAAAAAGTCTTCAGAAAATCTTATAGTGTGTATGGCCCTTTACCGAATTGCATTGACTCTCATCACAAAGGTCAATGCCAGCAGCAAATCCCAAATGAAGCAGGTATGTGAGATCCTCCTGGCGTTCACCCAAGGGTTCCTCTATCTCACTCCCTGTGGTATCACCGAATCATGTGGGGACAAGTAGGACACCTCTCATAGTGCTGGAGGAGCGTTTTAGAGAGAGCTGATTGGAGGTGAATAGTAGCCAACAAGTTGGGTTTTTTAGGTTGTAACTTCTGCAGCCATTGGGTTGGATTTTCAATAGTGCCGAAGTTGGCTGTCACTCTGACCTCCTTCCCCATAGACGTTATAGAGGAGCTTTGGTCAGTTATAACAAAATAAAAGCCAGAAGCTACAGATCTTGTAGTTGCTGACATTTATTAGTCCCAGGCTGGATCTTCGCCTGTCTTTGGGTCCCCGGTGCTGCCATGTTGCTTGTAGGAAGTCAGTTGTGATGTCCAGCTGTTCCCCAGCCAACCACCTTGTATGCACGAGACATGCTGCACTATCTCAATGGTCCCCCATGTAACATCTCCCAGGACTTTGTGAGAGGAGAGTTGTCGATTTTCAGAATACAGTAGGTACCTGCTCCCAGAAAAAAAAAAAATCCAAATGGGGGGCGGGGCTAGGAGGATCAACTTCCCTTTTCAGGAGAAGTTTCACTTTAAGTGGAACTAGGATACACACTATACAATCTGACTACAATTTTTGTACAATCAATTTTAAATTTACCAAAGCTACTGTATGTAATATGAGGACCTATTAGGATAACCTGCATAACAATATGCAACCAGGCACCAGAACTGGGAATCTGTCCAAGTTAAAGTATTTGCAATAAGGCAAGCCATAGATGAATTGGTTTTCATTCCTACTACCACATGTGGAAAGAAAGAAAATCACTCAATTTGATTTTCTAAATCACTAGTGGGGTTAAATCGACATTTGTTTTCAACTGTATTTATGACAAAGGAGGAGCAGGATGAAACATTTCTCAAATACTTTTCTGACAGTCAATGTGTTTTTTTATTTGGGAAAGTCCATTTATTCCAAAATCAAATGTTCTAAGCAAAATACATTTTTAAGTGCTTTTAAAGAACACTCGTGTCCCTCCCTGCAGCAGCTGAAACACGGTGGGAGAGAAATCGGTTTTCAGCTGCTGCAGAGAGCCGCACAGGGCATCCTGTAATTGACCCTCCGTCTGAACGCACTGATTCCCTCTGCTGTTCGGGCACCCTTGTGTTCCCAGGCCCCCTACAGGAGGACTGGTGGTCCCCCCCTATCAGCGGCCCTGATGGCCAGCTTTAGCTACCATAAACTACAGAACTTTTCATACAACCATTGCTCTTTGCAGAAAGCTGGCCATACACTAGTAGATTTTCAAACAAACGTTTGTACAAACATTTGTGCGAAAATTCATACATAAATTATCAATCAGACCCCGTTCACACTGGGGCGACTTGTCAGGCGACCTGGTCGCCTGACAAGTCGCCGTGGGTCGCCTGCCATAGATTAGCACAGGACCCGTTCTAATAGGAGCGACACAAGTCGCTCCGACTTAGAAAAAGGGTCCTGTACTACTTTGGGGCGACCTGCATTGACTTCAATGATATGAAGTCCGTGCATGTCTCTCCGAGGTCGCGGTGCGCGCTGTGCACCGCGACTTCACAGGTCGCCCCGGCAAGTCGGGTCGCCTGTATGTGAACCGGCTCTAAGTTTGAATACTTGAAGAAAGTCTATTGAAAGTACTTCAAATTTGTGTTTGCTTTTAACCGGTTGCCGACCGCCGCACGACTATATACTGCGGCGGTCAGCCCCGGCCAGGCAGAGTGACGTATCGGTACGTCACTCGCCTGTCACTGACTTGCGAGCCTATCGCGGGCGGGCGCGCGCCCGCCGAGGCGCGCGCCCGCCGCGGCTCGTTCACAGGCAAGTCAGTGCGTGTGACCGGCGGACTCGATGTCCGCCAGTCACACTGCGATCGCTCCTGTGAAGGGAGAAAGACAGAGCAGCTTGTGTAAACAAGCTGCCTGTCAGTTCTCCCTGTGTAAAAGTGGAGATCTGACCGTTCTACTATGTAGAACGGTTGATCTTTGCTTTTACACCAATAGGAATGTCCCTACACAGTAGAAAGCACGCCCCTAGGACACACTTAACCCCTCCCTGTCCAATAAAGTTAACCCCTACCCTGCCAGTGTCATTTTTGCAGTA
Source organism: Pelophylax lessonae (assembly GCF_965119305.1). Classification (NCBI taxonomy): domain Eukaryota; kingdom Metazoa; phylum Chordata; class Amphibia; order Anura; family Ranidae; genus Pelophylax; species Pelophylax lessonae. The sequence goes on from NC_138778.1 coordinate 115,244,326, forward strand.
ACAGTGCATATGTATAGCACTGATTACTGCAGTAATGTCACTGGTAACCCCAAAAGTGTCAAAAATGTCAGTCAAGGGTCCGATCTGTCCGCCGCAATGTCGCAGTACCGAAAAAAAAATCGCAGATCGCCGCCATTACGCGTTAAAAAAAAAAACACCAAAAATGACAAAAATCTTTCTCTTTGTTAGTAAACGCGATAACTTTTGCGCAAACCAATCAAAATACGCTTTTTGCGATTTTTTTTTACCAAACATAGGTAGCATAAAACAAATTGGCCGAAAAATGTTAAAAAATTTTGATTTTTACCTTTTTTTTGGGGGAATTTCATATAAAAAAATGTGAAAAATATTGTTATTTTTGCAAAATTTACGCTCTTTTTTTGTTTATAGCGCGTGATCAAAAAATCGCACAGGTGATCAAATACCACCAAAAGAAAGCTCTGTTTGTGGGAAAAAAAGGACGTCAAATTCGTTTAGGTACAGCGTCGCACGACCGCGCAATTGTCCGTTAAAGTCACGCAGTAAAAAATCGCAAAAAAACCCCTGGTCCTTTAGCAGCCAAATCCTCCGGGGCTTAAGTGGTTAACATTTGATTTCGAAACAAATAGGCTTTACCGAATAAAAACCACATTAACGCTTAGAAATGTGTTTGAGAAAATGTTTCAATCTTACAATTTGAAAATCAGACAAATGATCTTAAAGTGGAGTTCCACCCTATTTTTATACTTACCTCCATCTTCTCGCTCCGGGTCACCTGAAAAAGAAATGGATAATCGCATATTTTTTTTTTTTTTACTTACCTCGTAGCGAAGAAAATATACTTACCTTACTTCCTTCTTCCTCCTTCCTCGGCCGCGGCCCGTCGTCACTTCCTGGCTCTGCAATGATTCCTGGGAGCTGGACGTCATAGCTCCCAGGAATCATTGCGCCTGCACCGGCCCCGACGTCAGTTCCGGGTCGCGCGCGTCATCCCCTTCTAAACAGCTTCTGGGCATGCCCAGAAGCTGTGGAGGGATGACGCGCGCGACCCGGAAGTGACGTCGGGGCCGGCGCAGAGCATCGTGGGACCAAAGAAGGCGGAAGAAGACGCCGAAGAGGACGCGCTGGCTTCAAGCTGCCCACATCTGAGATGGCAGCGCTGGACAAGACGTTTGCAAGGTAAGTATTTGTCCTAACAGGTAAGTGCAACCCGGGACAGATCAGAGGCTAGCCATTGTGGAATGCACTAGCCCTGACTGTCCCGGGGGTATTAAAAAAAAAAAAATCCAGGGTGGAACTCCGCTTTAAAACACAAAATAAAAACATGCACATTTTTACTAGTGTATGGCTAGCTTAAGTGGGGTACACACTATTAGAAAATTTGCCGAAAATTCCCGTCCGAGGTAAAATTTTCGGCTAGTGTGTACACAACTTTCAGCAGTCGATGCCGACATTTTCAACGAAAAAAAACGGAGGCACAAACACAAAAAATGTTATCGTCCGTCCCCAGCACGACCAATTTTCTTTTAATGTGTCCATGAAAAATCGGATACGAAAGACCACGCATGATCTGAAGTTGCTGACGACCCGGAAGTCTAGGAACAAACGTCCCCAAAAAATATAAAAATCGGACGAGAAATTTTGTGAACATTATGCACTGTCACCTAAAAACAGTAATGAACGCTGAGCAAGAGAGAGAAAAATCGGAGGATATTTGATCCGATTTTCGTGAAGTGTGTACGAGCCTTTAGCTGAATAATCCTAAATGGGGACATGAGAAATCTGTTACCTGTTATTTATAGAAAGCAACAAGTACCTCCTGAAGGCATTTTATTATTGCCAGGTATCATGATTATATCAGTGAAACCATTGTGCGTCTTTCAAAAAGGCGTGTATAGTTTACTGTCCTTGTCATTGTGGAATGTCGTCAGTCCTCCTTAGGAATTCTGACAGTTAATTTCCTGGTAATAGACAGCGATCAGCTGGCTTATTGTTGTTCCCAACCCATACAGCATTCATCTACTATATACATTTAGTCCTCCAAAAAAACAGCTGTGAATATAAAATGTAATAACTATTTAAAATTAAATCTTTAATCCAGGTACACACCTAAGCTGCTCTGCCAGCTACATTTGTGATGGCATAGTAGCCCATTCATTTGAATGGATTGCTGTGCCTGCGTTTCATGCAGGAAAAAGGTTCCTGCACCTTTTTTAAAATGCAGCACCATTCGATTTCCCACAACTGAAAATGTGCTACTTTTTTAGATGCATGGGGTCCCAGCAAGAATGAATGGCAGCCTCCTATGCAAAGGAGCAATGTGTTTTGGCTGAGGGTAGCTGCGGGTACGGGAACAGGTGCAATTTAAGCACTGTCTGTCAACCACCCCCACAAGTGTGAACCTAGCCTTAACATATACCTTGCAAGACACCCCAGGAGCCTGCAGTCTCAGGGTGCTCTGTGGCCCAAATACCAACTACAGTAACTCAAGCTGCGTTCAGGCCCAACCAATCCCGCCTTATTGGTTGGTGCACATTAAAGTGCTGATCATTGTTATGGCACAGGATGGAACATACCTGCCTTTCATTCAAAGTAGTGGTCTATAAGCTTTACATTAACCACTTAAGGTCTGGAAGGTGTCTGGAAATACCAGGCTATTTTTTTGCAATACGGCACTGTGTTGCTTTAACTGACAATTGCGCGGTCATGTGATGTTGTACCCAAATAAAATTGATGTCCTTTTTTACCCACAAATAGAGCTTTCATTTGGTGGTATTTGTTCACCACTGCAATTTTTATTTTTTGCGCCATAAACAAAAAAAGAGCAACTATTCTGAAAAAAAAAACCAACTTTTTTTTACTTTCTACTATAAGCCCCCATTCACACTACCGCGACGCTACTTCGCACCGCGACCTCCGAGGTCGCTGTGCGAGCAGCGCGCCGCGACCTCAGAGCGGCCGCCACGGACTTCATAACATTGAAGTCTATGGCGGTCGCCTCCTGGTCGCCCCAAAGAAGCTCCGGACCCTTTTTCTAAGTCGGAGCGACTTGTGTCGCTCCTATTAGAACGGGTACGCAGCTTCCCTATGGGAGGCGACCTGTGAGGCGACCGGGACTTAAACATTCCCAATAAAAATACAAATCTAATTGTTTCATCATTTTAGGCCAATATGTATTCTGCTATATATTTTTGGTAAACAAAATCCCAATAAGTGTATATTGATTGGTTTGTGCAAAAGTTATCGCGTCTACAAACTAGGGGAAAGATTTATGTCAATTTTATTTATTTTTTTTTTTACTAGTATTTACGGCGATTAGTGATTTTTAGTGGACAGATCGGACACCTAACTGACACTTTTGAAATTTTTGGGGGGACCAGTGACATTGCTACAGTAATCAGTGCTAAAAATATGCACTGTTACTGTACTAATGACACTGGCAAGGAAGGGGTTAACACCAGGGTCGATCAAAGGGTTAAATGTGTGCCGAGGGGATGCTTTCTAACCGTGTGAGGGTTGTATTCACTGGATGAACAGAGACCTGTGTACCTAAGAAGGAGGAAAACAGGATCCCTGTGTTCATTACTGACAGAACAGCGGTCTAATTTTTTTACATCAGCAGACCGCCATTCTGTCTCCACAGGGAGCAATCGCGGGTGCCCGGGGGACCTACTGGTTGGCTCTCCCTCTAGCCAATCGGCGCACGCCCAAACTAACTGCTACACAAAACGACATGCAGATACGTAGTTTCACGTAACAGAGCCAACCCTGTTGCAGTATAACTACGGTGGCTGGTCGGCAAGTGGTTAAAGTATTACTAAACCCAGGAGGCTGCATTTAATATATCCGCTCTCCCACAGTACACAAAACATGGGAATGCAAATATTTTAGTAAATATAAACTGCTAAATACCTTTTCTCATCAGCAGTATATAGCAGTCTTGTGACTTCTATCAGTGTCCAGGCCAAGCACTGGTTAAAGCTTGTAGGAGGAGTTTTCATTTTCCTCTGACTTCCCAAAAAGCCTGCATGACTCCTGAACCTCTGTCTGGACAGTGCTGATTGGCCTTGTGCCGATCACAAGCACCCTCCCAAAAAAAAAAAAAAAAACCTCTCTAGCAATACTCACCAAACTGAGCATGTGCACAGTGCCCCAAGACTCTGTACTATCAGGCGATGGATTGGGCACAGTGAAAGTAGGGGAAGATCAGGGAAGACAGGATCAAACAGCCTTTTTACACAATGCACAGGGTTAACTCCTTAGGTTCCACAATGAGTATAACAAGCATGCTTTACTGCATATACAGACTGATTTTACTGTTGTGGGTTTAGTAACACTTTAACTATGGTATTCTGAGTTTTTCCCACCTAATACCTAACCTGAGTAAATTCACTCATCTCATAACACCATTGTATACTAACGTGACCCTCTTTCTAACGGCCCCAGAGGTTATCTCAATCCAAGAACAAACATGCAGCTAACCAGTGCTTAGATGTAATGGATGCATTCAGGCCCGGACTGGGACAAAAAATAGGCCCGGGCATTTTAGACTGAGCAGCCTTTTTTTTTTTTTTAAACCAAATTACAAATAATGACAGCTACCCGTTTCTCAATGTCTTTTAGTTCTATTTAGCCTGCTACAGTCACTGCTCACTGATTGCTAGAGGTTACTGCACATTTTTAGCACTAACCCATTGGTGGCTGGGGAAGGGGGAGGTGTAATCAGTGGCAGTACTGGGGGGGGGGGGGAGGAATGAGTGGCAGTTCTGAGGGAGGGGGGGGTAAGAATTAAGTGGCAGTGCTGGGGAGGGGAGGATGGAATCAGTGGCAGTGCTTGGGGGATGGGGTCAGTGGCAGAACTGGGGGGGGGGGTGGAATCAGTGGCAGTACTGAGGGGGGGGGTGTGATGAATGTCGGGGGAGATTGGATGTGATCAGTGTGGAGGGTAGGATGGAATAAATGGCAGTGTGGGGGGATAGGATGAGTGACAGTACAAGAGGAGGGTGAAATGACTGGTAGTGCTGGTTGGTTGTTGGGATGAGTGGCAGTGCTGAGGGGGATGAGATCAGTGGCAGTACTGGGGGGGATGGAATTAGTGGCAGTGTTGGGGGGGGTTGGAATTAATGGCAGTGCTGGGGGGGATTGTATGGGATCAGTGGCAGTGTGGAGGGATGGTGGGATCAGTGGCAGTGCAGGGGGGGATAGGATGAGTGACAATACATGGAAGGTGGAATCAGTGGCTGTGCGGGAGGACGAGATGAGTGGCGGTGCTTGGGGGAATTGAATGGGATCAGTGACAGTGCTTGGGGAGTGGGATGAGTGGCAGCGTGGAGGGAGGGGATGAGAGGAGTGGCAGCGTGGAGGGAGGGGATGGGAAGAGTAACAGCGTGGAGCGAGGGGAGGAGTTGCAGCATGGAGGGGAGGGGAGGGGAGGCAGTGTGGAGGGAGGCAGCATGGAAGGAGGGAGGAAAGGGGAGTAGTGTCAGTGTGGACGGAGGGGAGGAGTGGCAGCGTGGAGGGAGGCAGTATGGAGGGAGGGAGGAAAGGGGAGTAGTGTCAGTGTGGAGGGAGGGATGGAGGGGATGGGATAAGTGGCAATGCTGGTGGTGGGATGGGATCAGTGACAGTGTTGGGGGGGGGTCAGTGGCAGTGCTGGGGGGATCAGATCAGTGACAGGGCTGGGAGGGAAGGATTGGATCAGTGACAGGGCTGGGGGGGATCGGATCAGTGACAGGGCTGGGGGGGGAGGGATCGGATCAGTGACAGGTCTGGGAGGGATGGATCGGATCAGTGACAGGGCTGGGGGGGGGGGATTGGATCAGTGAAAGGTCTGGGAGGGAGGGATCGGATCAGTGACAGGGCTGGGGGGGGGGGGATCGGATCAGTGACAGGGCTGGGGGGGGGATCGGATCAGTGACAGGTCTGGGAGGGAGGGATCGGATCAGTGACAGGTCTGGGGGGGGATCGGATCAGTGACAGGGCTGGGAGGGAGGGATCGGATCAGTGACAGGTCTGGGGGGGGATTGGATCAGTGACAGGGCTGGGGGGGATCGGATCAGTGACAGGTCTGGGAGTGATCGGATCAGTGACAGAGCTGGGAGGGAGGGATCGGATCAGTGACAGGTCTGGGGGGGATCGGATCAGTGACAGGTCTGGGAGGGATCGAATCAGTGACAGGTCTGGGAGGGATCGGATCAGTGACAGGTCTGGGAGTGATCGGATCAGTGACAGAGCTGGGAGGGAGGGATCGGATCAGTGACAGGTCTGGGGGGGATCGGATCAGTGACAGGTCTGGGAGGGATCGAATCAGTGACAGGTCTGGGAGGGATCGGATCAGTGACAGGGCTGGGAGGGATCGGATCAGTGACAGAGCTGGGAGGGAGGGATCGGATCAGTGACAGGTCTGGGGGGGGATCGGATCAGTGACAGGTCTGGGAGGGATCGAATCAGTGACAGGTCTGGGAGGGATCGGATCAGTGACAGGGCTGGGAGGGAGGGATCGGATCAGTGACAGGTCTGGGAGGGATCGGATCAGTGACAGGGCTGGGAGGGAGGGATCGGATCAGTGACAGGTCTGGGAGTGATCGGATCAGTGACAGGGCTGGGGGGGATCGGATCAGTAACAGGGCTGGGGGGGGAGGGATCAGATCAGTAACAGGTCTGGGAGGGATCGGATCAGTGAAAGGGCTGGGGGGGATCGGATCAGTGACAGGTCTGGGAGTGATCGGATCAGTGACAGGTCTGGGAGGGAGGGATCGGATCAGTGACAGGTCTGGGAGGGATCGGATCAGTGACAGGGCTGGGGGGGATCGGATCAGTAACAGGGCTGGGGGGGGAGGGATCAGATCAGTAACAGGTCTGGGAGGGATCGGATCAGTGAAAGGGCTGGGGGGGATCGGATCAGTGACAGGGCTGGGGGAGGGATCGGATCAGTAACAGGGCTGGGGGGGAGGGATCGGATCAGTGACAGGGCTGGGGGGGATCGGATCAGTGACAGGGCTGGGGGGGGATCGGATCAGTGACAGGGCTGGGGGGGAGGGATCGGATCAGTGACAGGGCTGGGGGGGATCGGATCAGTGACAGGGCTGGGGGAGGGATCGGATCAGTGACAGGGCTGGGGTAGGGGGATCGGATCAGTGACAGGGCTGGGGATCGGATCAGTGACAGGGCTGGGGGGATCGGATCAGTGACAGGGCTGGGGGGGAGGGATCGGATCAGTGACAGGGCTGGGGGGGATCGGATCAGTGACAGGGCTGGGGGAGAGATCGGATCAGTGACAGGGCTGGGGTAGGGGGATCGGATCAGTGACAGGGCTGGGGATCGGATCAGTGACAGGGCTGGGGGGATCGGATCAGTGACAGGGCTGGGAGGGAGGGGGGGATCGGATCAGTGACAGGGCTGGGAGGGAGGGAGGGATCGGATCAGTGACAGGGCTGGGAGGGAGGGAGGGATCGGATCAGTGACAGGGCTGGGAGGGAGGGAGGGATCGGATCAGTGACAGTACTCACTCAGGGAATTCAATGTCCATTCTAGGATCTTGGGATCTTCAAGGCTGAGGCTCTCATGGCAACTTTACAGCTAAACAACTTCTTCTTCCCAAGATCCTAGTGAGCTTCAAAGTGGGACACAACGTTGTTGTAGAGGCTAATCTGTGTGACTGACTGTCAAAATAGGGATTATTTTTTGCAGCTGGTGGCAATGTGGCATAATAGTCACTCAGTCACTTCACTTACCTTGCAGGACAGGGCAGGCCTTGGGGTGGTGCGGCGCCTGACATTGTTCCTTCCTTCCCGCCATCAAGCACTGTGCAGAACTCAGAAGGGGTCTCCTCTAGCTCCACCCCCTTCCTTCACAGACAGTGACGAGACTCACGACAAGTCACCTGCTGACCTGACCCCTCGTTTCCAATTCCACTGTGGTACGGTCCACCCCTCCTGACTGGGCTGCCTAGAGAAGGCTGGATGGCTGCGGAGCCGGCCGCAGTGAGCGGCGCTGGGCTCAGCATCAGCCCGGCTGCTCAGTGGGGAGTGGACTGTCACTGGGACATACCCGGCCGGCCACAACAATATGCGGCCGCGGCCCTCTCCGCGGAATCGGCCGCGGAGAGGCCAGCGGCCGGCAGCAAGTGATCGGGAATCAGAGGAGGGACGGTCACGGAAGTGAGAGTGACATGCGGTGCGGGCGGCCCACCGGGCATATGCCCGGTCTGCCCAATGGTCAGTCCGGCCCTGGATGCATTTCATTGCTGAATATTCAGCAAGTACTGAAAAAAAACCTTTTGCTCTTGTCGGAAATGCAGTGTCCTTGTTACTGCATACGAGTTGAACTGAAATTATATAACAAAGCTATCTTCTTTCAGTAAACTACTAAAGCTGGTCATAGATGGATTGAAATTCAGCCAGTTCAGCAGAGAGCAGCCATATTTTGGTTTATGTATGGCAGGGTGGTTGTACAAAGGTTGACTTCTGGATTGGTTGCCGTTGGATTTTGATCAGTGCTGCCAGCTATAGCCAGCTGTGCTGATCAGTGTATTTTGAGAGCTAGGAAGTCCCACAGTTGGCTGACGTTACAGAGCCGGTCCCAGGCTCAGAAAAGATCCCAACTTTAATGTTGGGATGCAACCAGAGGCTTGACTGGCAGTTGGCTCAGTGTCAGAAATCAACAGCTGGGAAACCAGATACATGTAGCTAAACACAGAAACTGGGACCAGACCATATGTACATATCCTTAACTTCCGAACTACGGCTACAGCGCGGGCTCTAATTTCCAGGAGGCCGTCTTTATACGGCCTCCCAGAAACAGGCACCCCGCGCGCTCCCGCGAGCGTGCATCGTGGAAAATCTGTGTCGGCCGTGTCCCTTGGACACAGCCAATCACAGATCGTGGTAAATGGCCAATCACAGCGGCCATTTACCACGTGATCGGACCGTGCAATGAGAGATGATCTCATATGTAAACATATGAGATCATCTCTCATCGCCAGCTCTCCTTCCTCACACAGAGACTGCGTGTGAGGAAGGAGCAGAGCCGATCAGCCGTTCGGGGACACAGAAAAATGTAATCAGGGCACTGATCACCAGTGCCCTGATTACAACAGAGGTAAATAAAATACAATGTGCCCACCATCAGTGCCCACAGTGCCCTCCAACAGTGCCCACAATCAGTGCCCATAGTGCTGCCAGTCAGGGCCCATCAGTGCCTGCTCATCTAGGCACTGATGAGCACTGACTGGCAGCACTATGGGCACTGAGTGTGGGCACTGATGGTGCTGCCCATCAGTGGTCATCAGTGCCGCCCATCAGTGCCACCTGTCAATGTCCATCAGTGCCACCCATCAGTGTCCAGCAGTGCCGCCTCTCAGTGCCCATCAGTGCCGCCCATCAGTACCGCCTCTCAGTGCCCAGCAGTGCCACAACTCAGTGCCCAGCAGTGCCACCTCTCAGTGCCCAGCAGTGCTGCCTATCGGTGCTCATCAGTGTGGCATATTAGTACCTCCTCATCAGTGCCACCTCATCAGTGCCCATAAGTGCCACCTCATCAGTGCCCATCAGTGCAGCATATCAGTGCCGCCTCATCAGCGCACATCAATGAAGGAGAAAAATGTATTTATTTATTTTCAAAATTTACTCGCAGAAAATAAGAAAAACTTTTTTTTTTTAAATTTTCTGTCTATTTTCTTTTTTTTTTTTGTAAGAAATAAAAAACCCAGAGATGATTAAATACCACCAAAAGAAAGCTCTATTTGTGTGAAATACAAACTATTGTGTTCTATACAACTAGTCTGCCCATACATGGATCGAAATTTGACTGGTTCCTGCTGAACTGGTCACATTTTGATTAATGTATGGCCAGCTTTATGGGTGGAAGTAGAGACAGCAGAGGACAATAGTAATGCGCTGATCAGCCGATCATTTCCCTGTTCGGTACTTTTAACTGCTTTGGTCTGTCAAAATGAGGTGATGGCAAAAAAAGTGGTGATAGAGAAAAGAGGTACATTGCAGCTGCATTGCTGATTACCAAATCTGAGGTCATTACAGAAATGTAAAGCTTCAAAATTGTGCACACTTTTAAAACAGCAAAATGTTATAATGCCCTTTGTTTATGAGGGGGCTGTGCAGGTGTGTTTGTCATAAGTAAATCAGTCTGTATTGTGCGGGCAGATCTTCATTATCAACTGTAACTAGATTTAACATTGTGACCCAAATGCTTAGGGGGGTCCCCACTGAAGCTGACAAAGTCCAATAAGTTGGATGACGCTGACTAGTGAGAGTGCAGGCTGGGGAGAGGTTTGTCCAGACCCAGATTTGTACACTGTCTGTCCTTACAAAGGGTTAAAGATGTAGAGGCTGGGCTTTTTGTGTTGTATGTTAATGAGAACTAACCTGGAACACAGGGCCAGATTAACATAGGGGCTATTGGAGCTGCAGCTCCAGGCCCCTACCTTAATATAGGCCCCGGGTTGGCCATATTCACTGTTACCGCTCTTCTGTCACTTGTAAACACAGAAGTCTGGCTTCTATGCTCGCTTCCCCAGGCAGCTCCCTCAGAACCTCCCCACACAGCACGAAGGCCGGACAAGGAGGGACAGTTGCCGATGCATGGATGTGTTTATGGGCTTCAGATCGGACCCTTGACTGACATTTTTGACACTTTTGGGGTTACCAGTGACATTACTACGGTAATCAGTGCTATACATATACATGAATCAGTTAAAAAATATCCACAACTGATACAATCCACCTGTTGGTCCCATACATAGGCAATACTTACAATTCATACATTTCTACTTCTCATAGGGGCCTAGCTTTCCTCATTGCTTTTTTCCCTATACACATCATGCAATTCATAGTTACAAAAATATGCCTACAACATGCACAAGTTTTTTTGCGATTCGGCACTGTGTTACTTTAATGGACAATTGCACAGTCGTGCCATGCTGTACCCTAATAACATTTATGTCCTTTTTTCCCCACAAATAGAGCTTTCTTTTCGTGGTATTTGATCACCTGTGAGATTGTTATTTTTTGCGCTACAAACAAAAAAAGAGCAACAATTCTGAAAAAAAAAAACAATATTTCTCTGTCGCTCATTGACAGACGCAGGACTGATATCTTGATATCCGTAGGGTTATACTGCCCCCTACAGGAGTAGGACACTAGGCAGGAAAAAAGTTCTGGCCACACCTATGGGCAGTCCCAGGGGGTATATCCTCTCTCTCCCTGCTATAGGATGTCAGTTTTTTTCTGCCTAGTCACGAGTAAGGACCTAAGTTCCTTGCTGGGATCTCTGGTCCTGGTTTTTCCTGTGAGATCTTCAAGCAATTATGCCGGATCTGGGCGACGGGCTGGATGCTCCGCGCTGGGTCGGCCGCGACATAGTCCCGCTGGACGGGGACTGGCCCACGGGTTAAATGTCCTGCCGAGTCGCATACGACCGGTCGACGGTGAGTCGCAGCGTCTCCTTTGGCCGACACCCCCCCCCCCCCACTGGGCGGCGAGGGGTTTTGTCTGGAGTGGCGCCCACTCTGTTCCGGTAAATGCTTCCCCCCTTTCTCCTCATGGCTGACTCTGGGATAGACCGGGCCCCTCCCTGGGACGGTTGGACCCACACTAATCTGGGTTCCCCTCTGTTCCCCTGTGCACCCCCCCCTGTGGTGTCCTTCTCCCCCCTCCCTCCCCTCCCTACGGGGGGGTGTTTGTGTGTGTGTGGGGTGGCTAGCCGTTCGTGCAAACCGCTAAGGGGGCGGGGGTGGGGGGGTCCCGACAGTGCGGACGGCTGTTGTGCGGGAGGCTTCCTCCCTGGCTTCCCAGGGCCTACCTGCCAATCGATCGTCTGTTAGTGATGTGGGGACCCCCCTTTTCCCACCGCCATTTTCCTGGAGTCCCTCGTGTGGCTCATGGGGGCGGCCATCTTGGTACACCCAGCTCGTTTTGTTTGGAGAGCTGGGCAGCTGTGGGAGTTACTGAGGGCGTGTGAGGGGGCGGAGCCCCTCCCTAGACCCGGGAAGATCGCTCCATATGACTTCCTTGTCATGTAGACAACGCTGAGAGCAGTCCTTTTGAACTCTGGTGCATCGTGTGGTGAGCCTTTTGGGGGTCTCTCTCTCTGCGGGGGTCTCGAGGCACGCTGTCTCATTGAAGGGCGCTGTAGCGCTGGGTGACATTTTTTTCCAATTTTGTCATACTTTGCTGACGGGTTCCCCTGCTGCACATGTGTCCCCACCTGATCCCCTCGAGGTGGCTGCAGGGCCCTCCGATTCTCCGCTCACCATTGATGCACTTTCGGCTGTCCTGGAGTCATTTGTGTCCCGGGTGCAGGTGGCCTGTCAGGGACGGGGGCTAAAAAGCGACCCCCGCCTACCCCTGTCTCGTCTGATGCCTCAGATTCTGATCCTGAGCCAGTCGCTGCTGCTGCGGGTTCCTCCTCTGGGGCTGCTGTCTCGCGCCCTGTCTCCTCTGATAGTAAGGAGGACCTTTCTGCCTCCACCATAGCGCAAGACAAGGCACTGGTGGACGCACTGATTGTGTCTGTCCGGGAGACCCTAAAACTGGAGGTTGCACCTGCGGATGCAACTCATACGGAAGTTGCCTTTGGCACTCGCAAGCCCTCCAGGGTGGCGAAGGTGTTTCCCTTTCCCAAATGCTTTGGCGATATCATTAAGAAGGAGTGGGTCTGTCCAAAACGACCCCCTGGGATGCCCAAACAGATTGCTAGGCGCTACCCGTTTGAAGAGTCCCTCCTTAAAAAATGGACGGTGCCACCTTCGGTGGATCCGCCGGTTTCCAGACTAAATAAGGCTACTGTTATCCCATTGGAGGATTCCCCGTCCTTTCGGGATCCAGTTGATTGTAGGGCGGAATCTGTGTCCCGTTCCATATTCTCCCTGGCAGGGTCGGCCTTGAGGCCAGTGTTTACCATTGCTCTGGTTTCACAGACGTTGACGGAATGGGCCAAGCTGTTACGCCATGACCTGGAGGGGAGAAGTCTCCCCCCTGCCATGGCGGTGTTGCTGGAGCAAATGGTGCAGGGGCTACAGTTTGTTTGTGACGCCGCACTGGACGCTGCTCCATTGCTGGGGCGTGTGTCGATCTCGGCGGTTGTCCTCCAGCGTATGCTATGGTTGAAGTGCTGGTCGGCGGATCAGGCTTCCAAAAAAGCCTTGACTGATCTCCCTTTTCAGGGGGATCGCCTGTTTGGTGCTACCTTGGATGAGATTATCAAGGATCTCACTGGGGGCAAGAGCACCTTTCTACCACAGGCTAATAAGGGTAAGGAACCTCGTCACAGACAGGGACCTTCCTTTTCAGCTCACAAGAAGTTTTTTCGCTCCTCCCGGGCGGGCGACAAGTGGAAGCCCTCCAAAGCCTCCCCCCCCCCGGGGGTTTCAAGAGACCCTGGTCTGGTAAGCAAAAAAACGGTCCTTCCAGACCTGAGGATAAGACCGCTTCAGCCTGAAGGTGCGCCCCCACCCATATCAGGGGTGGGGGGGCGTCTTCGCCGGTTCCCGGACCCGTGGCTCTCCAGGATTCAAGACAAGTGGGTTCACGAGGTCATACGGACGGGATACAAGATCGAGTTTCGATCGCTTCCACCGGTGCGGTTCTTCCCTTCCAATATGCGACTGTCCCCGGATCGCCTAATGGCTCTGTTGGGGGCAGTGCAGGACTTGATGCAACAAGGAGTGGAGTCCATTCGCACAGTGGTGGCCTCCCTGCATCAGGGGGATTTTCTGGCGTCCATAGACATCAAGGATGCCTATCTTCACGTTCCCATTTACGCAGGACACCAGCGGTTTCTGAGCTTTGCTGTGGGGGGCAGCGGGGCATATCGGTTCTGGGCTACCTGGACGACCTCCTCCTCTGTGCGGAGTCTCCGCAGGCTCAGTTTCATACGCGGACTCTCCAAAGGGAGATTCTTCTCGGCAGGCTATCTGCTCAGGGGCTCTGGTCCCTGGAAGAATCCAGCTTGCCGATAAATGTGTTGGAACTGAGAGCGATCAGGTTTTGCCTGGTTCACTGGACCAAGCATCTTCGGGGCTGCCCGGTTCGGATTCAGTCGGACAATGCCATGGCCGTGGCTTATGTCAATCACCAAGGGGGCACCAAGAGTGTTCTGGCGGCCCTGGAAGTGGCCGGCATTCTTCGTTGGGCGGAACGGTTTGTTCCGGCTCTTTTCGCAGTTTTCATTTAGGGCGTGGAAAATTGGCAGGCGGACTTTCTCAGCCGTCAGACCTTGGATCAAGGGGAATGGTCTCTTCATCCAGAGGTGTTTCACCAGTTGTGCCTTCATTGGGGCACCCAGGACGTGGATCTGTTGGCATCTCGGCTCAACAGGAAGGTGCAGAGGTTTGTAGCCCGCTCCCGCGATCCTCTGGCGGACGCCGCAGACACGCTGGTTGCTCCGTGGGGGCAGTTATCAGCTGCTGTATGCCTTTCCTCCTCTCAAGTTGCTGCCGAAACTTCTTCGCAGGATAGAGGCGGAGGGAATTCCAGTCATCCTTGTGGCTCCGGACTGGGCTTGTCTGGCCTTGTACGCCGACTGGGTCAGGCTGGTCGCGGACGCTCCTTGGCTACTTCCTCTCAGGGTGGATCTGCTGTCTCAGGGACCGATCTTCCATCCTGCTTTACGATCGCTGGTTTGACGGCTTGGCCGTTGAGAGCCAGGTGCTGAAGGACAGGGGTTTGTCTGTTTCAGTTATTCCTACTCTGATTAAAGCGAGGAAAGCGACTTCCAGAAAGATCTATCATCGCACATGGAAGTCTTATATCGCGTGGTGTGAGTCCCTCGGGGTTCCTCCACGTTCTTACTCGGTGGCTCGGATATTGGCCTTCCTGCAACGGGGGGTTGAGCAGAAGCTGGCCTTGAGCACTATCGAGGGTCAGGTTTCAGCATTGGCGATCTTCTTCCAGAGGCCACTGGCTACTCATTCTTTGGTGCGGAATTTCATCCAGGGGGTGCGGCACCTGGCTCCTCCGGTGCGCGCGCCCTTGCCGCCCTGGGATCTTAATTTGGTGTTGTCGTTCTCCAGAAACCTCCCTTTGAAAATATTAGGGAGATTCCCTTGCTTACCTTATACCAGAAGGTGGCCTTTTTGAGGGCTATCACTTCTGCACGCAGAGTGTCGGAACTGGCTGCCGTTCCCCCTATCTGGTGGTTCATAGGGATAAGGTGGTTCTTCGTCCGAATCCATCTTTCCTTCCTAAGGTGGTTTCCGACTTTCACTTGAATGAGGATATTGTGTTACCTTCCCTGTGTCCTAAGCCCAGTCATCCTCGGGAGTTTGCGTTACACTCCTTGGATGTGGTTCGGGCAATCAGGGTGTACTTGGCTACTACCGACTCTTTTCCTAAGGCTGATTCACTTTTTGTGATCCCGGATGGCCCTAGAAAGGGGTTGCCTGCGTCTGCTGCGACTATCTCCAGATGGATCAGACAGACAGTGGGGCAGGCTTATTCTATTAAAGGTCGGGTTCCTCCGTTCCCTGTTAAGGCGCACTCTACTAGGGCTCGTAGTGCTTCCTGGGCCTTCCGCCATCAGGCGTCGGTGCTTCAGGTTTGCAAGGCGGCTACCTGGTCGTCGGTTCATACCTTTACAACATTTTATAAGGTTGATGTGCTGGCATCGGTGGATGCCTCTTTTGGCCGCAAGGTTTTGCAGGCTGCTGTTTGAGGGGACCTTTGGTCTACCTCGGGGGTTTTGTTTTTTTCAGGTGGGTCTCATCTGCTTGTTTCGATGAGTCCTCTGTACTTCTGGTTGGCTCTGTTTTGGCCTTCTGGATTGGATTTTATTTCTGTTATCCCACCCCTCATTTATGGCACTGCTTTGGGACGTCCCTACGGATATCAAGATATCAGTCCTGCGTCTGTCAATGAGCGACAGAGACAACTGGATTTTTGACTTACCGTAAAATCATTTTCTCTTAAGCTCATTGACAGACGCAGAACCCGCCCCTCTATTTTGAGTTGGGTTGGTATGAGTCTCTGATACTGCTTTGTTACCTACAGTTGTGTTCAAAATTATTCAATCCCCAATGCCATAAAGGGTTTTATGGAATTTAGTGTACATTTGTAATTGTATTCAGAATGAAATCCTACAAGGACTTCTTAAAGAACCATATGCAACTAAAATGACATCAATTGGTTTTTGTAATACAGTAGTAAATGTTTCTTTTGTGAATTCTTCATTGACACAATTATTCAACCCCTTAAAGACTACCACTCTGAAGAACAGAGGTTCATTGAAGTATTTTCAATCAGGTATTGAAAACACCTGTGGATGTCAGGGAGCAGCAATAAAGCCTAATAAGCACCAATTAGGCAGCTTTAAAATGACTGTGATACTCAGCTCCTTCTAGACATTTACTGGTGTGGTTACAAACATGGTGAAGTCAAGAGAATGGTCCAGGAAGACAAGAGAAGATGTGATTACTCTTCACAGGAAGGGCAGTGGCTATAAGAAGATTGCAAAGATGTTAAACATACCAAGAGACACCATAGGAAGCATCATTCGCAAATTCAAGGCAAAGGGCACTGTTGAAACGCTACCTGGTCGTGGCAGAAAGAAGATGCTGACTTCAACTGCTGTGCGCTACCTGAAGCATAGAGTGGAGAAAAGTCCCCGTGTGACTGCTGAGGAACAGAGAAAAGATTTGTCAGATGTGGTTACTGAAGTTTCTGCTCAGACAATACGGCGCACACTGCGTAATGAAGGCCTCCATGCCAGAACTCCCAGGCGCACCCCCTTGCTCTCTCCAAAGAATAAGAAGAGTCGACTGCAGTATGCCAAAAGTCATGTGGACAAACAACAGAAGTTTTGGGATAGTGTTCTGTGGACTGATGAAACAAAATTAGAACTGTTTGGGCCCATGGATCAACGCTATGTTTGGAGGAGGCCTATGAAGAAAAGAACACCTTGCCTACTGTGAAGCATGGCGGGGGGTCAATCATGCTTTGGCGCTGTTTTGCTTCTGCAGGTACAGGGAAGCTTCAGCGTGTGCAAGGTACCATGAATTCTCTTCAGTACCAGGAGATATTGGATGACAATGTGATGCAGTCCATCACAAACCTAAAGGCTTGGGAGACGTTGGACCTTTCAACAGGACAATGATCCCAAGCATACCTCCAAGTCCACTAGAGCATGGTTGCAGATTAAAGGCTGGAACATTTTGGAGTGGCCATCACAGTCACCAGACTTAAATCCGATTGAGAACCTCTGGTGGGACTTAAAGAAAGCAGTTGCAGTGCACAAGCCTAAGAATTTGACTGAACTGGAGGCTTTTGCCCATGACGAATGGGCGAAGATACCCGTAGATCGCTGCAAGACACTTGTGTCAAGCTATGCTTCACGTTTAAAAGCTGTTATAACTGTAAAAGGATGTTGTACTAAGTACTAAGATTGAATGTCACTTGGGAGTTGAATAAAACCGATAATGATGTGAGCACAGAAAAGACATTTGTGGTTATTTCATTATAAATGTTATGTTATATTTGTCTGACCTACACGTGCCTCTTTGATTTAATTGTAAGCAGGATGGCTGAATGATCAAAATCAATGTCAAACTGGCCAAAACAATCAATTTCAGTGGGGGTTGAATAATTTTGAACACGACTGTAACTGACATCCTATAGCAGGGAGAGAGAGGATACAGTGCCTTGCGAAAGTATTCGGCCCCCTTGAACTTTTCGACCTTTTGCCACATTTCAGGCTTCAAACATAAAGATATAAAACTCTAATTTTTTGTGAAGAATCAACAACAAGTGGGACACAATCATGAAGTGGAATGAAATTTATTGGATATTTCAAACTTTTTAAAAAAATAAAAAACTGAAAAATTGGGCATGCAAAATTATTCAGCCCCCTTAAGTTAATACTTTGTAGCGCCACCTTTTGCTGCGATTACAGCTGTAAGTCGCTTGGGGTATGTCTCTATCAGTTTTGCACATCGAGAGACTGAAATTTTTGCCCATTCCTGCTTGCAAAACAGCTCAAGCTCAGTGAGGTTGGATGGAGAGCGTTTGTGAACAGCAGTTTTCTGTTCTTTCCACAGATTCTCGATTGGATTCAGGTCTGGACTTTGAATTGGCCATTCTAACACCTGGAAATGTTTATTTGTGAACCATTCCATTGTAGATTTTGCTTTATGTTTTGGATCATTGTCTTGTTGGAAGACAAATCTCCGTCCCAGTCTCAGGTCTTTTGCAGACTCCATCAGGTTTTCTTCCAGAATGGTCCTGTATTTGGCTCCATCCATCTTCCCATCAATTTTAACCATCTTCCCTGTCCCTGCTGAAGAAAAGCAGGCCCAAACCATGATGCTGCCACCACCATGTTTGACAGTGGGGATGGTGTGTTCAGGGTGATGAGCTGTGTTGCTTTTACGCCAAACATAACGTTTTGCATTGTTGCCAAAAAGTTTGATTTTGGTTTCATCTGACCAGAGCACCTTCTTCCACATGTTTGGTGTGTCTCCCAGGTGGCTTGTGGCAAACTTTAAACGACACTTTTTATGGATATCTTTAAGAAATGGCTTTCTTCTTGCCACTCTTCCATAAAGGCCAGATTTGTGCAGTATATGACTGATTGTTGTCCTATGGACAGAGTCTCCCACCTCAGCTGTAGATCTCTGCAGTTCATCCAGAGTGATCATGGGCCTCTTGGCTGCATCTCTGATCAGTCTTCTCCTTGTATGAGCTGAAAGTTTAGAGGGACGGCCAGGTCTTCGTAGATTTGCAGTGGTCTGAAACTCCTTCCATTTAAATATTATCGCTTGCACAGTGCTCCTTGGGATGTTTAAAGCTTGGGAAATCTTTTTGTAACCAAATCCGGCTTTAAACTTCTCCACAACAGTATCTCGGACCTGCCTGGTGTGTTCCTTGTTCTTCATGATGCTCTCTGCGCTTTAAACGGACCTCTGAGACTATCACAGTGCAGGTGCATTTATACGGAGACTTGATTACACACAGGTGGATTCTATTTATCATCATTAGTCATTTAGGTCAACATTGGATCATTCAGAGATCCTCACTGAACTTCTGGAGAGCGTTTGCTGCACTGAAAGTAAAGGGGCTGAATAATTTTGCACGCCCAATTTTTCAGTTTTTTATTTGTTAACAAAGTTTGAAATATCCAATAAATTTCGTTCCACTTCATGATTGTGTCCCACTTGTTGTTGATTCTTCACAAAAAAATTACAGTTTTATATCTTTGTTTGAAGCCTGAAATGCGGCAAAAGGTCGCAAAGTTTAAGGGGGCCGAATACTTTCGCAAGGCACTGTATACCCCCTGGGACTGCCCATAGGTGTGGCCAGAACTTTTTTCCTGCCTAGTATCCTACTCCTGTAGGGGGCAGTATAACCCTATGGATATCAAGATATCAGTCCTGCGTCTGTCAATGAGTTTAAGAGAAAAGGATTTTACAGTTAGTCACAAATCCATTTTTTTCACATTCTCCTATATAATATTTCCAAAAAGAAAATATAAAAAATCTAATTTTTACATCATTTTAGGCCAATTTGTATTCTGCTACATATTTTTGGTAAAAAAAAAAAATCCCAATAATATTTTGATTGGTTTGCACAAAAGTTATCATGTCTACAAACTAGGGGAAAGATTTATGTCATTTTTATTTATTTTTGTTTTTTACTAGTAATTAGGGATGGACGAACATCCAGCCGCAAATTTTCTCAAAAGTACGCGAGTTCGCGGCGGGCCCCATTGACTTTAATGGGAGGCGAACTTTAAAAACCTTTAGATCATATTTGCAGCCACAAAAGACGTATTAGCTGTGCACAAATAGTCCCAGCACATTGACAATGTCATAACAGAAGTATTGCAATTGAAAAAGTTGCCCTAATTTTTTTTTTTTTTTTACAGCAAAATCAGCCAGAACTGACAGCAGCCGGTAAATACATTGTCTAATACATATAGGGTCCGTTCACGCATCTGTAAAATGGGTCCGCATCCATTCCACAATTTGGCGGAACCTTTACAGACCCATTGTTTTTCATTTCCAGTCTGAAAAAATAGGCATTCACAGGATAAAGAAGTAAGTGTCGGCCATAAAAGGCCCCAAAAATTAGCCCACATGGGTTTAACTGACAGCAAAGAACTTCGTTTTTGATGGCTAGAGGTACAGTAGGCGTTCACAGGATACAAAAGTAAGTGTCGAACAACAAAGGGACTTCCAGCGCTAACTGTGATATCTCCTGGCAGATACATAGATGATGTCCTGCTCATTTAGGATGGGGGTCCGGATGTCTTCTCCTCCTTTGTGGCCCATTGCAATAACAACGATATGGCTTTGGCTTTTACCCATGTTCTGGATGCGGATGAGCTGGTGTTCCTTGATCTGGTCCTATCGCATGAGGATGGCAACATCATCAGTAAGAATCATATGAAGACGGTGGGAGGTAATTCTTACCTCCATTATTCCAGCTGTCACCACCCATCATGGAAGAATAACATTCCGAGAGGCCAGTTTAATAGGTTGAGGAGAAACTGTGCTAAAGATAGTGAGTACCTCTCTCAGGGAGAGGTATATTGAGGTCCAAACAACAGAGACCGCTCTAGGTGAGATGGTATCAGGTGCTGGTCGGATCCATAATCCAGAAGCTGTTTGATCAAGAAGAAAGTGACCGCACTCCGAAATGAAAATCAAACAGGAGTGTATTTATTCCACATCAAAAATAGGCATCAAAACTACAAACTGTGAGACATAGGACAATAGGTAGGCGCGTTTCACGACTAAGAATGTCGCTTACTCATTACCAAGTGGTAATGAGTAAGCGACATTCTTAGTCGTGAAATGCGTCTACCTATTGTCCTATGTCTCACAGTTTGTAGTTTTGATGCCAATTTTTGATGTGGAATAAATACACTCCTGTTTGATCTTCAATTCGGAGTGCGGTCACTTTCTTCTTGATCAAACCTCTCTCAGGGAGTCCATATGTCTCAAAAATTCCTAGAAAAAGGGTATCCATCTGGGTTGGTTAAGAAGGCGTTTGACGAACAGATTGTTTCTAGCCGTCCCAAGGGATCTGTAGCGTCAAATAAGAACACCAATGGCATTAGGTTTATCACAACCTTCAATGACCAATTCTCTTTAATTAGTAAAATTATAAAGAAACACTTTAACATTCTCAAATTAGATCAGAGATTGGCTCCCCTTTTACCACCTACACCTCAGATCACCTTTCGCAGGGCCAGAACGGTAAAAAACATTCTGGCACCAAGCAAACTCAAGAGCATAACGACTGGCCCCCTATCGGACATTAGAACGTTCTTTGACAATCGAACAGGGGTGTTCCAATGCAGGAAGAGGGGATGTCTCACATGCCAGTTCATCCAACATGGACGGACCATGATCTGCGATGGGTCAGGCAGGGAATACCAGATCAAGCAGTTCATCACTTGCTCCACTGACTATGTGGTGTACGTTTTGAAGTGCCCATGTAATTTATTATATGTAGGACGGACTATAAGAACAATGCGAACCCCGATAGGTGAACACCGGAGGTTAATCCACAAAGGGTGCGATAAACATAGCGTCCCCCACCACTTCCTACAAGTCCACAAAAAAGATCTTAAGGCGCTTGAGGTAATGGCTATAGAATCCATCCCTAAAGGCACCTTGACTGACAATGAGAGATTCTCCCTCCTATGTAAGAGGGAGACCTTTTGGATATTTAAATTTGGGTCCTTGGCCCCTGGGGGCTTGAATGAGGAGTTGGAGGTACACACAATTGTGTAATCAGTCTGTGCGTTTTTTTTTTTTCCATATATTTCATTATTATTATTATCCTTACATCCAGTCATTTCTATTTGTATTTGCATTTATTTATTTATTTAGTTATTTATTTATTTTATGCGTTTTTATTATGCGTTTTTTTATATACATATATTTCATTATTATTATTGTTATCCTTACATCCAGTCATTTCTATTTGTATTTGCATTTATTTATTTATTTTTTTATGCGTTTTTATTATGCGTTTTTTTATGCGTTTTTCATTATTCTTTCTCATATTTGCAGTTTTATGTTTGTACCAGTACTGAATGCATATGTCCACTATCATTACCAACTGTTTATGCAGTAGCAATTGCTTTTATTTATGTTCCTTTTTAAAAATTTTCATAAGAGTGGATGTTGAGGGGTTAATGAGGATATCGAGACACTGGGTGCCCGCCCCCTCCTCCACCTTAAATGTTCAGGTTGCTGTCCCCCCCCCCCCCCCCCCCGTGACTTTGACAAAGCACAGCAGTGCGAAACATGTTGTCACGGCAACCCTGATGCTTTCCAGGCCGGGTCCCGACGCTTGCTGACGCCAATTCCGAGTAGCGGCCTCCGCTGTGGATACCTCTGGTTGGCGGCTCCGCGGCACCTCTACACTGCTTCGGTGCGAGCAGCCACACTATCGGGTGGGAGGAAGCTAGGCCACCCTACCGGCTGGTCCGGTCTGCTTTTGGCACATAAGATCCTTCTCCCTCCTGCCTGGTTCCCTGTTGTGATCATCTACACAGTTCCGGCTCACCCAGCGGCTCGGTCATCCTGTGACCCCCCAGCAACACCACAGATCTGGTTTGGAACACATTCTATTATTTTTTAATCATCCCTATATATATTTTTTATAAATAAACTTTTTAAGGTTTTCCATCAAGCCTGCCTGAGTTACATTGTAGACTATGTACCGTGGGATAGCGCTGTTGCCCCTCCCCCCCCATAAGTAAGTGTCGGCCTGTATAGGTTACAAAAATTTGCTCACATGGTTTGAACTAACAGCAAAGAACTTTGTTTTTGATGGCTAGAGGTACAGTAGGCGTTCACAGGATACAGAAGTAAGTGTCGGCCTGTATAGGCTCCAAAAATTAGCTCACATGGCTTGATCTGACAGCAAAGAACGTAGTATATGATGGCTAGAGGTACAGTAGGCGTTCACAGTATACACAAGTAAGTGGGGACCTGTATAGGCTCCAGAAATTAGCTCACATGGGTTGAACTGACAGCAAAGAACTTAGTTTTTGATGGCTAGAGGTACAGTAGGCGTTCACAGTATACACAAGCAAGTGGCGACCTGTATAGGCTGCAAAAATTAGCTCACATGGGTTGAAACTGACAGCAAAGAACTTCGTTTTTGATGGCTAGAGGTACAGTAGGCGTTCACAGTATACAGAAGTAAGTGGCGCCTGTATAGGCGGCAAAAATTAGCTCACATGGGTTGAACTGACAGCAAAGAACGTAGTATATGTGTAATGTTCCGGTACCTTTGGTACCCTAAATTACACTTTCCACAAGTGTATGCGCCCTACCATTTACTTTTGGAAAGGTGCGCATACACCTTTAAGACTGGAGCTGTCATCACTCAGCGCCGGACTAGATGGCTATTTAAGGCGTCGGTTCTCACTCACATGTGTTCGTTCAAACACCCTTACTTGGATGCTAACCTTGCTTGAAGCTTCCATGCTTGCAAGCTTACTTCGCTGACGGAACCTCGCTGCGCTGATCCCTGTATCCCGCTACTGGATCATCCGCCTCTCCTGAACCACCCTTCGGCTGTATCGCTAATAGTGCTAAGTACCCCGCAGGGGAATTCTCTATAAACTTATACTAAGCTTACACTATCTAGCTCTGCATAGTAAAGACTGTTTATTACATCTGCATAAACTAGATTGCTAGCTCTTGAGACTACTGCTACTTTTCTGCACTGGGTTGATCTCTTTTGTATGTCCACCTGCTATTCTATCATCTGCTATCATACAACATTGCTAAACCTTCCTGCATCCATCTGCTACTGTCTCACCTTCAAGTGTCTATCACCTATCACCTCCACTCAACCTATCCCTCAACCTTCATCATTGTGTTACCACATACATAAAGTCACTCTAGGAACCAGCTTGCTAATTGTGTGTATTTACTGGCTGAAATAAGACCTTCCACACATGATGAGTCATTGAGGTTGGGAATGGTATCTCAGCATATCTCTTACATGACTACTGACATGGAACTATTTCTGCAGCTGAAAATCCACACCATATAAGAAACGCAGGAGCGTTACAGATTGAACGAACCTAAAATGGATTCAGCAGAAATAACCACTCAGGTGACACAATTAAAACAGCAAGTATCTGCGTTAATACACGCACTTGCTGAATTAAAAGAAGACAATCAGGCTCTGTCGCAGCAGGTAATTAGACTGACACAACTTACCTCTGCTCAGTCCCCTGAACCCAAGATAAACCCCCCTTTGGTATTTACAGGCGATCGCAAAAAATTTCGCGAATTTAAAAACGCATGTGAGTTACTTTTTTTGCTAAAACCTCGAACCTACCTTACTGATCACATTAAGGTTTGTACTATTATTTCTTACCTATCAAGCGATCCTCGAGCCTGGGCAGATTCTCTTTTTGAGAAAAACAACCAGCTTCTCAACTCCTATGCCTTGTTCCTGGCAGAGCTCACTAGCCTATATGATGACCCCAATAGGCAGAGTACTGCTGATCTTCAGTTAAGATCCTTGAAACAAGGAAGGAGGCCTGTAGAAGACTTTGTCGCAGAGTTCAAGAGATGGACCCTTGATTCAGAATGGAATGATGCATCTCTGAAAACCCAATTTAGGCTTGGCCTATCAGAAGCCGTTAAGGACGAGCTCGCCCGAGCAGATCTGCCAAAAACCCTGGATGCATTAATACAACTCAGTATTACCATAGATAGAAGACTACGAGAAAGAAAGGCTGAAAAGATGGGAATGCCATTATCCGTTTCCTCTCGGAGTCTGGCCGTTGACCCCGTTCCTATGGAGATAGGAACCATACGCCCACCGCTATCAACTATGGAAAAAGCCAAAAGACGAAATAAAAATCTCTGCTTGTACTGTGCATCCACGGATCACAAGATAAACGTCTGTCCCCTAGTCAACAAAAAGAAGGGTGAGTGTTCACATGTCTCCCTAGGAGGATTGACAACTTCATTCACTAACCCCTACATTTCTGTTTTTTTGACATTACAGTGGGACCAGAACAGGATTACTACTAAGGCCATGATTGACACAGGATCTTGTGGAAATTATATGGATATATGTTTTGCTGCTTTAAATAAAATTCCTATTATTTCTAAACTCAAACCTGTCTCAGTAAGTCTTATTACCGGTGTTCCGTTATCCTCTGGTCCGATCACCGATCAGACACAAGCACTTCTAGTCACTATTAATGAGTCTCATAAGGAGACTTCTACCTTCGATTTAATACCATCACCCCACTTTCCCATTGTGTTGGGACTTCCCTGGTTGCACACACACCAACCAACCATAGATTGGAAGAAACGGTCTTTGACCTTCCCTTCTTGTTATTGCGAGGAAACGTGTAACCTCCCATTTTCCGGGAAGATTCTGTCTGTGGTGACAGATGAGATTGCACCACTATGTTATCAGGATCTTTCTGAGGTTTTTCTTGAGAAAAATGCTCAAGCATTACCTCCTCATCGAGACAATGATTGTAGCATTGATCTACTCCCAAATAGTGATGTCGCGAACATAAAATTTAATGTTCGCGAACGGCGAACGCGAACTTCCGCAAATGTTCGCGAACCGGCGAACATTGCGAACCGCCATAGACTTCAATAGGCAGGCGAATTTTAAAACCCACAGGGACTCTTTCTGGCCACAATAGTGATGGAAAAGTTGTTTCAAGGGGACTAACGCCTGGACTGTGGCATGCCGGAGGGGGATCCATGGCAAAACTCCCATGGAAAATTACGTAGTTGACGCAGAGTCGGGTTTTAATCCATAAAGGACATAAGTCACCTAACATTCCTAAATTGTTTGGAATAACGTGCTTTAAAACATCCAGTGTGTTTATACGATCAGGTATGATGTTGTATCGATCAGGTAGTGTAAGGGTTACGCCCGCTTCACAGTGACAGACCAAACTCTGACAGACCAAACTCCCGGTTTAACGCACCGCAAACATCCGCAAACAGACCAGAACCGACCAAAATGGGACAGGAACTGGGCTTTAAGGGTTAGGGTTAGGGTTAGGTTTAGTGTTAGGGGATAGGGTTAGGGTTATGGTGAGATACTTAGGGTTAGAGTTAGTAACCCTACCCCTACGCCTCTAACCCTAACCCTTTAACCCCAAGCACTAAAAATAACCCTAGCCCTAGCCCTAACCCTAACCCTAGCCCTAACCCTAATTCTATTTTTTTTTCTGGTTCTGGACATGCTACAGAGCTGAAACTTCACAGGTACACTTTTTAGACCCCACAGACACCAAATCACACAAAAGTTCTTAAAAATTGTCATTTTTGATAGAGAGCCAATTATTGGAAAAATTAAAAAAAATAAAAATAAAAAAAATTAAAAATTTCTTTGGATTTAGTGTCTGGGGGGTCTAAAAAGTGTACCTGTGAAGTTTCAGCTCTGTAGCATGCCCAGAACCAGAAAAAAATTACGAATTAGGGTTAGGGCTAGGGCAAGGGTTAGGGTTAGGGCTAGGGTTAGGGGGTTAAGTTTAAGGTTAGAGGGTTAGGGTTAGGGTTAGGTTTAGGGTTAGGGTTATTTTTATGGCTAGGCTTAGAGGGTTAGGGTTATGGTTAGAGGGTTAGGGTTAGGTTTAGTGTTAGGGGATAGCGTTAGGGTTACGGTGAGATACTTAGGGTTAGAGTTAGTAACCCTACCCCTCTAATCCTCTAACCCTAAGCACTAAAAATAACCCTAACCTTAGCCCTGACCCTAACCCTAGCCCTAACCCTAATTCTAATTTTTTTTCTGGTTCTGCTACAGAGCTGAAACTTCACAGGTACACTTTTTAGACCCCCCAGACACTAAATCCAAAGAATTTTTTTTTTTGTTAAGTTTTTTTTTTTTTAATGTTTTCAATAATTGGCTCTCTATCAAAAATGACAATTTTTAAGAACTTTTTATTGTGTGATTTAGTGTCCGGGGGGTCTAAAAAGTGTACCTGTGAAGTTTCAGCTCTGTAGCATGTCCAGAACCAGAAAAAAAGATCATTTTTAAGTAGAGCAGGGATGGTGGGAACCCTCCTTTTATAACTATATGATCTTTTTTTTCTGGTTCCGGACATGCTATAGAGCTGAAAATTCACAGGTACACTTTTTAGACCCCCCCCCCCCCCCGACACTAATCCCAAAAAAGTCATGCCTGCCTCCAAAAATGCCTGATAAATATATAGAAAAAAAATAAATAAAAGCAGACTGAAATACCAGCCCTAAAAAGGGCTTTTTGGGGTGCTGTCAGGATGCTGTCCTTACAGCAGGAGTGGACACAGAACACTGGCCTAGCTAATGATTTCCCTATCAATTCAGCAGCAGCACTTTCCCTGCTCTAACTAACTCTGCAGCTTCAGAATGAATCTAAGATGGATGCTGCCCTTGCTTTTTTATAGGAGGTGGGAGGGTCTGGGAGGGAGGGTATGCTGATTGGCTGAAATGTGTCTGCTGACTGTGAGGTACAGGGTCAAAGTTTGCTCAATGATGATGTATAGGAGGCGGACCGAACATCGCATATGTTCGCCCGCCGAGGCGAACGCGAACATGCGAAGTTCGCCGGGAACTGTTCGCCGGCGAACAGTTCTGGACATCTCTACTCCCAAATAGCAAATTGCCGTTCGGTCATGTTTATCCTCTTTCACAGGATGAACTTGCCCATCTCAAAACCTATTTGGATGAGAACTTGGAAAAAGGTTTTATTAGACCTTCCACTTCTTCCACAGCAGCAGGACTCTTTTTTGTTCGCAATAAAGATTCAAGTCTCAGACCTATCATCGACTACAGGAAATTGAATGCTATCACAATAAAAGATCGCTATCCTCTACCGCTTATCCCTGAGCTCATTGAGCAGGTGCGTGGAGCTACCTATTTTTCAAAATTAGACCTGAAAGGAGCATACAATCTCATTCGAATCCGTGATGGACACGAGTGGAAGACTGCATTCAGAACTAGATACGGATTGTTCGAATATCTTGTGATGCCATTCGGCCTATGCAATGCCCCTGCAGTTTTCTAACGATTTATAAACGATATTTTTAAAGACTTACTAGATGTCTGTGTTGTGGTATATCTGGACGATATACTTATATATTCACGGACCCTGTCTGAACACATAAGACATGTAAGACTTGTATTATCGAGATTGCTTGCACATAATCTTTATGTGAAGCTGAAGAAATGCTTGTTCCATAAAGATGAGGTACTCTTTCTAGGCTACATCATATCCAAAACAGGAATCGAGATGGACATGAGTAAAATATCCTGCATTCAGGATTGGCCTACACCAACTACACGCAAGGCGCTACAGCCATTCCTGGGATTTTCAAATTTCTACAGGAAGTTCATAAAAAACTTTTCTGCTATTGTGAGACCCCTCACACAGCTCACTAGCATAAAAATACCATTTAAATGGTCAGAAGAAGCAAATAAGGCTTTCCACTTGTTAAAGACAAGGTTTACTTCCGCTCCCATATTACGCCATCCAGACCCATCCCTCCAATACATTCTGGAGGTAGATGCGTCAAACATGGCAGTAGGAGCAATACTCTCCCAACGACCTACCCACACTTCACCACTTCATCCAGTCGCTTTTTTTTCTAAATCCCTGAGCAGTCCCGAGATAAATTACCCCGTGGGTGAAAAGGAACTGCTTGCTATAAAATTGGCTCTGGAGAATTGGCGACATTTACTCGAAGGCACCCAACTACCAATAATTATATACACGGACCATAAAAACCTCCAATATCTTCAGACTAGCAAAACTCTCTCGCATCGACAGGTACAATGGTCACTATTCTTTCTAAGGTTTAACTTCCTAGTGACCTACACACCTGCAGATAAGAACAAAAAGGCGGATGCACTATCACGACTAACTGAAGAAAACTACTTTGAAATCCCTTCCGTTCCTATAATACCTCACAAACGCATTATTGGAGTTGTCCGTTCCTTAAAGGAAGAGGTTCTGCATGGTATAAGTTTGGATTCACCCCCACCACAACTAAATACTGATGCAGAAGGCTTCCTCTACTACAATGACAAACTTTACATACCACCTACCTTACGCACCAAGATCTTGGAATTATCGCATGATGTGC
Source organism: Pelophylax lessonae (assembly GCF_965119305.1). Lineage (NCBI taxonomy): Eukaryota > Metazoa > Chordata > Amphibia > Anura > Ranidae > Pelophylax > Pelophylax lessonae. The sequence goes on from NC_138778.1 coordinate 115,273,396, forward strand.
CTATGGCAGGACATATGGGTATGACAAAGACTTTCAATTTGATTTCTCGACAATTCTGGTGGCCTGACATGAAAACATCTATACAAAAATTCGTCTCTTCATGCAATGTCTGTGCCAGGTCCAAAATTGACACTACGAGACCATCCGGTCTACTATGCAGTCTACCAATACCCCAAACTCCATGGGAGGTTTTGTCATTGGACTTCATCGTAGAATTGCCTCCTTCCAAAGGATTTAATACCATCTTGGTGTCAGTAGACCATCTGACAAAGATGGCACATTTCATTGCTATTCGCAGACTACCTTCGTCCAAACAAACGGCAGAACTCCTGATGAAACATGTCTTCAGATTACATCCCAAAAACTCTTCTGTCTGACCGTGGATCCCAATTTATTTCTAAATTCTGGCAAGAACTATGTCACATACTACGGATTGAGCGGAAGCTCACTTCTCCTTACCATCCGCAGACCAACGGACAGACTGAAAGAGTCAACCAATGCATCGAGCAGTATTTACGTTGTTACACTTCTTACCAACAGGATGATTGGTTGGATCTTCTCCCCCTGGCAGAATTTGCCTACAACAACGCAACTCACAGTACAACCAAGCAGAGTCCGTTCTACTTGAACTATGGGTTCCATCCCTCTATTCTCCCTCCACGCATCCTTCCTTCAAATAACCCAGTAGCCTCAGACTATCTTTCCCAAATAAAGGATTCTCTGGGTTTACTAAATACTACCATTGCACACGCTCACAGTCAACAAAAGAAGTACTATGATCTTCGTAGAAGACCTTCTCCACAGTATACTATCGGGGACCTCGTTTGGCTCTCAACAAAAAACTTGAGACTGAAGATCCCTAGCAAAAAGCTTGGACCTCTGTTCTTGGGACCTTTCCGAATCAAGAAACTTATTGGAAAAGCTGCAGTGCAGCTTACATTGCCAATGGACCTAAAAATCCATCCCATTTTCCATGTGTCGCTACTAAAACCCCATGTTCCGGACCAAGGAATAAGGCCTAATATTCCACCTCCCCCTCCTGTACAAGTTGAAGGTGGAGAAGAATACGAGATAAAAGAGATTCTGGATTCTCGTATCTACAGAAGAAGACTTCAGTACTTGGTTAGATGGAAGAACTATGGGCCCCAAGACGACACCTGGCTAAACACCTCTGACATACATGCCCCTAGATTAATCCGCAATTTTCATGCGAGATACCCAGACAAACCAGCTCCAGAGGCCTTCAGGAGCAGGCCTTAAGGGGGGGGTATTGTAATGTTCCGGTACCTTTGGTACCCTAAATTACACTTTCCACAAGTGTATGCGCCCTACCATTTACTTTTGGAAAGGTGCGCATACACCTTTAAGACTGGAGCTGTCATCACTCAGCGCCGGACTAGATGGCTATTTAAGGCGTCGGTTCTCACTCACATGTGTTCGTTCAAACACCCTTACTTGGATGCTAACCTTGCTTGAAGCTTCCATGCTTGCAAGCTTACTTCGCTGATGGAACCTCGCTGCGCTGATCCCTGTATCCCGCTACTGGATCATCCGCCTCTCCTGAACCACCCTTCGGCTGTATCGCTAATAGTGCTAAGTACCCCGCAGGGGAATTCTCTATAAACTTATACTAAGCTTACACTATCTAGCTCTGCATAGTAAAGACTGTTTATTACATCTGCATAAACTAGATTGCTAGCTCTTGAGACTACTGCTACTTTTCTGCACTGGGTTGATCTCTTTTGTATGTCCACCTGCTATTCTATCATCTGCTATCATACAACATTGCTAAACCTTCCTGCATCCATCTGCTACTGTCTCACCTTCAAGTGTCTATCACCTATCACCTCCACTCAACCTATCCCTCAAACTTCATCATTGTGTTACCACATACATAAAGTCAATCTAGGAACCAGCTTGCTAATTGTGTGTATTTACTGGCTGAAATAAGACCTTCCACACATGATGAGTCATTGAGGTTGGGAATGGTATCTCAGCATATCTCTTACATGACTACTGACGTGGAACTATTTCTGCAGCTGAAAATCCACACCATATAAGAAACGCAGGAGCGTTACAATATGATGGCTAGAGGTACAGAAGCATTCACAGTACACAGTTTGGCCTGTATAGGCCCCAAAAATTAGCCATTCAATGGACATGAAATGCCTTTTATGCCACTGTATTTAGCAAAGACAAGGACCAGGAACTGTTGTGGGTTGATATTTGTGGCCTGGCATGAGGAATTGAATAAAACATGGTCTACTGGTGGTCACATGTGTTGAATTCCTCAGAGATCCATGCCTCATTCATTTTTATAAATGTGAGGTAGTCTACACTGTCATGAGCTAGGCGAGTGCGCTTATCGTTCACGATCCCCCCTGCTGCGCTGAACGTCCTTTCGGACAGGACACTGGACGGGGGGCAAGCCAACAGTTCCATTGCAAATTGTGCAAGCTCTGCCCAGAGGTCAAGCCTGCCCACCCAGTAGTGCAGGTGTTCATCACTCCTAAGAGCGTCCACATCGGTCGTTAACCCGATGTAGTCGGACTCCTGTTGGACACCCTTTTTTTACGCTCCAACATTTGGAAAAGGAGAAGAGGCTGGACGGTGAGAGCATGGAGTGTGGATTTGTGGGTTCTGACGGTGTTGCTCCCACTGGGCTTGGTGATGGCGGATTTCAGGTGCCTTCTTAAGGCGGTTGTCCCTAGGTGAGTGTTGGGCTTACCGCGACTTATGTGTTGACTGCAAAGGCTGCAGATGGCAACACTGGTGTCAGCAATGGACACATTAAAAAAAGCCCACACTGCAGAGCCATGTGGCGGCGTCCTGGGAGCGCCAGATGTGACTGTACATGGTTGATGGCTCACTCTTGATACATTTGCAGTCTGCTTTGTACCTCTTGTGCAATGCAAGTTCTGCCTGCCCCTCCTCCCTATCTGCCGATCCGTCAGTCCGCCAGTTCTACAAATAATTGGCCAGTAACTGTTGTCACTGTGTGTAGCACTGTTTACACAGCAAGAGGCCAAATTTTTGCAGGACTAAAATACACTCTTAGAATAATATACTGTTAAAAAAGACCTCACTTCAATCTGTGGTATTGGGGGGGGGGGGGGGCACAGGATTATCACACAATTTCTACAAATAATTGGCCAGTAACTGTTGTCACTGTGTGTAGCACTGTTTACACAGCAAGAGGCCAAATTTTTGCGGGACTAAAATACAATCTTAGAAAATTATACTGTTAAATAACACCCCACTTCAATATGTGGTATTGGGGGGGAGGCATTGGTGTATCACACCAATTCAAAAAATTGGCCAGTGAAATATATATTTATTAACTTTCTGCTATAACGCGCATCCATGAAAATGCAAAAAAAAAAAAAAAAAAAAAATCTAATTTCTTTCTATATTTACGCCAATATGTATTCTGCTACATATTGTGCTACATATTTTTGGTTAAAAAAAATCCCAATAAGCATTCTGATATTTGGGCTTTTTTAGCTTAAGTGTAGAGCCTACCAGTGAGCCCATGCCAGTTGTGCCATTTGAGGGGTTTTGGCACACTTTTATTAAAGGAAAAGAAAAATGTAATCTATCCAGGATTCTCACACAGGGGTTTCAACTTTACACAGCAATAACGTAATATTAAAGTAAAAATACAAAGCCACCTGGCTCTCTGGCCAGCACTGCTGCTTCAGGCTTTGGCCTCGGTAACAATGTCTTTGTCCCGTACACACTCTGTGCTGACACTCTCTTTTCCAGCTTCCTTGCTGCTCCAGCCCACAGGTTTGTGCCCTTCGTCTTCTCTATTGGACTGCACTGTGCAGACATGCACACTTCTCCCTTGCACACCAGGGCACCTCAGGAGGGTAGAGCCAAGAACCCTGGTCCTGTCTCTGCTAAAAGACCCAGACACACCTGTACAATCAGTGTCCTGTCTGTTCCCAAGACCTAGTCTCAGGATTGGAGATTTCATCCCACCCAGATCTCTATGAAATATTCAGGCTCCAGGTCCCCAACTATCAATCACAGAGGAAACTGAAAACACAGTCTCCTCCTTTCAGCGACTATTAGCAGGACTGCGGCAGATAAATCAGACACTAAAGGCCCGTACACACGTACCGATTGTCGGCCGTAAAGATTTGGCCGACGACCGATCGGCCGATTGTAGGCTTGTTAGTATGATGCTTCCGACAGCCGACAGCACATTTTCAGCCGAACAGAATCTGTCGTGCAAGCATTAAAATATTTGTTGGCCAACACCAGAACGGCCGATTGTTTGCCAGTCAGTACAGATTTCGGCCGACAGATGGCAGATTTGTAAGACTGGGCATGCTCAGAAAAGAAAAAAGACAAGGAAAGTTAACCATCACATGACATCACTTCTGCAGTCGGCTGTTGTTGGCCGACAAAATTCGTGTGCGGTCTTTTGCACTTTTCAGCGGACAGGACAGCCCTGGACAAAAGACAGCTGATCGTTCTGCCGACGATCGGTACGTGTGTACGGGGCTTTAGGGCCTGATTTACTATACCTCCAACATTGATTTTGTTCTACTTTAACTCCATTTCGACTAGGCAAAGGCGCAAATGCAATTCACTATACCTCCATCAGAAACGTTATGAGCAATGTGAAATTCACTAAGATCAAATAACATCAGGGCTGGAGTTAAAAACAGTCCAGCTAAAAGCTGGACTGTTTTGTTCAAAATCACAATATATGGCAGGAAAAAAATAAAAAATGCTTGGGAAAGATGTGTTATATGATCTTGAGATAAACTGCTTTTAAACTGTGTGAAAAAGTTAAGTAGAAAAAAAGATTTTAATAAAAGTGTAAAACGCAAAAATAGCTCCGGAGTCTACTGCTGGCAGATAGCCCATGTGCGCATGCTCCATACCAAAAAGTAGGCTAAAAATAACATTTTATAAAACGTTAGCGGGAGGTATAGTGAATTGATAGCAATCCGTCCAGCCCTGACGCAGCAAAGCAGCCCCAAACCATGATGCCCCCACCACCATACTTCACAGTTGGGATGAGGTTTTGATGTTGGTGTGCTGTGCCTCTTTTTCGCCACACATAGTGTTGTGTGTTTCTTCCAAACAACTCAACTTTGGTTTCATCTGTCCACAGAATATTTTGCCAGTACTGCTGTGGAACATCCAGGTGCTCTTGTGCAAACTGTAAACGTGCAGCAATGTTTTGTTTGGACAGCAGTGGCTTCCTCTGTGGTATCCTCCCATGAAATCCATTCTTGTTTAGTGTTTTACGTATTGTAGATTCACTAACAGGGATGTTAGCATTTGCCAGTGACTTGCCAGTAAACCAGAGTTTAAGCAGACTGTGATTGTCTATTGATGTGACTTAGATGATGATCAGATCACATTTTATGACCAATTTGTGCAGAAATCCATATCATTCCAAAGGGTTCACATACTTTTTCTTGCAGCTGTATGTCTATATACAGTGGGTACGGAAAGTATTCAGACCCCCTTAAATTTTTCACTCTTTGTTATATTGCAGCCATTTGCTAAAATCATTTAAGTTCATTCTTCTTCCTCATGAATGTACACATAGCACCCCATACTGACAGAAAAACACAGAATTGTTGACATTGTTGCAGATTTATTAAAAAAGAAAAACTGAAATATCACATGGTCCTAAGTATTCAGACCCTTTGCTCAGTATTTAGTAGAAGCCCCCTTTTGATCTAATACAGTCAGGAGTCTTTTTGGGAAAGATGCAACAAGTCTTTCACACCTGGATTTGGGGATCCTCTGCCATTCCTCCTTGCAGATCCTCTCCAGTTCTGTCAGGTTGGATGGTAAACGTTGGTGGACAGCCATTTTTAGGTCTCTTCAGAGATGCTCAATTGGGTTTAAGTCAGGGCTCTGGCTGGGCCATTCAAGAACAGTCACGGAGTTGTTGTGAAGCCACTCCTTCATTATTTTAGCTGTGTGCTTAGGGTCATTGTCTTGTTGGAAGATAAACCTTCGGCCCAGTCTGAGGTCCAGAGCACTCTGGAGAAGGTTTTTGTCCAGGATATCCCTGTACTTGGCCGCATCCATCTTTCCCTCGATTGCAACCAGTCTTCCTGTCCCTGCAGCTGAAAAACACCCCCACAGCATGATGCTGCCAACACCATGCTTCACTGTTGGGACTGTATTGGACAGGTGATGAGCAGTGCCTGGTTTTCTCCACAGATACCGCTTAGAATTAGGGCCAAAAAGTTATATTTTGGTCTCATCAGACCAGAGAATCTTATTTCTCACCATCTTGGAGTCCTTCAGGTGTTTTTTAGCAAACTCCATGCGGGCTTTCATGTGTCTTACACTGAGGAGAGGCTTCTGTTGGGCCACTCTGCCATAAACCCCCGACTGGTGGAGGGCTGCAGTGATGGTTGACTTTCTACAACTTTCTCCCATCTCCTGACTGCATCTCTGGAGCTCAGCCACAGTGATCTTTGGGTTGTTCTTTACCTCTCTCACCAAGGCTCTTCTCCCCAGATAGCTCAGTTTGGCCGGACGGCCAGCTCTAGGAAGGGTTCTGGTCATCCCAAACGTCTTCCATTTGAGGATTATGGAGGCCACTGTGCTCTTAGGAACCTTAAGTGCAGCAGACATCTTTTTGTAACCTTGGCCAGATCTGTGCCTTGCCACAATTCTGTCTCTGAGCTCTTCAGGCAGTTCCTTTGACCTCATGATTCTCATTTGCTCTGACATGCATTGTGATCTGGAAGGTCTTATATAGACAGGTGTGTGGCTTTACTAATCAAGTCCAATCAGTATAATCAAACACAGCTGGACTCAAATGAAGGTGTAGAACCATCTCAAGGATGATCAGAAGAAATGGAAAGCACCTGAGTTAAATATATGAGTGTCACAGCAAAGGGTCTGAATACTTAGGACCATGTGATATTTCAGTTTTTCTTTTTTAATAAATCTGCAACAATGTCAACAATTCTGTGTTTTTCTGTCAGTATGGGGTGCTATGTGTACATTCATGAGGAAGAAGAATGAACTTAAATGATTTTAGCAAATGGCTGCAATATAACAAAGAGTGAAAAATTTAAGGGGGTCTGAATACTTTCCGTACCCACTGTATATCTATATATATATATATATATATATATATATATATATATATATATATATATATGTGTGTGTGTGTGTGTGCAGCTGCCCATGCTCAAACAGTTTGCAAATGTTCACATTTTTCTGTGTTTTGATATAGGAATATATTTGTTGGTTGAGTGGGGAGCCATTATAGTGTTGTTTCCTATATAGAACCACATTGCATTGCACAATACAATCTGAAAAAATGCAAACTGTTTTAGCGTAGCTGAACCCAGAACTCTTTCTTTAAGAACTACATATATATGTGTGTGTTTGATTTTTTTGGCATACATATATATATATATATATATATATATATATAAAAATATACACACACACACAGTGCCTTGCGAAAGTATTCGGCCCCCTTGAACTTTGCGACCTTTTTCCACATTTCAGGCTTTAAACATAAAGATATAAAACTGTAATTTTTTGTGAAGAATCAAAAACAAGTGGGACACAATCATGAAGTGGAACGAAATTTATTGGACATTTCAAACTTTAACAAAAAACAAAACAGCTCGAGCTCAGTGAGGTTGGATGGAGAGCATTTATGAACAGCAGTTTTCAGTTCTTTCCACAGATTCTCAATTGGATTCAGGTCTGGACTTTGACTTGGCCATTCTAACACCTGGATATGTTTATTTGTGAACCATTCCATTGTAGATTTTGTTTTATGTTTTGGATCATTGTCTTGTTGGAAGACAAATCTCCATCCCAGTCTCAGGTCTTTTGCAGACTCCATCAGGTTTTCTTCCAGAATGGTCCTGTATTTGGCTCCATCCATCTTCCCATCAATTTTAACCATCTTCCCTGTCCCTGCTGAAGAAAAGCAGGCCCAAACCATGATGCTGCCACCACCATGTTTGACAGTGGAGATGGTGTGTTCAGGGTGATGAGCTGTGTTGCTTTTACACCAAACATAACGTTTTGCATTGTTGCCAAAAAGTTTGATTTTGGTTTCACCTGACCAGAGCACCTTCTTCCACATGTTTGGTGTGTCTCCCAGGTGGCTTGTGGCAAACTTTAAACTACACTTTTTATGGATATCTTTAAGAAACGGCTTTCTTCTTGCCACTCTTCCATAAAGCCCAGATTTGTGCAGTATACGACTGATTGTTGTCCTATGGACAGAGTCTCCTACCTCAGCTGTAGATCTCTGCAGTTCATCCAGAGTGATCATGGGCCTCTTGGCTGCATCTATGATCAGTCTTCTCCTTGTATGAGCTGAAAGTTTAGAGGGACGGCCAGGTCTTCGTAGATTTGCAGTGGTCTGATACTCCTTCCATTTCAATATTATCGCTTGCACAGTGCTCCTTGGGATGTTTAAAGCTTGGGAAATCTTTTTGTATCCAAATCCAGCTTTAAACTTCTCCACAATAGTATCTCGGACCTGCCTGGTGTGTTCCTTGTTCTTCATGATGCTCTCTGCGCTTTAAATGGACCTCTGAGACTATCACAGTGCAGGTGCATTTATACGGAGACTTGATTACACACAGGTGGATTCTATTTATCATCATTAGTCATTTAGGTCAACATTGGATCATTCAGAGATCCTCACTGAACTTCTGGAGAGAGTTTTCTGCGCTGAAAGTAAAGGGGCTGAATAATTTTGCACGCCCAATTTTTCAGTTTTTTATTTGTTAACAAAGTTTAAAATATCCAATAAATTTCGTTCCACTTCATGATTGTGTCCCACTTGTTGTTGATTCTTCACAAAAAACGACAGATTTATATCTTTATGTTTGAAGCCTGAAATGTGGCAAAAGGTCGCAAAGTTCAAGGGGGCCGAATACTTTCGCAAAGGCACTGTATGTACAGTATACGGTCAGCAAACGGTTAAAGCGTGATATGTTAGGTATCTATTTACTTAAGCCCCGTACACACGTACTGATCGTCGGCCGAACGGTCGGCCGTCTTTTGTCCAGGGCTGTCGTGTCTGTTGAAAACTGCAAAAGATTGCACACAAATTTTGTTGGCCAACAACAGCCGACTGCAGAAGTGATGTCATGTGATGGTTAACTTTCCGTGTGTTTTTTCTTTTCTGAGCATTCCCAGTCTTGCAAATCTGCTGTTTGTCAGCCGAATTCTGTACTGACTGGCGAACAATCGGCCGTTCTGGTGTTGGCCAACAAAAATTTTAATGCCTGCACACCCGATTCTGTTCGGCCGAAAAGTCGGAGTCGGTTGTCGGAAGCATCATACTAACAAGCCTACAATCAGCCGATCGTTCGGCGGCCGAATATTTACGGCCGACAATCGCTACGTGTGTACGGGGCTTTAGTTTACAGTTTGTATGGCTGAATTTGCATTGCACAGACATCGCATGTGATCTGCGCAGCAATATGGTGTGAATCACATGTGATGTCTGGCATCACACTAATGTGAATCGGCCCTAAAGGAATGAGGTGACAACCCCATTCGAGGCAAGTGTCATTAGAACAGTGACAGTGTATAGTATTATCCCTGTATTAGTGTCACTGGTGCTGTCAGTGGCAGTTAGTCAGTTCCCCCAAGCATCGGTTAGTGTCAGATTGCCTGCCCCACTATCGCTGTCCTACTATAATTTGCGGATGGCCGCCATAATAAATAGAAAAAAAAATGTAATTTACATTATATATGTCATGGTTTGTAGGCACTATAACTTTTACGCATACCAATCAATAAACACTTATTGGATTTTTTTTTTTTAAACATGCAGCAGAATACATTTTTTTTTCTTTATTGGATATGTTTTGTTTTATGGTACAAAATAAAAAATATTGTTTTTATTTTTTCCAAATTTTATGCGTTTTTTTTGTTTATAGCTCAAAAAATTAAAAAAAAAAACCACTGGTGATCAAATACTACCAAATGAAACCTCTATTTGTGTGTAAAAAAAGATAAACATTTTGTTTATTTTTCTGTATGGATTGCATGTGCAACATGACAAAATGCATAAGTGCACCAGAGTGCATTGGAATGCACACTGTCCTAAACGAAAACGAAGAAAAAAAAGAGGGGAAAAAGTACCAGAACATATCAAAAACACTGGAAAACATCAAAATCGCATTCAAAATCGCATCTGGAACAGGGAGATATTGTAGTGTAAGCCGGACTAAAAAAATTCTGAATCTTGCAGCCCTGAAAAATTTCTCCAGGTGGACAATGCTAGGAAGCCAAGTGCAATGCTTGCACTTCTGCTGCCCAGGTGAGCACAAGCCCTTTGCATTCCCTTTTAATTGCCTAGATTTTAGCACAGTCAGGTTGAATGAATTACTAATGAAAATCACACTACATGTGGAGTTTGCTGCTTAAAGTGATTTGTAAACGATCACCTTGAAAGAGCCCATTCACATTGAGGCGACACGACTTCAGGGGGCGACCTGTGAAGTCACGTGCACCGCGACTTTGGCGCGACTTGCAGAGACTTCACATAATGGAAGTCTATGCAAGTCGCTCCGAGGTCGCCCCAAAGTAGTACTGGACCCTTTTTCTTGTGTTGCTCCTATTAGAACGGGTCCTATACTACTCAATGGACCGCGACATACCACGACTTGTCAGGCTGACAAGTTGCCTGACAAGTCGCGCTAATGTGAATGGGCTTTAAAACAACCCATTAAAATAAAAATGAAAAGGCAAAACAATTTTGTTTAGATAAAAAAATATATATATATATATATAACAAAAAACATTATAAATCCCTTTTTTCCCTTTTGTATAAGTGATCACATTTCCTCTGTTCTCAGCTGCATAAGAGTTGAGGGGAGGAAAAGCAGCAGTGCACTGAGATTCCCTCTAAATGGCTGTGCAGCGAGGGCGTTTAAGGACCAGTTTAATCATTGGAGAGCATACTGAGTTCCGAGCATAGCTAAGACCTGACCACGTTGTGCTCTCCTGCTTAGTGTGGTCAGTTTTTAATAGGAAAGCAGAGGGACTGGCAGGAACACCAGAGATTTTACACAAAGTAAGCAATACATACAGAACAACATATTTTATTATACAAGTACAAGGTATAGCAGGCACATATCAGAAATATGAAGTGTTGGGGTAACAAAAACGCTTTAACAAGACAAGTCTATATTTTTCCTGTATTTCATACACTTTAAGTATTCCAATCTCTTTACTTTAGATGCAAATTCTGCATTTCCATAGTGTATATAAAAAGTAGAATGATAAATATGTTTTGTAACATTTCCAATAAGGTCAGCTTCCCTGCGCTGAATGATTAAAACATTGTATATCTGCTTCCATCCAATTACATCCATATGACGCTCACTTTACAAGACTGTCAGAGGTCTCACCACAGTTGATGGCGGAGGGGGAGCTGACGTGATCTTGCTGGGTTTTATAATTAATTCAGCATGTTATACAGCCAGAATTTGTAACATGACAGTATAAATGTTTCCTGCCCAGCAGTAAGAGAAGCATTCATGCCATATGTAGCAATACCCCTGTAGGAGTTGCTGACGTCAGGGTTCCCCACTGCTGCACAGCCAGTCAGATTTCCTTTTTGCATCCAGGCACAGGAATCAGTCCTTTAACTTGTTTTTTTTTTTTTTTTTTTAACCAGGGGATAATAACTTGGATGGGGTTTGGGATTATGGGATGCCCAACTTGAAAAATGTCCAACAACAAATTCTACTTCTTCCTTCCTCCTGCACAAACTTGGTTCCTTTGCATAGCTTCTGCTGGGTTCCCTCCTTGGAAACTAACAGTCTCTTGTTAGCTCAGCCCATTACAGGTTAGGAACTCACAGACCCTTAGGAGAGTGGCACACATGGCGTGAACTGCATCTTGCACCACCTTCTGCCTGACTGAAGACACTGATCCCAGCTATACTGCTTGCAGAAATTCTAGCCCACCTGGCTGCTTTCTCTTCCCCGTCATCCTGACTGACATACACTGGAGATTCCCCAGGGCAGGGTTGGATGAAGGCTTTGCACACCGCTGTCTTCAAGAGAGACCTGCTACAGCTGGCAGTCTCTCCTCATGTCTGTTCCTGCACCATGCTAATCTAATCACCGTCTCTCCTTGCTCTCTCCGCTGCCTCTGTGGCTTAAATCCCTCCAACTGCCTCCTGTGGTGGGATCACTCTTGGGCCAGCCTCCCCAGCTACAGCCTGAGGTAACCGTAACCCCCCCCCCCCCCAAGCAGGGGTCCCTCAAGGACCACCAACAGACTCCTCTCAGCACTGCTTCTCCATCATCCACCTGACTCCCTGACAGGCATGGCTCATTGCTATTTAGGGGTTCTTGGTCTCCTGCCAGGCCCACTTCCTGGGGATTGCCCGAGGGTCCCTAAATAGGCAACCACTCCTAGCTTCCGCCCACTAATTTCTAGAACATTCTCCAACATTCTAGAAGCAGGGGGATGCACTAGAGCAGTGGTCCTCAACCCAGGCCTATAGGGCCCACTAACAGGCCAGATTTTAAGTATTACCTTGGGGAGATGCAGAATAGAGTACTGCAATCACCGAGCAGCAAATTATATCACCTGGGATGTATTTCAGTTATCTTGCAAATCTGGCCTGTTAGTGGGACCTGTAGGCCAGGGTTGAGGACCACTGCACTAGAGAGCTGCCAGGATGAGTCGTCCAGTACTAACCTCTAGTAACCCTGACCCAGATTCCATGCCTCAGGTTTATCCCTGGGCCAGCTAAATTTGCCTTTACCAACACTAGTAGCACACTAGAAGGTGCTACACATATATACAGTATAGGAAAAAAGTATAGATTTACAAAATGACTGATAATTGCATTGAATCATTATTTTCCAGTCTCTGTGAAGCACCTACAGTACATTCCTCTCAAGGTATGAGACACGGGGGGCCCTAAAATAACAATAGCAAACCTGAATAAATACACACACAAATAGATTTTTTAATTTCTTAAAATGGCCACTGTGTTTATTATGGGGTAACCCATTAATCCATAGATAATACATTTTCAAAAACCAACAGCCTAGCCTTAAAGGCTTAGGCTAAACATTATCATAATAACAAAGTTTTAACTTTGTCCATCCAACTTTATGCTGAATGACCAACACTGCGACTAGTTCATAAACATGGGAGGGTATAAGGATGGCTCTCTGTCAGTCCTGTTGGTGCTGAAATTCCAAATGTTCTGATATGAGCTTAAATTAGGGTGACCAGGTGTCCCTGGTTTCCGGGGACAGTCTTCGGAATGAGGACACAGTCCCCGGACCAAGTCTGTCCCCAATTCTGTCCCCGGATTAAGGGCCAGATTAACGTAGACAGGGCATTCCATGTTGGCTGAGAAACAGCCTGGTGGCTCGGATGCTGACAATCTCAATTCAGCTCCTGCTGCTGTTCAGTGGAGGAGAGGCAAAGCCAAAATGTGACTGTGTGGAGGGCAGAGACTGGGAGGTGAGCAGATGGGGGTGGTCCTGTGCCCAGCGCTGTGTGTATTATACAGTCCTGTGCCCAGTGCTCTGTGTATTTTGCAGTCCTGTGCCCAGCGCTCTGTGTATTATGCAGTCCTATGCTGTTTGCCAATAAATAAAAAAATATGTCCCCGGATTTAATTTTAAAAATCTGGTCACCTTAGCTTAAATAGGCTGGGAGCTGCACGTTACTCTGCAGCCCGCCAGTTCCATCCAATTACAGCTGCTCAGGGAGTTCAAAACTCTCCATCCTCACCTGCAAAATTCTTTGACAATTGGCACACCTGGCCCCTAGCTCATCACATGTGGGACCTCATTAAACACTGCAGCCCCTTCCAGTAACAACTAACAATGTGTGTTCCAGTAATATATTGTGTATATATATATATATATATATATATACAGTGGGTACGGAAAGTATTCAGACCCCCTTAAATTTTTCACTCTTTGTTATATTGCAGCCATTTGCTAAAATCATTAAGGTTCATTCTTCTTCCTCATGAATGTACACATAGCACCCCATACTGACAGAAAAACACAGAATTGTTGACATTGTTGCAGATTTATTAAAAAAGAAAAACTGAAATATCACATGGTCCTAAGTATTCAGACCCTTTGCTGTGACACTCATATATTTAACTCAGGTGCTTTCCATTTCTTCTGATCATCCTTGAGATGGTTCTACATCTTCATTTGAGTCCAGCTGTGTTTGATTATACTGATTGGACTTGATTAGTAAAGCCACACACCTGTCTATATAAGACCTTCCAGATCACAATGCATGTCAGAGCAAATGAGAATCATGAGGTCAAAGGAACTGCCTGAAGAGCTCAGAGACAGAATTGTGGCAAGGCACAGATCTGGCCAAGGTTACAAAAAGATTTCTGCTGCACTTAAGGTTCCTAAGAGCACAGTGGCCTCCATAATCCTCAAATGGAAGACGTTTGGGACGACCAGAACCCTTCCTAGAGCTGGCTGTCCGGCCAAACTGAGCTATCGGGGGAGAAGAGCCTTGGTGAGAGAGGTAAAGAAGAACCCAAAGATCACTGTGGCTGAGCTCCAGAGATGCAGTCAGGAGATGGGAGAAAGTTGTAGAAAGTCAACCATCACTGCAGCCCTCCACCAGTCGGGGCTTAATGGCAGAGTGGCCCGACGGAAGCCTCTCCTAAGTGTAAGACACATGAAAAACAAGCAAAAAATTGGGGGAGCAAACCCTGAACATGTATATCTAAAGCCAGTGCAGCTATGGACCAAGCAACATGTATATTAAAAAAGAATAGCGCAACCATGCAAAAGAAATGACTAACAAATATGGAGACCATCCATAAATAAAAATGGGGATTTGGTTCCACCATATGGCCATATCGTGCTCAAGCCCACCACTGCGTCAAAGTACCCCATTATCGGTGGGTCCTACACTATCCATAAAAAAGGGGTGAATCCAGCCTCTCTTACCCTTGGAGACAACGCTCCTTGCTGGGAAGGTGTGCTAATGCACTGCAGGGGACTCCTCCTATATCTACTTGATAGAGGACACCAATAGAGTACAGGTGTGTGTGGGGGATGGGATGCTCAACCTCATAAGTCGGGTCAGACCGAATACATAATAAACAAGCAAAAAATTGGGGGAGCAAACCCTGAACATGTATATCTAAAGCCGGTGCAGCTATGGACCAAGCAACATGTATATTAAAAAAGAATAGCGCAACCATGCAAAAGAAATGACTATCAAATATGGAGACCATCCATAAATAAAAATGGGGATTTGGTTCCACCATATGGCCATATCGTGCTCAAGCCCACCACTGCGTCAAAGTACCCCATTATCGGTGGGTCCTACACTATCCATAAAAAAGGGGTGAATCCAGCCTCTCTTACCCTTGGAGACAACGCTCCTTGCTGGGAAGGTGTGCTAATGCACTGCAGGGGACTCCTCCTATATCTACTTGATAGAGGACACCAATAGAGTACAGGTGTGTTGGGGATGGGATGCTCAACCTCATAAGTCTGGTCAGACCGAATACATAATAAACAAGCAAAAAATTGGGGGAGCAAACCCTGAACATGTATATCTAAAGCCGGTGCAGCTATGGACCAAGCAACATGTATCTTAAAAAAGAATAGCGCAACCATGCAAAAGAAATGACTATCAAATATGGAGACCATCCATAAATAAAAATGGGGATTTGGTTCCACCATATGGCCATATCGTGCTCAAGCCCACCACTGCGTCAAAGTACCCCATTATCGGTGGGTCCTACACTATCCATAGCTGCACCGGCTTTAGATATACATGTTCAGGGTTTGCTCCCCCAATTTCTTGCTTGTTTATTATGTATTCGGTCTGACCAGACTTATGAGGTTGAGCATCCCATCCCCCACACACACCTGTACTCTATTGGTGTCCTCTATCAAGTAGATATAGGAGGAGTCCCCTGCAGTGCATTAGCACACCTTCCCAGCAAGGAGCGTTGTCTCCAAGGGTAAGAGAGGCTGGATTCACCCCTTTTTTATGGATAGTGTAGGACCCACCGATAATGGGGTACTTTGACGCAGTGGTGGGCTTGAGCACGATATGGCCATATGGTGGAACCAAATCCCCATTTTTATTTATGGATGGTCTCCATATTTGATAGTCATTTCTTTTGCATGGTTGCGCTATTCATTTTTAATATACATGTTGCTTGGTCCATAGCTGCACCGGCTTTAGATATACATGTTCAGGGTTTGCTCCCCCAATTTTTTGCTTGTTTATTATGTATTCGGTCTGACCAGACTTGTGAGGTTGAGCATCCCATCCCCCACACACACCTGTACTCTATTGGTGTCCTCTATCAAGTAGATATAGGAGGAGTCCCCTGCAGTGCATTAGCACACCTTCCCAGCAAGGAGCGTTGTCTCCAAGGGTAAGAGAGGCTGGATTCACCCCTTTTTTATGGATAGTGTAGGACCCACCGATAATGGGGTACTTTGACGCAGTGGTGGGCTTGAGCACGATATGGCCATATGGTGGAACCAAATCCCCATTTTTATTTATGGATGGTCTCCATATTTGATAGTCATTTCTTTTGCATGGTTGCGCTATTCTTTTTTAATATACATGTTGCTTGGTCCATAGCTGCACCGGCTTTAGCTATACATGTTCAGGGTTTGCTCCCCCAATTTTTTGCTTGTTTATTATGTATTTGGTCTGACCAGACTTATGGGGTTGAGCATCCCATCCCCCACACACACCTGTACTCTATTGGTGTCCTCTATCAAGTAGATATAGGAGGAGTCCCCTGCAGTGCATTAGCACACCTTCCCAGCAAGGAGCGTTGTCTCCAAGGATAAGAGAGGCTGGATTCACCCCTTTTTTATGGATAGTGTAGGACCCACCGATAATAGGGGACTTTGACGCAGTGGTGGGCTTGAGCATGATATGGCCATATGGTGGAACCAAATCCCCATTTTTATTTATGGATGGTCTCCATATTTGATGGTCATTTCTTTTGCATGGTTGCGCTATTCTTTTTTAATATACATGTTGCTTGGTCCATAGCTGCACCGGCTTTAGATATACATGTTCAGGGTTTGCTCCCCCAATTTTTTGCTTGTTTATTATGTATTCGGTCTGACCAGACTTATGGGGTTGAGCATCCCATCCCCCACACACACCTGTACTCTATTGGTGTCCTCTATCAAGTAGATATAGGAGGAGTCCCCTGCAGTGCATTAGCACACCTTCCCAGCAAGGAGCGTTGTCTCCAAGGGTAAGAGAGGCTGGATTCACCCCTTTTTTATGGATAGTGTAGGACCCACCGATAATGGGGTACTTTGACGCAGTGGTGGGCTTGAGCACGATATGGCCATATGGTGGAACCAAATCCCCATTTTTATTTATGGATGGTCTCCATATTTGATAGTCATTTCTTTTGCATGGTTGCGCTATTCTTTTTTTAATGTACATGTTGCTTGGTCCATAGCTGCACCGGCTTTAGATATACATGTTCAGGGTTTGCTCCCCCAATTTTTTGCTTGTTTATTATGTATTCGGTCTGACCAGACTTATGGGGTTGAGCATCCCATCCCCCACACACACCTGTACTCTATTGGTGTCCTCTATCAAGTAGATATAGGAGGATTCCCCTGCAGTGCATTAGCACACCTTCCCAGCAAGGAGCGTTGTCTCCAAGGGTAAGAGAGGCTGGATTCACCCCTTTTTTATGGATAGTGTAGGACCCACCGATAATGGGGTACTTTGACGCAGTGGTGGGCTTGAGCATGATATGGCCATATGGTGGAACCAAATCCCCATTTTTATTTATGGATGGTCTCCATATTTGATAGTCATTTCTTTTGCATGGTTGCGCTATTCTTTTTTAATATACATGTTGCTTGGTCCATAGCTGCACCGGCTTTAGATATACATGTTCAGGGTTTGCTCCCCCAACTTTTTGCTTGTTTATTATGTATTCGGTCTGACCAGACTTATGGGGTTGAGCATCCCATCCCCCACACACACCTGTACTCTATTGGTGTCCTCTATCAAGTAGATATAGGAGGAGTCCCCTGCAGTGCATTAGCACACCTTCCCAGCAAGGAGCGTTGTCTCCAAGGGTAGGAGAGGCTGGATTCACCCCTTTTTTATGGATAGTGTAGGACCCACCGATAATGGGGTACTTTGACGCAGTGGTGAGCTTGAGCACGATATGGCCATATGGTGGAACCAAATTCCCATTTCTATTTATGGATGGTCTCCATATTTGATAGTCATTTCTTTTGCATGGTTGCGCTATTCTTTTTTAATATACATGTTGCTTGGTCCATAGCTGCACCGGCTTTAGATATACATGTTCAGAGTTTGCTCCCCCAATTTTTTGCTTGTTTATTATGTATTCGGTCTGACCAGACTTATGGGGTTGAGCATCCCATCCCCCACACACACCTGTACTCTATTGGTGTCCTCTATCAAGTAGATATAGGAGGAGTCCCCTGCAGTGCATTAGCACACCTTCCCAGCAAGGAGCGTTGTCTCCAAGGGTAAGAGAGGCTGGATTCACCCCTTTTTTATGGATAGTGTAGGACCCACCGATAATAGGGGACTTTGACGCAGTGGTGGGCTTGAGCATGATATGGCCATATGGTGGAACCAAATCCCCATTTTTATTTATGGATGGTCTCCATATTTGATAGTCATTTCTTTTGCATGGTTGCGCTATTCTTTTTTTAATGTACATGTTGCTTGGTCCATAGCTGCACCGGCTTTAGATATACATGTTCAGGGTTTGCTCCCCCAATTTTTTGCTTGTTTATTATGTATTCGGTCTGACCAGACTTATGGGGTTGAGCATCCCATCCCCCACACACACCTGTACTCTATTGGTGTCCTCTATCAAGTAGATATAGGAGGAATCCCCTGCAGTGCATTAGCACACCTTCCCAGCAAGGAGCGTTGTCTCCAAGGGTAAGAGAGGCTGGATTCACCCCTTTTTTATGGATAGTGTAGGACCCACCGATAATGGGGTACTTTGACGCAGTGGTGGGCTTGAGCATGATATGGCCATATGGTGGAACCAAATCCCCATTTTTATTTATGGATGGTCTCCATATTTGATAGTCATTTCTTTTGCATGGTTGCGCTATTCTTTTTTAATATACATGTTGCTTGGTCCATAGCTGCACCGGCTTTAGATATACATGTTCAGGGTTTGCTCCCCCAACTTTTTGCTTGTTTATTATGTATTCGGTCTGACCAGACTTATGGGGTTGAGCATCCCATCCCCCACACACACCTGTACTCTATTGGTGTCCTCTATCAAGTAGATATAGGAGGAGTCCCCTGCAGTGCATTAGCACACCTTCCCAGCAAGGAGCGTTGTCTCCAAGGGTAAGAGAGGCTGGATTCACCCCTTTTTTATGGATAGTGTAGGACCCACCGATAATGGGGTACTTTGACGCAGTGGTGAGCTTGAGCACGATATGGCCATATGGTGGAACCAAATTCCCATTTTTATTTATGGATGGTCTCCATATTTGATAGTCATTTCTTTTGCATGGTTGCGCTATTCTTTTTTAATATACATGTTGCTTGGTCCATAGCTGCACCGGCTTTAGATATACATGTTCAGAGTTTGCTCCCCCAATTTTTTGCTTGTTTATTATGTATTCGGTCTGACCAGACTTATGGGGTTGAGCATCCCATCCCCCACACACACCTGTACTCTATTGGTGTCCTCTATCAAGTAGATATAGGAGGAGTCCCCGGCAGTGCATTAGCACACCTTCCCAGCAAGGAGCGTTGTCTCCAAGGGTAAGAGAGTGTCACGGAACCATGAACCAGACGTACAACAACAGATAAGTGAAAATAAGAAAGCTTTATTGAAAAACAAGCTATAAAGCAAAAGTCCAAACGGATGGCGAAACCGATGCAGAGTCTTTGCGAA
Organism: Pelophylax lessonae; assembly: GCF_965119305.1. Taxonomy (NCBI): domain Eukaryota; kingdom Metazoa; phylum Chordata; class Amphibia; order Anura; family Ranidae; genus Pelophylax; species Pelophylax lessonae. The sequence continues at coordinate 115,293,317 of NC_138778.1, forward strand.
GCCAGGGATCAGGAACCAGCAGGGTAGTCAGACGAAGCCAGGAACAGGAACCAGCAGGGTAGTCAGACGAAGCCAGGATCAGGAACCAGCAGGGTAGTCAGACGAAGCCAGGATCAGGAACCAGCAGGGTAGTCAGACGAAGCCAGGAACAGGAACCAGAAGTAGCAGCAGTCTTAGTAGCATGTGAACACAGGAGGACCAAGCAGGGAACTGAAGCCACAGACCTCCGTATATATATGAGCTAGGTATCCAGCTCCTCCCAGTGGGAAGGAGGAGCCGCAGGGTGGGAGGCTACAAGAAACCCAGAAACCAAGATGGCCGCCAGCACATGTCAAACGAAGGAGAACAGCAAGAAGGTAAGACCATGACAGTACCTCCCCCTCAAGGGCCCCTCCTCCGCGGAGTAAAGAACGGTTTCTGAGGGAAGCGTGCGTGGAAGGCTCGGAGCAAGGCAGGAGCATGGACATCTGCGGAGGGAACCCAGGAACGCTCCTCTGGACCATAACCACGCCAATGAACCAAAAACTGCACCCGACCGCGGACCAGGCGTGAGTCCAGGATATTGCTCACCTCATACTCCTCACGATTGCCCACTCGGACCGGACGAGGCCGAGGAACCGAGGAAGTGAAACGATTACACACCAGAGGCTTCAACAGGGAGACATGAAACACGTTGGAGATCCGCATGCCAGGAGGAAGCGCAAGGGCATAGGCTACCGGGTTTACCCTGCGAAGCACTCGGAAGGGACCAACAAAGCGAGGCGCCAGCTTGGGAGTGGGCACTCGAAGGTTGAGGTTGCGTGTGGACAACCATACACGGTCTCCGGCCTGGTAGGAAGGAGCAGGCGCTCGCCTGCGATCAGCCTGGAGTCTCTGGCGCTGCGCAGAGACCTCAAGGGACTTCTGGATCTGTACCCAAGAAGCACGTAGGACGGAAAGGTGATCCTCCACAGCCGGAATATCCTGGGGAGAGAATACCTCCGGTAACACGGCAGGTTGGAACCCATAGTTGGCCATGAAGGGAGACGTCCCAGAGGAAGAGTTCACCGCCGTGTTCCTGGCAAACTCAGCCCAAGGCAGGAGGTCAACCCAATTGTCTTGGTGATCGGAGACATAGCAACGAAGGAATTGCTCCAAGGCCTGATTGGAACGTTCTGCGGCCCCATTGGACTGAGGGTGGTAGGCCGAGGAGAAGGAGAGATGAATCCCCAACTGGGAGCAAAAGGCGCGCCAGAACCTGGACACAAACTGACTCCCCCGATCCGACACAATCTCCTTGGGCAAACCGTGCAACCGGAAGACCTCCCTGGCAAAAATCGTGGCCAACTCCTGTGCAGAGGGTAACTTCTTGAGAGGAACACAGTGACACATTTTGGAAAACCGATCCACAATCATGAGAATGACCGTATGGCCTCGGGATGCAGGGAGGTCCACAATGAAATCCATCCCCAGGTGTGACCATGGGCGCTCCCCGGTGGCTAAGGGTTGCAGAAGGCCCAACGGAAGGTGCCGAGGGGACTTACTCTGGGCACAAACGGAGCATGCCGCTACATATGCGGCGATGTCGGAACGTAGGGAAGGCCACCAGAACAGACGTGAAACAGCCCAGGACAGCTGATTCTTTCCAGGATGCCCCGCGGTCTTGGAGTTATGGTAGGTTCGCAACAACCGAGTGCGCAACTCCTCAGGCACAAAACATCTGCCGTTGGGTCTCCCAGAGGGAGCACCAGATTGAGCCGCCAAAATCTGCTCACCCAGGGGAGAGGTCAGGCTGGTGCGAATGGCAGCCAGGATCTGATTCGGAGGTATGACCGAAGTCGGAATCGACTCCTCCCTGGACAGGTCGGAGTACTGCCGTGATAAGGCATCAGCCCTGATGTTCTTGGAACCGGGTAGGTAGGAGACCACGTAATTAAAACGTGACAAGAACAGAGCCCATCTGGCCTGACGTGGTGTCAATCTCTTGGCCTCAGAGAGGTAGGTCAGATTCTTGTGGTCCGTCAGGATGAGGACCGGAACCACCGAACCCTCGAGCAAGTGCCTCCATTCTTTAAGCGCCTGCACGATGGCCAATAACTCCCTGTCACCAATCTGGTAGTTGCACTCCGCGGAAGACAGTTTCCGGGAGTAGAACCCACAAGGAAGCAGAGGACCCTCTGGTGTTCTACGCTGAGACAGAAGGGCGCCTACTCCCGTCTCAGACGCGTCCACCTCGAGGACAAAGGGCAACCCAGGGTTGGGATGCGACAGAATCGGAGCCGACACAAAGGCGGACTTTAGAGCCTCAAAAGCTCGGATGGCCTCGGGCGGCCAGACCTGGGAATTACTGCCCTTCCTGGTCAGATCCGTGAGAGGCTTGGCTAGCATGGAAAAGTCCCTGATGAACTTCCGATAATAATTGGCGAAGCCCAAAAAGCGCTGCAGGGAGCGAAGACCACTGGGCTGGGGCCACTGTAAGACAGCCGAAACCTTCTCAGGATCCATGGAGAACCCCTCAGCGGAAATGATGTAACCTAAGAAGGTTACCTGGGATCGGTGAAATTCGCATTTCTCAAGCTTACCGAACAGCTTGTTCTCTCGTAACCGTTGCAACACTCGTTTGACATCCAGAATGTGGGTCTCCATGGACTCAGAATATACCAAGATGTCATCCAGGTAGACCACCACACACTGCTGCAACAGGTCACGGAAAACATCGTTGATGAATTCCTGAAAGACTGCGGGCGCATTGCACAGCCCAAAGGGTATAACCAAGGATTCATAATGACCGGTCCTGGTGTTAAACGCGGTCTTCCACTCATCGCCCGCCTTGATCCTTACGAGGTTATATGCCGCCCTCAGGTCGAGTTTGGTAAAGACCGTGGCCCCTTTAAGGCGATCGAACAGCTCGGAAATCAAGGGTATCGGGTAAGCGTTCTTGATCGTGATGCGATTGAGACCCCTGTAATCGATGCAAGGCCTCAACTCACCGCCCTTCTTTTTCACAAAGAAAAATCCAGCCCCTGCCGGGGACGAGGATTTGCGAATGTGTCCACGTGAAAGCGCCTCCCTCACGTACTCCTCCATGGCCTCATTCTCCGCTACCGACAGTGGATAGACTTTGCCACGAGGAGGAACGGCACCAGATTGTAACTCGATGGCACAATCGTATGGGCGGTGCGGAGGTAGGGCAACCGCGCGCACCTTATCGAATACATCCCGGTACTCCTCGTATTCAGGGGGCAACAGAGAGTCCGAGGAAGTACACAGCAACCTGACAGGCCCATGGATGCAACTAGCCCCACACTGCGGTGACCACGAGAGGATCTCGGCCGATCTCCAATCGAAAATCGGATTATGCTTCTGGAGCCAGGGGTACCCCAAGACCACCGAGTAGTGTGGAGACGAAATAACCTGGAAGCAGACCGACTCTCTGTGGACGGCACCAATGGCTAACCCCACTGGAAGGGTCTCATGAGTCACGTGTGGCGGCAGAAGGGGTCTGCCGTCTATCGCCTCAAGAGCCAGAGGAGAACCTCGAGCCTGCAGAGGAATGGAATTGGCGGCAGCGAACACACTATCAATGAACAAACCACCAGCACCAGAGTCCACCAACGCCTGGGTCGTCACCGAGCCCCCGACCCAGGAAAGGACAACAGTGATCAGTGGTTTGTCAACACGGGAAACCGGGGACGAGGAGACTCCACCCAAGATCTGCCCCCGACAGGATCTCAGGTGCGAGCGTTTCCCTGGACGGTTCGGACATGCCAACCGAAAATGCCCACCGAGACCACAGTACATGCATCGGCCCTCGCGTCTCCGGAGTACCCTCTCCCCCTCGGACAGGCGAGCAAACCCCAGCTGCATGGGTTCACCCCCAGACAAGTCATCCCCAGGAGGCGTGGGAGGAGAGGGAGGCACGGGTGGGACAACAAAGGTAGGCGCCAATCTGTTAGGAGGCCTCCGCAGACTCTCCTTAAAGGAAGGTCTCTCCCTGAGTCTGGTGTCAATCAAAATCAGGAAAGAAATAAGAGACTCGAGCTCCACTGGTAGGTCCTTAGCTGCAACCTCATCCTTCAAGGCATCCGAGAGACCATGAGAGAAAGCAGCGACCAGAGCCTCATTATTCCAGCCCACCTCTGCTGCCAGGGTACGAAACTCAATGGCGTATTCAGCTACGGATCGTGAACCCTGTCTGATGGACATAAGGAGCTTCGCAGCAGAGGCAGCACGAGCCGGCACATCGAATACCTTCCGAAGAGAAGCAACAAAACCGGAAAACTCGGCAACCACCGGATTGTTGTTCTCCCATAAAGGGCTGGCCCAGGCCAAGGCCTTGTCCGAGAGCAGCGAGATTAAGAAGCCCACCTTTGATCTCTCAGTAGGAAAGGCATGTGGCAGCAACTCGAAATAAATGCCCACCTGGTTAAGGAAACCTCGGCACTGAGTTGGCTCTCCCCCAAAGCGCTGTGGAAGGGGGGCAGAACCGGACATACCCCGAAACACCGCAGGCGCAACAACAGGTGTCGGGGTAGACTCTGGCGCAACAACCGGAGCGGCAGTAGGAGCGGACCCAGGAGCGACAACCGACCCATCGGCAACGGGAGCGAAATGAACCGTGCGTTCAAGCAGGGTTTGCAACGCCACGGCGAACTGACCCAACAGGTGATCCTGCTGATCAAGTCTGGCAACCAGCGTGGGTAGTGAGGATGGCCCTGCACCGTCAGAATTCGTGACCTGGGGTACCGTGCGTTCAAGCAGGGTTTGCAACACCACGGCGAACCGACCCAACAGGTGATCCTGCTGATCAAGTCTGGCAACCAGCGTGGGTAGCGAGGATGGCCCTGTACCGTCAGAATTCATGGCTTGGTCCTAATGTCACGGAACCATGAACCAGACGTACAACAACAGATAAGTGAAAATAAGAAAGCTTTATTGAAAAACAAGCTATAAAGCAAAAGTCCAAACGGATGGCGAAACCGATGCAGAGTCTTTGCAAAGCCAGGGATCAGGAACCAGCAGGGTAGTCAGACGAAGCCAGGAACAGGAACCAGCAGGGTAGTCAGACGAAGCCAGGATCAGGAACCAGCAGGGTAGTCAGACGAAGCCAGGATCAGGAACCAGCAGGGTAGTCAGACGAAGCCAGGAACAGGAACCAGAAGTAGCAGCAGTCTTAGTAGCATGTGAACACAGGAGGACCAAGCAGGGAACTGAAGCCACAGACCTCCGTATATATATGAGCTAGGTATCCAGCTCCTCCCAGTGGGAAGGAGGAGCCGCAGGGTGGGAGGCTACAAGAAACCCAGAAACCAAGATGGCCGCCTGCACATGTCAAACGAAGGAGAACAGCAAGAAGGTAAGACCATGACAGAGAGGCTGGATTCACCCCTTTTTTATGGATAGTGTAGGACCCACCGATAATGGGGTACTTTGACGCAGTGGTGGGCTTGAGCATGATATGGCCATATGGTGGAACCAAATCCCCATTTTTATTAATGGATGGTCTCCATATTTGATAGTCATTTCTTTTGCATGGTTGCGCTATTCTTTTTTAATATACATGTTGCTTGGTCCATAGCTGCACCGGCTTTAGATATACATGTTCAGGGTTTGCTCCCCCAATTTTTTGCTTGTTTATTATGTATTCGGTCTGACCAGACTTATGGGGTTGAGCATCCCATCCCCCACACACACCTGTACTCTATTGGTGTCCTCTATCAAGTAGATATAGGAGGAGTCCCCTGCAGTGCATTAGCACACCTTCCCAGCAAGGAGCGTTGTCTCCAAGGGTAAGAGAGGCTGGATTCACCCCTTTTTTATGGATAGTGTAGGACCCACCGATAATGGGGTACTTTGACGCAGTGGTGGGCTTGAGCACGATATGGCCATATGGTGGAACCAAATCCCCATTTTTATTTATGGATGGTCTCCATATTTGATAGTCATTTCTTTTGCATGGTTGCGCTATTCTTTTTTTAATGTACATGTTGCTTGGTCCATAGCTGCACCGGCTTTAGATATACATGTTCAGGGTTTGCTCCCCCAATTTTTTGCTTGTTTATTATGTATTCGGTCTGACCAGACTAATGTGGTTGAGCATCCCATCCCCCACACACACCTGTTCTCTATTGGTGTCCTCTATCAAGTAGATATAGGAGGAGTCCCCTGCAGTGCATTAGCACACCTTCCCAGCAAGGAGCGTTGTCTCCAAGGGTAAGAGAGGCTGGATTCACCCCTTTTTTATGGATAGTGTAGGACCCACCGATAATGGGGTACTTTAATGCAGTGGTGGGCTTGAGCACGATATGGCCATATGGTGGAACCAAATCCCCATTTTTATTTATGGATGGTCTCCATATTTGATAGTCATTTCTTTTGCATGGTTGCGCTATTCTTTTTTAATATACATGTTGCTTGGTCCATAGCTGCACCGGCTTTAGATATACATGTTCAGGGTTTGCTCCCCCAATTTTTTGCTTGTTTATTATGTATTCGGTCTGACCAGACTTATGGGGTTGAGCATCCCATCCCCCACACACACCTGTACTCTATTGGTGTCCTCTATCAAGTAGATATAGGAGGAATCCCCTGCAGTGCATTAGCACACCTTCCCAGCAAGGAGCGTTGTCTCCAAGGGTAAGAGAGGCTGGATTCACCCCTTTTTTATGGATAGTGTAGGACCCACCGATAATGGGGTACTTTGACGCAGTGGTGGGCTTGAGCACGATATGGTCATATGGTGGAACCAAATCCCCATTTTTATTTATGGATGGTCTCCATATTTGATAGTCATTTCTTTTGCATGGTTGCGCTATTCTTTTTTAATATACATGTTGCTTGGTCCATAGCTGCACCGGCTTTAGATATACATGTTCAGGGTTTGCTCCCTCAATTTTTTGCTTGTTTATTATGTATTCGGTCTGACCAGACTTATGGGGTTGAGCATCCCATCCCCTACACACACCTGTACTCTATTGGTGTCCTCTATCAAGTAGATATAGGAGGAGTCCCCTGCAGTGCATTAGCACACCTTCCCAGCAAGGAGTGTTGTCTCCAAGGGTAAGAGAGGCTGGATTCACCCCTTTTTTATGGATAGTGTAGGACCCACCGATAATGGGGTATTTTGACGCAGTGGTGGGCTTGAGCACGATATGGCCATATGGTGGAACCAAATCCCCATTTTTATTTATGGATGGTCTCCATATTTGATAGTCATTTCTTTTGCATGGTTGCGCTATTCTTTTTTAATAAGACACATGAAAGCCCGCATGGAGTTTGCTAAAAAACACCCGAAGGACTCCAAGATGGTGAGAAATAAGATTCTCTGGTCTGATGAGACCAAAATAGAACTTTTTGGCCTTAATTCTAAGCGATATGTGTGGAGAAAACCAGGCACTGCTCATCACCTGTCCAATACAGTCCCAACAGTGAAGCATGGTGGTGGCAGCATCATGCTGTGGGGGTGTTTTTCAGCTGCAGGGACAGGATGACTGGTTGCAATCGAGGGAAAGATGAATGCGGCCAAGTACAGGGATATCCTGGACAAAAACCTTCTCCAGAGTGCTCTGGACCTCAGACTGGGCCGAAGGTTTACCTTCCAACAAGACAATGACCCTAAGCACACAGCTAAAATAACGAAGGAGTGGCTTCACAACAACTCCGTGACTGTTCTTGAATGGCCCAGCCAGAGCCCTGACTTAAACCCAATTGAGCATCTCTGGAGAGACCTAAAAATGGCTGTCCACCAACGTTTACCATTCAACCTGACAGAACTGGAGAGGATCTGCAAGGAGGAATGGAAGAGGATCCCCAAATCCAGGTGTGAAAGACTTGTTGCATCTTTCCCAAAAAGACTCCTGGCTATATTAGATCAAAAGGGGGCTTCTACTAAATATTGAGCAAAGGGTCTGAATACTTAGGACCATGTGATATTTCAGTTTTTCTTTTTTAATAAATCTGCAACAATGTCAACAATTCTGTGTTTTTCTGTCAGTATGGGGTGCTATGTGTACATTCATGAGGAAGAAGAATGAACCTAAATGATTTTAGCAAATGGCTGCAATATAACAAAGATTGAAAAATTTAAGGGGGTCTGAATACTTTCCGTACCCACTGTATATACACACACTATATTACCAAAAAGTATTGGGACGCCTGCCTATACATGCACATGAACTTTAAAGGCATCCCACTCTAGTCTGTAGGGTTAAATATTGAGTTGACCCACCCTTTGCAGCTAAAACAGCTTAAGCTCTTCTAGGAAGGCTGTGTTATGCCCCGTACACACGATCCGAAAATCGGGCGAAAAAAAACGCTTGCGAAAAGATCGGACGATAATCTGATCGTTAGTACACAGCTTACGAGAGGCGATCATGACAGTATGCCCGATATTATCCGGTCGTGCAAGCATAAAAATTTTGATCGTATTATAACACATTGTACGATAATCGTATTATAAGTATGTTGTTCGTCCGAAAAAAATGGTGAGCAGTAGACAGCGCATGAGCGGAAATGAAAGAACGACCCGGAAGTAAACCACAGAAAGAAGAGAAATAGGAAGTTTTCTTTTCTTTGAATGTGTATATGTCTATATATATATACATATGCACATATATATATATATATATATATATATATATATATATATATATATACATATGTAGTTTTGAGTGTATATATATATATATATATATATATATATATATATACTATATCTTATTTTATATTATACATATATATATGCCTATGTAGGTATATGTATATATACATATATGTATGTGTGTGTGTGTGTGTGTGTATATATATATATATATATATATATATATATATATATATATATATATATATATATTTATATACACACACACATATACCTACGAATATATATATATATGGTATATATTCAGGGGTTCGGTAGGACCCCTACCGAAGAAGCCAAACGGAGCCCACGCTCCAGGCGTAACGCGTATAGGGAGGCGGAGCCTGCGTGCCTGACGCCGATCGCTCGGGTGCTACTCTCCAACACTGAATGCCATAATAGCAGGCACGGCTGAGTGCCCAACAAATGTGAGTTACCCCTTTATGCTCAATAAAAGCTCATTATTTACATTCAGAGAGCACTAGATCTTTGCTTTATCTTTATTTTATGTCCTGGCGACCCCCGGAGGTGAAGGCTGGAGAGGTTACCTGTGATAGTCTGTTTATCCCCTGATATGCTCATGCTGGCCCGTTTGGGTCTGGTATCAAGGTGAGAGGCCAATCTTACTGGTGGAGGGAGTTCACACACTGGTGGTTCCTGCTTGATTCACAAGGGATTGAGGCTGTCCTGTCATCACCTGGATATACTAATCATTACTTTGGAGCACTTTATATGAACATTTAGGTTTCATCAGAGCACATATGATGGACACCATATTTTGTTGATAACACTTGTTGATTCATGTAATCACTAATTATTTTTGTGCACTTCTGGCGCAGCACGTTTTTTGATTTTTATGTTTTTGTTGTGAGGTGTGGACACAATTTGTGTATGCAGCCGGATTTATATATTGATTTATTCTAGCACATTTTATACACATTTGAATTTCACTTAGTCTTGCGCTGATAGTTTTTTCACTATACACACACATATACCTACGAATATATATATATATATATATATATATATATATATATATATATATATATATATATATATATATATATAGTGGATTCCTTTATGTTCTATGTTAAAGATGTTAATGATGTTGTATGTTCTATGGTGTGTCAGTACTGAATATTATAAATTTTATTCAAAAGAAGCAGACATCTTTATTAACGAAAAAATGTATTTAATATTGAATAAAAATTTAACAAAGCATTACTGTATAACCAAACAATGTGCATTAGTAAAGTGCAATAAAACAGAACTCATTGAAATAAATCAGAAATAATTACAATGGTGTAAAAGTGTAGTCTTGCGACCAGGTGGAATGTTGGCTTTCCAAAGATGGGTATTGCCAACTTGTTGGCCGCTGATGGGATGGCATGAGATGGGATGGCATGCTTGGAGAACATGGTTGCAATGGCTGTGGTGGAGGTGTAGAGACTGGATCGTCTGCCAAATGTGTTTTGACACCCAATGTACCACTAACACCCCTTTGTAGAACCTGAAGCAACAAGCTCTCTGCCAAATTACGTTGTTCATCAGTCATTTTCCGCAATTTGTTTGCGGTTATGATCCCAAAGCCATCATGGTCATCCTGCTTTTTTTGTAGAGCTGACGTCGCTTTGGTTAAAAAAAATGATGTGGCATCCTCCAGGCGACCCCTTGTTTTTCGCTTCAATGTTGGTGGTGCTAATGGTGTCGTAGGGATTAAATCCTCAGGTTCCTATAATTATAAAAGAAGACCATTATCAGAACATTAAATACCCCAAATATTCCCATCTTTGTACCTAAAAAAATTATGCAGGCCATAAAATGTAAGTAAACTATTTCAAAAATACTCCTCTGAAAAAGGCATGTCATACAAGGCAAAACTACCAAATTATCCATCACTTACCTGAGAGGGTGGAATGTCCTGTGAAATATCAAACTTAACGTCCGATGTAGGCGACTCTACAGAGGCTGGGGAAGGGTTGGAAAGGGTGCAAAGGGAAGCTCGAGCATCCACTTGTTCGGTCAAGAACATAAGACTTTCGCAATACCACAGCCATGGAACGTACACGTCAGAAGCTCCTGCTCCTGACTTCTGGGATGCCAGAACTTTATTTAGCTCCTTTTTAAAGACAGTTCTTAAATTGGAGATTTTATTACGCACATATAGTGGGTTTGGATTAGGGCAAACTTCTTTGCAAAGTTCTGCCAATTTATTGAGGGCGTCATTCCTTTTATTTCGGTCAGAATAGTCCTTGGACTTCACTTGCCAAAGGCAAGGCATTTGCCTGTACATCTCGATGAATCTTTGCAGAAATTCAGGATTCGTGAACTTGTCTGTCATTGTAACTGCAAAATAAAATTTAAATTGTTCAGACAGCATGTTGGCGGATACTGAAGTACAATGCAAACTTATGGTGAAGCATTAAACATAAACCAGAGTATAGAAATCCTGACCAATAGACAAAGATAATTCGTGAGGCCTACTAGCTGCAGTAGCAACGCCAGTGTGGCAACATACAATATGAAAGATTTGCATATGAAAAATTCCGTTACTTCGGACGTTGAGGCCTACTAGCTGCAGTAGCAACGCCAGTGTGGCAACATACAATATGAAAGATTTGCATATGAAAAATTCCGTTACTTCGGACGTTGAGGTCTACTAGCTGCAGTAGCAACGCCAGTGTGGCAACATACAATATGAAATATTAGCATATGAAAAAGGTTCACTTACTTCGTTCGAGGTTCAGATCGATAATGTAGCAGATCAATCAGGGTAGATCGTTCGGGTCTGCCGTGTACGGTAGTGAGCATGCGCACGCACGTTGCTCCGCCTCCTTTTTTGACTCACGCAGCGATTTCTGTGTGCGTAGTATCTGTCTGCGACACTGTAGGAAGGCAGCAGGTGCACGAAATGGCAGAGGAGAACGAAGAAGGGCCCAGACCAAAGGGCAAAGGGACATATGGGAGGAAGATAAAGGCAACAGCTATGTCCAGAGATGAGATGATCGATCTTGTGTATCTGCTGGAGAAGCATGATTATGACTGTAAGCTCCAATTATATGAGAGGCCCAACAGCAGGAAAGATGCCATTTTGGACAAAGTTTTGGAATACCTTAGAAAGAAGCATGGAGTAGAGAGATCAAAGGATCAAGTTGGGAAGAGATGGTCCGATTTAAAACTACGTGAACATGATCATTTGGATCAAATCCATCTCACTATCCAAAAATGTGAGTATACATTTTAGTAGGATCTAATGTTAAAAAACTGGATTGCAGCAAATGCTGTATTGTATCTATACATGTATGTCAAGTAGTGCAGCGCTATGAACAGCAAAATTAATTGTGCTTAAAAAGTTAATAAATTAATATACAATTGACAACAAGGCAATATAATGAAATAAATCAATTGCACTAAAACAAAAGTCCATTCGGCATATATAAATGGTGGAGAGTCCACTAGAGGGTGAAGATCCCAAGATGTGAAAGAGCAATGGAAATAAAACAGTCACCCGTGCGGATAGGCAAGATGGCAGCTTACCGCAATGAGTGGGCCTCCAAATTAATGGATGGGCCACTAAGAGCATAAGGTAATAACTCCTATGGACTGGGTTCTCTCCTCTGCATGAACGGACCAAGTATCACTAGACTGCATCAAACCCTCACTCGCTCATAGATCCAGACACGACGCTTTTGTTGATTGTAAGCTCTTTGGATCACAGTTCTACTGATCAACAGGAACCACTTTGGTATAGCACACATGTGCTTTGCCAGCATAAAAACACAACAGATGGATTTGTCTTAAGCCAAACAGAGGGAGAGGCAAAAAAGAAGCAATCCTAACCAGACATGTGAAAATGATGACAAGCAGACAGAAGTGAATATTTGCAAAACTAAAAGTAGGTACCCTAGCATATATCCACATATTTTTATTCACATTAGAAAAATGCTAAACCTATGTTTTATTTCTTAACCACTTTCCTACAGTGCACTTTCACCCCCTTCCTGCCCAGACCGATTTTCAGCTTTCAGCGCTCTCACACTTTGACTGAGAATTACTCAGTCATGCAACACTGTACCCATACAAAAATTGTGTCCTTTTTTTCACACAAATAGAGCTTTCTTTTGATGGTATTTGATCAATACTGGGTTTTTTATTTTTTGTGCTATAAATAAAAAAAGACTGAAAATATCGTGAACAAACGCATTTTTCTTTGTTTCTGTCATAAAATTTTGCAAATTAGTCATTCTTCTTCACAAATTTTGGGCAAAATTTATACTGCTACTTATCTTTGGTAAAAAAAAAAAAACAAATAAGTGTATATTATTTGGTCTTTGTGAAAGTTATAGAGTCCACAAGTTATGGTGCTATTCATTGAAAATTGATCACACCTGATGTACTGAAGGCCTATCTCATTTCTTGAGACACTAAAAGGTCAGGAAAGTACAAATACCCCCCAAATGACCCCTTTTTGGAAAGTAGACATTCCAAGGTATTTAATAAGGGGCATGATGAGTTTTTTGAAGTTGTAATTTTTTCCCACAATGCTTTGCAAAATGAAGATTTATTTTTTTTATTTTTATTTTTTTACAAATTGCCGTATTAACAGGTTATTTCTCTCACACAGCACATGTATACTTGCAACTACACCCCAAAACACATTCTACTACTCCTCCTGAGTATGGCGATACCACATGTGTGAGACTTTTTCACAGCCTGGCCACATACAGAGGCCTAACATCCAAGTAGCAGCGTCCGGCATTCTAGGAGCACAAATTACACATATCATTTCCTGACAACCTATCGCACTTTTGAAGGCCCTGGAGCACCAGGACAATGGAAACCCCCATAAAATTACCCCATTTTGGAAAGCAAACAGCCCAACGTATAATTTTTGAGGCATAATGAGTCTTTTGAATATGTCATTTTTTTCCACAAGTTTTTGGAAAATGTGGAAAGAAAATGAAAACACATTTTTTTTACACAAAGCTGTCCATTTATGCAATATTTCTAACACATCGCATGTACATAGCAAAACTTGCACCCCAAAATACATTCTGCTATTCCTCCTGAGTATGGCGATACCACATGTGTAACACTTTTTCACAGCCTGGCCACATACATAGGCCTCACATCCAAGTAGCGCTTTACCCAAAGTTGTCCATTTATCCACTTTAAGACTGGGCCTTTTTTTGACACTTGGTGTTTACAAGCTAAAATCATTTTTTTTGCTAGAAAACTACTTTGAACCCCCAAACATTATATATTTTTTTTTAGCAGAGACCCTAGAGAATAAAACGGAGATTGTTGCAATATTTTTTATCACACCATATTTGCGCAGCAGTCTTCCAAATGCGATTTTTTTGAAAAAAATTAACTTTTTTGAACTAAAAAATAAGAAAACAGTAAATTTAGCCCAATTTTTTTCCATAATGTGAAAGATAATGTTACGCCGAGTAATTAGATACCCAACATGTCATGCTTCAAAATTGCGCATGCTCACAGAATGGTGCCAAACATTGGTACTTAAAAATCCCCATAGGCAACATTTTAAAAATTTCTGCAGGTTACTAGCTTAGAGTTACAGAGGAGGTCTAGGGCTCAAATTATTGCACTCGCTCTAACGATCGCGGCGATACCTCACATGTATGGTTTGAACACCGTTTACATATGTGGGCGGGACTTGCGTATGCGTTTGCTTCTGCGCGCGAGCTAACGGGGACAGGGCGCTTTAATTTTTTTTTTTTTTTTCCTATTTATTTTATTTATTATTTTTTTTATTTTTACACAGTTTAAAAAAAAAAAATTTTTTTTGATCATTTTTATTCCTATTACAAGGAATGTAAACATCCCTTGTAATAGAAATAGGCATGACAGGTCCTCTTTATTGTGAGATCTGGGGTCAAAAAGACCTCACACCTCACAACTACACTAAAAAAGAAAAAAAAAAAAAAATTGTTGAAAGAGGAAAAAAAAAAAAGCAAAAAAAAAAAGCGGCCCTTTAAACCGGTTGCTAGGCAACGTCTTTTGACGTAGCTCCGGTCCTCCAAGACCATAGAGTTGAATGAGGGCCATCTTGCCCTCACTCAACTTCCTGTCTCTGAGGATCCGGGACCGGATAGTTTTCCCCGCTGCCAGCGGGTCCGGTAAGCTGGGAAAACGTCTGGGACGCGGCAGGAGGGGGGGGGGGCACCTCTTCCCCTGCACCGTAAGGGTAATTCCGCGGCGAATCCGCCACTGGGACCACCCTTATCTGAAAGCCGACCGCCCGCCGTTTCAAAAAATACTGGGGTTATGGGGGCTATCTGCTGCCATGACCCCAGTATTTAGCTTTTAATGGCCGACGCATATAGTCGTTAGGCGGTCAGTAAGTGATTGCATGTATATGGCAAACAGGTGACGATGACTGACGGGGTGACAGGTGACGATGATTGATGGGGTGACAGGTGACGATGATTGATGGGGTGACAGATGACAATCACTGACGGGGTGACATGTGACGATGATTGATGGGGTGACAAGTGACGATGACTGATGGGGTGACAGGTGACGATGACTGATGGGGTGACAGGTGACGGTGATTGATGGGGTGACAGGTGACGGGCGATGGTCACTGATGGGTGACAGGTGGCGGGCGATGGTGCACGGCGGTACTGATGGCAGTCTCTGGTGACCGGTGAACTTTAGGCTATGTTCACATGTGAGCGTAGCGATCATGGGCAGAATCACTGCGATTCTGCCCGTGATCCAGAAATCATTGCAAATTGCGGGGCGCCTGTGCGTTGCCCGTGATTTGCAATAGCACCCCAAACGCTGTGCAATGTTGCCGCCATTTCCGCCTGCCGAATCGCGGTAACATCGCGCAAACAACGCATGACGCTCCATAGAAACTCTTGTACCTTTTTTGGGCGTCATGCGATGTTTGCGCAATGTTACCGCGATTCCGGGGACACCCCGACACCGGCAGTGCAGGGCGGCGCGCACGCGATCGCGCGCTGCCCTGCTTAAAGTGCCGCCGTCATATGACGGCGGCCCAGGATAATGGTCGCTCCGCTCCGCCGTCATATGACGGGGCGGGCGGCAAGCGGTTAAAGAGAAAAAAACACAAGAAAAAAAGACTACATGAGGGTGATTCCAGCTATGCAAAATCAACAGGTGACCACACCGATGTGGACAGTGGCATAACGATGGTAGATCCAAGCACGCCAGAGTCTTGTGTTAAAGGTTGGTATTTTAATTATTTTTTTATTAAACTGTACCTATACAACCACAATGTATTCACATGGATGATATTGTAATATTGTCATATTAACTTATATTTGGAAATGCAGATGCTACACCAGAAGAGCATATGGAGGTTCAAGAAAGGACCAGTTATGACAGCAAAATGGATAACCTGCATGAAGACACTTTGGAGATTGTGGGTACAGATGTCATGAAGCCAACACATGTGGGCATTGCAGAGCCTGCATCATCCTCCCGTAAGTCACATGATCATGTCTTGTTTCTGTTTGTTATGTTCTATCAAGCATATTATGGCCATTAATTAGTATTACTTCCTACACAGAGCACAGTTTGAATCAAACAACTATTGCCCGTCTGTCTGCTGATTTGCTTCACTGCTGCAATCAAGTTCACCAGATTCAGGAAGCAACTAATTCTATATTGTGTTTACTGCAAAATACGATTGATATTTTTGCAAAATTGTAGGCATACAAGGCAGCCGACATAGGAGCTTGAAGGGGGGTGGGAGGAGTTAAAAGTTTACATGATATAGGTTTAAATTCATGTTTAAGTTGTGCAAAAACATTAAGGTTATAATGTTGTTATTTCAAATAATAATGTTGAAGAGGCACAAGGTCTCCTTGTAATACTGCCCTCCATATGTGGTTGATTCTTATGTTGTGCACATATAAATATCGAACAATGGAGATTGGCTTTTCATCAGAAAATATGTTCTTTTTGTTATATTTTTTTTTGGGTAGGTCGGTGGAAGGTTTGCAGGTGCAACTGTAATGAGACCCCGTTCACACTGGGGCGATCCGACTTCCCCTGGCGACCTCCGCGGTGCGAGCGCCACGAACCTCGGGGCGGCCGGCACAGACTTCATATCATTGAAGTCTATGCCGGTCGCTCCGGGTCTCCCCAAAGAAGCTCCGGACCCTGACGGAGCGACTTTTGTCGCTCCTATTAGAACGGGTCCGCAGCTTCTCTATGGAAGGCGACCTGTGAGGCGACCAGGTCACCTCACAGGTCGCCCCAGTGTGAACGGGGTCTTGCCTGAGCACCATTTGCCTACCTTGACAGACTTTTTTCAAGTCTACATTTAGCTGGACATTATGTGTTTACATTTTATCTCTGTTCAGCAGAGACCAAACAATCGTAAAATCATTTATGGGTAGTCTGATTGCACGCAAGTTGGTCAATTGATGAGCTTGGGTACAACCAGCCTGTCAGTTTTTTTCATTTAAACTATTGCCAGCGGAGCGAGCTTCTATCAATAATACCTGTTTGTTCTCCCGGTGGCAGGAATGGCATTCCCGCTCCTCCCTCCAGTAGAACACAACGATGCAACAGTCTGTGAGGATTGTACATTCATACGATTTTTCATTTTGTAGGATAGACACAATTGCACCGTCTGTGGCCTACACTCCCAATGCACAAGTGTGTTATTTACATTTGGGACCATATCATGTCCTGTGTATTAATGATAATGTTTGATCAAACTAAACTAGATGGCTGTAACACAATTCTATGAATCGAAGCATATGACATCAATCGTGTACCTCCTGACAGTGCAGTATGCTATGTACAGCCACACCTAAATAGTGCAATGTTGACTTTTTTGAATAATGTTATTTAAATTTTTTTTTTTTTGGAAAAGAATCAGAGCAAGAACATAATGTATGTAACCTTTATTTTTTGAGAAAAGTGTTTGAATAAAAGTGGTTCAAAAATGCAATGATTCCTCACTTCAATAAAACACCTTTGTCATTGAAATGTGGTATATGCGAATGTCACTTCTCATAAGTACCCGCTATGGAAAAGACACTTGAGCAGTTTCTTTCACCCTTTTATTTTTCAACATGCAAGAAATTGATTCAAAGTACAAGATCACATATGATAACATAACAGCTGTACAAACTTAAATGGACCATGTAGCAAAGATGTTTTCTGACACATACAGTATAGCATTCTACATGTCATTCTGCCAGCTCACTGCACCGATTCCATTGAAATATGCCAGGTAATCCAGCCTGCTTTGCCGAGCACTTTGGGTTGGTAGCCTGGAAGGCACTCGGTCCACAGAAGTCAGTCCAGCAAGGCACTCCTGCCCTTCCTCGCGGTTGGATATTCCAGATCTATCACCTTCCCGATCTGGTGCTGATGCAGCATACCCCTGTACATGGCGGCGGAGGTAGTTATGAAGGACACAACATGCCAAAACAACAGTATCCACTTTATACATTGCCAAGTTAATGGCAGTTTGAAAAATGCGGAATCTGTTGGCCAGTATTCCAAACGCATTTTCTACAACCCTGCGTGCACGTGACAGCCTATAGTTGTAGATCCTCTGCTCTGTGGTCAAGCCACGCATGGGGAAAGGTTTCATCAAATGTTCTCCTAATGCAAACGCATCGTCCGCTATGAAAACGAAATTGAGACCTTCCACATTCTGAGCATTTGTTGGTAAATTCAGTGTCTCGTTCTGGAGGCGCTTATAGAACTCGGTTTGCTCAATAACACTGGCATCTGAGTGGCGCCCATTTGTACCTATATCTAAGTATATGAATTTGTAGTTAGGGTTCACAACTGCCATCATGATAATACTAAAGAATCCCTTGTAATTATAGTAATAAGATCCGGAGTTGGCAGGTGGGGTAATGCGTACATGCTTCCCATCTATCGCACCTCCACAGTTTGGGAAGTTCCACATTTCATTAAAGTTTTTGGCCACCTCCAACCATTCCTCTGTGTTCTCGGGGAACTGTAAAAACAAATAAAAAAATATATAAATCTGTGCGCTGCCGACAGAAAACGGTTAACAACTATTATTTTAGAAAATTGCAGTTGGTATTGGTAATATCTGAGAGTAATTAGAAAAATTACCTTTATGTATTCCTTCTGTAGAGCAGTAATCAGTGCCTTGCAGGTCTCAGGAATGATCTTTCCAAGGGCCTGCGGGGATATTCCAGTTGTGAATTTCAAGTCCTGCAAGCTTCTTCCTGTTGCCAGATACCGCAGGGTGGCTATCAGCCTTTGTTCTGCACTGATTGACTCACGCATGTTTGTGTCCTGCTTCTGTATCCGGGGAGTGACAGATGACAGGAGATGCTGGAAGCAGTCATCATCCATTCTTAAATAATTGCGGAAATCATCCGGATTGTTCTCCTGAATCTCACGGATGAGATGCATGTGTGAGTACTTAAAACGGTTGAGGAGCCATTCCTTACTCCACGATCTTCGTCTTCTCTGTTGTTTTTGCTTGAGAACGTTCTGGATAGCCAGAACGCCTAGCATAGCAACTGGAAGGCTGGTATCCTCCATCTTTGCAGGTATCAGACAGAACGTGCGAGGGAACGAGTGAAATAACGCGGCAACACACGAACAATCTGAACAGCTCGTCACGAAGGCACTCAAGGCGTGGTTAGAGGGGTCACACGCACATTACATCATTTCCTCTCACACGCTACAGCGTGGTTACGCATACCGGAAGCTAAGAATTATCGTCCGAGAAAATTCGTATCGTGAGTAACCTCTCCCGTTAGCGAATATTATTGAGAGCTGCTAGAATCCGAAAAAAAACGGATGGAACGTCGCCCGATTTTCGGATCGTGTGTACTGGGCATTAGCATACAAGGTTTGTATTTAATAAGCAACAACCACTGTATGTCATTGCTGTGTGCCTATTACATTGTATGACCACTAGATGGCAGTGTTACATTTGTGAGTTCATGTTTTGTCTATGCCTCAAAAAAAGTAATAAAGAAGAGTTCCTGATCCGAACAAAAGCAGCGTTCAGTGAAACAACAGACTGTCTGCCTGTACTTTGTTTAGCCCCAAAAGGTTATATCTAACAGGTTATGGGCCCAGGACATGTTACAGAAGCCCAGGATATAATACAGATTACGCCAGATACAGTGAGCTAAAGCAAGTGAGTACAGGAGACAGCAACAGAAAGACAAACAGCAGAAATGGCTGCTGCCATCCCCTCAGCAAAGTTCTCCATTGCAAATCTGACAAATCAGAACTACCAATCTTGGAAATTCAAGATGAAAATGCTGCTTATAAGAGAAGGTACGTGGAAATGTATAAATGAATCAAGACCTGCACAGCCCACAGAGGAGTGGTTAGACAGAGATCAGAAAGCACAGAGCACAATCTCCCTGTGCATAGATGATGATCAAATCATACATATATCATACATATATGTAACTGTCAGACTGCTAAAGACATGTGGGAAGAGTTACAGAAAGCACATGAAAGAGTTAATCTCAGCAATAAACTGTATTTAATCAGAAAGCTCTATCAGACTAAGCTACAGAAAGACCAGGACATGCAGGACTATATAAGACAGACCTTAGAGATGGTGGAGAGACTGAGAGGGATTGGAGAAGAGATAAAAGATTTCCATGTTGCAGCGCTGTTATTAAGTGGACTTCCTGAAAGTTATGAGACACTTGTCACAGCACTAGATGCACGTCCAGATGATGATCTGACACTGGAATAGGTTAAAGGCAAGCTTGTGGATGAATACAAGCGCAAAACTGAAAGCATGAGTAATGTGAGTGTGTGTTCAGAGACAGCTTTAAAGACAAAATTCAAAAATAAACACAGTAACGTGCATCTAGAAAAGCGGGAATGCTTTGTGTGCAAGAAACCAGGACACCTAAAAGCAGATTGTAGAATCTGGAAAGCTAGAATGCAAAAACAAAGTGCATTGCAACAAGCTAAGAATGTCATAGAAACAAAGGAGTATGCATTCGGATCCAAAAATGGTGTCACCTCTGTGCAAGCATGGTGTGTGGACTCAGGTGCTACAAGTCACATGACAAATGACCGAAGTTTCTTCGCTCAGCTTGATGAAAGCAAAACAGAAGGGATAACTACAGCTAATGGACAATTTATGAAATCAGTGGGAATAGGAGATGGCTTTCTATACTGTCCTATCTCTCCAGATATCACTAAAAAGATCCATATGAGGAATGTTCTGTATGTGCCAGATCTTGAAAGCAACCTTTTGTCAGTAAAGAAACTCACTAACCAAGGCAATGTAGTCACATTTCAGGGTGACAGTTGTATCATAACAAAAGGGGATTGCTTGCTTGCAAAGGCTAAAATCATAGATGAACTGTATCAGCTGAACTGCAGTGAAATGGTTAAAATAGCCAAAGAGGATAAACATTCAAACTGCATCCACACTTGGCACAGACGATTGGGGCACAGAAATTCTGATACAATAAAGAAAATAGTTGAGAATAACTATGCAAGTGGTATTAAGATTAATCCATGTGATCACATAATGATTTGTACCAGCTGTATTAAAGGAAAAATGGCAAGGACACCTTTTCCCAAGCAGACCAACAGCAAATCCCAAAAACCTCTGGACTTAATACATTCAGATCTTTGTGGTCCAATGAAAACTATGACTCCAGGAAAGAAAAAGTACTTCCTGACCTTCATTGATGATTACTCCAGATATACCACAGTATTTCTACTTCACAATAAAGATGAAGTGCCAGAGAAAATAGAAGAGTATCTCGCTCAAGTAAACAATATTTTTGGCGGAATGCCCAGAGTACTACGAACAGATAATGGCTCAGAATATACAAGTGGTAAAACACAAGCCATTCTCAGGAAGCATGGAATTATGTTCCAGACAACAGTTCCATATAACCCAGAGCAAAATGGAGTTGCAGAAAGAATGAACCGCACACTGTGAAAGTGGGAGGAGCATGCTATTTGATGCTGATATGCCAACTACATACTGGGGAGAAGCTATCACAACTGCATGTTATCTTCAAAATCGTTTGCCGGGAAAAGCAACAATAAAAACTCCATATGAACTGTGGAACAAAAGGAAACCAGATTTAAGACACATCAGAATTTTTGGAAGTAAAGCCTATGTACACATTCCAAAAGAAAAATGTACAAAATGGGATGCATGTGCAAAAGAAGGTGTACTTGTGGGGTACAGTGAATCTCAAAAAGGATACAGGATTTTACATCAAGACACGAACAAAGTAACAGTCAGCAGAAGTGTGATTATTGATGAAAGTTCTGTGTGCTCAAAGTTTGAACAACAGACTCAAACTTTTCAAACTGAGAAAGAATCAACATCAGTCACTCAAGAAAATAAGGAAAGTGATACAGAAATAGAAATAACTGCAGAAGAATCAAAACCTGAAACTGAACCAGAAATACCTTCAGTCAGAAAATCAACCAGAATCAATAAAGGTGTCCCAGCTGAACGTTTATCTTACATAGCTCGCAGAGCTGTTCAAACTGAACCAGGTTCATGGAAAGAGATGCAGAAACTGCCAATGCATGAGAAACAAGTATGGTATAAAGCCGCTGATGAAGAAATGACATCACTCAAAGATCTCCAGACATGGACACTTTCAAAGCTACCTCAAGGTAAACATGCCATAGGATGTAAATGGGTTTTTAAAACCAAATGTAACTCTGAAGGGAAAGTCTGTCGGTACAAGGCAAGGCTGGTTGCTAAAGGTTACTCACAGAAGTTCGGTGAGGACTATGATGCTACTTTTGCTCCAGTTGCTAAACAAAGTACTTTCAGAACACTAATGACAGTGGCTGCCATGCGTACAATGATTGTGAAACATCACGATATTAAGACAGCTTTTCTTAATGGTGATATTGAAGAAGAAATTTACATGTCACAGCCAGAAGGATATTTGAAAAAGTTGAATAAATTTCTTTATGGCCTTAAACAATCAGCTCGAGCATGGAACCTGAAGATTAATCAAGTTCTACTAAATGAAGGATTTACAAGAAGCAAAGCTGATCCGTGCCTATATGCTAAACAAGTAGACACTGAGTGGATGTATCTGCTAATTTATGTAGATGACCTGATCATTGCTCACAAAAACGACAATGAAATTGCAAAGTTAACAGGAGTACTTAACAAGCACTTTGAAACTAAAGACCTAGGTGAAGTGACATATTATCTTGGAATTGACATCCAGCGTGAGAAAGATGGAAGTTTCCTGTTGAATCAGAGTGCAAAAATTGAATCTATTCTTCAGCAATTCAACATGACAGAGGCGAAAGGAGCAAGCACACCTATGGATACAGTCTATCCAAAGTTAGAAGGAGAAGATGATCTTCTCACATCCAATGAACAATACAGACAAGCAGTGGGGGCACTTCTCTACATTGCAACCACTACACGTCCAGCCAGCATGTCTCTTCTTTGCAGGCGAGTTGATAAACCACATCAAAGAGACTGGAATGCGATCAAAAGAGTTATGAGATATCTGAAACAGACAAAAGACTTAAGTTTGAAACTATCAGCAAGTGGTGGTTTAAACCTCGTGGGATATGTGGACTCCGATTGGGCAGGTGATCACAGCACACGCAAATCCACAAGTGGTTACTTATTAAAATTGGGAGACAGTCCTATATCATGGTCCAGCAAGAAACAGATGTCAGTGGCATTGTCCTCTACAGAAGCTGAATACATATCTGCAGCTTATGCCAGTCAAGAAGTTGTGTGGTTACAGCAATTACTCAAGGATGTGGAGAAGCAACATCAGAACCTACCGTCTTATTTGAGGACAATCAGGCTTGCATTAAGCTTGCAACAAGTGAGAAAATTAATGGAAGAACCAAGCACATCGATGTCAGACATCATTACATTCATGACTTAGTTGATCAGAAAGTGATTGTACTTGTGTATTGTGAGTCGGAAAAAATGATTGCTGATGCTTTGACAAAGCCACTAGCTAGAACCAGATTTGTGGATCTTAGATCAGAAATGGGATTGACATAGATAGTAGTTGTTGAGTGGGGGTGTTAGCATACAAGGTTTGTATTTAATCAGCAACAACCACTGTATGTCATTGCTGTGTGCCTATTACATTGTATGACCACTAGATGGCAGTGTTACATTTGTGAGTTCATGTTTTGTCTATGCCTCAAAAAAAGTAATAAAGAAGAGTTCCTGCTCCGAACAAAAAGCAGCGTTCAGTGAAACAACAGTCTGCCTGTACTTTGTTTAGCCCCAAAAGGTTATATCTAACAGGCTGTCCACAAGTGTAGCACCCTCCTAGATAGGTGCTAGGTAGGAAGAATAGTTTTGCTCTGCCTGCTTATCAGGAGAGTAGCAGGCAAAATATAGTTGCTCTCTCTGCCTATCAGGGGAGCACGATAAATAGTTAGGCCTGCTCTATGTGCTCAATGTGCGATTCATGTGGGCTGAGGGAGTCTCCCCACTGTATCCAATGAAGAGGTTTGTTGGACAGTTGAGGAAACCTGGCCAATGATGCACAGGCTTTTGTAACTATCCCAGTGGGTTGGCACAGTTAGAGGTGCATCATGGGATAGGGTATAAAAGCCAAGGTCATATGAGGCAGGGGGTCTTTGGGCGGAAAGCCAAGTCCCAGAAGGAGGGTGACAGCTGTCTCCTCTTCTGAAGCTGTGGAAGGTGGTCACAGGTAGTCAGCATGGTGAACCAGAAAGTGTGGCTGAACACAGAGTTCCAGTGGAGGCTGACTGGTGGAGTTTGGAGGCAACGTGACTCTGGAAACACAGTGTCCATGAGTACAAAGGAACTTGCCCAGGGGTCTGCCAGTAAGGGGACCACTCCAGAGGCTAGAGTCAGTGGACGGGTGTCAGCACACAGGCAGTGAGAGTAAAGGGGGTGCCAAGTTTAGAACCCTGAAGAGAATATCCAAACAGGAACATTTAAAGCAACTTCACTTTAGTGGCAGAGTGAGGCAGCAGCCTTGCTGCATTCTGCAGTTAGCTGTCCTCAAGACTGTGAATAGTTAATAATTGGAGTATCCCACTCATCCCTTCTCCTATCCAAGTTCTCAATAAAACCACAAAACAACATCCCCTGGACTGATTATTGACTGAGCCAAGACCTTTCATTGCTGTTTATCTGCTTTCAGTTGCTAAGGGTAACCCAGGGGAATCCAAAAAGTGTAATTCTCAGCAGTCCTCTAGGGGGAAGTGCTACACCAGGTTTAGGAATGTCTATCGGAATGTTTGACCATTCTTGCAGAAGCGCATTTGTGAAGTCAGGCACTGATGTTGGACGAGAAGGCCTGGCTCGCAAGTCTCCATTCTAATTCATCCCAAAGGTGTTCTGTCTGGTTGAGGTCAGAACTCTGTACAGGCCAGTCAAGTTTCTCCACCCTAAACTCACTCATCCATGTCTTTATGGACCTTGTTTGTGCACTGGTGCGCAGTCATGTTGGAACAGGAAGGGGCCATCCCGAAACTGTTCCCACAAAGTTGGGAGTATGTAATTGTCCAAAATGTCTTGGTATGCTGACACCTAAAGAGTTCCCTTCACTGGAACTAAGGGGCCAAGCCCAACCCCTGAAAAACAACCCCACACCACAATCCCCCCGCCACCAAATTATTTGGACTATTGCACAAAACAAGGTCCATAAAGACATGGATGAGTGAGTTTGGGGTGGGGAGTCCTGTCCATAACCAGAAATAACACCTTTGGGATGAATTAGAGTGGAGAATGTGAGCCAGGCCTTCTCTTCCACATCAGTGTTTGACACACCTTGGGCAAACCCTCTATGGGAGATGCAAAAACCCATTGTTGTGAGCTACCCTGAGTTTGTGTCTTCCTTTTGAAAGGGTAATTGAGGTTCCCGCAAGCTCCACTTCTGCTGCCAAGAGCCTCATGTCCATCAAACTGAGTGCGAGAACTGTTGTCAATTACGCCATTGAATCCCCTACCCTGGCGGCAGAGGTTGCTTGGAACAATGAGGCCCTCATTGCTGCTTTTTGTCATGGTCCCTCCGATAACATTAAAGATGAGATAGCAGCGCGAGACATACCTACGGACCTGGAAAAGTTAATCACGTTTGCCATTCTCATTGACTCCAGACTCAGAGAGAGACCTTTTTTTAAGGAGTGCTTGCAAAAGCCTCCTGTACATTTGGCTCCGAGCTTTGCATTCCCACCCTTGCCTCCCTCACCTCCGCCAGTGAAGTAGAACCCACGCAGTTGGGCTTCACATGTCTATTTGCGGAGGAGAGGGCCTTTAAGAGGAGGGAGAGATTGTGCCTTCATTGTGGCCAGGCAGGTCACGTATTGAAGTCTTGCCCTACCTGTCCGGGAAACGCCCACACCTAAGGTCCTGTAGGGGACAGACCTCAGGTGGCGTTTTTGTGCGTCCCCAGTTATCCTGAAGGATAAGCCTCTAGTTCCGGTTACCATTTCTTGGTCTGAGTCGTCCATCGATACACAGGCTCTAATCAATTCTGGGGCTGCAGGCCTGTTCATAGATAATGCCTTTGTGTCTATGCACTCAACTCTGCTGCAGCTTTGTGCCACATCCACTTGCCATTGAAGCTATTGATGGGAGACCTTTACAGCTTGTCCATGTGACTCATGAGACTGCTCCGTTGACCATGGGCGGAGGGGCTCTGCACCATGAGATAAACTCATTTCAAGTAATTTCCTCACCTTATTACCCGGGGGTAATTGGTTATCCTTGGTTACAGAGGAACAACCCCTCTTTTGATTGGCATCGTGCTGAGGTTCTTTCCTGGTGACCGCAATGCAGTAAGAAATGTTTTCAGAAAGTGGTTAAGGTCGTGTGCACCTCTTCATTCTCCTCCTTGCCAGAGGAGTACCACAAATTTAGTGATGTCTTTGACAAAGGTCAAGCCAGTAGCTTGCCTCCACACCGGTCGTATGATTGCACAATTGACCTTCAACCTGGTGTCATGCCCCCCTCATGGCCGGGTCAACCCTTTGTCTTGGATAAAGCCATGGAGGACTATTATGACGATTCACTTTCTCGAGGGTTCATCCACAAGTCCTCATCTCCTGCCAGTTCTGGCTTATTCTTTTTGAAAAAGAAGAGTGGTGAACTGAGATCTTGTATCGATTATAGGGGTCTCAATCGCATCGTGATTAGAAACGCTTATCCAATTCCATTGTTTACGGAATTATTTGACTGCCTCAAGGGAGCCACGGTTTTCACTATTTTCACTTGAGAGGGGCATACAATCTTGTGATGATCAAAGAGGGCGACTAATGGAAAACTGCGTTTAATATCAGGAGTGGTCATTACAAATACCTCATAATGCCGTTTGGTCTCTGCAACCCTCTTGCAGTTTTTCAGGAATTCATCAACGATTCCCTCCAAGATATGTTGCAACAATGTGCGGTGGCTTATCTCAACGATATTCTCATGTATTTAAAATCCCTAGAGAGCCACCAAACAGATGTCTCCAGTGTGCTATAGAGGTAATAACCTGTATTGTAAGTTGGAGAAGTGCGATTTCTCTCATGAACAGGTTAAATTTCTGGGTATGGGATTTCTACTGCCAGTTTTTCGATGGAGTCTGTAGCGCAAAGATGTACGCTCACCCTTGCAGATATCCACAGTCCAAGGTGACCAGGTAATGAAGCCACCTGGGCTGTAAATCTGTGCACGGGGGCTTGGCAGAAAAGGTGCTCCAAATAGCAGTACCAGCAGGAATACAAACGGAAGGATGGTCCAGGAATAATCATAGTCAATGTATGCCACAAGTCAGGATAAACACGAAGCGGAGGCAAGGTTAGAAGCCAGAGTCAGTCTGTAAAACAAGCTCAGAAGACAAGAACACAGGAACTAAATCTGTCAACCAGGAACAACGAACTGACACTGCTCTCAGGGAGAGCCAGTGTTTTATACCTTACTTAAACGAGCAATTAGCTTCATGTGGACAATGAGAGACAGGAGCATTCTCAGGTAAAGTCCAGCCCCCTAGTGCTGCAGGCAATGCCAGATAAACAAGACTGGATCCATATGAGCTGAAGTGTGGCTCAAAGGCAGGACTACAGACACAGAACATCAAAGTACCCAGGCCCAAATCCCCTGCCAGGTACCCAACGGCGGCCACGCCTGGCCATCTGTATGGCATGGCAAGAGCCGTGACAGTGGGTCTACATCCGCTACAACGTTTTCTGGGCTTTGCCAATTATTATTGGAAATGTATTCATAACTTCTCTCCTCTGGTCAAACCCCTGAATTATATGACCAGGAAGGACGGCATCCCACAGAATTGGTCTCCGGATTACATTAAATCATTTGAGTCTCTCAAGGCTGCCTTCATTTCAGCTCCTGTGCTGGCACATCCTGATCCTACGTTACCCTTCATTCTTGAGGTTAATGCATTTGAGACTTGAGTAGGCAACTTTCTGTCTTAAGGTCCTACCTCTGAGAGCACTATGCCTCCTTGTGGCTACTTTTCTAAGAAATTGTTTTCTACGGAATGCAAGTATGAGATTGGGGATAGATAATTGCTAGCTATCATTTTAGCTCTTAGAATGGAGGCATCTGCTCGAGGGTACCACTGTGCCGGTGCTCATTTTGACTGACCATAAGAATCTAACATGCTTATCGAAGGCTAAACGCTTATCTCGACAGCAATAGAAACTGACAAGCATTCTAGTCCCTCTCCACTCGGGGGTGGAGCAAGAGGATGATGCCGTGAGGAGGACCGTAGCAGAGTCCAGAGACCCGTAGGCAGGCATCCGCCCACAACAGACAGCGTGCGGCACCCTCCCCCCTCAGACCCGGAAGGGAGTACACGTGGTGACACACCGCGCGCCAGAGAGCAGCCGTTCCAAAGGAGCCGAGCCTAGACCGGAGTGGAGCCTCCTTTTCCCCAGAGCGGAGTGGAGAGTCTTGGAACGACCAGGCTGTACGTTGGAGGTCGTGCAGAGACGGTGGGACCGGCCTTGGTGAGTCCCGAGACTATTACAACTTGAGCTGTATGTTTGGCCGTGCCACACGAGTACATTCACAAACGGAGGAGGTTCAGGAAAGGGGGGGGTTGGAAGATATAACATCCCATTAAGAAATATGAGGGATAAAGGATACGGACGCTGGTAAATGTCTGCTCTCCCCCCCCCATTTCCTATGCAGACTAGTGAACTGTACAATATAAAGAGACCAGGCCGGTCC
This sequence comes from Pelophylax lessonae, assembly GCF_965119305.1. Classification (NCBI taxonomy): domain Eukaryota; kingdom Metazoa; phylum Chordata; class Amphibia; order Anura; family Ranidae; genus Pelophylax; species Pelophylax lessonae. The sequence continues at coordinate 115,322,104 of NC_138778.1, forward strand.
ACAGATATCTCCGCTTACTTTTTAAGGGGAGCACGTTGTGAAAGAGTGGAGGAACAGTATAGGATGGCTCCAACAAAGGCTGGAACAGCAGGGAACACAGGATCAAAGAAAGACAGTAAAAATAATAACAGCAGTAAGGAATTACAGGCTCAGAACATTGCGGACACAGCTGAGCAGATGGCGGTGGCGGGAAAGGAACAGTCAACGGCACAATCCCCCCCTCCCCAAAATTTATCAATACAGTCTCCTGAATGGAAAGAGTTAATATCTCTTATGCCTACGAAACAAGATCTAACTGCAATGGCTGCCTCGATAGTCAGCTCATTAACCAGCGAAATCAACTCTTTAAGGGGTCAGATACAGAAAATGGATGGAAGGATAGAGGGGGTGGAAAAAGACCAGGCCCAGATGGCAGAGAGAGTGGAGAGCATAGAGTCTTCGCAGAGATCATTTGCCAAACAGCTAATCATGATACAGCTGCAACAAGATGATGGAGAAAATAGGCATCGGCGGAATAACATACGCCTAAGAGGGCTACCTGAGACAGTGGAGGGACCCAACCTATCTGCCAAAATGACCGAGATTTTTAATAGCCTTCTGGACAGACCCCAGTTGGAGGCAATTGAGATGGACAGGGTCCACAGAGTAAGGGCTCCAAGGAGCATGGGCGAGGGATACCCACGAGATGTCCTGGCTAGGGTACATTTTTACGCCCTAAAAGAAAAAATAATGAGGAAGGCATGGGATAGGGGCCCCTTTGAGTTTGAAGGGGCAACGATCCGGCTCTTACCAGATCTATCAAGCAACACCCTAAGAATGCGAGCAGCAGTGAAACCCCTACTGGAGGAAATTCGGAAGGCAGGGGCCATCTATCACTGGGGTCACCCATTTCATCTAAAAGTCAAGAAAGGGGAACTGACCTTTACACTGCGCTGGCCTGATCAACTGCCAGGACTTTTTGCCTTCCTAGAGATTCAGCCGATCAGGGTCACTGACTGGCTGGGCCCCTCAGCTTTTAAGTAGAACCCAGGAATATCAATACAAGAATAAAGCTATTATTAATATAAGTCATATATGACTAATCTGGGATTGACTTGGGGTCACGGTCGGGGGAGGATGCGGGTCCAGGGGTAATTGGGGAGCCATGATTATTCTGGATTAATTGGTATTCAAGGGCAGTAATTTGCGGTGTTCTCTTTCCTTTATATTTGTGTTCTCTCTTTATCCCCCTCGGTGTCCTGCTGGTCTAGTGCTTTGGTTCCTCTCTTGGGTCTAAAACTCTCTGGGCATGGTCTTCGAAAGTAGGAGCCCTATGAGTTTGGAAACGAGCAGATGAGTGATTAGAAAAGGTAGAGTAATTCCAATAGGAGGCACAGAGCAGGTCAGAGGGGGCACATACGTGATATGGTGGAGGGGGAGGGGGTCGAGGGAGGAGGATCACCAATACTAGGTAGCTAGGGGGGCTCAGGAGTTAAATAATGTGTTTGGTAATTACAAAAGAAAAGGGATCCTGATACAGCGGGTGGATACAGGAATGTATAGGTAGGGGGGAATATATACGGGAACCCCAATCCTCCCTAGAGATAGCAACACAGGGGCGGATGCCTAGGGTACATGGACCTGCAGAGGTCGGTGTGTTTATTTCTTTCATTTTTCTTTTTCTTTTTGTTTTTTTCTTTATATCCTAAACTGGAGGAAATGAATGCACCTACAGGCTTATGTTAATTTGTCAACTCATTAGGAGATACAGATATTGTGGGTTGTGTTAGATTTGCTCCTGTTCACGGTATGAATCCTCGGATTTGCCCACCCAAATAGGTTGCGTCTAGTTACGCAGGGTCGAGAGTCGACCAATAGGATCACGCTCCACTGGCACTTCTTTGGGGGGGGGGGGTGGAAAAGGGGGGGGTTGTTCTGTCTTTTTTTTTTTTTTCTCTTTTTTTTTTTTTTTTTTTTTTTTTTTTTCTTTTTTCTTTTTTTTCTTTCTCTCTCTGTCCCTTTTTTTTACTCGGTCTCCCCCTGTCTCTATTAGGTCTGAGTAGGTCTAGGGGGCTTTCTGTACAGAGGGATCAGTTTATCGACTTTGGATAAATCCTAGGCCTAGTAAGCCCTAAAGCCATTGGCACTTGGAGGGGACAAAGGGAGGAAGACAGCTGAGTAAGAAAATTCAGAAGTAAAGTAGTAAATTGGTTAGAATCATTTGAGACAGGAAAAATGCAGGAAGTGAAAATTATGTCATTAAACGTTAGAGGGTTGTCTACACCTGAAAAAAGAATACGCTTCCTGGCAGACATGAGACGAAACCATGGGCAGATAGTTTTCTGCCAGGAGACGTATTTTAAAAAAGAATCTATCCCAAAATTACAAAATAAGGATTTCCCATGGTCTTATCACGCCCCCACCCCTATTCCTAAATCAAAAGGGGTTAGCATATTGGTGGCCAAAGAGGTTCCATGGACATTTTTAGAAACTTGTATTGATCCACAAGGAAGATACTTGATGGTAAAGGGTAAGATAGGTGAAAGGCTGATTACTATGATTAATGTGTACTTCCCTAACCAGAATCAGATTTCATTCTTAACACTGGTGGCACCAATAATGTTAAACTTTCAAGAAGGGCTGGTAATCATGGGGGGGGATTTTAATTACGCTGCAGAGCCACTCTTAGATACATCACAAGGTACATCACATCTCTCATATGCCCGACTTAAAAAACTTAGTAAGGAAATCACACTCCTCAACCTAGTCGATCCCTGGCGCATTATGCATCCAAGTGAAAAAGATTTTACCTACTATTCGTCAGTACATAATAGGTACTCTAGAATAGATCGCATCCTAATTTCAAGGGGCGATCTGTCTAGAGTAGTGGCCTCACAGATTGGCTCTTTCTCCATGTCGGATCACTCCCCCATCCACATTATAATTAACTTTGAGGCAGGTCCAGTAAAGCCACCATCATGGAGACTGAATGAATCACTGGTGCAAGGAATAGAGACAAGAGCAGAGTTAGAGGCAGAACTGACAAAATATTTCCAGGAAAATAAAACACCAGAAGTTACTCCGTCGAACATATGGGAGGCCCACAAATGCGTCATTAGGGGAGTGTTGATTAGAATGGGAGCAAAACGTAAACGAGAAAGGGAGGAGAAGATCTCAGAGCTGCTAGCGCAGATAGAAGAATTAAGCGCCACTCATAAAAGATCGATGGCGATGGAACATCTAGTGCCCCTGACTGCGGCCAGGGAAAAACTCAACGAGTTACTTTATGAAAAAGCCATGAGAGTACTGGTGTCACAAAAAAGACATTACTACGAATATTCGGATAAACCAGGAACTATGTTAGCCAGAGCCCTAAGGGGGCCCCAGAAACGGACGGTAATTGCACAACTTCAAACAGGCGGGGGACAAATGAAATATGGATCATCAGAGATTGCCGAAGAATTTAGCAAATTCTACCAGAAGTTATATGACATCGCCTCATCGGAATCAGTTGATAGGGGGGGTGCTGGCTTCGATGAGGCGATCAATTATATCAAAAAGACAGATATGCCATCGCTGGATGCAGAACAGGCATTGGCATTAGAAGGAAAGATAACAGAAGAGGAACTAAAAACAGCTATCTCTCAGTTAAAACCACACAAGGCCCCAGGTCCAGATGGACTATCACTGTTATACTATCAGCAATTTTTTTCAAATTTAAAGACCCCCCTTTTGGAACATCTAAATTACATCGGGGAGGGAGGGGTCATGCCGACAGATTCTCTGAGAGCTTACATCACATTGATCCAGAAAGAAGGGAAGGACCCCGCGGTGTGCGGGAGTTACCGCCCAATCTCATTATTAAATTTAGACACCAAGTTGTTTTCTAAAATATTGGCAAATCGACTCCTGCCATATATACCACAATTAATACATCTCGACCAGGTCGGCTTTGTCCCTACAAGAGAAGCAAGGGATAACTCTATTCGAACAATAGATTTGATATATAATGTGCGTTTGCGGAGAATCCCGATGATGCTGCTATCAGTTGATGCGGAAAAGGCGTTTGACAGGGTGGCATGGAATTTTATCCGGGCCACCCTGTCACACTTAGGCCTAGGGGAATGGATGATGACGTGTATCCTATCATTGTACTCCGGTCCTACGGCGGCAGTAAGGGCAAACGGTTGGTGCTCAAGTTTTTTCAAGATAAAAAATGGCACTAGACAAGGCTGCCCCCTATCGCCGTTGATTTTTGTCTTGGCGTTAGAACCTTTACTGTGCAAAATCCGTCAAAGTGCAGAAATAGAGGGCGTACAAGTGGGTAGAGGTCAACATAAAGTGGCAGCCTACGCAGATGACCTGCTTTTTTATGTTACAAACCCTGACAGAACAATACCATCAATCCTAAAGGCTATCAGAGAGTATGGGGAAGTATCGTACTTCAAAATAAATGTGTCGAAGTCAGAGGCATTGAATGTGTCTATATTAGGGACTAGATGGAACCATATGAGATCTTCCTTTCCCTTTCAGTGGAATAAGAAATCGGTGGTGTATCTGGGGATTCACATTACAGCAGATCCGAAGGACTTGTTTGAGGCAAATTTCATTCCACTCTTAAAATCTATTAAAGCAGATTTACAAAGATGGCAGACACTATTTTTGTCATGGTTTGGGAGATGCAGCGCAGTGAAAATGAACGTATTACCTAGGTTACTGTATGCTATCCAGGCTGTTCCGATAGCAATCCCGATGACATATTTTGTACAGGCAAGGGCAGTGTTCAGAAATTTTGTGTGGGCCAGAAAATCCCCGCGAATAGGGATGCAGATCTTAACCCTCCCGAAGGTGAGAGGAGGAGTAGGGTTACCGGATCTGTTGCGGTATTATAGAGCAGCGCACCTGACGCGAGTGATGGAATGGCACGGCAGTGGGACCTTTAAACAGTGGGTGCAATTGGAAAGGGAGGCCATGAATACAACAGTGGCCTTAGCCCCATGGACTCCGATATTAAAAAATGATAAAATACATTTACATCCGACGATAGGGGCGACGGTAAGCGAAGCAATTAAAGCACAAAAAAATAGCTCGGTAGCACCAACAATATCACCAATGACCCCCTTAGGGGATAACATAAACTTTCCCCCTGGTAGAACGAATGCTAAAATTATAGGTTTAATTAATGGGGGTAGAGGACGATTGTGTGACATATGGACCCACAGGGAACCACCTACGATGACAGAAATGCTAGCATGGCCCGAAGTAAATTTAGATGCATTCAGTGCCTACCAGGTTAGACATTATTTAAAACAAATGCAGAAGACAGGCTATATCCCACGCCCCCTAACGCCATTTGAGACTTTATGTAGAGCAGAGGAGAGAATACCACATGCACTATCACATATATATGCACTTCTGGGGACATCGCGTGATTCGGAACCACTTAAATTCCTGCAAAAATGGGAAGGAGAATTAGGTATCTCCTTTAATCAGCGACAAATAAATAAAATCTTGAGACTGACTCATAAGGTATCCATAGCTAGTAGATATCAAGAAATCAGTTATAAGGTGTTAGCTAGATGGTACCGTGTTCCAGCAACACTACACAGAATGGATAGGAAACATCAGGATAGGTGCTGGAGATGCGGAGAGGAGGGTGGAACAATGGTGCATATTTTTTGGACGTGCCCAGCAATAAGGAGTTTCTGGGATGAGGTGGCTCGTATAACAGAGAACCTAACCTCGACCAAGGTACGGGATGACCCCGTGCTGTGTTTATTACATGGCACGGGGAGCTCAGTAAAGAATTATAGGAACTCTTTGTTGCCGCACTTATTGAATGCGGCTAAAGCCTGCATACCAGCATTGTGGAGACAAACACAGCCGCCTACTGTGCGGCTATGGGTTGCCAAAATTGGGGAAATTCATAGGATGGAAATGTTAACAGCCGCACGTACATGCAGGGAAGAACGTTGTAGGTTTAGATGGCAGGCATGGTCACAATATACGTGCTCAGAGGAATATTTACGACTGATAAGCTAAATACGGAAATAGGAAGTCCAGGAGACCGGGGACAGAGGAAGGTGGACTGGAGAGAGGGAAGGGGACTAGAGAGTAGAGGAAGGGGCTTTTCCCCGTCTCCTCTATTCCCCCCCCCTTTTTTTTTTTTTTTTTTTTTTTTTTTTTTTTTTCATGTCCTTTTCCCCCTGATCCCGCCCCCCTTACGGAGTGTCAGTGGAGGGATCCTTAGAAGCCTGACGTGCGCGTCAGGAGGGACAGTATAGATGGAATACATGAGGATGATATAGAATGATGATTGTAGAGTGGTAAATTGGCTGAGCTTCCCACCCTCTAGGGAGAGGGGGAGGCGGGGGGTTTTTCTTTTTTTTTCTTCTTCTCTTTCATCTGCCCCCCCCCTCCCCGTTCTTCTCTCTTTTTTTTTTTTTTTTTTTTTTTTTTTCCTTGGGGTGTGTATTGTGTTTTTTTTGGCATGAAGTGGGGGGGGGATGTTAAGTAATTTATATGTGTGTTTTTGAATTTGGATGGGGAGGGTAGGGGGGAGTATCATGATGTGGCACATAATAATTATGTCACTTAAGATGGTGCAGGGGGGGGATTACCCCCCCTTTTTTTTTCCTTTTCTCCTTTTTTTTTTTTTTTTTTTTTTTTTTTTTTTTTCTTTCACAGAGCACAATAATTTAATAACTCCAGTATATATATATATGCAGGAGGAATACAATGGAAGGAATTGTAACACGATTGGGGTTTTTTTTTTTTTTTTTTTTTTTTTCTTTCCCTTTTTTTTTTTTTTTTTTTTTTTTTTTTTTTTTTTTTTTTTTCTCACGATGCAAGGTAATTTCCTCAAGATGCGAGGATCATAGAAGTAGTAAATTTTTCATTAATTCACCTTTTTTTTTGGGGTTTTTTTTTTTTTTTTTTTTTTTTTTTTTTTTTTTTTTCTTTCTTTTTCTTCTTTTCACGATGCAAGGTAACTTCCTCAAGATGTGAGGATCATAGAAGTAGTAATTTTTTTTCATTAACTCACTTTTTTTTTTTTGGGGGTTTTTTTTTTTTTTTTTTTTTTTTTTTTTTAGGGGGGGGTGAGGGTGGGAGGGGGAGGCCAGGAGAGTACTGCTATATGCTTTTGAGAGTATTGTTTGTAGGTTTTGATGTATGTTTGGTGGATTTTATGTAATTAATATGTAATGTATTGAAAAAAACAATAAATGTAAAAATTATAAACGCTTATCTCCCAGAGGGGCACCATGGGCTCTTTTTCTGTCAAGCTTCAATTACATAGTCTCATTCTTACCCGGGACTAAGAATGTAAGGGCTGATACATTGTCACAACAGTTTTCCTCCTCCTCCAAGATGGAGTTAGTTCCTACTCCTGTGATACTATTCGCACTAGTTTCACTTCACGTTTGGGTGACAGATTTCTTGCTAAAAACAGTATCTCTCCTGTGCTCAAGTGGTATGTGGGAAGGTGAATGGTCTGAATGGTCTTTTTAGCACAGAAAAGGTGGTCTTACTGCCCCCTCAGAACCAAGGGTATCCAAAAACACCGTACGACAACAACAAGAGAAGGGCACACGACCTTGTGCATTACCACTAAAAAGTTTATTAAAATCAAAATGGGTAGCGTACATTATACTCACAAACATAGGATGTGTACATGCATGTAAGAAATGGGAACCACTTGCCTCCAGAACACTTCTCCACTGCTGGATGGCGTGATGGCGTCCACAAAGACCTGGTTTGGCTTATGCGTTTCGAGGGAGAACCCTCTTCCTCAGAGCCAAAATCACCACTCAGCGATTTTGGTTCTGAGGAAGAGGGTTCTCCCTCAAAACGTGTAAGTCAAACCAGGTCTTTATGGACGCCATCACGCCGTCCAGCAGTAGAGATGTGTTCTGGAGGCGAGTGGTTCCCAATTCTTACATGCATGTACACATCCTATGTTTGTGAGTATAATGTACGCTACCCATTTCGATTTTAATAAACTTTATAGTAGTAATGCACAAGGTCGGTGCGCCCTTCTCTTGTTTTTGTCTTACAGATTTCTTTCTGCTCAGATCCATTCTCCTCCTGAAAAACCTTTTGACTGCTACTTTGTCCCCGAGAATCTCTGCATGGCTTTTCTCCAGACATACCATTCTCCCAAGGCAGCTTGTCACCTTAGGAAGAATCAGCTCACCTCTGTGTATTTCTCAACAATTCTGGTGGCCTAGTCTTCGGGCTGATGTAACCGCCTCTGTAGCCGCTTTTTCAATGTGTGCTCAGAGTAAGACACCACAACACCTTCCAGTGGGCCTCCTACAACCCATACCCAATGGAGAGAGGCCTTGGACCCACTTGTCTATGGATGTTATTGTGGAGTTACCTAACTCCCAGGGCAACATAGTTATTCTTATGGTGGTTGACCAGTTCTCGAAGATGTCTCGTATTCCACTTAAGAAGTTGCCTACATCCAAAGAACTGGCATCCATTTTCGCTTGGGAGATCTTTTGGTTACATGGGCTACTCAAGATTTTCAAATTTGACAGGGGTAGCCAGTTTGTGTCCAGGTTTTGGCAAGCCTTTTGTGCAAAGTTGGTAATTCAGCTTTCCTTCTCCTTGGCGTATCACACACAGTCCAATGGGGTCTCAGAATGAGCCAACCAAGCCTTGGAGCAGTTCCTATGCTGCTATATTTCTGACCACCATAACAACTGGTAAGACCTCTTACCTTGGGCGGAGTTTGCTCACAATAGTGCCGTCAATGCTGCTTCCCGATTGTCTCTGTTTATGGCGAATTATGGTTTTCAGCCATTCATATTGCCCGACACATTTATTCCTCAAATAATTCATGCATTCGAGGAGCATCTCCATGATCTCTGTTCCACTTGGGTGCAGGTCCAAGAGTCCTTGTGACGTGCCAGTGATAGTTACAGACTCTATCTCATAACCTCTGACTCCGTGTTCCCCCACTGAAACTGGCACCAAAGCATATTGGGCCTTTCCGTATTCTCCGTAGGATCAACCCAGTGGCTTACGCATTAGACCTTCCTTCTAAAATGCGTATTTCCAAAGTATTTCATGTTTCAATATCAAAACCTTTGGTGTGCAACCGCTTCACCACCTCGGTACCACATCTTCACTCGGTTCAGGTTGAGAACCATGAGAAATATGAGATACAATCGATCATTGATTCCCGTAGGTTCCGTGGGTGCAGGCAGTACCTTGTTCTTTGGAGAGGGTACGGACCGAAGGAACGCTCTTGGGTCTCATCCTCGGATGTACATGCACCTGTCCTCCTCCATGCTTTCCATAGACATTTTCCTCTCAAACCTAGTGCACCTCCGGAGGGGGGAGGGGTCATTAAGGAGGGGGTACTGCCAGGGCTGGGCTCGCAGCAGCTCTCTTCTCTGTGCTCAGGCTGCTCAGCTGTCGGTTAATTGTCAGCACTCATTGTTTCCTCGGTAGCTCACCTGGTTATCATTATCTGCTCGTCAGTCTCACCTACAGCCAGCCCATTCTGGCTATTTAAGCTGCCTTGTTCATTCCTTTTCTGCCTTCGCCTGGTCAACATATCTGGAGTTTCTCTGCTGTATTCCTGTTACAGGCTTTGCCCGGCTGACATCCCTTCTGGTTCCTGATCCTGTTCCTCTGCCTCCAACTACACTGATTTCTAGTTTCCTGATCACTGGCTCATCTGACTTCCTGTTTTGGCTTCTGACCCCTGGCTATGTTTTTACAATGTTTACTGTTCTGTACCATTTTTTACTCTTACATTAAAGGTGTGATTTTACTGCATTTTCTGTCTAAGTTTGATTCCTGACGGTTCCTGACAAGTGCATTCTGAACAGAGGAGAATTACCATCAATTATATTATATTTAATATTCATTTACACTGTTTATTGCTGGTCTGCTAATACCAGTATTGATTCCAGTTAGTGATGTCAAAGCTAACCTTAGTAGTTCTAGCATAGTTACTACTCTGTTTAGCAGATTGTGTACAACCTAATTTGCTGTCTGTGCATATGTTCTACTGCTGTTTATACTAAGCTCTTGCCAATATAATACATTTAATAATTTCTAAACAGGTGTGTGCTCATTTCTGTTAAAAAAAAAAAAAAAAAACAGATGTGTGCTCATCCTTTGGTTTTAAATATAGCCAGGTAAAAAGATATTTTCTATTGGTGTCTTTATACATGCCTACAGTGTTTTACATTCAACTAGGTGTGTCAGTGGGGCTGAGGTTGTTCTTGCAGTTGAGACTTGGAACAGAGGATCCAAAATTACTAAGTGGCTCCTTCTGGGGTGGCGCTACCTATATTTACCTATAACAACAAGTATACAGTATCTCACAAAAGTAAGTACACCTCTCATATTTTTGTAAATATTTTATTATATCGTTTAATGTGACACTAAAGAAATTACACTTTACTACAATGTAAACTAGTGAGTGTACAGCTTGTATAACAGTGTAAATTTGCTGTCCCCTCAAAATAACTCAACACACAGCCATTAATGTCTAAACCGCTGGCAACAAAAGTGAGTACACCTCGAAGTGGAAATGTCTGAATTGGATCAAAGTGTCAATATTTTGTGTTGCCACCATTATTTCCCAGCACTGCCTTAACTCTCTTGTGCATGGAGTTCACCAGAGCTTCACAGGGTGCCACTGAAGTCCTCTTCTACTCCTCCATGACGACATCATGGAGCTGGCGGATGTTAGAGACCTTGCACTCCTCCACCTTTCATTTGAGAATGCCCCACAAATGCTCAATAGGGTTTAGGTCTGGAGACATGCTTGGTCAGTCCATCACCTTTACCCTCAGCTTCTTTAGCAAGGCAGTGGTCATCTTGGAGGTGTGTTTGGGGTCATTATCATGTTGGAATACTGCCCTGCGACCCAGTCTCCGAAGGGAGGGGGACCATGCTCTGCTTCAGTATGTCACAGTACATGTTGGCATTCATGGTTTCCTCAGTGAACTGTAGCTCCCCATTGCCGTCAGCACCAGGGCCGATCCAAACCGGGTGCAGGGGGTTCAATGCACCCAGGCGCCGCAAGCTGAGGCGGAGGAGGGGCGCCGAAGCTCCTGTGGCAGCAGGGACGGACTGACCATTCGGGAGCTGTCCGAGGTCCCGAGGCCACTAGGGGGCCCGCCGCTGACTGTTGTTAAACATCCGGAGAGCAGACACTTGTGGTGAGAGAGCTCTGCTTCCTGTCAGCACATACTGCCCGAACTTCAGGTCTCCCGGGCAGCTGCACATTGCTGACTCCTCTCTCTCCTCCCCTCAGCACTACTAGAAGAGCGGTGAGTACACACAGCTCTCACACTGATCAGCCTGTCACTGTCTCTTCCAGCCATGCAGCCTCAGCACAGATGGCTCTGTGATCCTTCCCACGCGCTCCCTCCTCTTCTCTCTGTGATTGATGGAGGTAAAGTCCGGTCCAGCCAGCTATTGTCTCTTCTGGTCTCCCAGCCACTTCAAGATGCCTCTGTAATCCTTCCCGTGCTCTCTCTCCCCCCCCCCCCCCCCCCTTCTCATGCTTGATAACAGAGGTCACTGCACTGGCTCCTTATCAGCCTTCCAGCCTGCACACCTGCATTAAGAGCACCTGTCTTGCTCAGCATTAGCCTGGCCTGTCATTACAAGTACTGTCCCTGCAACCCGCACTCTGCTGCACCTGCGATTTCTGCGGGCAAAACAATAGGGAAGCAAACACAAATATATCTGGATCCCTTGCTGGCTTTGCCACCTAGCACCCACATCTCACAAGTGGCTGGCAGTGAAAAACTTTAGAAAAACAAAATCCTTCTCGGTTACTGTGAACTGTGCATGCACAGTCTGGAGCCAGCCGATTAGAGAACTGATGGGCTCAGCCTCAGATCAGGCAGTGGGATGACTCAACCATTTATGGACTGGATAGGTTTTACCCCCTCAATGACCAGGCCATTTTTTGCGATACAGCACTCCGTTACTTTAACTGACAATTGTGCAGTCGTGCGACGCTGTACCCAAATAAAATTGATGTCCTTTATCCCCCCCCCCCCCCCCAAGTAGAGCTTTCTTTTGGTGGTATTTGATCACCTGTGTGGTTTTTATTTTTTTTGCACTATAAACAAAAAAACTGACTTTATGCTATAAAACATTCCCAATAAAACAAAATTAGAAAATCTATTTTTTTCATAATTTTAGTCTAATTTGTATTCTGCAACATATGTTTGGTAAAAAGTTATAGCGTCTACAAACTAGGGGAAAGATTTATGTAATTTTTATTTGTTTTACTAGTAATGGCGGTGATCTGCAATTTTTAGCGGGACTGCGACATTGCGGCGGACAGATCAGACACCTAACTGACATTTTTGACACTTTTGGGGGGACCAGTGACATTACCACAGTATTCTATTGCTAGAAATATGCACTGTTACTGTAATAATGACACTGTCAGGAAAGGGGTTAACACCAGGGGCGGTCAAAGGGTTAAATGTGTCCCTAGGGGATGCTTTCTAACTGTAGGGGGGATGAACACAGAAACCTGTGGGCACTGTTAAGGCTCCATTTGGTGGGCACTCGTAAGCTGCATTTGGTGGGCACTGGCAGGCTGCATTTGGTGGGGACTGGTAGGCTGCATTCGGTGGGCATTGGTAAGCTGCATTTGTTGGGCACTGGTAGGCTGCATTTGGTGGGCACTGGTAGGCTGCATTTGGTGGGCACTGGTAGGCTGCATTTGGTGGGCACTGGTAAGCTGCATTTGGTGGGCACTGGTAGGCTGCATTTGGTGGGCATTGGTAGGCTGCATTTGGTGGGCACTGGTAGGCTGCATTTGGTGGGCACTGGTAATCTGCATTTGGTGTGCATTGGTAAGCTGCATTTGGTGGGCACTGGTAGGCTGCATTTGGTGGGCACTGGTAGGCTGCATTTGGTGGGCACTGGTAAGCTACATTTAGGGGGCTCTGGTAAGCTACATTTAGGGGGCTCTGGTAAGCTGCATTTGGTTGGCACTGGTAAGCTGCATTTGGTGGGCTTTGGTAGGCTGCATTTGGTGGGCACTGATAAGGCTGCATTTGGTGGGCTTTGGTAGGCTGCATTTGGTGGGCACTGATAAGGCTGCATTTGGTGGGCACTGGTAGGCTGCATTTGGTGGGCTCTGGTAGACTGCATTTGGTGGGCACTGATGAGGCTGCATTTGGAGGGCACTGATGAGGCTGCATCAATGCATTGATCTCTTGTATCAAGTCTGCAGTCTCTTACCATCTCCTGTCACGGGAATCTGTCTAACAGACTCTCTAACAGATGCCCTCTCTGTGTCCATTAGAGAGACCCCCCTCCAGTTCCCATTAGAGTACTCTGCTTCTCTTACTGTAATTTGTTTATTGTTAAGAGATCGTGGGAGGGTCCCGGGGTAAGGAAGACTTCTTAGGGGAGCATCTCTGTGTTTGAGCCATTGCCATAGAAACATTTGTAAAGGGGAGGAGTTAGTAAGATGACCACGCCCATATGGGGGCGCCAGGAAAATTTCTGCACCCAGGCGCCTGTGACCCTAGGATCGGCCCTGGTCAGCACTCATGCAGCCCAAGATCATGACACTCCTACCACCATGCTTGACTGTAGGCAAGACACACTTGTCTTTGTACTCCTCACCTGGTTGCCGCCACACATGCTTGACACCCATCTGAACCAAATAAGTTTATCTTGGTCTCATCAGACCACAGGACATGGTTCCAGTAATCCATGTCCTTAGTCTGCTTGTCTTCAGCAAACTGTTTGCAGGCTTTCTTGTGCATCATCTTTAGGGATGACAGCCATGCAGACCAATTTGATGCAGTGTGCGGCGTATGGTCTGAGCACTGACAGGCTGACCCCCCACCCCATCAACCTGCAGCAATGCTGGCAGCACTCATACGTCCATTTCCCAAGGACAACCTCTCCATATGACACTGAGCACTTGTACACAACTTCTTTTGGTCGACCATGGTGAGGTCTGTTCTGAGTTGAACCTGTCCTGTTAAACCGCTGTATGGTCTTGGCCACCACGCTGCAGCTCAGTTTTAGGGTCTTGGCAATCTTCTTATAGCCTACCTAGGCCATCTTTATGTAGAGCAACAATTCTTTTTTTCAGACCTTAGAGAGTTCTTTGCCATGAGGTGCCATGTTAAACTTCCAGTGACCAGTATGAGAGAGTAAAAGATAACACCAAATTTAACACACCTGCTCCCCATTCACACCTGAGTCCTTATAACAACCTTGTAACACTAACGAGTCACATGACACCGGGGAGGGAAAATGACAAATTGGGCCCAATTTGGACTTATTGACTTAGGGGTGTACTCACTTTTGTTGCCAGCAGTTTAGACATAAATGGCTGTGTGTTTGAGGGGTGTACTCACTTTTGTGAGATACTGTATCTGTTGTTATCCCACATGTACTATAGCAGATAGTTTGATCTGTGTTAGTAGGTGAATCCGTTTTTTACAATAGCGTTTATATGTAGCTCCTGGTTTACCTTGTCCTTTCTGCTCTGGTCTGGTTCTTTCTATAGCTAGTTTTAGCTCTGTGCTCAATAACCAGCATAAGCTAGAGCCAGCTTAGGCACCTAAAAGCCACTTCTGGTAGTTAGAGGTTCGGTTGCACAACAGATCTAACACTACTAGGAACTAAGTGCTGAGTAGATGCATTCTGCACTTAGAACTGAATTTCAGTTCCACACCAATCATTTTACAATAAGACACGTGGCCACTCACTAAAACTAGAGGAAAAGCGGTTTAACCTTAAAGTGCGTAAGGGGTTCTTCACTGTAAGAGCGGTAAGGATGTGGATTTCTCTTCCAAAAGCAGTCGTATCAGCAGGGAGCATTGAAAGTTTCAAAAAACTATTAGATGGGCACCTTAAAGACCACAACATACAGGGGTATACAATGTACGGTTAACAGCAAACACACACACACACATCATAGGTTGAACTGGATGGACAGATGTCTTTTTTCAACCTCACTAACTATGTAACTACTATGTAACCACTGTTTCTGCTGTTCAAAAACTACATTCCAGGCTGGTTGGACAATGGCTGGAGGATCAACTCATCATCGCAGATTTTGTCTTTAGGTCTCTGACACTAAGATGAACAACACATCATAATCATCCTCAGGTACCTCCACAACTAGACTTTGCTGCAACATGCATCAGGAGGTATCTCTATTAATAACAATATACTGTATACCCGGTATATGTGCACAATTCCATCAGCTCTTCTGTTTGGCCCTTTGCTGATAATACCTGTTTGTACATAAGATGCATGTACCATTATTAACCTTTTCATATATAAAACTTGTATTATTTCTGTGCTGGTGTGCATCTATATGTTGATGGTCGATGTTATATGCTGGTTGCAGTAGTTCTTCTACTTCCAATTACTTTGAGTTGATTACAGATTCATTACCTAGGAAGGGAATCCCCTGTGTTCACAGAGGCCTTGTCTTGGGTGGAGGCACTGCTAACTTTATTACCAAACCACTCTTCCTCGTAGCGAAGGTTCTAGTTCTCTTATTTACCTACAGGTTTAGCTATATCCTATTTGGGGAGAGCCATTTGTCATAACCTTCCCCAAAAGAGGGCTACACATGCCTTGTGGCAATTTTGTCTTGGTCTGTAGAGTTTGACAGATGGCACCACCTGTCAAACTCACTGAAAAAATTATCCAAATGTTTGGTTTGGAATTGCAGTGCAACTTTTGATACAAAATCCCTCTGGTATTAAATAAAATAACATTCAGGAGGCGGCAGGATCGACAATCTCTTTTAAGAGGGTGGTATGCACTGCCACCACAATGAAACAGCCCTTAGTGATGGGCTCCGGCATGTTCTGACCCTAGTCAGAACCCACCTAAGTGTACTGGGCTAATCTGTGGCCGGGGCATTCCCTGCCCCGCAGCCGCACATGTATACAAGTTGCCTGTATATGTCTGGCTGGAGGGTGGGGAATGCCTTGGCTGCTTGTGATTGGCCCAGTACCATGACAGTTGCCTGGAGGGCTTCCTCAGGTGGTTTCATACTAAGATCCGAACCCGCTGGAACTCATCCATACTCACCATGTACCTGAAGAAAAGTAGCTGATATCAGTTCCAAGAGCTATATATACCAGGAGACTTCTTTGTGTAGCAGGATTACCAGGTATTGGGCCTGACGTGGGTCTGCCATGGTCACTGGTAACATTAACAGTCCATTTAAGCTGAATGCCCAAGTGTGAGATCTGAGACAATGAACAGTCCGGCATCTTTGTTTTGGGATGGGAGAAGAGATTGAGTGGGATACTCCTCTGGTTCAACTAGGTACAAAAGTCCTTGACACTGCTCCCTCCAAACATTCCTGACTGAGGTAGCCTTTAGTAACACTGCTGCTGCAACTCTCAACACTGTACACTGCACGCTGTACACTTCCACTGTACACTGAATACTTCAGGGCCCAACCACTGGCACCCCCTTTACTCTTCAGGGTCAACACTGGCACCCCCTTTCACTCTTCCTGCACTGGCTAGTTAGCTCCCAGATCCCTCTGACCTTCTCCGGAGTGGTCACCTCTCACTAGGCAGGCCCCCAGGGGCAGTTTGCAGTACTCACGACTGGGAATGCTTTCCTGAAACTCGACCCCTCTCAGCTCCGCTGGTCCTCAGCACACCGGATCCTCTCTGCAGCTCAGCTCAGCCCTCAGGCAAGCCACCTGGGACACTCGATTCCTCTTGGCAGGAGGAGAGACAGCCGTACTCTCCCTCCTGGGACTCTGCTTCCCACCAAAGACGCTGCGTCATGTGCTTCCCTCAAACTTATACCCCCTCCCAGAATGCTGTGCGGCATAATCTGCCTTCCTGGGACAGATAAAAGCCTGGGTGAGCCATTGGCCGGGTTTCCTCCACTGCCCAATGAGAGCCCTCATTGAGTACAGTGGGGAGACTCCCCAGTCTCAACAGCCACACCTGGGAACCATGACAACCTAGCTGAAAATCATGGCCCCACTGATAAGCAGTCAAGGCCTACTACACTTTACCTAGCACCTACCTTGTAGGGTGCTACATCCACCCCACACCAAACCGAGTAATGTCCCCATTGACTCTGAGGCAGCCGCCTCCTATCAAAACTTCAGCCAAAAATCTGGAGTATCCCACAAACCTGGAAAGGGGGAAAAGAGAAAGAAGGAATGTACAAATAAATTAGGTGAAAAAATATACATATACACTCTCTGCTGTACAAAGTATACAAACGGTTTTAGGTGCATGAAGATGATGCACCCCCTACCAAACTAACTTGCTTGATGGGGATTTTCAACTAAACACAATTTACACTCCCTTACTGACTATCTCTATGATGAACCCATCTATAGAAAAATAGAAGGAAAAAAGTTAGTCAACTGCATACATTGAGAAAATATAAGACTAACTGACTGAACAGTTGAGTGAGAAGACCCTCCCTCTCCAGGGCGACCTTCTCGCTCCCTTCCCTGACTACCTCTGCTAACCAGTATCTTGACTCGCCGTGTCCACTCCTTCCCTTCTGGTGGAAAGTCTGTGCCCTAACACTGGCTATCTATGCAGAGTCCTTTCTTTGAAGCGAGACACATCGCCTCCTGGCTGCCTCTCGAAGCACTTCTTGTCAGGAAACAGGGCAAGCCACTGAAGTCTGGATGGCCTGCTGAGTCAGGGAAGTAGACACAGGGGGTCTCTCATGGCACCCCCCCCCCCCCCCACCAAATCTTCTGAATGCACTTGCGACAGTCACTCGTTTCAACTCTTTGCTCAAACTGTGGAAATTTCTCACACAGTATTTCTAATCCACATATAGATCCTGGCCTGATGGCCCGAGGGATCTAGCACAGCAAATGTCTTCCATAAGACCCTAGCCCGATGGCCCAAGGGGCCTGCAAGTGAACTTAAACATTTAACAGGAACTTGTAAATTCAGCATTATATTTTGCTCTCTTTTGCACTGTCTTGTGGTCAGTTGTAATGGCTAGCCAGCCACGTAAGTACAGTTTTAAAATTGTAAAGGAGTCTTTTTGTCTCTTGTTTGTTATCCTTAAATGTAGTAATCTGGATGAGGGGCTTTGACATAAGCCCCCTGCTCGTCCTTCACTCGTACAGACTGTACGCCCGGGACACTCGATTCCTCTTGACAGGAGAAGAGACAGCCGTACTCTCCCTCTTGGTACTCTGCTTCCCACCAAAGACGCTGCATCATGTGCTCCCCTCAAACTTATACTCCCTCCCAGAACGCTGTGCGGCATAATCTTCCCTCCTGGGATAGATACAAGCCTGGGTGAGCCATTGGCCGGGTTTCCTCCACTGCCCAATGAAAGCCCTCATTGATTACAGTGGGGAGACTCCCCAGTCTCAACAGCCACACCTGGGAACCATGACAACCTAGCTGAAAATCATGGCCCCGCTGATAAGCAGTCAAGGCCTACTACACTTTACCTAGCACCTACATCTGTTTTTGTGACCACTGCTATAAAAGCTTCCTTGATCACGTTTTTGCTATCAGGATAATGACATAGCAAATTTGCGCCTTTAACCACTTGCCGACTGCCGCACGACTATTTACGCCGGCAGTCAGCCCCTCACAGGCAGAGTAACGTAGATCGACGTCGCTAGCCTGTGAGGGTTTTGGGAGCGAGCGCACGCCGCCGGAGGCACGCTCCCGCGCGGTCACGGACCCCCCCCCCGCGCGTGTGCCCGGCGGACTCTATGTCCGCCGGGCACTCGCGATCGTCCGTGACAGCGGGAGAAAGGCAGGCGGCTAGTGTAAACAAAGCCGCCTGTCAGTTCTCCCTGTGTAAGAATGATGATCAAACGGTTCTACTATGTAGGACCTTTGATCACTGTTCTTACACATCAAGCCACAGCCGCAATGTCGCAGTCCCGCATAAAAAAATCGCAGATCGCCGCCATTACGCGCTAAAAAAAACCCAACAAAAATGACAAAAATCTTTCCCTTTGTTAGTAAACGCAATAACTTTTGCGCAAACCAATCAAAATACGCTTTTTGCAATTTTTTTTACCAAACATATGGTAAAAAAAAAATGGCCTAAAATGTTAAAAAATTTTGATTTTTACATTTTTTGGGGGGGGGGGGGGAATTTCATATAAAAAAATGTGAAAAATATTGTTATTTTTGCAAAATTGACGCTATTTTTTTGTTTATAGCTCATGATCAAAAAATCGCACAGGTGATCAAATACCACCAAAAGAAAGCTCTGTTTGTGGGAAAAAAAGGACGCCAAATTTGTTTAGGTACAGCTTCGCACGACCGCGCAATTGTCCGTTAAAGTCACGCAGTGCCGAATCGCAAAATAGGCCCTGGTCAGGAAGGGGGTAAAATCTTCCGGGGCTTAAGTGGTTAATGTGGACCTAAGTAAAGATTTTTTTTTTATGCTGTATAAAATGTTATTTGTGGCTAGACAATACCCTGAAAATGTACCTTTGTTTAGAATTCCTTCATAAAAATAGTGCACTTCCTGGTATGGCAGTGTGCCTACATTCTATTAGCTGTATATCTGCAATTAAATCTAAATCACTAGTCTCAGGAGATTTTGTGATGTCACTTCTGTGCTGCTCACTTTTCTTCTTGCGGTGACTCTCACACAAAAAAGCAAAGCCCTCCATAAAGGTAGTGACACAATACTGACATGTAATGTGGAGAAGATCAGCTGCAAAGAGACCACAGGCAATTCTGGTGGCTAATTCTTTGCCCTCTGCCTGTTTTTTTTATTGTACAGGCAACTCCAATATAACCCCAGTCACACCAATCACAACACTTGAAGTAGCATTATTTCAAAGTAGTTTTTCAGTGCTACTTTACCTGCAACTTGGTAGACACCGGTGCGACTTCATGCACAGATTTCTAAGTAAGTCGCACCTGAACTTACAAAAATTAGTGCAGAAACTACTAGCAAAATCGGATTTGACCACTTCCATCGCATGGCAAGTCGCACCAGCATGACTGGGGGGCTAAAACTTACGTTTGGTTTGTCAAAGAGCAAAGAATTAGAACCTCTGTGGGGTTTTTTTAACCACTGTCTAGGTCTCTGTATTGCAAATTTCCTTCTTCTAATGTTTCCATCAAACCAGAAAGAGGGGAAACTTTTCTAACGGGGTCCAGAATAACAAAAAGCACTTTTTTATTGGAGTTTTGCTGTCTTCTCCTTACATCCAGCGTGGTCTCAGAAAATCAGCAGAAAAGCTTTAAAAGGGTGGAATGGGCAGCAAAATGTAATGATATTAGTGGGGTACCAAAATCAGCATTGAATCTAAAGGAGATGAGATAGGATATAATTATCCTATGCATCATTTAATTCTAAACACCTGCCTAAATTGTATTTTGAGTTTTGGATTGAGTGGGGAAGGGTTGTAAACTTTGTGTTACTTGCTTCCACTGGGACAACTGACAGATGTCAAATAGAATAGAAAAAAGGGGAGGGGAAAGGACAGGCAGAGCGAGACACTATTGCCGGGGTCCTCAATAGGCGGACTCCGGGCTGCGTCCGGACCCAGATGCGCTTAAATCTGGACCACAGCAGCTGTCTGGGGACACGGAGTGAACCCGCCCCAGTGCGATGGTTCGCTATTTAGAACGGTTGGTTGCAGGCCGAGCCCCACCCCTGCTGAGGAAGTCGAGTGTCCCATTGACCAATGACATAATGCGTATGGGGGGCGGAGACTTTACCTGCAACCAGGAAGCCGCCAGCCAGGTCAGAGCAGTATAGAGACGAGCGTTCCTTATGCACTACTTAGTAGTGCCATTACATGTGAGTTTTTATGTACCTTATTCCCAATAAATGTATTTATTAAACGGTGAGCATTAGATCCTGTGCATCTTTATTTTTTTCTATGCCCCATTGAAATCGTGATGGGAACACTGTTCAAGTCTATGGCATATACTAGTCATTAAGCAGCAGTAATCTAACGAGGTGGAGAAGGAAAAGAGTGTATTATCCCTGCCTGTTTGACCTGGTTGTGACACACTGGTCTTGGTTCCAGGTGAGAAGCCAACCGTTTGTGTGGTGTTGGTGAAAGCACTTGTACCTCGTTTAAGCACCTGTCCAAGCACCTTTTTGCACATTTCCATATCATTTTTTTGTGTATAGTAGTTCAAAAGTTTTGGGGAATGCCTTTTTTTGTTGTTGGCGTTCTGTATTTGGAATTTGACGGTCACTTTTCCGGACCTCGGACTGAATGGAAAATTGGTAATAAGTCCAGATATCTTTACCAGTCCCCCTATTGGTTCCTTGATCTGAAGAACAGCCTCATTGGCTAATATGAAGACTCAAGAGTAAGAAGGGTGGTGTCAAGCTGAAATTTTATGGGAAAATTAGAAATTGTTGGCTAGGACCAGTGAGATCTAAATTTGGCAGGAAGGATACTCAACCACCAGTAAGAGATGTGGTCTCTTTCTCATGCAGTACCTGGTTATGAAGGTGAGACAGTGTAAGATTCTGGTACCTTTGGTACCCTTATTGCCCATTTTCCTCTTCATATTGCGTCCCACCTTTTTAGTTAGGTGGAACGCATATACCTTTAAGCCGGATGACATCATCGCTGAGCGCCGCTCTGAGCGGCTATTTCAATCGCCGGCTTTCTCTCTCACATTGTTCGTTCAATGTTACCGCATGCTCACAAGCCTTGTCTTATGCTGCCGGAGCCTCCAGCTATTCTCCTTTACCTGGAACAGACCGGAACCTCGCTACTGATCCCGTATCTCGCTACCGGATCACTCCCTCACTACCGGACCCCTCTACTTACTAACCTTACTAGTGATAAGTACCCCACAGGGGATTCCTCCATAACTAACTTACACTATCTACTTCTGCACATTAAGGACTGTTACTATCTATGCATACTAATTCTATCATCTGCACTGTTACATAGATTGCTAGCTCTTGAGCCTACTACCATCTATCCTTGCACTGGGTTAGTCTATCCTGTATATGTCATCTGCTGTCCTCACCACCTGTTACCATACATGATTACTAACCTATCTGCATTTCTACCTATTACCATCTACTACTCTCCTGAACATTACTATCAAGTGCTTATCATTGCTGTCACTGCTCACACCTGTCCCTTCAGCACATCACCTCCATACTGTCATATACATCCCATCACTCCAGGAACATCTTATTGAGTGTGTGTATATCTGTATGCTGAAGCAGACAGGCCCACAGTGATGAGTCTGGAGAGTTGGATCTGGTATTTCAACACATCTCTATATGACTACTGAGTGGAGATTCTGCAGCTGCAAATCCAGCTTACTATAAAAACGCAGGAGCGTTACAGACAGGCTCTTTATAGTGAAGCTTACTGCGCGCAGACAGTGGGGGATGCCTGCACTATCAGGAAAAGTTTACACATACATCAGACTTTGCCACCCCTCTGAAAAGTGATCCATGGTGGGTTGCTTTCCAGAGGCATTTAACATGCAGTAAAAAGGCACCTGTTTTCCCTTTAAGTGCTGAATTATCATGCCGCAATCGCAATAATTACATGCAGTTTCAGAGTAGTTGCTACATTCCTCTGTGTACTTGAATAGGTTACTTTTGGTGGCATTATCGCCCACTGAATATGATGGGGATAGTTTTTGCATGTGTACAACTCCCTCCTCCCTCCTTGCTGACATTGCAGCTTAAGGGTGGTGGTGGGTGACAGTAAAATCATGGCTTAAAGTAATTGTAAAATCTTGTTTAAAAAAAAAAACAAATAAATAAAAAACAAACATGGTATACTGCAGTTTGTTTTGCACAGAGCAGCCCAGATCCTCCTCTTCTTGGGTCCCTTGTTCCTGCTCCTTGCCCCTCCCTCCTTTTGACTGCCCCCACAGCAAGCAGCTTGCTAGGGGGACACCTGAGTCAAGCTGCAGCTCTGTGTGTCAATTCAGACACAGAGCTGCCGTTCGACCTTGCCCCCTCTCTCTCCTGATTGGCTCACTGACTGTGATTGACAGCCACGGGTGTATCTCAGCCAATCAGAAGGGAGAGTCCCAGGACGGCCGAGGGACTCATGGACATTGCTGGACAGAGAAGGGGCACAGGTAAGTATTAGGGGTGCTGCTACACCCAGAAGGCTTTTTATTTTAATGCACTACAAGTGTAAATGAGCCCTTAAGCTGGATACACACTATACAACTTTTGTTGTTAGATTTCCTTTAGAGTTACCTTCAACTATGTAGTGCAAGGGCCTGCCTGATTGCATACCAATTAAAAGTGTTTAGGTCTGACCATATTATATGGTTTTGGTAAATCTAAAATAAAAAATCTAAAGACAATTGTATAGTGTGTATGGCCCATTAGTAAGGCAGCACCTGTTACCAGAACAACCATAGGTTTTATTTCAATTAAACATTTTACAGAGTAGGGATGAGTTCGGTTGTGTTCAGATCCTAGTCTGAACCCACCTGAGCAAGCCTGCCAGGAAGCTGTCACCTGTATGGGCCAATCATAAGTGACCAAGGCATTCCCCATAGCCCAATGCATACGGGCAGCTAGCCACAGATGATGGGCCCAGTACAGTAACAGCTTCCTGGTGGGATCGCTGAGGTGGGCTTGGACTAGCATCCTACCATAGCTGGACTCATTACTAGTCTTGAGTGATTTACACTAAACGTATGAGGATGAGAACATACAGGGGCAGAGGTTACCTTTTGCAAAATCTACAAGATAAAACAATCAGCAGATCCACAGATAACTAACAGCAATTAAATGCAAATCTGTAATTTTCCTTTAAAAAATTAATTGGGTGCTGGAGTCTAAAGCCTAGTACATACAGTGAGCAAATTGTACGAGAAATACCACCTTTGAAGAGATTGTACGATAATCTTATTGCTAGTACATTTGAGTTTTTGGTTTAGACTTGAGAGCCAATCACGATAGTTCATCCAAAATTATCCGAAGGGACAAACACAAACAATTTTCTCGTACGATACCAGATCAGACGATATTTGTTTAATCAATATAGTTTTTTTGTCTGAAAATACAGTACAAATACATTACATCACGTCTGAAGTTGTATGCTGTCGTTTGAGAATTTTTGTAAGTTGAGTAATCGTTTCATTTTCAATATGGGGACTAGCATGCAAAAAAATTGGACGATCATTCATCCACAATTCTCATCTTGTGTACGAGGCCTAAATGCCTACAGACACTGTAGAACGCTTGCCTAAAAGCTCTTTTAAACAGGCTTTAAAAATAGGCAGTTGGGTGGTGTTTTAACACTTCCCCAATGCCTATCAATGCTACTCACAATTGTTACAATAGGGAGCAGATGGTGGTGTTCACACTCCAGCGTTAGCGTTGCTGCAAGGCAAAAATAACTGTAGCACCCTCCTAGGTAGGTGCTAGGAAAAAGCATTTATATGGCCTATCTTATCGGGGGGGGGGGGGGCTGATCTTTCAGCTAGGCTGTCATGTGTTTCCATGGGTGTCTGTTGAGTCTGGGGAGTCTCCCCACTGTGTCCAATGAGGGCTCTTGTTGGGCAGTGGAGGAAACCTGGCCAATAGCGCCCTGGGGCTTATATCTATCTCAGTGGGCAGAGTCTGCCGCAATGCATCCTGGTATGGGGTATAAGTCTGAGGGGAGCACATGACAGAGGGTCTTTGGCGGGAAGCAGAGTCCCAGGATGAGGCTGACGGCTGTCTCTCCTCCGGTCAGAGCTAGAGAAGGTGTCCTGGATGGTCAGCCTAGAGGACGAAGGTTGAGCTGGGCTGCAGAGAGGGATCCAGAGTGCTGTGGACCAAGTGGAGCTGCTGGGCAGAAGTTTCCAGGAAAAACAGTATTGGAAGTACTCGAAACTACCCAGGGGTCTGCCTAGGAGAGGGGACCACTCCAGAAGGTCAAAAGGGATCCGGGAGCCAGCTAGCCAGTAGAGAAGGCTTAGAAAGGGGGTGCCAGAGTCTAAGCCCTGAAGATAAGAGTGAAAGGGGGCACCAGTGCGGGCCCTGAAGTATTCAGCAGTGCAGCAGTTCATATAAGTAGCTACCTCAGCAAGGAGTGCTTAAGGGAGCTTAAAGAGGACTTATTTATTCACGAAATCAGTCAGAAATCAGTTCAGCGTTAACAGGCAGCTGGCCAGCATAAACCAGCGTTAATCGCCGTTGACTGGCATCCAGCCAGCGTAAAGTCAGCGCCAATCGACATTTTTCATTTGTCCCTAGCAATTTGTGCATAGTTGAGCCAAAGGAGTATCCCACTCATCCCTTCTCCCATCCAAGTGTAGCAGGTTTTCCAGGCATTGAGCCTGATGTGGGTCTGCCATTGTTACCGGTTACCTCTCCAGCCCATGTGAGCTGTGACCCTGGGTGTGAGAACTGAGACATTGACAACTCCGGCATCTTTGTTTTATTGTTTTATTGTATTTAAGGGGATGGGAGAAGGAATAGTGGGATACTCCTTTAGGCTCAACTAAGTACAACTTGGGACTTTCTCAGAAAAATGTCTGTTAACGCTGTCTTGACGCCAGCCGACGCTCACTGACGCTTAGAACACACCATAACTTGAAGGAAGTGCTGAATCCTTGACTTTGAGTCCAGAAGATCCAGGACTATAGAATAATGACTTCTAATGCTGCTGCACTGCAAAGTCACTGACTTCTTCCTCCAGCCTTGCACTGGCTTGAGGTAGATGATTGTTATGAATTTCTGTATGACTGCAACTCTCAACCAATACACTGTACACTGTCTCTTCAGGGCCCAAACTGCAGGTGCCCCCTTTAACTCTTCAGGGCCCCACTGACTAGGTACCCCCTTTGTCACTTCAGGGTCCTCAAGCTAGGTACCCCCTTTACAGCTAGCTGATATCTGGATCCTTCTCTGGAGTGGTCCCCTCTAACACTTCAGGCAGACCCCCAGGGGCAATCCTCAATACTCACGACCTGTGTAGGCTTTCCTGGGACTGAACCCCTCTGCCTATCCGCTGGTTCTCAGCTCAACTCAGCACTCTCTGGATTCTCAGGCGGCACCCTGAGACATCCGCTTCCTCAGACAGGAGGAGAGACAGCCGTTCTCTCCCTCCTGGGACTCTGCTTCCACCAAAGACACCGAGTCATGCACTTCCCTCAAACTTATACCCACTCCCAGAATCCCTTGCGGCATAATCTGCCTTCTGGGGTAGTTAAAAGCCTGAATGTGTCCCCTGATTGGGTTTCCTCCACTGCCCTATGAGAAGCCTCTCACAGGGGGAGAGAAGAAAGAAATCATGGCCCTGCTGTTAGGCAGACAAGGCCCACTATACATTTGCCTAGCACCTACCTGTAGGGTGCTACCCCAGTTACAAAATAAATACAAAAACCCAAAAATACTGGACTGGTCATTGTCTCAGTCTCAGAGAAACATGCTCAAATGTGCTGTTGTTGCTAGCGGTAACCCAGGCGGACCCATATCCAGCAAAACGGCTGGGAATTGTGCTACATAACGCTGCTTATAGAGTTTGGCAGATGTTGACACTTTGCCACTGCCTCCATTCACTTTAATTGAAACACACTACAGCCACACCTTAAATGCACTGTAAACATGCCTATGGTGTTTACAGTGTGGTTGCAAAGCATCAAAAGTAAATTATTTCCCATTTTAGCCTTGTAAAAAAAAACAAAAAAAAACACACAAGACGTTTGAGAAGTGTTGTCTGGCACAACATGAACACCTATATAACACATCTTAAATGCTGATTAAGGCCACTTTCACACTAGCGGACCGTTCAGATCCACCTGTCAGTTTTTCAGGCGGATCTGAACGGATCCCTCATGCATCTCTATGGGGCATTGGATGTCAACGGAGGCATGTCCGCTGACATCCGATCCGGTCCGTCAAATCTGGACGGATGGAAAATAGGGTTTTCGGATGGATCGGATGAGACAGGCGGTCCGTTCCCATCCGATTCCCCCATAGAGAACAGCAGGGACCTGACAGTGTGCAGAGACAGAGCTGCCATCCGCCTGCTCAGCGGGGGATCAGTGGATCGATCCCCCGCTGAGATAAACGGAGTCCGCCGACAGGTCTCCCTTGTGTGAAAGGGGCCTAAATATATAGGCACATTAATGCACTTTTAGGCTGCTTTGAAAATGAATGCAAGTGTGAAAGAGCAACTCTTTATTTTCAGTAAGGGGCATCTTTATGACCCTAAGCAAAGGTTTTATGACTTTGCCTGCTCATGGGAATGTTGATCAGCTGAGATGAATTTTACCGGCTGATCACAGTTTTTTTTTTCCCTAGTGACAGGCTGGTGCCCTCACTGCTTCCCTCCTTCCTCTATAATCACAAACATGCAACATCAATCACCGAATACATTCTTCCATATGTATGGAATCTTTATAGGGTCTTTATTAGAAAGGTTATTCAGTGAACAGGTTATGAATACTTCTTGGCTTCCTCCTGTCCTGGATTCTGTAGTACTGTCCTGGGAGATAAACACTTGTTCCAGTGCTTAGCTCCCATGTATGAATGTTATGTCAGGTTGAGTGGGAGGCATTTTTTCCTGCAACTGACCAGCAATATAAGAACATAATGTTATAAGCCCTTGATTCCAGCAATTTTGCTGAGTTGTAAGTTACATTGTCCTGACCATGCAATTCATATGTTATAGGTTAGATAGTCCTGACCCCTGCACTTTATGGGGGGAATTCATAAAGGGTCTTAGGCACCCTTTACAAATTCCATCGGTGCTTGCACTGAAATAGTCAGTGCCTGTGGCCAATTCATGTACCTTTCAGAGACCATGCACTGAGGTTGCAGTGTCCAAAGCCCTGCCTCCCTTCCAGGCCTCTGTGTCTGTCACACTGAAAGGCCATGGCAATGGAGTTTTGTACTAGGGGTGGGTGGGGACTGATTCCCCATCAGTTCCGCCTGGCTGTTGATGGATAGCACACGGCAGTGGACAGATCCATAGCAGCTATTCATCCAGATCTGTGCCTTTTGCCTTCACCAAAACGCTGAGATCTAATGCATTGTACTCAACTGCCCAGTGCGCATGTGGCCCAAGGAGTATTTGGTGGGTACAAGGACTGCGGCATATGAGTGCAGAATATACAGCAAGTAGGCTTTGACCCTATTTAATCATGCCCCCCTAGCCTGCACCAGACGAAATGCAGATGCGGTGCACACTGCATGTCATCTTCCCCATTATGTTCTTTTATAAGTTCTAAATTTGGTAGGAATGGCAAATGTGTCACTGGCTATACCAATAGATTTTCAAACAAGCATTTGAACAAATATTTCAATGAACATTCCTATGAAAATTCTTGGTACATTTGATTACTTGATATATTTGCTCTTAACATTTAATTTTAAAATAAATGCCATTTCCCCAACAAAATCCACATACACTGTTAAGCTGGATACACACTATACAATTTTCTTTAGATTTTTTTCCTTTAGATTTACCAAAACCTAATATAAAAATATAATTTGACCTTGAACACTGCGAACTTGGAAAACCGCACGGGATCCACCCGGTACCCCTCATGCTCCCCTCCCTTTTTTCTGTCCCTCTTACCCACTTAACTGCTGTCTTATTTCCTGCCACTTTACCCCCCCATCGCCACCACTCCTTTCCTTCCCCCCCCCCCCCATGTCCCCCCTCTCTCCCCTTCACATACACTATATAACTTCATTCTACCCATGTGTGACTTTTACCCATCATTTTGTTTTCCCAGTGAGAAAAGTTTTTTCTGTGTATTTACCTCAAGCACTGCATACTGAGGCATATATGCCTCGATGCCCATTTTTATGTGGATGTTCTGGCCCACAACTTTGTGCCTGTGCTGATATGCATGGTGACCGCACTGTGTTGGTCTACAAGCTTAAGTGACTACGCAAGTCCTCCTGTTACTGTTTCTCCTTTTAAAATGCTGATCGTCTAAGTTTTCTTTTTTGCTCGGTAATGCTTTTCTCACTGACCTGCAGTCAGTTATGTTTCTGTCATACTGCACTTATTAATGTTCCCATATGTGACTCTTGTTTTTTGTTGCTTTTGAATATTTCAATAAAGAATTTGAAAAAAAATATATAATTTGAGGTCAAACCTAAACACTTTCAATTTGTATGCAATCAGGCAGGTCCTTGCACTACTTAGTTGAAGGTAGTTGAAGCTAAAGGAAATCTAACAACAAAAGTTATATAGTGTGTGTGACGAGACCAGTCTCGCCACATTGCATTGGAGGAGCCTGGTTGCCCGCCTGCTGCAATATGACTATGGACCTAGGGGCTTTTACCCATTTAAGACTGTATTTGGGCATGAAAATGTGCCTGCGGTCGGTCAGAAAAGGACTTACGTCTAACTTTTTAACGCCTGGAGGGATTTCTATGATTTTTGGTTATGTTTGCATTTGAAGTATGCTGATTCTGAAAATGTAAGTTTTATTTGAATGTGATGCATATTTTAGAAGTTATGTAAATGTTGCTTTTGGCATGAGGTGGCTTTGCCACACCTATTGTCGGGTGTGCTAAGTATTCCTGTTCCATGCTAATGACCTTGCATTGTTCTGGCCAGGTGGCTAGATAATTAGTTTAGTGTTATTTTGTGCCTGTTTACAAATCTATCTGCATATGCTAATGCAATGAGACTCACATTACCTGATAGTGTATATAATGTGTTTGTGGGGATTTAA
The DNA here is from genome assembly GCF_965119305.1 of Pelophylax lessonae. Classification (NCBI taxonomy): domain Eukaryota; kingdom Metazoa; phylum Chordata; class Amphibia; order Anura; family Ranidae; genus Pelophylax; species Pelophylax lessonae. Next base: position 115,351,707 of record NC_138778.1, read on the forward strand.
TAAACAGTCCACTGCTTGAACTTCACACGGAGCCTTGTCTCGTGCTTGGGGGGATTCACTGTATGCTGTCGGAGACTGATTGCCAGGAGTGTAAGCTGATGTATGCTTTTCCTGTTCATCTGCTAGCAGCTATTCGTGAGGTTCCAGGTTGGAGTGCTATTTTGTACCCAGTTCGGGAGTATGGTGTTCCTGCAAGTAGCTGTGCCTGTCTAGCAGAAAGGGGCATATCTACTAAACGGATTTTAACCCCTTGTCTGCTGAAACGGTCCGTTACATTTGGTGGCAAGCGGCGAGATCGTTCCTACGGCCAGAAGGACAGCTACAGGAGACACCATTGCTCTGGATTTTACAATTGAGGGCAACGCATGTCCCAGTACAGCGACCCTGACAGCACCAGCATGGAACCAGCAGTGGAGTTCGATGAGGGTGCCATGGATGACCGAGATGCAGTCCGTAAAGGCATCTGGTACCAGGCACTGGGCATTGTGGAGTACCAGCGGGGTGAGAGACTCCCCAAGGAAGACCAGCGGTTGCAGAAGCGAGTAGCCCTGCGGATGCCCTTCCTGGGGGAGCAGCCCCGGGAGGAATGGGTAAAAGAATTGGAGCTCCGGGTATGGCAGGAGATGTGGCTGGAGGATGCCTACCAGGCGCTGTGGTGGTGTGTTGCACAGTACCTGCCCTGGACAGCCGAGCATGACAAGCCAGAGGGAGAGGAGTTTGATGGTCCTGGCTTGTTATGGGAGTCTTTTTCAGAGCTGGAATTTGGAAGCCCTACACAAGCCCGGTTCAATGATCTCTTGGAGTGGAGGGAGAGCAGGTATGACTGGGACGACGCTCACGAAATTGAGCAAGACCTGGTCCACCTGGTGACCCGGGAGATGGAGCTAGAACAGGGCTACCAGCAGCTGTTCCAATACTATGAGAAGGCTCAGCAGGAGAGAAGCAGGACAGACCCAGAGCCAGACCCATTCAGAGGGGACGAGGTGGTAAAGTTTTACTGGGAAGAACCCCAGGTGGCCGGTAGAGATGGGACCGAGGTCTCTCCACCGGTCCTGCAGGGAATTGGGAGCCCAGTCTCCATTCCCCAGCGGCAGTGTAAAGTGCAGGGAGAGGAGAGCAGCGTCCTCCCTCCCCAGCGGCTGGCTGAGTTACAGGGGGCAGAGGTAGTTGTTCCTGCCCCCCAGCAGCAGAGTGATATGCCAGGAAGGCAGTGTGAAGTGCAGGGAGAGGAGAGCAGTGTCCTCCCTCCCCAGCGGCAGCATGATTTTTTGGGAATTGGGAGCCCAGTCTCCATTCCCCAGCGGCAGTGTGATGTGCCGGGAATTGGGAGCCCAGTCTCCATGCCCCAGCGGCAGAGTATCCTACAGGGAATAGAGAGCCCAGTCTCCTTTCCCCAGCAACAGGACACTGTATTGGGAGCAGAGACAGTCGGTCTCCCTCCCCAGGGGCTGGAAGTATATTTGGGAGAGGAGCTTGTTACCCCCTCTCCCCATTGGCAGAGTGATATCCAGGGAATTGGGAGCGCAGTCTCCATCCCTCAGCGGCAGATTGAGTTACAGGGGGCAGACACAGTTGGTCCTGTCCCCCTGTGGCAGATTGAGCTATTGGGAATTGGGAGCCCAGTCTCCATCCCACAGCAGCAGCTTAACATACCAGGGGGAGACAGTAAGCCCCCCAACAGTGCAGATGGGACCGTGGTCTCTGCACTCACAGCACAGGGGGTAGGGACAGTCGGTCCTGACCCCCAGCAACAGGGCTGTTTAGCCAAAGGGGAGACAGTCGGTCTCCCCCTCCAACAACCCGTCTCCAACCAGGCTACTTCTGTGGTAGTGCTGGCACCAGGGCAGAGTACCGCTGGTCTCTGCCCACTCAGCAACCCACCAAGGCAGTCTGCCAGTCTCCCACACAGCCAAGGTGAGGCACCTGGACATGGACAAATTTCTCTTCTACCCAGGTGTAGTAGCCAGTTCTTTTGGGTGGGCTGTACTGCTGTTTCTGTTTTGTGGGTGGGCTGCTGGACTAACAAGGGCACTGACCGGCAGAAGGTCAGGTACCCTGTTAGTCTTTTTGGAAAGGGGGAGAGATGTGACGAGACCAGTCTCGCCACATTGCATTGGAGGAGCCTGGTTGCCCGCCTGCTGCAATATGACTATGGACCTAGGGGCTTTTACCCATTTAAGACTGTATTTGGGCATGAAAATGTGCCTGCGGTCGGTCAGAAAAGGACTTACGTCTAACTTTTTAACGCCTGGAGGGATTTCTATGATTTTTGGTTATGTTTGCATTTGAAGTATGCTGATTCTGAAAATGTAAGTTTTATTTGAATGTGATGCATATTTTAGAAGTTATGTAAATGTTGCTTTTGGCATGAGGTGGCTTTGCCACACCTATTGTCGGGTGTGCTAAGTATTCCTGTTCCATGCTAATGACCTTGCATTGTTCTGGCCAGGTGGCTAGATAATTAGTTTAGTGTTATTTTGTGCCTGTTTACAAATCTATCTGCATATGCTAATGCATGAGACTCACATTACCTGATAGTGTATATAATGTGTTTGTGGGGATTTAATAAACAGTCCACTGCTTGAACTTCACACGGAGCCTTGTCTCGTGCTTGGGGGGATTCACTGTATGCTGTCGGAGACTGATTGCCAGGAGTGTAAGCTGATGTATGCTTTTCCTGTTCATCTGCTAGCAGCTATTCGTGAGGTTCCAGGTTGGAGTGCTATTTTGTACCCAGTTCGGGAGTATGGTGTTCCTGCAAGTAGCTGTGCCTGTCTAGCAGAAAGGGGCATATCTACTAAACGGATTTTAACCCCTTGTCTGCTGAAACGGTCCGTTACAGTGTGTATCCAGCGTAGCTTATTATGGCCACGGGAAAACGCGATTTTGCCAGGTTTTGTGGCCGGCAGTCAGAACTTTCCTATCCTGAACACAATTCTTCCACGTTTAGGAGAGGGAGGTTGAACCTCCCCTAACCGCAGCAGCTCCTAAACTATCCTAAAAGCCTATGTGTACATTGACACATAAGCTTTTATGGAGTTGAGTTTAGGAGCTTTGGCAAAAAAAAGCCAAAGGCTCCTAAATTCAAGTTTAAGAGCTGTTCAGGGATCAGCTCGGGCATGTTTGAGTTTGTACGTGCCCGATCCGGCCAGGAAGCCGACACTGCACTCCGCTAATCACAGGCAGCAAGACATTTCCCGATCCGCAGCTGCACAGATTGGGAAATGTCTCACTGCCTGTGATTAGTGGAGTGCAGAGTCGACCTCCTGGCGGGATCGGATACGAATGAACTCAAACACGCCTGAGCTGTTCTCTAGAGCTGTTGTTAACATAATGCCTTAAGGCCCGTACACGCGAAAAGAAAATCGGAAGTAAAATTTCGTCCGGCGAACGATCTGCTGATTTTCGGATCATTAGTATAGTGCTTTCGACAGCTGATTAAGAATTTTCGAAATGACAAAAACTGGATGTGCAGGCTGTAAAATATTTATCATACGTGAACACAACGTCCGATTTTCATTTAATTAGTACAGTTTTTGTCCGAAAAAATTATAATAGCAAGACTAGGCATGCTCAGAAACGAAAGAACACATACAAAGCAATTCAATACATGACATCACTTCTGAAGTTGAATTCTGTCGTATGAGAATTTTCGTATGAAAGTAACCTCTTCACTTTCCATATGAGACTAGCATGCAACAAAAAACAAAAGAAAATTCATCCGATAATCTGATCGTGTGTGCGAGGCTTTAGAGATTTGTTCATTCAGGTCAAATTTTCCATTCTGCCCTTTCAAATTTTCTCATGACTGCAGTAAAAAATGAATGTCAATTTGACCCCACTAACCAACAAAACATTTTGCATGATATTCTACTTGTATATGGCCAAGTTATGCAACATGCTTGCAGCTTTGGAAAGCTTATATTGAATTCACAGTTGCAGCTTCTTCTCTGGCTTAAACGGTTTCTATTTATATATAAGTAAATAAACATTAGCAAAGTGAGGCCAGAACACATTGGCCCCATAAAAGACGACAAAGGAAATATGGCCACAGAGGACAGAGAAAAGGCGGAAGTGTTAAATAATTTCTTCTCTTCAGTCTTCACAAAAGAATCAATGGGCTATACTAACCCAGCTTGTAAGGCTAAACTAAATAATACACCTCAGGAAGTACCGCCATGGCTAACAGAAGATAGACTTAGAACTAAACTAGAGAAAATTAACAGAAATAAATCACCGGGACCAGATGGCTTGCACCCGAGGGTTCTTAAAGAGCTCAGCCAGGTGATTGCCAGACCATTATTCTTGATCTTTAAGGATATTCTACAGACGGGTATGGTGCCATCTGATTGGAAAAAAGCCAACGTGGTACCAATATTTAAAAAAGGGCCGAGATATATCCCGGGTAACTATAGACTGGTCAGCCTAACATCATGTCAGGGCGCCAGTGGTAGAAGAGGGTGTCTAGGACCCAGCATCAGTCAGGACACCAATGGCAGGAGAAGGGCTCTAGGACCCAGCATCTCAGCCAGCACATCACATGGGCCTTTATAAGGAAGTGTAAAACACATATGACAGGCGCTTAGCCACACAATAAAACACAAGTCCATATAAAAGTCCAATGAGTATAATTGAATTTAAAAAGACAAAATGGGAGAGGGGGGAAGGGAAAGTCCAGCAAATAGGACAGCCGTCCAGAACCAATGAGCCAGGGGTTCACCAAGCTGAAGACAAAAAAGAGAAAGAGGCGTCTCTAAGTGCGGACTATTAAAACACATTTATTTAGTAAAATTATGCACTCACATCTGTGCGTGTCAAAAAGGCAACTATCATGAACCCTCCTGGGAAATTCCAAGATAGATCAGTGGGAGAGAGGTCATCCGGTCCGTGCTGCCATCCCTTGGGCACTGGTCTCCTCTTCACCGCAGCCGGCAGTAACGGCGAAGCTAGAGCGGAAGCGTCCTTAGGTTGAAAACGAGGCTTGGTCAGCAGCAGCATATGGATGACGTCACAAGGATGCGACACGTTTCCGACCGTGGGGCAGGCAGGCGCGCTCCTTCTTCACAGCAGCAGAGATAAAGATGGAACAGAATACTAGCCATAAATAGCAATCGGAGGGGGAGGGGAAATTTATGCGGAAGTGATTGTTCTTTCGAAAATAAATGGGTGTAACATAATGAATAAAGAATGAGATATGAAAAAATGTATATATCGAAAAGGAAAATAAAGAATGAGATATGAAAAAATTTATATATCGGAAAGGAAAATAAAAATAAAAATAAAAATAAAAATAATGAAAAATGAAATAAAAATGAATAAAAATAAAAATGAAAATAAAAATAAGATGGAATGTGAAAAAATGAGAAAAAATGAAAAATAGAAAAATAATAATAATAAAAAATAATAAAAAAAATAATAAAAAAAATAATAAAAAAAATTGCTGATTGATCTTCAGCTGGTACCGTGTTCCTGTGATCCTTGTTCCTGAAAGTTCTCTGTTACCAACCCGGCTTGTCCTTACTATTCTGCTTGTCTCCTGACCCAAACTCGGCTTGTCTTTGGATATTCTCTCCTGTTACCTGTGTCTGATCTCAGCTTCCCTATCTGACCTTGCCTGCTCTGGTATCCTCCCGGCTCTGAACTTTGGCTTGAACTGACTTCCCATTGCCTTAGTGCAAACACAGAGCTGCCACCTCTCACAGGCGCCACCTGGCTGCAGCCACTACTTCGCACATCAGAAACCTTTCTGAGTTCTTCTGCAATCAACATCACAGGCGACCTGTGCTAGTTTGAGCCTGACTCCTCCTGTTCTCACTTTCAGGGGAGTCTGGAACTTAGCCGCAAGGGAAGCCCTCTCTCCATTGGCCTCCACACCAGGTACGTGATAGTATCAATCAGCCATATGTCTGAGCAGAGAGAGGTGCTGCGGCGATGTCAGCAGATGACCACACTTACACAAGCCATCAAGGATTTGCAAGGAGGATACTTCCAGCTTGAAGAACGCATGTGCGCTCTTAATACTACAGCAACTTCCACAGAACCTAACCCGGCTATGAGCCCCAACCCTTTAGCGGCTCCTTCCAGTCCTCCGGCCACCGCTCCAGCTGCCATTTTGCTTCCTCCCCCAGAACCCAGAGTTCCCACTCCTGAGCGCTTTTCATGGGATAGACGAAAGTTCAGGGCCTTCAGAAATGCATGTGAACTTTATTTTGCTCTGCAACCAAGGACTTTCGCACTTGAGACTGTCAGAGTAGGGTTCATTGTTTCTCTTTTGTCTGACGAACCACAATCCTGGGCTCATAACTTATTGGAGCAAAAGAATACAGCACTGAACTCTGTTTCCACATTTTTTTGAGGCCATGGCTGTCCTTTACGATGACCCACAGAGAACTGCCACCGCTGAGTCTGCCCTTCATACCCTTGTACAGGGCCAGCGACCTGTGGAAGACTACATTGTGGAGTTCCGTAAGTGGTCAGCTGATACCGGATGGAATGCTGCTGCTTTAAAGTACCAGTTCCGTTTAGGCTTAGATGAGACCCTTAAGGATGAATTGGCCCGGATTGAGGCTCCTACCTCTCTTGAGAATCTCATTCAAGTCTCCAACCAGTTGGACAGACGGCTACGGGATCGACGCTCCGAACGTATCCAGAGCTTCCGGCCCACTTGGGTGCTACCAAGAGTCCCAGGTTCTACCATTCCTGCCCCGGTTCCTCAACCTTCTAGTTCATCTGATGCTGAACCCATGCAGATTGGTCTACTCCGACCCGCTCTGACTCCTGAAGAAAAGGAGCGCAGACGACAGAACAATCTCTGTCTGTATTGCGGATCCACCGGCCATTTCCTGCGCAATTGTCCCATCCGACCAAGTAAGCCCCGTCAACCATCCCATTCTTATCTCCAGTTGTCCGGGACTCAATCCTCGCACATCATTCTTCCCATTTCATTGCAGGTGGCTGGAAAGGGAATCAACCTGCGAGCAATCGTTGACTCTGGGGCCTGCAGCTGCTTCATAGACATTAATCTTGCGAAAGACTTGCATATCCCTCTCAAACCTAAAAAGCAAAGACTTGACTTTATACACCTAGCAGATGGCACTACTCCCAGCTCAGGACCTGTTACCCAAGAGACCCTTCCTATCTCAGCAACCACAGATACAGGTCATCAAGAACTCCTCCGGTTCTATGTCATCAGGTCTCCCATATTCCCAGTCATCCTAGGAATACCCTGGTTACAGGCCCATAATCCACAAATTGACTGGTCCAAGGGAGAAATTACCTTCTCATCTAGTTACTGTCAAGAACACTGTGGTATCTCCATGCATGCTGCTTCTCCTGCATGTTTGTCCATCCAGCCCTCAACTGATACCAGTCTTGCCGTCCCACCAGTTTATCACGACTTCCTTGATGTATTCGACAAAAGAAAAGCCGATACTCTACCCCCACACGATGCTATGATTGTCCAATCGAATTACTTCCTGGAGCAGAGATACCCTTTGGACGCATCTTTCCACTGTCTGAAACTGAGCTGAAAGTCCTCCGACAGTACATTGATGAAAACGTAGCCAAGGGATTCATCCGTCTATCTTCCTCGCCGGCCGGAGCAGGTATCTTCTTTGTCGAGAAAAAGGATCACTCCCTCAGACCATGCGTTGACTACAGGGAGATTAACAAGATCACTATCAAGAATAGGTACCCACTTCCTCTTGTTCCAGAATTATTTCAGAGGTTCCGAGCAGCCCGGGTGTTCACGAAGTTGGACTTGAGAGGGGCCTACAACTTAGTTCGCATAAGGGAAGGGGACGAATGGAAGACCGCCTTCCGAACGAGATTCGGTCATTTTGAATATCTCGTGATGCCCTTCGGGCTTTGTAATGCTCCTGCAACGTTCCAGCACTTTGTGAACAACATATTCAGAGAGTACCTTGACCTTTTTCTCATTGTCTACCTGGATGACATACTAATCTTTTCTGCCTCACTCGAGCTCCATTGGGACCATGTCAAAAAGGTGTTAAATACCCTAAGAACTCATGGCTTATATGCCAAAGCAGAAAAATGCGAGTTCGAGAGACAGTCTATTCAGTTCTTGGGACTCATAATCTCTACCGAGGGAATTTCCATGGATCCTCAGAAGGTCTCAGCAATTATGGAATGGCCTGCGCCCTCAGACAGGAAGGGAGTCCAAAGATTCATAGGATTCGCTAACTTCTATTGGAAATTTATCAAGGGTTTCTCAAATATCATTGCCCAGATTACTCAGCTTACTCGCTCACATACACGCTTTCTTTGGAATCAAGAATCCCAAGCAGCCTTTGAACAGTTGAAAGCCCTATTTACCTCTGCCCCTGTGCTACAACACCCAGACCCAGCACTTCCTTTCGTTCTAGAGATAGATGCCTCCGAAGTAGCAACAGGAGCAGTGCTTTCTCAACGTCAGGGCCCAAAGGCTTTGCTTCACCCGGTAGCTTTTTATTTCAAGAGACTAAACCAAGCCGAAAGGAATTATGATGTGTGTAATAGGGAGCTCCTGGCAATTAAAGTAGCCTTTGAGGAGTGGAGGTACCTGCTGGAGGGGGCTAGTCACCCAATCATGATTTTTACTGATCACAAGAACTTGGAGTACCTGAGATCCGCTAAACGTTTAAGACCTCGTCAGGCTAGATGGGCCTTGTTTTTCTCCAGGTTTAATTTTCATTTGACATACCGACCAGGATCCAAGAATGGGAAGGCAGATGCCCTGTCTCGGATGTTCCCTGAATCTTCTGAACCTGCTCCCCCCAGCACCATTCTTTCTGACCAAAATTTTTTGCTAATTCAGCCTAGTCTGGAATCCTCCATCAGGCAGGCTTCTGCATCATGTCCTGAATCCGAACAGGCTTCACTAAAAAAGAAGGATTGATTGCTGTGGCACCAAGATAAGGTCTTTATACCTCTGGAGGCAAGGCCTCAGGTTCTCAAGACATTTCATGACCACCAATTAGCCAGACACTTTGGGGCTCGTAAAACTTGCAAGCTCATCAAAACGGGCCTTCTGGTGGCCTAACCTTACCCGGGACTGTAGGGCCTATGTCAATTCCTGTACAGTGTGTCTACGCAGCAAGGGCATCAAAGCTAAAGCCTGGGGGTTATTAAGGCCCCTGCCCATTCCTAACCGTCCCTGGGAGATGATCTCCATGGATTTTATTGTTGACCTACCTCCCTCTGAAGGGTTTACTACCATTTTGGTAGTGGTAGATCGGCTGTCCAAAATGGCTAATTTTCTGCCCATGGTTGGTACTCCTTCTGCTACAGAAACTGCCCACATCTTTATCAAGGAGATTATCAGACTCCACGGCTTACCCAGTAACATAGTTTCGGATTGAGGGGTGTTTACCTCCAGGTTTTGGAGAGCCCTCCGTAATACACTACAAGTGGAACTTTGCCTCTCATCCGCCTACCATCCTCAAAGCAACGGACAGACGGAACACACAAATCAGACACTGGAGCAATATTTGCGTTGTTTCTCTGCATTCTCTCAAGATGACCGGGCATCCCTGCTCCCACTGGCAGAATTTGCCTACAACAACTCTTTACATTCAGCAACCAACCAATCTCCATTCTGGGCCAATTACGGATTTCACCCTTCCGCTCCTGCCAGCAACTATGTGCGAATCAGCAGTACCAGCAGTGCAAGACAGGCTTACCTTTATACAGAGCAACTACCAAACCCTTCAAGACTGCATACAAAAGGCTCAGACAGACTACAAGAGGTTTTTTGACAGGAAACGAAGAGGCAATCCTCCGCTTAAAGTAGGAGACAAGGTATGGCTGTCAACTGTGAACCTGAAGCTACCGTGCCCGTCAAGGAAGTTGGGACCAAGATATATCGGTCCTTTTCAAATCAAACGTGAGATAAAACCAGCGGCATTTGAGCTTTCCCTGCCTGACTCTTACAGGATCCACCTGGTCTTTCATGTTTCTCTTCTCAAGCAAGCCATTCCTGACCCATTCCCAGGAAGAGTGGAACCACCTCCACCACCAGTAACTGTTGGAGAAGAGACGGAGTATGAAGTAGAGTCAGTACTGGATTGCAGGAAATGAGGTAGGCAGATCCAATACCTAATTAGATGGAAGGGGTATCCACCCGAAGAAAGCTCCTGGGAACCCGAAGCCAATTTACATGCCCCTAGACTCCTCCGAGAGTTTCGGGCCTGACACCCGGAGAAAATTGCCCAAATGGGCATCCGGAGGCTGCCCGTCGGGGGGGGGGGGCACTGTCAGGGCTCCAGTGGTAGAAGAGGGTCTCTAGGACCCAGCATCAGTCAGGACACCAATGGCAGGAGAAGGGCTCTAGGACCCAGCATCTCAGCCAGCACATCACATGGGTCCTTATAAGGAAGTTTGCCAGTGATTGAAGTTGCTGATTGATCTTCAGCTGGTACAGTGTTCCTGTGATCCTTGTTCCTGAAAGTTCTCTGTTACCAACCCGGCTTGTCCTTACTATTCTGCTTGTCTCCTGACCCGAACTCGGCTTGTCTTTTGATATTCTCTCCTGTTACCTGTGTCTGATCTCGGCTTCCCTATCTGACCTTGCCTGCTCTGGTATCCTCCCGGCTCTGAACTCTGGCTTGAACTGACTTCCCATTGCCTTAGTGCAAACACAGAGCTGCCACCTCTCACAGGCGCCACCTGGCTGCAGCCACTACTTCGCACATCAGAAACCTTTCTGAGTTCTTCTGCAATAAACATCACAGGCGACCTGTGCTACTTTGAGCCTGACTCCTCCTGTTCTCACTTTCAGGGGAGTCTGGAACTTAGCCGCAAGGGAAGCCCTCTCTCTATTGGCCTCCACACCAGGTATGTGATACATCAGTAGTCTGCAAGATTTTGGAGGGGATGTTAAGGGACCACATACAAGACTTTAGTAATGAAAACGGTATTATTAGTAGTAATCAGCATGGATTCATGAAAAATTGTTCTTGCCAAACCAATCTATTAACCTTCTACAATGAAGTGAGCTGCCACCTAGATAAAGGTAAGCCTGTGAATGTGGTGTATCTGGACTTTGCAAAGGCCTTTGAAACCGTTCCCCACAAACGCTTACTGTACAAACTAAGGAAGGTAGGTATGGACCATAGGGTGAGTACCTGGATAGAGAACTGGCTCCAGGTGAGAGTACAGAGGGTGGTGATTAATGGAGAGTACTCGGATCGGGCGGGTGTGGAAAGTGGGGTCCCCCAAGGTTCTGTCCTGGAGCCAATCCTGTTTAATTTATTCATAAATGATCTAGAGGATGGGATATCGAGTACAATCTCAGTATGTGCAGATGATACTAAACTAAGCATGCCAATATCTTCTATGCAGGATGTGGAAACCTTACAAGCTTATCTGAACAAAATAATGGGATGGGCAACTACATGGCAGATGAGGTTTAATGTTGAGAAATGTAAAGTAATGCACTTGGGCGTCAGAAATACGAAAGCAAGCTACTCACTGGGGGGGGGAAACCTCTGGGTGAGTCTAGGATTGAAAATTACCTGGGGGTACTGGTAGACAACAGGCTTGGCAGTGGCATGCAATTCCAAGCCACTGCAAGCAATGCCAACAGAATACTGGCATGTATAAAAAAGAAGATTTATTCCAGAAATAAAGAGATTATTCTCCTACTCTACAAGACTCTGGTCCGGCCCAGTCTGGAGTATGCTGTCCAGTTCTGGGCACCGGTCCTCAGGAAGGATATGCTGGAACTGGAGCGAGTCCAGAGAAGGGCAACAAAAATAATTAGGGGAATGGAGGGCATCAGCTATGAGGAAAGAATACAAGTACTGAACTTATTCTCTCTGGAGAAGAGAAGATTGAGGGGGGATATGATATCAATGTACAATTACTGTACTGGCGACCCTAGCATAAGGAACAAACTTTTCAGAGAAAGGGAATACAATAAGACACGTGGCCACTCACTAAAACTAGAGGAAAGGCAGTTTAACCTTAAAATACGTAGGGGGTTCTTCACTGTCAGAGCAGTAAGGGTGTGGAATTCTCTTCCACAAGCAGTCGTATCAGCAGGGAGCATCGATAGTTTCAAAAACCTATTAGATGGACACATTAAAGATCACAACATACAGGGGTATACAATGTACAGTTAACAGCAAACACACACACACATCATAGGTTGAACTGGATGGACTGGTGTCTTTTTTCAACTTCACAAACCATTTAACTATGTAATATTTAAAAAAGGGCCGAGATATATCCCAGGTAACTATAGGCCGGTCAGCCTAACATCAGTAGTATGCAAGATTTTGGATGGGATGTTAAGGGACCACATACAAGACTTTAATGAAAACGGTATTATTAGTAGTAATCAGCATGGATTCATGAAAAATCGTTCTTGCCAGACCAATCTATTAACCTTCTACGATGAAGTGAGCTGCCACCTAGATAAAGGAAAGCCTGTGGATGTGGTGTATGTGGACTTTGCAAAGGCATTTGACACCGTTCCCCACAAACGCTTACTGTACAAACTAAGGAACGTAGGTATGGACCATAGGGTGAGTACCTAAATAGAAAACTGGCTCCAGGGGAGAGTCCAGAGGGTGGTGATTAATGGGAAGTACTCGGATTGGGCAGGTGTGGAAAGTGGGGTCCCCCAAGGTTCTGTCCTGGGACCAATCCTGTTTAATTTATTCATAAATGATTTAGAGGAGGGGATATCTAGCACAATCTCGGTATTTGCGGATGATACTAAACTAAGCATGCCAATATCTTCTATGCAGGATGTGGAAACCTTACAAGCAGACCTGAACAAAATAATGGGGTGGGCAACTACATCGCAGATGAGGTTTAATGTTGAAAAATGTAAAGTAATACACTTGGGCATCAGAAACACGAAAGCAAGCTACTGACTAGGGGGGAAACCTCTGCGTGAATCTAAGATGGAAAAGGACCTGGGGGTACTAGTGGACAACAGGCTTGGCAGTGGCATGCAATGCCAAGCCGCTGCAAGCAAAGCCATTAGAATACTGGCATGCATAAAAAAGGGGATTCACTCCAGACATAAAGAAATTATTCTCTCACTCTACAAGACTCTGGTCCGGCCACATCTGGAGTATGCTGTCTAGTTCTGGGCACCGGTCCTCGGGAAGGATGTGCTGGAACTGGAGAGAGTCCAGAGAAGGGCAACAAAAATAATTAGGGGAATAGAGGACATCAGCTATGAGGAAAGACTACAAGCACTGAACCTATTCTCTCTGGAGAAGAGACGCTTGAGGGGGGATATGATCAATGTACAAATACTGTACTGGCGTGGCGACCCTAGCATAAGGAACAAACTTTTCAGAGAAAGGGAATACAATAAGACACGTGGCCACTCACTAAAACTAGAGGAAAAATGGTTTAACCTTAAAATACGTAAGGGGTTCTTCACTGTCAGAGCAGTAAGGATGTGGAATTCGCTTCCACAAGCAGTCGTATCAGCAGGGAGCATTGATAGTTTCAAAAAACTATTAGATGGGCACCTTAAAGACCATAACATACAGGGGTATACAATGTGCGGTTAACAGCAAACACACACACACATCATAGGTTGAACTGGATGGACTGATGTCTTTTTTCAACCTCACAAACTATGTAACTATTTTAGTAGAAGTTTTTCTTGGTTTATTTATTCTGTACAGCTGACGGGCACACTAAGGCTAATTAGATGGCATCACAAATGGTGCTGATTCACCAACTCATTTAGATAGACACAACATAACAGAGTAAATAAACATACTTTCCCATGAAATATGTCTGACTCATCATAGGAGAATCTTTTTATTGAACTGTGTTTTTTGTTGCAGGAGCTGAATATCGGTTGCCCAGCAGACTTTTACTAATCTAGATTTCAGATGAACCATTGCAAAACCAGGTTATAGAATATGTCTGTTGGGATCAATAGCTCATCTGGCAGCAATTCTCATCTTTATAAATTAAAAGCGTCTACAGATTTGTAATGATATTTGTCTAACAAAGCTATATGAGGCTGCTGACCTTGCTGGCTGGATGCTATCTACAGGAACCATCAATCAGGTAAATGAAAAAACCTGCCTCCACGACTAATGTTCCCTTATGAGATAAGTGGAGCAGGCAGCATCTGCCTGTGTTTTCTGTCACCTCTGCTTTACCTTTACACAGCAATAAGCACAGCTTTTAACTGAGCTAACATGTATCTGCGCCTGCCACCCAGTCTTGTTGTTTGATTATGAATTCAAATTCAACTGCCCTTATAGGTCTATGGGCAGCATGGGCAGGGCCGGTGCTAGACTATTTTATGCCCTAGGCAAGACCAGCTACTTGCGCCCCCCCCCAAAAAAAGGGAAAGGGGTTAGAAACTCCTCTATGTGACTCTGATCTGATGGTTCCTCCATGTTATGCTGACCCCCATATTCCTCCATTTCACACCCGGGGACCCTAATGCCCCTCAATGTCACACCAAGGGACTTTGATGTTTTTCCATGTCACACCCTGGGACCCCAATATTACTCCATGTCATGCTGTCAGATCCTGATGTTTTTCCATCTCACATTTGGGGACCCTGATGTTCCTCCGTGTAACACCTGGGGACCCTGATGTTCCTCCATGTCACACCTGGGGACCCCAATCCCCCATGGCACACCCAGGGACCCCTATTTCTCATGGCAAACCTGGTGACCCCGAACCCCTGTTAAACGCGGTGGCTCCTGGTGGAGGGAAAAGCAGCAGTTAGAGAGCTCCACACGTCCGTCATCACCAACCTCCTCAGACCATTCTGTTGCCTCGTCGTTTCTGCCTCAGTAAAGGTTCCGCCCTCCAGTGCCGAACTCTGGCTCAGGTTCAGCTTTCCTCCGCTCCCTGCTTAATACTGACCCAGGGAAATAAACGGCTGCCCACCAGCTCAGTGCAGAGAGTCACTTCCTGCCGCTCAGCTCCACCTGAAGAGGATCATCATGCAGGATGCACTCTGGGGGGCTCCCTTCTTGCCTTTTGGGGCCCCTCCAACAGTGGTGGAAAGCCAGGGCCTGGTAGTTCCACCACTGCCCAAAACACTTGGCATCTTCCGCTGTCCCTTCATTCCCCCCACCTCCGCCCCTCGCCTCAGCTCACAATAATCATTCATGATGGATGGAGAATTCATGATGGAGAGAGAGTGCCGACTCCTGGCTGTGCCCCTAGGTAGCAAGTTGAAGCACCGGCCCTGAGCATGGGTAAATTTAAGTGGAACTAAGCCTACCTTCACACTGAATTTGGGTTTGAAATTGTGCGAGTTCAGCTGAACTCGAACGATTTCAAATCGGCATTTCAGTCTGACTTCTGGGGGGCGATTTGAGAGACATCTGTATGGGTTCATGCAGTGGTGGCTGGTGCTCCATGGGCCGGGGGGCAGCAGACGGACTGCACCATACTACCCCCCCTGGACCACACCAGGCCGCACACCATACCACCATTACCCCCCCCCCCCCGCCAGCTCACTCACCTTGTCTGGATATGTGGTGGGAGGGCAGGCAACAGCAGCAGCACACGGCGGCAGTGGCGGCTTCAGCTTCGGCTTCTTCCCCATGTTTTCTGTGTCTCCTCGCTCCTCCTCCATGGCCAATGGCATGGCTTCTCCTTTCGGCCAATCAGGAAACGGGTCTCAGACCTACTTCCTGATTGGGCAGGAGGAGGATCCCTGTGACAATAGCGAATATTAATTCGCTATTGTCACACAACTGGGTGGGCTCGGGCGCAGTGCTCTGCGCCCCAAGCCCACACTTTTTTTTAGCCTATTAGAGCCTCTGGCTCTAATCACATGCTAAAAAAAACAAAAAAAAAAAAGCCCCATTGAACGCCATGCGTCCGGCGCCCCGCATGTAAATTAGGGGGCCGGCAGCATGGATGTGGGGGCAGCGCCCTGCGCCCCCAATGCACCAGCACCAGCCGCCACTGGGTTCATCGCCCCCTGAATTCATCAGATGTAGTGCAGGAACTACTTTTGGAAATCGTTGTGGTGCCGCAAAATTGGTGTAGCACTGATTCGGACCGCGCCGTTGCAGGCAATAGACTTCGACATGAAGTCTGTCACTGGCATCAATACAACAGTTTTTATTTCCCACCATTATGTAACAAGAGGTTACTGTCCTCTTGGGTTTGGCCTATCCGCCTGGCATAGAAGTCTTGCTCATAGATGATATATGGGGGTGAGAGGTTAGAAAGTAAAGCAGGAACCAGCTGAATTTCAGTATGTGTGATCCCCTGTCTATTCAGCAGAAGCTGACCGAACGAATGGCTTCTGTTGAACAGCTCTGCTGGAAAAGCAGCATCCGATCACCGACTTGCAACCAATGGCTGCAGTGCTGATCTGTGTATTCTAGCAGGGGGGGAAGTTACTTACCACAACTCTGGATGGTTGCCAAATTGTTCATTTATCCTGTAACCCTTTCTTGCATTGTCTCTCCTCTGTGAAGAGTGAAAACAACAGACTTCTCTGCTATACAATGTATCTATTTCTCGTCTGGAAAAAATGTCTGTACAAAAAAAAATCTAATTTTTTCTAACGATTAACCACTTTACCACTAGAGGATTTTGCTGTCTTACGTCTGGGCCACTTTTTGCGATTCAGGGCTGTGCGACTTTAAATGACAATTGCGCGGTCGTGCGATGCCATACCCAAACGAAATTTACGTCCTTTTTTTCCCACAAACAGAGCTTTCTTTTGGTGGTATTTGATCACCTGTGCGATTTTTAATTTTTGCGCTATAAACAAAAAAATAAGCGTAATTTTTGAAAAAATAACAATATTTTTCACATTTTTTTATATGAAATTCCCCCCCAAAAAAATGTAAAAATCTAAATTTTTTTAAATTTTTGGTCAATTTGTTTTCTGCTACCTATGTTTGTTAAAAAAAAAAATCACAATAAGTGTATTTTGATTGGTTTGCGCAAAAGTTATTGCGTTTACTAACTAAGGGAAAGATTTCTGTAATTTTTGGTGTTTTTTTTTTTAACGAGTAATGGCGGCGATCTGCGTTTTTTTTTTGCGGGACTGCGACATTGCGGTGGACAGATCGGACCCTTGACTGACATTTTTGACACTTTTGGGGGTACCAGTGACAATACTGCAGTAATCAGTGCTATACAGTATATATGCACTGTTACTGTAAAAATGACACTGGCAGGGAAGGGGTTAATTTTATTGGAGAGGGAGGGGTTAATGTATGCCTGGTGCTTACTAACGTGTGTGGGGGGAGGTGACTGTGTGACACAAGGACAGATCGAGGGTTCAGCTATGCTGAATCCTGCAATCTGACCCTGCCTGTCACTTAGGAGATCCGCCCGCTCTGTTTACACAAGCGGGCGGATTTCCAAACTAGATTCCCCGACGATCGGGGAAGAGCGGCGGCGATCGCCGCTGCTCCTCCCCTGGCCCGACTCCTGCTGTGACTGAATACAGCGGGAGCGCGCCGCCGAGAAAGGGGAGTGTCTGGCGACGTAGGTCTACGTCGCCAGACGATAACAGACCACTTTGCCGCAGTAGTGCTCGAGTGAGCAGACGGCAAGTGGTTAACTAGTTCAGTGCTTGACCTAGTTTTGTGAATACAGTGTGTCAGTTACTGTTAGTGTCAGTGTAGAAATCAGTGTCAGTGTAAATGTCAGTTAGTATCAGTGACAGAGGAAGTGACAGTTAGTGTCAGTGCTAGTGTGTCATTTACAGTTAGTGCCAGCGTAAATATCAGTTAGCAGCAGTGTGTAAGTGTAATTATTATTATACAGGATTTATATAGCGGCAACAGTTTGCACAGTGCTTTACAACATAAGGGCAGACAGTACAGTTACAATACAATTTAATACAGGAGGAATCAGAGGGCCCTGCTCATCTGTTGATGTCAGTTAGTGGCAGTGCAAGTGTCAATTAGAGGTAATGTCAGTGGCAGTGTTAGGGTTAGTGTGTTTTACGTAAGAAAAAAAGCTTCAAACCTGCATGATTTCCAGTGCGACTTCTCAGCAGGACCTTTGGTGCGATTTTGATCCAACTTTACATTCTATCGATCAAACTTGCATCAAAAATCACACCAAAGTAGTGCAGGCCCCTTTTCAAAGCTGCTGTGAATTAAAGTGCCACTGATTTGAATGGGTGTCATTGAATGAAGTGCCACTTGTCATGCGACTTTGATGTCCACAAGTGTGAATGTATTAGTGCGAGTGTCAGTGTGTTTAGACAAAAAACCATACTGTTGTTTCTTGGCCCTACTACAGGTACAAGGAAGAAATATTATGCACTTTCACTATGTGCACTATGTTCATTATGTGCTTTCACACTCATTGTCAGCAGTAGAAGATTTTATTTGGCAGGATTGTAGGTGGTCGGTCATGGTAATAACATAAAAATTTATTTATTTTATTTATTTTTTTCTATTTTGGGTGAGTTTTCTTTTTTATAATAAAAAAATTGGGAGATATCTGTTAACATTGCCCACCAAATTTCAAAAACATAGAAACTATCCGCGCTAAAACAAATAAAATAAAATAAATATATAAATAAAAAATATATATAGAACAGCAGCTAGCATCACATTTGTTGATTACAAATCAACAATAAATATATAATACATGCAGCGCTTAGAGTCGGTTCACACTGGGGCGGCACGACTCTGCGCGACTTGGGGAGGCGACTTGTGAGTCCCGTGCACCACGACTTCGGATCGACTTGCAGGGACTTCCCATAATGGAAGTCTATGCAAGTCGCTCCGAGGTCGCCCCAAAGAAGTACAGGACCCTTTTTCTAAGTCGGAGCGACTTGTGTCGCTCCTATTAGAACGGGTCCTGTACTACTCAATGGACCGCGACCGAGCACGACTTGTCAGGCTGACAAGTCGCCTGACAAGTCGCGCTAGTCTGAATGGGCTCTTAATCTAAATCTGTAAATCAAAATAAAGAAAATTCCTTGGGGAAGGAAATGTACCAGATCAAACCATACACCACCACAGTGTTCAAGCGATTCTCCTTCCCGGAAAGAGTGGACCCTCAGATTATAGAGAGGTCAAACTCACTAGATAAGTGACCCTCAATCCAGAGGAGCAGTGATACTTTAACCACTTTACCGCTGAGTACTGGAATAGTACTGCGGCAAAGTGGCTCGTTCCCGTCTGACGACGTAGACCTACGTCGCCAGACTCCTCCCCTGTAGGCGGCGCTCGCGCGCCGCCGAAGGCGCGCTCCCGCTGTTTTCATTCACAGCGGGAGTCGGGCCAGGGGAGGAGCAGCGGCGATCGCCGCTGCTCTGCCCCGATCGTCGGGGATCTAGTGTGGAGATCCGCCCGCCTGTGTAAACACAAGCGGGCGGATCTCCTCAGTGACAGGGAGTGACAGATCGGAGTGTTCAGCATAGCTGGACATCCGATCTGTGCCTGTGTCACACAGTCACCTCCCCCCCCCACACGTCAGTAAGCACCAGGCATACATTAACCCCTCCCTCTCCAATAAAGTTAACCCCTTCCCTGCCAGTGTCATTTTTACAGTAACAGTGCATATTTATAGCACTGATTACTGCAGTAATGTCACTGGTACCCCCAAAAGTGTCAAAAATGTCAGTCAAGGGTCCGATCTGTCCGCCGCAATGTCGCAGTCCCGCAAAAAAAATCGCAGATCGCCGCCATTACTCGTTAAAAGAAAAAAAAAACCAAAAATGACAGAAATCTTTCCCTTAGTTAGTAAACGCAATAACTTTTGCGCAAACCAATCAAAATCCGCTTATTGCGATTTTTTTTACCAAACATGGGTAGCAGAAAACAAATTGGCCAAAAATTTAAAAAAAAAAATGGTTTTTACATCTTTTTTGGGGGGAATTTGAAAAATATTGTTATTTTTTCAAAATAAACACTCTTTTTTTGTTTATAGCGCAAAAAGTAAAAATCGCACAGGTGATCAAATACCACCAAAAGAAAGCTCTGTTTGTGGGAAAAAAAGGACGTCAATTTCGTTTGGGTACGGCGTCGCACGACCGCGCAATTGTCAGTTAAAGTCGCACAGCGCCGAATCGCAAAAAGTGGCCCAGACGTAAGACAGCAAAATGCTCTAGTGGTAAAGTGGTTAAGTGGGAGACTCCAATAGGGATAAAGCCAGTAACCCAAGGACCACCTCCGTAGCCTCCAATCTCCAGCGGTCTAACACGTATCCACGTCTGATAACAATATAGTTCACCTCATAAGAGTGTAAAAAAATACCATAGTGTAATATGTACTGAAAATCATTGGTATCTTTAATGTAAAAAGTGCACACTCATGTGTAATGCAATCAATAAAAGCTTTGTATTGACGATCGTAACAGCCGCAGCATCCAGCGTGCTTGCGTCATGTGTAGGGTCCTGCCTAATATACACTGCTCCAAAAAATTAAAGGAACACTTTTTAATCAGAGTATAGCATTAAGTCAATTAAACTCCTGGGATATTGATCTGGTTAGTTAAGTAGCAGAGGGGTTTGTAAATCAGTTTCAGCCACTTTGGTGGTAATGAAATTAACAACAGGTGCACTAGATGGGCAACTATGAGTCGACGACCAAAACAGGAATAGTTTTACAGGTAGTGACCACTGACATTTTGTTTTTCCTACTTATTTTTTCTAACTGTTTTCAATAGTTTTACATTTTGCTGGGTCAGTGTCATTAATGGCATCAAGAACCGATACTGGGACCCTATAGAGGTTGCACAGGCAGTCCAACTCCTCCAGTATGGCACATCAATATGTACCATTGCCAGAAGGTTCTCTGTGTCTCCCAGCACAGTCTCAAGAGCATGGGGGAAATTCCAGGAGACAGGCAGTTACTTTCGGAGAGCTGGACAGAGTCGTAGAAGGTTCTTAACCCATCAGCAGGACCGGTATCTGCTCATTTGTGCAAGGAGGAACCGAATGGGCACTGCCAGAGCCCTACAAAATGACCTCCAGCAGGCCACTGGTGTGAATGTCTCTGACCAAACGATCACAAACAGACTTCATAAGGGCGGCCTGAGGGCCTAAAGTCCTCTAGTGTGCCCTTTGCTCACTGCCCGGCACCATGGAGCTTGATTGGCATTTGCCATTGAACACCAGAATTGGCAGTTCTGCCACTGGCACCCTGTACTTTTCACAGATGAGAGCAGGTTCACCCTGAGCATATGTGACAGAGGTGAAAAGGTCTGGAGAAGCCGTAGAGAATGCTTGTACTATCATTCAGCACGACCGGCTTGGTTGTGAGTCAGTGATGGTCTCAGGAGGCATATCAATGGAGGGATGCACAGACCTCTACAGGCTAGATGATGGCACCCTGACTGCTATTAGGTATCAGGATGAAATTATTGGACCCATTGTCAGACCCTAGGCTGGTGCAGTGGGTCCTGGGTTCCTCCTGGTGAGCAACAATGCCTGGCCTCATGTGGCGAGAGTATGCAGCCAGTTCCTGGAGGATGAAGGAATTGATACCATTGAATAACCCCCACACTCACCTGACCTAAATCCAATAGAACACCTCTGGGACATTATGATTCGGTCCATCCGACATGGCCAGGTTGCACATCAGTCTGTTCAGGAGCTCAGTGCCTTGGTTCAGATCTGGGAAGAAAAACCCCAGGACACCATCTGTCGTCTCATTAGGAGCATGCCCCGACATTGTCAGCACGTTTGGGGGCCATACAAACTACCATATTGAGTTGCTGCAATTAAATTTCAGCAAAATGGACTAGCCTGCTGCATAATTTTTTCCACTTTGATTTTCAGGGTGTCTTTGAATTCAACCCCATGTAAGTTGATAATTTTCCTTTCCATCAAATCATGTGACATCCTTTCGTTCCTAACACATTACCCAGTCCATATCAGTGTGGATATCCAGCGTGATGTTTTTCCCTATTTAGATCTGATGTATTTTCAATGGTCTGGTCTGGTCTGGTCTGGTCTGGTCTGGTCTGGTCTGGTCTGGTCTGGTCTGGTCTGGTCTGGTCTGGTCTGGTCTGGTCTGGTCTGGTCTGGTCTGGTCTGGTCTGGTCTGGTCTGGTCTGGTCTGGTCTGGTCTGGTCTGGTCTGGTCTGGTCTGGTCTGGTCTGGTCTGGTCTGGTCTGGTCTGGTCTGGTCTGGTCTGGTCTGGTCTGGTCTGGTCTGGTCTGGTCTGGTCTGGTCTGGTCTGGTCTGGTCTGGTCTGGTCTGGTCTGGTCTGGTCTGGTCTGGTCTGGTCTGGTCTGGTCTGGTCTGGTCTGGTCTGGTCTGGTCTGGTCTGGTCTGGTCTGGTCTGGTCTGGTCTGGTCTGGTCTGGTCTGGTCTGGTCTGGTCTGGTCTGGTCTGGTCTGGTCTGGTCTGGTCTGGTCTGGTCTGGTCTGGTCTGGTCTGGTCTGGTCTGGTCTGGTCTGGTCTGGTCTGGTCTGGTCTGGTCTGGTCTGGTCTGGTCTGGTCTGGTCTGGTCTGGTCTGGTCTGGTCTGGTCTGGTCTGGTCTGGTCTGGTCTGGTCTGGTCTGGTCTGGTCTGGTCTGGTCTGGTCTGGTCTGGTCTGGTCTGGTCTGGTCTGGTCTGGTCTGGTCTGGTCTGGTCTGGTCTGGTCTGGTCTGGTCTGGTCTGGTCTGGTCTGGTCTGGTCTGGTCTGGTCTGGTCTGGTCTGGTCTGGTCTGGTCTGGTCTGGTCTGGTCTGGTCTGGTCTGGTCTGGTCTGGTCTGGTCTGGTCTGGTCTGGTCTGGTCTGGTCTGGTCTGGTCTGGTCTGGTCTGGTCTGGTCTGGTCTGGTCTGGTCTGGTCTGGTCTGGTCTGGTCTGGTCTGGTCTGGTCTGGTCTGGTCTGGTCTGGTCTGGTCTGGTCTGGTCTGGTCTGGTCTGGTCTGGTCTGGTCTGGTCTGGTCTGGTCTGGTCTGGTCTGGTCTGGTCTGGTCTGGTCTGGTCTGGTCTGGTCTGGTCTGGTCTGGTCTGGTCTGGTCTGGTCTGGTCTGGTCTGGTCTGGTCTGGTCTGGTCTGGTCTGGTCTGGTCTGGTCTGGTCTGGTCTGGTCTGGTCTGGTCTGGTCTGGTCTGGTCTGGTCTGGTCTGGTCTGGTCTGGTCTGGTCTGGTCTGGTCTGGTCTGGTCTGGTCTGGTCTGGTCTGGTCTGGTCTGGTCTGGTCTGGTCTGGTCTGGTCTGGTCTGGTCTGGTCTGGTCTGGTCTGGTCTGGTCTGGTCTGGTCTGGTCTGGTCTGGTCTGGTCTGGTCTGGTCTGGTCTGGTCTGGTCTGGTCTGGTCTGGTCTGGTCTGGTCTGGTCTGGTCTGGTCTGGTCTGGTCTGGTCTGGTCTGGTCTGGTCTGGTCTGGTCTGGTCTGGTCTGGTCTGGTCTGGTCTGGTCTGGTCTGGTCTGGTCTGGTCTGGTCTGGTCTGGTCTGGTCTGGTCTGGTCTGGTCTGGTCTGGTCTGGTCTGGTCTGGTCTGGTCTGGTCTGGTCTGGTCTGGTCTGGTCTGGTCTGGTCTGGTCTGGTCTGGTCTGGTCTGGTCTGGTCTGGTCTGGTCTGGTCTGGTCTGGTCTGGTCTGGTCTGGTCTGGTCTGGTCTGGTCTGGTCTGGTCTGGTCTGGTCTGGTCTGGTCTGGTCTGGTCTGGTCTGGTCTGGTCTGGTCTGGTCTGGTCTGGTCTGGTCTGGTCTGGTCTGGTCTGGTCTGGTCTGGTCTGGTCTGGTCTGGTCTGGTCTGGTCTGGTCTGGTCTGGTCTGGTCTGGTCTGGTCTGGTCTGGTCTGGTCTGGTCTGGTCTGGTCTGGTCTGGTCTGGTCTGGTCTGGTCTGGTCTGGTCTGGTCTGGTCTGGTCTGGTCTGGTCTGGTCTGGTCTGGTCTGGTCTGGTCTGGTCTGGTCTGGTCTGGTCTGGTCTGGTCTGGTCTGGTCTGGTCTGGTCTGGTCTGGTCTGGTCTGGTCTGGTCTGGTCTGGTCTGGTCTGGTCTGGTCTGGTCTGGTCTGGTCTGGTCTGGTCTGGTCTGGTCTGGTCTGGTCTGGTCTGGTCTGGTCTGGTCTGGTCTGGTCTGGTCTGGTCTGGTCTGGTCTGGTCTGGTCTGGTCTGGTCTGGTCTGGTCTGG
Organism: Pelophylax lessonae; assembly: GCF_965119305.1. Taxonomy (NCBI): domain Eukaryota; kingdom Metazoa; phylum Chordata; class Amphibia; order Anura; family Ranidae; genus Pelophylax; species Pelophylax lessonae. The sequence continues at coordinate 115,375,712 of NC_138778.1, forward strand.
TCTGGTCTGGTCTGGTCTGGTCTGGTCTGGTCTGGTCTGGTCTGGTCTGGTCTGGTCTGGTCTGGTCTGGTCTGGTCTGGTCTGGTCTGGTCTGGTCTGGTCTGGTCTGGTCTGGTCTGGTCTGGTCTGGTCTGGTCTGGTCTGGTCTGGTCTGGTCTGGTCTGGTCTGGTCTGGTCTGGTCTGGTCTGGTCTGGTCTGGTCTGGTCTGGTCTGGTCTGGTCTGGTCTGGTCTGGTCTGGTCTGGTCTGGTCTGGTCTGGTCTGGTCTGGTCTGGTCTGGTCTGGTCTGGTCTGGTCTGGTCTGGTCTGGTCTGGTCTGGTCTGGTCTGGTCTGGTCTGGTCTGGTCTGGTCTGGTCTGGTCTGGTCTGGTCTGGTCTGGTCTGGTCTGGTCTGGTCTGGTCTGGTCTGGTCTGGTCTGGTCTGGTCTGGTCTGGTCTGGTCTGGTCTGGTCTGGTCTGGTCTGGTCTGGTCTGGTCTGGTCTGGTCTGGTCTGGTCTGGTCTGGTCTGGTCTGGTCTGGTCTGGTCTGGTCTGGTCTGGTCTGGTCTGGTCTGGTCTGGTCTGGTCTGGTCTGGTCTGGTCTGGTCTGGTCTGGTCTGGTCTGGTCTGGTCTGGTCTGGTCTGGTCTGGTCTGGTCTGGTCTGGTCTGGTCTGGTCTGGTCTGGTCTGGTCTGGTCTGGTCTGGTCTGGTCTGGTCTGGTCTGGTCTGGTCTGGTCTGGTCTGGTCTGGTCTGGTCTGGTCTGGTCTGGTCTGGTCTGGTCTGGTCTGGTCTGGTCTGGTCTGGTCTGGTCTGGTCTGGTCTGGTCTGGTCTGGTCTGGTCTGGTCTGGTCTGGTCTGGTCTGGTCTGGTCTGGTCTGGTCTGGTCTGGTCTGGTCTGGTCTGGTCTGGTCTGGTCTGGTCTGGTCTGGTCTGGTCTGGTCTGGTCTGGTCTGGTCTGGTCTGGTCTGGTCTGGTCTGGTCTGGTCTGGTCTGGTCTGGTCTGGTCTGGTCTGGTCTGGTCTGGTCTGGTCTGGTCTGGTCTGGTCTGGTCTGGTCTGGTCTGGTCTGGTCTGGTCTGGTCTGGTCTGGTCTGGTCTGGTCTGGTCTGGTCTGGTCTGGTCTGGTCTGGTCTGGTCTGGTCTGGTCTGGTCTGGTCTGGTCTGGTCTGGTCTGGTCTGGTCTGGTCTGGTCTGGTCTGGTCTGGTCTGGTCTGGTCTGGTCTGGTCTGGTCTGGTCTGGTCTGGTCTGGTCTGGTCTGGTCTGGTCTGGTCTGGTCTGGTCTGGTCTGGTCTGGTCTGGTCTGGTCTGGTCTGGTCTGGTCTGGTCTGGTCTGGTCTGGTCTGGTCTGGTCTGGTCTGGTCTGGTCTGGTCTGGTCTGGTCTGGTCTGGTCTGGTCTGGTCTGGTCTGGTCTGGTCTGGTCTGGTCTGGTCTGGTCTGGTCTGGTCTGGTCTGGTCTGGTCTGGTCTGGTCTGGTCTGGTCTGGTCTGGTCTGGTCTGGTCTGGTCTGGTCTGGTCTGGTCTGGTCTGGTCTGGTCTGGTCTGGTCTGGTCTGGTCTGGTCTGGTCTGGTCTGGTCTGGTCTGGTCTGGTCTGGTCTGGTCTGGTCTGGTCTGGTCTGGTCTGGTCTGGTCTGGTCTGGTCTGGTCTGGTCTGGTCTGGTCTGGTCTGGTCTGGTCTGGTCTGGTCTGGTCTGGTCTGGTCTGGTCTGGTCTGGTCTGGTCTGGTCTGGTCTGGTCTGGTCTGGTCTGGTCTGGTCTGGTCTGGTCTGGTCTGGTCTGGTCTGGTCTGGTCTGGTCTGGTCTGGTCTGGTCTGGTCTGGTCTGGTCTGGTCTGGTCTGGTCTGGTCTGGTCTGGTCTGGTCTGGTCTGGTCTGGTCTGGTCTGGTCTGGTCTGGTCTGGTCTGGTCTGGTCTGGTCTGGTCTGGTCTGGTCTGGTCTGGTCTGGTCTGGTCTGGTCTGGTCTGGTCTGGTCTGGTCTGGTCTGGTCTGGTCTGGTCTGGTCTGGTCTGGTCTGGTCTGGTCTGGTCTGGTCTGGTCTGGTCTGGTCTGGTCTGGTCTGGTCTGGTCTGGTCTGGTCTGGTCTGGTCTGGTCTGGTCTGGTCTGGTCTGGTCTGGTCTGGTCTGGTCTGGTCTGGTCTGGTCTGGTCTGGTCTGGTCTGGTCTGGTCTGGTCTGGTCTGGTCTGGTCTGGTCTGGTCTGGTCTGGTCTGGTCTGGTCTGGTCTGGTCTGGTCTGGTCTGGTCTGGTCTGGTCTGGTCTGGTCTGGTCTGGTCTGGTCTGGTCTGGTCTGGTCTGGTCTGGTCTGGTCTGGTCTGGTCTGGTCTGGTCTGGTCTGGTCTGGTCTGGTCTGGTCTGGTCTGGTCTGGTCTGGTCTGGTCTGGTCTGGTCTGGTCTGGTCTGGTCTGGTCTGGTCTGGTCTGGTCTGGTCTGGTCTGGTCTGGTCTGGTCTGGTCTGGTCTGGTCTGGTCTGGTCTGGTCTGGTCTGGTCTGGTCTGGTCTGGTCTGGTCTGGTCTGGTCTGGTCTGGTCTGGTCTGGTCTGGTCTGGTCTGGTCTGGTCTGGTCTGGTCTGGTCTGGTCTGGTCTGGTCTGGTCTGGTCTGGTCTGGTCTGGTCTGGTCTGGTCTGGTCTGGTCTGGTCTGGTCTGGTCTGGTCTGGTCTGGTCTGGTCTGGTCTGGTCTGGTCTGGTCTGGTCTGGTCTGGTCTGGTCTGGTCTGGTCTGGTCTGGTCTGGTCTGGTCTGGTCTGGTCTGGTCTGGTCTGGTCTGGTCTGGTCTGGTCTGGTCTGGTCTGGTCTGGTCTGGTCTGGTCTGGTCTGGTCTGGTCTGGTCTGGTCTGGTCTGGTCTGGTCTGGTCTGGTCTGGTCTGGTCTGGTCTGGTCTGGTCTGGTCTGGTCTGGTCTGGTCTGGTCTGGTCTGGTCTGGTCTGGTCTGGTCTGGTCTGGTCTGGTCTGGTCTGGTCTGGTCTGGTCTGGTCTGGTCTGGTCTGGTCTGGTCTGGTCTGGTCTGGTCTGGTCTGGTCTGGTCTGGTCTGGTCTGGTCTGGTCTGGTCTGGTCTGGTCTGGTCTGGTCTGGTCTGGTCTGGTCTGGTCTGGTCTGGTCTGGTCTGGTCTGGTCTGGTCTGGTCTGGTCTGGTCTGGTCTGGTCTGGTCTGGTCTGGTCTGGTCTGGTCTGGTCTGGTCTGGTCTGGTCTGGTCTGGTCTGGTCTGGTCTGGTCTGGTCTGGTCTGGTCTGGTCTGGTCTGGTCTGGTCTGGTCTGGTCTGGTCTGGTCTGGTCTGGTCTGGTCTGGTCTGGTCTGGTCTGGTCTGGTCTGGTCTGGTCTGGTCTGGTCTGGTCTGGTCTGGTCTGGTCTGGTCTGGTCTGGTCTGGTCTGGTCTGGTCTGGTCTGGTCTGGTCTGGTCTGGTCTGGTCTGGTCTGGTCTGGTCTGGTCTGGTCTGGTCTGGTCTGGTCTGGTCTGGTCTGGTCTGGTCTGGTCTGGTCTGGTCTGGTCTGGTCTGGTCTGGTCTGGTCTGGTCTGGTCTGGTCTGGTCTGGTCTGGTCTGGTCTGGTCTGGTCTGGTCTGGTCTGGTCTGGTCTGGTCTGGTCTGGTCTGGTCTGGTCTGGTCTGGTCTGGTCTGGTCTGGTCTGGTCTGGTCTGGTCTGGTCTGGTCTGGTCTGGTCTGGTCTGGTCTGGTCTGGTCTGGTCTGGTCTGGTCTGGTCTGGTCTGGTCTGGTCTGGTCTGGTCTGGTCTGGTCTGGTCTGGTCTGGTCTGGTCTGGTCTGGTCTCGTCTCGTCTCGTCTCGTCTCGTCTCGTCTCGTCTCGTCTCGTCTCGTCTCGTCTCGTCTCGTCTCGTCTCGTCTCGTCTCGTCTCGTCTCGTCTCGTCTCGTCTCGTCTCGTCTCGTCTCGTCTCGTCTCGTCTCGTCTCGTCTCGTCTCGTCTCGTCTCGTCTCGTCTCGTCTCGTCTCGTCTCGTCTCGTCTCGTCTCGTCTCGTCTCGTCTCGTCTCGTCTCGTCTCGTCTCGTCTCGTCTCGTCTCGTCTCGTCTCGTCTCGTCTCGTCTCGTCTCGTCTCGTCTCGTCTCGTCTCGTCTCGTCTCGTCTCGTCTCGTCTCGTCTCGTCTCGTCTCGTCTCGTCTCTCTGAGAAAACACTATATAATTCACCTGGATACACAAAGTAGTTGCAAAAATACACTATATTACCAAAAGTATCCTTAACACACGCATGAACTTTAATGGCATCCCCATCATATTCCGTAGGGTTCAATATTGAGTTGGCCCACCCTTTGCAGCTTTAATAGCTTCAACTCTTCTGGGAAGGCTGTCCACAAGGTTTAAGAATGTGTCTATGGGAATGTTTGATTATTCGTCCAGAAGTACATTTGTAAAAGGTTAGGCACTGATGTTGGAGAAAGGCCTGGCTCGCCATATGCACTCTAAGGCCTCATGCACATTGGACGTTATTACATCTTCTGTTTTTTGGCTTCAGATGTTTTTTTCTGCAGCCAGTAAACTCCCCAGCATGTTATCCTATGTGTCCATGCACACATAGGCTGTTATCAGCAGTTTTTGGCAGGGGCGTTTTCTGGCTGGAAAAAACTAACTCGCAGCTTTTCGGTGTTTATCAGCGTTTTTGAGCCATAAGCTTTGTGGGAGTATAGTTTTGCAAAATAAAGCTAAAAAACATTACAGCTGAAAAACGCTACTGCAAAAAAGCTGAAAAACTCCTTCTACAGCTAAGATTTCCCCAGCTCTTCAGACCTCTGGCTGGCGACCTTCCCAGACAAACTTTTAGATGACCCCCCTGCAGCTCCACCCAACCCTGACCTTGACCCAATCAGATAAGTTCTGCTGCTTACTCTTTCAGCCAGCCCCTTTACCCCTGTCATGCCGGCCCTCCGTCCATTTCTTTGTGCATTTTACTCCGGGCCTCCCTTTCTACTGGCGTTTTGATAAAGTCCAGTGTTCATGAGGCGTTATTCATATAAAAGTGTTCTATCAGGTTGAGGTCAGGACTCTGTGCAGGCCAGTCAAGTTCCTCCACCCCAAACTTGCGCATCCATGTCTTTATGGACCTTGTTTTGTGCACTGGTGCGCAGTCATGTTGGAACAGGATGGGTCCATCCCCAAACTGTTCCCACAAAGTTGGGAGCATGAAATTGTCTTGGTATGCTGACTCCTTAAGAGTTCCCTTCACTGAAACTAAGGCTGGCCATACACCATACAATTTTCTTATTCAATTTCCTTTAGATTTACCTTCAACTATGTAGTGCAAGGGCCTGCCTGATTGCATACAAATTGAAAGTGTTCAGGTTTGAACTTATATTATATGGTTTTGGTAAATCTAAAGGAAAGTTGAACAAGAAAATTGTATAGTGTATGGCCAGCCTAAGGGGCCAAGCACAACCACTGAGAAACAACCCCGCACCCTAATCTCCCTCCAACAAATGATTTGGACCAGTGCACAAAGCAAGGTCCATAGACATGAATGTGGACGGTCTTCCTGGAAGAGTTGATAGCTGCAAAAGGTGGGCCAACTCAATACTAAACCCTATGGACTAAGACTGGGATGCCCATTAAAGTTCATGTGGGCGTATCAAGGCATGCGTCCCAATACTTTTAGTAATATAGTTTATGTACAGTTATACTAACACATGCCAAAGTTGCAAAATTAGGCTTAGCCATTAATGTGCGTTTTGACCATTCATTTCGATCACAGAACGCACATAAATCTGGACATGTGCCATTTTTTTCTAAGCACCACACCAAAACACATACTGTAGGTGGTTCACATTGATGTTTTGTAGGGGATGAAATGCAATAGTATTGGGGTGTGCTGGCCAATAGCAATGCACTGCAGATCATACATTACTGTGCATTGCTGCAACAAATAAGTGCAAAGTGGTTTCAATACCCTTGTTATGATGGAGGCTGCCTTCTGAAAATGCCAAGTACCTGGCTATAATATTATATCGTCACCAAACAAAATCAAGAATTAAAGTGTTACTAAACCCAGGAGCCTGCATTCACTATATCTGGTCTCCCACAGTACTCAGAACATGGAAATGCAATAATTCTAGTAAATATAAACTACTAAATTCCTTTTCTCATCAGCAGTATATAGCAGTATTGTGACTGGTTAAATCTTGTAGGAGGAGTTTTTATTGTCCTATGAGGCTGCAGGACCCCTGACCCTCTATCTGGACAGTGCTGATTGGCCCTGTGCCGATCACATGCACTCTCCTAAGGAAAAAAAAAAAATAATAACTCTCTAGCAATACACACCAAACTGAGCATGTGCAGAGTAACTCCAAAGGCTCTGTCTTATCAGGAGATAGATTGGGGACAGTGGAGGAAGGGGAGGATCAGAGAAGACAGGATCAAACAGCCTTTTTACACAATGCGGAGGATTAACCCCTTAGGTTCCACGGTGAGTATAACAAGCATGCTTTACTATATATACAGACTGATTTTACTGATGTTGTTTTAGTAACACTTTAGGTAAAGAAAATGAGCATTCCTTATGTCTAAATTGCTCAAGATTAGTAACTCAGATTAGTACTAAAACAAAAGTATTAGCATCAAAACCAGCGTTTTCAGTTGGGGAGGTTGGCAGTTTACACATATCGCTGTCATGATGCAATTAAACTAAAGTTCTCCTTCAATTTCTTCACCTTGCTTTAGCCGTGTAATTGTTTGTGTCTAAATTATTTACACAGCCTGCTTTGATAGGCAAGAGCTTAACCGTGCTTGAAAGCATACAGGTAAGGGCAGCGAAATGGTTAAATCAGAGCAGGATCTGCTTAGATCCTCATGTCATACTGATGTCACCGGGAAATAATGATGTTATATTTGCCACGTACTCCACCCTTTGTTGGCACAGAATAGAAGGAATAGAGAGGAACCATGACACAGCTATGTCTGTTCCAATATGATTAATATTTGACTGTGTTTTTATGGAGATATAAAATTTTCTCTCTGAGCATGCCTAGTCTTGCTCATAAGATTTTTCCCCATCGAAATCTGTACTAATGATACGAAAATCGGACATGTTTTGACAGAGGACAAAAATTTTAATGCCTGCACACAGCCGAAAAGACGGAGTCGGCTGTCGAAAGCACCATACTAACAATCCGAAACTCAGCAGATCGGTCGTCGGACGAAATTTCCTGGCCGAATTTCTTATCGTGTGTACGGGCTTTAGGCTCCTTTCACATGGTCTTTCCGATCCAGTCGGCCTGTCAGTTTTTCAGGTGGACCGGATCAGATGCTCCATGCAGCCATATGGAGCAGCGGATGTCAGTGGAGACATCTCCGCTGACACCCACTGCTATCCGATCCCGTCCGTGAAACCCTATATCCCATCCGCCTGGAGGATCAGATCGGATGAAAACGGCCAAAAATGGACAGGCGGTCCATTCTCATCCGATCTCCCATAGAGGACAGCGGGGATCTGACAGCTCCATCTCTGCACACAGAGCAGAGACGGAGCTGTCATCCACCTGCTCAGCGGGGATCGGCGGATTGATCCCTGCTGAGCAAAACAGACTCAATCGGGGCGCAACACCCTTGTGAAAGGAGCCTAAAGCTGGCCATACACTGCTAGCTTTTTTTTTTGCCAGTGGGCTAAATTTAAAAAAACAGAACAGATTCCTCCATCCACACAAACAAGGTGGATAAAGGAAACCCCCACCGGGACATTGTATTCAGAATGCGCTGACCAGCGGCCGAAGCTGATTTTCCAACATGTCCCTTCAACAGCTGTTGATTAAGTAAACGGCCAGAGTGGAGGGGGGGACCCACTGACCGAAATTGTGATCAGATTGCTAACGGAAAAAATGTGTTATTAACCTTTGCTGTGCAGGAGGGGAGAATGCAAGCTGCATTTCTTCAGCTGCTTGGATTTTAGCATTAACCACTTGTCGACCGCCCCACGCAGATTTACTGTGGCAGGGCGGCTCAGCTGTGCAGATCTAACTGATTACGTGCACACGGTTTAGGCAGCGCTTGCTCCTGGCTCCTGCTGTGATTAAAGACATTGGGAGGCGAACTGTGGGAGGAGCGGGCTCAATCGCCGCCAGCCTCCCGCGATCTTCGACAATACTTATTTAACGTCATTTGGGCATTTTTCAGGTGTTTTTTGAAGGTGTTTGGAGGCAGGCATTGACATCTAACAAAAACGCTTGTAATCTGCCAAAATTAAACTCATGTACTTTTTTTGAGCTTCAGATGTTTCGCTTCAGGCGACAAAACGCTTATATGTGAACAGGGGCCATTGAAATAAATGCTTGTTATGCGTTTTCAGACTCCAGAGATGAGCGCTTTACGAGCTGAAAAACGCTCAGGTGTGAACAGGGCCTTAGAGATGGGAACACATTTCAGAGAGCATTTGACAGGCATTAAGGAGGCTTTATGTTACTTTCTTACTACCTGTTTTAACCCCTTAAAACCCACACCACAGCAACACTATTGAATGCATTGCATGTGGTTGTGGGGATGCTGCAACTCCTATCAGTTCAATATTTCTGTTTCGTCAGGCAGAATACAATGGGGGGGATCATTTTGGCCGTGCCACAATGCAAATCTTTGCAGCCCTGGCATGTGTACACCCAAACCATTACATTTAACGCTTAAATCGGAGTTCTACCCAAAAGTGGAACTTCCGCTCATTTGCTTCCTCCCCCGCTCCGCTGCCACATTTGGCACCTTTCAGGGGGAAGGGGGGGAACAGGTACCTATTTTTGACAGGTACCCTTCCCAACTTCCGAGAGACAGCACCGCTTCGCTGTCCCTCAGAAGTTTGGCCCCCTCCTCCTTCCCCCGCCACCGAGCCAATCAGAATGCACAGCGCACTTCGCGCATGCGCATTATGGACCCGCCTGTGAAGCCGCAAGGCTTCACTGCCAGGTTCCCCTACCAGTAATGGCGGCAGCAGCACCCGACAGCAGATGGAAACATCGGCTGCGGTGCCGACATCACTGGACTCCACTAGCAATGTGCGGTGTTACAGAATTAGGACTGCAACTAACAATTATTTTCCTAATCGACCAGTTGGCCAATTATTGGTTTGATTAATCGATTAATTGGATAAAATAATATCTTAAAAAGGTGTGGTGTATAATTTAGTTATTATCAGTGCTTTAAGTGGCCGGTACTCAGTACTGCCACTTCTGCAGAAAGCTGTTGAGAGTACCGCCACCTCTCCCTGCGCCCAGAACGTCATTTTAGCGTACCGGTACGCAGGGCCGATCCACTGATGAAAAGGGGGGGGGGGCGCCGCTCTGCAGACACAACAGTAAATCCATCGATGCCGGCCGCACCGCTGACCAGAGCCTCTGCTGTGCTTCCTTCCCAATCCCTCTGTATCACAAACAGTGACGTCATACGCTCGGCCCGCCGCCCCAGCATTCACAGCGGAGGAGGAACTTATTCCTCCGCGCACGCGCCTAAACAGTGCTCCATCCCCCACCCCCTCCAGCAGTGCCCTGCGCGGTGTGGTGTCCTAACTCCTGAGAAACAAGTAAAGCCTGGCTGCTGCTCCTTGTCATCTCAGTGCCCTAGCTGCCTGCCACCACAGCACCTGCCTGGCCTGCCAGTGCCACCACAATCATGTCCCTGCCGTGCCATCCTTCCTGCCACCAGCACAACACATCAGGTGAGTTACCAGGCCCAAAATATACTGGCTTCGCGCCGGTTCACACTAGTGCGGCTACGGAGATCGCATGTAATTTGGAGCGCACTGCTCCTTCATTACATGCGATCTCCTGTGCGGATGCGAGTTCAGCCATACACTTTGTATGGCTGAAATTCGCACTGTATCCGCACAAAAGACGCACAGGACCCTTTTTTTCAGCCGCATAAAGATCGGATCGCACAGTGGTTCACACTTGTGCAATCCGATCCTGTGCGAACTGTCAGATTGCACTGCGATATGCGAGCAAACTGGAGGGTGTCGTTAACATTTAATTGAAACCCCCTGCGTATCGCATATGGCAGTGTGAACTGCCTCTTGTGCGGATGCGATGCGGGAACAGGCTACGAATTTGCAGCCTATTCCCGCATCGCAAACGCACATCTGGCAGTTCACACTGCCATATGCAATACGCAGGGGGTGTCAATTAAATGTTAACGACACCCCCAGTTTGATCGCATATCACAGTGCGATCTTTACAGTTCGCACAGGACCGGATCGCACAAGTGTGAACCACTGTGCGATCCGATCCTGATGCGGCTGGAAAAGAGGGTCATGTGCGAGTTTGGTGCAGATACAGTGCGAATTCAGCCATACAAAGTGCATGGCTGAATTTGCATCCGCACATCCGATCGCATGCAATGAAGGAGCAGTGCGCTCCGAATTACATGCGATCGCCGCACTCACAATTATGTGAACCGGCCCTAAATATTTGTCAAGGTCAGAATTTTGTGATAATGTTGTTAGTAACACAACTTGTTACCTCAGGGGATGAGGGGAATCACCTTCCTGTGAGAAAAACCTACCCACGTCACTTCCAGGTTGCACGGCACTGTATGTAATGCGGCGTTTACATTAAAACAACTGTGCTGCAATACGAGTCATCTCCGCTCCTGTCCCTGTCACTTCCCTCATCTCGGCTAGTAAATATAAAAGCGGCGGCGGGTGTATGAAAAGATAAATCACGGAGCCGCCAGCCGCTTTTATATTTACTAGCCGAGATGAGGGAAGTGACAGGGACAGGAGCGGAGATGACTCGTATTGCAGCCCAGCTGTTTTAATGTAACCGCCGCGTGGGTAGGTCTTTTTCCACGGAACAGTGATAATTTCCTACTAGTGCGCATGCGCACTAGTCTGCTCCTCACCTGTTACATTACGTATCCGGGGCTGTGAGCATGCGCACTGCTGCGCTGCTCAGCTGTTCCTGGCCGGAAGTGACGAGGGTAGGTTTTTCTCACGGGGTAGGTAATTCTAACGTTACACCGGCACCTCTTTTGGGCCACTTAAAGCACTGTTTATTATGAAAAGACAATTTATTCTTAAATATCTCTATGCGGTGGTAAATACAAATAACCAGCTATATGATGAGAAAAGATATACCTGTGCTCAAATCCCAATAGCTTGTGCATGTATTTAAACTATTAGGTGCTAAAGGGGTGTGACCACAAATTCTGGATGGACCCTCTGCACATGGCTATACACCCTTTTTAGTTCACACATCTTGGAATACATGTTTAGGCTGGCCAATTACGTCAAATGAATCCCTATTCTGGTCAGTCCCACACTGCTTTGACACTGCAAATGATACAGTGGACACCATGCCAACCTGGGCCATAAAGACCCATAGTGGAGGAGAGCTACTAGTTCCAGATCTGGTCACTGACATGCGTTACAACAGAGAAAATATATACCTGTGCTCAAATCCCAATAGTTTGTAGATGTATTTAACTACCTCAATACTGGGCACTTAAACCCCCTTCCTTCCCAGACCAATTTTCAGCTTTTAGCGCTGTTGCAATTTGAAAGACAATTGCGCGGTCATGCAACACTGTACCTAAACCAAATTTGTGTCATTTTTTCCCCACAAATAGAGCTTTCTTTTGGTGGTATTTGATCACCGTCAGGTTTTTTCTTTTTTGGTGCACAAATAAAAAAAGACTGAAAAGTTTGAAAAAAAAAAAAAAAAGTTTTTTTGTTTAGGTTATAAAATTTTGTAAATAGATATGTTTTTTCCTGCACTGATGAGCACTGATGATGCCGCACTGACAGGCACTGATGAGGAGACACTGATGGGGTGGCACTGATGGGGTGGCACTGATGGGGTGGCACTGATATGCAGCACTGATATGCAGCACTGATGGGCACTGATATGTGGCACTGATAGATAGCACTGATATGCAGCATTGGTGGGCACTTATAGGCAGCACTGATGGGCACTGATAGGCAGCACTGATGGGCACTGATTGGCGGCACTGATGGGCACTGATAGGTGGCACTGTTGGGCGGCAATGATCGGCACTGATCGGCACTGATGGGGGGCACTGATGGGCACTGATAGGCGGCACTGGTGGGCAGTAATGGGCACTGGTGGGCAGCACTGATAGATGGCAATAACGGCACTGGTGGGCAGCACTGATAGATGGCATTGGTGGGCAACACTGATAGGGAGGGCACTGGGGGGCTCTCTGAGCCCTGCTTGCCATCCCTGGTGGCCATGGTGGGCATCCCTGGTGGTCATGGGTGGGCATCCCTGGTGGCTTAGTGGCACCCCTCCCCCCCCAAGGCTGTACTGGTAATCAATCATCTGATTACCAGCACAGACCCCCCCTGTGATCAGTGAGTAATTAGAAATACTAACTGATCACCCCAGCAGCAGCACCGATCCTCTTCTCTTCTCCTCACTGACAGGATCTGTCAGGAGGAGAAGAGATCGAAGCCGTTACAACGGCTCTATTTACATTACATGACGGCTGTGATTGGACACAGCCGTCATGTGATCAGGAGGGCCAATCACAGGGCCTTCCTGCCGAATGATGTTGCTCTCGTGTCCGAGGGACACAGGCACATCGAGATCGCGCCGCTGCGCGTGCCCGCGGCGGCGCGATCTCTCTCCTTCTGAAGGACGTTCCGGAACGTCCATTCAGAAGGACGAGACTCCCACCCAGCCGTATATTTACAATGGCCCGGGTGGGAGGTGGTTAAACTATCAGGTGCTAAAGGGGTGTGACCACATATTAACACTACAAATTCTGGATGGACTATATGTGAACTAAATATCACTGTTTTTCATTGCATAGTTTGCTGGAAAGGGTGTAGCAGTGTGCAGAGTAGGATTGCCACATCATCCCTTTAAACCAGGACACATAAATTAGACAGGTTCTGAGGCTAATTTAATGCAGATAAGGCACTAAGTGAGTTTAATTACCAACTTAATCAGCCACAGAATCTATGTAATTAATGTGTGCCCTGGTTTAAAGGAATGAGGTGGCGGTGGCAGTGCAGAGGGTCCATCCAGAGTTTGTAGCTATATTGTGAGGGAACAAAATATCTAATGTACTCTAATAACAGACAGAAGATTTTATATATATATATATATATATATATATATATATATATATATACTGATGTTGCACCCATACTGGAATTGGTGCAAATGCTCTGATACTAAAACTGATACCTTTTTTACGATTCCATCCACTTGCATTGAGTTCTGTTAAATGAAGTCGCAAGCTGCAAAGAAATCAGGTGTTCAAATCGCACTGATCTGCGGCTTTGAAATCGGGCTTAAAGCGGAGTTCCGGGCACAGAAGTCATTTTTTAATAAACATACCCCCGGGACAGTCAGGGCTAGCACATTCCACAATGGCTAGCCTCTGATCTGTCCCGGTTCGCACTTACCTTTTAGAAGAAATACTTACTTATAAAATTTCTTCCACAGCGTTTCCATCTCTCTTGTGGGCAGCTGAAGCCGGCGCGGTCCTCTTCTGTGTCCTCTTCCGCGTCTTCTTGTCCCAGAATGCACCTGCACCGGCCCCTCTCGTCACTTCCGGTGCGGCGCCGCATTCCTTCACAGCTTCTGGGCATGCCCAGAAGCTGTTTAGCAGGGGAATGCGGCGTCACCCGGAAGTGACAAGCGGGGCCGGTGCCGTCGCATTGATTCCTGGGAGCGATGACGTTCAGCTCCCAGGAATCATCGCGAGGCAGGAAGTGACGTCGGAGCCGCGGCGCCGAGGGAGGAAGTACTCTGAGGTGAGTATTTACGATCTTCAATTAAAAGGTGAGTAAACAAAAAAAAAAAAAATAACTATCCAATTCCTTTTCAGGTAATGTTGAACTAGCGGAGGGGCACAAAAAAAAAATATCGTTTTTGTGCCCGGAACTCCGCTTTAAGTTGCGCAATTTCAAAGCCACAGAAGAACTGTTCTTCATAATTATTCACTTCCTGACCACCCGCCGCCTATTTACTGCGGCTGGGTGGCTCTCCTGCGCAAACTGATGTAAATCTATGTCGGACGCGCACGGGAAGCTAGGGGGCGAGCTCCCGCCACCACTCGGCAGCGGGGAAGCCGATGCGTGTGTCAGGCGGCTCCGATTGCTTCCTGACACCCACGATCGCTCCCCGCTGAGAGAGAAGGACGGTCGGCTGTTGTAAACACAGCCGACCGTCCTTCCCCCTGAAATGATCACAGAGCTCATGTGATCCTTCTATATAGGATCACATGTCTCTATGGTCATCTCGGAAGCCACACCCCCCACAGCTAGAATCACGCCCCTAGGATCACATTAACCCCTTGATCACCTATACTGTTAACCCCTTCCCTACCAGTGTCATTATTACAGTAACAGTGCATATTTTTAGCACTGATTACTTTAGTAATGTCACTGGTCCCCCAAAAGTGTCAAAAATGTCAGCTAGGGGTCAGATCTGTCCGCCGCAATGTCGCAGTCCCGCAAAAAATCGCAGATCGCCGCCATTACTAGGAAAAAAATGACATAAATCTTTCCCGTAGTTAGTAGACGCGATAACTTTTGCACAAACTAATCAAACTATTGCGATTTTCTTTTACCAAAAATATGTAGCAGAAAACAAATTGACCTAAAATGTTAAAAAATTTTGATTTTTAATTTTTTTTTTTTTGAGAATTTCATATAACAGAATATAAAAAATATTGTTTTTTTTTTTTTTTTTTCAAAATTGTCGCTTTTTTTTGTTTATAGCGCAAAAAATAAAAATTGCACAGGTGATCATATACCACCAAAAGAAAGCTCTATTTGTGGGAAAAAAAGGACATCAATTGTATTTGGGTAGAGCATCGCACGACGGGGCAATTGTCTGTTAAAATAACGCAGTGAGTGCCGAATCGCAAAATAGGGCCTGGTCATTAAGGGGGCAAATCCTTCCGGTCTTAAAGTGGTTAAATACGGTAATAATTTTTCATTTGTCAAAAAAAAAAAACAAATGTCACGACATTAAAAATAGGTATCAGTAATTGATATCAGGAAGTACTTGAGAAAAAGTATCAGTACTCGTACTTCCTCTTCTGGGGTGCCATATACAGCAAGATAATGCGTCTAATGCGACTCACTCCCGTGTCTCATGCGATTCACCCCTGTTTTATGCTATTCACCAAGCATTTGCAGTTACCTTTTTATCTCATTGTGCATCATTTCAAGTTTGACATACATTTCATATAACGTTATATATCCTTAGACAAACGGATGATACAAGTTTCTACAGATACCCATTTGTTTTTGGTCAGTGTCATGCGATCAAACATGACAGGATACCTTTTGCTACAAGTTTTCTCACCTAATCCCCACCTTGGCTCTGTGGATCCTAGTCCCTTCAGCTCCCGGGTCAGACTGTTGGCGCCTCCACCATTTGGTAGCAGCGTTTTGCCAATTCACTATGGCCTGATGTAAGTATGGTTTCCCATTTGGGTAGACACTTGGTGAATATCCATGCTTGCTGGCCGATTATAATGTTTATCAGACTTAAACACACACTATTTTTCATTTTTTGATAGGCTTACTCATGTATACTCCTGATGAGTGGGCAACAGACCCACGAAACGCGTCGAGTTTCAATACATGATATGTCACAACATGTAATACCGTAATTGTAATTTTGTTATGCTTTATATGCAATTGTCCAATGTTTATCAGTACATGCATTATGCTCATTGTATGCTGTTACTTTATTCAATTTTATGACAAGATTCTCTTGACCTTTATGCAATTTTGCTGCTGCAATTTTATTAGGTGTGTTTTTCTTGCACTTTGCTTGCCAGTTATGCTTTGTATATTTTGATTCAATAAATTACTATTTTTACTTGGTACCCTATATCCACATAATTTAAAGTCCCACAGGGCTATCCTCTCCTCATTTGCATTGTATTAAGGATGGAGGTGTTTATAGTTGACAATCTCAGACCATTCCTTTTCTCTTTTTTCAAAAAATAAAATAGAATCTACCTTTAGAATCACATAAATCACATAGAATCACATAAAATCACTTCCTTTTTCCTGCCAGAACTATATGTCCCCTGAGACACTGCTCCTCACATATTCACAAGCTTACTGACATGTATGCAGTGTGTACTGAGCTGTAGGTGTGCTGTACTGTGTATACTGACATGTATAGAGGGTAGGAATGGGCTTGGGCATGTTCAGGATCCCACAGACACGGAGACAGGCAGTGAGACAGATCCCGATCCACAGCTGCGCGGATCAGAAAATGTCTCACTGCTGTGTGCAGTGTCGGCTTCCTGGCGGGATCGTGCAGGTGGGATCCCAAACACGCCCAAACCCATCTCTATTTGAGGGTGTACTGAGCTATATGTGTGCTGCACTGTATTTCCTGATATGGATGTAGCACCCTGGTAGGTGCTAGGTAAAAGCATAATGGGCCTTGGCTGCCTAACAGCAGGGTCATGATTTTCAGCTGGACTGTCATGTCTCCCAGGTGTGACTGCTGAGAGAGGAGTCTCCCCACCAGCTCCATGAGAGGATTCTCATTGGGCAGTGGAAGAAACCCAATCAGTGGCTCATTCAGGCTTGTGACTACCCCAGAAGGCAGATTCTGCCGCAGAAGATTCTGGAAGTGGGTATAAGTTTGAGGGGAATGCATGACGCAGCATCTTTGGCAGGAAGCAGAGTCCCAGGAGGGAGGGTACGGCTGTCTCTCCTCCTGTCAGAAGGATCGGGTGTCTTGGGTGGCTGCCTGAGAGCCCAGAGAGAGAGCTGATCTGAGCTGCAGAGAGTATCTGGTGTGCCGAGGACCAGTGGAGATAGAGGGTTCAGTTCCAGGAAAGCATGTTTGTGAGTACTGTGAATTGCCCCTGAGGGTCTGCCTGAAGTGTAGAGGGGACCACTCCCATGAAGGTTCCAGGGATCCAGGAGCCAGCTAGTGTTAAAGGGGATACCTAGTGCAGAGGACCCTGAAGTGTTAGAGGAGGTGCCTAGTGAAGAGGACCCTGAAGTGTAGAGGGGGTGCCAGCGGTTGGGCCCTGAAGAGTCAAGTGTACAGTGTTAAGAGTTGCAGCAGCACAAGCAGTTATAAGGAGCTACCTCAGTCAGTGAAGGGCTGGAGGGAGCTGTTCACCAGACTTTTGAGCTAAACAGAGTGTCAGGAGTCAAATGTCTTACAGTCCTGGATTTTCTGAGTTAATCTGAGGATTAAAGTTGAAGTTTCAGCACAGTTCAGCAGAACAGAATCTTCAAGCGCCAGGGAGCGTTGGCCGACATTCAGCTGGCGTCAAGACAGCGCTAACAGGCATTTCTCTGTACAGTGTCCCAGTTGAACCTAGTTGAGCCAGAGGAGTATCCCACTTATTCCCTTCTCCCATCCCCATTATAAAATAAACAAAACAAACCAAAGATGCCGGAGTGGTCAATGTCTCAGTTCTCACACTTGGGTTTCAACTTAAATGTGTTGGAAGTGTTACCGGTAACGATGGCAGACCCACATCAGGCCCAATGCCTGAAAATACTGCTACATAATAATAAATAAATAATGCATTCTGTATGCAGGCCAACTAATCTGCTAACCCACTAATCGATTATGAAAAAAGTTGACAGCTATTTTCATAATTGATTAGTTGTCGATTGATCAATTGGTTGTTTCAGCTCCATAGAGAACAGTACAGCGTTTCCAGAAAATAAACCCTGCAGTAGTGGGGCCTAAGTAGATTATTAATATCTGTGCAGCTTTGTAAAATAATTATTTATTTTTTTGTTTTACCTGTAGGTCACTTGGGTTCCCTCAGATGCCTGGCCAAGAAAAATGCCTGGTTAGCATCCCCCCACATCCCGCCTTGTTGCTACAATGCAAAAAAGTTGTTTTTCTCTCTTGCTTGGAATGAGCATGCAATGGAGGGTAGGGCAGCAAAGTTATTTGGACATAATAGTACTATGCAATGAAATGTAGTAGAGATAGCCCATACATTAATCCACCCATAGGAAGTTGAGAAACCAGCATCTCTGATGAAGTGAGCAAAGGCTTGAGCATGTGCTACAATCTGAATATAAGGCTTTCTTAGTCGAGACTTTAAGGTGGCATGCAACAACATAAATAATATAATAAGGACAGTACAGTATGTCAGTGCCATATGGTAACACACAAGCAGGAGATCAAGGGTAAAATATTCCTGCAATGGACAAGGCGGACATCCCCAGTGAGGATCCCCCACAAAAGAGAAGCCAGAACTTAGTCCAGTCAGTGAGACCTTATTCGGCATTTAAATTACAAGACTATATATAGAGTTATGGGAACGGTTCATCCCCTCAGCTCCAACAATGATAGTAAAGAAAGAATTCTAAGGCATAGTGTAAGGATATACTGTCAGGAAGAGGATAAGAGGGAGGGGATAATCCCTGGTACCATTCCTTTGCCCATTGGACCAGTTCAGAAGTGGTGTTGTTGGATAGAAAAGCCATATTCCTGTAGAGTCCAATCTGCTGACAGCCTAAAGAGTTACTGCTGCTCAGGGGCTCTGGACTTCAGCTAATTGGCAGCTTTCAGCAAGAAGAAACACAAGCAATGCTGGAGGCAATTTACAGCACACTCTCATTTTGGTAGCATAATTATTAATGTGGAATGTACAGTATGTTCCTTTCTAAAGAACAATAACTTTTATCAAGTTGTTATGGGTAAAGTTCCACTTTAATGAATGTATGTGGGCCACCTATCAGGTGCTGAAATGATGTGTGACTACAGCACAGATTAAACAGTCGAGCGATACATAGGAACTCGGCAGCGACATAAGTAACCCAAGATAAAGGCTACAAACTGGATGGTGCTTCCTCCCATGGCACTTGGGGACGCTGGCCACAGCAGCTGCTCCATTCCTACAATAACAGGGGATGAAGCCATAACTGGCTGCAGAGGATTTAAAGAAGTTTCTTCTAAATGTGATTCTGGACTCCTGTTTAAACAGAAAAGGGATCCCTGTGTGGGAGGTGGGCTTTGGCACACTATGCTGTTATACCCTTATTGCAAAGCACAGTGTGCCTTTGTAAAGTTGTGTAGCACTGCCCCCCTAGAGGACTGCTGAGAATTACGTTTTCTGGATTTCCCCTGGGTTACCCTTAGCAACTGATAGCAAACAAACAGCATTGAAAGTCCTTGGCTCAGTCAATAATCAATCCAGGGGATGTTGTTTTTTTGTGTTTTTATTGAGAACTGGGATAGGAGAAGGGATGAGTGGGATACTCCAATTATGAACCATGCACAATCTTGAGGACAACTAGCTGTAATGTGCGACAAGGCCGCTGCTTCACCTTGCCACTGAAGTGAAGATAGTTTCAAAGGTTACTGTTTTAGTTATTCTCTTCAGGGTTCTGTAACTGGCATCCCCATTCCTCTCAACACCGGTGTGCTAACGCCTGTCCGCTGACCCTAGCTTCTGGAGTGGTCTCCTTACTGGCAGACCCCTGGGCAAGTTCCTCTGTACTCACGGACACTGTTTTTCCAGAGTCACCGTTGCCTACAAACTACACTTGTCAGCATCCACTGGACCTCTGCGTTTAGCAACACCTTCAACAGGCCGACTGCCAGGGCCGGATTAAGAGCATCATGGGCTTGGTGCTGAGGATTTTGAAGGGCCTTAAGGGCCGTGCCTTGGCATGCACCCAGAGGAGGAAGGGTGCAGCCATGCATGCCTAATTCAACATGGGATGCTGTCTCTGAAGCCCATAAACACATCCATGCATCGGCAACTGTCCCTCCTTGTCCGGCCTTCGTGCTGTGTGGGGAGGTTCTGAGGGAGCTGCCTGGGGAAGCGAGCATAGAAGCCAATAGCCCCTACGTTAATCTGGCCCTGCCGACTGCCTGTGACCACCTTTCGCAGCCACAGTCTCCTTCTGGGACTTGGCTTCCTGCCCAAAGACCACCTGCCACATGTGCCCTTGGCTTTTATAGCCTATCCCAGGATGCACCACTGTCTGTGCCAACCCACTGGGACAGCCACAAAAGCCTGTGCGTCACTGGCTGGGTTTCCTCTACTCATTGGATACAGTGGGGACACTCCCTCAGCCCAAATAAATCACACCCTGGACATACTGTATGTAACAGGCCTGACTGGAAATCCTGCTCCCTGATAAGCAGTAAGAGACACTAGGTTTTACCTGTCACTCTCCTGATAAGCAGGCAGAGCAAAAATACACTACCTACCTAGCACCTATCTAGGAGGGTGCTACAGTTGAAATTACAATTTAAATATGAGAGTGACTGGTTGATTACAAGAAAGTTCTCAATATATGTTTGAGTGGGGGAGTTTTGCGTAAGGGACACAGAGGTGCAGTGTGGCCCATCACATGTGGAATCAAACTGTCTCCCATATCCAGTCTTTGAACAGTTTCACTTTAATGGAGACCTCCGCAGACACACATACTGACCTTCATGATTCCACAAACTGCTCTGAAAGCAAAGGGGCCATAGGCTGCTGGAGTCATAGTTCACATAGCGCTATGGACTGCCCATGTGACAGTTCTGATTGGCCAAGTGCTGTCACATAGATGAGTCACATGTTTCGCCATACCCAGGAGTACCAGCTATTTCCTTGGAGTCTCAGCACTAAATCTGAGCAGCAAGGGGGCACAGGGAAGGTGTGTATATACTAGTGGGGTTAGGGGGATAAATACCCCATCAGGAGGTTGAAAAAAAATACACCTGCCATACACTGTGATTAAATCAGTTATATAATTACTTGTCTGTCAGTCAGGTTGCTTAAAGAGTAACTCTACTTTTGTTGAGGAAAAAACATTCCCATCTGGGCAATCTATGTACATTGCAGGGATTTTTAACAAACTTTTGTTATTCTGAAGAAATAGCGGCTTGTTTGTCTGTGTCCATGTGCACAGTGATACTTTATGGAAGCGGTTTTATAATTATCAGTAAGCTGCTGCACCTGCAGGGCTCTAATAAAGAAGGTTGCAGGGTCTGCATCCCTTTGTGTGTGATTTCCATTTGAGAGTATCTCAGCAAAAATGGCCTTTTTGTTGCAGGGGATGCCAAAAATCTTAGTGCAGACTTCTAGGAAGATCAGTAAGCCAATAACACAAGCAGAAAAGTGAATGTTGTGTACATCATGTGTGTGTAGCACCTTACAGGTAGGTGCTAGGTAAAGTATAGTGGGCCTTGGCGGCTTAACAGCAGGGCCATGATTTCAGCTGGCTGTCATATGTCTCCCAGGTGTGTCTGCTGAGAGGGGAGTCTCCCCACTGGCTCCATGAGAGGATTCTCATTGGGCAGTGGAGGTAACCCAATCAGAGACACACTCGGGTGGCGGCCTGGGAATCCAAAGAGTGTGGAGCTGAGCTGCAGAGGGCATCCGGTGTGCCAAGAACCAGCGGAGAGAGAGAGGGGTCCAGTTGCAGGAAAGCCTACAAAGGTCGTGAGTACTGTGGACTGCCCCTCTGGGTCTGCCTAGTGTCAGAGGGGACCACTCCGGAGAAGGTTCTAGGGATCCAGGAGTCAGCTAACTGTTAAAGGGGTGCCTAGTCAGAGGACCCTAAAGTATTAGAGGGGTTACCTAGTCAGAGGACCCTGAAGCGTCAGAGGGGGTACCTGCAGTTTGGGCCCTGAAGAGTCAGTGTACAGTGTGAAGTGTACAAAGTTGAGAGTTGCAGCAGCACAAGTAGTGACAAGGAGCTACCTCAGCCAGTGAAGGGTTAGAGGGAGCTGTTTCAGTGACTTTTGAGCTATACCAAGCAGCAGGAGCCAATCGCGCTGCTGTCTCAGCCAATGAGGAGGGGACTCCCAGGCAGCTTAAACACTCCTGCCAGATTGCTGGATAAATAGGGGCTCAGGGAAATACTAGGGGGGCTGCTGCACACAGGTTTTTTTATCCTAATGCATAGAATGCATAAAGGTAAAAAAAAAAAAACCTTCTGCCTTTACAATGCCTTTACCTGTAAAATCACTAACTAATTCTGGACCGGAAGGATTTGCCCCCTAATGACTAGGCCATTTTTTGTGATTCGGCACTGTGTTAATTTAATGGACAATTGCGGGGTCGTGCGACGCTGTACCTAAATAAAATGTATGTCCTTTTTTTCCCCACAAATAGAGATTTCTTTTGGTGGTATTTGATCACCTGTCCGATTTTTATTTGTTGCGCTATAAACAAAAAAGAGCGACAATTCTGAAAAAAAAAAAAAAAAACAATATTTTTCACTTTCTGCTATATAACATTCCCAAAAAAAAAAAAATGTAAGAATCAAAATGTTTTAACATTTTAGGCCAATTTGTTTTCTGCTACATATTTTTGGTAAAAGAAATCACAATAAGCTTATTTTGATTGGTTTGCGCAAAAGTTATCCCGTCTACTAACTACAAGAAAGATTTATGTAATTTCCATTGTTTTTTTTTCTAGTAATGGCGGCGATCTGCGATTTTTAGTGGGACTGCGACATTGCGGCGGACAGATCGGACCCCTAACTGACATTTTTGACACTTTTGGGGGTACCAGTGACATTACTACAGTAATCAGTGCTAAAAATATGTACTGTTACTGTAATAATGACACTGGCAGGGAAGGGGTTAACACAGTGGGTGATCAATGGGTTAAATGTAAGCCTAGGGGAGTGTTTCTAACTGTATGGGGGCGGGGCTTTTGAAATGATCATAGAGTAAATCTGCGGCGGCTGGTCCTTAAGTGGTTAAATATTACCAGCTTCCAAATCTGAGAGCTATTTGCTAAGTCAGAAAGCAACACTTTTTCTTTTTATAGCCTCATTCACACAGGCATCCAAAGTGCAACCTTTGAATGCATACAGTTTTTGTATGCATCTAAATGCAGCACTATAGGAACCAATGACTCAACAGCATGTGGGGCCATACATACGTTCAAGTTTTACACGTGTAAATGCATGTAGATTTGTGTATGCATACATGCAGAAAGCTGTTCGAAGAATTGTACATGTCAAGTGAGAACCTTAGGGGCAAACTTTTTGCAGTATCTTCCGCTAACTCTGCCAGAAAGAACATACACTTCCACCTATAGGAATGAAGCCACAGTGACACTCCAAGAACTTTTCTTTACCATGGTTACCTGGGTTGCTAAAAACAATGTGGTTTATGAGCAGCTCATCTCTGGAAGCATAGCCCCATCTGCTGGCTTCCCAGGGAAATAGAAATCAGTCCTAATAGCAGTAACATCATTTTTTCCATTGGAGCTCTGACAAGACAAGGCAAGGATCAGCCAGAAACAACCATGGATAATACAGAAAAAATATATACATCATTTTTTTTTTTTAATTGCTTTCATATAAAAAAGTTTATTAGAGGTTAAAGTGTATCTAAAACCTAAAAACCTAGTTGTGATATATTGCAGCTTACCTATCATTTAGATGTGGTGGCTACATTACTTTTCTTTTTTTTTTTTTAGGCTAATCTTATCACTTCCTGTGACAGCATAAACAAAGTTATCTCTTTTTTGGAGACTACTAGTCAACCTACAATGTTAGGCCTCTTGCACACAGGAGTAAAAAAAAGCCACACTTTTTACTGATTTGAAATGAGATGCATCTATGGAACCATGCACACAGCTTAGTAAAAGATCAGTTAGCCCCGGTTCACACTTATGCGAGTGCGGGGTTCGCATGTAATGTCGGAGCGCACTGCTCCTTCATTACATGCGATCGGCTGTGCGGTGTGAGTTTAGCCATACACTTTGTATGGCTAAATTCGCACCGCACCCGCAGCAAACACGCACAGGGACCCTTTTTGGCAGCCGCATCAGGATCGGATCGCACAGCGGTTCACACTTGTGCGATCCGATCCTGTGCGAACTGCGAGATCGCACTGCGATATGCGATCAAACTGGGGGTGTCGTTAAGATTACATTGACACCCCCAGCGTATCGCATATGGCAGTGTGAACTGCCGGGGGTGCGTGTGCGATGCGGGAACAGGCTGCGGATTCGCAGCCTTCCCGCATCGCATTAGTGTGAACCGGACCTAATACAGCGTTGAGTACAAAGCAGTAAAACAATAGAAACAAACAATAGAACATTTTACATTTAAATGCAGTCATTTACTAATCTAAAAGCATGTTTACGCGAGTATAAATTAGAATAACGGAAAATTGATATCAAATAGTTACCGTAATTTTCCTTTCCTGATGGACTCCATGGCAGCATACGTTCGGGTAGGCCCCGCCTCCTCTCCTACCTCATAGGACCCCACTCCCATAAATCTTTGCTCCCTTTCAGCATCAGTTTTCTATAACTAGCCTACTCAGGAATTGGGAGGGGACTCCTGCTGCCATGGAGTCCATCAGGAAAGGAAAATTACGGTAAGTATTTGATATCAATTTTCCGTTTTCCTGACAGACTCCATGGCAGCATACGTTCGGGAAATAACTCGCTATACATTCCCGGGTGGGAAGATGCTGAACAAGGAAAATTTTAATTGGCACCGTCAACTGACAGGACTTTAACGCCAAAATTAACAGAGGATAATGCAGCAGGTTCAACACAATAATGGGAAAGAAAAGTGTTGATAGATGACCAGGAGGCTGCCCTGCAGATCACATCGGGCGCGACATGCTTAGAGACTGCCCAAGACGTAGAAATGCTTCTAGTAGAATGAGCCATAACCGCCTCTGGAGGAGCCAAGCCCTTTGCTCTGTATGCCCACTGGATAGCCTGGACAATCCATGCAGCCACCGCTCTACAAGAGGCACGCATTCCCCTTTTTTTTTTTTTTTTTTTTTTATGGAGAAGGACAAAAATAAATTCCGACTGATGGAAGGCGGATGTAGTATCCAACCAAGTATTGTTTCAGAGTATTACCCACGTAAGGGGATGAACTGGAGATCCCTCATTGGATCTGAAGGTGGGAAGGACTATTTCCAAATTTTCATGGAAGACAGAGGACACTTCAGGATTTGACCCTAACATAAGGATTAGGACCACTCTTTCCTGGAAGAAGGTCAGAAAAGGCTCTTTGTAACCTAGATTATGCACTTCAGAGACCCCTTTGGCGGAGATAATAGCCACCAAAAAATACTGTCTTCAGCGTAAGCTCCATGATTGACATGGAAGCCATATCCACAGAAAAAAAGAAAAAAAGAAATCCAAGACTAGCTGAAGAACCTATTTTGTGAATCTTGGTTTTCTCTGAAGCTTGAGCCTGACTGCGCCTTTGAAAAATTGTTGGACTAGTTGATGTTTTGCCCATGAAATTCCAGTGAAGGCCGAGATGGCCAAGACTTGCACCCGGAGAGAACTGATCGACAGGGGAAAGAACCAGACCAGATTGCAAAACACTCAGGACCTGTTGGATTGTAGGTGTGTCCACTGGACCAGACCCCGGAACTTGATGACTAATGAACTTAGCCCAGATCCTCTCATAGACATTGTAGGTGATACCTCTTCTTGAATTCATCAGGGTAGGAATTACCTCTTCCGGACATCCAAGGGCCTCCAACCTCCCCCTCTCGAGAACCAAGCCTTGAGGTGCAAACGTGTTGGGCATGGATGTAAAGTAGGACCCTGTGAAAGGAGGTCTGGCCTGAGGGGTAGAGAGATTGGATCCCTGAAGCTGAGAAGAGACAACAGGGGAAACCAGGGCCTATTGAGCCAGAAGGGAATTATCGCTAGGACTTCTACTTCCTCCATTTTCAGTCTCCGAAGGAATTGAAGAATTATTGGCACTGGTGGAAAAGCATAGGCAGCTAGGAAATTCCGGCTGTCCGTGAGGGCAACTATCCCGAAGGCTTGAGGGTCCTGGAACTTCGCATAGTATTTCCGGAATTTTCTGTTGCCGGGGGTCACAAAAGATCCACTTCTGGAGATATCCCCAGAGACAGAGCCCACTCGAACACTTCCAGGTGAAGAGACCACTCAATGTTGACGAGTTTGTATCTGGACAGAAAATCTGCTTCCACATTCAGTACTCCTGGAACAAATACTGCCGAGAGATTGGCCAGAGGTTGCTGGGCCCATGACATGATCGGTACTGTTTCCTGGAGAAGGCAGCTCGCAGTTCCAGAATATTGGGCACCACTCCGTGAGCAGAAAAATTCCACCTGCCTTGTGCCACTTCTGATAGACAGTGGGCCCCCCAACCGTTACTGCTGGCATCGAAGGTTATCGTGACTCAGGAGATTGGGCAATCGAATGGCAATTTGTGAGATTTACCCGAGGTAGCCACCAAGGAAGGCATCCCCTCATGAATGGGGCCAAGTGAATAACCTGAGACCCGTTCTCTGTCGTCCATTGCTGGAGGAAACCCCTCTGGAAGGGCCTCAGCTTCCACAGAGCCCACTTCACCATGGGGATGTAGCCACGAGAGTCCCCACTATCTTCAGACACTGGCGGGCAGTGAGACGGGAGGCAGATAAGACAAGAGCAACCCTGCTTTGAGCCCCCAGGATTTTTTCCCTCGGGTAGGGATATGGTGCATTTTATTGTGTTGAATAATGCCCCTAGGAACACAAGAGACTGTGTTGGTACCAGAAGGCTCTTTTCGAGGCTCAGAATCCATCCAAACTCTTGGAGAATGGAGGTCACTTGCTCCAGATGTAACAGCTGAGATCTGTCCTGGGACAGAAGAAGCAGGTCGTCCAAATAATGGTTTAACCTGATACCCCTGATCCTGATAAGGTCTTGGAAAACGTACTAGGCGATGTTGAAAGCCCGAAGGGGAGATATGTGAACTGCATGTGAGCATGACCGATGGAGAATCGGAGGAACTGTTGATACTCTCTTGCCACTGGCACATGAAAGTACGTATCCTTCGGATCTATGGATGATAGCCAGTCTCCTGGAAGAACAGATTGCTGGATTGTGACTAGGGACTCCATCTTAAATTTTTCCCGACGGATAGATCTGTTGAGATACATGAGGTCTATTACAGGCTGCCAAGTGCCATTTTTCTTCTGGACAAGGAAGAGAGGTGAATAGACTCCCAGACCCCTTTTCGCTTCAGGAACTGGAACTACAGCTCGTTGAGCCAATAGGATGTCTAGATAGGTAAGAAGAACCTTCATTTTTTCTCTGAAGAAGGAGGAAGCTATGTAGCGATGAACCTGGGCTTGGGAACATTATTGAACACCCAAGAGTGCCCCTGGAACACTATGTCTAGGACCCAGGGATCCTGGATCGAGGCCGCCCAGAAGTCCCGAAATTGGAG
The DNA here is from genome assembly GCF_965119305.1 of Pelophylax lessonae. Lineage (NCBI taxonomy): Eukaryota > Metazoa > Chordata > Amphibia > Anura > Ranidae > Pelophylax > Pelophylax lessonae. The sequence goes on from NC_138778.1 coordinate 115,402,779, forward strand.
CAATCTGGCTCCTACCAGGAATGCCTGGGCGGGCCCAACCTCAGAAAGTTTTTGTGGCCTCCTGGTCACCCGATAAAGTGCCTTTTGGGCCCTTCTGGAAGGTAGACTGTCTTGACTTCCAACCTCTCCCATAACTCTCACCCGGACTGTAGCTGCGTGCTTCCCTAGAGTGGCTTACATTCTGTCTCCTTGGAAAGGAGCGCTACTGGGCGCCTGGACGTTTATCCTGAGGGAGGAACCCAGATTTACCGCCCGTGGCCCGAGATATGGCCGCATCCAACTTGCTCCCAAAGAGGGAGAACCCTCAAAGGGAATCCGGCACCACGCCTGTTTAGAAGCAGTGTCAGCCACCCAAGTGCGAAGTCAAAGGGCACGCTTAGTCATGACTGAAGACAGCATAACTCGGGCCAAAAGGCAATGATGTCTCCCCAAAGAAAACCCGCAGCCATCTACGGCTCCTGGCCGAGAGATACGCCCGTTTTAGGTCACGTCAATCCTCCTATGCAAAGGATCCTTAAATGACACCGTATCCATTGGAAGAGTGACATGAATCACAAGACGCATCACAGCCGCATCCACCAGGGGGGGGGGGGGGGCGACTCCAGGTGCTTCACCTCTTCCTGTTTAAACAGATAAAGCTTTTCCAATTTTGTGGTCATGGAATTTTTCACTTCCACCTTGCTCCATTCTTCGGGAATTATGTCTCCCAGCTCCCCTAGGAAGGGAAAGTTCAAGCGTTCCTTACATAACTGCTTGAAAAATTTCTTCTGCTTTGGGGGGAGACGGCAGGTTCCTCCCAATCAAGGGCTTCTCTTACTGCCCTTACTAAAGGAGAGACAAGGATTAACTCAAAACCTGTACCGGAGTAATCCGAATCTGACTCAGATTCCAAGGAAGAATGGAAGGATGGCTGGACTGTGAGGATTTAAAAGGATCTTGAACTAGGAGATCTCTTTCTGGTGAGCGAGATGGCCCTGCAGAAGTACTTGGCTGATGTAGCTCCGCAAGGGAGTCCTTGAGGACTCTGCGCACAACCTCCTCAATATGTTGGTCCGAGTTCTCCCTTTCACCCGTAGCTTTGGCATAGCAGGGATAACACAGAGAGGAACCATCTGGTACTGGGATACCACACCCCCAGAATTCCTTCCCGTGCGGCCGCTCTGAATGACCATGGGGATTAATAGCGGAAGACTGTCCATCATGTCCCCTACCATGGGGGGAGCTGCGCCTGGACCTGGACGAGGAGTGCTGGCGTTGCGTTTTTGAAATGTCTGTCTTCGCTGCTTGCGCTGGGCTGCTGGTCAGACCTAGAAGAGCTGGAGACAGACAGGCACAGGATAGAAGAGACAATAGCTGAGAAAAACACCTAGGCTCCCAACCCCCTCATTAGACCAGCACATACCTGGTATGAGCAGGCTGGCCACTAGGGGGCGGAGACGTGTCCATATGTAAAAAAGGGCTAAAAACTCTTCCTTAGCTAAACACATGGAAAAACAGTATGCTTGAGCATCTACAGTTCAGAGTCCCCAAAAATAGCCATTATTCAGAAAGAAAACCAGAATCATACCATAAATAACTAAGCCAGAGTCTGGGGGAGGCTGTATATCCGTGCCGACCTTCCCACCAGCTCTGACACAATAAGGGGTTAAATAGGCTGCCGCGGCCGCGAACGCCACCACGCATGCGCGAGTGACGTCACGCATCACCCCCGCGCATGCGCACCAAATCTCGTACCCGGCGGCTACTGCGCATGCGCTGGAGCGCTGCGCAACCCGGAAGTGGCGGCCGCGACCGGACCGGGAGCTGGGACAGTAAGTAACTGAAAAACAGACAACAGCCTAACGATGTATTAGAGGGGAATCTGGACTGTATTAAAGTACAAGAAAACCATAAATATAAACAGGGATGCAGTAACACTATAATCCATGATTAGCAAGGCAGAAAACACACATAGAGAGAAAAAGAAAAAAGGGTCCCATAACAGGGCTTACCATCCTGCCCAGAGCAGGGGATGGGTCCAGGAGACGCAACACCAGGCAGAATCTTCGGGCAAAATAAGGCCACCCGCAGCAGCCGGGCTCTCTCGGCCAGACCACAAAGCTCCTGCTGAGGGTCTCTTCTATTGCCCCCTCCATACCCTGCTAATAGCAAGGGCTTAGCGGAGGCTCCGTGACCCAATCCTGCTTCCAGTATATAGGACCGTTTCGTAGGAACATAACACCGTATGTATGAGGAGGACAAAAAAGGAACACTGATGCTGAAAGGGAGCAAAGATTTATGGGAGTGGGGTCCTATGAGGTAGGAGAGGAGGCGGGGCCTACCCGAACGTAAGTTCCAAAAAAGATAAGTGCTATACAGCACCCCCTTTCCTGCGCTCGGAACCTGAACGTATGCTGCCATGGAGTCTGTCAGGAAATTACAACACTGGCAATGAAGAATAATTTTACTTGTCTATATGTTTACCCACGTTTACTCATCTATACTCAACATTACTCAGGTCTTTACACACAATTTATTTTACTCACAATTTTTTGTTAACAAGTTCTTGAGTAAACATCAGTAAATTATATATGTGTAAGGCCTCTTTCACACGGGCGTTCCGTATGTCTGTATATCTCCGTTTGCGGGTGATATACGGACATAATGCATGTCAATGGGATTGCGGATGTCAGCGGATGACTATCCGCTGAAATCCGATCAGTTCTGTTCCGTTTTTTGGAACGGAACAGAACCCTATTTATCTTCCGTTTAAAAGACGGAAAGGACACAAAATCGGATGTCAGCGGTGTCATCCGCTGACATCTGCAATCCCATAGACATACATTATGTCCGTATATCATCCGCAAACGGATGGTATGATATGCGGACATACGGAGCGGATGACACAAGTGTCATCCATGTCCGTTAAAAAAAAAAAAAAAAAGTGCCGGAGCGGATCGCAATACGGTTCGCTCCGTGTGAAAGAGGCCTAACTGGTCTAATGGAGATAAACAAAGACAGAAGTCCAGCCTGTGTGACAACCAAGGCTACTTCCAGAGATACAATGGAGAAGTGAGTTAGTCTAGTTGAAAAAAGGCCCAAATTCATCTGGCTCAACCAATAAAAAAACAAAAAACAGTAAAGAAAACACAACCACACAATCCAATATACACAATCCTATACCCACAGTTGATCCAGAGGAAATCGAAAAAAAAAAACATCCCGAAGTACAGCAGGGGAAAGAATTCCTTCCTGATCCCCTGAGAGGCAATCAGATTTTCCCTGGATCAACTTTACCTATAAATATTATATTATTTACACCTAGGAAAAAATCCAGGCATTTTTTAAAGCAATCTAGTGAGCTAGCCAGAACCACCTCTGGAGGGAGTCTATTCCACATTTTCACAGCTCTTACTGTGAAGAAAACTTTCCATTCTTGGAGACGAAACCTGTTTTCCTGTAGACGTAAAGAGTGCCCCCTTGTCCTCTGTGATGACCTTAAATTGAGTAAATCAACACCAAGTTCACTATATGGACCCCTTATGTATTTATACATGTTGATTATATCCCCCCTTAATTTCCTCTTCTCAAGAGAGAATACCTCCAAGTTCCTCGAATCTATCCTCATAGCGTAGCTCCTCCATGCCTCTTATCAGTTTGATTGCTCTTCTCTGCACTTTCTCCAGTTCCCCGATATTCTTTTTGACTGGTGCCCAAAATTGAACTGCATATTCTGGGTGAGGTCCTACTAATGATTTGTACAGGGGCAAAATTATATCGCTCTCTCTGGAATCCATGCCTCTGTTAATACAAGAAAAGTCTTTGCTTGCTTTGAAAACCACAGCTTGGCATTGCATGCTTTTATTAAGCTTATGATCTACCCAGTGCCATCTTAAGAGCATTATAGGCCCCCCCGGGCAATGCAATGCACTGGGGCCCTGCCTACACAATCACCCACAAGAATAAACATACAAATTATCGATAAGGCAATATTTACTGTTACCTCCAACAAAATCAGTGTTTAAATATTAACAAAATGTTTGGACAATATAACACGAGCTTGAAAAACAAGAAATTACAGACGGAAATGGCACAGTACGAAAGCACTATGAATTATTTTTTAAATTTGCGATACTTATTTGTAGATAATTCTTTTATAATTGGCTTGAAGTCAATGGTCTTCAGGATGTAATTTTCTATACACATGAGTGAAAGCCAGTTCAAACGCTACTGCCCCATTGTGTTGCGAAGCTCATTTTTTATTACACAGCGTCCCCCCCATGGACCTCTTTATATTACACAGCCCCCCTCACTGTTTGTTTAAAAAAAAAAAAAATCTGATCGCCGTAGAGATCTGCTGAGATTTATACTTTCTAGATTCCCCTGGGTTACCCTTAGCAACTTATAGCAGACAAACAAGTCCTTGGCTCAGTCAATAATCAATCAATCCAGGGGATGTTGGTTTTTGTGCTTTTATTGAGAACTGGGATAGGAGAAGGGATGAGTGGGATACTCCAACTATGAACTATGCACAATCTTTGGGACAACTAGCTGTAGTGTGCGGCAAGGCTGCTGCTTCACATTGCCACTGAGGTGAATATAGGTTGAAAGGTTCCTTCTTTAGTTACTCTGTTCAGGGTTCTGAAACTGGCATCCCCTTTACTCTCAATACCAGCGTGGTCCCCTTCCTGGCAGACCCCTGGGCAAGTTCCTCTGTACTCACAGGCACTGTTTTTCCAGAGTCACCGTTGCCTCCAAACTCCACTTGTCAGCATCCACTGGACCTCTGTGTTCAGCAACACCTTCAGGTTCACCAGGCCGACAGCCTGTGACCACCTTTCCCAGCTGCAGAAGGAGACACAGCCGTACTCTCCTTCTGGGACTTTGCTTCCCACCCAAAGGCCCACTGCCACATGTACCCTTGGCTTTTATAACATATCCCAGGATGCACCACTGCTTATGCCAACCCACTGGTATATTCCCTCTCTCTGCTATAGCCACTCAGTTTTGTTACAAGCAGTGTCGCTGTGTCCGTCAATCAATATCGGTGAAATGGATTATACAGTGAGTCAAAAATCCCATTTTCTCTTTCGTTTATTGACGGACACAGCTCCTGATATTCATAACCATTAGGACGTCCCAAAGCAGTGTTAAACATGAGGGTTGGAACAACAAAAGAATTCCCAAGGCTAAACATAAGCCAACCAGACAACTGGAACCCACCTAAAAAAAACAACACCTTCAAAGAGGATCAGGTCTTCTTAAACAGCAGCCTGCAAATCCTTGCGGCCAAAAGAAGCATCCACAGATGCCAACACATCCACTTTATAAAACTTTGTAAAAGTGTGCACCGACGACCAGATGGCCGCCTTGCAAACCTGCATCACTGGCGCCTGATCACGGAAAGCCCAGGAGGCACTAAGCACCCTAGTAGAGTGCGCCTTGACAGGGAAAGGAGGAACCTGACCCCTGATGGAAGGTCAAGATTTGAGCCACTGAGAAGAAGCGAGGAAGAACCCCAAGAGACTCACACCACGCAATATACAGGGAATGTGTACGGCAGAGAGGGCTGGAACGAATCGTTCTTCCCACCTTAGAATGCCAGCTCCCTCCAGAGCCGCCAGGACACTTCTTGTGCCCCCTTTCATGATTGATATAAGCCACAGCAGTGGAATTGTCTGATTGAATGCACACTGAACAACCCTGAAGATGATCCAGACACAGTCTGATTGCTCGGAGTTCCAAGACATTGATCAGGAGTCTGGACTCTTCCAGCATGCAGAACCCTTGGGCAGAATGCTTGCCGAGTACGCCTCCATAGCCGGACAGGCTGGCATCCATTGTGACCACTGTCCAATACAAGGGGAGGAAGGGATTTCTCACATCTACAGTAAGTGCCGGAGAACGAAACCACCATATCAGGGACTCCTTCGAGCCCCGACTCAGCCAGAGACTGCGGAAGTCTTGTCCTATTTGGTCAGAATTTCCTTTTGCAGGGACCTCGTATGGAGCTGTTCAAACGGAACCGCCTTGAAGGTAGACACCATCAGGCCCAGCACCCACATGCTGGACAGCAGGATGCGAATTGCAGCCTGAAATTTCTGGAGTTTGTCAAGACGAAAGAGCACTCTGGCTAAGGCTGAGTCCAGAGTCAGGCCCAGATAGTCCAGCTTTGTGGACCGAACCAGAGCAGACTTCTAAAAATTCAGGACCCAGCCAAACTCACGCAGAGTTCACATTGTGATCTCCAGGTTCTCTACCAGAGCAGAGCGAGACTCCGCTCGCAGAAGGAGATCGTCCAAATAGCCCAGTCCTGCGATCCCCCCGTTGACGTATAAAGCTAGCACCGGGGCTAACACTTTTGTGAAGACCCAAGGAGCAGATGCAACACCAGGGTAACGCCACAAACTGATAATAAAGAAAAAATGAATCTGCGCTACTTTCTTAGTGAGCAGAAGCCCACTGTGATAAATATAAAATACCTAGTGCATTCAAAATATACTCCTGCAATGTGTTATAAAATCATATGACCATAATAACTGAACACAAAATACATATATCACAAATAAAGTGACTATGTGCAAAAGTAGGTGCTAGACCTCTTTAGACCTCTTTACAAATTGATAATAGTCCTCTCCCACAGCAAAGCGGAGAAAACGCTGGTGACTGACACATATTGGAATGTGAAGGTAGGCATCCTTGATATCGATAAAGGTGAGAAAATCCCCCGCAGGGATGCCACCACCATTTGAATGGACTCCATTCTGAACTTTTGTACCCGCACAAAGTTGTATAGTGCCTTGAGGTCCAGGATTGGATGCAATTTGCCTTCCTTCCTGGGAACCGTGGTCGGAAACCGGACATTCACCCCCAAAGGAACAGGTCTTGTAAGTCTGGAGACAGGCGCTAGTTGGGAGGAAAACACCTTGCCGGGGGACAAGAGCGAAACTCGATCTTGTAGCCGGACTCAATGATGTTGTGGACCCACTTGTCTTGCACCCGGGAAGTCTACGGGTCTGGAAACCAGCGAAGATGTCCCCCCCCCCCCCCGATACGGGTCAGGGTGCACCTTCATGCAGAAGGAGCCTTGTCCCCGGGTCTGGATAAGCCCGATCTTGGTTTGCCAGACCAGGTTCATTTGGATCCTCCAGAAGAGGATCTGAAAGGCTTCAAGCTCTTGTCAGTTGACCCTGAGGGACAAAAAACTTCTTATGAGCTGAGAAGGAGAGCCCACGTCTACGATGAAGTTCCTTGCCCTTAGTGGCCTGCGGAAGAAAAGTACTCTTCCCCCTTGTGAGACCTTAAATTATGTCATCCAGGGTAGCTCCAAACAGGCGATCTCCTTGAAAAGGAAGCTCAGTCAAGGCCTTTTTTGAAGTCTGATCCGCAGAGCAGCACTTGAGCCAAAAAAACACGTTGAAGGACCACTGCCAAAACAGAGAGGTGAGCCATCAGGGGAGCCGCATCCAAAGATGCATCACAGATAATCTGCAGCCCCTGGACCAGCTGGTCAGCCAACTCAGCAAAGGCAGGGGGGAGCTGTTCCCCCTCCAGGTCACAGTGTTAGAGCTTAGCCTACTCAATCAGTGTTTGCGACATTAGGGCAATGGTGAATATCGGCCTCATTGCCGAACCAGCCAGAGTGTACATAGTGCGGGCCACAGCCTCCGCCTTCCAGTCAGCCGGATCCTGACTCTTTAACCAGAATCATGGTTGCCCTTTTTCTTTTGGAAACTGGAGTGTCCACCACCGGTGGCACAGTCCTCTTCTTAAGAAGGGACTCCTTATAAGGGTAACGCCTAGTAAAGCGCTTAGGGACCCCATGGGGACGCTTTGGTCGTCCCCACTCTTTAGCGACAATTCTGTCAAAATAGGCAGGGAAAGGAAACACCTTTGTCGCTCTGGATGGCCTGTCCCTGTCGCAGCTTTAGCTGCGTCCTCCATCTTCAGGGTCTCATGCACAGATACAATCTGTGCATCCACCAGCGCCTTTTTGTGCACGGTCGCAGACATGGAGGAAACATCCTTACTATCAGAGGATTCCAGGCGCGTGGTTGCAGACCCAGCAGGGTGACTCGCATTCGGGAAGCTGAATCAGATTCAGGATCTGATGAGAAAGAGGAAGGCGGGGGGTGCTTTTTGCTGGCCTGTCACCCGCAAGCCAACTCCACCCGGGACACAATGGACTCCAGGACCGCTGTCAGTGCATGAATGGATGGTTTGGACCCAGAGGGCACCGCAGCCTTAGAAAGGGAATCAGGTGGGGAAATGTGCTCCAAAGACTCCATTAGTCACCAGGGGGACCCCACAAAAAGTGTAAAATGCTGCTAAGGGACAACCAGGGCCGGACTGGCCTACCGGGATACCGGGAAATTTCCCGGTGGGCCGCCGACCCTGGGGCCGCTTTAAGATAGGGCCGCCCGCAGCCGCTTTAAGCATTGGGGCCGGGCCGGCCGCTGTGATGATGGCCGCGGCGCTGCAGCTCCAGACAGAGAGTGACTCTGTGACGCTGTGAGCGGCTACGTCAGCCGCTGTGAGCGGCATGACGTCACCTCCGGCGGGGGCGGGGGCGGCTGCGCGCGGTGGATCAAGTCTGAGTGACTGTAGTGTGGCTGCCTGCAAGACTGTCAGGGCGCCGACTCTGCATGACATGGCACATGGGATCATCATCAGGACTTGGAGGAAGGTATGTGAGCACCATACTGCTGGAGGGGGGCAAACAACTTACACTGCAACTGTACTGGGGAGTGAAGGTGGGGGGCTTACTAAGGAGTCTTTACTGGAAGGTGGTCTGTACTGGGAGGGGGGCTTACTGAGGGGTCTGTGCTGGCAGGGGGGCTTACTGAGGGGTCTGTACTGGCAGGGGGGCTTACTGAGGGGTCTGTACTGGAAGGGGGGCTTACTGAGGGGTCTGTACTGGCAGGGGGGCTTACTGAGGGGGTCTGTACTGGGAGGGGGGCTTACTGAGGGGTCTGTACTGGGAGGGGGGCTTACTGAGGGATCTGTACTGGCAGGGGGGCTTACTGAGGGGTCTGTACTGGGAGGGTGGGCTTACTGAGGGGTCTGTACTGGGAGGGGGGCTTACTAAGGGGACTGTACTGGGAGGGGGGCTTACTGAGGGGTCTGTACTGGGAGAAGGGCTTACTGTGGGGTCTGTACTGGGAGGAAGGCTTACTGAGGGGTCTGTACTTGAAGGGGGGCTTACTGAAGAGTCTGTACTAGGTGGGGGGGCTTACTGAGGGGTCTGTATTGGGAGGGGGGCTTACTGAAGGGTCTGTACTGGGAGGGGGGCTTACTAAGTGGTCTGTACTAGGTGGGGGGGGCTTACTGAGGGGTCTGTACTAGGTGGGGGGGCTTACTGAGGGGTCTTTACTAGGTGGGGGGGCTTACTGAGGGGTCTGTGCTGGGAGGGGGCTTACTGAGGGGTCTGTGCTGGAAGGGGGTTTACTGAGGGGTCTGTGCTGGAAGGGGGCTTACTGAGGGGTCTGTGCTGGGAGGGGGCTTACTGAGGGGTCTGTACTAGGTGAGGGGAGGGATTACTATGGGGCAGACTTGTATAAAGTACTCGAAATTTCTACTTGAGTAAAAGTACAAGTGCTAGATCAAAAAATTACTTGAGTAGAAGTGGAAGTGCTCTCAGAAAAAGTTACTTAAGTAGAAGTACTAAAGTATTCAACATTTTTTTTACTTAAGTATTGCAAGTAGTTTTTTCAAAAAATTTGCTACTTAAGTACTAAAAGTAAAAAGTGCCAGTAGTTTTGAAAAAAAAATTTCTACTCAAGTACTGGAAGTAGAAGTACAAGTACTGTGTTATGTAGTTATTAAAGAAAGAAGTCAAAAGTTTGAACATCATATTGTTTTTATTATTTCAAATGATTTATTCAAATGATTAACCTGTGTTTGTTAGTAGTTTCTTGATGCACTTTAAGCGCTGTAGCACCATTTATTTGTTTGTTTCATATTTTCTTTTTATTGGAAAGATTTGGTATAGCAGCTTTTATTATACACAGCCTTTATTTTCGTATGCGCTGATTTACAAATGACATTATACACATTTTTTTGAGCTTTATGCAACCTGCCATCTACTGTTCTGGCAGTGGTATTTTTTTTAAAAGTAACGAGTAACTATGCAGCACAAAAAAAAATATACTTGAGTAGAAGTATCGAAATCATCGAAAAAATGTAGTGAAGTAAAAGTAGAAGTAGGAGAAAAAAATTCTACTCTAGGAAAGTACAGATACCGCATTTCGGTACTTAAGTACAGTACTTAAGTAGTTCTACTTCGTTACTATACATCTCTGCTGTGGGGTCTGTACTAGGGGAGCTTACTGAGGGGTCTGTACTGGGAGGGGGGCTTACTGAGGGGTCTGTACTGGGAGGGGGGCTTACTAAGGGGTCTGTGCTGGAAGGGGGGCTTACTGGGGGGTCTGTACTGGGATGGGAACTTACTGAGGGGTCTGTACTGGGAATGGGGCTTACTGAGGGCTCTGCACTAGGTGGGGGGGCTTACTGAGGGGTCTGCACTAGGTGGGGGGCTTACTGAGGGGTCTGAACTAGGGGGGCTTACTGAGGGGTCTGTACTGGGAGAGGGGCTTACTGAGGGGTCTGTACTGGGAGGAGGGCTTACTGAGGGGTCTGTACTGGAAGGAGGGCTTACTGAGGGGTCTGTACTGGGAGGAGGGCTTACTGAGGGGTCTGTACTAGGTTGGGGTGGCACTGGTATAATGACGCAATGCTATGGGGCTGGTATGTCATTTTTTCCAGGGCTGGTTTTCATACCCAGTCCGGCCCTGGGGACAACCCCCATCTCGCTGGCAGCACAACCCCGTCGCCAGGCACAAAGCACCAAGTGATCCTCGGTAGAGAAGGAGAGGACCCCACCAGACTCACCAGGAGAATCTGCACTACACGTACGGTTATCAGGAAGTAAAATGATCCAGAAGTCAGCACCAGGGGATGAGGAGGGGCTCCCACCGCCGAAATCGCCGCCTACAGGGCTCCACCATCATGGCCGCCGCTATTTCCAATGGCAAACCACAAGAAAATGGATGCTGGACTACACAAACATGGCCGCCGTATATAGAAACACACAGGCTACAACAAAATGGCGGCCCCATGCAGAACCACAAGGCTTACAGGGACCCAGGAGGGAGACCATGCCTCAAGGACAGATCCAGGCAGGATGGGGGGCCCTGGCAGGAGCCCTCACCAGGTACAACCTTCCCTCTGCACAATCAACTGTCCGGTCGTCGGCGGTGCACCCCCCTGGCCCCCCATTGCCAGTTAGCGCCCTGCCCCTAACCCAGCAAAGTGTCCAGACCACCCAAATAGCCCCAGCATGGGGGTGGCAGGATAAGAACCCGGGGGTCTGACCGTCCCAAGGAGGGGCCAATTTCCACCCCAAAACTTTCAGAGGGAGAGGGGGGACAGCTACTCACCATACCAGGAACCAGGTGGGCACCGCTCCAGAGACAACTTCTCTCCATCGAAAAGGGGGGCTGTCGGCCAGGAGGAATGCTGCAACCTCGCGAGCCGTTTAACTCGCAGGCCAGCCCCCATCAAGTGGGGCTATGTCGCGGCCGACCTAGCATGGAGCTGAGGTCTGCGCACGCTCGCCAGCCATACTGGGGTGACCACTGGATCTGGATTATCCAGTCCGTCGCTCAGTCCAGCAGTTCGTCAATGAAGGAAAGAGAAAAGGGTTTTTTTTTTTTTAAATAAGAGTAGTTTTTATTGAAAATATGTAAGGTTCACACAATATAGGATAAACATAAAACATCAGATCCAAAATAACAGCATTTGTGTCCATATACATCTTACAATCCAAAGATAGCAGTTACATGGTCCTGTTGTATCTTTACCGTTTCCACATTACATACGTGTGCATTTGTTTATTAGGCTTCTGGAACGTTTGTGCCTCCAGATCCTCTGGAATAGAGTTAGCTCCAATGTGAACAAGTAAAAGGCGAGCAGAGGGGCTTTTTGGGGCAGGGAACGTGGAACCATGGAGAATTAGGAAAACATGGAAAATTAGGTGTTAGAGTTGGGCAGCTAAATAATACATCCAGGGGTTTGGAAGTGTCAAACCCCCTCCACCCTTAGGAACTTGAAGCTACTCTAGCTTGATCCTTGGGGGCCTAATACTCCAGAGCAGCAACCTAAAAAAGGAGTTAACCACCCAGGACATTTTCAGAGGGATGACCACTGGGGAATTGTGTGGGACATACAAAAGTTGGGGCATAAGTATAATTTTAACTAGATGCTGCCCACGCTATAGCCGAAAGACGGCTACAGTGCAGACCTAAATTGCCTGGAGGGCGTACATTGACGTCCTCCCGTGCACGAGCGGCAGAGGAGCGCGCCCAGCTCACTCTGTGATCGGCGAGTCCATGAGTCCCGCCCCTTACCACATGATTAGCTGTCAGCCAATGACAGCTGATCATGTAAAGTAAACAGCAGCCAGCGATCAGCTGTTTTTTTTTCTCCTCACACTGTTAGTGTGAGGTGAAAAAAAAATGATCGCTGGCTGCTGTCAGAGGGACATCGGTCCCGAAGAGGAAAGGAATTATTTGTGCACCCAATGCCACCTACCAGTGCCCACCAGCACCACCTACCAGTGCCCACCAGCGCCACCTACCAGTTCCCACCAGTGCCATCTGCCAGTGCCCACTAGTGCCACCTACCAGTTCCCACTAGTGCCACCTACCAGTGCCCCCCCAGTGCCACCTACCAGTGCCCCCTAACAGTGCTCTCCAGTGCCACCTATGAATGCCAATCAGTGCCCCATCATAAGTGTCACCTACCAGTGCCTATCATTGCCCTTCAGTGCCATCTATTAGTGCTCATCAGTACCCATTAGTGCCCCCGATTAGTGCCCTTCAGCACCACCTACCAGTTCCCTTCAGTGCCGCCCATCGGTGCCACCCATCAGTGCCACCTATCAGTGCTGCCTTATCAGTGCCTCCTTATCAGTGCCACCTTATCAGTGCCCACCAGTGCAGCCTATCAGTGCCCATCAGTGCAGCCTATCAGTGCCCAACAGTGAGGCCTACCAGTGCCTATCAGGGCCCATCAGTGCCGCCTCATCAGCGCACATCAATGAAGGAGAAAAATTACCTTTTTGCAAAATTTTATAACAAACTATATGTGACGGTACTAACCGTCACTGAGAGTGAAAGACAGATACTTAATGTTTTTGGATTGCTTCAAATAGGTTTAGTGTTTACACTTATGATAATGTGTATTGAACTTCAATGTCACAGACAGGCTCTCCCTATTGTTTGTGTATTGTATTTTAGGAGCTCGAGGACGGCCGTCTGCTAGTTAATTGACTCAGGTTGATTGGATCATTGTCATCTGTTAGTTGCTGAGTGGAAATAGTATACTGTTTGTGATGGTTGTTCTTTAGATATGTTAAGTATATTTCTGTATACAATTTAATCTGCATATGATAACGCAATCAGGCAACCCCTAAATGATTGGGTAATTTGATCAGGTGGGGGATGTGCCAATGTGTGTATAAATTGAGTGTGAAACTGTTCAATAAAAGAGAAGATTCCAGTACAAGCTAAGTTGCCGGCTAGTTTTGTATGGGGGTGGCTGGAAAATCTGGTATCTATATTCATGACTGGGAGGAAGACGTATACTGATGGAAGTCCACAAATACAGTGTGGGTTGAGGTTCCGTTACACTATAGAAAGTTTTTTTTTTTCTTCAAAATTTTCGGTCTTTTTTTGTTTGTTCAGCAAAAAATAAACACCCCAGTAGTGATTAAATACCACCAAAAGAAAGCTCTATTTGTTTGAAAAAAATGATAAAAATGTAATCTGGGTACAGTTTTGCATGACTGCGCAATTGTCATTCAAAGTGCGACAGCGCTGAAAGCTGAAAATTGGCCTGGGCAGGAAGGGGGTTTAAGTGCCCAGTAGGCAAGTGGTTAATAAGATTGGTTTTTACCAGCCAGAGACATTTTAGGTTTATTCCAAATGTAGATTTTTAGTCGGAATCGGGTCATCAAGGGTTGCAAGTTAAGGTGCCAATAGTCTGTGATTATGGGGGAAATCTGGATGCCCAGATATTTAAAGAAGGTCACTACTGGAATGGAACAGGAGGGTATTCCTGGCTGTCTAGGTGCGCCATCCAAAAGCATTAATGCGAGACCAGAGTATTTCCAAAAATACGAGATGATGGACATAACCCTGGTTAGAGAGGAGGAAGTGACCCCAAAAAACAGTAGTATATTGGAGGCATAAAGCATAATCTTCTCATGCATCCATATTTAAACCCGGTAATGTGTGGATCTATACGCACCAAGGCAGCCAGGGGTTCTATTGCTATAGTGAAGAAAAGGGGTGACAGGGGACAACCCTGCCTAGTTCCCCCGCCCAGCGCTAAAGCAGGCAACATCCTGTCTGAGACCCTGATGGCCGTCTGTGGAGAGCTATGTAGTAGGCACACCCAGGGGCGGACTGACCATTCGGGCATTTCGGTCACTGCCCGAGGGCCCGCGGTCAGGGGGGGCCCGGCAGAGCTGTCTTTCTGCATGGGCATGCTGGGAAGTTGTCCAGGGGGCCCCACGCAGGGTAGCAATTTTCCCCATCTGATCCCTCAGGACGCTGCAGTAGCAACTTTAGTGTGTGCTAGACTGGTTGCTAGGCTGGCCAGCCGCCTAGCATCTAGCAACCAGTGACGTGCGAGGAGAGGACCCAGAATGCAGAGCGAGGAGGATCTTCCTCGTTCTGCTCTGTGCCTAATATGGAATGTGTGGCTCCACCCACCTCCCTCCCTTCCTCTTCACTGTGCGGCCGAGAGAAACTGCCTGACTGCCATCAGGAGACCTCAGAGCAGGACCGAGGCAAACTGCTGCATGAGGTGATATAATCTGTCATTCTATATCTTGCTTATACGTCTCTCTGAGGTAAATGTGGCTGTGTTCCAAAATGCATGTAGCAAAACGATTGTATTTTATCTAAAGACAAACATCTTCCCTCTGAGATAAGAAGGGACATGTTTACATCTACTTACTATGACTGTTCTATCACACGTGCACAGCCTTATCATTCCCCATCCCCACAGCAAATGTCAGAGATGGCACTGTTCAGTGTTCACAAAAAACTACACTGTGTATGGCTAGAATAAGATTTCTATATTTCTAAAATATTCATATACAACAATGTGACAAAAGTTCTTCAACTACTTTGCTTTTTTTTTTTCCCAAAAACTACTTTGCTTTCTAACAGACACTTCGTTTTTTACCTAGAGGGCAAGAAGTGTATTTTCAGTGAACCATATACAGTACAGTATGTTGAATTATTTTTGTAATGTTTCATTTTTAATGTGACCTTCACAATTTGATATGCTTGCATTTCCACAATTGTGCCAATGTATTAATTGCAGAGATTTGTAGATGAGCCACTAGATCTATCTCTCCCCCTCCCTCCTTCCTTCCCACCCCCCCCCTCTCTCTCTCTCTCTCTCTCTCTCTCCTTCCTTCTTTCTTTCCACCCCCCTCTCTCTCTCTCCTTCCCTCTTTCTTTCCACCCCCCCCCCTCTCTCTCTCTCTCTCTCTCTCTCTCTCTCCTTCCCTCTTTCTTCCCAGCCCTCCTTCTCTCTCTTTCTCTCCTTCCCTCTTTCTCTCATTCTTTCCACCCCTCCTTCTTTCTCTCTCTCCTTCCCTCTTTCTTTCCACCCCCTCCCTCTCTCTCTCTCTCCTTCCCTCTTTCTTTCTCTCATTCCCTTTTTTTTTCTCTCCTTCCCTCTTTCTCTCTTTCTTTCCACCCCTCCTTCTCTCTCTCTCTCTCCTTCCCTCTTTCTTTCCACCCCTCCTTCTCTCTCTCTCCTTCCCTCTTTCTTTCCACCCCTCCTTCTCTCTCTCCTTCCCCCTTTCTTTCCACCCCCTCCTTTTCTCTCTCCCCTGTCCCTCTTTCTTTCCACCCACTCTCTCTCTCTATCCTTCCCTCTTTCTTTCCACCCCCTCTTTCTCTCTCTCTCTCTCTCTCTCTCTCCCCTGTCCCTCTTTCTTTCCACCCCTCCTTCTCTCTCTCTCGTTCCCTCTTTCTTTCCACCCCTCCTTCTCTCTCTCTCCTTCCCTCTTTCTTTCCACCCCTCCTTCTCTCTCTCCTTCCCTCTTTCTTTCCACCCCCTCCTTTTCTCTCTCCCACGTCCCTCTTTATTTCCACCCCCCTCTCTCTCCTTCCCTCTTTCTTTCCACCCCCTCCTTCTCTCTCTCTCTCTCTCCCCTGTCCCTCTTTCTTTCCACCCCTCCTTCTCTCTCTCTCTCGTTCCCTCTTTCTTTCCACCCCCCCTTCTCTCTCTCTCCTTCCCTCTTTCTTTCCACCCCTCCTCTCTCTCTCTCCCCCCTCCCCCTTTCTTTCCACCCCTCTTTCTCTCCTTCCCTCTTTCTTTCTACCCCCTCCTTCTCTCTCTCTCTCTCCTTCCCTCTTTCTCTCTCTCTCTCTCTCTTCTTCAAATTGCACAACATAAAATCCTAACACTAGATTCAAGAGCTGTGCCTAATGCCTATATTGTTCTCTCCCTCCATCCCTCTTTCTTCATCTCTTTTTTTTCTCTTGCCCTCCATCCCTCTTTCTTTGTATCTCCCTCCATCCCTCTTCCTTCATCCCTTTTTTTTTCTCGTTCTCTCTCTCCATTCTTTTTTTATTTTTCTCTTCCTCCATCCCTTTTTCTTTCTTTCTCTCTCTCTCTCACCCTCCATCTCACACAGTAAGGACTTGATTACATTTGCAGATTGGAGTCGGTAAAACCCCATAGTTGAGCCCTGTTTTTACCACCCCCAACCGCACCCCCCTTTAACTGCAGTGGCCAGGGGTGTACACATGCCACAGCAGGAATTATTCGCCCTGTCACACTTAACAGGTGTAGCACCTGCAAAGTGTGACCCATTATAGTGAGTGGGGCTGCTCTGCAAGCGCTCTGCAACCTTGTGCAGTACAGTGAAAGAGAGGGTAAAGGAGGTGGTGAGGAGGAGTTTTATCACCTCCACACCAACTGCTTTACCTCTTTGGATCCAACGCTAGCATGCAGAAACTGCATGCATTGCACACAGTTGCAGGGCCTTTGCAGAGTGGCCCCATTCACTTGATTAGGTCACACTTGGCAGGCGCTACACCTGTGTGACAGTGTGTATAATCCCTGCTGCGACTGCAAAATATGTACACTCCTGGCCACTGAAGTTAAAGAGGGTGTGGTGGGGGAGTTAAAATAGGGATCAAATATGGGGTTTTACTGCCCCCAAACTGCAAATGTTGTGTATACCTCTGGCCAGTGGGTGAATTTAGGGGAATGGCAAGTGGGCAGGCCCTAGGGAAAGTCGGCGGTCAGGCCCAGGGGGCAGGCCTAAAGCTGTGTAAGGGCCCTCAAAATGTCTGAAGGCTGGCCTGATCACACAGTTTAGTGTGTGTCTATAATTACCAGCCAGGCTGAATGAGTGTTCCTTCTTGCCCAGTGCCACTCATGGCCACAGTGGAAAGAATGTCCCTTACATTGGAGGTCAGTGGGAAGAATGCTCCTTACATTGGTGGTCAGTGGGAAGAATGGCCCTTAGATTGGTGGTCAGTGGGAAGAATGGCCCTTACATTGGTGGTCAGCGGGAAGAATGCTCCTTACATTGGTGGACAGTAGGAAGAATGTTCCTTATATTGGTGGTCAGTGAGAGGAATGCTCCTTATATTGGTGGTCAGTGAGAAGAATGCTCCTTACATTGGTGGTCAGTGGGAAGAATGCTCCTTACATTGGTGGTCAGTGGGAAGAATGCTCCTTACATTGGTGGTCAGCGGGAAGAATGCTCCTTACATTGGTGGACAGTAGGAAGAATGTTCCTTATATTGGTGGTCAGTGAGAGGAATGCTCCTTATATTGGTGGTCAGTGAGAAGAATGCTCCTTACATTGGTGGTCAGTGGGAAGAATGGCCCTTAGATTGGTGGTCAGTGGGAAGAATGGCCCTTACATTGGTGGTCAGCGGGAAGAATGCTCCTTACATTGGTGGACAGTAGGAAGAATGTTCCTTATATTGGTGGTCAGTGGGAAGAATGCTCCTTACATTGGTGGTCAGTGGAAAGAATGTTCCTTCCATTGAGGGTCAGTGGGAAGAATGTCCCTTACATTGGTGGTCAGTGGTAAGAATGTCCCTTACATTGGTGGTCAGTGGTAAGAATGTCCCTTACATTGGTGGTCAGTGGGAAGAATGTCCCCTACATTGGTGGTCAGTGGGAAGAATGCCCCTTACATTGGTGGTCAGTGAGAAGAATGCTCCTTACATTGGTGGTCAGTGGTAAGAATATTCCTTACAATGGTGGTCGATGGGAGGAATGGCCCCCTTACATTGGTGGTCAGTGGAAATTATATAAAATAAATAAAAATTGTTAAAAAAGACTGTAAAGAACATTCAGGTAGGGTGTTATGTAGGACGAGCACGCGCATGAAAACAATAATGGCGGCACATATGTATGGTATCGTCAGGAACGTCGGAGTGAGAGCAATTCTAGGGCCATAATTTTGTAACATGCTGGTCAGCGCTTTTTATTTTTTTTGTATCTTTTTTTATTAAACTGTTCAGCTAAGAACACATTTGTTACACCTGTTATATTGTGTTAATTCATGAAAACCTTATTTTTGGAAATGTACCATTGTTGCACTTTTTTAATGTAAGTTTATTTTTCTTTTTTTCTATAATAAACATTTATTTGAACATAGTGTAGAGAAATTCTGTGACGAACAAATGTAATGTGGGCAGTGCAAGATGTAGGCGGGGTTTGTGTGGGTGTGGCTTGAGTGTGGGCAGGGACACAGGGGGCCCATGATCTCTTATTGCCCGGGGGCCCCATGAGTTGTCAGTCCGCCCCTGGGCACACCTATGCTATAAAGTGGGCCCCAAAACTAAATTTAGTCAATACAGCCACGAGGTAGGTCCAACTGGCACTATCAAATGCCTTATTTGCCTCAAAGGGAAAGGAGCGCCCTCTGCCCCATGTTATCAGCCTGTGTTTGCATTTTTAATAATAATCGTCTTAGATTAGTGGCCATGGACTTTTCGGCATGAACCCAGCTTGGTCACAATGTATAATGGATAGGATAAATGTACTCACCCGTAATGCTAGTACCTTAGCTAGGATCTTCACATCACACTGTAACTAGGAGACGGGTCTATAAGAGCTTTCCTGGTTTTAGTAGTAATATGACATTTGCCGTCGATATAGAGGCAGACAGGCAGTTTGTCTTGATGGAAGCATTGAAGACTTCTAGCAGCTTAGGTAGAATTGACTCCCCATAAGTGGTGTATACCTCCACATAGGGATATCGTCCCCCCCCCCGGGGCCTTGCACGTGGGGAAACAACAGGCCGCACTCTTCAGCTCATCCAGATTAATTGGAGCATCCAGGGCCAAACTGGCCTCTGTGGATAAAGTGGGTAGGGGAATTGCATTGAGGTAGCTCACCAGTGCCTCCGTAGAGTAATTGTCTTTAGAACCATAAAGGTTTGTGTAGAAGGAGGCTAGTTCGGTGACAATTTGATCGGGAACATTAACCACCCAGCCCGTGGAGGAGCGGATGGCTCCGATAGCCAGAAAGGATTGCTGTGATCTGGCAATTTTTGCCAGTAGGTGACCCGCTTTCTCCCCTTCCTCATAATATGCCATTTTTGTGAAGAAGTGTTTCCGTTCCGCAGCAGAGGATCTTAACCGGTCCAGTGAATCCTGAGCCGATATCCAAGTCTCCCTCGCAGAGTCAGAAGGATCCAATACATAAGACAGTGCCAGCTGACGCACCTGGTTCTCCACCTGTTCCAGGAGAATGGATGATTTACGCTTGACAGCATTGATTTCGGACATAAATGTGCCTCAGAGGTACATCTTAAAGGTTTCCCAGCTCAGCAGGATATCTTTGCACTGGCTATGGGTATGAAAGAATTGGTCGATTTGGGAGGATATACACTCATGGGAAGGGAGCAGCTTAAGCCAAAAGGCATTTAGTCTCCATGGAGCCTTGGGCAGAGATGTAAGGGGTTTGGTAATCAACCATAGTGTCTAGGGGGATGGATCTGATGTCCCCGAGGTGTAATGGAGAATGTGGGTTGTGCCTAAGCAGAGGTCTATATACGTGGGAGTGATCCATGCGTCTTGGAGAAGCAGGAGAATTGCCAGGCATTAGGGTTCAGAAGACGGCATGCATTCATCCAGCCCACCTCCGCCATAAAACGGCTAAGAGTGGTATCCCTCCCCGGGGAGGAGGATAGGACTGGAGGATGCCTGTCTAGGTGAGGGTCAAGAAAGCAATTGAAATCTCCCATGATCAACACTGGAATGTCAGGTTTGTCAGCCAATAACTTCAGCAATCATTGCAAAACTTTAGTGAAAATGGGGGAGGAATGTAAACCTAGGCTAAAATTATCATTAAAGTATATGGTTTACAATGTAGAAATATAAATCAGCCATAGGAATCTACCAGTGAGTCCAATTCCTGATAAGCAATTGGTCTATGTATCAGAACACTCACCCCACGAGATTAAGCAGAGTGGGTGGAATGATGCGCCACTCCAACCCAGGGGTAGTGTAAATATAGTAGCTCACTGTGTCTTGCTTCAGGTGAGTTTCCTGAAGACCTTTAAGAGCTGGATGGAACTTCCGAAGGCAGGAGGTAATCGTGCGTTTCAGTGGGTGGCTTACCTCCCCAGTTTATGCAGTAATAGCCCCTAGTATCGGTGCCAGTTTACGCAGTAATAACCCCTAGTATTGGTGTCAGTTTAGGCCATAATAGCTCTTAGTATTGGTGCCAGTTTACGCAGTAATAGCCCCAAGTATGGGTGCCAGTTTACGCAGTAATAGCCCCCAGTATAGGTGCCAGTTTACTCAGTAATAGCACCTAGTATTGGTGCCAGTTTACGCAGTAATAGCCCCTAGTATTGGTGCCAGTTTTCAAAGTTATAACCCCAAATATTGGTGCCAGTTTACGCAGTAATAACCCCTAGTATTGGTGCCAGTTTACGCAGTAATAAAGCCTAGTATTAGTGCCATGCACTCAGCGTGGAGTAGCTAGGGAAGAATAGTGAGACCTGCCAACCACAGTGATGAAAGTGTTAAAGCCAGCTGCAACAGTGGTGGCAGTCTTAACACTTTTATCAACTTCATGGGAGATCTTTATGATTTCCCCGCGGGTCTCCTGATGTGCTACAATACAGCGCACCTCTCCATCCGGGACCCCTTCCCTTCACCACACATGGTGGCGAAACTAAGGGGAAAAGTTGCTACAGCACACCTTTCCATCCGAGACTCAAGCCCCTACAGCAGGGGTGCCCAACCTTTTGAGGAGTGAGGGCCACTTTTAGCAACTTGGTAACCATTTGCAGGCCACAATTACCCAAGAGGGCAAATGACAGGTCTGTGTCCACTCAGCATATGCAGAGCAGACACAAACCCAGTTTGCTCTACTCTATGGGCCCTCCGATTCGCCTAGACAAAAGGGGACAGATCCCCTTCTATTTTTTTAAATTGATTGGATTGGAGATAGGCAGGTTTAAACTGACACAAGTCTGTTTAAACCTGCCGCTCTGTAGAGGTGAATGGAGGTTCTGATTGGGTCCACCTGAAAAAACAGACGGGCGGACCCGATCAGACAGATCGTGTGAAAGGGGCCTAAAGCTGCTTTTACATGGATGCACTGCGATTTACCTGCACCTCAAGTGACCTCAGTCTTCACTTCTTCCTCAGGATTCCTGCAGGTATCGCTGGCTGTCCCCCAGGCGGGTATGGCCGGTGGCTGCTGCTGGTTGTCCTCCATGTTTACTAATGTTGGGGGGCCATGGCCCCCTCTGCCTCCCCCCCTAGTGAGGCCACTGTTTTCCGCTAACCGCAACTCTAACTGCCGAGACATAGTTTGAGCCTTAAGCCAGGCTCTCTTAATGTCGTCAGTCAGACCTGCAATGTACGCCTCCCCTGCTCTTCGGGCCTCTGCAATGACCAATGTCTCCCAAGCCTTGGTGCCAGACTTGATACATGAGATCATTTTTATGAACTGCCCTCGCATGTAGACATTAGCCGCGTCCTATATGGTATTTAGCTCTTGTAATGGAAATATTGAATTCTAGTGGTTTTTTTTTACCTGAAATGGACATTATTCTGATTATTAATATGACAGTGAAAGGCTGTGTGGACATTCTGATACACCAAATGGGTGCCATACACAGCTGTCCCAATTCCTCTTTTACTGAGAACATATGTTTGCTAAGGGGGAGGGGGGTTTTGGTTTCACTAGGAGAATGTTTAAAATGTATTGATCAAGTAATTTCCCCATCCCTTTCCTTTCATGGTCAAACCTAGCTGGGGGCTGGATGAACCACAAAGGATGCTGACCATCTGGTTTTTTTGACTATATAGTAAAGGTGACCATAAATGGTAATTGAA
Organism: Pelophylax lessonae; assembly: GCF_965119305.1. Lineage (NCBI taxonomy): Eukaryota > Metazoa > Chordata > Amphibia > Anura > Ranidae > Pelophylax > Pelophylax lessonae. The sequence goes on from NC_138778.1 coordinate 115,425,173, forward strand.
CCTTTTTGGGTTTAGGTGTAGGAAGTCCTTGACCATACATGGTATGCAAAGGGAGGGGGTCTTCACCTGAGAGGGGGTAGATATAAGCCCAAGCTGGAGTCTGATTCCTTCTCTATTGCATTGAAGGCTGACACAAGATGGTAACGTAGAAATTCTGTGTGTGTGGGGTAATCTATACCTTGTAATGTATTCTTTGTCTCGTGTATGGTTCTGTGTGACTTTGTCCATTTGCAACACTATTTGTAAAGATCACTGTTTCTTAAGATCTTATCATCTATGTCATAATTGATTCATCTAAAGTTTATTTTCTGTAAAATAAATAAGATCTTTATTTTTAGCAGTTATCATTCATTACTTATTTTAATGGTAGTAGCCTAAACAACATTGGCTAGATTTTTGTATAGAAAAAGGTTATTGACTAATAAGTGGAAAAGAGAGGGGACTAGGAAAATTTCCTTAACAAATGGTGCCTCGTGTGAGGAGCTTGTTGAAACAGAGCTGATCTATGAAGTGCTAAATTGTCTTTGTTTTACTCATCTCTGTCTCAAGATTAGCAAGCTCTTAAAAGAACTTTAATTTTTTGCCTTTCTTTTTTCTCCTATTGTCTGTACTAATACCTTGATGAGACTGATATGAACAGTATAATTAAAATAAAATTGTACTGAGAGTGAATGAGAAAACATCCTAACTGCAAAGCTGCGTCTCATTGCAGGAGGGTGCAAGGGTGAATGATACGGGTTCAGATTGGGACGCTTGGAGGCAGTGGCTATACAATCTGTGTTCTTTCTGCCAAAAAGCAGTTTCAGTTGAGCCTTGAAAGAGATTTTGGTCAAGACGCTTCCCAATCTTCGTGATTGAAACGCAACTGTGGGCCGAAGTCGCACTGAATAATCTTGATGTGTATGAAACTATCTTTCTTTGTAATCTACTAATTGGGGATTGTAAGCTTTGTAATTAGACCTGTGAACACTGTTTATATTATAACTGCCTCAAATAATTTTTGCAAATAATTGTGCCCTTATTAACTGCCTTCTGTACTCCAAGCACTCAAAGGGCTCTGATCATCCAAGTTTGTGCTAATCTTTCTTGAGATAACAGAAGTAATAGTCATTGTTTTTTTTTTTAGAATACTTTGGAAAAGTCCACGGGGGAGATTTGAACTCGCAGGAAGTTCAGGAATCTCCAGGCTAACTTTGAAGGACTATAGTCAGCATAGGAAAAATTCTATATTGACAAGTAGTGAAAAAGGCAGCAACGGTGACAGGGGCGGTACCTGTCAACCCAATCATTGGCCAGAGATTAGCTACCTCTGGGGGGCAACCGCTTAAGGTTGGGAAATCAATTTCAGGGTCCATAATCCATAAGGATGGGTAATAAAATTGCTTCAAAGAGGGCGTCTAACCGTGGTGAACCCTACCACTTGACCCCGAAGGAAGAGATGATTTATAAATATGGGCCTTGGGTTGTGAAATATATTCAAGATTGGGATTGCTGGACTGGGAAGAAGTATTCTAAAAGAGGGACTTTTAAGCCTAAAGCCTGGGAGGCCTTGTGGCATAGTCACCACAGGAAGATGATACGCCCAAATGAAAGAGATGCTTGGAGTGCATGGATGGTAGAATCCATGAACAGGGCTGATGATGTGAATATTTTTACTATGGGAGTTAAGAAACAAACACACCAAATGGCGCTGAGGAGTAGCGACAGGCAGGAGGCGCTACTAGAGCCAAATCCCCAGTGTAGTGAGAGTGATGAACAGGGAGAAGATGCAGAATTGTCAGGATTGGGGCCTTATGCAATCGCCCAGGCCTTATTAGCAAAGTACTCAAAAACTGATTCAGACTGGAGAGATAAGCCCCTCTCCTCTTTTTTGTCACTTGCAACTGCTATTGAAAGAAATATAGCTGATTGGGAGTCACTGAAACCTCAAAGGACCTGCATTGTCACTGATCAATTGAACAGTGCAGATCTCGGCCTAAAACCAAAAAGGAAGCCTGTCTGCTTCAACTGCAACAGACCAGGACACTTCAAGAGGGAGTGTAGAGCTCCAAGACAAATTAGGCCACCACGACCTAAAAGGGAATCTGTAAAAGGAATCTCTAAGTGATGTGGAGAGCTCCCGGTGTTACCTGTAATCTCAACAAATGAGAAAGGAAGTGCTTATCTACAAATTACATTAAATAATCAGACCCTAAATTGGTTAGTAGACACCAGGCCAGCTCGTTCAGTTTTGAAATCCAGTGAGGTAAATCTTTACATTCAAAATACAATTAGGGGAGTTGGTCTAGGGGGCACATCATATCCCCCTACTGGAAACCACTCCCACAAAAGTTTGAATTGGACCCTTTCAAACTGAAGCCTTCCTGCTCTTGAGCGATTCAGTTCCTTGCAATTTGCTAGGAAAAGATTTGCTCTCCCAAATGAAAACACAAATACAATTTACTGAGGATGGAGTGGAAGTAAATATCCCTTCAGATCCTGACCAGCACCAAATGGTAGAAACAGCATTATCACCTTATGTAAATTGGAACCAGACACAAGTTTTGCAGAGAGCTTGCCCAGTGATTTATCCAAAAGCATGAATCTAAAGAGGAGAACACAGGAATTATGATCCACTGCCCCCTTGTTAAGATAAAACTAAAACCAGATGCTATCCTCCCTAGGTTACCTCAATATCCATTGAAATTGGCTCAATTGGAGGGAATTAGAGCATATTGGTGAAAGTGAGTTCACCAGCTAATACCCCATTGTACCCTGTGAAGAAAAAAAAAAAAAGACATTTAAGGTTAAAGCATGGGAGGAGCTGTGGTATGCTCATCATAAAAAGATGACACGCCCAAATGAAAGAGATGCTTGGAGTATATGGAATGCTAGAATCATTGAACAGGGCAGAGGAAGTGAATGCTTTTGCTTTGGGATTAAAGGAGAAATCTTTCCAAGCAACACTTCAAAGTAGGAACGAGCAGAAACTGTCCAACAAGTCACAACCCCAAAGTTGTGGCAGTTATGAACAGGGGGAATAGTAAGCGAGCGGGAAAGACTCCGCTGATCTTTGCAGCCAGGTGGATAAGTAGACAGTATGAACATTTGAAATGGCAAAACATGTCCCTAAAAGAAGCTCTAGATATAGCCAAAAGTAACATCAGTACTTTAGAAGTTTCTAAGTCAAATTCTGATGCTTGCTACCTTCACCTAGTAATAGAAAACAAGAGATTACAGGAAGAAGTTCATCAGCTGGTAAAAAGACTGAAGGATGCAGAAAGTGAAGTAAAATCCTTATCTGTCAGCTGCCAGGAGCAGCTTGCTCAGTCTTCAAAAAGAGTGGATAACAAAGCAACTGATTTGGTTATGTCCGAATTCAGTGGGACATCCACACCTAATGTACGTACCAACAGGGATAAATCCATGGAAGGTAGGAGTTCTCACAAAAATTGCCCCTATATCTTGTAAAGTATTTGAAAAAGCGTCTAATCCAGTTGGAAACTTTCCAGTCGTAGCCATCGAACATTCTCAGTCATCTAAAACAAAGCCTCATGTTAAGAGACGCTGTACAACTTTAGAGAAGATAAAATGTTATGCATGTGGACTATTTGGCCACATAGCTCGATTCTGTCTATCACGTCCCATTGAAAACGTAGTGAAACAAAATCCATACAGGACAACGAGACGTGATTTTGAAGTGTACTCAGCACGCTTTGCAACATGGCCTAGGTGTAATAAGTATGAACAGCCTAGATCATGGGTCCCATTCCAAAATCCTAAATTAGAGAATGCGTCCATACAGGATGAGAATGAGGAAAAGATTTGGGATGGGTCCTTGAAAGAATTTCAAACTTACAAAACAGATTTTAAGGAATTGAAAGGAAGACGTACAGGTTATTATAGAAAACATGCCGGTATTTGTGGTGTCTAGAGTTTGTCTTTAACATAGCTAATTGTGAGAGTAAGTTTGGTCTGTGAAATACATGAACTGTGTGTTGTGTCCTCTGAAGTTTTTTTGTCACAGCTGCTGACAGCCCACGACCCCCCTCCTTTCTAGTCAGATCTGTCAGTGTATTGTCATGTAAATTGCCTGGTAATTCATTACAGTGAAAGGTGAGATCTCTAATAGTGAACTGAGATGTGTATTCACTAACATGTGTTTTGTTTTCCAGAGAGACAGTTCTAAAGAGTGTCATTGTGAGGTATTATGATTTGTGAAGATATGGTACCACCTAAATATTTTTTTTTACGAGCTGCTCATTTTTGACCATGGTGAAAATTTTTTTTGGGGAATTAATGGTATACCTTAAACAAAATCCACGTGGTAATTAGTTTGAGCTCAACAATTTTTGTTTTTTGAAAAAGTGCACTGTTCCAAAACAACTTAGGAAAAATGTTTAAGTCTTTCTTTATGGAATGTAATGTATTGTATAATTGTGTGTTTCATATGCTAATTTTTTGTCACATGTACCTAATCATTGGTTTATTTTTAGGAGGAAGAAAAAATGTAATATTTATTTGTAGTTCTAAATTTATTGGTGTTTTATCCTTCAGATTCGATAATTGGGTTTCATGGCTTTCAGAACCAAAGGAGATCACAGCCTTCAGAGACAACTTTATATAAAATTAATTTTTCTTTTTTAGGTTTATTTGGATGGGGCTTCTGAGGTCAGTCCGTTTGGCTGTGCTTGGTTCTAGACTTTGTGTAGTGTATGTTCTGATCCGACATATGTAGAGCCCTGGTATTAATGAGTTTCTTTCCTAAACTGGTAAGCAAAACCAACTAGTTAAAGTCTGCTATGCCATATTTCCTCTGACAATATGATTGGTCATCTTCAGTCTTACTTAGGTTCTATAGATGAGAATTTGATTAGGACTGCAGTGGATAATTGTCACTCTAAATACCTATATTAGGTTGAAGAAGTGTTATGAATCTCTGGCAGTGTTACTGCATTTATTGGTAAGGGTATTTTGGAATTGTCCAGAGTTTGAATAGATCTGTTCAGTAACAGATGGTACTTGTAGCTCCATGGATCTAACTTGTAAGGGTCTGCTGTTATACTTGTGTTTACGACTGGTTCACACCCTGCTGTTAATTGAATTAGTTACACACCAAGCCAGTCCTTTCTTTTCAAACTTAGCTCATTGCCTCGGGGGTAATGTAATTTTGTCTTCCTAGCAATCTCTCTCTGTGTGTCCCCAAGTGTATTTCAAGGTTACTTCCTGCCGAGTGACACCATGCAACTATCTGCTCTTAAAGTTTCCTGTTTGTTTTTACGTGGTTATTCATTATTGGCCATTTGTGCCCAGTAGCAGAAGTTCCTTGAGCTGGAAATACACTATGCATTTTTTGTTGTTCAGTTTCCTTTAGATTTACCTTTGGATAGGTGGTACAAGGGCCTGCCTGGTTGCATCCAATTTGATAGTGTTTAGGTCTGGCCTCATATTGTATGGTTTTGATGAATCTGAAGAAGCATTGTATGGGAAAATTGTATGCGAATTGTATGGTGTGTTGCCAGCTTCGGACTTTGTGCCTTGACCGTTATTCTCCTCAGTTGGTGCCCATAGGTGTCCTTCCGGTCCTAGACTCCTTGTGTACCTTAACTAGTATTCTGTGTCCTGCATGCCAGTTAGACCAGCGCCCCAGTGCTGTACTATGCTCCTGCATCCCATGTGAGTCCTATCGGAATAGTGTGTGCAGTTTATGTTGTATGGGTGAAGGATAACATTGTCTGACTACCGGATTGACAAACGGGTCACAAGGTGTGCAGCCTTTGTAAAGAATCAGGTGTACATATTGGAAGGTTAATTTCACTCCGGGTATTCAGACTATTCCCACAGTTCGGTTAAAGAGAGGTTTAATGGAGACTGCAGGAGCTGGAGGCATGGCACTGGGTGCTTTAAACACTATCCACTGGAAGGTACTCAGGAACATATTGGGGAGTCTGGAGCTACATGTTGGTGAAGGGGTTAGGAAATCTCACTTACTCTGTCCAGCACCCAGGTACAATGAGAGGTGTTCCAGGACCCAGGAAAAGTGTTTGCCTCTTCCTCAGTGGGACAATTTCCACATCGCAAAGACAGGCAGGTGGGGGTAGTATCCAAGTTTACTATGAGTCATATGGATTGGTGGATAACTCCGTTCCATGGCTGTCAAAACCAGATTTGCACTGTTCTCATCCCTGATTGCAGGGACTGAACATTGTGCGTATACCTTGGTCAATATGGGTACTATCCTATCAGACTCTACAGCGTTACACCCCAGAGTCCATTATGTTCTGATGGTTTATGAGTCTGGAAAACCTCAAATGATTGATCTTGACGGGTGCTGGAGAAAGGAAAGTGTTGTGTTATGTCAAAGGAAATAAGACAGAATCATGAGTGAGCAATTCTGGCACAGGAAGGGGTCATGTATCATAGATGCCCAGGTATTGTCCCAACCTTTCCTAAACAAAGTTAAAATTATTTGAGACCAGGGCACTGGTGTTTCTATCAAATATCTAGTGATGCACTGTGTTCAGCATCAGGTAAATTGTACTCAGCAGGGTACACTACCTCGGGGATCTATTGCACATCTTCTCTTGTCCTTGGCATGGATATAGCAGGAACACCTGGACGTACCCCTATTACCCCAGAGAAAATACTTCATATCAAACATGACATCCCTTTACATCTGCAGAAACTTCCTTTGGGATTTGGGGCAGAGTTAAAAGTTTGGTAAGTTAAAAGTTTGGTAGTTAGACGTTGGGCAACAGGATTTGAATAGCGCCCGCAGTTTCTGCCATGCGTTAATAGAAGGGCCCTACTTAAGGGATTAATAATCCAAGGGGAGGCGGTTGTACAAAAAGATAATAGCTGCAGGGGGAAATGATCTGATGGAGTTGGCTGAGGTAAAGTTCTTGGTAGAAGCAGAGTAGGCTTCCCTGAATAAATGAGTTTTCAGGGATCACCTAGTGGTGGACGAGGGTAGGAGCTGGCTGGACATACTGGAGTATGGGCTTCTATAGATTCTGGAGCAGTACTGATAGTGAGCCTGGGAGGAGGTAACAAGTGAGCTGGAGATCAGGATGCCTTAAGAGGAGCAGAGTGGATGATTTGGGTGATATCTTGAGATCAAAATAGATTAATCCAAATATCTCAGGTTACGTTTTTTTAATGGGCATACTGTATACAGTCCTAGGGCCACAGCTTTAGTGAACTCCACCCTGTAGCTGTCCTGATTTGGGTAACTATTAGGAGACCGATGTGGGGTATTGTGCGAATTTAATAGAGGACCCTAAAACAATATAAAGTTACAGGAAAAACAAACCACATTTTTGAATTTTTGTTTTTCGGGAGAAGCCTCTAAATTGGAGTAATTAAGTGCAGTCAGGTTTACCTAAATTATAAAAATTTTTTTTGATCAACTTTTTGTTAATCTCTCCTTACTGTGTACCTGACCTGCAAATTCGTACTGCTGATCACTAGTGCGGGAGAGGAGTTGCCCTTTTTGTAAAGTAGTTGCTGCAACGCTTTTTGTTTTTTCTCCTTTTTCAGTGCAGTCAACAATAGATTTTAGGGCAACTATGTATTAGTGAATTTCTATTTTTCTTTTAATACAGATTAAATGCTCTGTCACTATCCAAAGTTGAAGGTGGTAAATAAAAATCTTATTTGGAGCAGCATAAAATCTGTAGTTTTTATATATATTTTTTTTCATTTTTATATTTTTAATTTTTTCTTTTCATTTTTATTTGTATTATCCTTTCTGCTCATTTTTATTACTTATCTATCTTTCTTCCCTTCATCCCTTTTACTAATTTTTCATTACTTACCTATCTTTCTTCCCTTTCCTAGTTTAATATTCTAAGTTGTTCTTTTGATTTCTATCTTCTATTCTCTTAGATAATGTAACTAAGGCACCAGCCATATAATTATTTGTTGTGAATTATAACATTCTTCCCGACTCAGGTTCAAGAGTCCGGTGGGAACCTACAGAACCATATTTAACAACCAATGAAAAAAGAGTATCCCTATAAATCCAGGTCTTATATTTTACATCCCTTGACCTGCCTACTGCTTTAACCTTAGCTTTACCTGTTAACATTAATAATCCTTAAATGGCCACACAACTGCAACAATCTTGATCCCCCCATAACTGTATTCTGACATTCTTTTTTTCTTCTTGTATTCATGCACAACTGTCCGGAGGCCTTCCCTACCACCACTTGAAGAAGCAACAACTACCACCATGCCATAGCTTTTGACAAAGGTGCAAGACTGAACTTTCCTTAACCATGTTGAAAAGTGCCATCTCGCGGTCCGATCCAATCTTTGCAAACATCACACAGCATTCCCTTGTTATGGGGTTAAAAGATGCCAGGATCCCGCCATCGATGTTGGAGTTCCACTCTTCCAAGGCAGAGGAGTGAGTAAACATCGCTGTACATGCACTCATGGTCCGGATGCGAGTTCTCGGAGACACCAGGATTTCTATGACTTTTCAGTCTCAAGTCTATGTTGATGTGTTCATAAGAACAGATAAAGAGTTTCGTCGTGTTCAAGAAAAGAAGTGGAGGCCGCCGTGGTGGTGGTGGGGGGGTTGGACCTTCTGGGCTGTTGTGGGTGGGTACAAAATTTTAAGTTCAAAGTTATGAACTTCAGGGGGATATGTAATGGAAATATTGAATTCTAGTGTTTTTTTTACCTGAAATGGACATTATTCTGATTATTAATATGACAGTGAAAGGCTGTGTGGACATTCTGATACACCAAATGGGTGCCATACACAGCTGTCCCAATTCCTCTTTTACTGAGAACATATGTTTGCTAAGGGGGAGGGGGGTTTTGGTTTCACTAGGAGAATGTTTAAAATGTATTGATCAAGTAATTTCCCCATCCCTTTCCTTTCATGGTTAAACCTAGCTGGGGGCTGGATGAACCACAAAGGATGCTGACCATCTGGTTTTTTTGACTATATAGTAAAGGTGACCATAAATGGTAATTGAACCTTTTTGGGTTTAGGTGTAGGAAGTCCTTGACCATACATGGTATGCAAAGGGAGGGGATCTTCACCTGAGAGGGGGTAGATATAAGCCCAAGCTGGAGTCTGATTCCTTCTCTATTGCATTGAAGGCTGACACAAGATGGTAACGTAGAAATTCTGTGTGTGTGGGGTAATCTATACCTTGTAATGTATTCTTTGTCTCGTGTATGGTTCTGTGTGACTTTGTCCATTTGCAACACTATTTGTAAAGATCACTGTTTCTTAAGATCTTATCATCTATGTCATAATTGATTCATCTAAAGTTTATTTTCTGTAAAATAAATAAGATCTTTATTTTTAGCAGTTATCATTCATTACTTATTTTAATGGTAGTAGCCTAAACAACATTGGCTAGATTTTTGTATAGAAAAAGGTTATTGACTAATAAGTGGAAAAGAGAGGGGACTAGGAAAATTTCCTTAACACTCTGCAGTACCCATATTCTGAGAAAAAAAAGTATTAATGATATTTGGTACCGTTGTGCGTTTAAGAAAAGTAGGCACAACTAACTCCACCGAAAATGGGGAGTGATCTGATATATTTCTACTTTCATAGAAAGTTTAGAGGAACCCAATAGTGGGAGCAGTATAGTATTACCTAACCCCAAATCAATTCTAGATAGCCCTCCATAGCTGGCACCAGCTATTATGCAAGTTAGACCCTGTATTTTACACAATAATATGACGTATCCTTCTGCTGTATCAGTGTCCACATTAATACAGGTAAATCCAATGAATGAATGAAAACGCACACGCCTCTGGAATATGAGGAGTAAGTGGAGTGGTATTGATGACTAAACTGATGAGTAGTGTAGCACCCTACAGGTAGGTGCTAGGTAAAAGTATAGTGGGCCTTGGCTGCCTAACAGCAGGGCCATGATTTCAGCAGGCTGTCATGTCTCCCAGGTGTGTTCTCGGATCCGATGTGGTCTGTGAAATCCAGACGGATGGAAACCCTATTTTCCATCCATCTGAAGGATCAGATCGGATGAAAACATAGAGGTGGTCCATTTTCATCCGATCTCCCATAGAGGAGAGCGGGGATCTGAAAGCTCCATCTCTACAAAGTAAGCGGAGACGGAGCTGTCATCCGCCTGCTCAGCGGGGATCGGCGGATCAATCCCCGCTGAGCAAAATGGAGTCTGCTGGGCAGAAAGCCCATGTGAAAGGACCCTAATAGCATGGAGCCCTAAGCAGGAAGCTGTCACATTTACTGTATCAGTGCTAGTAATACCTTGGATAAATGTTTCACTTACAGCTGCAGCTGAGGCTTCTGCTGGGCTGAACACCCATTTCGTTTAACCATTCGCTGAACCTCTGAACAAGAAAAATTTAGCCCGAATAGGTTCAGATTAAATGTGTAGTTCATCCCTATTAGTGAAAGTGTTCCCTAATTTCCAACAAGGACATTAGAGTAATGTCTCTTTAAAAAAGATGAACCTTAAGCAGATAAGATACACTCCCTGGATGCATTTCATGGCATCCTTTTTTCAGTTTTTAACAGGGTTTACCTGATTAGATGTGCATATACCTGTAAGATTTGATTAACATTTTACAGAAAATTATTCTTCGGCTACTACCGGTATATATTAATGACTAATTCTTCATATATTCAGTAACGCTGATTTCAGCACAGAAGTTATAAAGGTGGGATAACAATCTCAAAGATAAGTCATATCAGTCTCTCCGAAACATCATATTCAACTGTATATTTCAAGTGACGTCTGTAAAAATCACAGTGCTTTATTTGCACTGTATACACAAGAAAACATAAATTGCCCGTGGGACTTTATATGAGGCTCAACACACTCAATTGTAAAATCAACAAGATCAAGATACAATTTCAACAGATCAACAGTGACATGATGCCATATAGTCATGCAGATTAGTCAATATATACATATTAATTTTGTAGCCAGGTACAGTGTTACAAAGACATCGCATCACTTCCTCAGGACTTGATCCACACACAATTGTCTAAAAAGTAGAAAAAGTTTAGGAATATATGACACGCATAATAAAATGTATTTTGTTAATGCAAACATTGGGTATCATTCAAAGAGGGACCCATACTTACAAATCTGCAAGACGTCACATGCTCTTGACCTAATGGTAGTCGCCCGGAAATGTCTAACCTGGGAACTGTTGTTGGTGTGGGATTCGAAGGGACCAGCAGTGCAAACATGCAGAGTATAAGATAAGAGATGAAAAGTGATATTGCAGCTAAAGTAAGATCAGCTTTTATCTCATTTACAGTTTACCACTAGGGATGGGCCGAACACCCCCCTGTTCGGTTCACACCAGAAAATCTCGAACAGGGAAAAAGTTCTAGCGAACATGCAAACTCTATTAAAGTCTATGGGACACAAACATGAAAAATCAAAAGTCCTCATTTTAAAAACTTATATGCAAGGTATTGCCATAAAAAGTGTATGGGGACCTGGGTACTGCCCTGGCGGACATGTATCAATTTTTTTAAATTATTGTTTTTAAGGAAGCAGTGATTTTAATGATGCTTAAAGTGAAACAATAAAAATTAAAAATGCCTTTAGATATCATGCCTGGGGGGTCTCCTTGGTCTGCCCTTCGGGTCTGGTATGGATTTTAAAGGGAACCTCACGTCAAAGCGCCAAAGTTTAAAAAAACAACGGTGTCCCCCCCAAAATCCATACCAGACCCTTATCCGAGCATGCAGCCTGGCAGGTCAGAAAAAGGTAGGGGACAAGTGAGCGGCCCCCCTCCTGAACTACTGTATACCAGGCCACATGCCCTCAACATGGGAGGGATGGGGCTTTGGGACAGGGATGCCCCCTCGCCTCAAAGCACCTTGTCCCCAAGAAAACGGGGGCCCCCCCATGTGAATGGGTATCCAGTACATCGTACCCCTACCCATTCACCAAAAAGTAAGAAACAGAAAAAAGTTTTTGACAAGTTCTTTATTAACCACTTCCCTCAAATCGATGTAGTCCTACGTCGGCTGCAAGAATTGGTTGTACCGGGATGATGCCTGCAGCTAGAGGCATCATCCCGGTACCATTTTTTTAGAGCCGGCGGTCGGCTTTCATGCGGTAACAGCCGATGCAGCTCGGGAGCCGCTCGATCATTACCCCAGCGAGCGGGAGGGGACGCCCCCCCCCTCCCACCCTAGGGTTACTCGATGGCTAAAGGCGCCGAATTTAAAAAGTGACAGTATTCAAAAATGCTGTTTTCGGCATTTTGAATACATTCAAGTGCAGTGGAGGGGTCTGGGGTCTTTTAGAGAGTACCTGTCACTGCCTTTTGCTGTCACAAGAGATGTTTACATTGCTTGTGACAGCAATAAAAGTGAAAAAAAAAAACCTGTGCTAAAATTAAAAAAATAAATAAAATAAATAGGAAAAAGGATAAATGCTCTGGGATCCCCAGGAAGACGTCAGTTGTGACGAAACGCGGTGGGTGCAGCGTGCTGACGTCACCAACGCAACCCAGAAGGACGGGCTGTGTAAGAAGCTGGCTGGCTTTGCTTGATTTTAGCTCTTATCTTCTTTCAGATTGTAAGTGTTTTCTTTTATTTGAATAAATTGTTATATCGATTCACACTATGGAGCATTTATCCTTTCCTTTATGGTGGAAACTTTGAGCCATTTGGATCCTCAGGATTGTGAGTGGATTACTACTTTGAGTGTCGCCTACTGCTTTATTTAGTCTGTTGGCATCCTCTTTGGTGTTCCTCCTTGGGGTGGATATCCCATGGGAATCGTCACATTGGTCCAAACCTAGTGGCTGTTTTTGGCTAAATACCATTTGCCATCTGGTAAGCTGAATCGCATGTTGTGGTGATTAGTGCACTGTGGTGGAGGACAACACGTTATATATTTCATATTATTTTTCATCACTTCATTGGGACTTTTTAATTTCATCATAAGGACTTATTATTATTGAATTTAATTATGTCAATTTCATGATATATTTTTAAATATTTATTTATTTATTTTTTGATAATTTTTTGATATTTATTTATCACCTTCACTTTAGCGCAGCTTTTTTTCTCTGCTTTTTTGACCACCATTTTATTCTCCAGAGTCTTTGCTAAAAAAAATATATACAATGTTTGGGGGTTCTAAGTAATTTTCTAGCAAAAAATACTGATTATAACTTGTAAACAACATGTGTCAGAAATGGGCTCGGTGGTTAAAAAATAAATAAAATGGTGTCCCTCACACAATGTCAGAAGAAGGGGCAGTGCCACCGAGTGACATAGCTGGGTGGCCCCGCCCCTTGCCTATATAAGAACTGTCAAAGCAGAGAGGAGGCAGATGGCGGGAGGCCTCCCAAGAGGCGGAGCATTTTTTATTTTTTATATTTTTCTGGTCCTCGAGGGACACTATTTTTTATTTTTTAATAAAGGACCTTTCTTTTTTTTTTTTTTTTTGTTTTTTTAGCGTGGTGTGGGAAAAGATGCAATCTCATGCATTCCCACACCTAACAATAAAGGACTTTTAAAAAACTGTTTCCTGTGGTTATTACTTTTTGCCACTTTTTTGGTGAATCGTTACCCATTCACATGGGGGGGCAGAATATTCCAGATTTCGATAAGCCCTCCACCCTCAGACCCTGACAGCCACAGCCCAGGGTTGTCGGGAAGAGGCACCCCAAACCACCCTTCCCATGTTGAGGGTAAGCAGCCTTGTATGGTTCAGTAGGGGGGGGGTCAAAGGGCCTAGTATGGATTTTGGGGGGAACCCCACGCCATTTTTTTCTTAATTCTGTCATGAGGTTCCTCTTAATATCTATACCAGACTTAAAGCCCCCCCCCAAGCTGTTTTTACAACCATTTTTTTTTTTAGTTACATTTTTTTTTTTTTTTACAATTTTTTTTAAAGTCAGCTCCCAGCAGGGAAGCCTGAACAACCTATTGACTGTGCGCTCGGCAGGGGAACACCCTGATAAGTGCCCAGAAAGTTAAGGTGTTAGGCGAGTACCTGAATGGGCGGAGGCTCTGTTGAAAACCGGTGGATACTTAGATTCTGCACCTCAGGCTAGCCTGTGTCACTTACCTTGGGGGTTTCTGTCCAAGCTCCACCCTCTAGCGAACACCGGGGCCTTCCTCTGCCGTCAGGTTACCACCAGCAACCTAACACTCCGTTTTTATCCCCAATCCCATGATGCACCTCTCCAGGTGCCAACCCAGTGGGACAGATCCAAAAGCTTGTGTATCATTGGCCAGGTTTCCTCCACTGTGGCCAGTGGGGGCACTCCCTCAGACCAGATGAATACACACTGAACACAGAGAGCAGGCATCAGGCTCCCCTGATAAGCAGCAGGAGTATAGATGCTTTTACCTAGCACCTGTCTAGGAGGGTGCTACAGACGCATGAGGCACTGTTGCCCCTACTGCTACCCCAACAGTTAATGGTGTGTCCGTGACCATCCGGCACACGGTCAGTGCACAGTTGTGCACACGGTATAGTCTTACCTTTCTACCAGAGTTTACCTGTCAAATCCAGAACATTGTGTCCTGTTCTTTCCAGATCTACACTGCGGGGGGCACTAAACCCCTCTCTGCTATGTCAAAACCTATTTCAATATTGTAGGCGAGACACGATGATTCAGTTTGCCAAGCCAGTCCTACGGTTTCGGACGGTTGGCAGTATTGGCCCACTTGCTTTGGACTCAGGAACACTCCAATTCTCACACCATGTCTACGGTCCCTATTGTATCCTGGAACATTAGGGGTACACATGATCCCCTCAAACGTACTACGGTGAGCACGTCCCTGCGCAAGTACCTTCCAGCCATATGCGCACTTCCCGAAACCCACCTCACTAAGGACTCAATTTTATCCCTAAACTTTGCCTAAGTGGGGAGGTCATACCATGCCACGCATACCAACTACTCTAGGAGGGTCAGTGTGCTTGTTTATGGGTCGCTGGACTTCCAGGAACTTGCCCACTCTGTGGATGCAGAGGGTAGATATGTATTCCTAACATTCAGACTATATAATTTGAAATGTATTCTTGCTTTTGTATATGTCCCTCCTCCCTATCACTGTGCAGTACTATGAGCATTACTCATGTACCAGATGGGCTACCCTGACCTCCCCCTGTTTGTCATGGGCGATTTCAATTGCTATTTAGATGTGGTCAAGGACAAACACCCGCCCGTGACCATGATGAACCCCACTCGGCGGACAGCCCTGAGTAAATTTTTAGCGGAGGCTGGCTGGCTGGACCACTGGCGTATTACTCACCCTGGAGTGAAGCAATTCTCCTTTTTTTCTAAAACATATCTCTCCCTATCTAGAATTGACCTCTGTCTATGTTCCAAGAATGCGGCCAAATACATTTCTGCCATTACCTATGGCATTAGAGGCATATCGGATCGCTCCCCCCTATTGGTGGCTGTGCAGACTAAGCCTCCCTCGGGATTTGCCCGGGCCCCATGGAAACTGAACACCTTCTGGCTAAATCTGCTTCCTGATCCGGACCTGCTTCAGTCCCGCATTTCTGAATTTTGGCAGGTGCATGTCAACCACCACCCATTGAGTCCCGCATGGGAAGCCTTTAAGGCCTTCCTGAGGGGACAACCTATCATGGAAATACAGACCATTAAAAAAAAACACGGCATCCCAGGGGGAACGGCTGGCCCGTCTGGTACAACTGGAGGACGAATTTATTGCGGACCCCACTAATGAGACTAGGGACGGCTAGCGGTCTGCTCAGGAGGCGTTTTCCCACATTGAAATTTCGGATGCGGAACGGAAGCGCTTTTTCATCAAACTGGCCTTCTATGAAGCGGGGGAACAGACTGGTCGCCTCTTGGCCAAGATCGCCCATGCCCAGCACCTCTCCCTGTCCATTGGAGCACTTAAACGGTGTGATGGCCAGATAACTAACTCCCCAGATTGCATCATGGAGGAACTTGCTACTTTCTACTCTTCCCTATACCAATCGCAAAAAAAATTTCTCTGAGGAGATGGTGTGCGCATACATTGACAGCATTCCGTTGCCCGCTTTGTCTGAGACCTCCTGAAAACTATTGGATGCCCCTTTAACACCTTCCTTGTAGAGGAACTACAGTTGGCGACTGGGTCTTTCCCCAACTCCAAGGCCCCTGGGTCGAACGGTCTACAGATAGAAATATACAAACAGTTTGAGTCTGACACGCTCCCCCACTTGCTCAGGGTGTTTGAGGAGGCTAGGGACTGCCAAACCCTGCCAGAATCCATGTCCAAAGCAACTATTGTCCATATACTTAAGCCAGGCAAAGACCCTCTTGACCCGGGCTCTTACTGCCCTATATCCTTGCTCCAGAGCGACATTAAGATTCTGGCCAAGGTCCTGGCGTTGCGCCTGAACAAGGTAATCTCCACCATCATTCACTCAGACCAATCTGCTTTTATGCCTCAAAAATCCACGGCCATAAATCTACGCCGACTATTTCTGAATTTACAAACATGCCCTGACAACGTTGGCAGCAGGGCCCTGCTGTCTTTGGATGCCCATAAGGCATTCTATAGCATCGAATGGTCTTATTTGTGGAGCGTAATGAAAAAGTTTGGGTTTGGGGAGGTGTATATTTCATGGGTCAGGCTACTATACAGTAATCCTAGTGATGTGATCAGGGAGGCCGGTAGGATCTCACAAAGCTTTGATTTACATAGGGGCACTAGGCAGGGCTGCCCCCTGTCCCCGCTGTTATTTGCTCTGGCAATAGAGCCGATGGCAGCGTTGATCCGGGCCAACCCAAAAATAAATGGACTTCAATATGGATTACTTCATGAAAAGCTAATGTTGTATGCAGATGACACAATGCTGATGTTGAGGGATGTAGCATACTCACTGGAGGTCATCACCAGGTTTGAGACTTACTTGGGCATGGTGATCAACTGGACCAAGTCTTCTTTGATGCCCCTGGAGATACCACGAACGGCCTGGCCTCCCTACCTGCCGATATACCAGTCATGACCTCATTCAAATACCTGGGTATCCAGGTGACCCCGAGGCCCATCAAATGACCTAAATCTAAATATGACACCACTTCTCACCCGCTTCCGCGACAAGGTTAAAATGTGGTCCAAGCTCAAATTGTTATTGACATGATGGGTAAACCTTATAAAAATGATACTTATGCCCCAGTTGCTATATATACTCCACAACTCTCCAGTAGTTATTCACCTTAACTATTCCGAATAATCAATACAATCTTTAGATCTCTACTGTGGCAGTCCAGTCATCCCAGGGTGAAACTGGAACAATTCCAAAAGCCCATTGAATCAGGCGGTTTGGTCTTACCCAACCCCTGGCTGTACTATTTAGCCGCTCAGTTACAACATATAGTTCGTGCTGTCAGGCCTAATGAGGGTGCCACCTTAGAAAACTCAGACCCCGCAACTAAGCTTATATTATTCTCCACAAAGGGGAATGCTATTATAGATGGTCTGGAGGCACTGGCTTTCAGCAAGTCTAACAAATTATTTCCCACATACACCCTTATGCAAAAAGTATGGAATAAGACCGGGCAACTACAGCAGGTCACTGGATTCACCAGATTCAGCCCAATCTGGGGGAATGATCGTTACCTGGAGCTAGCCCGACTGCAATATGGGGCTAAGTGGCAACGGTATGGTGTTCTCTATTTGGGACAGATATTCTCCAATGGAGAGCTGCGCCCCTACCTGGAGCTGCAGGATGCGTTTCTCCTGCCAAGCTCCATGAGGTTCTACTATCTACTGTACAATTGAGTCATACCGTGCGGGCGCAGCAGGGATTGGACCTCTGGGTGCAATCACCCACACCAATTTACAATTATATAACTGCAATAAATACCATTAAAGGTTTCATCTCCAAGTGCTATCAAATGTTACTCCATAACTTTCTTTGGGATCACCCGGACACAAGGGGAGCCAGGTGGGAGAGGGACGTGGGAGCCTTTGAGGACGAGCAGTGGGAGGGGCCATGATGGCGGTCCAATACTGCTCTCTGAATGTGGCACAGAGACTTTCTCAGTTTTACATACTCCTAAGGGTGCACTATACACCGGCCAAGCTGTTCAAGATGAGTCTTAGGGATAGCCCCACCTGTACTAGATGCTGTAGAGACCATGGAGACCTCATACATATGCTGTGGAGGTGCCCAAAGCTGCACATCTACTGGAAGGGGGTGCTGGAGACCATTAATAAGGTCTTTCAGACTTCTTTAAGTGAAGATCCCAAGCAATGTGTGTTAGGTATTCTAGGGGATCTCCAGGTAAAAGAAATCATTAAACAAGCCGTAGTGAGAGCACTGTTTCAGGCCCGCAGACTGATCCTGAGACATTGGATATCTACCAACCCCCCTACGGTTGGGGAGTGGATATTTCAGATGGGTGACACTTTTAGACTTGAAAAGTATATATGGCAACACAAGGGATGTATAGGTAAATTTGAAAAGTTGTGGAATATGTGACTGGATACACCAGGCTTGGCCCCGGTGGAATTGGTCCTGAAGCGCCTTCTGGCTGGTTAGTGCCCAGGGCTGGTGTTCTTCGCCGGCACCTGGAGGGGGAGCTACTTGTGACTCAGTGCTATTGCATATTTGATCTCCCTGTGCTTACTAGCAAAGTTTCCGTGGGGTGGGCCGTGGATGTATGATATTGTGTGCAATGCCTATTATATATAAACATTTTCCCCTTTCCCCCTTTCTTTCATAGGTCAATCAAAGGCTCCTTAACTGAATTACCGATAAGACGGGACAATCTCCTTCTGACTGAGTGGATATTCTCCCTCTGTTAAGACCAAGAATCAGAAAACTTTATACTTGTCTCTAGCCTCCATTTGAATGAAAATATAAGGATATCAACAGGAGATAAGGCAAGGTGTGGGTTGCCAGGAGTGGATTCAGAAATCCCTGACGAAGATCAATGTCATTTATCACATATGTATCGAAACGCATCGGTAATGCACCACTCCTTTAAAAACACTGTGTTTGTATTGTATTATGTATCGTTTCAATTTCATGTATGAGCCATTTTTTGTCATATGGCCAGTCTGTTTATGCTATTTTGTATTATGTGTTATTGAGAAATTAGTGATACAAGACATATAAAGTATGTTTCAGTCTTTAAAATAAAAACTTTTAGAAATAACATTTTTTAACTATATAATTTATTGTTACCCTTAAAGAAGTTGTACACTCGTTTAAAATTTTTTTTTTTTACAACCTGCAAGAGAAACGCATAATGAGCTAGTATGCATCGCATACTAGCTCATTATGAAATACTTACCTTAGAACGAGCCCCCGCCGTGCCGCTCACTCACCTGTATGACGAGCGACATGTTCAGTCGCCCGTCTTCCGGGATCGCGGCATCCGGCCATCTGATTGGCCGGAGCCGAGGTGACGTCACTCCCGCGCACGCGCGCGGGAGCCGACGGTCACGGCATGGGGCTCTGAAGGAACGGCACGATCAGCCGTTCCTTCAGAGCGCATGCGCCAGTGACGTCACTGGCTGCATTAAAGGTAAATATCTCCTAAACGGTACATGTTTAGGAGATATTTACAGTACCTATAGGTAAGCCTTATCATAGGCTTACCTATAGGTACAACTTCCCGAGGAGGGTTTACTTCCTCTTTAAAGTCCCACACCACACTATGGGGGTTCCTTTTTGAAACTTTTGTCTAGGGATTATGGTAACACATTTCCCTATAGTTGACTACACACCCTTTAGAATACTTGTTTTATGTGCTTAATAAAGTGGTCTAAAGCAGGCCATAGACGATTCGAATTTCGTTCGAAAATCGTAAATGGCAGTGTTATCGAACGATTTTCGTATCGTTAGTGTGGTATGTAAAACGTTCGATTTTCGTACGACAGCAAAAATTCACATATCCAACATGTTGGGTTTTTTTGCGAAAATCGGCCGAATTTCGTATCATTAGTGGGGGAGTTGTATGATTTCGCCTAACAAAACACAGAACAGTAGGGAGTGTGTCCGGTAGAGATGTGGTTAAAAGGCACAAAAAATAGTGTTTTGTCGTACGATTTTCGGCTCACATTGATGGTACACTCGATGATGTGCACGAGTGCCGCTTTCGTTTATCGAACGATAAATCGTACGAAATTCGAATCGTCTATGGCCTGCCTTAGCGTTATCACACTAGTGGAGCATTGTTCTTTCCCCCACATGTTGCTGAGCTTGACTGATCATTTACCGCTGTGCCTACTTTGGACCCCTAAGTGGATGTGTTTTGCATCAGGCTTGTCTGCTCAGTCACGAGAGTAACTGAGCCAGTGAAGTTGGTGAGTTTGCATTGCTTCTCCCCCCTTCGAGCACGGTGGTGGCGGTCATGGTGATCCAGTATAACTGCACATACTATTTAACATCCCAGGAATAACAATTGTGGACTGTTGCTATTATTCCTGCTGTCTTGGTGGAATTTATATTGACTGTATTCAGACTGTCTATGCACTAGCAGTCATGGTCATAGATTGTTAGATAGTGAGGAGTTGTCACCATCTTTGCGCTACTGGAATATTGTATTATTATATGCTTTTAATTTATATGTATTCCGCATTTCATATTATATATAAACATGAGCTGTAGATGTATGTTGGAAATGACACTCTGAAACACGTTTGATTACTGACTGTACTATGTTTTATGCAAAAACCATAGTACATATAAAACATAGTACAACATATCCAAATAAAGTTATTTTTTCTTGAGAAAAAAAAAATACACAGTTGGCGGTCCGTAAGTGGTTAAGAAAATAAAGGTGCAGCAACTGTAGATAAAAAAAAAAAATAAATAAATAAATGTAAAAAAAAATTAAGAAAGCCGAAAAAAACAAATCAGTGGTGATGCAAAAAATATAATAATAATTAAAATAAAAT
Organism: Pelophylax lessonae; assembly: GCF_965119305.1. Lineage (NCBI taxonomy): Eukaryota > Metazoa > Chordata > Amphibia > Anura > Ranidae > Pelophylax > Pelophylax lessonae. Next base: position 115,446,030 of record NC_138778.1, read on the forward strand.
TGTAAACAAAAAAAAAAGAAAGCAAAAAAAAATTTAAACCACTGCTGAGACAGAAAGATGAACACCTGCGACGCAGAAATAAATGTCTGGCAGGGACGGCAAAATGGCAAAATGGCCATAAGAGTTTGGCAGAGCTGAGGCAAGTCTAGGAGATATTTCAGCTGTGATCCTCCAGAGTAGAGTTGAACTCAGGTGTCCTCTGAACTCATTCCTAGCTAATCTTCAACCTTACATTTTTTTGTAACTCCAACCAGCTTTGGGCTGGGTCATTCCCACCCTGCAGCCTATTTTACATGAGACAGACCCAGCCTGCAGCTCAATGGATTAAAACAAACAGTTCCGAATTTGGCTAGAGATGAGTTTGGAGGATGCACAAAAAAGATAAAAAAGGTTTACAGCTGTGGTGCCCAACCTGAGGCCCTCGGGGACTACGATGCAGCAGTCAGTAATATCCTTCCCTGGTACCTATTTACAAAAAGAAAATATTTATTATCCTGCTTTCTACATGACTTGGTTTATTTATTTTAGATGTTCTTAATTTCTCCGTGCGATTTTTTTTTTTCTCTGTTGTATTTTGTTTCTCTAATTTTCATAAGAAATTTATTTGCGAGAAATTCTAAATTTGGTGACAATACATTTTTAATGTAGCTGTACAGAACTCTGACTTTAACCACATAACGACTGCCCGCCGCAGTTTTACTGCGACAGGCAGCCGCTCCCAGGCAAAGTGACGTAGTACTAAGTCGCTCGCTCAGAAGGCTGTAGGGGGCGAGCGTGCGTCGGCGCACTCCCGCCCCCGCTCGTTCCCTGGGGAGCCAGCGCGTGTGACGGGCGGGTCCAATGGGCGCCGGTCACTCACGATCTCCCGCAGCAGAGGGAGAAAGACTAATGGCTGATGTAAACACAGCTGTCTGTCATTCTCCCTGAAGTAATGACAGAGGCTATGTGATCCTGCTATGTAGGATCGCATGTCTCTGTGATTACTTCACAAGCCACGCCTCCTGACAGTTAGAATCACACCCCTAGGGACACACTTAACCCCTTGATCACCAGTACAGTTAACCCCTTCCCTGCTAGTGTCATTTTTACAGTAACAGTGTATATTTATAGCACCGATTACTGTGGTAATGTCACTGGTACCCCCAAAAGTGTCAAAAATGTCAGTTAGGGGTCTGATCTGTCCGCCGCAATGTCGCAGTCCCGAAAAAAAAAAATCGCAGATCGCCGCCATTACTAGTTAACCACTTGCCGACCGCCGTACGACTATTTACGACGGCGGTCAGCCCCTCACAGGCAGAGCAACGTAGGGCTACGTCGCTAGCCTGTGAAGTCTAGGGAGCGAGCGCGCACCACCGGAGGCGCGCTCCCACTCCCGCGTGGTCACGGACCCCCCCCCCGCGCGTGTGACTGGTGGACCCGATGTCCGCCGGTCACTCGCGATCGTCCGTTAGAGCGGGAGAAAGGCAGGCGGCTGATGTAAACAAGCCACCTGTCATTCTCCCCTGTGTAGGAATGGTGATCATACGGTTCTACTATGTAGGACCGTTGATCACTGTTCCTACACCTCAAGCCACAGCCAATCACAGTAAAGGCCCGTACACACGTACCGATCGTCGGCGAACGATCGGCCGTCTTTTGTCCCCGGGCTGTCGGTGTCTGTTGAAAAGTGCAAAAACAGCACAAGAATTTTGTCCGCCGACTACGGCCGACTGCAGAAGTGATGTCATGTAATGGTTAACTTTCCCTGTGTTTTTTCTTTTCTGAGCATGCCCAGTCTTGCAAATCTGCGGTCTGTCGGCCGAATTCTGTACTGACTGGCGAACAATCGGCCGTTCTGGTGTCGGCATGCAAAAATTTTAATGCTTGCATGACAGATTCTTGTCGGCAGAATGTGCGCTGATGGCTGTCGGAGGCATCATACTAACAAGCGTACAATCGGCAGATCGTTCGTCGGCCGACGCTTGTCTGCCGACGATCGGTACGTGTGTACGGGCCTTTAGAATCACGCCCCTAGGGACACACATACCCACTCCCTCTCAAAAAAAGTTAACCCCTTCACTGCCAGTGTAATTTTACAGTAACAGTGCATATGTATAGCACTGATTACTGTAGAAATGTCACTGGTAACCCCAAAAGTGTCAAAAATGTCAGTCAAGGGTCCGATCTGTCCGCCGCAATGTCGCAGTCCCGCAAAAAAAAAAATCGCAGATCGCCACCATTACGCGTTAAAAAAAAAACAACACAAATGACAAAAATCTTTCCCCTTGTTAGTAAACGCAATAACTTTTGCGCAAACCAATCAAAATACGCTTTTTGCGATTTTTTTTTTTTTTTACCAAACATATGGTAAAAAAAAAATTGGCCCAAAATGTTAAAAAATTTAGATTTTTACTTTTTTTTTGGGGGGGGGGGGGGTTTCATATAAAAAAATGTGAAAAATATTGTTTAACGCTGTTTTTTTGTTTGTAGCGCAAAAAGTAAAAATTGTACAAGTGATCAAATACCACCAAAAGAAAGCTCTGTTTGTGGGAAAAAAAGGACGTCAAATTTGTTTAGGTACAGCGTCGCACAACCGTGCAATTGTCCGTTAAAGTCACGCAGTGCCGAATCGCAAAATAGGCCCTGGTCAGGAAGGGGGTAAAATCTTCCGGGGCTTAAGTGGTTAAAAAAAACAATAAAAATTACATAAATCTTTCCCGTAGTTAGTAAACACAATAACTTTTGTGCAAACCAATCAAAATACGCTTATTGCGATTTTTTTTTTACCAAAAATATGTAGCAGAAAACAAATTGGACTAAAATGTTAAATTTTGATTTTTACATTTTTTTGAGAATTTCATATAAAAAAATGTGTAAAATATTATTTTTTCAAAATTGTCGCTCTTTTTTTGGTTATAGCGCAAAAAAATAAAAATCGCACAGGTGATCAAATACCACCAAAAGAAAGCTCGGTTTGTGGGAAAAAAAGGACGTCAATTTCGTTTGGGCACAGCATCGCACGACCGCGCAATTGTCCGTTAAATTCACGCAGTGCGAATCGCAAAATAGGGCCTGGTCTTTGGGCAGCCAAATCCTCCAGTCTGAAAGTGGTTAAAGACATTGTAACATTTCCCAAGTTGTTGACAGTCTCCTACAATGTGTCCTCAGTCTCTAATTATGCCTGTAGCATGTTGGCAGTCTTCGACAATCTCCTGTAGCATGCCTTCAGTCTCTGACCATCTATCGCAGTATGTTTAGCCTCTGAATGCTTTTGTGCCATTACTTTGACATGTACATTAATTAACCCCTTTTGGTGAGGTCAAAGGCCACCTTAGCTGCTCAATAAATAAATATGTAATGTCTGTTTCAGGCAGGTCTGGAGTTATGAAAAATAAAAAATATATTCAGTTTATAAAAGGTTTAGGATTGGGTACAAGTTGGGGAGTGGGAGGAGCTGTGGGGGGTTGGTTAAGCAGAAGTGGGGGCAGGTGTCTTCAGTCGGAAGAGAGATCAGCCTGGAAAAACTTCCCTCCCGCCCTGGTAATTTTACCTTTTCTGGTAAGCAATTTATTGTTTTGGTTGTTGGGATGATTGTTGTCAAGCAGCTAGCGGGGTGCAAGGTCCTTGTAGGTTACTGTGGGCACCTAAAAAAGGTACTTGGTAGGGACCTGTCTGAGGTATGGATCCCAGTTGCTCTAATGGAGGTATCTGCAGCTGGTTGTCTCCGAGTCGGTGGTGTTGTGGCTGGAGGCCTGTTTTAAGTAGGTCGTAGGTATTTTTCTTGTGAGTGATGCCTACTAGGACCTAGACTCCAGTTATACTGTATTTACATTAGATTAATGTTATGTTTATGTGTTATTTATTACTTTGGTTAATAAAAGGTTGCTTTGGCCACTAACTCCAGCTTGTTGTCCCAGTGATTATTAAAGGGTTGGAGGGTGTGGTATAGGTCAAAATGGAGGGAGAAAAGACATCTTTAATACCCTAGTCATGCCTTTGAGGGCCAGACCACACCACGCCAAGATAACTCTGTACTTGTAAAATGCTGATTACCTTGATTTTGCAAAAGGTTAGTACTGAATTCATACAATAGCACAGATAAAATGTAACCACTTCAATACAGGTCACTTTCACCCCCTTCCTGCCTAGGCCAATTTTCAGCTTTCAGCACGGTCACACTTTGAATGACAATTGCGCAGTCATGCAATACCGTACCCAAATGAAATTTTTATAATTTTTTTCACACAAATAGAGCTTTCTTATGGTGGTATTTAATCACCGCTGGTTTTTTTATTTTTTACTTAAAAAAAAGAAAAAAACAGAAAACTTTGAAAAAAAAAAGTTTTTCTTAGTTTCTGTCAGTAAATTTTGTAAACAATACATTTTTCTCCTTTACTGATGTGCGCTGATGAGTTGGCACTGATAGGCTGCACTGGTGAGATGGCATTTATGAGCACTGATGAGGTGGCACTGATGAGAAGGCACTAATATGCCGCACTGATGGGCAGCACAGATGAGCAGGCACTGATTGGGGTCACTTATGGGCACTGATTAGGGGTCACTGGGCATTGATTGTTGTCACTGATGTGCACTGTTTGGTGTCACTGATGGGCACTGCTCTTGATTTACTGTAATCAGGGCACTGATGATCAGTGCCCTGATTACTTGTCCTGGACTCCCCGTTGAGGAGTAGTCGCTGAATGGCTCTCCTCGCCACTCACTGTGACAGTGTGAGGCAAGGAGCGCCGATAAACGGCACTTCCGCATTTACATACAGTATGACTGGCTGTGATTGGACAGCCGATCACATGGGTAGAGAGCCACGTCATTGGCTCTTTACCAAGATCGGGGTCGCGCCGCATGGGCTTTCTTGGGTGCTGTCATATGACGTCGTCCCAGAACGAGAGCCGCACCGCTCTGCCATCATATGACGGTGGGCGGGTGGCAAGTGGTTAAACCAAAGTAGTTTCAAACCTAAAAACATTTTTTTTTATATTGCACTTTACTATTCCTTAGATGCCATGACTGCATTCTTTTTAGTTTTTGTTTTCACCTAATGGCCTGGCCAGTATCACACTTAGCCCCCTTCACACTGGGGCGACCTGTCAGGCGACCTGGTCGCCTGACAGGTCGCCTGCCATAGAGAAGCTGTGGACTCGTTCTAATAGGAGCGACACAAGTCGCTCCGACTTAGAAAAAGGGTCCAGAGCTTCTTTGGGGCGACCTGGAGCGACCGGCATTGACTTCAATGTTATGAAGTCCGTGTCGGCCGCCCCGAGGTCGCGGTGCGAGCTGCACACCGCGACCTGTGAGGTCGCCCCGGCAAGTCGGATCGTGTCGGATAAGACCTCGTGTGAACGGGGTCTTATTGTTTTAGAGCGGCTCCTCTATCTATGGAGGGACAACAGAGCCATGCCCTAGACAGCAGCACTGTCTAAAGAGGGTAGTCTTACAGCAGGAATACATGGTTCGAATATTCTCCGATTGTTTGATCGCCGACCAACGAAACAGTGTTTGTTAGTTGAAATTGTTGCCAACATTAACAATCAAAAAAAATCGTTCAAAGAGTATGCGATTTCATACGTAGTGTTGACGTTTCACATAAAAGTGGAAGTGATGTAGTGTGCGTGTGACCTTGTAGCCACGCCCTCCCTCCCAGCACGAACGTTCCTACGCTCTTCGTTGAAGGGACCGGCATTGAAATCGTATATGTATTTTTGCTGACATTTCTTTTGCCTTATTTATTTGGAATTTTTCATTAGTGTTTACGAAACTTCGTTCTTGAACACTGCTTCCAGGTGCCAACTATTTCCGCTCATGCGTGATAATGTCCTATAGATTTTCTACTGACGACCTTCCACCAACAAATAGAAAATCGATTGTTCGTAAACGATAAGACAGAATTTTTCAATTTTTTTCAATCAGTCTTTTTCATTCATAGTATCTATATCGGGTATTGATTGCTGGGCATCAATAAGTAAAAAATCGTATTTCGCTGGAAGTCAGAAAAAACGAAGACTATTTGTAAATGCCAGTGACAGACAGCATCACTTCTTTAGTTTTGCCTTTAGCATTCCTTCAATGATTAGGGATGCAATTACACCTGATCCCAGGCAGGTGGCCCCATCACTGCATGAGAAACAAATCAACCAAGCTTTCCATGTACACAGGTTAAGAGGAAAGCACAATATAATTAAGAGGCACATATTTTTGTAGTGCTGAAGTTGAGCATATTTATATAGCAAAGAAAAAAAAAAAAAAAAAACCCCCTGCTCCTAATTAACTAACACTACAATAATGTTCTAAATATAAATGCATGAGCAACTACCGCTAAAATGTGTAGCCACATCACATCAATTGAAAAATAAAGTGCAATGTAGTGAAGCGCTCTAACTTTCAGTACAAAATAAATAAATAAATATACACAATGACAAAGTTAAAATAGTAAAGTGCATCAGACCAAAAGAAAAAACAAAAGTGCAAAAAAACAGGGTCTTTGATTAAAAAAACTGTGACAACAGTTCTAAGCAACTTCCAATTTACAGTAAATTCCTGTATATGTGAATAATTTTCACCATAAAGACAATACATCCATAATCCAATGACCCTCCACATACCACCACGTGAGCTTATGGGTGTACTCTCTTCTCCTATGATGGACCTCACTTTTATAACAAACTATTGCTTTAAGAGGGGAGTTTCCTCAAATCTCCACTTGCAATTTTCACCTTTGTCACCTGACACTCAGAAGGTTTACCTGCCTTTGATAAACTCTGAAGGGATGCAGCGTGTCAGTTGGGCAGGGCTATTGACGTCATCATGCTGGGCGTGCTTATGTTTATGCGCTTTATATTTATAAACATTTTATCTTATCTGACATTCACCGGTCACTGCAGGTGAAGCTTCCTGTTGCATGTACTTTAAATTAGTGATTTTTTTTCACCATTTTTAGTGTGGTGAAAGTAACAATCACTACTATAAGTGTCAGGGACATTCCAGTAATCGGAAAACGCCTATGCACATGCACATGCACGTGCATTAGCCGTTTATACACTGGTGCCAAAATGGCCTATATAAGGGAAGCACCTGCACTAGTTCAGTGCTGTCTGATCTGCAGCTTTACCTGAGTTCCGTTCCTGTGCCTGTATTGATTCCTGTATTGACTCAGCTTTCCTGACCACGCTTGCTTATCTTTGTTATACCTGCTTATCTGCCTGATATTGTGTTGCCAACCTCTGCCTGCATACTGACAATCTCTGGCTGCCGCTTATGCCAAATCTAATTATCTGGGACTGATCCAGCTTGTCTGACTCTGCTGTAGTCTTTTGTCTATCCTGCTCTGTCCAGTGCCCGGCATCCGCTGTGCGTCCGTGCCGGTGTTCCTGCTGCTCAGCGATTCAGTTCAGTCTAGTGACTCATCGGCCACACCTCTCTGCTGCTCTCGCATCCACTGTTGCAACTCCAGTGGTTCCTGATCCACAGCTGTACGAGAATTCTCCCTCTGCACATCAGGCTCTGCCACAAGGTACGTGACAGTATCAGACAGCCATGTCTGAGCCTGCAAGAGGGACCTCTCCAATGGACGATATCTGTCAACATCTCGCAGCCCTCACCCAATCCGTCAAGCCCCTGCAGGAAGGCTATGTCCAGCTGGAGGAACGTGTGCAGTCTCTAGCCACCTCTGCAGGTTCTACCACAGCTCCCTCTCCTTCTGCGCCAACACGGAATACTACCACACCCTTTGTGGTGATGTTACCACCTGAACCCAGGGTTCCTACACCTGAAATGTTCTCAGGGGATCAAAGTAAATTCAGGGCATTCCGCAATGCATGCCAGTTGTACTTCGCCCTGCAGCCCTGGAGTTTCTCTCTGGAATCCAGCAAAGTGGGATTCATTATTTCTTTACTCCAAGGGGCACACTGGCTGCTTGAGGAAAATAATGCACAGATCCATGCTATGTCATCTTTCTTTGATGCAATGGTCCAACTGTATGACGATCCGCAACTAACTGTCACGGCGGAAGCTGTTTTCCATGTGCTCCAGCAAGGCCAGATTGCGTCTGAGGACTATGTTACGGTCTTCAGATGCTGGAGCACAGATACACAATGGAACGACGCAGCTCTGCGACCCCTGTTCTGCCTTTGGTTTGTCTGAAGGTCTTAAATATGAGCTAGCCCAGGTTGAAGTACCCAATACTTTGGAGGGCATAATTGCCCTGGCTATCCAGATTGATTGTCGGCTCCGTAAGCTTCCGTCAGAAAGGTCCACCCAGCAGTCCCATCCTGTATGGATGATACCTAGAGCAACAGTTTCTGCCCACTTAATGTTTACCAGTTCAGCTCCAGCTAGTTAAAGTTCTGTCAACCCTGTATCAGATATCCTTGAACCCATGTAACTTGGGTTGATGTGACCTAAAGAGAGTCTACGCCGCTGACAGGGCAACCTGTGTCTTTATTGCGGAGAAGCTAGCTATTATGTGCGGACCTGTCCTATAAAGTGTGTGAGTGTCCATCTGTCTTCCCTGCTAACCTGTCACCTTTGTCCACTAATGCAACTGATCTAGCTCTCTCACTCTCATTCCAGCTTCCGAAGGAACAATCTCAGTCGACACTATTATTGACTCGAACATGCAGTTGTTTCACTGACTTAACCTTTGCTACTCAGCAGCATATTCCTCTGTGACCAAAGACACACAAGGACTTTCTGTATACCTGGCAGATGGCTCATGTATTAAATCAGGACTAGTGACTCAGTAAACCCCTCCATTACCTGTTGTCACTCCTATGAAACATAAGTAGTTATTGAGCCTCGATGCCACCACTTCTGAATGTTTCTCTATCATCTTGGGCTTACCTTGGCTTCAAGCCCAAAATTCTCAGATCGATTGGATTGCCGGAGAAGTCAGGTTCCAATCACGCTTCTGTCAGAAATACTTTTTTTCTAACCCCCCCCTGAGCATGTCAATGAAAATCGAAAAAAATTGATTAATTCCGCCCATCTACTTTTCCAGCAGGGGAAGGAATATTCTTTGCTACAAAAAAAAGACCAGTCTCTGAGACCATGTGTGGATTACCAGGAATTAAACAAGCTCACGTTTAAGGACCGCTATCCCCTTCCTCTCATGCCCGATTTATTCCAGAGAGATTAAGGTCGCAACTGTCTTCACCAAGTTGGACATGCGAGGGGCCTATAATTGGTCTGTATTCGCGAAGGGGATGAGTATTAGACACATTTTTGTACCAAATTTGGCCACTTTGAATCATGCCCTTCATCATGCCCTTTTGGTCATGCCCTTTGGCCTTTGCAATGCCCCTGCCAACTTCCAGCACCTCATTAATGATGTATTCAGAGACTTCCTGGATATCTATGTTGTTTTGTACTTGGATGACATCTTTATTTTTTCTGTATCCCTTGACCTGTACCGAAGACATGTCAACCATGTTCTGGGCCGGCTCCACCAACATGGACTGTATGCTAAACCCGAGAAGTGTGACTTTGAGTGGCAGAGTATTCAATTCTTGGGGTTGCTGATTTCCACAGCAGAAAATAAAATGGACCCCCTAAAGGTCTCTGCTATATTGGACTGTCCTGCACCTACAAATAAGAAGGGGGTACAGTGCTTTGTGGGGTTTTTAAACTTTTACCAGAGATTCATTAATGGCTTCTCTGCTATCATTACCCCTATCACGCAACTGACCAAGCAGAACCTGCGGTTCTGCTGGAACCCTGAAGCACAAGACACCTTCGAAACTTCAAAGAAACTTCACTTCAGCCCTTATTCTCAGCCAGCCGGACCCATCATTACCCTATATACTCAACGTCTGGGTCTTAAGAATTTAATGCATCCCGTAGCCTTCTTTTCACGCAAACTCTGCCCAGCAGAAATAAACTATGATGTGGGGGATCGAGAACTACTTGCCATCAAAGCAGCTTTGGAGGAATGGAGAGTCCTGTTGGAAGGTGCAGCACATCCCATACTAATATACACTGATCATAAGAATCTGGAGCACTTTAGGTCTGCAAAGTGTCTGACGCCAAGTCAAGCTCAATGGGCACTGTTCTTTTCAAAGTTCTCATTCCACATAACCTATTGACCAGGATCAAAGAATGTTAAGCCAGATGCTTTATCTCGTATGTATGATGACCCCAAGGAATCAGCGATTCCGGATACCATCTTGCCCGCAGGTAACTTCCTGATATTACAGTCTGACCTCTTCTCACAGATTAAACAAGCTTCCGTGGGCATCCCTGGCCCTGCTGGAATCACTTTGTTGCTTAAGGAAGGGTTGCTATGGCGGGGGGACCAGATTTATGTGCCAGAAAATGTAAGGGTGAATGTTTTAAGGCTCCTCCATGATCATCTGTTGGCAGGCCATTTCGCTATCTATAAGACTCTCAATACGGCATATATTCTGGTGGCCAGATCTGGAAGGATTCTGCAAAAGATATGTAAATTCATGTTCTGTCTGTACCCGAAGTAAGACTGCAAGAAGCAGGGCTTGGGGCTTACTAAAACCTTTGCCTGTCCCTGTCAGGCCATTGAAAATGATCTCCATGGATTTCGTAGTGGAAGTTCCACCTTCTGAGGGATGCACAGCAATCTTTGTAGTGGTTGATTGATTATCCAAAATGGTCCATTTTCTGCCTTTGAAGAATACGCCATCTGCCATGGAAATGGCCCAAGTGTATATTAAAGAGATAGTTGGATTTCACAGAAACCCTGAAAACATTGTGTCTGATCGAGGTGTGCAGTTCACATCACATTTCTGGAGGGCCTTATGTGGGGGCATGAAGATTGAATTATCCCTATCCTCAGCTTATCACCCTCAAATGAATGGGAAAGAACTAACCAGGAACTTGAACAATACATTCGATGTTTCACGTCCTTCGTTCAGGATGACTGGGTGTTATTATTGCTGTTAGCAGAATTTGCCTATGATAAGGCTAGTCATTCAGCTACAGGACAGTCACCATTATTTGCCAATTATGGTTTTTCACTTGTCATTTTTGCCTGACTTTGTTCCAAAATCTACAGTTCCAGTTGTTCAAAGCATGGTGGATTTCCTCAACCGCAATAACATGGTACTACAAGTAGCAGTGGCAAAAGCACAGGCAGACAACAAAAAAGCATTTGACAAAAGAAGAAAAGAGCAAGTGGGTCTTCAGCTGGGTGATCAAGCATTGCTATCTATGTCAAACTCCAGGTTGGCATGCCCTTTGAAGAAGCTTGCACCCAAGTTTATAGGTCCAGTCACGGTGAAGAGGAAATTAAACGAGGTATCGTATGAACTATCTTTACTAGACTTGTTTAAAATTCACCCTGTATTCTATGTGTCGTTCTTAAAACCTGTAGTACCAGACCCCTTCCTGATAGGGGGGCGGGCTCACCTGAACCAGTGCTGTTGATAGAGATGAGGAATATGAGGTGGAGGTGGTTCTAGACTGCAGGAAAAGGAGAAACCAATCACAGTATCTAAGTGGGAAGGTTATGGCCCAGAGGAGAATTCTTGGGAACCAGAATGTAATTTCCATGCCAGTGTAAGATCCTGGTACTTTCAGTACCTTCTAGCCTCTTACTTCCGGGTTGCGTTCCACCATTCAGGTAGATGGAACGCATATAACTGCATGTCTCTTTAACAACTGATGACGTCATCACTAGGCGCCGCTCTGAGCGGCTATTTCAACCGACGGTCTGCACTCACAAGGTGTTCGTGCAACCGCTCATAATACAAGCCTGACTGACGCTGCCGTATCCTCCAGCTATCTTCCCTATACCTGGACTGACCGGAGCCTCGCTACTTGATCCTTTACCTCGCTACCTGATCCTTTACCTCGCTACCTGATCCTTACCCTCGCTCACCAGCCTTTGATAAGTACCCCGCAGGGGATCCCTTCCTACCAAACCACTTGCTATATCTTTCTGCATAATAAGAACTGTTACTAAGCTCTAAGATACATGCTCTCACCATCTATCACCTGCATCGCTACCTAGAGTGTTAGCTCTTGAACCTACTACCACCTGTAACCTATATCCTTGTGTTTGCTTAGCATATCCTGTACACTTCATCTGTTATCACCTATCACCTATTACCTGTACATGATTGCTATCTCTCCTGCATACTATCTATCACCATCTGCTATCACTCCTGCAACATTACTACCTGAGTGCTTATTATTATTTGCTATCACTACTCAAGCCTATCCCTTCAGTATATCACCTCACTACTATTGCATAGACCTCTATCACTCCAACAACATCATCTCTGAGTGTTTGTGTGTGTGCATACTGAAGCAGGCTGAACCACCATGATGAGTCAAGAGAGTTGGATAAGGTGATTCAACACATCTCTACACGACTACTGAGTGGAAATTCTGCAGCTGCAAATCTAGTTCACAAAATCAAACCCCAGAGCGTTACAGCCAGTGGGCTAGTTTGTGCCTTTTTTTGTGTCCATCCAGAGAAAGACAACAGGCTAGGAATGCGGAGGCTGCCTGTCAGAAGGGGGCAATGTCAGGGACATTCCAATAATAGGCAGATGTGCGGGCCTGCGGATACCCGGGACAGGCGAATTAATGCGCGTATGCGCACGAATATTCGCCGAATGCCTATGGGCATGCACGCGCATTAGCTGTTTATACACCGGCACCAAAATTACCTATAAGGGCAGCAGCTGCACTAGTGCAGTGCTGTTTGATCTGCAGCTTTACCTGAGTTCTGTTCCTGTGCCTGCATTAACCCGGCTTTCCTGACCACACTTATTTACCTCTGGTCCTGACCCCAGCTTGCCTAGACTTTGTTATACCTGCTTATCTGCCTGATATCCTGTTGCCAACCTCTGCCTGCATACTAGCCATTCTCTGCCTGCCACTTATGCCATATCTCATTATCTGTGACCGATCCGGCTTGTCTGAACCTGCTCTGGTCTTTTGTCAATCATGCTCTGTCCAGTGACTGGTGGCGCTGTCCTGCCTCCGCCGTGCATCCGTCTGCACCACTGTTCCAGCTGCTACCTGCTGCTTAGCGATCCAGTCCAGTCTGGTGACTCATCGGCCACACATCTCTGCTGCCAACGGAGGACCTCGCAGGCAATCTTACCCCACTACGCTCTCGCATCCACTGTTGCAACTCCAGTGGTTCCTGAGCCAGCTTTGTGTACAGGTGCATCTCAAAAAATTAGAATAACATCAAAAAGTTTAAAGTTAGGTCAGCAAACTCACCTGACCTAAACCCCATAGAGAATCTGTGGGATATTGTCAAGAGGAAGATGAGAGACACCAGACCCAACAATGAAGATGAGCTGAAGGCCGCTGTCAAAGCAACCTAGACTCCCATAAGACCTCAGCAGTGCCACAGGCTGATCATCTCCATGCCATACCACATTGATGCAGTAACTCATGCAAAAGTAGCCCACGAAGGATTGAGTGCACTATACTGTACATGGACATACTTTTCAGTAAACCAACATTTCTGTATTCAAAATCCTTTTTTTTTTTTTTTTTTTTTGTAGCACCCTACAGGTAGGTGCTAGGTAAAACATAGTGGGCTTTGTCTGCCTAACAGCAGAGCCATGTTTTCTTCTCTATAGGTAGTTTGCCATGGCTACCAAGTGTGTCTGCTGTGAGGGAAGTGTCCCCACAGGCTCCTGTGAGAGGCTTCTCATAGGGCAGTGTGGGAAGCCCAATCAGGGGACACATACCAGCTTGTAACTACCCAAGAAGGTAGATTCTGCCACAGAGGATTCTGGGAGTGGGTATAGGTTTGGAGGGAGGTGCTTGGCATGTTGTCTTTGGAGGGAGCAGAGTCCCAGGAAGTAGAGTGCGGCTGTCTCTCCTCCTGTCTGAGGAAGGTGGATGTCTCGGGGTGTTGCCTGAGTGTCCAGAGCGTGCTGAGTGAGCTGAGGGGATCCGGTCTGCCGAGAGCCTGCGGAGAGAGAGGGGTCCAGTCCCAGGAAAGCCTACACAGGTCGTGAGTACTGCGGATCGCCCCTGGGGGTCTGCCTAGAGTCAGAGGGGACCACTCCGGGAGAGGTTCTGGGATCCAGTGTCAGCTAGCTGTGAAAGGGGGCACCTACCTTGAGGACCCTGAAGTTGTAAAGGGGGTACATAGTCAGTGGACCCTGAAGAGTTCAAGGTAAATGGGGGCACCTGCAGTCTGGGCCTTGAATTGTGCAGAGCGTATCAGTTAGTGACAGTTATTTCTACAATATACTACCTCAAACTGCACCAAGCGGGGGAAAGTATTTAGTGACTTCCACAGCACAGCAGTGTCAGGAGTTCTACAGTTCTCAGTCTTGGATCTACAGGACTATATGTCGGGGATTCAACACTTCTTCTGTTATGCAGAGTGTTCTCAGAGTCAGTGAGCGTTGGCTGGCGCCGACTGGCGTTGAGGAAGCGCCAACGGGCATTTTTGGATAGAAGTCCCAATTGTAATTAGTTAAAGCCTCAAGGAGTATCCCACCATTTCCCTTCTCCCATCTCTTTATTTCAATAAAACTACAAACAAAGATGCCGGAGTTGTCGCTACTTCAGTTGTCACACCCAGGGACTCCGCTCGCATGGGCTGGAAAGGATTCCGGTATTAATGGCAGACCCACATGAGGCCATAGGCCTGGAAACCTTGCTACATTTTTTTTATTGGTCTTATGTAATATTCTAATTTTCATCAAAATTAAAAGAAAGAAATGCTTGAAAAATATCACTCTGTGTGCAATGAATCTAGAGAATATGAGAGTTTCATTTTTGAATTGAGCTATTGAAATATATTACCTTTTTTGATTACATTTACATTTTTTGAGATGTACCCGTATATAAAAACTAGCGACGAACCTCATTTTTAGTCTGGTAAACATACTCCGGAAAGTCTTGTGATATTGTGGTTGGGTGGCAAGGCTAAATCAAGCACCACATCCCTGAATTAATATTTACAGGATAACAAATATTTAGTTGGATTTTAACAGTGCCAGGAAACAATAGAAAAACACTTTGTAGTATAAAACTTATTGGTGTTTTAATACATGATAAAAATAGAGCCATTAAAATATTCACACATGCCAGTTATATAATCCAAAGGTATGCCTTACATAGGCAGTAATAATGTGGTGTCTGTTCCCAACATGTTTCCCCGAATATGGCTGCTGCGGGGGGATTTGGAGACTACTACTGATAAAGAAATGATATCAAAAAACAACATATTCAATTGTTGGTAAAATGATTTGTACAGTACCGAATAATACATTCATATACAGATAACAGATTTATTTTTATTTTTCAATTCACTCTGTCCAGCCATTCTAAGATTATCCAATCAACTGCCAATGATCACCAACCAGGCCATCTGCACCACAAAGGGAAGAAGGCGCCGTATGTCCACAGGATACCATGACCAAGCTAGGATAAACAAATAACCAAGAAATTAATTTTAAAGTGTCACGGACATAAAATGAAATGTCTGCCAAGATGGCTATATTAGCCTGGTTAAATACTCACAGTTTGTAAAGGGTTAAATCGAGGGCGCTTGTTACTGTGACCAAAGTCAATATTCAGTATAGGCACACTAAAAAAAGGAAGTGGACCATCATATTGTAAGATGTCATTTAGCATCATACAATATGACTAAATATTCACTGAAAGTAACTCAGTACAGTGTTTATCAATATAGAGCAAAAAAGCTTTATAATTGAATTGGACTCTAGTTAGAATCTATCCAGCATTATATATTAACTGTTCAAGAAAACAACGTTATAAAAATCCTCTTAGCTACAATTATTTATAGAGTGGTACAGGGAGGGGTATAGACCAATTTCAAAAACTGTAATAGATAATTACTGTAACGAATACCAAAATATTATTCTAAAGGCATTCCAAAAGGATATACTTGATAGAAATATGTGGAACTTCTTAAATACTAAAGAACCCATAATCCCCTCGTTTTATGCCTTACCTAAGCTACATAAATCTATCACACAGCCACCCGGCCGACCCATAATATCCAGCTGCAAATGTTTAACTAAAAATGCAAGTTGACAACTACCTAAATCCACATGTGACTTCTCTTTTTTTTTTTTTACATTAAAGATACTATAGAACTTTTGAAAACCATTGAGGGTCTTTTCCTTCCTAAAAACACTTGACTTGTAGCAATCTACATTGAAAGTTTATACAACACCATTCCTCATGACAAAGGTATAAAAGTGATAGCTAACCACAAGAGGCGTAACTAGAACCTTCAGGGCCCCGGTGCAAGAAACCATGAAGGTCCCCCTGACCCCATCCTGGAGCCCTTGCCACTGATCCAGGGCCCTTTACTCCAATTGCAGGGGCCCTTTAGTGCGGTCCAGAAGCAGGACCCTTTCATGTGTTCTGCAGCGGGTCCCAGTGGCGGCCGGTGCGTTAGGGGCGCAGGGGCGCCGCCCCTCCCCCTATCCATGCGTCTGGCCCCCTAATCTACATGCGGGGCGCCGGACGCATGGAGTTCAATGGGGGTTTTTTTTTTCTTCTGAAGCACGTGATTAGAGCCAGATGCTCAAATAGGCTTCAGAAAAGGGTGGACCCAGGGCACAGAGCAGTGCGCCCTGAGCCCACCCATTGTGTGACAATAGCGAATGAATATTCGCTATTGTCACACGGATCCTCCTCCTGGCCAATCAGGAAGCGGGTATGAGACCCGTTTCCTGATTGGCCGAAAGGCAAACCTTTGCCATTGGCCAAGGAGGAGGAAGAGGGAGATGCGGAGGACTGAGGAGAAGCCGCCGCTGCATCAGGTAAGTGCACTGGTCTCTATGCACGTTGGGTATTGTGCATTGAAGGGGGCATGCTGTGGTCACTGTGCATTGAAGGGGGCATGCTGTAAGCACTCTACATTGAAAGGGGCACGCTGTGGTTACTCTACATTGAAGGGGGCACGCTGTGGTCACTGTGCATTGAAGGGGGCACGCTGTGGTCACTGTGCATTGAAGGGGACACACTGTGGTCACTCTACATTGAAAGGGGCACGCTGTGGTCACTGTGCATTGAAGGGGGCACGCTGTGGTCACTCTGCATTGAAGGGGGCACGCTGTGGTCACTCTGCATTGAAGGGGGCACGTTGTGGTCACTCTGCAT
Source organism: Pelophylax lessonae (assembly GCF_965119305.1). NCBI lineage: Eukaryota > Metazoa > Chordata > Amphibia > Anura > Ranidae > Pelophylax > Pelophylax lessonae. Next base: position 115,463,112 of record NC_138778.1, read on the forward strand.
TGAAGGGGGCACGTTGTGGTCACTCTGTATTGATGGGGGTACGCTGTGGTCACTCTGCATTGATGGGGGCACGCTGGTCACTCTGCATTGATGGGGGCACGCTGGTCACTCTGCATTGATGGGGGCTCACTATACTTTGATTACTGAAGGCCTCTTTCACACTTTTGTGACCTCAAAGTCATGCAATTTTTTGCTGCGTTTTTTGCCGCAAAGCAATGCCTATTACATTTTTCTATTTGCGCCACCCCAAAAATTTTGAGCACCAGCCTCCACTGGCGGGACCCCTTCCTGCATAGTTGCCAACCCTTCCAAGAAAATTTTCAGGGACACTTTTTTTTTCTATGTAACCAGCCAGCTATTGTAGGCGGAAAATGTATCTTAATTAGGGGTTGACCATTTAAAATGGGCATGGTTCTACAAGGACCATCTAATGCCATACTTCTTTGTACATTTCTACACCCCCCAGAATGCCTCCATACCACCTGCACCTCTCTGTACCTCCCATATAACCCCTGTACCCCTAGCACACCTTCATACCCCCCAACACACTTTTTTACCATTTTGCACATCACTGCACCTCTCACACTCACCTCTGCACCTGCTGATCGTAAGCAAACAGATGACAGGTCTGTGCCTGCTCCACTAATGCAGAGTGGACACAGCCCGATGCTCTCTATGGGCTGTCGGATAGAAACGGTCCACCTGTCCGTCTCCATCCAACTGTCAACTAATCTGATCTGCTGGACAGATGGGGAATGGATCCCTATCCATCAGTTTTTAGCAGATAGGATGGCAGCGGGTGTCAGCGGACGAATGTCCGTTAACACCCACTGCTGTTGTATCAGCACATATGAAGTTTGAAGATAGTAGCACTCAGTTCACACATGCTCTGTGTACTGTAGCACCCAGATTGTATCAATAATGGTGTGCAACAAGTGGCACCCAGCAGCATAAATCATGGATTGGCACCCAGCTAGGATAGTCCTGTACTGTGTGACCTCTCCCAACACACACACATGCACACACAGATTTACACTATATACACATATATGCATATACACAAACACACACACACACATATATACACGCGCACGCACATACAGTATACAGTATCTCACAAAAGTGAGTACACCCCTCACATTTTTTGAAATATCTTATTACACCTTTTACGTGACAACACTGAAGAAATTACACTTTGCTACAATGTAAAGTAGTGAGTGTACAGCTTGTATAACAATGTAAATTTGCTGTCCCCTCAAAATAACTCACCACACAGCCATTAATATCTAAACCTCTGGCAACAAAAGTGAGTACACCCCTAAGTGAAAATGTCTAAATTGGGCCCAAAGTGTCTATATTTTGTGTGGTCACCATTATTTTCCAGCACTGCCTTAGCCCTCTTGGGCATGGAGTTCACCAGAGCTTCACAGGTTGTCACTGGAGTCCTCTTCCACTCCTCCATGACGACATCACGGAGCTGGTGGATGTTAGAGACCTTGCACTCCTCCACCTCCCATTTGAGGATGCCCCACAGCTCAATATGGTTTAGGTCTGGACTCTGGAGACCTGCTTGGCCAGTCCATCACCTTTACCCTCAGCCTCTTTAGCAAGGCAGTGGTCATATTGGAGGTGTGTTTGGGGTCGTTATCATGTTGGAATACTGCCCTGCGGCCCAGCTGAAAAATACGGCCCTGCGGCTACAGCTGAAAAATGCTGAAAAACGCCTTCTACAGCTACAGCTTTCTACTGATGTTTTGATAACGTCCAGTGTGCATGAGGCCTAACTAATAAAAGCTGAAAAACACTGAAAAACGCGGCTATTCTGCGTTTTTCAGCGTTTTTGAGCCATAAGCTTTTGTGGGGGTACAGTTTTGCAAAAAAGAAAAAAAAAGCTAAGAAACACTACAGCTAAAAACGCTGAAAACTGCTACTGCAAAACTCATTCTACAGTCGGTCGGTTCTCCTCCAACTTCCAGCTAGGGACCCCAAATTGTATAACATCTAGGTTTCATGAGGCCTTAAGAGGAGATTTTCAGCTGTAAAAATGCTCTAACTCTGATAAAAGCTTAGAAATGCTAAAAAAAAAAAAAAAACACAGCTATGCGGCGTTTATCAGCATTTTTAAACAAGAAGCTTTTGTGGGAGTATAGTTTTGCTAAGAAAAGCTACAAAATGCTACTTCAAAAATGCTAAAAAAAACTAATTTTACAGATGACTTTATAGCTATACCTTTTTAAAATGTCCAATATGCATGGATAGAGAAGGGGGTTGAGGGGGGCTGCTGCACACAGAAGTCTTTTTATCTTAACCACTTAAGCCCCGGAATATTTTACCCCCTTCCTGACCAGGGTTTTTTTTGCGATTTTTTTTTTTTTTTTTTTTTTTTTTTTTTTTTTTTTTTTTTTTTTTTTTTTTTTTTTTACTGCGTGACTTTAACGGACAATTGCGCGGTCGTGCAACGCTGTATCTAAACGAATTTGACGTCCTTTTTTTCCCACAAACAGAGATTTCTTTTGGTGGTATTTGATCACCTGTGCGATTTTTACTTTTTGCGCTATAAACAAAAAAATAGCGTAAATTTTGCAAAAACAACAATATTTTTCACATTTTTTTTTTATATGAAATTCCCCCAAAAAAATGTAAAAATCTTTACATCTCTCTCAAAATTTTTTTTGGCCAATTTGTTTTCTGCTACATATGTTTGGTAAAAAAAATCTTAAAAAGCGTATTTTGATTGGTTTGCGCAAAAGTTATTGCGTTTACTAACTAAGGGAAAGATTTCTGTCATTTTTGGGTGTGTTTTTTTTTTTTTTTTTTTTTTTGCGGGACTGCGACATTGCGGCGGACAGATCGGACCCTTGACTGACATTTTTGACACTTTTGGGGTTACCAGTGACATTACTGCAGTAATCAGTGCTATACATATGCACTGTTACTGCAAAATGACACTGGTAGTGAAGGGGTTAACTTTATTTGAAAGGGAGGGGTGGTGTGTGTCCCTAGGGGCGTGATTCTTACTGTGATTGGCTGTGGCTTGAAGTGTAGGAACACTGATCAACAGTCCTACATAGTAGAACCGTATGATCACTGTTTCTACACAGGGGAGAATGACAGGCGGCTTGTTTACATCAGCCGCCTGACTTTCTCCCTCTGCACCGACGATCGGCGAGTGACCCAATGTCCGCCGGTCACACGCACGGACTTGCTGGGGAACAAGCCGGGGCGGGAGCGCGCCTCCGCGGGCACGCGCTCGCCCGCTATTGGCTCCCAAGCAAGTGACAGGCTAGTGACGTATATATATACGTCACTTTGCCTAGCCGGGGCTGACTGCCAACGTATATCGTCGTGCGGCGGTCGGCAACCGGTTAATGCATAGAATGTATTAAGATTAAAAAAAAAAAAAAAACCTTGCGACTTTAAACTGAGTTCCACCCACCGTTCATCTGCTTCCTCCCCCCCCCCCCCTCCAGTGCCACATTTGGCACCTTTCAGGGGGGAACGGATACCTGTTTTTTACAGGTACCCTTCCCCACTTCCGGGAGACAGCGCCACCGCGCCATCCCTCAGAAGTTCTGTCCCCTTTCTCCTTCACCTGCTGCCGCGCCAATGAGAATGCGCATCGCACATGCATAGTAGGGAACCGGCTGTGAAGCCAAAATACTTCATTGCTGGTTTTCCTTAGAGTGAAAGGCAGCAGCAGCACGGAAAATTGGCTGGAGTGCTGACATCGCGGGCTCCCTGGACAGGTAAGTGTCTATATATTAGAAGTCAGCAGCTACAGTATCTGTAGCTGCTGAGTTTAATTTTTTTTTTCACAGCTGGAACACCTCTTTACAACCCCATTAAAATTCCTTCCTTGGTTATTCGTTTATCCTAGCTTGGTTATGGTATGTCTTCTGTGGTCACATGGTACCCTCTTCACCTTGTGGTGCAGACAGCCTGGTTGGTGATCACTGGCAGTTGATTGGTTAAGCTTGGGTTGGCTGGATAGAGTGAATTGAAAAATAAAATAAATATGTTATCTGTAAATTAATGTATTAATCTGTACTGTACAAACCATTATACCAACAATTGAATGTTTTTTGATATAGTTTCTTCATCAGTAGTTGTATCCAAATCCCCTGAAGAAGCCATAATTGGGGAAACATGTTGCAAACTGACACCACATTATTATTGCCTATGTAACGCATACCTTTTGATCATGTAACTGGCATGTATGAATATTTTATTGGCTCTATACTACAAAGTGTTTTTCTATTGTTTCCTGGCACTATTAAAATCCCACTAAATACCTATTATCTTGTTAATACTCCTGAAATTTGGTAGGTGCAAAAATGCCTCATTATCCTGCCAGAGATTTTGTAAACTCCTAACTTCCTGTGCTCTTATGGGGAAGGCTGTAGTCCTGTTTCAGGGTGACAATACCGCTCATACATACAGTACAGCGAGTAAGCCTTGTCACCCTTGGACAGGAAGTGTGTTTCTGAAAGGTTCACCGAATAAAAATAAAGGCAAAAATCCTGAAAAAAAAATAAATGCAGCCATCACATCTAAAAACTGGAAAGCTTCAAGATATTACATGTTTTTTATTGAGTTTAACTCTTGTCTAGGGCAATTTTTTAATTTTTCACACACGTTAATATCAGCATTTTATTGCTACAAAATTAGGTAGACCCCCCAAACATTATTTTATGAAAGCAGAGGCCTTGGAGAATAAGATGATGTCTGTTCTAAATTTTTATGTCAGACAATATTTGTGCAGCCCTTTATAAACACAAATTTTCTGGAAAAAATGCATTAAAATAAATTTTAGTGCACAAAAAAAACAAAATATCATACCTAATATGATAGCCGGACTGCAAGGTATATTGTGGACACCATACAACCTACATGTGAACTACAAAAATGAAAGTTCATGAGGAGGCTTCAGTTGGGTGGGAAACTCAACTAAAGCCTTCTCATGAACTTTGGCTTTCGTGATTCACATGTACACTATATTGCCAAGTATTAGGACGCCTGCCTTTTACATGCACAGACATGAACTTAGTCTCTTAGTCTGTAGGGTTCAATATTGAGTAGGCCCACCCTTTGCAGCTAAAACAGCTTCAACTCTTCTGGGAAGGCTGTCCACAAGGTTTAGGAGTGTGTCTATGGGAATGTTTGACCATTCTTCCAGAAACGCATTTGTAAGGTCAAGCACTGATGTTGGACAAGAAGGCCTGGCTTGTAGTCTCCACTCTAATTTATCCCAAAGGTGTTCTATCGGGTTGAGGTGAGGACTCTGTACAAGCCAGTCAAGTTCCTCCACCTTAAACTCGCTTATCCATGTCTTTATGGACCTTGCTTTGTGCAGTGGTGCGCAGTCATGTTGGAACAGGAAGGGGCCATCCCCAAACTGTTCCCACAAGTTGGGAGCATGAAATTGTCCAAAATGTTTTGGCATGCTGACGCCTTAAGAGTTCCCTTCACTGAAACTAAGGGCTCAAGCCCAACCCCTGAAAAACGACCCCACACCATAGTCCCCCTCCATCAAACTTTACACTTGGCACAATGCAGTCAGACAAGTACCGTTCTTCTGGCAACTGCCAAGCCTAGGAACATCCATCGGATTGCCAAATGGAGAAGTGGGATTCGTCACTCCAGAGAACACATCTCCACTGCTCTAGAGTCCAGTGATGGCCAGCTTTACACCACTGCATTCGATGCTTTGCATTGCACTGATGTAAGGCTTGGATGCAGCTGATTGGCCATGGAAACCCATTCCATGAAGCTCTCTACGCACTGTTGTTGTGCTAATCTGAAGTCCACACAACGTTTGGAGGTCTGTAGCTATTGACAGTTGAGCACACTGTGAGATTCGGCATGCGCTGACCCCGCTCTGTCATTTTACGTGGCGTACCACTTTGTGGCTGAGTTGTTCGCAGTAGCTTCTACCAGTGGCGTCTGGTGCTCAAAATTTTGGGGGGGAGGGGGGGGCGCAAAAAGAAAAATGTAATAGGTATTGCTTTGCGGCAAAAAACGCAGTAAAAAAATTTTGTGACTTTGAGGTGATGGTATAGGCATGGCACAGGTGATGGTATAGGCATGGCACAGGTGATGGTATAGGCATGGCACAGGTGATGGTACAGGCATGGCACAGGTGATGGTATAGGCATGGCACAGGTGATGGTACAGGCATGGCACAGGTGATGGTACAGGCATGGCACAGGTGATGGTATAGGCATGGCACAGGTGATGGTATAGGCATGGCACAGGTGATGGTATAGGCATGGTACAGGCATGGCACAGGTGATGGTATAGGCATGGCACAGGTGATTGGTATAGGCATGGCACAGGTGAGGTCACAGGTCGGCTTCAATCACTTACCTGCTCTCCTCCTGTGCTGCCTGCGAGACATCCACGGCGCTGCTCCTCTCCTCGAGTCCTCTTCTTCTGACGGCGGCGGGATTCCGGGAACCATCCACGGCGCTGCTCCTCTCGTCCTCTTCTGGCTCTTCAGATCCGTCCGGCAGGAAGGAGATCGGGCGGTGACGGTGCGTGACTGACGCACGCACCGGCACCACCCCCATTGCGACGTCAGCGGGGTCAGCAAACGGATGTCCTGGATGATGATTGGTCCAGGCTGGAGACTGGACCAATCACAGCCAGGATATCACGAAAGTGGGGGTGTCCTAGCGCTATGACCTGCGCCCAGGTTACGCCCCAGAAGGTAGCCAATCGGCGCCTCTGCTGGGTCGTAAACCCCACCCCCTCCATAGCCACCACATAGATCGGCGACCGGGGTTTTTTTTGTTTTTTTTTAACTTTATTTTTCTTTTTGAAATTTTTTTTTTCTTTCCTTTTTTTTAGAGGGGGGCGGCGCCCTGGTGCCCCCTATGCACAGGCCGCCACTGGCTTCTACTTTTGTTATAATACCACTAACAGTTGTCCGCGCAATATTTAGTACCAAGGAGATTTCATGGATGGACTTATTGCAAAGGTGGCAACCACACTTTGGTAATCATGGTACCACGCTTGAATTCAATGAGCTCCTGAGAGTGATTACTTCTTTCAGAAATGTTTTTGGAAGCAGTCTGCATGGCTAGGTGTTTGATTTTATATACCTGTCTGTGACCATGGAGGTGATTGGAACACCTGAATCCAATGATTTGGAGGGCGGTCCCAATACATTTGGCAATATAGTGTAGATGCGCGGTATCTAAAATATATCTTGCAGGCCTACTATCGAGTCAGATGTGCTCCATCAGCAGACCGGCACCTGTCAGCAGTGGAACTGGCCAGTTTATCACACAGGTGCATATGAGCGGTGCTGTCTTTTCCTACACATTATGATACCTCACATATGTGGTGCAATTGCGTCTTACATAAGTGTGTGGAGCCTATGTGCTTGTTTATATTTGTGTGCTTGTGCAGGGGAAGGGGGTGCTTTTAAACCTTTAAAAAAAAAAATAATTTATTTTATTACATTTTTATTTTGTATACTTTTTTACATTTTTTTTTTCATTTAACTTTATTGCTATTACATCCGCTGCTTACATAAATGTGCACGCCCCATGCGCCACATTTGCATACACATGTGTGTGCAAAAAGGGGGAGCTTGCAGTTTTTTTTTTTTTTTTTTTTTTTTTTAATCAAAATGTAATGAATTTTGCATTTAGAAAAAATAAAATTCCAGAAAGACAAAAGTTAATATGAACATAATGCACATGTCCAGTACATACATTGGAAACAGGTCACATATAATCAGACTAAGAGTAGAAAAGTAAGCATACACAAACCAGGCAAAGACTACACAATGAAGAACATGTAGATCCTCCACACACACCCATTACTTCGTTATCACGGGTGTGAGTGGCTCAGGGGGAGCAAACCAAATTAAATTATATTCCAAGACATTGTTGACATAGCTGGAGAGACCTTTGATGCATAGGATGTAAAAAAAATGCACTAATGTGTATAGGACAAAGCACAACCGCAATGAAAGAAAAAAGGGTGGGGGGAAAGGTGAGAAGAAACTAAAGGGGGAAATAAAAGAACAGAACATGTGCTGGAGAGTGCATTGGGAGGGGAGAGCACTTGTGCTAGTGCGGGGATCGGGGATCCCCCCCCGGCACAGGTTCTTTCCACTCCCAAAGCACTCCCTAACACGTATACTTTTATCCCCCCTCTCCCCCAAATCAAAGAGATGCTGCCTGCAAGAAAGGTATGGGGTATGGGACTCCCTCTGTCCTACTCCCACGGCATCCCTCTCTGTCCTTCTCCCATGGCGTCCCTCTCTGTACTTCTCCCACAGTGTCCCTCTCTGCCCTCCTCCCATGGCGCCACAGTTTTCCTCTCTGTCCTTATGCCAGGGGACCCTCTGTTTTTCTCCTAAGGCCCTAAGGCACCCCTCTTTCAGCATTCATTGATGGCACACATTCATAACAAAGTGCATTTCAATGCACACTGAAAACTCGCAACAGCGCATGTTGGGATACATTGATGTGCCATTGATTTCAATAGAAAATGCATTGTGGGACAAAAGCAAAGGTGTAAATCTAGCCTTGAAGCAGACCCCTATGTGTTCCCTTTTATATTTGTATGAAAACTATTCTACTATTTAACCACAAAAAAAAAGTATACGCTGTATATGAAAGCAGTAGGTAAATTCAGCTTTGCACACTGGTTTTTGCTTCATTCCTTAAATGACTGTGCAGTATAACACCGTATACAAGAGACAAAGAGCTGAAAGACATTCTTGAGAAATAAATAGTGAAACTTAAGTTTGGGCATTTGGCACTCCTGATTACAGTGACCGGATAGTCTTGCTCAATGATATCCTGTGGTTGCAGCTTTAGCAGACTGAAACAGCAAAGACCCCATGGACTGACTGATATTGAGACAGATACCACTATGACTCTGCTATACTCTTAAAAAGATGTGCTGATAGAAAAATAACCTCTCATTTGCTTTTACTATTTAGCTTAGGGACACCGGTAATTGTGCACTTTTGTTCCTTATGTTTCTAAAGCCGTGTAGTGTTCCCTGCTTTGCTATGTATACCTGCTCTACATAATTTAGGTCACTGGACACCCTAGACTAGAAGCTGGTCCCTTCAGGCTTCTAAGTACACCATTTTTCCAATGGGGTCCTCTGGAGAAATAACCTGAAAGCACAATACCTTTTGCTGGCTTAGAAGAGGACTAGGATGTCACCCAGTCCAGTGAAGGTCACAACTCCTGGTCCAAGTCTCCGACTTATTTTTGGGGATTAGAAGGGAGTATACACAGCATCACAAAGGCTATTAAAGTTACGTTTTAAAAAACTTTTGTTGTCCTTTAAGTTCAGGTGTAATACCTACTGTAACCAAATCAATATTTGGTGTGACCAACCTTTGCCTTCAAAACGGCATCAATTCTTCTAGGTACACACAGTTTTTGAAGGAAAAATAAATAATTCAAATACAGTACTGTGCAAAAGTTTTAGGCAGGTGTATAGAAATGCTGTAAAGTAAGAATTAATATTTATTTTTATCAATTTACAAAATACAAAGTTATAATCGGCACCTGCTTAGTTTAATTAGTTAATCATATACCTGACTCTAATTCTGCTAAATCCCCGACTTTGTGCAAGTGTAAGAACTGATGCTGGTTTGAAGCCAAAAAAATTAAATATTTTGCAAGTGCAGTTACGCTAGATCTGAGAGGAAGCTCTGCTTGCATGTTCTCCTCAGATCAGCTTGCAGTGCACAGACTATTTGTCTTTAGCAAATCAACCCCCATGGTCGGCCAAGGAAACTTAATGCAGCAGATAAAAGACACATCATTATGAATACAATAAGTCACGCTAAGTGATCTAGAACAAATAAATGTCCAAAAAACAAAAAGTCCCAAATTGTGAACGTAAATAAATTGAAGAAATGATGATGAAATCTCAATCAGCACACAAGCAATCCAGAGTCTCTTAGGTAATATGCTTACCAGACAAGCAATTAAAAATTGCGGGATTCGTATGCCAAGGTGACTTGATTGTGAGAAGTTTCAGTGTTGGACACTCGAATTAAAGTGTCATAAATCATATAAAAAAGAAAAATAACTCCATAGCGTGATACCGTAACAGTAAGTGTTAAATATTAACCTTAAACAATTCCACCACATAAAGGTGTGAGTATCCGTCACAAGTTGTGAAACTGCTTACCAGAAAATTGTATAGAAAAGACATAAATACAATCCCAGTGTTGAGGAAGGAGGGAGAACCACCACCGATTGTAAAGCCTCTTACCAGATTAAGAAGTGTAATCAGCAGAAATAAGACAGATCCTGGATACACCTGAACATCAAGAGTGACACTCAAAGATACTCTGAGCCCCTTACCAGACCAAAATATTCAGTTGTTCAAGGTGTAATATTGCTCTATGCGCTCCCCCAACGTATACAGCAGACAATCTCAGGGACCAGGATAATGCCAGCAGATGAAACCAGACCAATCCGAACAAAAAGAAAAGCGCCAATAGTGTAAAATCTTAATAACTAATTTATTGTAAAAAAGAAATACACTTACAAAAGTAATGTAAAAGCCGCCGGCCGGACGGCAAAGCACATCCGCTCTCTCAAACGCTTCCGGGAATGACGTCAGCACGCCGTGACCTAACGGCGTTTCGTCCAAGGAGACGTTTTCAAACCTTTGAAACGCCATTAGGTCACGGCGTGCTGACGTCATCCCCGGAAGCGTTTGAGAGAGCGGATGTGCTTTGCCGTCCGGCCGGCGGCTTTTACATTCCTTCGTGCTTTTATTCTTCATGCGTTTGTAAGTGTATTTCTTTTTTACAATAAATTAGTTATTAAGATTTTACACTATTGGCGCTTTTCTTTTTGTTCGGATTGGTCTGGTTTCATCTGCTGGCATTATCCTTGTCCCTGAGATTGTCTGCTGTATACGTTGGGGGAGCGCATAGAGCAATATTACACCTTGAGCAACTGAATATTTTGGTCTGGTAAGGGGCTCAGAGTATCTTTGAGTGTCACTCTTGATGTTCAGGTGTATCCAGGATCTGTCTTATTTCTGCTGATTACACTTCTTAATCTGGTAAGAGGCTTTACAATCGGTGGTGGTTCTCACTCCTTCCTCAACACTGGGATTGTATTTATGTCTTTTCTGTACAATTTTCTGGTAAGCAGTTTCACAACTGGTGACGGATGCTCACACCTTTATGTGGTGGAATTGTTTAAGGTTAACGTTTAACACTTACTGTTACGGTGTCACGCTATGGAGTTATTTTTCTTTTTTATATGATTTATGACACTTTAATTCGAGTGTCCAACACTGAAACTTCTCACAATCAAGTCACCTTGGCATACGAATCCCGCAATTTTTAATTGCTTGTCTGGTAAGCATATTACCTAAGAGACTCTGGATTGCTTGTGTGCTGATTGAGATTTCATTATTTCTTCAATTTTATTTACGTTCACAATTTGGGACTTTTTGTTTTTTGGACATTTATTTGTTCTAGATCACTTAGCGCGACTTATTGTATACATATTAATTTGAGGGTGTGGTCACACTTGAAGTTGCTGCTTCACTTAATTCTTTTTTCACCTGTAGCGCAGTTATTATTCCTTTTCACCAAAAGACACATCATGCTTACTTCCCTTCAACATCAGAAGATATCTAGCAGTGCCATCAGCACAGAACTGGCAGAAACCAGAGGGACCCAGATACTCCCATCTACTCTCCAGAGAAGTCTGGCTAGAAGTGGCAATTATGGAGGAATTGTGGCCAAAACTCCATACCTCCGACCTGGAAACAAGGCTAAGTGTCTCAACTATGCATGCAAACATAGGAACTGAGGTGTAAAAAAATGGCAGCAGGTGCTCTGGACTGATGAGTCAAAATCTGACATATTTGGCTGTTGCAGGAGGCAGCTTGTTCACCAGGAGTGGAGAGCAGTACAATAAGTGTCTGCAGGCAACAGTGAAGAATGGTTGAGGTTCCTTGCAAGTTTGAGGCTGCATTTCAGCCTCATCATATTTCAGCCTTTCATACTTGGTCAAAATCAACGGTGTCCCTAATGCTGAGAAATACAGGCAGATACTTGTCCATCATGCCACATCAGGGAGGTGTGTGATTAGCCCCCCTCTCTCTCTCTGGGGGGTCTTGGATTGATGGTTACGCCTGGATAGCCGCATGCATCTCGGGTAAGCAGTGAAGAGATAATGAATAAGGTGGTAAAGAAGAAATGTGATGTGTATTTGTATTTACAGTGGGTACGGAAAGTATTCATTCTTCTTCCTCATGAATGTACACATAGCACCCCATACTGACAGAAAAACACAGAATTGTTGACATTGCTGCAGATTTATTAAAATAGAAAAACTGAAATATCACATGGTCCTAAGTATTCAGACCCTTTGCTCAGTATTTAGTAGAAGCCCCCTTTTGATCTAATACAGCCAGGAGTCTTTTTGGGAAAGATGCAACAAGTCTTTCACACCTGGATTTGGGGATCCTCTGCCATTCCTCCTTGCAGATCCTCTCCAGTTCTGTCAGGTTGGATGGTAAACGTTGGCGGACAGCCATTTTTAGGTCTCTCCAGAGATGCTCAATTGGGTTTAAGTCAGGGCTCTGGATGGGCCATTCAAGAACAGTCACGGAGTTGTTGTGAAGCCACTCCTTCATTATTTTAGCTGTGTGCTTAGGGTCATTGTCTTGTTGGAAGGTAAACCTTCGGCCCAGTCTGAGGTCCAGAGCACTCTGGAGAAGGTTTTTGTCCAGGATATCCCTGTACTTGGCCGCATTCATCTTTCCCTCGATTGCAACCAGTCGTCCTGTCCCTGCAGCTGAAAAACACCCCCACAGCATGATGCTGCCACCACCATGCTTCACTGTTGGGACTGTATTGGACAGGTGATGAGCAGTGCCTGGTTTTCTCCACACATACCGCTTAGAATTAAGGCCAAAAAGTTCTATTTTGGTTTCATCACACCAGAGAATCTTATTTCTCACCATTTTGGAGTCCTTCAGGTGTTTTTTTAGCAAACTCCATGCGGGCTTTCATGTGTCTTACACTGAGGAGAGGCTTCCGTCGGGCCACTCTGCCATAAAGCTCTGACTGTTGGAGGGCTGCAGTGATGGTTGACTTTCTACAACTTTCTCCCATCTCCTGACTGCATCTCTGGAGCTCAGCCACAGTGATCTTTGGGTTCTTCTTTACCTCTCTCACCAAGGCTCTTCTCCCCCGATAGCTCAGTTTGGCCGGACGGCCAGCTCTAGGAAGGGTTCTGGTCGTCCCAAACGTCTTCCATTTGAGGATTATGGAGGCCACTGTGCTCTTAGGAACCTTAAGTGCAGCAGAAATCTTTTTGTAACCTTGGCCAGATCTGTGCCTTGCCACAATTCTGTCTCTGAGCTCTTTTAGGCAGTTCCTTTGACCTCATGATTCTCATTTTCTCTGACATGCATTGTGATCTGGAAGGTCTTATATAGACAGGTGTGTGGCTTTCCTAATCAAGTCCAATCAGTATAATCAAACACAGCTGGACTCAAATGAAGGTGTAGAACCATCTCAAGGATGATCAGAAGAAATGGAAAGCACCTGAGTTAAATATATGAGTGTCACAGCAAAGGGTCTGAATACTTAGGACCATGTGATATTTCAGTTTTTCTTTTTTAATAAATCTGCAACAATGTCAACAATTCTGTGTTTTTCCGTCAATATGGGGAGCTGTGTGTACTTTCATGAGGAAGAAGAATGAACTTAAATGATTTTAGCAAATGGCTGCAATATAACAAAGAGTGAAAAATTTAAGGGGGTCTGAATACTTTCCGTACCCACTGTATATTGTTATACTCTGTTATTGTATACACCTACTGTTTTTTGTTTTGTAGATTGTAATATGGATCCGGATATGCACTGCTCCTGATGAAGCGGCTTGGACCAAGAAACACGCAGAGCTCATTGGTGACCCTCTTCTCCTCCCTTTTTGTACAGAATTTTTTATAGTACTGTACAGTTTGTTATGTTATTTTGACTTACAATTGTAATAGGCTTGTAGAGGGCTCAATATTTGTTTTCGGTACACCTATACCAACGATTCGGAATCTTTACTTCTTCTTTTAATGTGTTTTATGTATAATCTATTTATACTATGTATGTTGATATGTGGTTGTCATTATTTGATATCCGGTGCCTTAAAAGCCCAAGTGCTTTAACAGGAAATTCCACTGAAAAATTAAATTTTTCCTACTTGCAAATTTGCAATTTGCAAGGAGGCCCTAGCAAAAAATGTTTCTCCTTAGTTGACAAGGCGAAGCTTTGCTCAAAATAATAGAAAGAATAGTTTGACTTAAAGGGTAACTCCAGTCAAAAATGACATTTTTCCTTCTAATAGTATGTTAAATATCTCTCTTTGATATTATTCATTTTCTGGCTAGCTGCTTGTGTAGCTTAGAAAGTCTTATCTACATTAGACAATCAGCTTCTTCCTGTTCTTCACCAACAACGCTATCTCCCTTTTATCTGAATTTGCTAAGCTGTCTTTCACTTCCTGAAAAGGTTGTCTGTCTTTCTTAGACAGGCATGCCTAGACCTGCCCAGCCCCACCCCACCCCCATCCCTCCTATCCTTCACAGAACATGATCTTCTCCTGTCTTCATAGCCTAGTTTAAGCTAATAGCTTCTCCTGAGAGAGAAAGAGGGGTGACGTGACCGGTGCAATATATGAAAGAAATAAGGTCCAAAGGAACATTTTTGAATGTTTAGAAGGGTACAGATCAATTTCTATTGCTCATTACATGTGGGTAATGAGTTTTAGGCTCTGTTTCCACGAGTGAGACTTGTCATGCGACTTTGGACACAAAGTCGCATGACAAATCACAGCCCATTGATTTCAATAGCACCCGTTCTCATCTATGCCACTTTGAAAATCAGCGACTTTGAAAAAGGTGCCTGCACTACTTTGATGCGACTTTGATCCAGACAGTGTAAAGTTGGAACAAAGCTGCACTCAAAGTCGCACTATAAATCCCACAACTTAAGAATTGCACTAGTAGAAACGTAGCCACTAGGCTAGAGTGTGACTTTGGAGTGCATCTTTGAGTGCAGCTTTGATCCAACTTTACACGTTCTGAATCAAAGTCGCATCAAAAGTTGCACCAAAATAGTGCAGGTACCTTTTCAAGGCTGCTAATTTTCAAAGTCACATAGATGATAATGGGTGCCATTGAAATCAAAGAGCTGTTACTTGTCCAGCGACTTTGTGTGTCCAAAGTCACATGACAAGTCACACTAGTGGAAACAGAGCTTCAGTCTGTTTCCACTATTGTGATTT
This sequence comes from Pelophylax lessonae, assembly GCF_965119305.1. NCBI lineage: Eukaryota > Metazoa > Chordata > Amphibia > Anura > Ranidae > Pelophylax > Pelophylax lessonae. The sequence continues at coordinate 115,478,417 of NC_138778.1, forward strand.
AGAGTGCGACTTTGATCTAACGTTACACTCTCTGGATTAAAGTTGCATCAAAAGTCACATCAATGTAGTACAGGTACCTTTTTAAAGTCGCTGATTTTCAAAGTTGCATAGATGGGAACAGGTGCCATTGAAATCAATGGGCTGTGACTTGTCATGCAACTTTGTGTGTCCAAAGTCACATGACAAGTCACACTAGTGGAAACAGAGCTTTAGTCTATGTTTCCACTATTGTGATTTAGAGTGCGACTTTGGACACACAAAGTTGCATGACAAGTCACAGCCCATTGATTTCAATGGCACCTGTTCCCATCTATGCATCTTTGATCTAACGTTACACTCTCTGGATCAAAGTTGCATCAAAAGTTGCATCAATGTAGTGCAGGTACCTTTTAAATTTAAAGTCACATAGATGGGAACAGGTGCCCTTGAAATCGATGGGCTGTGACTTGTCATGCGACTTTGTGTGTCAAAAGTCACATGACGAGTCACACTAGTGGAAACAGCGCTTTAGTCTATGTTTCCACTATTGCAATTTAGAGTGTGACTTTGATGCAACTTTTATCCAACTTTACTCTCTCTGGATCAAAGCCGAATCAAAAGTTGCACTGGGGCTGCTGTAAGATGGGGCCGCTTTAAGCATTGGGGCCGCTGTGATGGCCGCTGCAGCCCCTGCTGCGCTCCAGTGCCGGATGTATTCTTTCCTACATCAGCCGCTGTAAGCGGCATGGCGTCACATCCGGTGGGCGGCGGCTGCGCGGCGATGGATCATCTGACTGCAAGATAGTCCCGGCGCTGATCTCTCCCACACAGACGCCAGAAGCATGATCGCAGGTCACACTGACTGAGAGTCTGAGACTGACTGACTGAGTGAGCGGAGCAGAGCCTGAGACAGCCAGCCAGGTAAAAGTAAATGGGCTGGGGGGGACCTCGTCCTCTTGTTTTGCATTTGGGGGGAGAATCAGCATATTAGGGCCCCTAATACAATGCTGACCTCCCCCTCCCCCTAATACAATGCTGACCCGCCCCCCCCTCCCCCTAATACAATGCTTATCTGCCACCCCTCCCCTGGCCCCCTCTCCCTAATACAATGCTGATACCCCCCCCCCCAAATTTAGGGGGAGGGGGTAAACAGCATTGTATTGGGGGGGGAATCAGCATTGTATTAAGGGGAGGGGGGGGAATCAGCATTGTATTAGGGGGAGGGGGGAATCAGCATTGTATTAGGGGGAGGGGGGATCAGCATTGTATTAGGGGGAGGGGGCCAGGGGGGTCAGCAGTGTATTAGAGGGAGGGTGGAGTCAGCATTGTATTAGGGAGAGGGGGCCGGGGCAGGATCAGCATTGTATTGGGGGAGGGGAGGATCAGCATTGTATTGGGGGGTCAGCAGTATATTAGGGGGTGGGAGGGGGATCAGCAGTGTATTAGGGGGAGGGAGCCGGGGAGAACAGCATTGTATTAGGGGGAGGAGGCCGGGCCGGGGGGGGGGTCAGCATTGTAATAGGGGGAGGGGGCCGGGGAGAACAGCATTGTATTAGGGGGAGGGGACCGGGGAGTCGGCATTGTATTAGGGGGAGAGGGCCAGGGGGGAACAGCATTGTATTAGGAGAGGGGGGATCCGCATTGTATTAGGGCCCCTAATGCAATGCTGATCCCCCTCCCCCTAATACAATGCTGTCCCCCCCGGCCCCCTCCCCCTAATACAATGCTGATTTCCCATATGGGGGGGGGAAAACAGCATTGTATTAAAGGGAGGGGGTCAGGGGGGGAACAGCATTGTATTAGAGGGAGGGGGCCAGGGGGAGTCATCAGTGTATTAGGGGGAGGGGGAATCAGTAGGGGGCCAGGGAGAATAGCATTCTATTAGGGGGAGGGGGCCAGGGAGAGAATAGCATTCTATTAGGGGGAGGGGGCCGGGGGGGAGAATCAGCATTGTATTAGGGGGAGAGGGCCGGGGGAGGGGGATCAGCATTGTATTAGGGGGAGGGGGCCGGGGGGGTCGCATTTTATTAGGGGACGGGGGGTCAGCAATGTATTAGGGGGAGGGGAGATCAGCATTGTATTAGAGGGAGGGGGCCAGCAGTGTATTAGGGGGAGGGGGAGTCAGCATTGTATTGGGGGGTCAGCAATATATTAAGGGGGTGGGAGGGGGATCAGCAGTGTATTAGGGGGAGGGGGGAATCAGCATTGTATTAGGGGGAGGGGGCTGGGGGAGTCAGCACTGTATTAGGGGGAGAGGCCCGGGGGGGATCAGCATTGTATTAGGAGAGGGGGGATCAGCATTGTATTAGGGCCCCTAATACAATGCTGCCCCCTCCCCCTAATACAATGCTGATCTCCCAAATGTAGGGGGAGGGGGGAAACAGAATTGTATTAAAGGGAGGGGGCCGGGCGGGCAGCATTGTATTAGAGGGAGGGGGCCAGGGGGAGTCAGCAGTGTATTAGGGGGAGGGGGGAATCAGTATTGTATTAGGGGGAGGTGGCCGGGAGACTCAGCATTGTATTAGGGGGAGAGGGTCGGGGGAGGGGGGATCAGAGCTAGTGGTTTGATTTTGTTTTTATTTTATTTTGTATTTCTTTTTATTAACCCTTTGGATTACCTGGCCTTCTGTCCTGGCGGCAGTGACGGCGTGTGGAAGTGGCACAGCGCCCCGTTAAAAGGGAGACAAAGGGCTAATATCACTATAAGGGGGAATAAGAGGGAATGGAGCCAAATAGCGGGGTTTCAGAAGGATCCCAAGAGGCACACTAACACCTGTCTGCAGGAGCAGAAACACTTCTCTATTAAAGAGAGATAAAATATACAAAGTATATTCCCGCGCCAAATGGAGAAACCTAACATTTCTAAATAAATAATATATAAATATATGTGGTATGCAGCTGCTATAGTGAAAGTGTGAGTGCTCAATGAAAGTGAAGTAATCAGTTTGTATATGATTACCTATAGCACTTGCTTGAAAGTAATAAAGGCAATAGTTCTAACACTGTTAAATTCAAACTTATAAAAGTGCATATATAACCCCGTGATCTACTAAAAGTATTAAATAAATAGGTACACTTCACATATAAAAATAAATATAAAAATAAATACAATATTAATTAAATTCATGTATAGTGCAGGAGATAAAGAATTACTTTCATAAAAATGTGCAAACGTTCATATGCAAAAAAAGTTCATTTTTAAGTGACGTGACTTCTTGATAGTGAAAGTTCAAAGGAAATAAATAGATAAAAGTGCACAGTGAAAAGCGCTTGGTGATGCTGTGATAGGTCTTCCACTCTACTCCTGGTGTCAATCCTTGTGCTCCACCGTGACAAGATAGAGAGATTTCACACTCACCAGATTGCGTGGGCCCTATGTGCCTTATGACACTAGGACCACCAGAGCTTTGTGACCCCCCAGGGTCTGGGTGCGTTCTCTCCGGGTAAGCGCCTTCTCCTACAGCAACGCTCCTCCTGCCACCAACTTCCAGTCAGGGATGTTATGTAAGAAAGGAAGGTCTGGATAGTGTAGTACCGTTTTTTCAACAAATGGTTTTATTGCACAGTATCCAGATGAGCCATCACAAGGTCCAAATATAAATAGAGGCAATAAAGGCAATAAAAAGCAAGAGAAATCGGGATAAAATCGGATAAACGTCGTCCTTATTATGAGCTGCGGTGTGGAAAGCGGTACTTCCGGTTTGCGTTCCACCGGGCTCAAGCGCATTTCGTCATTGGCTAGACATCCACAGAGGTCCTCTGAAGACGTCTAGCCAATGACGAAATGCGTTAGGTGGAACGCACGTTGTGACGTCACTTGAGCCTGGTGGAACGCAAACAGGAAGTACCGCTTTCCACACCGCAGCTCATAATAGTGACGGCGTTTATCCAATTTTATCCCGATTTCTCTTGCTTTTTATTGCCTCTATTTATATTTAGACCTTGTAATGGCTCATCTAGATACTGTGCAATAAAACCATTTGTTGAAAAAATGGTACTACACTATCCAGACCTTCCTTTCTTACATAACATCCCTGACTGGAAGTTGGTGGCAGGAGGAGCGTTGCTGTAGGAGAAGGCGCCTACCCGGAGAGAACGCACCCAGACCCTGGGGGTCACAATGCTCTGATGGTCCTAGTGTCGTAAAGCACATAGGGCCCACGCAATCTGGTGAGTGTGAAATCTCTCTATCTTGTCACGGTGGAGCACAAGGATTGACACCAGGGATAGAGTGGAAGAGTGGAAGACCTATCACAGCAGCACCAAGAACTTTTCACTGTGCACTTTTATCTATTCATTTCCTTTGAACTTTCACTATCAAGAAGTCACGTCACTTAAATATGAACTTTTTTTGCATATGAACTTTTGCATATTTTTATGAAAGTAATTCTATATCTCCTGCACTATACATGAATTTAATTAATATTGTATTTATTTTTATATTTATTTTTATATGTGAAGTGTACCTATTTATTTAATACTGTTAGAGTGTTAGAGCTTTTGCCTTTATTACTTTCAAGCAAGCACTATAGGTAATCATATACAAACTGATTACTTCACTTTCATTGAGCACTTCTCTATTAAAGGCTGATTCCCCCTGTAGGGGGTCTGAGATCTGGTGAGTGCATTACCAGAGGGGGCCATGGATAAAATCACAAGGATCCAGTCACAAGCAAAAGTGAATTGTATCACAACTGCATGGCAGGACCTTAATGAACTGCATGGCACTTTGAGTATCCTGCAGCCACTTAGCACTTTTTCATGAATGGATTTAAGCGTGAATTAATATCACTCCCCACAGAGGGGGTTCTGCATATTTTTCTTATTGACTCTTTGGCAATTGCACTTGGCACAGTGCACTTCTATTACACATATATGTTAATTTATGCATATTAGCGCAATAGTCACCTTTTTAAATTGTATTTTTGCACACAATTTTTGCACATTTGTATTGTTTATTGTTCAATAATGCATTTTTTGCACATTGCATCATTTACATAGCATATTTTAGTATATATTGTATGAATTCATTTATAGTCAAATTTATTGTTATCCAGTACATGTTGTGCAAATCAACCTGTATAATCAATTGGCTGCTATGCCTGTGAAAATGTGGGCCGCTAACCCGCATACATGTGAACCAGGCCTAAAGCAATAGTAAAGTCATTTATAAATAAAAACACTGGTCCTCCTGCAGGTTTAACCACTTCTGGACCGCAAGGATTTGCCTCTTTAATGACCAGGCCATCAGATCAGAGCTGAGCACCAGGACCAGTCATCACCAGGTAGGCCAGACACTGCTTGATGGCAATAATTTTTCATATAATTGAATACCGTGACAATACCGTATACAGTGGCAAAACCTTAATTAATCGCAGCATGAAAAGCTGATACAGTCACGTGCCTACATTTTATTAGGAGGAGGGGAACAGCATTGTATTAGGGGGAAGGGGGATCAGCATTGTATAAGGGGGAGGGGGCTGGGGGGAACAGCATTGTATTAGGGGGAGGGGGTCGGGGGGGAAAAGCATTGTATTAGGGAGAGGGGGGGTCAGCATTGTATTAGGGCGAGGATCAGCATTGTATTAGAGGGAGGGGGCCAGAGGGGGGTAAGCATTGTATTAGGGGGAGGGGGCCGGGGGGGACAGCATTGTATTAGGGGGAGGGGGGATCAGCACTGTATTAGGGCCCCTAATACAATGCTGATCCCCCCCCCTCCCCCTAATACAATGCTGCCCCCCCAGCCCCCTCCCCCAAATACAATGCTGATCCCCCCCCCCCCCAAAATTTATAATTTTTAGTGGATCAACAGAATAACACATGCAAGCCTGCAACGGCAGGTATAGATCAACAGAATAACACGTGGGGGGGGGGGGTTTGAGTGCGTACAGGAGTGAGGGGGGGGCTGGGTGCGTACAGGTGTGAGTGGGGGGCTAAGTGCGTATAGGTGTGAGGGGGGGCTGAGTGCGTACAGGTGTGAGTGGGGGCTGAGTGTGTACAGGTGTGAGTGGGGGCTGAGTGCGTACAGGTGTGAGGGGGGGGCTGAGTGCGTACAGGTGTGAGGGGTGCTGAGTGCGTACAGGTGTGAGTGGGGCTGAGTGTGTACAGGTGTGAGGGGGGGCTGAGTGCGTACAGGTGTGAGGGGGGGGCTGAGTGCGTACAGGTGTGAGTGGGGCTGAGTGCATACAGGTGTGAGTGGGGGCTGAGGGCATACAGGTGTGAGAGGGGGCTGGGGGCGTACAGGTGTGAGATGGGGCTGGGGGCGTACAGGTGTGAGTGGGGGCTGAGGGCGTACAGGTGTGAGTGGGGGCTGAGGGCGTACAGGTGTGAGGGGGGCTGAGTGCGTACAGGTGTGAGGGGGGGGCTGAGTGCGTACAGGTGTGAGGGAAGGCTGAGGGCATACAGGTGTGAGGGGGGCTGAGTGCGTACAGGTGTGAGGGGGGGGCTAAGTGCTTACATGTGTGAGGGGGGGGCTGAGGGCGTACAGGTGTGAGTAGGGCTAAGTGCGTACAGGTGTGAGGGGGGGCTTAGTGCATACAGGTGTGAGGGGGGGCTGAGTGCGTACAGGTGTGAGTGGGGCTGAGTGCGTACAGGTGTGAGTGGGGCTGAGAGCGTACAGGTGTGAGGGGGGGCTGAGTGCGTACAGCTGCTGGATTGGAATGTCTTTTTGGGCAAGGTATAATTCCTTACTGCAAAATCTTGAAAGCACTGATGACTTGGAATACACTTTTCATTCTCATATAATATGTTGTAAGATTGTTAAAATAAAAGTGTGTGTGTTAAAGGACCCAGTGGGATTGCTAGTTGGTGGATTTGGTGGGGCCCAGGCCTAAAGCTGTGTAAAGGGCCCCACAATTTCTGATGGCTGCCCTGCCTGCACAGAAGGCAGAGCATAGGATGAGACATCATTCTGAGAAATATAGTGAAAAAAACTGTTGTATTATTTTAAACAGTGGCGGCCTGTCTATAGGGGGTGCAGGGGCGCCGCCCCCCCCCCCCGCCCAATCTGTGGCCAGAGGAAAAAAAAGATTTAAAAAAATTCAACTTTCAGCCCACTAGGGGCGCCGGACCTAGTGGTGGCTATGGGGGGATGGGGTTTTTCACCCCACGTGCGGCGGGCAGAGGCGCCAATTGGCGGCCTTCTGGGGGTCATTGCTCTGCGCCCCGACAGTCCCCACTTTAGTGGTGTCCTGAATCACACAGGAGGACATCACAGGTGACGTGGTGATGCGTGGGGGTGGTGCGTGCGCCAGTCACTCACCGTCCCGCCGTCACGTGATCACCTTCCCGGAGCTGTCAGAGCAGAGAGGAGAGCCGCGCGTGAGGAGGATTAAGAAGAAGAGTTTGTCTCCAGTGAGTGACCAGTCTGCACTTCTTCGCAGAGTCCGCAGACAATACTCCCGCCGCCCCGGGCCGACTCAGCAGCAGCACGCAGATCACCGTACGTGCAGGGGCGGACTGACCATACGGGCATTCAGGGCACTGCCCGGGGGCCCGGGGCCAGTAGGGGGCCCCATGACGCTCGCCATCTTACTATATTCAGGGAAGCTGTCAGCATGGTAGTGAAGCCGAGTATAACACTATTTAGTGTGAGCTGAAGCAGGCACGGGGCAGAGGAACACACAGCAGCTCTGTGCTCCGAGGTTGTGTTACACTTTGAGCTATGGGAGAGTAAAAACAACATCTGATGTGGGAGTGCAGAGACAGTATTTCAGATTTGATGGACCAGCAAGCTGGAAGTAGAATTGAAAGTCGGTAAAGCTCTCTTCTCTCTGTATGACCGCTCTGACTTGCTGACATCCGTGGAAGAGCCCTGAGTGTTAACCATTGCTTATCTGCTGCAAGGAAATGCTACACTGCTGCTATCCTCTGTTCTTGCATTAACCACTTGCCGACCGCCGCACGACTATCTACGGCGGCGGTCAGCCCCTCACAGGCAAAGTGACGTAGGTCTACGTCGCTCGCCTGTGAGGGTTTAGGGAGCGAGCGCGCGCCGCCGGAGGCGCGCTCCCGCGTGGTCACGGACCCCCCCCGCGCGTGTGACCGGCGGACCCGATCGCCGCCGGCCACTCTGCGATCGGCGGGGGAGAGGGAGAAAGTCAGGCAGCTTGTGTAAACAAGCTGCCTGTCATTCTCCTCTCTGTATGAGAGATGATCACATGGATCTACTATGTAGATCCATTGATCACTCTGCATACAGTTGAAGCCACAGCCAATCACAGTTAGAATCACGCCCCTAGGGACACACACAGCCCCTCCCTCTCAAATAAAGTTAACCCCTTCACTACCAGTGTATTTTTACAGTAACAGTGCATATATATAGCACTGATTACTGTAGAAATGTCACTGGTAACCCCAAAAGTGTCAAAAATGTCAGTCAAGGGTCCGATCTGTCCGCCGCAATGTCGCAGTACCGCAAAAAAAATCGCAGATCGCCGCCATTACGCGTTAAAAAAAAAAAACAACAAAAATGACAAAAATCTTTCCCTTTGTTAGTAAACGCAATAACTTTTGCGCAAACCAATCAAAATACGCTTTTTGCGATTTTTTTTTACCAAACATAGGTAGCATAAAACAAATTGGCCGAAAATATAAAAAAATTTTGATTTTTACATTTTTTTTTGGGGGAATTTCATATAAAAAAAAGGGAAAAATATTGCTATTTTTGCAAAATTTACGCTCTTTTTTTGTTTATAGCGCGTGATCAAAAAATCGCACAGGTGATCAAATACCGCCAAAAGAAAGCTCTGTTTGTGGGAAAAAAAGGACGCCAAATTCGTTTAGGTACAGCGTCGCACGACCGCGCAATTGTCCGTTAAAGTCACGCAGTGCCGAATCGCAAAATACCCTCTGGTCGTTTAGCAGCCAAATCCTCCGGGGCTTAAGTGGTTAAAGCATATGTAAAGTGAAATTCTTGCCTCTGCTCACTGATTTTCTTACACTGAGCATAAAAAGCTGACTTGCTATATGCTTGCTGACAGAGGCGTAACTAGAACTTTCAGGACCCCAGTGCAAGAACCCATGGGGCCCCCCTAACCCCCAGCTGAACCCTGAGGCCATTTGCTCCCATTTCAGGTTTCTTTATTACAATCCACCAGCAGGAGCTTTTCACATGTTCTGTAGCGGATCTCCTTCCTGCTGTTTTGGTCCCCCCCACGGTAGCAAAACACCAGAGCCTGGTCGCAGATGCGACCTTTGCAACGCTGGTAGTGTCAGTCAGTAGGGCAATGGATCGTATCAGTAAGGCCGTGGACAGTGTCCACAGGGCAGTGCACAGTGTCAGTAGGGCAGAGGACGGTGTCAGTAGAGCGGTGGATAGTGTCAGTAGAGCAGTGGATAGTGTCAGTAGAGCAGACGACAGAGTTAGTAGAGCAGTGGATGGTATCAGTAGAGCAGTGGACGGACGGTGTCAGTAGAGCAGAGGATGGTGTCAGCAGAACAGTGGATGGTGTCAGTAGAGCAGTGGACTGTGCCAGCAGAGCAGTGGACTGTGCCAGCAGAGCAGTGGACTGTGCCAGCAGAGCAGTGGACTGTGCCAGCAGAGCAGTGGATGGTGTCAGTAAGGCAGGGGACGGTGTCAGTAAGGCAGGGGACGGTGTCAACAGAGCAGTGGATGGTGTCAGTTGGACAGTGGACGGTGTCAGTAGGGCAGTGGACGGTGTCAGTAGGGCAGTGGAAGGTGCCAGTAGGGCAGTGGATGGGGTCAGTAGTCAAGAAAGAAAGAAAGAAAGAAAATTGAGGACACAAACAGCCCTCCTTACAGTTTAGCTGCTGCTAGACGGTGACATGCTGCTTTTCTTATATTGCTGCTTTAAAGCATTTGTGAGTAGTGCAATATGTAGGTGGGGCTTTGTGTGGGTGTGGCTTGAGTGTGGATGGGGACACAGGGGACCCCATGATCTCCTATTGCCCGAGGGCCCCATGAGTTGTCAGTCCGCCCCTGCGTACGTGAGTGAGGTAAGTTCAAGTGATGCCTCAGGGGGAGGGCCAGCCCACACACTGTCACTGTCTGCTTTGAAGGGGGCACGCATGCACGCTGGTCTCTGCATTGATGGGGGAGGGGATGGCAGACAAGCTGGTCACTGCATTGTCATTGATGATGGGCAGTGGCGGAGCCAGAGGGCTAGCTGGGGTGGCAGTTGCCACCCCAGACGAAATCCTTGCCACCCCTGTTGCCACCCCGCTCACCAGTGGCAGGGGGGTTTGGCCGGGAACTCGGGCTACATATCAGCATTTTAACATTCAAGCCAGTGATAAGTGAGCGATTGGGGGGGGGGGCAGCTGCAAGGAGAGTGATTGCAGCTGTCAAATTTAGGCATTGATGTCGGGTGTGGGCGGGGCCGTATGCGGGAGGCGGGGGTCCGCCCCCTTGCTCGTGGAGAAACAGAAGCTGGCTGGGAAGGGAGGTGGAGTCTCCAATGAACATTTCTTGTGCTTCTGCTGCTATTTGTTCCCTCCCCCTTGCCCAGCGCGCCTCTTTTGATTTCATCACAGCAGATGCCAGGAGGGGGAGGAGTGGAGCCTGCAGTGAGTGGAGGAAGAAGTTCAGCCTAGCACAAGGTAAGCTGCCTCTGGGCTGAATGTAGTAGTGATGTCGGTGGCTTGTCTTAGTGGGCAGGAAGAGGGGGAGGAGGGGGGCCTCTCTGTAGCAGACTTCACTGATGCTGTAAGATCGTTTTTTTTTGTTTTTGTGTGTCTGTCTGCTTCTGAAGAGAAGAGGTTTTCTAAGATCTCCCCAAATCTCTATTACACCTTCCTAGAGTCCCTTCCCACTACCTGCTAACCAGTCCAGTACACAGGCACATTCTCCTCTCCTGTATGACCGCCTCATGTGTCTGGGGCTGGGGCACTACAAATCCAAGCATGCCAGGTGAGGAGAGGCAGCAGCAATATGACAGATCAGGCTGATTGTTAGATGAAAAGTGCTGGTGTATAGTATTTGTGAGTGATGGAGCGAAGGATAGAGGGATGGGGTGATGGAGCGAAGGATAGAGGGATGGGGTGATGGAGCGAAGGATAGAGGGATGGGGTGATGGAGCGAAGGATAGAGGGATGGGGTGAAGGAGAAAGGGATAGAGGGATGGGGTTATGGAGAAAGGGATGGGGGGATGGAGAAAGGGATAGAGGGATGGGGTTATGGAGAAAGGGATGGGGTGATGGAAAAAGGGATAGAGGGATGGGGTGATGGGGAAAGGGATAGAGGGATGGGGTGATGGAGCAAAGGATAGAGGGATGGGGTGATGGATAAAGGGATGGGGTGATGGAAAAAGGGATAGAGGGATGGGGTGATGGAGAAAGGGATAGAGGTATGGGGTTATGGAGAAAGGGATGGGGTGATGGAGAAAGGGATAGAGGGATGGGGTGAAGGAGAAAAGGATAGAGGGATGGGGTGAAGGAGAAAGGGATAGAGGGATGGTGTGAAGGAGAAAAGGATAGAGGGATGGGGTGAAGGAGAAAAGGATAGAGGGATGGGGTTATGGAGAAAGGGATGGGGTGATGGAGAAAGGGATAGAGGGATGAGGTGATGGAGAAAGGGATAGAGGGATGGTGTGAAGGAGAAAAGGATAGAGGGATGGGGTTATGGAGAAAGGGATGGGGTGATGGAGAAAGGGATAGAGGGATGGGGTGATGGAGAAAGGGATAGAGGGATGGGGTGAAGGAGAAAAGGATAGAGGGATGGCGTGATGGAGCGAAGGATAGAGGGATGGGGTGATGGAGCGAAGGATAGAGGGATGGGGTGATGGAGCGAAGGATAGAGGGATGGGGTGAAGGAGAAAGGGATAGAGGGATGGGGTTATGGAGAAAGGGATGGGGGGATGGAGAAAGGGATAGAGGGATGGGGTTATGGAGAAAGGGATGGGGTGATGGAAAAAGGGATAGAGGGATGGGGTGATGGGGAAAGGGATAGAGGGATGGGGTGATGGAGCAAAGGATAGAGGGATGGGGTGATGGATAAAGGGATGGGGTGATGGAGAAAGGGATAGAGGGATGAGGTGATGGAGAAAGGGATAGAGGGATGGTGTGAAGGAGAAAAGGATAGAGGGATGGGGTTATGGAGAAAGGGATGGGGTGATGGAGAAAGGGATAGAGGGATGGGGTGATGGAGAAAGGGATAGAGGGATGGGGTGAAGGAGAAAAGGATAGAGGGATGGCGTGATGGAGCGAAGGATAGAGGGATGGGGTGATGGAGCGAAGGATAGAGGGATGGGGTGATGGAGCGAAGGATAGAGGGATGGGGTGAAGGAGAAAGGGATAGAGGGATGGGGTGAAGGAGAAAGGGATGGGGTGAAGGAGAAAGGGATAGAGGGATGGGCTTATGGAGAAAGGGATGGGGTGAAGGAGAAAGGGATAGAGGTATGGGGTTATGGAGAAAGGGATGGGGTGATGGAGAAAGGGATAGAGGTATGGGGTTATGGAGAAAGGGATGGGGTGATGGAGAAAGGGATAGAGGGATGGGGTGAAGGAGAAAAGGATAGAGGGATGGGGTGAAGGAGAAAGGGATAGAGGGATGGTGTGAAGGAGAAAAGGATAGAGGGATGGGGTGAAGGAGAAAAGGATAGAGGGATGGGGTTATGGAGAAAGGGATGGGGTGATGGAGAAAGGGATAGAGGGATGAGGTGATGGAGAAAGGGATAGAGGGATGGTGTGAAGGAGAAAAGGATAGAGGGATGGGGTTATGGAGAAAGGGATGGGGTGATGGAGAAAGGGATAGAGGGATGGGGTGATGGAGAAAGGGATAGAGGGATGGGGTGAAGGAGAAAAGGATAGAGGGATGGGGTGAAGGAGAAAGGGATAGAGGGATGGGGTTATGGAGAAAGGGATGGGGGGATGGAGAAAGGGATAGAGGGATGGGGTTATGGAGAAAGGGATGGGGTGATGGAAAAAGGGATAGAGGGATGGGGTGATGGGGAAAGGGATAGAGGGATGGGGTGATGGAGCAAAGGATAGAGGGATGGGGTGATGGAGAAAGGGATAGAGGGATGGGGTTATGGAGAAAGGGATGGGGTGATGGAGAAAGGGATAGAGGGATGGGGTGAAGGAGACAGAATAATATACGGATGAAAGTAATGGAGAATAGAAAGGGTGGAGGGAAATGGGGCACAAGGATTATTGGATGGATGGTATGGTGGAGGGATGGAGTAAGAGCTAAAAGGGTGTTGTGATGGAGTTATGGAGGGAGGGATAGAGTAACAGAGGGATGAGAGTGATGGAGGGTGAAGAGGTTGGAGGGACCTACAACAGAGGGATGGTAGGATGGACAATTGGATAGATTGATGGAGACAGGTGATGGGTGAAGGAGGTGATGGAGGGATGCAGACAAGAGGTGATGGAGACAGAAGATGCTGGAGACAGGAGGTGATGTAGGCATGCTACGTTTGGAGCTCCTGATGTTAAGGGGGGACTCCTGATGTGAAGTAGGGTTGCTTCCTGATAAATTTATTTTAGTTTCCATTTTTGTTTTTTTTTTTGGGGGGGGGGGGGGCAGCATCAAATTCTTGGACCCAGTTAGCATAATATCTTGGGCCAGTCCTGCACCCACCTCCCTGCAATCAGAGAGAGAAACTGACTGAAGCTGGATGGGGCAGGAAGGATTCAGCCACAGGATGGATGGATGATGTCAGCGCCGGTTCCTGGACTTGGTAAGTGTTACTGGCTCTGCCCCCCTCCCCCCTCTCTCACTACTACCCCCCCCCCCCCTCACCACCACCCCCTCCCCCCTCTCTCTCACTACCCCACTCCTCTCACCACCAGGAATGCATACACATGTGTATAAACTCACAGTCTATAGCATAATCTGCCCACATAAGTCTCTCATATGAACAAAGCTTGTCATTAAAATATCATAAAATGAATTATAAAATAAATAAAATCCACCAAAACAGCAGAATTAGCTTAAAAGTCCATAACTGCTAAAGAGTCCTGGGATGATGACTAAACGTGCAGATGTAGTACTGGATCACCAATGCATGCCACCACTATGCTCAGAGGGGGAGTAAAAGTGCAAACACTACTGGCTTAGCCACTCTCGTGACCAAGCAAACGAGCCAAAAAACAATCACATCCACCTGGACAGATCCTGGGTAGCCAAAATGATGTGTGATCTCACAGTGCTCCAAATCATGTGGAAGAAAAAAGAGCTTCACTAGTGTGATAACGTTTAAACAACTTTATTCACATCCACATTTAATAATGTTGCACTCACATCTTAGTAGCACATCCATCGCTCGTGTCATCTGTCCAGGTGGATGGGATTGTTTTTTGGCTCGTTTGCTTGGTCACGAGAGTGGTCTTTTTACCACCTAGCAATGCCCCTGCCGCTCACGCTCGCTTATGCTTATAACATTACATAGCATAGCTGAACCTGAACGAGAGGGCCCCTGTGTAGCTTGTTCTCTGTGACTCTGACTGAGCGCGGTGAGCTGAGCAGGAGCGGCGCCATGATTCGCTGCACAGCTAACCAATCACGCGTGCCTGCACACCTGATTGCTTCGCTGTGCCACTACTCACGGTGAGTGGCGGCACAGCGAACCAATCAGGTGTGCAGGCACGCGTGATTGGTTAGCTGTGCAGCAAATCACGGCACCGCTGCTGCTCACCGCGCTCAGTCACAGACAGTCACAGAGAACTAGCTACACAGGGGCCCTCTCGTTCACTTCTTCTACCTGTAACCTTAGGTAAGTCTCTCTCTCTGGTCTCTGCATGATTGAAGGGGGCACGGCACGCTGGTCACTACATTGATATGTTGGCAATCATGCTGGTCACTACATTGATATGTTGGCAATCACGCTGGTCACTACATTGATATGTTGGCAATCACGCTGGTCACTACATTGATATGTTGGCAATCACACTGGTCACTACATTGATATGTTGGCAATCATGCTGGTCACTACATTGATATGTTGGCATTCATGCTGGTCACTACATTGATATGTTGGCAATCACACTGGTCACTACATTGATAGGTTGGAAATCACACTGGTCACTACATTGATAGGTTGGAAATCATGCTGGTCACTACATTGATGGGTTGGTACGCTGGTGGTCACTACATTGATGGGTTGCTACGCTGGCGGTCACTACATTGATGGGTTGCTACGCTGGCGGTCACTACATTGATGGGTTGGTACGCTGGCGGTCACTACATTGATGGGTTGGTACGCTGGCGGTCACTACATTGATGGGTTGGTACACTGGCGGTCACTACATTGATGGGTTGGTACGCTGGTTACTACATTGTCAATTGATGGGGGGGGCATGCTGGTCACTACATTGATGGGGGGCAATATTGTGCAGCCCTACTCATAGGCATGCGCACGGGGTGTGCTGGGTGTGCCTAGGCACACCCTAATCACCCCCATGCAGTGCTTCTGCCATGGCCACCGCCGCTGTGTCTGCTGCTCTCTGCCCCTGGCTACTCAGCTCCCGAACCCAATCCTGTCGGTGCGGAGACTGAGAGGGACTGTCTGGGGGAGGACCCTGGCCTGCTGTAAGGGGGCATCTATATAGGGGACCTCACCTCACCCTGGCCTGCTGTAAAGGAGGATCTTTGGGGGACCTGCCCTAGCCTGCTCTAAAGGGGGATATATGGGGATCCTGCTCTAAAGGGGATCTATGCCATAGATCCCCCTTTAGAGCAGGGTCCCCATAGATCCCCCTTTAGAGCAGGGTCCCCATAGATCCCCCTTTAGAGCAGGGTCCCCATAGATCCCCCTTTAGAGCAGGGTCCCCATAGATCCCCCTTTAGAGCAGGGTCCCCATAGATCCCCTTTAGAGCAGGGTCCCCATAGATCCCCTTTAGAGCAGGGTCCCCATAGATCCCCTTTAGAGCAGAGCCCTGTGATCGGTGTGCGGCCTTAAAAGAATAATGTTTACTTTGATAATTGTTTATTTAATTAAAAATGTTTTAATACCACTTAGCGCCGGTTCACATTGCAGCGACGCTACTTCGCACCGCGACCTCGGAGCGGCCGCCACGGACTTCATAACATTGAAGTCTATGGTGGTCGCCTCCTGGTCGCCCCAAAGAAGCTCCGGACCCTTTTTCTAGGTCGGAGCGACTTGTGTCGCTCCTATTAGAACGGGTCCGCAGCTTCCCTATGGGAGGCGACCTGCGGCGACCTGTGAGGCGACCAGGTCGCCTCACAGGTCGCCCTAGTGTGAACCGGCACTAAGGATGTTTGTTTACATTTATTTATAAAAGTGTGTGTGTGTATATGTGTGTATATGTGTGTGTGTGTGTGTGTATATATATATATATATATATATATATATATATATATATATATATATATATATATATATATATATATATATACACACACACACGCATGTATATTGACCCCCCAAAATAATACCTTGCCACCCATTTGCCACCCCTGTTTTAAAAGTCTAGCTCCGCCACTGATGATGGGGGCACGGCAAGCTGGTGGTCACTGCATTGATGATGGGGGCATGGCAAGCTGGTCACTGGCACTGCATTGATGATGGGGGCACGGCAAGCTGGTCACTGCATTCACATTGATGATGGGGGCACGGCAAGCTGGTCACTGGCACTGCATTGATGATGGGGGCACGGCAAGCTGGTCACTGTATTCACATTGATGATGGGGGCATGGCAAGCTGGTCACTGGCACTGCATTGATGATGGGGGCACGGCAAGGCAAGCTGGTCACTGCATTGATGATGGGGGGGCACGGCAAGCTGGTCACTGCATTGATGATGGGCCCAGGGGGCACGGCAAGCTGGTCACTGCATTGATGATGGGGGCACGGCAAGCTGGTCACTGGCACTGCATTGATGGGGGCACGGCAAGCTGGTCACTGCATTCACATTGATGATGGGGGCACGGCAAGGCAAGCTGGTCACTGCATTGATTATGGGGGTGCACAGCAAGCTGGTCACTGCATTGATGATGGGGGTGCACAGCAAGCTGGTCACTGCATTGATGATGGGGGCACGGCAAGCTGGTCACTGCATTGATGATGGGGGCACGGCAAGCTGGTCACTGCATTGATGATGGGGGCACGGCAAGCTGGTCATGTCTACATACATGGGGTATCTGTGGCCTATAAATATTAACAGCCTGTGTACAGTATATATATATATATATATATATATATATATATATATATATATATCTGTGTTAGAGTTCCTTCATGTGCAGACCTTTACTAATTTATGAGAATTCAGTGTGCAGGCTCTAAATTATTTTACTTATTAAATGGCATTGCTTTTCATAGGACAATTACTCCTCTTCAGAATATTAACTTTCTGTTTTAATAATTATACCCTTCTACCAGGCCGCTGTGTGCCATTTACTATTAATAGATCATAGATGAGGCCTGGCACTATATATGTATTAATAGTAAATGGCACACAGCGGCCTGGTATAAGATGGTTCCCAAGTTGGGAACCATCTTATACCAGGCCACTGTGTGCCATTTACTATTAATAAATATATAGTGCCAGCCAGGCCAGCAGCCTGCTTAGCAGTGAGTGTATACAATATAAGACAGTGCAGGCCAGGCCAATTACATTGTACACTGGTAAAGTGCTATGCTACGTTAGCATAGCACTTTACCTGATGTACACTGTAATTGGCCTGGCCTGCACTGTCTTATATTGTATACACTCACTGCTAAGCAGGCTGCTGGCCTGGCTGGCACTATATATTTATTAATAGTAAATGGCACACAGACAGCGGCCTGGTATAAGATGGTTCCATCATGGTTATGGACTGGTGGCATGATGAGAAGTCCTTGTAGTAGTTCTGGCCTCATCCAAGACAGGGAAGGATGCCACTACCCACTCTGCTATTAGGGATGTGTCCCCCCCCCCCCCCCCCTCCAATGATAATAAGGAGCCCAGACAGCCTGCTGAGCCACCCTCCCATTCCTAGATTCACACAAAGGTAAAATGAGTAAACTTGCCACATTTTAATTCAGTTTTAATAGTTATCACTGATGGAGGTCACACAGTCTAGGAATGGGAGGGTGGCTCAGCAGGCTGTCTGTACTCCTTATTATCATAGGAGGGGGGGACATCCCTAATAGCAGAGTGGGCAGTGGCACCTTCCCTGTCCTGGATGAGGGAATGGATCTTGAGGACTTTTTTATAGTGACCTGTAATTCGTTTCATTATTTTCACCTGATGATCCTGCTAGTAAGTTCATTGTTTTCAACAGAACAAGCTGTCCTGCAGATGTAGCAGTTAGAAGGTTCTGACAAACCATTTACACTGACAGAGGTGCTCACAATGATCAGCTTTTATATATTTATGTAAAACTTTTATCCCAAAATGAACAAATCTGTTTGCTGTAACAGCTTATAAAGTATTCGTTTAGTTGAAGTTTATCTCCATTCACACCAAAATGTACTGCAGTGACACCTGTGGTTTTTTTTTTGTTAGCTTTTTTGTGTGTTTTTGTCATTTTTCTTCCATTTTCCTTCCAGTTCACAATTTTGTGCCGGTCTATCACATGAAATACATTTACGTTTTTGGTGGTAAATAACATGACAAAATGTGGATTATTTCAAGGGGTAACTATGAATACTTTTTCAAGGCACTGTTCCTTGATTACTGAAGGCCCCTTTAACACTTTCACGCAATTTTTTACCACGTTTTTTGCCGCAAATTTTTCTTTTTGCGCCCCCCCAAAAATTTTGAGCACCAGCCGCCACTGATTTTAAACATGAAGATCGTGTTTGCATACGTGGAAAAAAAGAATGTAGAACAACTGGGTGCCAATAACTTATTTGGCCCTTTGTGATACATATCATCTATAACTTACAATGAAAATTCTACTTTCCAGTTGTACTTGCAATGCAGGGTTTGTATTATTCAGGGGCTTGACAAACTTCTGTAGCCTTTAGGATCCAAACCAATTCCGGAGCAAGCAAAATGTAACTTCCATAAAGATTGATGAAATACAATCAAAAAGCTTAGGTAGCCAGCAGTAGCAATTTTAGGAGCCATGGCTCCCGGGATCTGTCGAGCCCTACGTTATTCTGTTTATCTTTACTTGCAGTGCAGGTTTCACACGTATTCTCCTGTTGATCTATACCTGCCGTTGCAGGCTTGCTTTTGTTGTTCTGTTGATCTATACCTGCCGTTGCAGGCTTGCACGTTTTATTCCGTTGATCTATACCTGCCCTTGCAGGCTTGCACGTGTTATTCAGTTCATGTCTGCCATACAGTATTGCGTTGATCTATACCTGAAATGCAGGGTTAGGATGTGTTTTTACGTTGGTTTGTTATTCTCTGTATGGGTAATCTATATGCTTCATCCTTTTTACCCTGCATTGCTTAATGTGGGTAGTAAAGTCTTGCTTGGCTGATGTATATAATGCTTTTGTACATTGGCTTAAAAAGTGTCTCATGTTGAGTTAAAAAAAATTGTAATACCAGGCTTTAGCCCTGACAAGCTTTTTATTTCTGAATATATATATATATATATATATATATATATATATATATCAGAAATGATTTGGCTTCATTGGGACATGTTTCAGTCTTTAAAAGTTTCAAATGGCCCAGCGGACATTTTATAAGCAATTTGATTAGAATTACCGTTCTAATCCATCCACTCCCATAGTTTGGGATTCTGGTTCGTTATGCCCATGGTTCAAATGTAATTCATTTGTGTTTTGTAGCTGAATCAAATATAGCAAATATATCTCTTTTTTTTTAGTGATTGCCATGGATAAGAAGGGTGAAGGTAAAAGAAAACACAAAGGTGGAGCAGAAAAAGAACGTGAAAAAAAAAAAAACTGTTAGAAAAAGATGCACACCAGTATAAAAAAGTCAGTAGCTTGTTTAAGATGGTGGCAACAAAGCATGACTTACCACCTGCATCTCCACATGAAGACAGTGGTGCTAGCTGTAGCACAGCAATGCATAGTACTGTACAGTTGGATATAGATACCGATGCAGGTGAAGATATTGTCCATCGTATTGAAGCTCCTGTTGAGCTAGAAACTAAAGAACATGAAGAAGAATCATTATCAAAAGAAGATATTCCAGAAGTAGTTGGTATTAAGGAGGGCATGTCTGACACAGTTGATGATAAAATGTGGTTTATCCATGCCAACCAGTTGTCCTTTCTTTTCATTCAAAAGTTATATCAGAGGAGGGATGGAAAGAAGCATCACTGGTTGACATATTTACATGGACATGGTGCTTTTTTCTGCATGGTGTGTCTAGCTTTCTATAAAAAGACAGAAGACAGTGCTTTTATTGATGGTTGCATTGGTGAAAAGCACATGTACCAGAGAATTGAAGAGCACGAAAGAAGCAACCTTGACAATAATAGCTCTGAATCCTTTATGATGAGGTCAAAGAATAGGGATGGCCTTGCGGTTCGCCCGGCGGTCAGTTCTCGGCGAACTTTGCTCCTTCGCAGTCCGCTGATTATGGGAACATATGGCATTGTTCGCGGCGGCTACATTCGTTTACATTGGGGAGAACTTTGACCCATGACACAGCCATCAGGTGGAACGGGACAGCCAATTGAGACATTTCAGCACGTGGACATACCCCCTACCTTATAAATAGACCTGACCTGGCGGCCATTTCACATTCTGTTTTTTGTCAGTGTAGGGAGAGGTTTGCTGTGTGCACCAGGGAAAAATTGTCAGTGACGTGTTCAAAGAGAAAGTTCGACTGCACTCAGGAGTGAATAAACTGGAAGTGTTTTATTCCCATAAACTTGAATACATAGGTGCATCACACAGACATGGGACAGGTTGACGCATTTCACGATTCTACAGATCGCTTACTCATAACCATAATAATATGAGTAAGCGATCTGTAGAATCATGAAACACGTCAACCTGTCCTATGTCTGTGTGATGCACCTATGTATTCAAGTTTATGGGAATAAAACTTTTCCAGTTTATTTACTCCTGAGAGCAGTCAAAATTTCTCTTTGAACACTTGACGATTGGATGACGGATCCGACCGGCGCCGGAGTGCTTCGCCTCACCTGAGCGGCTTTTTTTTTGTTGCTACAAATTGTCAGTGACACAAATCGCTCTGTTAAGGTCCACAAAAGTCCTTTTAAGGGCTGGTATTTGGTATATCAAAAAATGGTGGTATAATCAGCGCAAACCATATACGTGAATCAAGTAGAATACAGTAAATAAATACAAGCACAAGGCAGCAAACAATCAGTGTTAAACACCAGTGAATCAAATAAATAAATAAATATTGCTGCGCCAAGTGAAAAGTTAATCAATCAAAGTAGTGGGTAAAATGCATATATAAAATGAGATAAATTTTATATATGCATTCTAAAAGCAAATCAATGCTTATACCCAGTGCTATAAAGCTATTGCACTTTATAGCACTGGGTATAAGCATTGATTTGCTTTTATAATAATATTTATCTCATTTTATATATGCATTTTACCCACTACTTTGATTGATTAACTTTTCACTTGGCGCAGCAATATTTATTTATTTATTTGGTATAGGTGTACTATTCTTTGGTGTGCAGTGCACTGTATAGGGGTGTAATATACATATAATATACTTTCTAATCTGAGCTGATCCCTGACCGAGACTGGTAAGCGGAGTCCTCCTGGGGAGAGCAGAGGTGGTCCGGAGTTTCAAGGGTCCAAGCAACCAATGCTTACAGGCGCATTTTCATGTTATTTCTGGTGAGTGCCCACTCTTAAGGGGTCACTGAAGGTGTGGTGAAGGCATATACCGGATTAAGTATTTCAGAACACCGGGAACACTGAATATTTGAGAAATAACTGGCTTGTTGAATAGAGACTGTTTTGGCGGTATAACTCTCTTACATGAGGACTATATGATCAGGATATGTCTAATACATATTAAGCGCTGCTGAATGTGATTCATGCTGGACATTGCTAGTTTTAGTATTTATTACATTTCATTTTAAAATACTTTCTAATATAGAAAGCATATTATAGTAGATTTGTATTGTGCACTGTGCAGCATTGTGACTGGCGTGGTGAGCGTTTCTGCAGCAATACTACAAACAGTGACAAAAGCACTTTTAAAAAAGTATTATTATAACTGGTGTGGTAGACCAGTGGCCCCCCAATACCACAGATTGAAGTGGGGTATTATCTGAGTATACTTTTATAAGTGTATTTGTGTCCTGCAAAAATATCGCCTCTTTTGCTGCGTTAACTCTGCTACACACAGTGCCACACTTACTGGCCAATTTTTTGTACAACTGGTGTGATAGACCAATGGCCCCCCAATACCACAGATGGAAGTGGGGGTGTTATTTAACAGTATACTTTTATAACAGTGTATTTTAGTCCTGAAAAAATTTGGCCTCTTTTGCTGCGTTAACTGTGCTACACACAGTAGTGACAACAGTTACTGGCCAATTTTTTGTAGAACTGGTGTGATAGACCAGTAGCCCCCCAATACCACAGATTGAAGCGGGGTGTTATATACCTTGTTCCACATATACTGCGCTTCTCTAGAGACTTTTGTCACAGGGTAATTTAAAAAATGACAGGCAGAGGAAGAGGCAGGCCCTTATGCAGGGGTGGTAGTGGTAGGGCAGGAGCAGTAGGCCGGAGCCAAAGTGTGAAGTTTCAGAAGGTGCGTTCGATTACGTCAAAGGACGCACCAGACTTGGTTGAGTGGCTCACTCAGCCTTCCTCTTCTGCACCCTCCTCATCCTCTCTATCTGCACCCTCTTCACTCTCTGCTGTGTGCACCCCCAAAGACACCACCACCAACACCACCACCTACCCTCCGCTTGAGTCACTGGAATTATTTTCCGATCCATCACAAGACATTTGCGATGCGCAGCCATTGTTGGCATCGGATCAGGAAGAGGAGGTAGCAACAGCTGCCACTCAGCAGTCTGACGACAGTACCCAGATCAATCCAAGGAGGTTGGTCCCCGATGTTGCTGCCTACTCCGAGATCTCGAATGTTAGTGGTGGGGAAGGTGACGTCGATGATGACGTGTCTATGGACGTCACATGGGTGCCCACAAGAGAGGAAGAGAAGGGAAGTTCAGAGGGAGAGACGGACCAGCAGATGGGGAGGAGAAGCAGGCGGAACTTGCATTGCACAGGAGGGACAAAGCAGACTGCAAATGTATAAGGAGCGAGCCATCAACCATGTACAGTCACATCTGACGCTCCCAGGACGCCGGCACATGGCTCTGCAGTGTGGGCTTTTTTCAATGTGTCCGCTGCTGATAATAGTGTAGCCATCTGCAGCCTTTGCAGCCAACACAAAAGTCGCGGTAAGCCCAACACTCACCTAGGGATGACCGCCTTAAGAAGGCACCTGGACTCCCATCACCGAGCCCAGTGGGAGCAACGCCGTCAGAACCCACAAAGCCACACTCCAGGCTCTTACCGTCCAGCCTCTTCTCCTTCTCCTCTCTCCTCACACTTGTCCTCCATTCCACCTTCCATCATGCCGTCCTCGCGTTGTTCTGGAAAAAGGCAGGCTTCCGTGGCCCAAATGTTGGAGCGTAAAAAAATGATGACACTGGATAACCCTCTTGCCCAACCTTTGACTGCTGGCTTGTCGGAACTGATAGCCCACCAACTACTGCCATATCAACTGGTGGATTTTGCGGCCTTTCGAAAATTTGTGGCCATTGGAAGACCACAATGGAAGGTCCCAGGCAGGAAATATTTCTTACAGAAGGGCATTCCAGAGCTGTATGGCCATGTTCAGCAGCAAGTGAATGTATCTCTGGCACACAGTGTCAGTGCCAAGATACATCAGACCACAGACACATGGTCTAGCAAACACGGGCAGGGAAGGTATATAGAGATGTACTGAACTGTTCACCGGCGGACAGTTCCCGGCGAACTTCGCATGTTCGCCTCGGCGGGCGAACATATGCAATGTTCGGTCCGCCTCCTATACATCATCATTGAGGCAAACTTTGACCCTGAACCTCACAGTCAGCAGACACATTCCAGGCCAATCAGCATACCTCCCTCCCAGACCCTCCCACCTCCTATAAATAAGCAAGGGCAGCATCCATCTTAGATCATTTCTGAAGCAGTGTGTTAGTGAGAGCAGGGAAAGTGCTGCTGCTGCTGCTGTTAATAGCTAGGGACAGTTGTTAGTCAGTGTTCCCGGTCTTGTTAGTCAGTGTTCTTGGTCCACTCCTGCTGTAAGGACAGCACCCCAAAAAGCCCTTCCTAGGGCTGGTATTTGAGTTTTTTTTGGATATATATATATATATATCGTCCCCAAAAGCCCTTTTTAGGGCTGGTATTTGAGTATTTTTATATATATATATATATATATATATATATATATATATATATATATATATTGTGCACTGCAGTTACCTGCCCGCTGTGTGTGAGAGGCCACAGACCCACCTCAGACTGTACTGTGTGCACACCACACTCATTTCGGGTGGCACAGGCACAGTACCTTGCATTTTAAAAAATATTTTTTTTTTCCTCTGTCATAATTGCAGTGAGTGCTGTGTCAGGTCCACAGAGTGTACTGTACGCACTGCAGTGCCCACCACTGATATATATATATATACAGTGGCACAGCATCTTTTTGCAAATTGCAAAAAAAAATTATTTTTTATTATTGCAGTTGCCTGGGCTGCCAGTGACTGTCAGGTCCACAGAGTGTACTGTAAAAAAGAGGTTTGGGGTGCACCCGCGCTATGGATAGCAACACAAGCACTGAACCAACAGTTTTAAATGCAGAATGTGGGGATCAGATGGTTATGCTGCCTCCAACTTACCACAAGGGTAAAGAAATGTGGGGGTTTTGGGAGGTGTTGGTATGGGGCGCTACCACCTTGCACAGCGAATTGCTTCGTTGTATGTGATCCAAAAATGAAAGTGCACAGTGCTTGTTGGTGAACAGGTGTTGTGCAAATATTAAATGTGCAATACAGTGCAGATTTAAAATTAAATTAAAATTTTATAATTTTAATTTAATTTTAAATCTGCACTGTATTGCACATTTAATATTTGCACAACACCTGTTCACCAACAAGCACTGTGCACTTTCATTTTTGGATCACATACAACGAAGCAATTCGCTATGCAAGGTGGTAGCGCCCCATACCAACACCTCCCAAAACCCCCACACAGAGTGTACTGTGCCCACTGCAGTGCCACTGCCCACCTACCACTGATATATACGGTTGCAGGCATGACTTTTTTTGGATTAGTGTCTGGGGGGGGGGGGGGGGGTCTAAAAGGCGTACCTGTGAAGTTTCAGCTCTGTATCATGTCCAGAACCAGAAAAAAAGATCATATAGGTGTAAAAGGGGTTCCCACCATCCCTGCTTTTTAATTTTTCCAATAATTGGCTCTCTATCAAAAAATGACAATTTTTAAGAACCTTTTTTTGTGTGATTGTGTCTGGGGGTCAAAAAAGTGTACCTGTGAAGTTTCAGCTCTGTAGCATGTCCAGAACCAGAAAATTAGAATTAGGGTTAGGGCTAGGGTAAGGGTAATTTTTAGTGCTTAGGGTTAGATGGTTAGGGTTAGAGTCATAGGGGTAGGGTTACTAACTCTAACCCTAAGTATCTCACCGTAACCCTAACCCTAGCCCCTAACACTAAACCTAACCCTATCCCTTAAAGCCCAGTTCCTGTCCCATTTTGGTTGGTTCTGGTCTGTTTGCGGTTGTTTGCGGTGCGTTAAACGGGGAGTTTGGTCTGTCACTGTGAAGCGGGCGTAACCCTTACACGACCTGATCGATACAACATCATACCTGATCGTATACACACACTGGATGTTTTAAAGCACGTTATTCCAAACAATTTAGGAATGTTAGGTGATTTATGCCCTTTATGGATTAAAACCCGCCTCTGCGTCAACTACGTAATTTTCCAAGGGAGTTTTGCCATGGATCCCCCTCCGGCATGCCACTGTCCAGGCGTTAGTCCCCTTGAAACAACTTTTCCATCACTATTGTGGCCAGAAAGAGTCCCTGTGGGTTTTAAAATTCGCCTGCCTATTGAAGTCTATGGCGGTTCGCCCGGTTCGCCGGTTCGCGAACATTTGCCGATGTTCGCCGTTCGCGAACATTAAATTTTATGTTCGCGACATCACTAAAGGTATATAACTTTTACTGCCCACTGGGTAAAACCTTCTGACGGCGGTCAAGCATGTAACCCGTGGCACCCGTGTAGATTTGGTTTTACAGCCACGGATTGCATGCAGGCCTGCCTCTTCTTCTCCTACTCCATCCTCCCTCTCCATCTCAGCTGACTCCTCCTTTTCCGCTGCTACCGTCTCTTCCGCTGCGCCGCCCAAGATCCCCAGAACCTATTCCACATGCCAGGTGAGACGTTGTCATGCTGTGCTGCGTCTGTTGTGCCTGGAAGCCAAGAGCCACACTGGTCCTGCACTCATTTCAGCTTTGCGTTCACAGGCAGATCAGTGGCTGACATCGCTCAATTTGACAGTTGGTAAAGTGGTGTGCGACAACGGTGCCAATCTGCTGAGCGCACTGAAACAGGGCAAAATAACACACGTGCCATGCATGGCACACGTCCTGAACTTGGTCGTGCAGCGATTCATTGCCAAATACCCTGAGGTCCAGGACGTCTTGCGGCACGCCAGGAAAATCTCGGGCCATTTCAGAAGATCTTACACAGCCATGGCTCGCCTTGCTGACATTCAGTGGCGACACAACCTGCCCGCCAGGCGTCTTATTTGTGACTGCCCGACGCGATGTAACTCAAACTTGTATATGCTTGATAGGCTGCTCCAGCAGAAACGTGCAGTTAACGACTACCTGTACGAACTCTGCGGCAGGACAGGTTCTGGGAGCTTGGGTTTTTTTCACCTCTCCAGTGGCTGTTAAAGGGCAAGGACCAGTACTAGGTGGCAACGTACAGTACCTTGCGAAAGTATTCGGCCCCCTTGAACTTTGCAACCTTTTGCCACATTTCAGGTTTCAAACATAAAGATATAAAACTGTACTTTTTTGTAAAGAATTAACAACAAGTGGGACACAATCATGAAGTGGAACGAAATTTATTGGATATTTCAAACTTTGTTAACAAATAAAAAACTGAAAAATTGGGCGTGCAAAATGATTCAGCCCCTTTACTTTCAGTGCAGCAAACTCTCTCCAGAAGTTCAGTGAGGATCTCTGAATGATCCAATGTTGACCACCTAAATGACTAATGATGATAAATAGAATCCACCTGTGTGTAATCAAGTCTCCGTATAAATGCACCTGCACTGTGATAGTCTCAGAGGTCAGTTTAAAGCACAGAGAGCATCATGAAGAACAAGGAACACACCAGGCAGGTCTGAGATACTGTTGTGGAGAAGTTTAAAGCTGGATTTGGATACAAAAAGATTTCTCAAGCTTTAAACATCCCAAGGAGCACTGTGCAAGCGATAATATTGAAATGGAAGGAGTATCAGACTACTGCAAACCTACGAAGACCTGGTCGCCCCTCTAAACTTTCAGCTCATACAAGGAGACGACTGATCAGAGATGCAGCCAAGAGGCCCATGATCACTCTGGATGAACTGCAGAGATCTACAGCTGAGGTGGGAGACTCTGTCCATAGGACAACAATCAGTCGTATACTGCACAAATCTGGCCTTTATGGAAGAGTGGCAAGAAGAAAGCCATTTCTTAAAGATATCCATAAAAAGTGTTGTTTAAGGTTTGCCACAAGCCACCTGGGAGACACACCAAAGATGTGGAAGAAGGTGCTCTGGTCAGATGAAACAAAAATCGAACCTTTTGGCAACAATGCAAAACGTTATGTTTGGCGTAAAAGCAACACAGCTCATCACCCTGAACACACCATCCCCACTGTCAAACATGGTGGTGGCAGCATCATGGTTTGGGCCTGCTTTTCTTCAACAGGGACAGGAAAGATGGTTAAAATTGATGGGAAGATGGATGGAGCCAAATGCAGGACCATTCTGGAAGAAAACATGATGGAGTCTGCAAAAGACCTGAGACTGGGACGGAGATTTGTCTTCCAACAAGACAATGATCAATGATCCAACACATAAAGCAAAATCTACAATGGAATGGTTCACAAATAAACATATCCAGGTGTTAGAATGGCCAAGTCAAAGTCCAGACCTGAATCCAATCGAGAATCTGTGGAAAGAACTGAAAACTGCTGTTCACAAACGTTCTCCATCCAACCTCTCTGAGCTCAAGCTGTTTTGCAAGGAGGAATGGGCAAAATTTTTCAGTCTCTCGATGTGCAAAACTGATAGAGACATACCCCAAGCGACTTACAGCTGTAATCGCAGCAAAAGGTGGCGCTACAAAGCAGACATGGGAATAAGTCACACATGTGCAAGTCACAAGCAAGTCTCAATTCTTAACCTTCAAGTCTCAAGCAAGTCCCAAGTTACTGTGGCGAAAAAGCAAGCAAGTCAAGTCGAGTCCCTGCTAAAAGTCAAGTAAGTCAAGTCAAGTCATTTATTTTGGTCAAGTCACAAATGAAGTCAAAATACTGATCTACCCCAATTTTCTCCTTTTAAATCAGTTAAAAGTCAGTGGTCAGGAAAGGTTTTGTTTTATTTCCAACATTAACAAAACTGCTTAGTGCTTTTTTCTTGGCATATTAAAGAAATACTTTGAATGCCCAAACAGCTCAAAATCCTTCGTCCGGTCATGTTTCCACACCACAGTCACTAAAAACATGTTAAGTATTTCCATTGTTAAACAGCCAGTGTCCTAAAAATCAGAACACACAGCTGTACTTCGGATCCAGCATCAGGGAACGCCTAGACCGATAGGTGTCCGACTACATCGGGTTAATGGCCGATGCGGACGCTCTGAGGAGTGATGAAACCCTGGACTACTGGGTGGGCAGGCTTGACCTCTGGCCAGAGCTTGCACAATTTGCAATGGAACTGTTGGCTTGCCCCCCGTCCAGTGTCCTGTCCGAAAGGACGTTCAACGCAGCAGGGGGGATCGTGACCGATAAGCACACTCGTCTAGCTCATGACAGTGTTGACTACCTCACGTTTATAAAAATGAATGAGGCATGGATCTCTGAGGAATTCAACACATGTGACCAGTAGACCATGTTTGATTACAATTCCTCATGACAGGCCATAAATATCCGCCAGACCGCCATCCACCCACAACAATTCATGGTCCTTGTCTTCGGTAAATACAGCGGCATAAAAGGCATTTCATGTCCATTGAATGCCTAATTTTTGGGTCCTGTCAATTCCTAATGTACCTCCAGCCACAGAATACAACATTCTTAGCTGTCGGGTAAACCCATGTGGGTTAATTTTTGGGGCCTATACTGGCCGACACTTACTTCTGGATCCTGTCATTGCCTAATGTACCTTCAGCCACAGAATACAAAGTTCTTAGCTGTCGGGTAAACCCATGTGGGCTCATTTTTGGGGCCTATACTGGCCGACACTTACTTCTGTATCCTGTCAATGCCTAATGTACCTTCAGCCACAGAATACAACGTTCTTAGCTGTCAGTTAAACCCATGTGGGCTCATTTTTGGGGCCTATACTGGCCGACACTTACTTCTGTATCCTGTCAATGCCTAATGTACCTTCAGCCACAGAATACAACATTCTTAGCTGTCAGGTAAACCCATGTGGGCTAATTTTTGGGGCCTATACTGGCCGACACTTACTTCTGTATCCTGTCAATGCCTAATGTACCTTCAGCCACAGAATACAACGTTCTTAGCTGTCAGGTAAACTCATGTGGGCTAATTTTTGGGGCCTATACTGGGCGACACTTAATTCTGTATCCTGTCAATGCCTAATGTACCTTCAGCCACAGAATACAAAGTTCTTAGCTGTCAGGTAAACCCATGTGGGCTAATTTTTGGTTCCTATACTGGCCGACACTTACTTCTGTATCCTGTCAATGCCTAATGTACCTTCAGCCACAGAATACAACGTTCTTAGCTGTCAGTTAAACCCATGTGGGCTCATTTTTGGGGCCTATACTGGCCGACACTTACTTCTGTATCCTGTCAATGCCTAATGTACCTTCAGCCACAGAATACAACATTCTTAGCTGTCAGGTAAACCCATGTGGGCTAATTTTTGGGGCCTATACTGGCCGACACTTACTTCTGTATCCTGTCAATGCCTAATGTACCTTCAGCCACAGAATACAAAGTTCTTAGCTGTCAGGTAAACCCATGTGGGCTAATTTTTGGGACCTATACTGGCCGACACTTGCTTATTTCTGCTGTGAATGCCTAATTTTTCAGACTGGAATTGAAAATCAATGGGTCTGTAAACGTTCCGCCAAATTGTGGAAGGGATGCAGACCCATTTTACAGACATGTGAATGGACCCTGTATTTGCCATGTATTTACCGGCTGCTGTCAGTTCTGGCTGATTTAGGAAAAAAAAAATGTAAAAATTTTTAGGGCAACTTTTCCAATAGCAATACTTCTGTTATGACAGTGTCCATGTGGTGGGACTATTTGTGCACAGCTAGTAAGTATTTTGTGGCTGCACATATGACCTAAAGGTTTTTGAAGTTCGCCTCCCATTAAAGTCAATGGGGCCCGCCACGAACTTGAGGTTCGCAAACATTTGAGAAAGTTTGCGGCCAACGTTCGCAAACCGCCCCGGGCGATGTTCGTCTATCACTATCAAAGAATATGAACATATCTAGTCATTTCTTCGAGAAACGATAAGGAAAATTATAGTTTGGGACTTTATATGAGATGTATGGTCCTATGTGACTAATAATTGTGCAACCATAATGTAATAACAAAACAGATCAGTAGGAATCACGTTTTTATTGTACTCATGAAAGAAAAAACAAAATGATGATAATGGCAATGTACATGGAGAACAGCATAAAAGGGTGTGGATCATACATGAATATGGTAGTATCGATAACATCAATAGAAAAATAGTACCATGAGTACATGCATGTTGTCTATCAACATGAATGTCACCAATGTGTACAGGTAGTATAACAATACATTGAAATACATGATGACACAAAAATGGTAAAATAGATTTGCTTCATGGAAAGCTCAATGCGTTTCGTGTAAAAACACTTCTTCATCAGGAGCGGGTAAAGTCCAAATATCTAGAAAGAATAATGTATAAAAAACACATGTATATAACAAGATGGTCATGTATGTGGCTGTAATACAGCCTTATAGCCCTAGCCCTTGTAGCATTGAAACTCACGAGTGTATTCCGGATAAAGTTGCAGGATGTGTGGAAATGCGCCATTGGAGGGTGTGCCTGACACGGGAGCTGAGGGGGCAAAGCATGCGCACGTGAGTGGATGTAGTAGTAGATCTATGGATGCTATGAATCCTCGGGTGGGGACCACCAAAAGCTCAATCAATTGACCACAATGGGTTTCTAGAAAAATAATATCATAATAAAGTAATGAAAGCTAAATGAAGCTGATAGCTCGTATACAAGTAGGGAGATAAGGTGGAATGTCCATACCCGAGAACCAAGCCGCCAAGGCAATCTACCATAGAGGGAATATCAAGTATCAAAGTGTTGGAGAGTGTGTCAGCCGTAGAGGAGACAAGAAAGAAAGAAAGGAAACAAAAGTGCAAAGGTAGATAGATAGCCAAAGTAGATGGTGATAAACCAGTGAAGATGTATCCTTCAGAAAAAATATAGCTGGTAAACGAAACCAGTGACTCCCTGGGGGGTCATGTGGGATAAGTAGCCCGGTTGGAGTGATGAAAGTGTGCATAACATTAAGAGTATCTGACCATCTAAGACTGGATGGAGGAAACAGTAGTAGTGAAAAAGAGAAAGGAATAAGAACCTCTGTGAAGACATGAGCAGGATTGGCTCCCAACGTCACGCTACTGCAACCACAACAAGGAATTAGCAAACGGCTGTATTAGCCGGAAGCGAAAGTCCATATGTGGGAACGCCGATGGACAACACGTGTCAGGGCGCCGACGCCAATCATGATTTCAGGACCCGCACGGACGTGCGTGACGCTGATGCGCTGCGGCCGCAGACCCCGCCCCCCATT
Source organism: Pelophylax lessonae (assembly GCF_965119305.1). Lineage (NCBI taxonomy): Eukaryota > Metazoa > Chordata > Amphibia > Anura > Ranidae > Pelophylax > Pelophylax lessonae. The sequence goes on from NC_138778.1 coordinate 115,510,358, forward strand.
TCTGCCCCAGGTCGGGGAGAGCGGAGGGAGGGGAGAGCGGGCGGAACGCATCGCAGCTCCCGGAACCAGACAAAACCGTCCGTGCGGGTCCTGACGTCATGATTGGCGTCGGCGCCCTGACACGTGTTGTCCATCGGCGTTCCCACATATGGACTTTCGCTTCCGGCTAGTACAGCCGTTTGCTAATTCCTTGTTGTGGTTGCAGTAGCGTGACGTTGGGAGCCAATCCTGCTCATGTCTTCACAGAGGTTCTTATTCCTTTCTCTTTTTCACTACTACTGTTTCCTCCATCCAGTCTTAGATGGTCAGATACTCTTAATGTTATGCACACTTTCATCACTCCAACCGGGCTACTTATCCCACATGACCCCCCAGGGAGTCATTGGTTTCGTTTACCAGCTATATTTTTTCTGAAGGATACATCTTCACTGGTTTATCACCATCTACTTTGGCTATCTATCTTCCTTTGCACTTTTGTTTCCTTTCTTTCTTTCTTGTCTCCTCTACGGCTGACACACTCTCCAACACTTTGATACTTGATATTCCCTCTATGGTAGATTGCCTTGGCGGCTTGGTTCTCGGGTATGGACATTCCACCTTATCTCCCTACTTGTATACAAGCTATCAGCTTCATTTAGCTTTCATTACTTTATTATGATATTATTTTTCTAGAAACCCATTGTGGTCAATTGATAAAGCTTTTGGTGGTCCCCACCCGAGGATTCCTAGCATCCATAGATCTACTACTACATCCACTCACGTGCGCATGCTTTGCCCCCTCAGCTCCCGTGTCAGGCACACCCTCCAATGGCGCATTTCCACACATCCTGCAACTTTATCCGGAATACACTCGTGAGTTTCAATGCTACAAGGGCTAGGGCTATAAGGCTGTATTACAGCCACATACATGACCATCTTTTTATATACATGTGTTTTTTATACATTATTCTTTCTAGATATTTGGACTTTACCCGCTCCTGATGAAGAAGTGTTTTTACACGAAACGCATTGAGCTTTCCATGAAGCAAATCTATTTTACCATTTTTGTGTTTACCATTTTTGTGTCATCATGTATTTCAATGTATTGTTATACTACCTGTACACATTGGTGACATTCATGTTGATAGACAACATGCATGTACTCATGGTACTATTTTTCTATTGATGTTATCGATCCTACCATATTCATGTATGATCCACACCCTTTTATGCTGTTCTCCATGTACATTGCCATTATCATAATTTTGTTTTTTCTTTCATGAGTACAATAAAACGTGATTCCTCCTGATCTGTTTTGTTATTACATTATGGTTGCACAATTATTAGTCACCTAGGACCACACATCTCATATAAAGTCCCAAACTATAATTTTCCTTATCGTGCGATAATAGGGATGGAGGCACATGCCTTTGTGTTGCCTCATATAAAGTCCCAAACCCTCTTTTTTGCTTTCTTCGAGAAACAAACAACAGCCAGGAAAGAGAAAGTGAAGAGAAAACGTGCCATCTTAGAGCGGATAATTGAAACCATCAAGCTGATTGGAAAAAGAGGCCTAAGCTATCGGGCAACAGCTGAAGCAGCATATACTTTAGATAATGAAAAGTTGGACCATGGAAATTTCCATGAGATTTTGCTACTCCTAAGCAAATTTTATTCCCTTGCTGAGAAATCACCTGAATACAGTTATTAAAAAGAGTAAAAAGCAGCATCAAAGTGCAACAAGTAGCAAAGGACGTGGTGGCTTTGTTACATTAATTTCTCTATTGCCAAAGAGATCAGAGATGCTGGCATGTTCTCAATACAGCTCAATACAACACAAGATTTTAAATGTGTCAGACCAGTGTTCAGTAATAATTTGGTATGTCACAGATGTGGTCCATGAATGTCTGGTTGCTGTGGTAAACTGCACATCCACAACAGGGAAGGCTTTGTGTGAACTGGTGTGCGATGTGTTGGAATCCATGGAAATGGATGGTACAAACTGTGTTGGGAACTCAACAGATGGAACTTCTAATATGCAGGGTCAGTACAACGGATTCAGCACTTGGCTGAGTAATAAAGCACCTGGCCAGATTCATGTGTGGTGCTATGCACATGTACTAAATCTGGTGATGATGGATGTCACAAAGATATCTGTTCTGTCAATATTGTTGTTCGGCTTGTTAAACTCCTATGCTGTATTTATACGTGAATCCTACCTCCGGATGAATGTATGGCGTGAAAAGTCTCCGGAAGAGAGATTTAGATCTCGTTCTGTTATTGAAGAAACAAGATGGTGGTCCAGAGATGCAGCACTTACAAAGGTGTTTGGTTCATTTAATGATCCAAGTCCAGCCTTGTATGTAAATTTGATCCAGACCATGGCAGAGATATCCCGTTCTGATCATTTTAATGCTGACATAAGGTTCAAGGCTGGAACTTACTTAGAATCCCTTAAAAAATTCCACACAGTTATAACGGCACAGCTGTACTTATTTGTTTTCAAAAATACCACTCCACTATCCTTGTACCTGCAAACACAAGGTATGGATGTACTGCAGGCATACCGAATGGTGACAGAAACGGTAAACAACTTGCAAGCACATGATCGTGATTCCCAAATGATTATAGATGCTACAAAGAAGTTTGCAGTCTGGGCAAACAGCAAGTTGGATACAACTGACTATGTGCAAAGTGGTAAAATCAGCGCAATTAGAAATCTTAATAGGTTATAAACCACTATACCATACACTTCCCAAAAAGTGGAAGAAGAATATAATACAAGGGTATAGTGTTAAGTGACTGGGTATAAAAATAAAGTGCTAATATACAATATAAATTGGCACAGTGCTTAACACGGTTCACCATCAACTGTAATTTGCAGGTATGGTGTATAACGTGCAAATTTGCAAAAATCAGTGCAATTCATAAATGTATAAACATAATACAGCAGCTATACCAAAAACTTCCTCACTGAAAGAAGTGCAAAAATGTATAAGATGTAAGGGTACAGCGCTATATAAAAGCAAATAATATAAGGTGCTTGATAAACCTTAAAGTGACAAAGTGCTCCTCATCTCCTCATCTGTACATGACATTCCCTGTACGGCCCGCACAAGCTATGATTGTGCCCTACCATGTGAGTTCTATTTTATTACTTCAATAAAGGGTTGATTCACAGTGATCACTTAGATCTCTCGCCACTTTTTCTTTCATGTTAATTGATTGTGCTGAGCTCAAGACACTAGCAGTCCAGTGATTGGCATCCAGCTGTCCGGACCCACCTTCATTAAAGGATTCATTTCTTCCCTTATATGTATTTGAGGTGAGAGGCCATCTTGTGGCTATTGGTGGTGTTGTTTATGAGCACATTGTGGATGGAGACATCTATCAAGCACTTTATATATTGAGTTTATACTGGGACACTCTTGGCATTGGACTTGAATATTTTTTATGCACTTTACTGTGGTCTCTCTTTCCATTTATGCACCTTTGATATTGTGAGATATCTGTATGTAACCTATTGGATACAACTGACTGCCAAGTTGTGATTGAGGAAGACTTTCCATCACCTCGAAGAATACAGTGTAAGAAAAGAATGGCCGGTGAGCTTGCAGTAGACGAACCAATTCTGTTAGCAAGTTATCAGTTCCGGGTGGAGGTGTACAATGTGACCTTAGACAAGATCATTAATAGCCTGCATAGCTGATTTACAACACATGGTCAGTTATTTGCAGATTTGGCATGTTTAGATCCCAAAAATTTTGAAGATATTTTAGTAGACCTTCCCAACAGAGCATTAGAACGACTGAGTAGACTTGTGATTACATTTGATTCCAATGCAACTAAAGAGAAACTGCAAAGTGAGCTACTTGATTTTGCATCAAAGTGGCAAAGATTGAAAATGTCGCTTGATGAAGAATATAGTGATGATAACAATGAAGGTCAAGATGAAGACACCATCCATTCTCATCTCGTCTCTGAAACTGAGGAACAGCCATTCTCAAATGTTGGTGATAAAAGTGGACAGTGCAAGACTTGTAAGAGCTGTATAGCCTGCTGCTACAATGTATTAGTGCGTTACAACTTATACACTCCTACGTATCGTTCACTTATTAATGCATATAAATTGACACTGACAATTTCCTCTTCTCAAGAAGCATGTGAGAGGTAATTTTCAAAACTGAAATACATTTTGAACATGCTAAGAAATTCCCTCTCTCAAACACATTTGGAGGCCCTTATGCTTATGTCCGTGGAGAAAGAGGCCTTGATTGGACTAAGCAATGAAACCATCATTGATGTTTTGGCTTCGAAAAGCAGCTTACTACAAGGGATGTTGCTTACCTAACATTACAATGTTGGTTAATATTTATTTTTCAAAATTTTGACTGGATTATTTTATTTTTTTTAAAGTTCTAATTACTTTTATAAGTTGATACATATTTTATTCTCTAAAACTTTAGAAAACAGTTTGCACATTGCAACCTTCTAAAGTAGGGCTGTCCAACATGCGCCCTCCCCAGATGTTGCTGAACTACAACTCCCATGATTTCCTGGCTATCTGTTTCATTAAAAGAATCATGATAGTTGTAGTTCAGCAACATCTGGGGGCAGGCCCGGACTGGGACAAAAAATAGGCCCGGGCATTTTGGACTGAGCAGCCCGCTAGGGGGGGTGACTGGGGCATGATGGGGCGTGGCGTTCGTCGGGATGGTTGATGACAGGATTTAATGTTCCAGGATGTGTGGATTCGATTACGGTTCCTTTTTTAGTTTAATCTGACAGACTGGGTCCAATTTAGAGCAGAGCTGCCATATGATGCTGTGCTGTTTTTTTTGTCTAATGCCCCGTACACACGTACCGATCGTCGGCCGAACGATCGGCCGTCTTTTGTCCCCGGGCTGTCGTGTCCGCTGAAAAGTGCAAAAGACTGCACACGAATTTTGTCGGCCAACAACAGCCGACTGCAGAAGTGATGTCATGTGATGGTTAACTTTCCCTGTGTTTTTTCTTTTCTGAGCATGCCCATTCTTGCTAATCTGCTGTCTGTCGACCGAAATCTGTACTGACTGGCGAACAATCGGCCGTTCTGGTGTCGGCATACAAAAATTTTAATGCTTGCACGACAGATTCTGTTCAGCCGAAAGTGCGCTGTCGGCTGTCGGAAGCATCATACTAACAAGCCGAAAATCGGCCGATCGGTCGTCTGCCGAATCTTTTCGGCCGACAATCTGCACGTGTATACGGGCCTTTACTTTAAATCCTGTTTTGATGGTTGAGTCCTAAAAATAGTATGAAGCAGCACAAGATGAGGGTTACTCTAATCAAGGGGTAGACAACCTTTTTGAGCACAGTGTGCCGAAAAATGTTTTCAAAGAAATTGGGAGTGCCAGATACATAAAAAACAACTGTCAGCTTCATATAAAGTAACTGCTGTAAACCGCTTGAATAATAGTAAGAAATCAAGTGAGCTTTGCACCTTCACAAATCAGATCACCCCAATTCCTGCACCTTCACTCCTCAGATCACCCCAATTCCTGCACTATCCCACATCAGATCACCCCAATTACTGCACCTTCACACATCAGATCAGCCCCAACCTGCACTATCACACCTCAGATCAGCCCCAATTCCTGCACTATCACACCTCAGATCACCCCAATTCCTGCACCTTCACACCTCAGATCACCCCAATTCCTGCACTATCACACCTCAGATCACCCTAATTCCTGCACCTTCACTCCTCAGATCACCCCAATTCCTGCACTATCACACCTCAGATCACCCCAATTCCTGCACTATCACACCTCAGATCACCCCAATTCCTGCACTATCACACCTCAGATCAGCCCCGATTCCTGCACCTTCACACCTCAGATCACCCCAATTCCTGCACTATCACACCTCAGATCACCCCAATTCCTGCACTATCACACCTCAGATCAGCCCCGATTCCTGCACCTTCACACCTCAGATCACCCCAATTCCTGCACTATCACACCTCAGATCACCCCAATTCCTGCACTATCACACCTCAGATCAGCCCCGATTCCTGCACTATCACACCTCAGATCACCCCAATTCCTGCACTATCATACCTCAGATCACCCCAATTCCTGCACTATCACACCTCAGATCAGCGCCAATTCCTGCACCTTCACACCTCAGATCAGCCCCAATTCCTGCACCTTTACACCTCAGATCAGCCCCTGGTAGGCTGGCACTGGCAGCAACAATTTTATTCAAATCAGGATTTCTTCTGCAAATAGGCTGGCATCAGAGTCAGACAATTACCAAAACCAATGTCATCATGACACATGATCAAAAAATTAGGAAAAATAAGGATTTCTTCTGCAAATAGCCTGGCAGTGACATCATCAGATCAGACAAGGCACTGGCAGGCATAGTAATAGACTAGTGCTATGCCTGGCTGCCAGTGCCAGGCCAGCCTATTTGCAAAAGAAATCCTGATTTTAATTAAATTGTTGCTGCCAGTGCCAGCCTATTTGCAGAAGAAATCCTGATTTCTTTGAATAAAATTGTTGCTGCCAGTGCCAGCCCAGCCTATCTGCAAAATAAATCCCTAAGTAAATGATGCAGGAGATGGTCAGAGACTGCGGACATTATGCAGGAGATGGTCAGAGACTGCGGACATGATGCAGGAGATGGTCAGAGACTGCGGACATGATACAGGAGACGGTCAGAGACTGCGGACATGATACAGGAGACGGTCAGAGACTGAGGACATGATGCAGGAGACGGTCAGAGACTGCGGACATGATGCAGGAGACGGTCAGAGACTGCAGACATGATACAGGAGACGGTCAGAGACTGCAGATGTGATACAAGAGAAGGTCAGAGACTGCAGACATGATAGAAGGACACTAGGGGGGCCGGAGAGCACAGGGAAAGCAGATAGCACTGGAGGAGCTGAAGGGCAGGGGGGGGGGGCTAAGATCACTGGGGGAGGGGGGCTAAGAGCACTGGGGGGGCAGTAAAAGAGCACAGGGGGGCTAAAGAGCACGGGGGGGGCTAAAGAGCAGGGGGGGCTAAAGAGCAGGGGGGGCTAAAATCACTGGGGGAGGGGGGCTAAGAGCACTGGGGGGGGGCAGTAAAAGAAGTTGAATAGGAGGGGGATGGGACGGCTCAGCTGCATATAGAGCAGCCGCAGAAGGGAGGAGGAGAATCATCCATCCAGCGGCAGCATGAGCCGGAATAGGGAAACCACAAGATCAAATCCTCTATATGCAGCCGAGCAACCCCATCCCCCTCCTCCTATTTAGGACACACGGCCAGGGCTGCACAGGCTGCACTGCGGGCACTTACCTTCTCTCCCCACCGCCGCCGCCGCCCCCCCGCGAGCAGCCCGGAGTCGGACTGAACCGAAGGAGCTCCCATCTGCAGCTTCAATCATGCTGGGCTGCTGGCCGCGCCGGGCAGGACATCGGCGGCCGCGGGAAAGTTCGGAATTGGAACCCGCAGTTACACACTCACTACTTGACTTCCGGGCCGGCTCCGCGGCCAATCAGCCTTCTGCTCAGGGGGGTGTGACTCACACCCCCCCGAGCAGAAGGCTGATTGGCCGTGGAGCCGGTGTAGCTGGCCTGGCAAGTACACCGGCCGGCGGCCACAGTGAGGGAACTTCTTCTACTGTGTCTGTGATGACTGATGAGCACTTGAGCAGCCTGAGTGAGAGCAGCCCCGCGGCCCACCGGGACAATGCCCGGTGTGCCAATGGTCAGTCCGGCCCTGTCTTGGGGGCCGCAGGTTAGACAGGTCTGTCCTAAAGGTTAAAGAGCCCTGTTTTTATCTACTGTTAAACTAATTTACTTGTTTTAAAGCACTTTTTGAGTAATGTTTTGAACTGGGTTGCTTGCCATGATACTGGTACTATTTTCCAGTTCTAAAATTGGACTAAAAAGCTAGTTAGCAATATGTTTTAAGGTATTTAAACTTCGAGTTCCAAAGGTTTTTGCACATTTTGTACTGTTACAGAATTAACAGCACGTTTTATTATAACTGTTACAATATTTAATTACTGTCTAGTAAAACATTTGCACTTTTTGTTACCTTTTTAAAAGTTTATTTGCATTTACTACTGTTTTGTATGTTTGAATAATTTATATATGTTAAGTTAATAAAGTTTGGAAACTATTTGCGTTTCCTATACTTTGAAGTAACGCTCTTTGATTATTCTTTATTTGGATAATTTTGATGGGACTGGCACAATTTCATGGATAATGGTCTACTGTGATATTTGGAACAATGGGGGTTCTACATAAAGAGCTATTGTGGGGCAAAGTTTTAAATGTAGTCTAATCACCATAACAATAAAGGGTCTAATTTTGATGATTGCTCCACATTTACAACTTTTTTTGCTCTTTATATACAAGTCCTCTGTGTGCTTTTATATCTGTCTTATCTATAAATAATGCACTCATTAAATGTGCTTTAAAATGCATGATTTTTTCTTTTATGAACAAGAAATTGGTGTTGTGCTGGTATGACGACACAATGCTATGGGGCTGGTATGTAATTTTTTCCAGGGCTGGTTTTAATACTCAGCAGGAAGAGGAATTGAAGTCATATGACAGCACTGAATACTGCAAAATAAAGGGTAGAAAAACTGGGTATTTTTCATTTTGAGACATAAGGCTAAACTCCGCTTACATAAATTCTCCCCTGCAATCATTAAACGTATTAGGTGGTACTTCCGCTTTGGGCTCCATTCACACCTGAGTGTATTGTTTTCAGGTGTTTTTTTTTTTTTTTTGCTTTTTTAAGGCGTTTCTTCTGGCTTTTTTTCAGGCATTTTTTTGGCCCTTTTTTCAGGTGTTTTTTGCAGGTGTTTGGAAGAGGGTATTGACATCTAACAAAAACTCTTGCAATCTGCCAAAAAAAAATCTCATGTACTTTTTTGAGCTTCAGGCATTTTGTTCAGGTGACGAAATGCTCATATGTGAACAGGGACCATTGAAATTAATAGGATTTTGCTTGTTGGGCGTTTTGAGACTTCAGAGATGAGCGTTTTACGAGCTGAAATATGCTCAGGTGTGAACAGGGTCTTAATATTTTGGTATTGTAACTAATAGGAGGTGGCACCTTTTTATCCACCCATATTTTGAATTTACCTTTGTAGCCCTGCCCCCAAGGGGGTGGCTTATTGCATGGGTATCCTCTTCACTTATTTGGCCCTGAGCCTGCTCCGACCCAACTGACACTATTTGTTCTGTCATTCTGAATGATTGAGACCACAAGTATTGCAGTGAAGAATCAGTTTACTGCTTTTGACTTTTAAATTAAACAAGAGTATACAAACAGAATCAAAGATAATGCAAATGTTACTAAAGAAGTAGATCCTGAATTCTCAACCAAGGATTTAGGTTTAGTTCAGCACTCAGGATCTAGAACACAGACCGCACATACATATGCTAATAAATGCATATGGATGCTAGAGGATTGCGTTCAGCAACAGTAAAGGCACATTGAATTTTAGTAATGTACTTAGAGAATGACCACAGATTAGAATAACTACACTTAGTAACTTAATGTAGAATAAACAATATAACAATGCTAGATTACTATCGGAGTGCACTCTGTGTACTAACGGGGGCCCCCTTTATGCTGAATTGCAAAAGTCTCCTGGAAAGTGAGGCCTCACTAGTCTTCACCGGCAAGGAAATCCCAACAATCCAAGGAAAGTAATTGTAATCCAATAAAGGTAATGATGACGAACTGTATTCCACAGAGCAATCAATCATTGTAATTCACAGAGATGTATGTAAAACAGATCCTTATGCTTCTCAACAACTAACAGCCTAGGACTGAATAGAGGGCTTGATGCCTAGTTCACCCACCTCGCACTATATGTATAACTGCAGTGTCCAGTGATTAGCTATATGTCAATATGGCCTTGTTAAAGCAAACAGTTCGGTAGTCCTGCCCTGCCTCAGCCTAGGTCTGTGATTAATGCAGATGTAGATACTGGATGTCTCTCACCCAAACCGGAACTCCGCTCTCCGCTGCGGCCAGGCCCCGCTCTGCTCAGCATCTCCTTCCGCCTGCCAGCAACCTTCCACTCAGTCACGCTACCGAGACTTCTCCACACACTCACACCGCCCGCTTCAGCTCCGGTGTTGGCCACTAGGCTTTGGCCTATTCTCCTGCGATCCGCAGTAGCTCTTCCTCTTCCTTCCAGTGCGCTGTCTTCGAGGCAAGAGAGCGAGAATCGATCCCGTCCCTCTTTATAAAGACACTCCCTGCAAGCTCCGCGTGTCCCATTGCTCCCTGGGAGAAGAGTCTCTCTCTCTTAGCAGTCTATGATCCTGGCTCCTCCCGGACTACATCTCCCATAACTCCAAAGTCACTGTCTTTGCAGAACTTTAATAACAAATAACAGTTTGAACAATGCCAGCCGTGCGACACGGCTACACCTAAAAGAATTGATGCTGTTTTGAAGGTAAAGGATGGTCACACCAAATATTGATTCAATTTGGATTTCTCTTCTGTTCATTTACATATTGTTTTGTTAATTGATTAGAAATAAAACTAATAACATTACTATTTCTGAAAGTTTTCTTAATATAGCTGCCTAAAAATGTTGCACAATACTGTAGTTAGTCTGGATGAAAAAAGAAATACATTTAAAAAACTTCATATACATTTATACACTTGAGTATGCAAGAAATATGTATACCTGACGATTCGACTGTCTGTACCTACTTTTCTTGAAAAACCTCAATAAAAATTTGGTTAAATAAAAAACTTCATATACACAATTCTAAACTCACAGTTGATCCAGAGGAAGACAAATAAAACCTCAATAAAGCATGATCAAATTTGCTCCAGTAGGGGATAAAATCTGTCTTGGTCCCCCAGGGACTGGATATTCCCTGGATCAACAGTCTGTTTTGCTGAGCCTTTCACCTGCCCTCTGGTTTTGGTACTTTGAGTCATTAATTCAGAACAGGTATTCAAATAAGAAAAATACAAGCAAAAATCAGAATTTCTGTTCTTTGCTCCAGGCATATGTGTTCAGGCTATTGACTTAAAGAATGGAAAGCAAGAGGAGCAGACAGCCAGGCAATTAGAATATGTAGAATGAGAAATCAGCAATGGCAGCCTCCCTATAGTTTTTAAGATGCCAGTAGAAATTAAAGTGTTACTAAACCCAGGAGCCTGCATTCACTATATCTGCTCTACCACAGTGCACAAAACATGGAAATGCAATTATTTTTGTACATATAAACTGCTAAATACCTTTTCTCATCAGCAGTATATAGCAGTCTGATGACTTCTATCAGTTCCTGATTAAAGCTTGTAGGAGAAGTTTTCATACTGCACCAGTGGCGTACCAATGGGGGGGGCGGGGGTGCGGCCCGCCCCGGGTGCCACTCACTGGGGGGTGTCAGCCGGTGTCCTGCCCGGTGTGTTCAGAGTCAGACAGATCCCGCAGTGTGAAGGCAGCTGCAGTGGCTGGCAGCTCCTTCAGTCCGTGCTGCTAGTGGGGGGCAGAGCCGCGGCGGGAATAAGGGGGCGGAGCCGCGGCGGGAATAAGGGGGCGGAGCTGCGGCGGGAATAAGGGGCGGAGCCTCGGCGGGAAGAAGGTGAGTGCCCATTGCAAAAGTGTGTGCTGGATAGGAGGGGGGTGGGGCTGCTGCATATAGAGGAATTCATCTTTCTCTATTCTTCCTGCAGCTTCCTGCTGAATAACTGATTCTCCTCCTCTCCCTCCTGCAGGAAGAATAGGGAAAGATCAATTCATCTATATGCAGCTGCCCCATCCCCCTCCTATACAACTTCTTTTGCTGGCCCCCCAAAGTTCTTAACCTCCTCCAGTGCTCCTAATCCCTCCCTCAGTGCTTTTAGCCCCACCCCCAGTGCACTAGACCCCCCCTGTTCTTTAGCCCCCCCCCCCCATGCTCTTCAACTCCCCACAGTGCTTTCTCCCTCCCCCCTAAGTGCTCCCCGTCCCCCCAGTGCTCTCCACCCCCCTGATTTTCCCTGCTCGCCCCCCAAGTGCTCCCTGTCCCCCCAGTGCTCTCCACCCCCCTGATTTTCCTTGCCCACCCCCCTAAGTGCTCCCTGTCCCCCCAGTGCTCTCCACCCCCCTGGTTTTCCCTGCTTACCCCCCAAGTGCTCCCTGTCCCCCCCAGTGCAATCCACCCCCTGCACCTTCCAACCAACCCTGCAATGCTTTCCAAACCCTCTTTTAATTCTCTCCAGTTCCCCCCCCCCCCACCGTGCCCTTCAGCACCTCCAGTGCTCTCTGCTTCGTCTGTGCTCTCTGGCCCCCCTAGTGCTCTTCTATCTTCTATCATGTCCTCAGCCTCTGAGCATCTACTGTATCATGTCTGCAGTCTCTGACAATCTCCTGTATCATGTCCTCAGTCTTTGACCATCTCCTGTATCATGTCCTCAGCCTCTGAGCATCTACTGTATCATGTCCTCAGTCTTTGACCATCTCCTGTATATGTCTGCAGTCTCTGATCATCTACTGTATCATGTCTGCAGTCTCTGACCATCTCCTGTATCATGTCCGCAGTCTCTGACCATCTCCTGTATCATGTCTGCAGTCTCTGACCATCTCCTGTATCATGTCTGCAGTCTCTGACCATCTCCTGTATCATGTCTGCAGTCTCTGGCCATCTTCTGTATCACGTCTGCAGTCTCTGACCATCTCCTGTATCATGTCTGCAGTCTCTGACCATCTCCTGTATCATGTCTGCAGTCTCTGACCATCTCCTGTATCATGTCTGCAGTCTCTGGCCATCTTCTGTATCACGTCTGCAGTCTCTGACCATCTCCTGTATCACGTCTGCAGTCTCTGACCATCTCCTGTATCATGTCTGCAGTCTCTGACCATCTCCTGTATCATGTCTGTAGTCTCTGACCATCTACTGTATCATGTCCTCAGTCTCTGACCATCTCCTGTTTCATGTCTGCAGTCTCTGACCATCTCCTGTATCATGTCTGCAGTCTCTGGCCATCTTCTGTATCACGTCTGCAGTCTCTGACCATCTCCTGTATCACGTCTGCAGTCTCTGACCATCTCCTGTATCATGTCTGCAGTCTCTGACCATCTCCTGTATCATGTCTGCAGTCTCTGACCATCTCCTGTATCATGTCCTCAGTCTCTGACCATCTCCTGTATCATGTCTGCAGTCTCTGGCCATCTTCTGTATCACGTCTGCAGTCTCTGACCATCTCCTGTATCACGTCTGCAGTCTCTGACCATCTCCTGTATCATGTCTGCAGTCTCTGACCATCTCCTGTATCATGTCTGTAGTCTCTGACCATCTACTGTATCATGTCCTCAGTCTCTGACCATCTCCTGTTTCATGTCTGCAGTCTCTGACCATCTCCTGTATCATGTCTGCAGTCTCTGGCCATCTTCTGTATCACGTCTGCAGTCTCTGACCATCTCCTGTATCACGTCTGCAGTCTCTGACCATCTCCTGTATCATGTCTGCAGTCTCTGACCATCTCCTGTATCATGTCTGTAGTCTCTGACCATCTACCGTATCATGTCCTCAGTCTCTGACCATCTCCTGTATCACGTCTGCAGTCTCTGACCATCTACTGTATCATGTCTGTAGTCTCTGAATATCTCCTTTAGCAAGTCTCCAATCTCTTACTCAAACTTAAACACATTGCTAATATTAGCTATCTATTTATGCTGAAGGTAGGACTGTGCAGGGGAGGCAGAGAGTGCAAAAGGGGGAACTGTGATTAGAGAGACGGAGGGCAGACTGCAAGGGGCACTGTGATGGGGGGCTGTGAAATTTGTGCAAAAAATATTCTTGAAAACATTACATTTTTTTGTGGGTGTTTTTACATTTTAAAGTCGGGGGGGGGGGGGGGGGGTGCCAGATATAGGATCCGCCCCGGGTGCCAAATGCTCTAGGTACGCCACTGTACTGCACTGAGCTGTGCTATCAGGATCCAGGACCCCTGACCCTTTGTCTGGACAGTTTTGATTGGCCCTGTGCTCATCACATGCAATCTCCTACGAGAAGAAAAAAACCTTTATCAATACACACCAAACTGAGCCTTACTCCAAAGACTCTGTCTTATCTGAACATGTTCTGGAGTCATTGAAAAAAGAGGAGGATCTGTGCATACAAAATCAAGCAACCTTTTTACATAAAGCAGAGGATTAACTCATTAGGTTCCACAGTGAGCATAACAAGCATGTTTTACTGCATTAACACACTGATTTTACTGTTGTGGGCTTAGTAACACTTTAAGAGGCATGGAGGAGCTCAGCTATGGGGAAAGATTAGAGGAACTGAATTTATTCTCTCTTGAAGAGTCTTGAGAAGAGGAGATTAAGGGGGGATATGATCAACATGTGTAAATATATAAGGGGTCCATATAATGAACTTGGTGAGTTATTCACTTAAGGCCAACACAGAGGACAAGGGGGCACTCTTTACGTCTAGAGAAAAACAGATTTCATCTCCAAATCTGGAAAGGTTTCTTCACCGTAAGGGCTGTGAAAATGTGGAATAGACTCCCTCCAGAGGTGGTTCTGCCCAGCTTACTAGATTGCTTTAAAAAGGCCTGGATTCTTTCCTGGGTGTACATAATATAAATGGGTACTAATATTTATAGGTAAAGTTGATCCAGGTAATATCCGATTGCCTCTCAGGGGATCAGGAAGGAATCTTTTCCCCTGCTGTAGCAAATTGGATCATGCCTTGCTGGGGTTTTTTTCACCTTCCTCTGGATCAATTGCGGGTATAGGATTGTGTATATGGGTATATGGGATTGATGGGATTGGTTTTTCTTTAACCACTTAAGCCCTGGATGATTTTACCCCCTTCCTGACCAGGGCCTATTTTGCGATTCGGCACTGCGTGACTTTATCGGACAATTGCGCGGTCGTGCGACGCTGTACCTAAACTAATTTGACGTCCTTTTTTTCCCACAAACAGAGCTTTCTTTTGGTGGTATTTGATCACCTGTGCGATTTTTTTGATCATGCGCTATAAACAAAAAAAGAGCGTCAATTTTGCAAAAATAACAATATTTTTCACATTTTTTATATGAAATTCCCCCCCAAAAAAATGTAAAAATCAAAATTTTTTAACATTTTAGGCCAATTTTTTTTTTACCATATGTTTGGTAAAAAAAATCGCAAAAAGCGTATTTTGATTGGTTTGCGCAAAAGTTATTGCGTTTACTAACAAAGGGAAAGATTTTTGTCATTTTTGTTGTTTTTTTTTTCAACGCGTAAAGGCGGCGATCTGCGATTTTTTTTTTTTTTTTGCGGGACTGCGACATTGCGGTGGACAGATCGGACCCTTGACTGACATTTTTTACACTTTGAGGTTACCAGTGACATTACTACAGTAATCAGTGCTATACATATGCACTGTTACTGTAATGTAAATGACACTGGCAGTGAAGGAGTTAACTTTATTGGAGAGGGAGGGGTTAAGTGTGTCCCTAGGGGCGTGTTTCTAACTGTGATTGGCTGTGGCAACTAGTGTAAGAACAGAGATCAACGGTCCTACATAGTAGAACCGTGTGATCTCCATTCTTACACAGGGAAGAATGACAGGCGGCTTTGTTTACATTAGCCGCCTGCCTTTCTTCCGGTGTAACGGAAGATCGCGAGTGCCCGGCGGACATCGGGTCCGTCAGGCACACGCGTGGGGGGGTCTGTGACCGCGCGGGAGCGCGCCTTCAGTGGCGCGCGCTCGCTCCCTAGAGTCTCACAGGCTAGCGACGTAACCCTACGTCGCTTTGCCTGTGAGGGGCTGACTGCCGACGTAAATCGTCGTGCGGCGGTCGGCAAGCGGTTAATGTTTTTTGTGTTCCATTGGTTGAGTCAGATGGTCTTTTTTTCAATCTGACTAACTATGTATCTATATATGTAACTTTAACTGAGAGCTTCCCAATGTAACTTTTTTAAGCAAAAGCAGGCAACAATTTAGTGTCTCTGCAGAGCTTTTTCTTGTTTCTTTTTTTGTTAAGCTGGCACTGAGGGTAAATGTAGTGCACCACCTGGAGGACGATGACCCAGTATGTTTTTGTATGCTTAGGAATGTGTGTGGTCACTGGTCAGTTTTGCTGCTCTCTGTTTTAAACTTTGAATTCAGTACAAGCACGTCTACTCTTAAGATGACAATACAGTAGTATCATTTTTTTTTTAATTTTGTGGTTTTAAGAATGTTGTTCAGTTTTCTAATCAGTTAACTGACGTTCGTTTACAACTGTAATGACGAGAAAATATGAAGGAGCAGGATTACTTTTTTCCCCAAAAGAGTGTATTTGGGTTTGTTTCAGTAAAGTCCATTCATTCCAAAATCAAATGTTAAAAGCAAACACAATTGTAAAGTGCTTTCAAACATTCCTCAAGTCATTGAATGTTCTGAGAATTTTCAGACTAATTTTCGTATGAATGTTTGTACAAATGTTTGCTTGAAAATCTACTAATGTATGGCCATCCTTGGAGTCCTTTCACACAGGCTTTCTGACTCGGCAGACTCTGCTTTGCTCAGCGGGGGATCGATTTGCTGATCCCCGCTGAGCAGGTGGATGACAGGTCCGTTTCCGCTCATTGTGCAGAGAAGGACTTGTCAGAGTCTCGCTCTTCTCTATGCCTGTCCGTTTTCATCCGATCCCATTCGATCCGTCCTCCAGATGGATGGAAAAGAGGGTCACCATCTGTCTGGATTTCACGGATAGGATCGGATCAGATAGCAGTGGGTGTCAGTGGAGATGTCACCGCTTACATCAGCTGCCCCATAGGAGTGCATGGAGCGTCCGATCAGGTCCGCCTGAAAAGCTGACAGGCGGACCTGATCGAAAAGCCTGTGTGAAAGGAGCCTTAGTCATCTCCAGAAAAGTGAACTGCTGTTTTGCGGAAGATGGCTATTTGACACAATAAAAGCTTTTTTTTAAAATGTACTCTCTAAAGCATTCATAAGCCATTTAGATTGATGCCTGTCCACAAAGGAACTTGTAGGTCAAAATCTCTTCCCCAGTTATAAAGGCTCACATGTACAAAGACCATTTTTGGGTAGAAACCAATTAACCTACCAGTAAGTTTGTGGGCTTTGGCAGTAAATTAGCATAAATGCAAAAAAAAAACACTAAGCGTGGAATTTATAATTGATGATATAGGCAAAAGTTTGCAGTCCAGGGGATTTTTATATAAAAAAAAAACTTTGAATACACTGCTCCAAATTTGTATAAATAATGGCATAAATTGCTATATTTTTATAATAAATTAGGGATGCACTGAAATGAAAATTCTGGGCCGAAACCGAAAATGCAGGATGCCCTTGGCCGAAAACCGAAACCGAAAATGACTTTTTCCCAAAAATGTTTTAAAATAGATACACCAAAAACAGGTAGCGACGTACACCTGTCGCTGCCACCCTGTCACAGTATATGTACTGTGATGGGTTGGCAAGGGGTTCATTTAATTACCAATGGTATTTGTATTATGCAGCATGAGGGGGTTAATGTATTGTCACTGCTGGTCACTCATCTATTAGTGACCGACCATTGGCAGTTAATTAACCTCTTTGTGTTGCATTAGTGCAATCAGTATCAGTGTTAATTACCACTAGTTGCACTGATACTGGTTGCACTAATGCAGCACAAAGGGGTTAATTAACTGCCACTGGTCGGTCACTAATGCATCTGTGACTAGCAGTGGCAATACATTAACCCCCTCATGCTGCATAATACTAATACCATTGGTGAGCTGCCTCAGCTCTCCCCCCACTGCCTCAGCATCCCCCTCGGCAGTACACCCAACCCCCCTCTGGCTCAGCATCCTTCCCCATCCCAATGATTCAATCTCCTTACTGTCACTCTGCTGAGTGCTCCTCCGGTGTCCTCCATTCAAACGAAGCGCCTCTGGCCTGCGCCCCGCCTCCCGGTGATGTCACTACTACGATCTGTGTATGAATGAAGTGACACACCGGGCGGGAGGGCGGGCGAGCGGCCGCTAATAGATATAACTATGTGAGCCTTCACTTCCCTGTCAGCGTGACTGTGTGTGAATGAACTGACCTGACACCGGGCGGGGGGGCGGGGGGAGCGGCCGCTAATAACTATAACTATGTGAGCCTTCACTTCCCTGTCAGCAGGACGATGAGCATGAATGAACTGACCTGACACCGGGCGGGGGGGGGGCGGGGGGAGCAGCCGCTAATAACTATAACTATGTGAGCCTTCACTTCCCTGTCAGCGGAGATACATGCCTGACAGGGAAGTGAAGGCTCACATAGTTATAGTTATTAGCGGCCGCTCCCCCCGCCCGGTGTCAGGTCAGTTCATTCACACACAGTCCCGCTGACAGTGAAGTGAAGTCTCACATAGTTATTAGCGGCCGCTCCCCCTGCCCCCCCCCCCCCCGCCCGGTGTCAGGTCAGTTCATTCACACACAGTCCCGCTGAGAGTGAAGTGAAGGCTCACATAGTTATATCTATTAGCGGCCGCTCGCCTGCCCTCCCGCCCGGTATGTCACTTCATTCATACACACATCGCAGTAGTAGGGACGTCTTTGAGAGGCGGGCGGCCGGCCAGAGGCGGGACTTTTAAAACCTGCGCTGCACCCACCTCCTTCCTCACGGCGGCCATTAATTTCGGCATTGTTAACGCATTATCGGCCGAAATGGGAAAGGCCCATTTTCGGCCGATAATTTCGGTGGCCGAAATTTCGGTGCATCCCTAATAATAATATTATTATACAGGATTTATACAGTTTGCACAACACTTTACAACATGAGGGCAGACAATACAGTTACAATACAGGAGGAATCAGAGGGCCCTGCTCATTAGAGCTTACAATCTAGAAGGGAGGGTCAAGTGAAACAAAAGGTAATAACTGAGGGATAAGCTAAGAGAGAAAGATAAGCTGAAGGGAGAAAATAAAAAGACAGTTGTTAGGTGTGGGTAGGATAGGCTTCTCTGAAGAGGAGGGTTTTCATGGATCGTCTAAAAGCTAATAGAGTAGGAGATAGTCGGGCAGATTGGGGTAAGGAGTTCCATAGGATTTGAGAGGCTCTGGACAAGTCCTGGAGACCAGCATGTCAGGAGGTGATAAGGGAGTTAGGGAGCAGGAGGCCTTGAGAGGAACGAAGAGAATGATTAGGTAGGTATTTTGAGACTAGGCTAGTGATGTAGCTGGGGGCTAAGTTGTGGATGACTTTGTATAATGTTGTTAGTATTTAGAATTTATTTAATTGGGTGAGCGGAAGCCAGTGGAGGGATTGACAGAGAGGAGTAGCAGACATTGAGTGATTGGTAATGTGGATGAGTCTGGCAGCAGCCCTCATGATGGAGTGAAGGGGGGCATAGCCTATGTAAAGGTAAGCCAATGAGAAGTGAGTTGCAGTAGTCGAGGAAAGAGATGACCAGGGAGTGAATTAAGAGCTTTGTTGTGTCATTGGTGAGAAAGGGGCGTATTTTGGAGATGTTAAAGAGGTTGAGGCGTTAAAATTTTGACAGTGATTGGACGTGGGGCATGAAGGACAGTTCAGAGTCCAGGACTACACCTAGGACCTTGGCATGCAGGGATAGAGTTATAGTTGTGCAATCGATTTTGACAGAGAGATCAGGGGAAGGGCATAGGTCGGAGAAAACAAGGTCAAGGATTTTGCCTTCAGAGTGAGTAGAAGCATGTATTTACTGCTTGAGATCAGGGGAAGGGCATAGGTCGAAGAAGACAAGGTCAAGGATATTGCCTTCAGAGTGAGTAGAAGCATGTATTTACTGCTTCAGGTCAAAGGAGGAGGTTAGACTGAGAAGTTTGGAAGTGGCAGGAGTGTCAGTATTAATAGGGATATTGAAGTCACCGAGAATGATTGTGGGGATTTCAGAAGAAGGGTAGTCAGGTAGAGAAGTCGTCAAGAAAGGTTGATACCGGTCCAGAGGTCTGATAGATCACAGCTATCCTTAGAGAAACTGGAGAGAAAAGACAAATGCAGCGTGCCTCAAATGAGGAGAGTGACAGAGAGGGAGATGGGTAAAGTACCTGAAGTGCTATGTTGGGCTTGAAGGATTCTGACACCCCCTCCCTTGCGTCCACTGGGTCTGGGGGAGTGAGTTAAGAGAAGAACACCACAGGATAGGGCAGCAGAAGACGCAGTGTTGGATTCATGAAGCCAGGTTTCGGTAATGGCGAGTAGATTAAATGAGTTAACGATAAAGAGATCATGGAAAGAGGTGAGTTTGTTACAGACAGAGCGGGCATTCCAAAGGGCACAAATGAAAGGTAGTCTGGTCTTGGGAAGAAAAGAAATGGGAACTAAATTGTGTTGATTGTGGCTGCTGCTAGATGGTGCAGAGTAATGGGTGCGTTGAGTACAGTTAAATGATGGAGGCCCTGGGTTTGGGGATATATCTCCAGAGGTTAAGAGAAGCAGAAGGTTGAGGGAAGTAATTTGAGAGTGCGATTTATATGAAGGGACATACAGTACCTGCAGATTTTTTTGTGCATGTGGATTTACAAATAGCTAAAAGTTGGTGAGCGCAGTAATAAGGAGAGGACAGAAGTGAGTAGGGCTGACTTCCCTTTCATTTTTTTTCTTTGATTTTCGGGTGTCTTTGAATTCAGCCCTCTGTAGGTTGATAATTCTCATTTCCATCAAACAATGTGGCAGCTTTTCGTTCCTAACACATTATCCAGTCCATATCAGTATACAGTATCTCGTAAAAGTGTGTACACCCCTCACATTTTTGTAAATAATTTATTAATTATTTATTTTTATTAATAATTTATTTATTTTCATGTAATAGCACTGAAGAAATGACACTTTGCTACGATGTAAAGTAGTGATTGTACAGCTTGTATAACAGTGTAAATTTGCTGTCCCCTCAAAATAACTCAACACACAGCCATTATTGTCTAAACCGCTGGCAACAAAAGTGAGTACACCCCTAAGTGAAAATGTCCAAATTGGGACCATCTAGCCATTTTTCCTCCCCGGTGTTATGTGACTTGTTAGTGTTACAAGGTCCCAGGTGTGAATGGGGAGCAGATGTGCAAAATTTGGTGTTATCGCTCTCACTCTCTCATATTGGTCACTGGAAGTTCAACATGGCATCTCATGGCAAAGAACTCTCTGAGAATCTGAAAAAAAAAGAATTGTTGCTCTACATAAAGATGGCCTAGGCTATAAGAAGATTGGCAAGACCCTGAAACTGAGCTGCAGCACAGTGGCCAGGACCATACAGTGGTTTAACAGGACAGGTTCTACTCAGAACAGGCCTCGCCATGGTCGACCAAAAAAGTTGAGTGCACATGCTCAGCGTTATTTTCAGAGGTTATCTTTGGGAAATAGACGTATAAGTGCTGCCAGCATTGCTGCAGAGGTTGAAGGACTGGGGGGTCAGCCTGTCAGTGCTCAGACCATACGCCTCTCTCTGCATCAAATTTGTCTGCATGGCTGTTGTCCCCCGAAGGAAGCCTCTTCTATAGATGATGCACACAGACTAAGGACATGGATTACTGGAACCATGTCCTGTGATCTGATGAGACCAAGAAAAAATTATTTGGTTCATGTGTCAAGCGTGTGTGGCGTCAACCAGGTGAGGAGTACAAAGAAAAGTGTGTCTTATCTACATTAAAGCATGGTGGTAGGAGTGTCGTGGTCTGGGGGCTGCATGAGTGCTGCAGGCACTGGGGAACTGCAGTTCATTGAGAGAACCATGAATGCCAACATCTACTGTGACATACTGAAGCAGAGCATGATCCCCCTTCCTTCGGAGACTGGGCCGCAGGGCAGTATTACAACATGATAAAGACCCTAAACACACCTCCAAGATGACCACTGCCTTGCTAAAGAAGCTGAGGGTAAAGGTGATGGACTGGCCAAGCATGTCTCCAGGCCTAAACCCTATTGATAAGAAAATGAAAAACACACACTCGCCCGCGCTTCTAAAAATAAATGCAATACAGCAGCTGTAGCGCTTAGAAGTAAAATAGCTTAAGAGTCTAAAAAGTCCCATATAATCCTGACTGGAAAAAGACTTGACCACCTCGTGTGTAATTCAGAGAATGTGAGATAAGCATCTGCCACCACCACAGTAAAAACACACTGCCTCTTACCACATCGGATGGATCATTGCTTCCACAATGATCAAATGGCACAGTCGGTGATTTAGAGGATCACACAGCCTCAAGGACCAATTAATAGAATATCCAACCAGCAGGTCAAGGTCCAAAATAGGATACATACAAATCCAAAAAGATCAATAGAAAAAACTCATGGTGTAGTAATTTCAAAAAGCACTTTAATGAAAGGTAAAAGTTACACTTACCACAATGACAGAAATAAGGCGCTTGTAGTATTCAAACAGACAGCGCTAAAAGTGAGATGATGGCCGTCCCCTGATGACGTCTACGTGAAGAAACGCGTAGGGAGGAGCTGGCTCTGCATGCACGTCGTTCAACCCCGAAGGTTGGCCATCATCTCGTATTGTTTCGCTGTCTGTTTGAATACTACAAGCGCCTAATTTCTGTCATTGTGGTGAGTGTAACTTTTACCTTTCATTAAAGTGTTTTTTGAAGTTACTTCACCATGATTTTTTTCTATTGATCTTTTTGGATTTGTATGTATCCTATTTCGGACCTTGACCTGCTGCTTGGCTATTCTATTAACCGGTCCCTGAGGCTGTGTGTTCCTCGAAATCACCGAATGTGCCATTTGATCATTGTTGAAGCGTCGATCCATCCGATGTGGTAAGAGGCAGTGTGTTTTTACTGTGGTGGTGGCGGATGTTTATCTCCCACTCCCTGAATTGCACACCGACAACACTGAAGAAATGACACTTTTACTACAATGTAAAATAGTGAGTGTACAGCTTGTATAACAGTGAAATTTTGCTGTAAATTTGCTGTCCCCTCAGAATACCTCAACACACAGCCATTTATGTCTAAACTGCTGGCAACAAAAATGAGTACACCCCTAAGTGAAAATGTCCAAATTGGGTCCAAAGTGTGAATATTTTGTGTGGCCACCATTATTTTCCGGCACTGCCTTAACCCTCTTGGGCATGAAGTTCACCAGAGCTTCACGGGTTGCCACTGGAGTCCTCTTCCACTCCTCCAAAAAAATCCATTGCTCATTAATATTTAACAAAAAAAAATGCACACAATATTTATTAATTACAAAGAAATGCATTTATAAAAGAGCCACACACATTGAAAAGCTTTGTAGTCATATGTTTTTCCAAAGAACTGACAAAATAGACAAAACATAGAATTTGGGGTTTTCAATTACCTGTGGAAGACTTAGATGGGTTCCTTGTTCCCTGTCTGGTAGGAGGCTCCATTGAAAGAAATGGGAGCCTGACAGCGCCTGCAGCTATACGTAGCACTTTGCACGCAATTTCTCATGCAACGATTACCTGTAGGTGATGGGTCCTGGACAAGACACCAATGCAGAACAGTTTTCAATCACAATATTTAAACTGTTATGACAACAGTTACAATGATCTTTACACATTCAAGATTGGTGCAGTTTGTGCACAGATATGTGCATTTAGATTTGCCACATGGCTGTGCTAAATTTAGCACAGAAACTACGCAACCAGCTCTAAATTTTGCACAAATAGCAACATTTCACTTTCTGGTGCAGCTGTCACACCTGCACATCATAAGTCATACGGAAGCATTTTATGTTACAACCAGTCTACATCATAGCTCCCAACTGTCCCTGATTTTGAGGGACTGTCCCTGATTTGGAACAAAATTCCTCTGTCCCTTTTTCCTCCTCACTTGTCCCTCATTTTGGTCTGATATATATACAGTAGTTGTATATAAAATTAGCTTTTTATTTTTCAAGTGCTAAACCTTTTGTCCAATATCTGAATGGCTGCATTTGTACGTTTCTAAAGCCAGTATAAAGGAATAGTAGTGCTTAAAAAAGCACTTGTGGGTTTAACCACTTAAGCCCCAGAAGATTTTACCCCTTTCCTGACCAGACCCTATTTTGCGATTCGGCACTGAGTGACTTTAACGGACAATTGCGCGGTCGTGCGACGCTGTACCTAAACGAATTTGACGTCCTTTTTTTCCCACAAACAGAGCTTTTTTTTGGTGGTATTTGATCAGCTGTGCGATTTTTTGATCATGCGCTATAAACAAAAAAAGAGCGTAAATTTTGAAAAAATAACAATATTTTTCACATTTTTTTATATGAAATTCCCCCCAAAAAAAATGTAAAAATCAAAATTTTTTAACATTTTTAGCCAATGTGTTTTCTGCTACATATGTTTGGTAAAAAAAATCGCAATAAGCGTATTTTGATTGGTTTGCGCAAAAGTTATTGCGTTTACTAACTAAGGGAAAGATTTTTGTCATTTTTGTTGTTTTTTTTTTTTTAACCCCCTCCCATCCGTGCTACAGCCTATATACGGCTGCAGCGCGGACTTGAATTTTCGGGAGGCCGTTTTTAAATGGCCTCTAGTGACACGCCCCCCCGCGCGCTCCCGCGAGCGCGCATCGGGGAGAATCTGTGTCGGCCGTGTCCCTTGGACACGGCCGATCACAGATCGTGGTGAATGGCCAATCACAGCGGCCATTCACCACGTGATCAAGCCGTCCAATGAGAGATGATCTCATATGTAAACATATGAGATCATCTCTCATCGCCGGCGCTCCTTCCTCACACAGAGCCTGCAGTGTGAGGAAGGAGGGGGAGCCGACAGCCGCTGGGGACACAGACAAATGTAATCAGGGCACTGATCACCAGTGCCCTGATTACTGAAGGTAAAAAAACCACACACATTGCCCCCCCATCAGTGCCCACAGTGCCCGCCATCAGTGCCCCCATCAATGCCCACAATCAGTGCCCATAGTGCTGCCAGTCAGTGCCCATCAGTGCCTGCTCATCTAGGCACTGATGAGCACTGACTGGCAGCACTATGGGCACTGAGTGTGGGCACTGATGGTGCCGCCCATCAGTGCTCATCAGTGCCACCCGTCAGTGTCCATCAGTGCCATCCGCCAGTGCCCATCAGTGCCGCCTATCAGTGCCCATCAGTGCCGCCCCTCAGTGCCGCCTCTCAGTGCCCAGCAGTGCCACCTCTCAGTGCCCAGCAGTGCCACCTCTCAGTGCCCAGCAGTGCCGCCTATCAGTGCCGCCTATCAGTGCCGCCTCATCAGTGCCCATAAGTGCCACCTCATCAGTGCCCATAAGTGCCACCTCATCAGTGCCCATCAGTGCAGCCTATCAGTGCCCATCAGTGCCGCCTCATCAGCGCACATCAGTGAGGGAGAAAAATTTATTTTCAAAATTTACTCGCAGAAAATAAGAAAAACTTTTTTTTTTTTTCAAAATTTTCTGTCTTTTTTCTTTTTTTTTGTAAAAAATAAAAAACCCAGAGATGATTAAATACCACCAAAAGAAAGCTCTGTTTGTGTGAAAAAAATGATAAAAATTTCATATGGGTACAGTGTAGCATGACCGCGCAATTGTCATTCAAAGTGTGCGAGCGCACAGTTTGCGGGACTGTGACATTGCGGCGGACAGTTTGGACCCTTGACTGACATTTGACACTTTTGGGGGTACCAGTGACATTACTACAGTAATCAGTGCTATACATATGCACTGTTACTGTAAAAATGACACTGGCAGGGAAGAGGTTAACTTTATTGGAGAAGGAGGGGTTAAGTGTGTCCCTAGGGGCGTGTTTCTAACTGTGCAGGGATGTGGCTTTTCATATAACAGCAGAGATCAACGGTCCTACATAGCAGGACCGTTTGATCTCTGCTGTTACACAAGGGAGAATGACAGGCGGCTGTGTTTTACATTAGCCGCCTGCCTTTCTCCCTCTGTAACTGACGATCGCTAGTGACCGGCGGACCCGATGTCACTCGCGCGGAGGTGTCCGTGAACGAGCGGGGGCGGGAGCGCGCCTCCGGCGGCGCACGCTCGTCCCCTATTGGCTCACAGGCTTGTGACGTACTGGTATGTCACTTTGCCTGCAGGGGGCTGACCGCTGCAGTATATATACTTGCGGCGGTCGGCAAGTGGTTAACTAATCATTTTTTTTTATTTTTTTGGTATAATTCTCCTATAAGGGGGCATGGCAGGGGGCATGGCAGGGGGCATGTCTTGTGCCTACATTCTTTTGCTAATAGGTGTCCCTCATTCCCATCTTAAAAAGTTGGGAGGTATGCCATGATTCTGCTTGGAAATAAACCCAGGACCACTGTAAAAATGCTAGCCACCTAACCACATGAGTATGTCAGCTTGGACATAGGAGGCAGTAAAAAGTGTCAGTGTGCCCGGTCTATACTCCCTGTTGCTCTATTTATTTTGCTGTTGTCATCTCTTGTGGTTATGTGTGGTTATATATGTGCGTTTGTTGGTGTATATGTGTGTTTGTGCCTTGCGTGTCTCTCTCTGCTGTTCTGTGTATCTTTTTTGTGAATCTGTATCTGTCAGCCTGTGTCTGCTTCCTGCCCCCTCCCTTTCGCACTATTCTGGAAGTCATGTGATTTCTCCGATGTTTACTTGTAATCAGCCCCCCCTTTACCTGTGTTCTTCATATGCAGCTAGGCTGTATGCAAGACATATGAATCATAGTACTCTAGCACTGTATGTGTATAGTAACAAACGGAAAAGTAAACCAAAAGTAAATGTCTTTAGTCTCACGAGAAAAAAAACAAAAAAAAACAGAATCATGGCAATCTGTTTTAGGGCTTATTCACGTTATTAATTTATTTACATTATTACATTATTAACATCTAAAACGCAATGTTTAGATGTGTACAGCGTAAAGCTTTGTGTGCATCTAAACACAGCACTTTGGGGTATACACATAGCTGTGTGTAGAAACTAAAATGTGCACCACATTAAGAAGCGTCCAGGGCCTTCCATATCTGCAGATTTTACACGTGTAGCAGAATTCCCAGCCATTTTGCTGGATATGGTTCCGCCAGGGTTACCGCTAGCAACAGCAGCACAGTCAGGCATATTCTCCAAGTGTGAGCACTGAGACAAGAATCAGTCCAGTACAGTGCCATCTTAAGAGCCTTATAGGCCCCCGGGCAATGCAGTGCACTGGGGCCCCGCCTACACAAACACACATGAGAATAAAAATGCTAATTATCGATAAGGCGATATTTATTGGTAGATCTACGTTGACCGAGCACGGGAAGCTCCCGCCCTCAGTCGGCAGCGGGGAGGCAGCAGGTAAGGTGGCTCTGATTGCCGCCTGACACTCACGATCGTTCCCCCCTGAGAGAGCAGTACGGTCGGCTGTTGTAAACTGCCAGTGTCATTATTACAGTGCATACTTTTAGTGCTGATTACTGTAGCAATGTCACTGGTACCCCCAAAAGTGTCAAAAATGTCAGTTAGGGGTCCGATATGTCCGCTGCAATGTCGAAGTCCCGCAAAAAATCGCAGATCACCGACATTACTTGTAAAAAAAAAAAACAATAAAAAATGACATAAATCTTTCCCGTAGTTAGTAGACGTGATAACTTTTGCGCAAACCAATCAAAATACGCTTTTTTTTTTTTTTTTAAACCTTTTATTGAAAATTTTTATAGGCATACAGGTAGGGTTACGTTGAATGCATATACAAAAAGTAGAGAAAACCGAAATACAGTTCAAACAAACCTCAGTAATTCTAACAATAACATGAGACTAGCGGCACACAGTCAATAACAAAGAACCTATTGAAGCGTACAAGGGAGTAAAGGCACATGAGCTAGTCCAGGAAGTTAAGGCAGTATGAGCCATAGAGAGGGCGTTTGAGTAACAAGATGGACTCGAACTTAGGGGGAATGTGTGCCCTAAAGGCAGAAGGCACTGTGGGATCCCTTGGCCGCATTAGAGAGAGAAGCGGCCATGCGATGGAAACTTAGAAGGCCCCCGGGTATACGAACGGGGGGCAGACACCCCCCAAGGGGAACACACTGTGTCCGCGACCCCCGAACGAGCTCCCGAGGGGGCTATGAGAGTACCATATTCGGAGATAGAGGGAGAAAGCAGAGGGAAATGAGGGAGGGGGCGGAAGAATAGGAGGAATAGTAGGTGCTTGTGGACTACCAGGTCGTCCACAATCTTACAAGGGATGGGGGGAGAAATCAGGGGGTAGAACAAGAGGGATGGGAAGGTGACTACGAGACAGGAACATGAGGGGCAGGCAAGGAGGAGAGGAAAAAGCGAGGGGAAGAAGAGAAAGAGAAGAGGAAAGAAAGAAAAAAAAAAGAGGGGGGGGTATAAAAACGGAAGAACCCATCACATCCGTGATTGAAAGAGGGAGAACGCTACCGGTTAGCCTGGCGCGCCTAGTAGTTTGCTATATTCAGAAGAAAGGGAGAAATGCAGCCACGTGGCCCAGGTGGTGTAAAACTTGTCAGGGAATCATGAGCTTGATGAGTCAGGTCTTCAAATACGCTTTTTTTTTTTACCAAAAATATGTATGAGAAAACTTATTGGCCTAAAACGTTAAAAAAAATTTTTGAGAAGGTCATATAGCAGAATGTTAGAAATATTGTTTTCTTTTTTTCAGAATTGTGGCTCTTTTTTTGTTTATAGCGCAAAAAATAAAAATCGCACAGGGGATCAAATACCACCAAAAGAAAGCTCTATTTGTGGGGGAAAAAAGGACATCAATATTATTTGGGTACAGCGTCGCACAAGCGTGCAATTGACCGTTAAATTAACGCAGTGCCGAATTGCAGAATAGGACCTGGTCATTAAGGGGGCAAATCCTTCCGGTCCAGAAGTGGTTAAACTAGCAACAAAAATAACATGGATACAACATATTCATGACTGCAAGTACCTTCAAACTTTTATTCTGTGCCTAGAAGCCCCCAACCCAAGGTTTTCTATTATTCAAATTATGTAAATTGGTTGCTGTTCCTCCCGCACAATATGACAACATTGAAATTAGTATTCAAGATGGTTAAAAACACAATTATGAACTGAAAGTCTTTTCAGCTAATGAAAGCTGAAAGGCCTTGCTCATGTAGACCAGGAATGAAGAGAGAGAGAGAGGGAGACAGTGGGAGAGAGAGGGAGGGGGAGAGAGAGAGAGAGAGGGAGAGAGAGGGAGAGAAAAAAAAATTCAAGCAGCAGTCTGATTACCTTCCACAGCGGCCGCACGCAGCGCATGAAGGGAGAAGGTGGGTGGAGCCATTCTAGGCACGGAGGAGGACAAGGAGGATCCTCCTCCACACTGTGCATGCTGGATCCTCTCCTCGGGATGTCACTGGTTGGTTGCTAGATGCCAGTCGGCTGGCCATCCTAGCAACCACTGCAGAGTTACAGACTAAAGCAGCCGGCGCCCGGGGGGCCAGGGCTAGACCACCAGGTAAATTAAACTGGGGGGGACAGTTCTGGGTAAATTGCCACCCTGCGTGGGGCCCCTTGGCAAGCGGGGCCCCCGGGCAACTGCCGGGTGTGCCCATTTGGAAAGATGGCCCTGGTCCAGTATCTTTGACTTTTCAGGTTTATTGAGAACTTGGATGGGAGAAGTGATGAGTGGAATACTCTTCTGGCTCAACCATGCACAATAATAGGGGGACATCTGAAAAAATGCCTGCTGATGCTGACTTGACGCTGACTTGACGCTCGCTGAATGTCAGTCAACGCCGGTTGGCGCTAATGAACAACGGCGCGTCTGTGTCGTTTTTATATGGCGGTCCAGTCTGCTTCGCCTGTGGGTTTGGCATTGTTGGCATTTGAATTCTTTGTTTATGCAGTCCTTGTTACTGATTGTACTAACTCCCGATTGCTGCTCTTTCTTGGTTTCCGGGTACAATTCTGAGTACCTGGTGTACCTGAGAGTTCCTTGGTCATACTGGTGGTTTAGCCTTGCAGTGCAGTACTGCTTATGCTGCTATGTTCAGGAGCTGGCCACGTGGTCGTTACCTCTCCGGAGGTGGGAAGCAGATTTGGGTTTGGTTCATAGTTTGGGAGGGTCCGCAGGTTGGGCAGCGTGTTCTTGAAACAAGGGGTTAAACAGTTGGTGGTTCATTATTGGGCATTATGGTTCTGGGAGCTTTCAGTGTCAGCCTTTCCTTGCAAATTGGCGGATTTTTGTTTCCTTTCTTTCATTTGTTTCCGATGCTGGGTCGATGGGACAGGAAAAGGATTTTAATTTTGGGCAAAGGGGGACCGGGCTCCGGTGGTTGTGGGCCTTCTAGGCGAGGCCTGTGTCATTTTATTTATTTGTTAATTTCCCTGATCTTTGTCAGTGTGTTGGTTTCCGCATTTACAGACTGACGAGTTGGGGTTGTGGGGTTGTGAGTGTAGTTAGTGGGTGAGTGCCTCTTCTGTCCACACGGTTTGGGCTGTTGCCTGCTCTTAGTAGTAGGATATGGCACTCTCCTTCTTCATTAGGACATTTGGTGCTGTCTCAATCACACTTTGTATGGCTTATTGATTTTGGTTTTCGCACCTTAGGGTGTGTTTAAGGGCATCGGCTGAGGGTGTTTTGGGGTTCTCCTGTGTTTGTTCACCCTCACTTGTTTCTTGTTTCACCTGAGTATGTCTATGCCTTGTTTGGCTTGCGTGTTTTGTTTTACTGTTTGTCTCTCCTCTTCGTGCATCCCTGGGGTGATAAGTCTGGGTTCCTTACTGGTGCTTCCTACTGGATCTATAGCGGGGGCACTCCTATGTGTAGTAGGGTGTGCTGGGTTTCAGTCGCCCGGCATATCGGAAGGTGACTGGGCATTCCCAGTGGGAGAATACACTGCAATTGATTGGGACGCCTGGCTTAGGTTGGGTTGGGTCTTTGCCATGGTCGAGTGTTATCCTCGATTGGATTGGACCCCTTAGTGTGGCAGGACACGCCGGGAGATGTTGTGTGGGGTTTAGATCTCGGTACAAGCTTGTTTATTGCAGTAAATTTTGACTTACGCCTTGCACTTGCTGTCAAGGGTTGACACTTGTTTGGTCTGAGATGGGCGTTGTTACTCACTGGCGTTTAGGCGGTTAATGGGGAGCCTGACCGTGGCTCAGGTTTAGGTCGATGTGGGGTGTCCCGGTTTGTGGTCCAGGCTGGCGGTTTTCTGGGAGGTTCAACATTGGGAGTTGGAATATATAAAAGGGAGCAAAGTATGGAACACGAGAGACTGGCAATATAACCTTGCTCACCCGGCGCTCACAAAAACTCTAAAACTAAATAAAGCTGCTGCTATAATAATAATAAATCGGAAAATAGGTGTATGAAACAAGATACACAGAACCAATGGCTCAAAATCCTTCACACACTAGCAGCGCTAAAGTCCACATAAAATGAACTTATAGAATGAATGTTTAGGGAAAGTCCATGCATAAAGTCCCAAATGTAACCAGCTGCTGGAGATGGTGAATCCTTGCAGGAAACCAGAAAGACCTCCACCACACCGCTGTGTGCACCCTTAAGTGGGAACACTTACCAGATATGATCTGTATATGCGCCAAACATATCAGTCAGTGGGATCACCATAGTCTCCTCCAGAAACCCGCAATTTGGTCAGCACCTCAATCGGAGCACCTTACGGTATTAAACCGATAATCGCCTCACCAAATGTGGACAGTTAGCATGTAAAATGATAAAGCAACATAGCGTAATCCAGCAAAATGCGCTTTTATTCCCAAAACATAAAACCCTCAATAGTTGCACTTACAAACAGAATAAAATCAACAGCATAATGATTAAAGGAATGCCGACAGTCCTACCGCTGTTTCCCGTCCTGTTCGCCCGCCGCCGTGTGTGGCTGAGGAGGGAGCACTGGAGGCGGCGAGCATACATAGGACGGAGCCGGGGGAGCCTGCAGGAAGACGTCAATTGTGACGAAACGCGTAGGGAAGGCGTGCTGACGTCACCACGAGGAACCCGGAAGTCGGGCGGCAGCGTGTACACAACGTTCTATTGCAAGCGCTTTTGAATCTCCCCTAAATGTGAGTGATTTTACTGATATTATAAATAAACTGTCCATGTGTACTACACCATTGTTGCTCCCCTTTCTTTTATATCTGCTCCGAGGATCAGTGAGAGGTCGAGCTAGGATTTGTATGGTGTTGCTGCATACAATCTCCAGTGGTGTTGGTGTATAGTGTAGCTTCCTGCTGCGCTAAGAGTGGTTGCGGGATCGGCTGGGAAGAGGTGCCAGTCTCTTGAGTGGATCCATTGCTGAATATCTACGATATATGCCTACACTATATTGAGCTCTGGTAAGCCTGTTGTGAGCCCTTTGCATGCAGCACGAAATGTGGTTTTAGACACATTGATTTGATGGAGGATTCTTTTCTACACCGGACACTTTCTGCTTGCTCACTATTACTATATTGGGACATTGTCAGGGTCCGGACTGGCGGCAGGTGACGGCACTGGAGGTGGATCCTCTGTGTCAGTGAGGGATTGGCGTGGACCGTACCAGGGGACCGGTTCTAAGTTACTACCGGTTTTCACCAGAGCCCGCCGCAAGGCGGGATGGACTTGCTGCGGCGGTAGCAACCAGGTCGTATCCACCGGTAACGGCTCAACCTCAAAGACAGCTGATTCAGGCGCGGTACAGAAGGACAAGGCAAAGGCAAGGTCAGACGGAGCAAAAGGTCAAGGCAGGCGGCAAGGTTCGTAGTCAGGGGCAACAGCAGAAGGTCGGATACACAGGCAGGGAACGATACACCAAAAGCTTTCTCAAGGTACCAAAGGCAACAGATCCAGCAAGGACAGGAAGGGGAAGTAGTTTTTTATAGCATTTAGAGTGATTGGACCAGGCACCAATTAGTGGTGCACTGGCCCTTTAAATTTCAAACCAGCGGCGCGCGCGCGCCCTAGAGAGCGGGGCCGCGCGCGCCGGGAGGAAACCGAACGGGAGGTGAGTGGAGTCCGCGGGCGGGAACGTCCCGCCGCGCGGACCGACTGAGTGAGGAGTGCGGGGGAGCGGTGCTCACGGTCGGGGAAGGTGACTGGAGCGCTGCTACCCGCAGCATGCCTCGAGTGCTCCGGGGACGCTGCAGGACCCGGAGCGCTCGGCATGACAGTACCCCCCCCCTTTGGTCTCCCCCTCTTCTTGGAGCCCAGGAACCTGTGGATAAGCTCTTTGTCGAGGATATTGGACTCAGGTTCCCACGACCTCTCTTCGGGACCACAATTCTCCCAATCAACAAGAAAAATTTTTTTACCTCTGACAACTTTGGAGGCGAGGATGTCTTTCACCAAGAAGACGTCAGAGGACCCAGAGACAGGAGCAGGAACGATGACCTTGGGGGAGAATCGGTTAAGAATGAGGGGTTTGAGGAGGGATACATGAAAGGAGTTGTGAATACGGAGTGAAGGAGGAAGATGGAGTTTGTAAGAGACAGCATTAAT
Organism: Pelophylax lessonae; assembly: GCF_965119305.1. NCBI lineage: Eukaryota > Metazoa > Chordata > Amphibia > Anura > Ranidae > Pelophylax > Pelophylax lessonae. The sequence continues at coordinate 115,543,637 of NC_138778.1, forward strand.
TTGGCTTTTGATTTTAAAAGGCCCAAGATAACGTGGACCCAGTTTGTAGCTGGGGACCCGAAACCGGATGTATTTGGCAGAGAGCCACACTCTGTCCCCAGGAGAAAAGACAGGAGGAGTTCTTCTTTTCCTATCTGCATGTCTCTTCATGCGAGAAGAGGCCAGGGTGAGCGACTTTTGAGTCTCTTTCCAGATGGAGGAGAAGTCCAGGGTGAAGTCATCAACAGCAGGAACTCCAGAAGAAGTGGGGATGGGGAGGGGGGGGAAGCGGGTGACGGCCGTACACCACAAAAAATGGAGATTTGGTGGATGACTCAGAGTCTCTAAAGTTGTAAGAAAATTCGGCCCAGGGCAACAAGTCGGCCCAATCATCCTGACGGGAGGAGACGAAATGTCGCAGGTAGTCACCAAGGATCTGGTTAACCCTCTCCACTTGTCCATTGGACTGAGGGTGGTAGGCAGAGGAGAAGTTTAATTTGATCTTCAATTGGGTGCAGAGAGCTCTCCAAAACTTTGAGATAAACTGAACGCCTCTATCGGAGACGATGTGTGTAGGAAGACCATGGAGACGAAAAATGTGTAAAAAGAATTGCTTCTCCAGCTGTGGCGCAGAAGGGAGACCAGGAAGCGGGATAAAATGTGCCATTTTAGAGAACCTGTCGACAACCACCCATATGACTGTGTTGCCATGGGATACAGGAAGACCTGTGACGAAGTCCATTGCTATGTGGGACCAAGGCTGTTCAGGCACTGGCAGAGGGAGAAGAAGACCTGCAGGCTTCTGGCGGGGAGTTTTATCACGTGCGCAGACAGTACAGGCCCGAACGAACTCCGTTACATCTTTCTCAAAGGAAGGCCACCAATAGTGTCTGGCAATTAGTTGAGTCGTCTTTTTAATTCCAGCATGACCCGCCAGGTGAGAGGAGTGACCCCATTTGAGAGTCCGCAGGCGAAGTTGTGGAGGAACAAATGTTTTCCCTGGAGGAACTGGTACCAGTGAAGCAGGAGCAGTTGAAATTAGACACTCAGGAGGAATGATGTGTTGAGGAACGGTCTCATCCTCGGAGGCATCGGTGGAGCGTGATAGGGCATCCGCCCTAATGTTCTTATCAGCAGGACGAAAATGGATTTGGAAGGTGAATCGGGCAAAGAACAATGACCACCTGGCCTGGCGTGGATTAAGGCGCTGGGCAGACTGAAGGTACGAGAGATTTTTGTGGTCAGTATAGATGGTGATCGGATGAGGGGATCCTTCCAGAAGGTGTCTCCATTCTTCCAGTGCCAACCTAATGGCTAGTAGTTCACGATCTCCGATGGCGTAGTTCTTTTCAGGAGGAGAAAAAGTTTTTGAGAAGAAACCGCAGGTGACGTTTCTCCCTTTAGCAGATTTTTGAAGAAGAACCGCTCCGGCTCCAACAGAGGAGGCATCTACCTCCAGGAAGAATGGTTTCAACGGATCAGGCCTATTCAAGACTTGAGCGGAGGCGAAGGCGGCTTTAAGACGAGTAAAGGCTTCTTCAGCTTGGGGAGACCAGGATTTCGGATTCGCTTCTTTCTTGGTTAGGGCCACAATAGGCGACACGATAGTGGAGAAATGGGGAACAAACTGACGGTAATAATTGGCGAATCCAAGGAAGCGCTGAATAGAGTGAAGGCCTGAGGGGCGTGGCCAATCCAAGACTGCAGAGAGTTTGTCAGGGTCCATTTGAAGACCCTGTCCAGAAACTAGGTATCCCAGAAACGGCAGACAGCTACGTTCAAAAAGACATTTTTCCATTTTGGCGTACAGATGGTTGACACGAAGGCGCTGAAGCACTTGACGAACATGGCGACGGTGTTCCTCCAGGGTGGAGGAGAAGATTAGAATGTCGTCGAGATAGACCACTACACAAGTATACAACATGTCCCGGAAGATCTCGTTGACAAAGTCTTGAAAGACTGCAGGAGCGTTGCACAGGCCGAACGGCATGACGAGATACTCAAAGTGGCCATCTCTGGTATTAAAAGCGGTTTTCCACTCATCTCCATCACGGATTCTGATGAGATTATAAGCGCCCCTGAGGTCAAGCTTGGTGAAGACCTTTGCTCCGCGCAGACGGTCAAAGAGTTCCGAGATGAGTGGCAAAGGGTAGCGATTTTTTACCGTGATCTTGTTAAGACCGCGGTAGTCAATACATGGGCGTAGTGACCCATCCTTTTTGGCAACAAAGAAAAATCCTGCCCTGGCAGGAGAAGAGGATTTCCTGATAAAACCTTTCTTAAGGTTCTCCTGAACGTATTCTGACATGGCCTTGGTTTCAGGGATGGAAAGAGGGTAAATCCTGCCACGTGGTGGCGTGGTACCAGGAAGCAAATCAATGGGACAATCATAGGGTCTATGTGGTGGTAAGACCTCCGCCTGCTTCTTGCAAAAGACGTCAGAGAAGTCCAGATAAGCCTTAGGAAGGCCGAGCAGGGGTGAGGAAACTGAGACTTGTCTAGTCAGTACCGACTTGAGGCAATGAGTGTGGCAGGTAGGCCCCCATGATTTAATGTCCCCAGAGGTCCAGTCGAGGGTAGGAGAGTGGCACTGGAGCCAGGGCAGACCAAGAAGGACGTCAGAGGTGCAGTTCGGTAGAACAAAAAATTCAATGGTCTCTTGGTGGAGGACTCCTATGGTCATGAGCACAGGTTCTGTGCGATAACGCACGGTACAGTTTAGATTCTCACCGTTGACTGTGGAAATGAAGAAAGGCTTGACGAGACGAATCACAGGAATTTTAAAGCGGTTTATGAAGGAGGCTCTAATGAAGTTTCCTGCAGAACCAGAGTCCAAGAAGGCCTGTGCAGGGAAGGAGACTTTAGCGGCAGAAGAAATCCGTACTGGAACCAACAAGCGTGGAGAGGAAGACTCTACACCCAGCGACGCCTCTCCTACGTTCACTAGGTGCGAGCGTTTCCCTGACGCTGTGGACGAACTGGACAGTCCTTTAAGAAATGTTCGGAACTCCCACAATATAAACATAAATTCTCATTCCTCCGACGAGACCTTTCTTGCTGGGTCAGGCGAGCCCGATCCACTTGCATGGCCTCCTTGGCGGGAGGCGCAGCAACCGGTTGCAAAGGTTGCTGGAAGAGAGGTGCCAGGCGTGGATAACGCCTGTTGCGAACCAGATTCTTTTCTTGGCGAAGTTCCTGGCGTCTTTCAAGGAAGCGCATATCTATGCGAGTAGCCAAGTGGATGAGTTCCGTCAGGGAGTCAGGTATCTCTCGTGCGGCTAGAGCATCCTTGATATGACTGGATAGACCTTTTTTAAAAGTTGCGCAGAGGGCGTCGTTGTTCCAAGTCAATTCGGAGGACAGTGTGCGAAATTGTATAGCATATTTGCCTACTGTAACGTCTCCTTGGACGAGGTTTAGCAAGGCCGTTTCTGCTGACGAGGCACGGGCAGGTTCCTCGAAGACACTGCGGACTTCAGAGACGAAAAACTGGACGGAGGCAGTGGCAGGATCATTGCGGTCCCAGAGTGGCGTGGCCCAGGCCAAGGCCTTCCCAGACAATAAGCTGACCATGAAGGCCACCTTAGATCGTTCCGTAGGAAACTGGTCGGCCAACATCTCCAGGTGCAGGGAACATTGGGACAAGAATCCCCGGCACATCTTAGAATCCCCATCAAACTTGTCCGGGAGAGACAAACGGATTCTAGCGGAGGTGGCGGCCACCGGCTGCGGAGGAGGAGCGGAAGCAGAAGCAGAAGCAGGCGGCTGCTGCGGAGCGGGAAGAAGCTGTTGCAGCATGGCGGTCAACTGTGCCAGTTGTTGTCCTTGTTGGGCAATCTGCTGGGACTGCTGGGCAACCACGGTAGTGAGGTCAGCGAGACTAGGCAGCGGCACATCAGCGGGATCCATGGCTGGATCTACTGTCAGGGTCCGGACTGGCGGCAGGTGACGGCACTGGAGGTGGATCCTCTGTGTCAGTGAGGGATTGGCGTGGACCGTACCAGGGGACCGGTTCTAAGTTACTACCGGTTTTCACCAGAGCCCGCCGCAAGGCGGGATGGACTTGCTGCGGCGGTAGCAACCAGGTCGTATCCACCGGTAACGGCTCAACCTCAAAGACAGCTGATTCAGGCGCGGTACAGAAGGACAAGGCAAAGGCAAGGTCAGACGGAGCAAAAGGTCAAGGCAGGCGGCAAGGTTCGTAGTCAGGGGCAACAGCAGAAGGTCGGATACACAGGCAGGGAACGATACACCAAAAGCTTTCTCAAGGTACCAAAGGCAACAGATCCAGCAAGGACAGGAAGGGGAAGTGGTTTTTTATAGCATTTGGAGTGATTGGACCAGGCACCAATTAGTGGTGCACTGGCCCTTTAAATTTCAAACCAGCGGCGCGCGCGCGCCCTAGAGAGCGGGGCCGCGCGCGCCGGGAGGAAACCGAACGGGAGGTGAGTGGAGTCCGCGGGCGGGAACGTCCCGCCGCGCGGACCGACTGAGTGAGGAGTGCGGGGGAGCGATGCTCACGGTCGGGGAAGGTGACCGGAGCGCTGCTACCCGCAGCATGCCTCGAGTGCTCCGGGGACGCTGCAGGACCCGGAGCGCTCGGCATGACAGACATCATCGTCTGATGGACTTTTAATGAATGTTATCTATTGAATGTCTTATTTTTTGTTCATTATTTTACATCTATTTGATCTCATATCAAGCAGTATCAATTAGCGCAGCTCTTTTCTATTTATTTCTATTTTAGTGACTCCCACTACAGCTGCAGCTTTTTGCTTAGGCTTAGCGCGGTTATTACTTTTATATTCATTATATAGGTTCATTTTATGTGGACTTTAGTGCTGCTAGTGTGTGAAGGATTTTGAGCCATTGGTTCTGTGTATCTTGTTTCATACACCTATTTTCCGATTGGGAGTTGGAAGTTGAATTGTGGGGGATACTGATGTGGTGATGGGTTTTACTTGAATACTGTGGGTATTAGGCGGTGGTGTTGGTGTGCAGGCTGTCATGTTTGTGCAGTGGTGGCAGGGTACAAGGTCCTGGTAGGTTAGTATGGTGCAAACTTATACTTGGTAGGGACCCGTCTGAGGTACGGCTCCCAGATGGTGCAAACTTATACTTGGTAGGGACCCGTCTGAGGCACGGCTCCCAGATGGTGCAAACTTATACTTGGTAGGGACCCGTCTGAGGTACGGCTCCCTGATGGTGCAAACTTATACTTGGTAGGGACCCATCTGAGGTATGGCTCCCAGTAGTTGGTATGTTGGTACCTGCGACTGGTTGTCTCTGAGTCAGTGCTGTGGCGGCTGGAGGCCTAATTTAGTCGGGCGCAGGTACCTCCTTCTTTGATGCCTACCGGGACCTTGAGGCTCCAGTAAAAAACTGGGTTTAACGTGTTATTTACCTGTTATGTATACAGTTTGTAAATAAAAGGCTGCTATGGCCATTTAACTCCAACCTGTGGTTATTTATAATGGAGAAGGAGAGTGATGGTCAGAGCAGAATGGAGACAAATCATCTTTAATCGCCTAGTCAAGAGAGGCCCGGAGTAAAGTAGAGAAGAGACATGGACGGAGGGCTGGCATGACAGGGGTTAAAGGTGTTTGGGACAAGGAGGAGTTTTCAGCCCAGTACGATAGAAAATATAAGAAGTGGGACTTTAATTGGTGTTTTGGCCAGGAAGGGGTGGGGCTACAGGGAGAGGTTAAGCTAGGGGCCTCAGGAAGTCTTCAGTCAGAGGAAAGCTGCATTGGAGAATATTTTCCACCCTCCCTCCCATTTTCTTGTATTTTCTTGTTTTTTCTGACTTTTGGTCCACCGCCCTTGTTTTTGGGTTTGTTTTAACAGAGGCTTTCCTCTTTTGGGGTGGTTCTTTGTCATAGCAGCAAGCAGGGTACAAGGTTCTGAAATTTAATGTGGATAAGTGCAAGATAATGCACCTGGGGCGTAAAAACCCAAGGGCAGAATATAGAATATTTGACACAGTCCTGACCTCAGTATCTGAGGAAAGGGATTTAGGAGTAATTATTTCAGAAGACTTAAAGTTGGGAAGACAATGTAATAGAGCAGCACGAAATGCCAGCAGAATGCTTGGATGTATAGGGAGAGGTATAAGAAGTAGAAAGAGAGAAGTGCTTATGCCGCTGTACAGAACACTGGTGAGACCTCACTTGGAGTATTGTGCGCAGTACTGGAGGCTATATCTCCAGAAGGATATAGATACTCTAGAGAGAGTTCAGAGAAGAGCTACTAAACTAGTACATGGATTGCAGGAAAAAACTTACCAGGAAAGGTTAAAGGACCTTAACATGTATAGCTTGGAAGAAAGAAGAGACAGAGGGGATATGATAGAAACTTTTAAATACATAAAGGGAATCAACTCGGTAAAGGAGGAGAGCATATTTAACCACTTTACCACCGGAGGATTTTGCTGTCTTCCGTCCAGGCCACTTTTTGCGATTCGGCGCTGTGCGACTTCAACTGACAATTGTGCGGTCGTGCGACGCCGTACCCAAACGAAATTTACGTCCTTTTTTTCCCACAAACAGAGCTTTCTTTTGGTGGTATTTGATCACCTGTGCGATTTTTACTTTTTGCGCTATAAACAAAAAAAGAGCGTTTATTTTGAAAAAATAACAATATTTTTAACATTTTTTTATATGAAATTCCCCCCAAAAAAGATGTAAAAACCAATTTTTTTAAAAAATTTTGGCCAATTTGTTTTATGCTACATATGTTTGGTAAAAAAAATCGCAATAAGCGTATTTTGATTGGTTTGCGCAAAAGTTATTGCGTTTACTAACAAAGGGAAAGATTTCTGTCATTTTTGGTGTTTTTTTTTAACGCGTAATGGCGGCGATCTGCGATTTTTTTTTGCGGGACTGCGACATTGCGGCGGACAGACCGGACCCCTGACTGACATTTTTGACACTTTTGGGGGTACCAGTGACATTACTGCAGTAATCAGTGCTATAAATATGCACTGTTACTGTAAAAATTACACTGGCAGGGAAGGGGTTAATTTTATTGGAGAGGGAGGGGTTAATGTATGCCTGGTGCTTACTGACGTGTAGGGGGGGAGGTGACTGTGTGATTCATGGACAGATCGGATGTCCAGCTATGCTGAACAGTCCGATCTGTCACTCCCTGTCACTATGGAGATCCGCCCGCTGTGTTTACACACAGCGGGCGGATCTCCAGACTCGATCCCCGACGATCGGGTAAGAGCAGCGGCGATCGCCGCTGCTCCTCCCCTGGCCCGACTCCCGCTGTGAATGAAAACAGCGGGAGCGAGCCTCCGGCGGCGCGCAAGCACCGCCCAGAAGGGGGAGTGTCCAGTCACGTTAATACTACGTGGCTGGATGATAACGAACCACTCTGCCGCAGTAGTATTACTGTGAGCGGTTGCAGAGTGGTTAAAAGAAGAAAAACTACCACAAGAGGACACAGTTTTAAATTAGAGGGGCAAAGGTTTAAAAGTAATATGAGGAAGTATTACTTTACTGAGAGAGTAGTGGATGCATGAATAACCTTCCTGCAGAAGTGGTAGCTGCAAATACAGTGAAGGAGTTTAAGCATGCATGGGATAGGCATAAGGCTATCCTTCATATAAGATAGGGCCAGGGACCATTCATAGGATTCAGATATATTGGGCAGACTAGATGGGCCAAATGGTTCTTATCTGCCGACACATTCTATGTTTCTATGTTTCTATGTTCTGGTAGGTTAGTATGGTGCAAACTTATATTTGGTAGGGCCCCTCTGAGGTATGGGTCCCAGATGGTTCAAACTTATACTTGGTAAGGACCCGTCTGAGGTACAGCTCCCTGATGGTGCAAACTTATACTTGGTAGGTACGGCTCCCAGTAGTTGGTATGTTGGTACCTGCTACTGGTTGTCTCCGAGCCGGTGCTGTGGCGGCTGGAGGCCTAATTAAGTCGGACGCAGGTACCTCCTTCTTTTATGCCTACCGGGACCTTGAGGCTCCAGTAAAAACTGGGTTTAACGTGTTATTTACCTGTTATGTATGCAGTTAATAATAAAAGGCTGCTATGGCCATTTAACTCCAACCTGTGGTTATGTGGTTATTTATAATGGAGGAGGAGAATGATGGCCAGAGCAGAATGGAGACAAATCATCTTTAATCCCCTAGTCATGATCATGGCTAGCTTCCAGGTACTGTGCCGAGTGGCTACCCTGCTGCATAACGAACACAGTGGGTCACCTGCTTGGGAAAGGCACCTTTTTCGCAAAACACCTTGCTTTTTTCTCAATGATTGTATTGAATTCTCTGAATGGACAAGTTGGAGAAGTGGGGCGATGTCATCAAAATCTCCACCTAGTCCTATCAGAAATCTCTTTGCATTCTTTGAGAATAATGAAAGGTGTTCTCTGAATGGTACCTATACTGAGCAAGTGAGCAAACCCCTGTGTCCCCTGTGCAGCAGGGCAGCTGCTCACCATAGGACATGGAAAACAGCAGCAATCACTGTAGAAATGGGGATAAAACAGCCACTCTCGCCACCCAATGATACCATTAAACAAGAAGAATAGGTATCGTAGATAATTTATTTAGCAAGGCAGCTTATGCAAGTATTAATCCAGCAACAACATTAAAATAGCCAGAAATAAAAAGTATAAATGCCACTAAAACACTCACATCCGAACGCCCTCCCCTTCAAATTGTGTACTACAGTTTTTCGAATGGAACTTTACTATAACTACTAAGATTCTGTGCCTTGACTTGTCCTGAACCCTGCATTTATGTGCCCAGACTGTTTTTGTTGTAAAGTCTTAAGGTTTTTCACCCTAATGCATTCTATGCATTAAGGTGAAAACCTTCTGTGCTGCAGCTCCCCCCCCAGAGCCCCCCCCCTTTTTCTTACCTGAGCCCGATCCAAGCGCAGCGGCTCCAGTCACTGTCGCTCTCCTCATTGGACAGATTCATAGTTCCCGCTGCTGTCAATCAAAAGCTGTGACACGGAAGCGAGAGCGGGGCCGAGTCTCGCCGTCTGTGTCAATTGACACAGCAGCGGGACTCGGGAGCAAGCCCGCACAGGTGCCCCCAGGGAAAGTGGTTTTCCTTGGGGACACCCGATGAAGAATAGAGGCCTGGAGTGACAGCAGGGGACCCTAGAAGAAGAAGTGGATTGGAGCTGCTCTGTGAAAAACTATTGCATGGAGCAGGTAAGCCCCCATTCACACTAGGGCGACTCACGAGGCGACTTGTGTCGCCCCAGGTCGCCCCAGGTCGCTTGACATGACCAAACCAATGTAAATGAATCAGTGCCGTCTTAATTGCCGCTATTAAGGTCGCTCCGACTTCAGAAAAGGGTCCTGTACTACTTTCAGGCGACCAGTGATCCGACCTGTCCCATATACTTCAATGGGAGTCGCCTCCTTATCTTAATTGAAGCGACCTGTAATCCGACTTGTCATCCGACTTTGCTAAAAAATGGTAGTGAACAAGAAAAGAGCATAATTTTCTTGCAGGCATTAGCGGTCATTTTTTTAGGCAGGCATGTCATTTTTTGGATTTCGTTTCTGGGGGGTCTAAAAAGTGTCCCTGTCAAGTTTCAGCTCTGTAGCAGGTCCAGAACCCCTAAAAAAAAATCATTTTTCTTTTAATTTTTTGTAGTGTCTTTACCAGCTGTCTTTTATTTTTGCTGGCATTCATCAGCGGTCATTTTTTTAGGCAGGCATGTCATTTTTTGGATTTCGTTTCTGGGGGGTCTAAAAAGTGTCCCTGTCAAGTTTCAGCTCTGTAGCATGTCCAGAACCCCTAAAAAAAAATCATTTTTCTTTTAATTTTTTGTAGTGTCTTTACCAGCTGTCTTTTATTCTTGCTGGCATTCATGAGTGGTCATTTTTTTAGGCAGGCATGTCATTTTTTGGATTTCGTTTCTGGGGGGTCTAAAAAGTGTCCCTGTCAAGTTTCAGCTCTGTAGCATGTCCAGAACCCCTAAAAAAAAACATTTTTCTTTTAATTTTTTGTAGTGTTTTACCAGCTGTCTTTTATTCTTGCAGGCATTTAGCGGGCATTTTTTTAGGCAGGCATGTCATTTTTTTGTATTTAGTGTCTGGGGGGTCTAAAAAGTGTACCTGTCAATTTTCAGCTCTGTAGCATGTCCAGAACCCCTAAAAAACATCATTTTTACTATATTTTCAGGGATACGGCTTCTCTGCGGCTGGCTTTTTTTCTTGCAGGCATTTAGCGGGCATTTTTTTAGGCAGGCATGTCATTTTCTGGATTTAGTGTCTGGGGGGTCAAAAAAGTGTCCCTGTCAAGTTTCAGCTATGTAGCATGTCCAGAACCCCTAAAAAAAATCATTTTTCTTTTAATTTTTTGTAGTGTTTTACCAGCTGTCTTTTATTCTTGCAGGCATTTAGCGGGCATTTTTTTAGGCAGGCATGTCATTTTTTTGTATTTAGTGTCTGGGGGGTCTAAAAAGTGTACCTGTCAATTTTCAGCTCTGTAGCATGTCCAGAACCCCTAAAAAACAGCATTTTTACTATATTTTCAGGGATACGGCTTCTCTGCGGCTGGCTTTTTTTCTTGCAGGCATTTAGCGGGCATTTTTTTAGGCAGGCATGTCATTTTCTGGATTTAGTGTCTGGGGGGTCAAAAAAGTGTCCCTGTCAAGTTTCAGCTATGTAGCATGTCCAGAACCCCTAAAAAAAATCATTTTTCTTTTAATTTTTTGTAGTGTTTTACCAGCTGTCTTTTATTCTTGCAGGCATTTAGCGGGCATTTTTTTAGGCAGGCATGTCATTTTTTTGTATTTAGTGTCTGGGGGGTCTAAAAAGTGTACCTGTCAATTTTCAGCTCTGTAGCATGTCCAGAACCCCTAAAAAACAGCATTTTTACTATATTTTCAGGGATACGGCTTCTCTGCGGCTGGCTTTTTTTCTTGCAGGCATTTAGCGGGCATTTTTTTAGGCAGGCATATCATTTTCTGGATTTAGTGTCTGGGGGGTCAAAAAAGTGTCCCTGTCAAGTTTCAGCTATGTAGCATGTCCAGAACCCCTAAAAAAAAATCATTTTTCTTATAATTTTTTGTAGTGTCTTACCAGCTGTCTTTTTTTCTTGCAGGCATTTAGCGGGCATTTTTTTAGGCAGGCATGTCATTTTTTTGTATTTAGTGTCTGGGGGGTCTAAGTGTACCTGTCAATTTTCAGCTCTGTGATTGGCCAAATAAAAAGTTGCCTCGCGATTAGGTCGCGTCAAAGTCGCGCTAAGTCGCGCTAAGTCGCGCCAAAGTCGCGTCAAAGTCGCGCCAAAGTCGCGTCAAAATCGCGTCAAAGTCGCGCTGGAAGCGACGCTACTTTAGTGGTAGCGGCAGTGTGAACCAGCACTAAGTGTAGGTATGTTTGTTTTTTTTTTTTTCTATAAATAATTAACATTTACAAACACTTTAACTTAGCCCCCGTTCACACTAAGGCGACCTGTGAGGCGACCTGGTCGCCTCACAGGTCGCCGTAGGTCGCCTCCCATAGGGAAGCTGCGGACTCGTTCTAATAGGAGCGACACAAGTCGCTCTGACTTAGAAAAAGGGTCCGGAGCTTCTTTGGGGCGACCAGGAGGCGACCGCCATAGACTTCAATGTTATGAAGTCCGTGGCGACCGCTCCGAGGTCGCGGCGCGCTGCTCGCACCGCGACCTCGGAGGTCGCCACCCGAAGTCGGAATCGCCTGCATGTGAACGGGGGCTGATAGTTAAAAAAACAATGGAACCTCAATCTTGTTTGTGTGTGTTCCTTAGATCTGGGTAACTATAAGTTCCAATCCGGCTAGGATGAAGTTGTTGTCAATTGTCCAAGTGCATTGACTTTAGGTTGTACATTTGTTGCATGCTGGGAACATTTTTGAAATAACCAAAGTTCCTCAAACCTGCCATGAAAGATACATGCATGTTCTGACTCATTGACACTGAAATACAATGCTAGGGGAACAGCTTGACAGCCAGTCAACTAGAATTTTAAGTCAGCAGGAACTGCCTCCATATACCTCCAATTGTATGTTTCATTTAAGGTAGACATTAACATAGGTACCCAAGCTTTGGCCACTTTGGGCAATTATCTTTTTTTTTTTTTATATTTTATTTAAAGTCAGGAACAGGCAATTCCAAGACAGCACAACATTAGCAAACATACTTTTTGCCTATACAATGGTATATCTCACTATATTTCTATATGGAATATCAATGTGGTAACCTCATAAAAAGGAAAGATAAGGAAACATTTGAATAAGGGTTTGTCCTGTCTGTACTTAAACCACTTAAAGCGGAAGTATTGTCGCTTTTTTACCTTTTACCTACAGGTGAGCCTATAATAAGGCTTACCTGTAGGTAAAATTAATATCTCATAAACCTGCACGGTTTAGGAGATATTCATCCTGCATGCAGCCGCTGAAACCAGTGGCGCATGCGCTCTGAAGGTCCGGCTTACCTTCAAAGCTCTTTGCCGGCTCCTTGCCGGAAGGTGACTCCCACGCGCATGGGATGGAGTGACGCCATCGCGGCTCCGGCCACTCACAGCGCCGGAGCCGCTGAACCTGGAAGAGATGCAGAGGGAACATGACAGCTCCCTCACCGGTGTCCGGGCGACTGTGTGGGGGCTTTGTTTTAAGGTAAGGATTTCATAATGAGCTAGTATGCGATGCATACTAGCTCATTATGCCTTTGTCCTGCAGGGTTTGTTTTTTGTTTTTTTTCGGTGAGGATACAACCGCTTTAAGTAAACCACATACTAAGAGAAGTGGAGCCGCCCATTCCCTCTTTCTTTAAAATAGCTGAACAGGAAAGTAAAGAGATAGTAAGGAAAGCCAGAAAAGGATATAAGAGAGGGAAGAAAAAAAAAAAAGGGGGGAGGGCGAAGGGGAAGGGGTGACGTGTTTCAAAAGTTATAAGTAACATTAAGGTATTCATATAAGATATATGTAAGGGGCAGCGACTTCCAGGTAAGTTATGGTCCCATAAAGGCCTTCCCTCTTTTGGAAAGGACAAACATGTTCCACAACCTCCAAGTTTTGGAATACTTTTCTCTATTATGTTGTGCTGTAAATATTAGGTCCTCCGTCTTATTGATTTTCTCTGCTTTATGTAGCCAACAACTAATAGTTGGTGGATGCTGGTTTTTCCAATTCAAGGGGATGCAAGATTTGGCGGCATTTAATAGAAGACGTATTATGGACTTTTTGTACTTTTGCACTGGGATGTTGGAAACATGGGGTAAGAATAGCTGGATCATCAGGAATCTCATAATCAGTAAACTCTCGGGCAATCTTCCGCACATTACTCCAGAAGTGGGCAAGCTTAGAGCAAGACCAAAAGATGTGGAGCATTATTATTATTATTATTATTTATGTAGCATGTGGGGAGTACGGTACCACTGTATCAAAATTGAATAGTTGGTTTCCTGGATCTTTTTACAAATGGACAACTTTACCGAGAACTGAATAATGTTTTGTTGTTGTTCTGGTGTAAAGGTGCAGTTTAGGTCTGTTTCCCACAGTGGCGGCTGGTGCTCAAAATTTTTTTGGGGGGGGCGCAAACAGAAAAATTTAATATGCATTGCTTTGCGGCAAAAAATGCGGTAAAAAATTGCGTGTCTTTGAGGTCACACGAGTGTGAAAGGGGCCTTCAGTAATCAAGGTCAAGTACACATACATTTTAAATGCATCCAATTAGTAGGACCTCATTTACAAAAAAAAAAATAGTTTCATTAAAATCTGTGAGTGGAGGTAAGGCCTAGGGGTAAAACTCTGGTGCTCAGTTGGGGGGATGTAATAAAACTTTGCTGCTCAGTGGGGGGTGGTGGAATAAATCTTTGGTGCTCAGTTAGGTGGTGATAAAATTTCTGATGCTCAGTTGGGGGCGAAATAAAACTTTGGTGCTCAGTTGGGGGGATGTAATAAAACTTTGGTGCTCAGTTAGATGGTGAAAAAAATTCTGATGCTCAGTTGGGGGTTGCTCCTTCTCTTCTTCATAACAGGGGGAGGTGTTCTGTAGTTCATGGGGATTACAATGCTAACTGATAACAGACCAGAAATCTCATAGTCATGTAATGGCCCATACTGGAAGGATTGAGCAAGGAGTGGTAACAAACTCCTGCTAAATCCTTCCAGTATGGGCCATTACATGATCCATTCCCTCCCTTCCCTGGCAAGCTGGTGATGGGGGGGTTGCCAAGTTCCACTCACCTTTTGTTTGTGTCCGCAGAACTGGATCAACTGGGCTGAGGGCTCCCTCCCGCTTTCTTACTGTCCTGGCTGGCTGGCTGCCCTGGCAGGTAGTGGTAGCGCTATCCTGACCTGTCCAATCGGTCCGTCCGACCCGTCCTCAACGCCGTCCTGTGTGCACCGTCCGTAGCACTGCAGGCTAGCTAGCAGCAGTCAGACTCAGAGATGATGAGACAGTGTCGAGACAAAGACGTCTGCTGGACTCTGGGGTGAGGCTCAGTCAGGCGGCGGGAAGCAGAGAGATTGACGCCCAGCCCAAGCACAGCCACTACGACGTCGGACGTCCTGATTGGTCCAGGCAATTGTGAGAGGGAGTGTTTGGGGCGCATCGCTCTGCGCCCCGAGGACACTCTAGAAGGCCGCCAATGACCGTAAAAGAAAAGAGGCACATGATGCCAAAACCCCCACCCCTCCCATAGCCAGCAGTGTGTCTCTCGCAGATTGCATATTAAAAGATACACTTTTTTTTTTACTTATGCTGAATTTTACGATGACTTGGGGGGGGGGGGGGTGACTAGCCACCACCAGTTTATCATCTCCTCAAACAAGGTAAATGGGGTTGTTTGGGAGAAGTGATCAAAAGTTTTCGGAAGGACTTGTAACAGATTTCCTTCATCTGAACAATATTTCTCAAAGGTAGTCAAATTGTGACCAAACATCCTTGGCTTGGGTAAAGAGTGCACATAGTGGTGGAATTGAGGGGCTCTCCAAAAAGTAGGCGAAAAGGACCTGAGTTTCCCATAAGGGAATCAATGGAAGGCCAACATTCTGCTATCAAGAAATTAGATGCCTGGTAGCGACCGGCTTGGTGGAGCATCCAAAATGCCTGGTCCTGGAGGCCTGGGAGAAAATACAGGTTACCTATTATTGGGAATAGGATGGAATCCTTTGTGAAGAGGGAGGCCTGTGCAAAGAGGTGTGAGGTTATGTGCGTTGAAGGCCCCAATACGGGATGTGTTTTTAGGGAACACAGTAGGACAATAATCTTATATCTATGTGCACCTGTAATCATCCTGAACAAGGGATTTACAAGAGCTTGTGTAAGCATGTGCCTCCCTCCATGCTGCTCCACTGATAAAACATAATTGCTTGAAAGGCCAATGGCTCGTTTTATACCTGAAGCTGGATCTAAATACCTTTTTAGATATGCATATTGTACTGACACACCTGACCATCCTCTTAAGCGCGTGGCCAATTTGTAGCTTTCATAACCTGTTCTATGAAATTGGCCATTTACATTCTCAGGAACATTTATTTCTCTTTCCTTGACCCCCTTTACTGCCCTTTTATCTTTTGTTTAACCAAAAGGTAGAAGAAATGGATCAGGCTCTCACACCTGTATAACTCTGGACCAGAGCAATTTAAACACATCTGCTAATAAAACTGTTTATTTCGCAATACCTTAGTGATTACTTACATTATTACTTAAACCAGGACCCTGCATTCCCTATATCTAAAACATACAGTCATCCAGCATGCATTGGGGAACATCCCCTTCTAATTGGCCAGGGCTGCATAGACATTCATGCTCTTATCTGCATTTTTTTCCACCCAGGGCCAAAACTAGGGCAGAGGGACATTCGCCCCGGGCGCCACATTAAGGGAGGGACCCTGCATTCACTATATCTGGTCTCCCACAGTACACAGAACATGGAAATGCAATAGTTGTAGTAAATATAATCTGCAAAATACCTTTTCCCATCAGCAGTTAGAGCAGTCTTGTGACTTCTATCAGTGTCCGGCAGAGCACTGGTTTAAGCTTGTAGGAGGAGGTTTCATTCTCTTCTGATTGTCCTATGAGGCTGCAAAACCCCTGAACCTCTGTCTGGACAGTGCTGATTGGCCCTGTACTGATCACATGCACTCTCCCAAAAAAAAAAACTCTCTAGCAATTCACACCAGACTGAGCATGTGCAGCTTTCTCCCAAAGCTCTGTTCTATCAGGGGATGATTTTGGGACTGTGGAGGAAGGGGAGGATCAGAGAAGACAGGATCAAACAGTCTTTTAACACAAGGCAGGGGATTAACCTCTTAGGTTCCTCAGTGTGTATAACAAGCATGCTTTACTGCATATACAGACTGATTTTACTGTTGTGGGTTTAGTACCACTAAGATAAAATGAAAATGCATATTTTTGTTTTCAGAAAGCATAAGGCGATAATGTCTTTCAAAAATTATTTTATTTTCTACGCAATCTATTGACAGAAATATTTTAATTATTAAAAAACTTTGCCTACTATTAGTTTAAAACTGTGTTGCTGTAGATAAAATAATTTACATTGTTTTTCCATTATTTAACCTGTCTATAATGACACTTATAATTCTTCCTCTAGTTAGTACAAAGCATTGCAAAGATACTTACGAATAAAATAAAGCACTTTTTTTTTAAATGTTGCCTATTTTATAATGTAACACAAAAAATTAAAGGAACTTGTAATATTGACTCTTAAAATATATGAATCTACACATTTTCTTATTTCTTTTCCAATAATTGTTATTCTGTATTTCTTACACAAAGTACAAATGATGGCAATTGTACAGATAGACATGAATACATATGCTTTTAAATGACAAGGAGCACCATGGTGCATACTGCAAGGTAAAAAAATGTGGAAATCAGAACATGTTAAACCACATGACAGAACAAGTTAAGAGTGCCAACAGCAATAGATGAGGTGCCATCTGTCGTGTATGAACATCATTTTCTTTTATTTTACACTTCAGATAATTAACAATAAAGACAACATGGGGTATAGGCAGTAGTATGATTCTACTGCTCTATATTCTCTACTATGTGTCTCTTTTTGTCAATAAATAATATACAAACAATTAAGGTAGCGCTACCCCCGCAGGTGCCGCTTGAATTCTTGTTTGCTCAGGTCTTCCATTAAATAATCCACAGCCAGACACAGGGTTTTTTTATGCAGCCAGTTGCACACACTCTTCCGCTCATTGTCTCCAATAACCAGTCTGGGGGATTTGATTTTTATGTTTTATTTGGAGAACTTGGATAGGAGATGGGATTTAGTAGGATACTCCAAACTGACTATTCACAAGTTAGGACAGCTTTCTCAATAGAACTGTGTAGCAGATTATAAGTAGAACCATACAGCAGGCTGTATGGAGTAAACCAGTCCCTTTATAACAGAAGGAACCTAGGGCACTTTGCCTCTTTAAGATGCTAGGCAGTGTCCCCTTTAGCTTACACCCAGTACGCTGAAGTCTAGCACCAAGACGGGGATACAACAACAAAAGTCTCTTGAATCCCTTTAACCACTTTAAGACCGGAAGATTTTCCTGCTTAACGACCAGGCCCTATTTTGCGATTCGGCACTGCGTTACTTTAACGGACAATTGCGGGGTCGTGCGACGCTGTGCCCAAATAAAATTGACGTCCTTTTTTTCCCACAAATAGAGCTTTAGGTGGTATTTGATCACCTGTGCGATTTTTATTTTTTGCGCTATAAACAAGAAAAGAGCGACAATTTTGAAAAAAAAAAAATATTTTTTTCACATTCTGCTTCATAAAATTCCCCAAAAAAAATGTAAAAATCAAAAATTTTTAACATTTTAGGCCAATTTGTTTTCTGCTACATATTTTTGGTAAAAAAAAAAATAAAATCACAATAAGTGTATTTTGTATTGTTTGCGCAAAATTTATTGCATCTACTAACTATGGGAAAGATTTATGTAATTTTTATTGTTTTTTTTTTTTACTTTTTACTAGTGTAGCACCCTACAGGTAGGTGCTAGGTAAACACATAGTGGGCCTTGTCTGCCTAACAGCAGGGCCAGGTTTCTTTTGCTAGGTAGGTTGTCATGGTTTCCAAGTGTGTCTCCTGAGAGGGGAGTCTACCCACTGGCTCTATTAGAGGCTTCTGATAGGGCAGTGGAGGAAACCCAATCAGAGATACATTCGGACTTGTATCTACCCCAGAAGGCAGATTTTGCTGCAGAGGATTCTGGGGAGGGTTATAAGTCTGAAGGGAGCGCATGACTCGTGGTCTTTGGCAGGAAGCAGAGTCCCAGGAGGGAGAGTACGGCTGTCTCTCCTCCTGTCTGAGGAAGCGGATATCTCGGGTGTCGCCTGAGAAATCCAGAGAGTGCTGAGTTGAGCTGAGGGGATCCGGTGTGCCGAGAACCAGTGGAGAGTGAGGGGGGTCCAGTCTCAGGAAAGCCTACACAGGTCGTGAGTACTGAGGATTGCCCCTGGGGGTCTGCCTGAAGTGTTATAGGAGGCCGTTCCGGAGGAGGTTCTAGGATCCAGATATCAGCTAGCTGAGGAAAGGGAGTACCTAGGTTGAGGACTCTGAAGTTACTGAAGGGGTACATAGTCAGTGAACCCCGAAGAGTTCAAGGTTAAAGGGGGCACCTGCAGTTTGGGCCCTGAATTGTGTAGAGTGTCAAGGGAGAGTTGCAGCCATACAGGAATTCACGTCAAGCTACCTCAAGCCAGTGCAAGGCTGGGAGGGAGTAGTTTCTGAGCGGGGCGCACGGCGGAGCAGGAGCGAGAGCGAAGCTCTGAAGTCCGAGGATGGAAAACGAGGCTTGGCCAGCAGTAGCAGCATATGGATGACGTCACTTGGAATGCGAAGCGTTTCTGAGCGTGCGTGCTGCTGGGGGGGCAGGCAGCTGCGCTCCTTCTTCACAGCAGACTGCTGTGAAGAAGAAGCGCTGCTGCCTGCCCCCCCCCCCCCGGTAGCACGCACGCTCAGAAACGCTTCGCATTCCAAGTGACGTCATCCATATGCTGCTACTGCTGGCCAAGCCTCGTTTTCCATCCTCGGACTTCAGAGCTTCGCTCTCGCTCCTGCTCCGCCGTGCGCCCCGGGTCCACCCTTTTTTGAAGCCTATTAGAGCCTCTGGCTCTAATCAGGTGATTAAAAAAAAAAACCCACTCTGTGACAGCGCCAGGCTGCTGACTCACTCGCTGCTAAACTGACTGAGCAGTGAGGAGAGGCAGCATAGGCGGGGCTTGGCTTGCAATGCCACCCTACTCTACACTGATTCAACTTACTATCCAGCTCGATAGGCGCCTCCGGGAGCGTCGGTCTGAATGCTCACAGACTTCTCGCCCAACCTGGATGTTGCCTAGGGCCCCTTACCACTTCACTCCAACACCAGCACCTTTCCCCGCTACCCATGCAGAGGATGAACCAATGCAGATCGGCCTGGTGCGTTCTTCACTAAGTGCAGATGAAAGACAACGCCGCCGACAAGCCAATCTTTGTCTCTACTGCGGAGGGTCTGGACACTTCCTACGAAACTGCCCCGTGAGACCCCGTAAGTTCCTTCCACAAAGCCCTTACTTCCAAGTTTCCGGATCTTTTCCATCTCATCTCGTTCTTCCTGTCTCACTACAGGTGGCGGAAGAGGAGGTCCGGCTCCTAGCCATAGTTGATTCGGGGGCTTGCAGCTGTTTTATGAACTTGACTTTGGCAAGAAGACTCTGTGTACCCCTCTGCAATAAATGTCAGCGACTTGAGGTACATCTGGCCGATGGTTCCTTGCCCAGTTCTGGACTTGTCACCCAGGAAACCAAGCCCATCCTCACGATAACAGACTCTGGCCACCAGGAATTCATTTGTTTTGACATCCTTTGCTCTCCCATGTTCCCCATCATCCTGGGAATTCCCTGGTTGCAGGCCCATAATCCACAGATTAACTGGGCCAAGAAGGAGATTTCCTTTACCTCTTCCTACTGCCTGCAACACTGCTTCGTTCCCGGGGTTAGCAGTCCCGCCAGTTGTTCAACCATCCAATCAATTCCAGATGTCGGTCAGGCTATACCTACAGTCTATCACAAGTTTTTGGATGTTTTTGATGAGAAGAAGGCTAATGTTCCCCCACCTCATCGGCCTTACGACTGCCCCATTGAAATGCTTCCCGGTGCTGAGATTCCTTTCGGACGTATATTTCCGTTATCTGAGGTTGAGCTAGAAACTTTACGACTGTATATTAATGAGAACCTTGAAAAGGGATTCATCCGCCCTTCTTCCTCCCCCGCTGGAGCTGGAATTTTTTTTGTCGGGAAGAAGGATGGTTCACTAAGGCCATGTGTGGATTACAGGGAACTTAACAAAATTACGATTAAAAAACGATACCCACTTCCCCTTATCCCTGAACTTTTCCAAAGGTTCCGAACTGCCCAGCGCTTTACTAAACTTGATCTACGGGGAGCTTACAATCTTGTTCGTATCCGGGAGGGGGACGAATGGAAAACAGCTTTCAGGACCCGGTTCGGACATTTTGAATATTTAGTTATGCCATTCGGATTATGTAACGCCCCAGCCACGTTCCAGCACTTTTCGTAAACGATATTTTCCGGGAATTTCTGGACTATTTCGTAATCGTTTACCTAGATGACATCCTCATCTTCTCTGCTACCCTGGATCTCCACAGAGCTGAAAAAAGTCCTTGCGACTCTGAGGAAGCACGGTTTATACATTAAAGCAGAAAAGTGCGAATTTGAAAAGACTTCCATCCAATTCCTGGGTCTTATCATCTCTACCAAGGGAATCGCAATGGACCCACAAAAGGTGAAAGCTATCCTTGAATGGCCAGCCCCTTCAGACAAGAAGAGTGTTCAAGGATTCATAGGATTTGCTAATTTTTACCGAAGATTTGTAAAAGACTTTTCAGCTATCATTTCACCGATTACGCAGTTGACTCGCCAGCAGACCAGATTCAAATGGTCCCCAGAAGCTCAGGCAGCATTTGACAAACTCAAAGGACTGTTCACCTCTGCACCAGTCTTACAGCACCCAGATCCGGCTTTACCCTTTGTGTTAGAGGTAGACGCCTCAGAAATAGCCACAGGAGCCATCTTGTCTCAGCGCCAAGGACCTAAGGCCCTACTCCACCCTATTGCCTTTTTCTCTCAAAAGATGAGCCCCTCAGAGAGAAATTACGATGTGGGTGACCGAGAACTGTTGGCCATTAAAACCGCTTTGGAGGAGTGGAGGTATTAATTGGAAGGTGCCGCCCACCCAATTATGATCTTCACGGATCATAAAAATTTAGAATACCTGAGAGCCGCTAAACGTCTGAGACCACGACAGGCCCGGTGGGCTTTATTTTTCTCAAGATTTAATTTCCACATAACTTACCGACCAGGCTCCAAGAACGGGAAAGCAGACGCCCTCTCCCGAATGTTCCCTGATGCCCCTGAGTCTGTGGAACCAAGTACCATTCTGTCAGCACAACATTTTTTCCTGATCCAGCCAGAATTAAAATCCTCAATTAAACAGGCATCCACCCAGTATGCGGACACAGAAATACCCCCCTTGGAGAGTCGAGACGGGTTCCTTTGGCACCAGGACAAAGTTTTCGTTCCCCAACCAGTCAGGCTTCAAGTTCTAAAGACTTTCCATGACCATCAGCTGGCCGGACATTTTGGTGTACGAAAGACCCTTGAGCTTATCCAACGCTCCTTCTGGTGGCCCAGTTTAAGGAAGGATTGCCAGTCTTATGTTAGCTCCTGGGTTGTCTGTCAGCGCAACAAGGGGTCCAACACCAAGTCCTGGGGTCTGTTAAGGCCTCTACCCATCCCTGAACAACCCTGGAAGATGATCTCATTGGACTTTATTGTTGACTTGCCTTCCTCTGGGGGTTTTACTACCATCTTGGTGGTAGTGGATCGTCTGACCAAAATGGCCCACTTCCTGCCCATGACCGGCACTCCATCAGCCCCGCAAACAGTAAAAATGTTCATCAAGGAAGTAATCAGACTACATGGGCTTCCGGATAATATTGTTTCCGATAGAGGAGTACAGTTCACCTCCAGATTCTGGAAGGATCTTTGTAAGACCTTGTCCATTAAAATATGTCTTTCTTCCGCTTACCATCCCCAAAGCAATGGCCAGACAGAAAGAACAAACCAGACTCTAGAACAGTATCTTCGTTGTTTCTGTACTTTTGCCCAAAATGACTGGATATCCCTTCTCCCATGTGCGGAGTTTGCATACAATAATTCGGTACATGCCGCCACTAACCAGTCCCCATTTTGGGCGAATTATGGGTTCCATCCCTCCTTTTTGCCCAATACCCTTCCGGAAGCATCTGTCCCTGCAGTCCAAG
This sequence comes from Pelophylax lessonae, assembly GCF_965119305.1. NCBI lineage: Eukaryota > Metazoa > Chordata > Amphibia > Anura > Ranidae > Pelophylax > Pelophylax lessonae. Next base: position 115,565,933 of record NC_138778.1, read on the forward strand.
ACCGGATTAATTCTATTCAGACGAACTACTTATTCCTTCAGGAGGCCGTCCAGAAACACAAACGGATTACATGAGGTTCTATGATAAAAAGAAAAGAAACGAACCTACCTTTAAAAAAGGGGACAAAGTGTGGCTCTCATCAGCTAATCTTAAACTTTCCTGCCCATCCCGGAAACTGGGTCCAAGATTCGTTGGACCCTTTGCGATCAAAAGGGAGGTCAACCCTGTGGCTTTCGAACTGGTTTTACCCAACTCCTACAAAATTCACCCAGTATTTCATGTATCTCTGCTAAAACCCGTTGTACCCAGCCCTTTTTCTGGTAGGGATGAATTACCCCCTCCTCCAGTCCTGGTGGAAGGTGAAGCGGAGTATGAAGTGGAGGCCATAATGGACTGCAGAAAGAGGGGTAGACAAACCCAGTACCTCATCAAGTGGAAGGGGTATTCTGCAGAGGAAAATTCCTGGGAGCCTGTAAATAATGTACACGCTCCTAGACTGATCCGGGAGTTCCACAACAGACACTCAGAGAGACTGGCCCGTCTGGGCATCCGGAGGCTGCCCCTTGGGGGGGGCACTGTCAGGGAAATGGCCATAGGAGAACTGGCACTATTGCCAGTAATAGAAATGGACGCTCCTGACTCAACTGACACAGCCCTCTGCTGGCCTGTCAGGGAAATGGCCATAGGAGAACTGGCAACATTGCCAGTAATAGAAATGGATGCTCCTGACTCAACTGACACAGCCCTCTGCTGGCCTGTCAGGGAAATGGCCTATAAAAGGTGGCCATAGGATCAGACTCATTGCTGGATTATCTCTCAGCTTCCTGTTTGGATTTCCTGTTGTGACTTGGCTTGTTCCTGATTCCGTTTGATCTCCTGCTCCTGGTTTGACCCCTGGCTTCTCCCACTGACCTTGCTTCCGTTACCTACCGTGTATGACCCGGCTTGCTTCAAGACCTCGGCTATTCTGGTTGTCTCCTGTGCATGACCTCGGCTTGTACCACGGTTTCCGCTACTAGAGACTATTCCTTGGCACAAGGTAGCCCGGCTGCTTCAGAGCCTTGAAGACTCATACCCTGCTGCGATTCCAGCCTGTTCCAGTTCGCTCTCGGATTGCTCTGGTTCTACCTACCTGCCTGCAGCTGGTAACCCGTGCCACTTGGGGCGCCACACCCTTTGTACCATCTCCAGGGGTGTGCCGCGCTGAGCCGCAAGGGGAGCCCTCTCAGCACCTCGGCCTCGGATCAGGTAACCCTATCCGAGGCCAGCTGCCTCCCTAGATTCAGGACCTGAGCTTCCAGGGAAGCAACGTGCTTACATTTTGCGCATTTGTATTCGCCCTCGATCACATGTCTGAGGAACGCATACATATCACAAGATGTACACCGAGTCGCACCTCCACACCCGCATTGTACCTACTAATCTAATCTAATGGGGATTCAGTGATTTAAGTCTATCCTATGTGGCTATTTCCTGGCTTCCTAATGCTACCTTCTCACCCTCTGGTATTCCGCTCCACTCACTTGACACTCAGTTGCACAGGACTCTACTGCATCCCAAGTTAAGAGGGAAGCCCTGAAATACATTCTGTGTAGTGTGTTGATTTCCCAAGGAGCACATTTAAAAACGAAAGGCCCTCCTCTATTACTAACCTTCTTCAAGAAATTCCTTTACTTAAATTAAAAAATGAGCAAACTAATGATGCCACTATATTTTAGACCCTACAACTGAATGGTATAGATCTTCATAACTTTTAGAGGTATCATATCAATGCCATAGGTACTGTATATGAGTTTGGGAATAAATGCAGCAGACCCTTAGCTGGATTGATTCATGATAAACACTCGTACCTTTACATCCTGAAGGTACATTGCTCATGGAAGGGAATGCTGCATGCCTCCAAAAGATTGCTGCCACATTTAATAAATATTATTTTGATTTATTTAATATCTGCAATTGGATGACAGACCCCAATAATACATCAGGAAGATCTAAATTGCTGGAATATATATTTCAGACTGCCCTAGCCCAACCTGAGCTTGAAAATTACGTTAACGCGTTTTGCCCTCCCAATAGGGCGTTTTCAAAGAAAGCGCCCTATTGGGAGGGCGAAACGCGATGACGTAATTCCAGTACGGCACCCGAGCTATCGTCACTTCCAGGTTAACTTCCTGAACAGCCGTGGAATGCACGCCGGTAGCGGCGTTCTCGGCTACCACTGTAATTTTCCTCGCTCATTTTTTACTTATTATGTGAGTATGTTTTTGGCTTTACTTCAATAAAACTCTTCAAACGGGCTTCACTATTCTTGGTCCCCTCTCTTTCTTGGTAAATACTGTCCGGAGGAATCTAGGATTACCTACGGGTGGGAGGGTCCACTCAGCTCCTGATTCCCGAGGAGAAGCCCTGGTTTTATATCCATTTAAGTGTCCACAAGCTCATTAGACCCTCACAGGGTCCACATGTTCTGGTGAGTAGGGGTCCTGGAGGGGTCACCACCACTTGAAGCACGAGTGTTTATTTGCACTGGAGCACTTTATCACCGATTATATATTTGGACACTTTTCCACAATTTTTATTATTATGGACATTTATATATTTTAACATTTTCACACTATTTTGTGCCACATGAGTATGTTTATAATTTTATTTATGTATGCTAGCGCTGTGATAATTGATTACTTATATGTTGGATTAATTTGTCTCTAGACAACAAATGGACCAATATATCTAGGTCCCAGTTTCTTGGATGGGCATGACAATCTTAGATTAGTAGTAGACAGCCAAACCTTGTCTCCTAGTTTTAGGTTCAAGTGTCCTCTCCTTTTTCTATCCAAAAATGTTTTTATTATCTTGCTGGGCTTTAGTAATGACTTCTTGCAACACCTTGTTGTTTGACTGCAAGAATTGCAACCTCTCCTGGACTGTAGGAACAGAAGAATCAGGCATGACGTCAGGTAAAAATGGCTGGAAAATATCCATAATTTGTGAAGAATGGAGTCTGTCCTGTGGCCAAGTAAACTCAGGGCCGGCGCTACCGATAGGCGAACTAGGCAGTCGCCTAGGGCGCACTTCGCAGAACTGCTGACTCAGATTCTGTCACTTACTGTTCAGTGAGTGACCCATGCACCATCTGGAATGGATCTCAATCTCGTCATCATTATCCAGAGCCGGGCCGCATCCGGTCTGACTGTGGCCGCTGCTCTATCTCTCTCCGCAGTGGAGCCCACACACTGGCAGTGGTTGCTAGAGCCACTTGGCGTCTAGCAACCAGTGAGGTCACTCCTTCCTCCTCGGCTCCTCCACCGCTCCACGTCGCCGTGCCGCCGCCTCCCCCTCCATGGCCCGCCTACTCCAATTTGGCTCCGCCTTCACTCCACCCACTGTCAGCGCGGTTAGCACCTGAAGGCAGTACTTGAGGACTGAGGAGGACTTAGAGGACAACTGAGTCTGAGGACTGGAGTACTGAAAGGAAGGAGGATCACATCACTGGGTCAGGATCAGATCAGGCGCCCTAAGGCCCTTAGGACTAGGAGTTAGGACTGGAGACTGGAGTGGAGTTTGAGGAAAAATCAAAATTTTGATGAAAACTTTGAAGTAACTTCTCTGTCAGTCCAGTCTCCTGGGCTGCAGCAAAGAGAATAGAAGGAGACAGTGAGACCAGAATTTTGGTTACTGTTTTTTCCTGTTTCCTGGCGGTGTGGACCCCCTCTGAATTTATTCCTGGTGCTGGTCGGAAGCTGTACTGCCTCTTTTGTTTGGCGTTTGGCTGCATTTAATTTGTCATCTGGTAAGCAGACCTGCATGCGGTGAGGGTGGCACACCAGCGGTGGATATTATTTGTGATTTTTGCGATCACCACACACATTTGGGACTTTTTCACTACTGTCACTTTTTATTGTTATAACACCAACACTGGACTATTCATTTTTAGAATTATTGTCATTTTGCTTAATCTGCACATTTATGTAACATCTCATTTATTGATATATTGATTTTTATCAGATGTTGAGGCTGCTGACATCAGTGTTCAATGTCAAGATGATGTGTGCTAGCATAATGTGGGCACTGCGGTGTGATGGGAAAGAGCACGCAGAGTGAAATTTTGATGTGTCTGAAATTGAACTGACAAAGAAATATTTTTTTTTCCCAGGGGGCACGGGTGGGGGGGGGGGGGGGCGCAAGTAGCTGGTCTTGCCTAGGGCGCAAAGTAGTCTAGCACCAGCCCTGAGTAAACGACATTATTGTCCACAAATTCTGCCATGGGAAGGAGTGATGCTCAGTCATCTTGAGCAAAAGAGAGTGATTTGTTCATTCTGTATGACAATTTGTTTGCAGGTGATAAGCTGAGGAGAAACAAGTTTCAATCTTTAGTGCAGTGGCGGAGCTAGACTTTTAAAACAGGGGTGGCAAAGGGGTGGCTAGGTATTATTTTGGGGGGTCAATATACAAAGTGTAATTTAGTGTCAGATTCGTCCACCGCAATGTCGCAGTCCCTCTAATAATCGCTGATCGCTGCCATTACTAGTAAAGACAGGATACAGGTGGTGGTGATCAGAGGATACAGACAGGATACAGGTGGCGATCAGAGGATACAGGTTTGCCCCCAATGATTATTGCAGAGTGCCACAGCCTTGCCCCCAATGATTATTGCAGAGTGCCACAGCCTTGCCCCCAATGATTATTGCAGAGTGCCACAGTAATGCCCCCAATTATTATTGTAGAGTGAGACAGCAATGCCCCCAATGATTATTGCAGAGTGCCACAGCCTTGCCCCCAATGATTATTCCAGAGTGCCACAGTAATGCCCCCAATTATTATTGCAGAGTGAGACAGCAATGCCCCCAATGATTATTGCAGAGTGAGACAGCAATGCCCCCAATGATTATTGCAGAGTGCCACAGCCACAGCATTTGCCCGCAATCATTGCAGAGTGCCAGCGTCCGCCCCCCCCCGTGAGACCGGCTTACTTACCTCACGGATGGACGGTCATCACAGCAGCTTCTCATCGGTCCGCGGCTCCCTGCATCTTCTCAGTCCTCCCGCCGGCGCCTCCTCGACCAATGGCACGGCGTTTGCCATTCGGCCAATCAGGAAGCGGGAGGACCCGCTCCCTGATTGGCCGGAGGAGGATCCATGTGACAATAGCGAATTTTCATTCACTATTGTCACAGAATGGGCGGGCTCGGCCTCGGGACGCACTGCTCTGCTGCTCCCTGACCCTGGCCACCAGCTTAGAGGGATCAGCCGGTTCTGCGAACCGGCTGATCCCACCACTGCCTGTGATTCCTCCGCTGCCAGCCATGCACCTGTCCAGGATCGGGGTGGCAACAGGGGTGGCAGGGACTTTTTCTGGGGTGTCAATTGCCACCCCAGCTAACCCTCTGGCTCCGCCACTGCTTTAGTGTTCTGCAAAGATCCCCCCAGAACCTAGATATAAATTGTACTCCTCAATCTAAAGTGATACTGCTAGGTACCCCATGAAGCCTGAACATTTCTTTGATAAAGGTACATGCAGTCTCTATTGCTAAGGGAGTCCCCAACATAGGTATGAAATGAGCCATCTTGGTAAACCTGTTGACTACCACAAAGATGGTGTTAACTTTTCAGATGGGGTAAGTTCAACAATAAAGTACACATTGATCGTTTCTCAAGGCCTTTTGGTTTTGTCGTTCTTACTTGGAATGCAAACTCCACAGGTTCCAACTTAATCTTGGCAGTCTGACTGTAAACTAGCAATATATCACACAGAACTGGCAGGCAGTGTGTGAGTCAGCGCTCACTGACAGCTATAAGGTGGATCAATAACAGCGGGGGGGGGGGGGGATAAAAAGGATATACTCAAAACGAAAAAGGGAAGAATTAGTCCATACAGTCCGTGGTAAGGAATATCAAGGAGAAGTCTGCAGGATGAATGTATCCACAGGTGGATGGGAATAGCACACAGTCATCAGCAGCTCCTCAGCAGGAAATGGGAATTCCCTTAGACCAGGCATGTCCAAAGTCCAGCCCGCGGGCCAAGTGCGGCCCCCGGGCTGCTTTAATATGGCCCCACAGGTAATTTGGAAAAATACATTGGCATCATTCATGACTTTTTTTGCTGCCATCATTAATCATCATCGGTGGGTTCATATAGCGCTTATATGTGGTTAACCCTTGTGTGACTGATTAGGAAGCACGCATGCTCCGGATTGAGATGAATAGATTGTAAAATCTCAGTTAACGTCAGTTGGTCTAAATCAGTTATCAATATATTTGAACACAACATGTATACTTGGTGTTATGTTCCTGTTCATATTTTTTTTTTAACTTAAAAGTTGACAGACAACCTTTATTACCAATAATATGTAATGTACTTTACAATGTTCATGACATATTTTTTAGCTTCCTGGCCTTCAGATATGAAAGGTGGAGCGATTTAACATCCGTTTAGATTTGTCATCCATGTGATGAAAGCAAAAGTATGCCGTTTGCAATAAACTTTGCATAAAATAGTTAGTTTGTATTTAATTTGAATGGTCCAAAGAATGTCAGGTAAAATGGTCGGCCCTCACACATGTTCACTTCATCAAATCTGGCCCTCTTTGAAAAAAGTTTGGACACCCCTGCCTTAGACAAAAACAAAAAACAGCAGAAAGAGGGAGCTTGGGTCAGAGTGATAGTAAAAACAAGTAACATGTTATTCAGATACACTTCCATAAAAGTATCTTGCAAGCTGCACACATGGTGGATGTGGATCACCAGTTATGCAGCCAGCCGTCACAAGGGATGAGAAGACCGCTGTGGGGATAAGCATGGACCCACCGTATTGAGGTATATAACTGGCAGCGTTTCCAGCTCTCACACCCACTCTCACAGAGCTAGCAAGAGACCAAATAAAATAGAATAGGGGAAAATGGGCATGATTACAGAATCCTTAAAAACAATAAAATTGCCATTTGATCCGAGTGAACAACTGCATAGTAACACATCTATGATAGTATTTTATAATAAATAGTAAAAATCAATTAATAACTATATAAAAGGTGACATCAAATAGAATAACCTATTATGATCACTACATGAAGAAATACACTAAAAAATACAAATATAATTTTTTTAAGATACACACCGGGTAATAATTCCTATCAGCATATCTAAAGGGTGATGGATATATACACAGACTAAATTTAAAATTAGGAACAAAGAAGGAAGGGGTAAAAAAAAAAAAAAAAAGGAGGGGGCGGTACAGGATAGGAAGGGGGGGGGGGGTAAAAAAAAAACAAAAAAAAAAAAAACAAAGGAGAAAAAAGAGGGGTGGGGCATTAAAGGATAGGAGGAGGGAGGGCGGTAAAGGATAGGAGAGGGGAGGGGGGGGGGGGAGATATATGGTTAGCTGCAAATTGATCATTCTAGGTATTATAGAATTGTGTTGACTCCTATCTCCTTGTTCAAACCCCCAGGGGCCAGAAAATTCAACGTAAATATCCAGTAGGTTTCCCTACGGCATACCCTCTGGAGTCTTTCGGCCGAGGATAAGCTGCCCCTTCTAGCAAATATTGATTGTTGCCCATTTTGGCCATGGAGAAGGACGAATTTTAGATACTGGTGTTTTTTGTACATGCTGTTTATTTCAATATCAATGTAAGTGCAATACTATTTAATAAAGCTGGTTATTTATTTTACAATACTTCACTATGTGGAGCCTTTATCTTGCATATGTGGTGATCCATTGATTTCAGGTGAGAATCCGTTGGACGGGCTACCAGGAATATCTGAGCAGCTGTCCATGTTTCTAAGAGATATAACCTCACTGACTGATTGAACGTTTACTGACCACCCTGAATAAGGGGGTTACCGGCATTCTGGTAAGCCTCTGGTGGTGATATTCCCTAGGGGTCGCATTGGCTATCCCTGAACTTCGTTCAACTTCAGCACAGAACCTATGTTTGGGACTTTATTTCTTCCTTTTTTCACTTCATGGTTTTGAGGTGTACACATTAGCACATTTCATTGTGTTGCAAGTGATTGGTCTGGAGGACCAAATACAGCGCTTGCTGTGACAGTGAATTAACGGACTAATAACAGATAAAATTATTTTTAAATATATAAATATTCAATTGATAAATTTCCTATAAATCATCAGTTTCCAGTGAATATAAAATGTGACAGTGTTGGATAAAATGAAATTTGTATATTAATAACAGATAAAATATGTTTGATCAATTACTAAAGTTCCTAAAAATCATCGGTTTACAGTGGATATAAAGTGCAACAGTGAAAAATAAATTAGAATAAATCACAATATTACATTTATAAAAAACAGTGACTTTTGAGTGCTCAAATAAATGTACAAAAAGTCCTTGGTGAAGGTGATTGTTTAAAAGTTCAAATAAAAGTGCTCGTGCTCAGGCTTGATTGGTATAATCTCAGCAGTATCCAATCCCAAATGAGTAATAGGTTGGGTCACTTACCGAATGTAGTGGGTCCTGAATGCCATACGGCACCAGGACCAAACGAACTTTGTAAGCCCCCTGGGCTAAATGGGTCCCCTCTGACTGGTGTCCCGTGGGCTGGCAACCACTCCTCTGGGCTCCAATAGATACAATCAGGTCCAATAGGGAGGGAGAAAGAATGCTCCGAATAGTGTAGCATTTAAATTTTATAGGTAGTTAATTTACCCATATAGCGGGTTCAAAGCATTAAAAGTTATGCAAACAGTAGCATTGGTGGTCAGCGGTGCGGGCTGCACGTTCTCCTCACGGATCTAGCTTCCGGCTTGCGTTCCACCAACGTAAACGTAACGACGCTATGCGTTCCAACTGACGCGTTTCGTCACTTCCGGTGACGTCCTCAGAGCCCTCCATCCAGAGTATTACAATACACAATATGTCACATAAATTGAGTTTATTTGTAAACAATTTACTTCTGTATCTGTCCAACCCAAGAATCGCATTTCCATCCCTATTAAAAGAATTGGACCAGTTTGGTCATTTGAGCAAATTTAAGATTTAAAGTGAATGTAAAGTCTCGTTTTTTTTTTTTTTTTTAAACAAACATGTTATACTTACCTCCTCTGCGCAGTTGGTTTTGCACAAAGCAGCTCAGATCCTCCTCTTCTCGGGTCCCACTTTGCTGCTCCTGGCCCCTCCCTCCTGTCGAGTGCCCCCACAGCAAGTAGCTGTTTATCTTAATGCATAGAATGCAATAAGATAAAAAACCCTCCTAACTTTATAACCCGTTTAACACTGTGAGGTCCCAATGCCCTAATGTTAACATACCGTCCTATGATCAAGGCTTCTTGAAGGGTGCTTTTGCTTTCCAATGGACAACATGTCCCATGTAGAATACACATTTCTCCTCATATGGAGAAATTCTATGAGATCAATTATTTGCCCTTATTGCATTCCACTAAATTCAGGCTGTCATCTTAAAAGAAACATGTTTAAAAGAAACACTCATGGATGGAGTAAATGTCCCTCTATAAGATGGACATCTTACCTAGATTCCTCTATCTATTTAAGACTGTTCTCATTTGAGTTCTTGGTGCTTTCTTTCGTTCGCTTAGGTCTTCCTTGCTAACGTTACTTATTTGCTTACTTGCTTATCTTAGGCCAAAATCCTCAGCTTGTTTGAGATTTGACATCCTGGTGAAGCAAAGGTTAGAAGGAAGAACAGGTCTTCCATACTTAGAATTATATTATGTGGCTTCGCTACTGCGTCGTATTACTGGGAATTTATAAGCTATTAACAAGGCAGTGTAGCTGTCCTTGTAAATTACATCAGATCTTCACAGCTGTTCCTGTCGCTGTTTGATGTGTGGAAAAGAAGGTGGAACCATGCTCCACATTCTGTGGTCTTGCGCCCATATTAGGTTCTAATGGAAATCTATCTTCCAGATATGTCATAAAGTTACTGGCACTGAGTGACCAGAGATCCTGGAAGTAGTGCTACTATTAATTTTTTCAGGATCAGCTGCTAGAATTAAAAAAGGCCTCCTCCACTTCTTCTTCTCCGCAGGTTGAGCTTTGATCCCCAGACATTGGGTAGTAACAATGCTTTATAATGTGAAGGAGAGTTTAGCTGATCTCAATCACATAATGAGAATGGAGGAATTAACATCAGCTATACAGGAACACTATCACAAATTCATGGAAACCTGAAGTGCTTGGATTGACTTTTCTAATTCTGATTCCAATGGCTTTTACTCTTTGCTCCTGAAGCCGATTATCAGAAGTGTGGTCAATCATCCATCTGGGAACCCTCCTCCTCCTCCTCCTATATATATATATATATTTTTTTTTTCTTGCTCTCTCCTTTTCTCTCTTTTTGCTTTCATGACATCTGGGGAGTTAGAAATGACAAACACATTGGTGCTGATTTACTGGTGCAGCTGTGCATGGTAGCCAAGCAGCTTTTAACTTACACTTGTTAAATTAAACTTTGCAAGAAAAAAAAAAAACTTAGACGCTGGTTCCAATGCAGAGCTGCACCTGATTTTGCACAGTTGTAGTAAATCAAACCTCTTGTGTTGTACCATTAGGAAGACGTGAGTCACATTAAAGTTGGCTACACATTATACAATCCTCTTGTACAATTTTCCTTTAGATTTACCAAAACCATATAGTATGAGGTCAAATCTAAACACTTTCAAACTGTATGCAGTCAGGCAGACCTTTGCACTACATAATTGAAGGTAAATCTGAAATTGTATAATGTGTAGACAGCATTACATTTGATATTTTAGAGTGGTTCTGAAGCCTAAATGTTTTTTACCCTAATGCCTTTCTTATATTAAGGTATAAAAAATGTTTAGGCAACAGCATCCCCTCTCACCACCCTCTTTTACATACCTGAGCCCTTATTCAATCCAGTGCTATACACGTCGAATGCTCTTTTCTCCTCTTACTTCCGGGTCTTGCTGGGTTTGCTAGAGCACCAGGAGCCATTGGCTCCCAGTGCTGTCAATCAAAGCCAGAGACGAGGGAGTGGGAGGCAAGGCCGAATCCTGCTGCCTGTGTCAATAGACGCAGCAGTGGGACTCGGGAGCGAGCACACACAAGTGCCCCCATGTGAAGCGTCTTTCTATAGGGGCACTGGACAGAGAGGAGGGGACAGGAGCACCTGCGGGGGACCCGAGAAGAGGAGGTTTGGGGCTGCTTTGTGCAGAGCAGGTAAGTATATAGACATGTTTATTTTATTTATTTTTTAACTTGTACCTTTATAATAACTCTAATACTGCTGATGATGGCTAGAGGTTGTAATTCATGTTGGACTAAACACTATTTGAAACTGTGGCACATTTTTGCTGATGTTACCTTACTGTCGAATATTTTTTGTCCTCTCCGAGTTTGTATATGTTTTTATGTTTTAAATTTTAATAAACATTATTCTTTAAAAAAGATAAAGAGTCCATTCAGACTAGCGCGACTTGTCAGACGACTTGGTCGCCTGACAAGTCGCGGTCGGTCGCTCGCCATTGAGTAGTACAGGACCCGTTCTAATAGGAGTGACACAAGTCACTCCGACTTAGAAAAAGGGTCACATAGTTACATAGTTACATAGTTAGTGAGGTTGAAAAAAGACATCAGTCCATCCAGTTCAACCTATGTTGTGTGTGTGTGTGTTTGCTTTTAACCGTACATTGTATACCCCTGTATGTTGTGGTCTTTAAGGTGTCCATCTAATAGTTTTTTGAAACTATCAATGCTCCCTGCTGATACGACTGCTTGTGGAAGAGAATTCCACATCCTTACCGCTCTTACAGTGAAGAACCCCTTACGCACTTTAAGGTTAAACCGCCTTTCCTCAAGTTTTAGTGAGTGGCCACATGTCTTATTGTATCTCCTTTCTCTGAATAGTTTGTTCCTTATGCTCGGGTCGCCAGTACAGTATTTGTACATTGATATCATATCCCCCCTCAAGTGTCTCTTCTCCAGAGAGAATAGGTTCAGTGCTTGTAGTCTTTCCTCATAGCTGATGTCCTCCATTCCCCTAATTATTTTTGTTGCCCTTCTCTGGACTTTCTCCAGTTCCAGCACATCCTTCCTGAGGACCGGTGCCCAGAACTGGACAGCATACTCCAGATGTGGCCGGACCAGAGTCTTGTAGAGCGGGAGAATAATCTCTTTATTTCTGGAGTGAATCCCCTTTTTTATACAACCCAGTATTCTGTTGGCTTTGCTTGCGGCGGCTTGGCATTGCATGCCCCTGCCAAGCCTGTTGTCTACCAGTACCCCCAAGTCCTTTTCCATCCTAGACTCACCCAGAGGTTCCCCCCCCCTAGTGAGTAGCTTGCTTTCTGGTTTCTGGCCCCCAAGTGCAATACTTTACATTTTTCAACATTAAATCTCATCTGCCATGTAGCTGCCCACCTCGTTATTTTGTTCAGGTCCGCTTGCAAGGTTTCCACATCCTGCATAGAAGATATTGGCATGCCTAATTTAGTATCATCTGCAAATACTGAGATTGTACTCGATATCCCCTCCTCCAGATCATTTATGAATAAATTAAACAGGATTGGTCCCAGGACAGAACCCTGGGGGACCCCACTTTCCACACCCGCCCAATCCGAGTACTCCCCATTAATCACCACCCTCTGTACTCTCCCCTGGAGCCAGTTCTCTATCCAGGTACTCACCTTATGGTCCATACCTACCTTCCTTAGTTTGTACAGTAAGCGTTTGTGGGGAAAGGTGTCAAAGGCCATTGCAAAGTCCAGATACACCACATCCACAGGCTTTCCTTTATCTAGGTGGCAGCTCACTTCATCGTAGAAGGTTAATAGATTGGTTTGGCACGAACGATTTTTCATGAATCCATGCTGATTACTACTTATAGAATTGTTTTCATTACTAAAGTCTTGTATGTGGTCCCTTAACATCCCCTCCAAAATTTTGTGGACTACTGATGTTAGGCTGACCGGCCTATAGTTACCCGGGATATATCTCGGCCCCTTTTTAAATATTGGTACCACGTTGGCTTTTTTTCCAATCAGCTGGCACCATACCCGTCTGTAAACTATCCTTAACCACTTCCATACAGAGCAGTTAGACACCCTTCCTGCCCAGAACAATTTTCAGCTTTCAGCACTCTCACATTTTGAATGACAATTGCTCAGTCATGCTACACTGTAACCAAACAAAATTGTTATCATTTTTTTCACACAAATAGAGCTTTCTTTTGGTGGTATTTGATCACAACTGGGGTTTTTTTTTTTTCGTGATATATGCAAAAAAAGAGCAAAAATTTTGAAAAAAAAAACACTTTTTTTTAGTTTCAATTATAAAATTTTGCAAAAAATTAATTTTTCTTCATACATTTGGGCCAAAATGTATACTGCTACATGTCTCTGGTAAAATTAACCCAAATTAGTGTATATTATTTAGTCTGTGTGAAAGTTATTGAGTCTAGAAGCTATGGTACCAATTACTGAAAATTGATCACACCAGATGTACTGACGGCCTATCTCCATTCTTGAGGCCCTGAAATGTCAGGACAGTACAAATACCGCCCAAATGACCCCTTTTTGTAAAGTAGACAGTCCAAGGTATTTAGTAAGAGGCATGGTGGGTTTTTTGAAGTTGTAATTTTTTACCACAATTCTTGGGAAAATGAAGAAAAAAATTTTTTTTTCTTTTTTTTTCCCACAAAGTTGTCAATTTATAAGCTATTTCTAACACATAGCATGTACACAGCAAAAATTACACCCAAAAATACATTCTTCTACTCCTTCCGAGTATGGCGATACCACATGTGTGAGACTTTTACACAGCCGGGCCACAAAAAGAGACTCCACGTCCAAGAAGCACCTTCAGGCGTTCTAGGAGCACAAATACACATAAAACTTTCTTACTACCTATCACACTTTTCAAGGCCCTAGAGCACCAATACAATGGAAAAGTCCACAAAATGACCCCATTTTGGAAAGCAAACACTCCAACGTATATTCTATGAGGCATTATGGGTCGTTTGAACATATCATTTTTTTCCACGGGTTTTTGGAAAATGTGGGGAAAAAATGAAAACTTTTTTTTTTTTACACAAAGTTGTCAATTTATAGGATATTCCTATCACATAGCATGTACACAGCAAAAATGACACCCCAAAATACATTCTGCCACTCCTCCTGAGTATGGCAATACCACATGTGTGAGACTTTTTCACAGCCTAGCCATATAGAGGGGCCCATCATCCAAGGCGCACCATCATGCATCCTAGCCACTTGCCTAGGCCTATTTTTGACATTTGGTGTTTACAAGCTAAAATCAGTTGTTTTGCTAGAAAACTGCTTAGAACCCCCAAACATTATATATTTTTTTAGTAGAAACCCTAGAGAATAAAATGGAGATTATTGCAATATTTTTTATCACACCGTATTTGCGCAGCGGTCTTCCAAACGCAATTTTTTTGGAAAAATTTCACTTTTTTTAATTAGAAAATAAGAAACCAGTAAAGTTAGCCCAATTTTTTTCCATAATGTGAAAGATAATGTTACGCCGAGTAAATAGATACCCAACATGTCATGTTTCAAAATTGCGCACGCTCACGGAATGGCGACAAACTTTGGTACTTAAAAATCCCCATAGGCGACAATTTAAAAATTTCTACAGGTTGCCATCTTTGAGTTACAGAGGAGGTCTAGGGCTCAAATTATTCCCCTTGCTCTAACGATCGCGGTGATACCTCACATGTGTGGTTTGAACACCGTTTACATATGTGGGCGGGGTTTCTGTATGTGTTCGCTTTGCGCGCGAGCTCACGGGGACAGGGCGCTTTAATTTTTTTTTTTTTTTTTACTATTTATTTTATTTATTATTTTTTATTTTTACACCGTTTAAAAAAAAAAAATTGATCATTTTTATTTCTATTAAAAGGAATGTAAACATTCCTCGTAATGGAAATAGGCACGACAGGACCTCTTTTTTGTGAGATCTGGGGTCAAAAAGTCCTCAGATCTCACAAGTACACTAAAAGATAGAAAAAAAAAAAAATTATTATATAAAATGAAAAAAAAAAAAAAAAAAGGACCTTTAAACCGGTTGCTAGGCAACAACATTTTCCGTAGCTCCGGTCCTCCAAGACCATAGAGTCAAGTGAGGGCAAGCTTGCCCTCACTCGACATCCTGTCTGTGAGGATCCGGGACCGGATTGTTTTCCCCGCTGCCGGCCGGTCCGGTAAGCGGGGAAAAGGACCGGAACGTGGCGGGAGGGGGGGGGGGCGCCTCTTCCGCCATCCCGGAAGGGTGATCCCACGGCGAATCCGCCGCTGGGACCACCCTTATCGGAAAGCCAACCGTCCACCGTTTAAAAAAATACCAGGGTTATGGCAGCTATCTGCTGCCATAACACCGGTATTTAGGTTTAAACGGAGGACGTATATAAACCTTTTTGGACTTGGACATGGTGGCTGTATGAAGGGTGATAGGTACTCGGGTACTTTGTTGGGCAGGTGACAGGTACTCTGGTACTGATGAGCAGGTGGCAGGTACTCTGGTACTCCGATAAGCAGGTGACAGGTACTCGGATACTCTGATGGGCAGGTGACAGGCAGGTGATAAGTACTGATGAGTAGTACTGATATTGATAGGTGATACTGTACTGATGGGTACTGATGATCAGTACTGATACGTGATAGGTACTGATGAGTACTGATGAGTAGTGATGGGTACTGATGAGCAGGCGGCAAGTACTCGGGTACTTCAGGCGTCAGGTACTCTGATGAGCAGGTGGAAGGTACTCGGGTACTCTGATGGGTAGGTGACAGGTACTCAGGTACTCTGATGACAGGTACTCCGTTGACAGGTACTCAAAGTACCTGAGTACCTGTCATCAGAGTACCCGAGTACCTGTCATCAGAGTACCCGAGTACCCGTCATCAGAGTACCCGAGTACCTGTCATCAGAGTACCCGAGTACCCGTCATCAGAGTACCCGAGTACCTGTCATCAGAGTACCCGAGTACCTGTCATCAGAGTACCCGAGTACCCATCATCAGAGTACCCGAGTACCTGTCATCAGAGTACCCAAGTACCCGTCATCAGAGTACCCGAGTACCCGTCATCAGAGTACCCGCGTACCCATCATCAGAGTACCCGCGTACCCGTCATCAGAGTACCCGAGTACCCGTCATCAGAGTACCTGCGTACCCGTCATCAGAGTACCTGCGTACCCGTCATCAGAGTACCCAAGTACCTGTCATCAGAGTACCCGAGTACCTGTCATCAGAGTACCCGAATACCTGTCACCAGCCCATCAGAGTACCCGACAGGTACTCTGGTGACAGGTACTCGGGTACTTTGATGGGCTAGTGACAGGTGCTCCTTATTGGGGGGGGGGGGCAATCAGTGTGTTTGGGGTGCACTATGATTGGTAACTAGCTGTTACCACACTCTTCCTCACACAGGATCAGTGTGTGAGGAGGAGAACACGGTGACAGCTTGTTACCGTGTTCTCTGTTGACATTTGTGACCGGCTGTGATTGGACACAGCCGGTCACGTGGTAAAGAGCCAATTTCATTGGCTCTTTACCTAGATCGGGGATCGACTCTGTCCGAGGGACGAGCCTCGTCCCCGATCGCTGCTCTGCGCGCCCCCGGGGGCGCGCATTGCAGAGAGAACGAGCGGCTCGTGCTGGAGCCGCTCATGTGATCGGCTGTGATTGACACAGCCGATCATGTGGTAAACAGCCAATTTCTATTGGCTGTTTACCTTGATCAGGGATGAGCTATGTCCGAGGGACGAGCCTCACCCCCGATCGCCGCGCTGCGCGCCCCCAGGGGCGCGCAGTAGAGGGGAGATCCGGGCGACGTCATATGACGGCGGCCCGGATCCTCACAACCACTTTGCCGACGTCATTTTACATGACGCAGTACGGAAGTGGTTAAAGATCAAGAATAATGGTCTGGCAATCACCTGGCTGAGCTCATTAAGAACCCTCGGGTGCAAGCCATCCGGTCCCGGGGATTTATTTATGTTAAGTTTCTCTAGTTTAGCTCTAAGTCTATCCTCTGTTAGCCATGGCGGCACTTCCTGAGGTGTATTATTTAGTTCGGCCTTACAAGCAGGGTTCGTGTAGCCCCCCGATTCCTTTGTGAAGACTGAAGAAAATAAATTATTTAACACTTCCGCCTTTTCTCTGTCCTCAGTGGCCATTTTTCCTTTATCATCTTTTATGGGGCCAATGTGCTCTGGCCTCGCTTTCCTACTGTTTATATACTTAAAGAACTTCTTGGGGTTCTTTTTACTCCCCTCCGCTATATGTCTCTCGTGTTCTATTTTAGCCTCCCTGATTTCGTCTTTACATTTCTTATTACACTCTTTGTAGTGCTTAAATGCTGCCAATGACCCCTCAGTCTTGTATTTTTTTGTCCTGTACTACTTTGGGGCGACCTGGAGGCGACTTGCATTGACTTCAATTATATGAGTCACAGGTCGCCCCACAAAGTCGTGTCGATCCAGTCTGAATGGGCTGAAAAAGTTTAGATGGAAACAAACTTTATAATATTTTTTTTCGTTTACTTGTCCGATTGCTTTGACATCATATGTAAACTGAAGCTTACTGTTTGATTTGCTGACGAATGAATTAACAATAAACTAACAATAATTTTGTTACATTTAAAGCAACCTTTTTGCCACTGTTTATATAGGAATTTCTAGGGGATAGGAATTATTTATCCTACAAACATCTCATCATTATCATGTGAAAAAAACCTTCTGCTCTAACTTGTCAGAAACACATTTTTCTCTTACGTCCTCCGACAGTCGCCGCCTCTTCATATTCGTCACATATGGGGGTATTAGACTTTGCTCCGAAGGAGTAGCTAGGCAACAGAATATGTTAACAATAAAGCTTTTAACATATCCCACCCTCAAGGGGTGGTCCCCTCAGTCAATACCCTCCTACTTCCTGCAACCATATCTCAGTTTTAATGTCTAGCTTGTCAGGAGTGGCTGGCTCTCTCTGTGCTGGGACTTTCTGTCCCAGACTCTTTCTTCTTTTTAAAATTTTGTTTGAGTTTTCTCTCTACCTTTACTTAGCTGTTATTTTGTCAGCGTTAGTTAGTTCTTCGGATGAAGAGGATCATGCGGACTGGGTCTCGGGCTGATCCCCCTGGTCGCAGGTCGTGGGTCAGTGGCTTCCCAGTCTGCCATCGAGCGTTCAGCCAGGTAACGCTCCTGGCACAGTGAACGACCCATCCCTGTTCGGTGCAGGGATGATTGGTGAGGTGGCTACCTCACTGGACGCTGTGCGGTTTCTTAACCCCCATTGTGTGCGTCTTGAATGCGACTCTCCCTGCCTCATGTGCAGCGGTTTGTTCGCCTGTGCGGGTCCCCCACGCCATGTGAGGTAAGTGTATTTATGTGGGGACCTGTCTGTCTGGGGGGGTGTCAGTCTGGGACTGTGTAACCTGCCTCTATTCACACTGCTTGTCTCCCTATCTCTCGGCTGCATGCTGTGGGCTGCAAGGGGGGGGGGGAGCTGTATGACACTGTGTGTGTCAGACTGGTCAGTGTGAGAAGCTGTGTGCTGTGGGGCATGTTTTTTTGGCATGTATGGGCATATACAGCGATCGCTGCGGCGATCTGACATGTATTCTGATTTTGGAATGTAATGTGTGTTTTAATGCACTGTGGAGCGGCGGTTTCGGCGCCAAACGACGCCATTTTGCCTACACTCGCTCCGGCCGCATGTTTTACATGCATGGCGGCCATTTTCTTGTAGCCTCCATAGGCTTACATAGAGCGCCCTGGCAGCATCACTTCCTCTTTCCAGGAACACCGATCGAGGCAGCAGCAGCGGCGAGGGTCTCCTCAGGTTTTATCCTTCTGTTTCTTGCTATCCATTGCCTGTGTTCAGTTTGCATATTCCCTGTGGGGGTCTTATTGTGCTTGAGTGTGGTGCGGTGAGCTGCGCTTGCCGCGCTTGCTTAAAAGGGGCAGTTAACCCTTTGTTGTCTGGCATTACAGGGGCAATGGATTCTCAGGAGGGCAAATTTCCTACAGCTTTGGTGGAAAGCCAGGGGACCGCTGTTTCCCCCCCAGGGGGGGATTTAGCCACTATTGTGGCTGGCCTTGCTGCTCAGGTGCAGATGCTGGTGGCTGCTCAATCTACTAAAAGGCCCAGAGTTGCTCTTTCCTCTGATTCTGAGGGTGAAGGTGATGGGGCTGTTATGGCGGGGGCCTCCTTATCGGGGTCCCGCTCCTCTCTTGATCTAGTGGGGTCTGAGGTGGAGGCTGAAGTTGAGGGGGTTGATAATTCTCCCCCTGGCTCGCCTGAAGAGCTTGCAATCATGGATGAGTTGATTGCTTCCATTAAGCAAACTTTTGTGTCCCCCCGCTGCCTTGGCGGCTTATGGGACGCAGAGAAAACGCAGGACGCCGCAGGTTTTTCCCTGCAATGATGATTTTCAGCGCGCTGTTAAGGATCAATGGCGCAATCTGCGCAAACCTTTTGCGGTACCAAGTAGATTCAAGCTGCGTTATCCTTTTTCGCCTTCCACTGATGAAAGGTGGTGTGTGCCTCCCCCAGTGGATCACGCAATTGCGGTTTTGAACAAAGCCACTGCGATTCCTGCAGAGGATTCCCCTGTGTTCCGTGATGCCACGGATAGGAGACTGGAGTCTCTTGCCCGTCATACTTATTCTGTTACGGTTTCTATGCTTAAGGCTCTGTTTGCTTCTCTCATGGCGGCCCAGGCGATCGCAAGTTGGACGCAGATGCTTAGGCGCGTCCTAGTGGCCGACTCGGCCTCGCCGGCGACCCTGGATATGGTGGATCAAATCCACCAGGGTGTCATGTATCTGTGTGATGCGGACCTGGACCTGGTTCCGTTGGCTGCGCGTGTGCACAGCGTGGCGGTGTTGTCTCGCCGCCTGGTTTGGTTAAAATGTTGGTCGGTGGACCAATCTTCACGTAAGACCTTAGCCAATCTACCTTATGATGGGTCTCGCCTTTTTGGGGAGTCCCTGGATGTGTTGATTAAGGGGATCACCGGGGGTAAGAGCACTCTCTTGCCCCATTTCCCCAAGGCTAAGGGGGCTTCTGGGAAGAAGCATGCTAATTTTCGGCCCCCTCAGGGGTCCTTTCGTGCCTTTCGGCCGCACTACAAGGGCAAACCGTTCAAAGGTCAAGGCTCTCAGAAGAAGCCCTGGTCTGGTAAACAGAAGTCCGGCCAATCCGGATCTGCAGCCCATAACAGTTCGGCCTGAAGGGGCGCCCTCACCCAGTTTTGGGGTGGGGGGACGCTTGCTCGGTTTTCTTCAGCCCTGGTTGGCCCGTGTGCGGGACAGATGGGTTCAGGAAATCGTTCGATCTGGTTACAAGATCGAGTTTCTCTCTCGGCCGGAGAGCAGATTTTTTCCCTCAAATCTTCAGCTGTCTCCAGAGCGCTTGCGGGACTTGCACCTGGCGGTGCGGGACCTGAGGGCTCAGGGAGTGGTGGTTCCGGTGCCTCATCGGGACAGGTTTCGGGGGTTTTATTCCAATCTGTTCACCGTGCCCAGAAAGGAGGGCAAGGTTCGTCCAATTCTGGACTTGAAGGCTCTGAACCGCTCTGTGCGGGTTCGCAAGTTCCGCATGGAATCCCTGCGGTCGGTGGTGGCTGCCCTGGTTCCGGGGGAATTCATGGCCTCCATCGATTTGAAGGATGCGTATCTTCACATCCCCATTTTCGAGGGTCACCAGAGATACCTTCGATTTGCCATTGCGGAGGATCACTACCAGTTCGTGGCGTTGCCCTTTGGTCTCGCCTCGGCTCCGCGGGTCTTCACCAAGGTGCTTGCACCGGTTCTGGCATTATTGAGGGCCCAGGGCGTTTCTGTCCTGGGCTATCTGGACGACATTCTGGTTCGGTCTGCGACCAGCCAGGGTCTGGAGAAGGACCTGTCTGTCACGATGCAAACTCTGCAGGAGTTTGGTTGGACGATAAATTTTCCAAAGTCGACACTGAGTCCGTCTGTTCGTCTTCCCTATCTGGGAATGATTCTGGACTCGGTGCAGGCGAAGGTCTTCCTGCCGGAAGACAAACTCAGGACTCTCCAGGAGGAAGTCAGGTCCCTCAGGGACGTTCCACACTCGTCTCTGCGGACGTGTATGAGATGTCTGGGATTGATGGTCTCGGCCTTCGAGGCGATTCCATTCGCCCAGTTTCACACGCGGGGTCTCCAAGCGGAGATCCTGTCCAGGTGGGACGGGCGACCTCAATCTCTGGATCTTCAAATCTCGTTGAGTCATCGCACCAGAGGAAACCTTCTGTGGTGGCTCCAGTCCCCGTTGGTGTCCGGGGGCAAGTCGTTTCGTCCGATCTCGTGGACGGTAATCACCACGGATGCCAGCCTGTCGGGCTGGGGTGGAGTTCTGGGCGTTCTGTCCGCCCAGGGGACTTGGTCGGAGGGGGAGTCTTCCCTTCCGATCAACATTCTGGAATTGCGTGCGATAAGTCTCTGTCTTCATCGCTGGACGGACCGGCTGCAGGGCTGCCCGGTTCGGGTGCAGACGGACAATGCCATGGCGGTGGCCTACATCAACCACCAAGGGGGCACCAGGAGTGCCCGAGCGGCTCGAGAAGTGGCCGACATTCTGTCTTGGGCCGAGACTCATGTCCCGGCGATAACGGCGGTTCACATTCCAGGGGTGGAGAACTGGCAGGCGGACTATCTGAGTCGCCAGACCCTGAATCAGGGGGAATGGTCTCTCCACCCGGCTGTCTTCCAGATGTTGTGCGCGAAGTGGGGTCTTCCAGATGTGGACCTGTTCGCGTCTCGTCTCAACAACAAGGTGAAGAGGTTCGTGGCAAGGACGCGCGACCCTCGGGCAGACGCGTCGGACGCGTTAGTGGCCCCGTGGCATCAGTACAGGCTGATGTACGCGTTTCCACCGATTCAGTTGCTGTCCAGGTTCCTTCGCAGGTTACTCTCGGAACGCAGCACGGTGATTCTTGTGGCACCGGACTGGCCTCGCCGGTCCTGGTACGCAGACCTCGTGAATCTGGCGGTCGACGCCCCGTGGCGTCTGCCTCTTCGAGACGATCTACTGTCTCAAGGACCGATATACCATCCTGCTTTACAGTCGCTGGCTTTGACGGCCTGGCTGTTGAGACCGAGGTCCTGAAGGAGAGGGGTCTCTCTCCAGAGGTCGTTCATACTTTAATCAACGCGAGGAAGTCTTCCTCAGGGAAGGTTTATTACCGTACTTGGAAGGCCTATTTTGCCTGGTGTGAGTCCAGGGGGTTTTCACCCCGCACGTACTCGGTTTCCCGTGTGCTGTCTTTCCTTCAAACGGGTGTTGATCAGCGTTTTGCGCTGGCTACGATAAAGGGTCAGGTGTCTGCACTGGCCGTTCTGTTTCAACGTCCCGTGGCTTCCAACTCCTTGGTTGGCACCTTTGTTCAGGGTGTGCGGCATCTGGTCCCCCCTAGGCGGGATCCTCTGCCCCCTTGGGACTTGAATCTCGTTCTATCTGTATTACAACGTGCTCCTTTTGAACAGATCAGGGAGATCTCGTTGTCTATGTTGTCCAAAAAGGTCGCCTTTTTGGTGGCGATCACTTCGGCTCGCAGAGTGTCGGAGCTGGCGGCTTTGTCCTGCAAGTCTCCGTACCTGGTTATTCATTTGGATAAGGTGGTCTTGCGACCTAATCCTTTGTTTCTTCCGAAACGAGTTTCGGAATTCCATCTTAATGAGGATATTGTCTTGCCTTCGTTGTGCGCGAAGCCTAAACATCCAAAGGAGGTGAGATTGCATTCTCTGGATGTTGTTCGGGCGATAAGGGTTTACCTTAAATCGACTGAGTCTTTTCGAAAGACGGACTCCTTGTTTGTTCTTCCAGAGGGTCCTCGGAAGGGCATGGCGGCTTCGGCCTCTACCATCGCCAAATGGATCAGGCAGACCATTGAACAGGCCTATGCTTTGCAGGGGAAGGTTCCCCCTGTGCCTGTGAAGGCGCACTCTACTAGATCTCTGAGTACGTCTTGGGCCTGTCGTCATGGGGCTTCTGTAGCCCAGGTGTGTAAGGCGGCGACTTGGTCGACCGTGCACACTTTCACAAAATTCTACAAAGTAGATGTTCAGGCATCGGCGGATGCTTCCTTTGGCCGCAAGGTTCTTAGTGCGGCTGTTCCCTAGGGTCCCTTGTTGGGGACTCCTGGCTGTTGGGATACGTTTTGTATCCCCTGGTTTTTTGTCTTTTCCTGGGTTGTTGCTCCTGTTGAGCACTTGTTTTTTGCTGTTGCCCAGCTGGTTTCCTTCCTTTGGTAAGGTTCCTTTCTTTGATGCGGAGACTGCGTTGCCTTTCGGCGCGGATGCGTTTCCCACCCCTCATGTTTGCACTGCTTTGGGACGTCCCCATATGTGACGAATATGAAGAGGCGGCGACTGTCGGAGGACGTAAGAGAAAACGGAATTTTTGTAAAATCTTACCTGTAAAATTCCTTTCTCTGAGTCCTCCGACAGTCGCCGCCCCCGCCCCTCTTTTGGGGTTTGGTTGTATACTCTACTGCTATTCCACTAAAACTGAGATATGGTTGCAGGAAGTAGGAGGGTATTGACTGAGGGGACCACCCCTTGAGGGTGGGATATGTTAAAAGCTTTATTGTTAACATATTCTGTTGCCTAGCTACTCCTTCGGAGCAAAGTCTAATACCCCCATATGTGACGAATATGAAGAGGCGGCGACTGTCGGAGGACTCAGAGAAAGGAATTTTACAGGTAAGATTTTACAAAAATTCCGTTTTTTCTCTGTTGATTGCGACCATCTTGCCTCTTAAACAGCTTAGAGAAGGTGGAGTCATAAACACCTCTAACTTTCCTGTGACAATAAGGCATCAATGCTCTTTGCATGTGTCTATAACCAGGGGGAGCAAGTGGAAAGGCAGGTGAAAGTTTTGCTGCTGTCTTTTTAGTCAAAATTTGCATATCAGTTAGAGGATCTGCTTAAGCTGCAAATTTTGGGAAAAGAAATTGAAACAGCTGACGGATTGTAAAAATACCACCGTGTTTACATAATCAGGGAATAGAAATGTTTCAGTTTAAAGCAAATGAAAATCCAAACTAAATTACAGTTTAGTTTGCAATTGGTTTTCCTAAGCACTGGGTATTATAAACAATTGTCTTTTTAAAAATACATTTTTTGTACTCACCGTAATATTGTTTTAAGTACATTCATTGAGAGAGACAGCCTTTGATTGAAAGATCAACCAGAACCAGTTGTTTAGAGTGCTATCTGCAGGAGTAGGATGCTAGATGCAGAAAAAAAGCAGTCAAGAGACGGCGCCATCTGGTAGCCTAATCCAACGACTTCCAGCCGAATAGTATAAGAGGAGCCGTGCCTCTGAATTAACTAAAAAAAAAAATTGATGATGAGTACTAAAATTCTGTTTTCTCTTTTGTTCAAAAAGCGACATAGCCTTTGATTGAAAGATTAACCAGGTTGTTCACAAGCAGTACCCAAATGATGAGCAGGCAAAGTCACCAAAAACATAAAGCATGGGCCCTTTCACCAAAACAAAGTGGTTTACACCACTGCCTGCACCACGTCTGCATATGCAGCCACATCTACTTTATAAAATGTTCTAAATACAAAGCAAAGCTGCTGCTGTACAGACTTGGGATATTGAAGCTTATTGGAATAAAGCTAAAGCAGCTGTAACTGTCCTGATGCAATGTGCAGTGACTGAAAATAGGCTTCCCTATTTTTAATAACATAAGCCTGAGGTGCTGTCTGCCTATTTTATCTAGATGCAGTGAAAAAAGGCTGTCAGCCTTTTCAAGCACCATCTATGAAAACAAACAAGGACTCTGACTAAAAGACGAGGTGGCCAAGAGGTGCATGCTTATGGCCCATACCACATCTAGGCCACATCTAGGCTATTTCTTTGGGATGAACAGGGCTGGACAAAGAGGGTAAAGCAATCCCCCTGCTGGGGTGGTAAGAGGAAAGACAGAAAGGAAAGCCTCTGCCATGAAACCTTATTCTTTTGCAGAAATGAAAAAGTAGGATTGCATGACAAAGCCAATAATATAGACAACCTCCTTGTTAATTTTATGAGCATCAGAAAAGCAAACTTCTGGGAAATTGCCAGCAAGGAAATGTGCCAATTGCTTTCAAATGTATGTTTCTGCAGAACTGTAAGCACCAGATTGAGGTCCCATGGAGCAAGAAACAGCCTAACAGGAGGAGCTACACGGATAACATCTTTGTATAAAGTTATAAACAAGGAAAATTTAAGCTAATAGTTGTTGGAACATGAAAGCCAAGGACCCCACCTGACCATAAATTGTCCTCAGTGAAGAACACTCATCCACCACTTGCTCTAAAAATGATAAATTCATACTATAGAAAAAGGTCCAGAGATGAACCTCAAAAAACTCAGACCACATGAAACGGCCTTCCAAGTATAGTGAAAAACCTTCCTGAAAGTGGACACACAAGCCTTCAGCATCATGGAGATGACCGCATCTAAAAGTCCCTTGTCTCTAGGCACCTTGGCTTTAACAGCCATGGTATTAAAGCCTGTTATTGAATGCAATCTGGTATATGTAAGGAGCATCTGCAAGAAGTCAACCATATCAACTTACTAGGCCCTTTATGGCCTATCCGGGACATTGATAAATCTCTGGACCCCCCTCTTCCCAAATCATTATTGGCCAGGGACAACAAATATATATAAAGTTCAGGTGAAGGCGAGGTCACCTTTCGATCACTTTGCATTCAGGGTGAGATAACCCTGAACGAAGCATAATACAAATCCCTTCATGGAGGTGTTAAAGGATAAGTTCACCTTTTCAGGCAGGATTTCATTTTTCACAATAAATAGAAGCCTTTTCTAATGGCATTTATGCCAAAGCCATTCCAGTGTGCTTATCTCTCGCAGGAGCTTTCACTCTTCCCGTCTCAGTTCAAAATAGAAAAAAATGCTTCCTGTAGCATCATGTGACTTACAAGGAAAATCCAAATCCCATCATGCACTGCCTTACTGCCTGACAGAATAGGGAGTGTTTTTTTATTTCCACTCACTTGTCCACCTACAGTCAAGCATGGTGTTAGGAGTGTCATGGTCTGGGGCTGCATGAGTGTTGCAGGGACTGGGGAGCTACAGTTCATTGAGGGAACCATGAATGCCAACATGTACTGTGACATACTGAAGCAGAGCATGATCCCCTTTGGAGATTGGGTCGCAGGGCAGTATTCCAACATAACGACCCAAAACACACCTCCAAGACAACCACTGCCTTGCTAAAGAAGCTGAGGGTAAAGGTGATGGACTGGCCAAGCATGTATCCAGACCTAAACCCTATTGAGCATCTGTGGGACATCCTCAAATGGAAGGTGGAGGAGCGCAAGGTCTCTAACATCCACCAACTCCGTGATGTCATCATGGAGGAGTGGAAAAGGACTCCAGTGGCAACCTGTGAAGCTCTGGTGAACTCCATGCCAAAGAGGGTTAAGGCAGTGCTGGAAAATAATGGTGGCCACACAAAATATTGACACTTTGGGCTCAATTTGGACATTTTCACTTAGGGGGTACTCACTTTTGTTGCCAGTGGTTTAGACATGAATGGCTGTGTGTTGAGTTATTATATTTATAGTTATTATATTTATATTTCTATTATATATATATATATATACTGCACAAAAAATGAGAATAACACTTTGAAAAGATCTCAATGGGGAAAAATAATATGTTGGATATTAACACTGATATGGACTGGGTAATGTTTTAGGAAGGAAAAGATGCCACATTGTTTGATGAAAATGAAAATTAACAACCTACAGAGGGCTGAATTCAAAGATGAAAATCAAAGTGAAAAAATGATGCAGCAGGCTAGTCCATCTTGCTGAAATTTCATTTGCAGCAACTCAAAATGGTACTCAGTAGTTTGTATGGCCCCCATATGCTTGTATGCATGCCTCATGCTCCTAATGAGACAATGGATGGTGTCCTGGGGTATTTTCCCCCAGACCAGGACCAGGGCATCACTGAGCTCCTGAACAGACTGAGGTGCAACCTGGCGGCGTCGAATGGACCAAAACATAATGTCCCAGAGGTGTTCTATTGGATTTAGGTGAGGCGAGTGTGCGGGTTATTCAATGGCATCAATTCCTTTATCCTCCAGGAACTGGCAGCATACTCCCGCCACATGAGCCCAGGCATTGTCATAGACCAGGAGGATCACAGGAACCACTGCACCAGCGTAGGGTCTGACAATGGGTCCAAGGATTTCATCCCGTTACCTAATGGCAGGCAGGGTGCCATTGCCTAGCCTGTAGAGGTCTTGCGCATCCCTCCATGGATATGCCTTCCAACACCACCACTGACCCACTTTCAAACTGGTTATGCTGAAAAATGTTACAGGCAGCATAATATTTTCCATGGCTTCTCCAGTCCCTTTCACATCTGTCACATTTGCTCATGGTGAACCTGCTCTCATCTCTGAAAAGCACAGGGCACCAGTGGTGGACCTGCCAATTTTTATGTTCAATGTAAAATGCCACTTTAGCTCCATGGTGGCTCCCTCAGGCCACCCTCATGAAGTCTATTTCTGATTGTTTTGGTCAGAAACATTCACACCAGTGGCCTGCTGGAGATCATTTTGTAGGGCTCTGGCAGTGCTCATCTTGTTCCTCCTTGCACAAAGAAGCATATGTCGGTCCTGCTGATGGGTTAAGGACCTTCTTTGGCCCTTTCCAGCTCTCTTACAGTAACTGCCTTTCTACTGGAATCTCCTCCATGCTCTTGAGACCTTCTGGTAATGGCACGTATTGATGTGCCATCCTGGAGGATTTGGACTGCCTGTGCAGTTTCTATAGGGTCCAGATATCACCTCATGTTACCAGTAGTGGCACTGACCCTAGCCAAACTAGTGAAAAACAGTCAGGAAAGATGAGTAGGGGGAAAAAATGCCAGTGCCTCCAGCTGTAAAACCGTTCCTGTTTTGGAGGTTGTCTCATTGTTGCCCATCTAGTGCATCTGTTCTAAATTTCAGTAACACCAAAGCAGCAGAAACTGATTAACAACCCCCTACTTAACTGGCCAAATCAATATCCCAGAAGGTTAACTGACTTGATGCTATACTCTGATTAACCACTTAAGCCCCGGAGGATTTGGCTGCTAAACGACCAGAGGGTATTTTGCGATTCGGCACTGCGTGACTTTAACGGACAATTGCGCGGTCGTGCGACGCTGTACCGAAACGAATTTGGCGTCCTTTTTTTCCCACAAACAGAGCTTTCTTTTGGCGGTATTTGATCACCTGTGCGATTTTTTGATCACGCGCTATAAACAAAAAAAGAGCGTAAATTTTGCAAAAATAGCAATATTTTTCCCTTTTTTTTTATATGAAATTCCCCCCCAAAAAAATGTAAAAATCAAAATTTTTTAATATTTTCGGCCAATTTGTTTTATGCTACCTATGTTTGGTAAAAAAAATCGCAAAAAGCGTATTTTGATTGGTTTGCGCAAAAGTTATTGCGTTTACTAACAAAGGGAAAGATTTTTGTCATTTTTGTTGTTTTTTTTTTAACGCGTAATGGCGGCGATCTGCGATTTTTTGCGGTACTGCGACATTGCGGCGGACAGATCGGACCCTTGACTGACATTTTTGACACTTTTGGGGTTACCAGTGACATTTCTACAGTAATCAGTGCTATATATATGCACTGTTACTGTAAAAATACACTGGTAGTGAAGGGGTTAACTTTATTTGAGAGGGAGGGGCTGTGTGTGTCCCTAGGGGTGTGATTCTAACTGTGATTGGCTGTGGCTTCAACTGTATGCAGAGTGATCAACGGATCTACATAGTAGATCCATGTGATCATCTCTCATACAGAGAGGAGAATGACAGGCAGCTTGTTTACACAAGCTGCCTGACTTTCTCCCTCTCCCCCGCCGATCGCAGAGTGGCCGGCGGCGATCGGGTCCGCCGGTCACACGCGCGGGGGGGTCCGTGACCACGCGGGAGCGGGAGCGCGCCTCTGGCGGCGCGCGCTCGCTCCCTAGACCCTCACAAGCTAGTGACGTAGCCCTACGTCACTTTGCCTGTGAGGGGCTGACCGCCCACGTAGATAGTCGTGCGGCGGTCGGCAAGTGGTTAAAAGTGTTCCTTTTTTTTTTTTTTTTTTGAACAGTGTATAATTAAATACATGGACTAAAAAAAGGTATAAATAGGTTTTACAGCACAATGAAAATCTGTGATATATTCCAATGTGGTGTCCCACCGTAGTAAGCTTGCCATTAGAGGAACAATAGAGGTGATCGTCAATATGTTGTCGTAATTCCCTAATTGTTTTACCAATGTAAAATGCATTACAAATACAGGACATCAGATAAATAACCCCCCTCGTACTACAGTCAGAAAATGTGCGAGGAGAGAAGCTATCACCATTCGGGAGTGTATACCTGGTGCATAGTGCCTAGTGACGCAACGTGTAGGAGGAGCCAGTGACGTCACTCCCAGCTAATCGATCACAATCGCAACACCAGGAAGTCGTCTAGCCAGGGAACCGAACCACGGTGTGAGATACATTTCAGCCCGTTTTTGCCTACTAAATGTAAGTGCATTATTTTGTATTGCTTTTATTACAAATAAAACTTTTAACCTACTACACTATGAGGCATTTCCTTTTATATTTCCATGGAGCTACACTTATTGATGTACTGTAAAAGGAGCCTAAAGGATGATTAAGGAGCCCTAGGTGGATCATCTTAATGCTTATTGGCTGCACATTCCCTGTGTGCTGGAGGTGAGCGGCCATTGCACACAGAGGTGTTTTTTGTTTTTTGCGTTCTGGTGAAAGGATTTTGGCACTTCTTCATTGCTTGTATCTAGAAAATCTGCACTATATTTGCTTCAGTTCACTGTCATCGGTTGAAGAATGTTTTGAGAATTGCTCACATCTACAGTATGTAGCGAGGTTTTCCCCTTATACAAGTTTTAAAAGACTGCTGCTGGACATTTTAAGGAACTCGTCTCCATCTAGTGGTCAAACTGCCACACTGCAGCTTGGTGATTTTCATCAGAAGTTTCTAGTGGCCAAACTGCCACACTGCAGCTTGGTGATATTAATCAGACGTTTTTATACTACGATACCCACAATTCAGTTGGAATACCAGGGTGCATTGCTTCACCGCACAGCCTTTTGGGGGAGGCTTTATAAAGGAAGGGAGGAGCCAGGCTCTCTCTCTCGTCTCCACACACAACAGCTAGAAGGAAGCAAGTGCTGTGGGCTGATGCTGTGGACTAGGCCTGAAGCCTGGGCCTGAAGTGACTGAGTGGAAGCATTTCATCTTCAGTAAAGGAGCCTTCCCAGAGAACCCATTGATGCTCTGCAGAGACTGGTGTTGCCCACATCTAACCACAAGCGCGGCTGGTGACAGAAATCGGAGGTGGAGAGCTCCTGAAGAAAGAGGCTGTTTGGTGAGCAGGGCACATGCCCAATTCTGATTCTCGCTTGGAAGAAAGTAACTTTAGCCGGTGCTAACTACACTTCAGATAGTACGCAGTACACTCAGCGGCCTAGTGAACCTTCCAGGAGACTAAGCATTTAAATACAAGTACATAAGGTGTCAGGGGCCTATATATGCACCACTAAGAAGATTCATACGCCCAATTACGCAGTAACATTGCGGGTGATTGTAACCTTTTTTTTCTCACCCTTTTTGACTATATATCCTTACTTTTGGATTACAAATAGCTTGTGCACCAACGATTGCTAGCGAAGATTCCAAACCAAAAGGAAGGAACTGTGTGTGGGATTCAAATAGGTTCTGCCTACCTGATACAAGAGACTAGACGTGTGTAAAGTATAGCCTGAATTGGGTAAAAGAAAGCCTATGAGTTATCTTTTAGTTGCATAAGTATACAAAAATAGCTATCTTAATCATATTGTTTATTATCGTGTCAATAACTTTATCTTTCTTAGTTGACTCTTGTGATGTCTTTTGGAGTCAACTTGTACTTTAACTCTCAGTAAAGCTACTTTGGTTAAGCAAAAGTCTGTGTGTTGCACCTTGTGTCACCCAGAGGGACTGCGGCTGGAGAAAGGTAACAAGTTATGATTACTTATTGGGGTGATATATCCTGAATTGTGTTCTCCTGTAGCCATTTGGTATTATAGTCCCATTTCGTGTCAGTTGTGCCTAGGGAGGGTTCGAGCCAATTTCAGGGGTTGGTAGGCAGGACGTAGACCCAATAATCTAATCAGCAGCTCCTGCGGGGGTGGTGCTACAAGTATATACACAGTCACAAAGTTTTTTTCACCTATTGATTCCATTTATTTCTATAATGTTATGCACCAGGCCCGGGCATTTTGGACTGAGCAGCCCGGGAGGGGGGCGTGACTGGGGCGTGGTGGGGCGTGGCGTTCGTCAGGATGGTTGATGACAGGATTTAATGTTCCAGGATGTGTGGGTTCGATTACGGTACTTTTTTAGTTTAATCTGACAGACTGGGTCCAATTTAGCTCAGAGCTGCCATATGATGCTGTTTTTTTTGTCTTACTTTAAATCCTGTTTTGATGGTTGAGTCCTAAAAATAGTATGAAGCAGCACAAGATGAGGGTTTCTCTAATCAAGGGGTAGACAACCTTTTTGGGCACAGTGTGCCGAAAAATGTTTTCAAAGAAATTGGGAGTGCCAGATACATAAAAAACAACTGTCAACTTCATATAAAGTAACTGCTGTAAACCGCTTGAATAATAGTAAGAAATCAAGTGAGCTTTGCACCTTCACAAATCAGATCAGCCCCAATTCCTGCACCTTCACACCTCAGATCAGCCCCAATTCCTGCACCTTCACACCTCAGATCACCCCAATTCCTGCACTATCACACCTCAGATCACCCCAATTCCTGCACCTTCACACCTCAGATCACCCCAATTCCTGCACCTTCACACCTCAGATCACCCCAATTCCTGCACCTTCACACCTCAGATCACCCCAATTCCTGCACTATCACACCTCATATCACTCAAATTCCTGCACCTTCACAACCCAGATCAGCCCCTGGTAGGCTGGCACTGGCAGAAACAATTTTATTCAAATCAGGATTTCTTCTGCAAATAGCCTGGCCTGGCAGACTGGCACTGGCAGCAAATATTTTATTCAAATCAGGATTTCTTCTGCAAATAGGCTGGCACTGGCAGCAACAATTGTATTCAAATCAAGATTTCTTCTGCAAATAGGCTGACCTGGCACTGGCAGGCATAGTACTAGACTAGTACTATGCCTGGCTGCCAGTGCCAGGCCAGCCTATTTGCTAAAGAAATCCTGATTTGAATTAAATTGTTGCTGCCAGTGCCAGCCTATTTGCAGACGAAATCCTGATTTCTTTGAATACAATTGTTGCTGCCAGTGCCAGCCCAGCCTATCTGCAAAAGAAATCCCTAAGTAGAAGTCACTCCTCTCTCCAGTCCTCCACTTACCTTGGGTGTGCTGTGCGGTGTGGCTGCAGAGTGTTCCCGCTGGACATAGTACAGGAGATGGTCAGAGACTACGGACCTGATACAAGAGATGGTCAAAGACTACAGACATGATACAGAAGATGGTCAGAGACTGAGGACGTGATACAGGAGATGGTCAGAGACTGAGGACGTGATACAGGAGATGGTCAGAGACTGAGAACATGATACAAGAGATGATCAGAGACGATACAAGAAATGGTCAGAGACTGCAGACGTGATAAGAGGGCATGCAGGGACACCGTCATGATGATTTCTTTCGCTGCTAGTAGGACTGCTGCGATCAGAAAGGCCTATTTTGACTGGAAAATAAAAAAAATGGCCAGTAGTTTGGTAATGTTGTCCATGTTCTCTGGCTCTGGCTAGCATAAGAACAATTTTAAATAGCCAGATTTGGCCCAATTTTGTGCACCTGGCTGTCACATCACATGTAACAAGAAAACTGGCATGGCACATGTTTTCTAGCAGTGACAGTGTGTAGCTGTTTTATGCTTTTTACGCCTGTGGCCTGCCTGCCTGCTGCTAAGCCAGAAAAAACAACAGAAGTGAACAATGCCGGAGGCCACCCAGAACCACAAATCCCAGCGGTGACGGTGGTGTGGTCTGTGGTGTGTTTGTGTGCTGCTGTGCTGACCTTTCCTTACCTGTTGTTGCTGTTGCAGCAGGCCTTGGCTCCTGTCCTGGTCGTGGGTGTGGTGTTTTTGGTGTCTCACAGTCGACTCCACTCCAGTCCAGTCTCAGGCAGTCAGTGACTCCAGACTCCAGTCTCCAGCTCCAGGGCACTGGGCGGGCGGGCGGGCAGGCACTAGTGACAGACAGACTAGTGAGTCCACTCCACTCTACACTGACTCAGACAGACTGTCAGTGTCTGTCTGCGGTGCGGCGCCGGCGACTGTTCCCGCTGCTTCCAGTTCCTGACAACAACAAGGCAGCATGGGTTCCCCGCCGTCCTCTAGCTCCACCCCCGGCCTTAGTCACCTGACGCAGTGAACTCTTCACACAGCACCGACCGACTCCACCCCCTCCTCCTGAGCTACGCTGGATGCCGCTGCGGAGCCGGCTGCCAGCTGAGCCAAGATAGGAGTGGGGAGTCGGGGACAGCGGCGGCCGGCGGGTGGCCACGGCCGGCCAGATGATAGATTATTGCGGTAGTGCGGTGCCCGGGCAGTCGGGGACAGCGGCGGGGCGGGCGGCCAGATTGCGGTAATGCGGCGGCCCTCAGACTCGGCGGAATCGGCTGCGGAGAGGCCAGCAGCGGCAACGGCCGTCGGCCGGACACTCCACATCATCATGCGCCCGGACTCGGAGCGGGGGCCTCGGCGGCCCACCGGGCATATGCCCGGTCTGCCCTATGGCCAGTCCGGCCCTGTTATGCACATATGCATACGTTTTTACTTTGGTTGATTAATTTACTTGATGTTATTATTCATCATAATTTTTCCTTGTTATGAGTAGTACACCACTTTATTTATAAAATTTTATCTAGCAAGTTTTATGAGTACTTGTTTTAGTGGGAGCTGCAACTCACTTAACTCACAGCCACCCTTATACTATCTAGAGCAGCGCACATGTTACATACTTCCTGCCTTATATTTGGGTACCAAGATAGTCTATCATCTTTCCCATGTTGTGCGTGCAGGGGTCGCCCTTGATTTTTCCTCAAATATCTATCCAATTACTCTGTATCAAATCAGGCAGGTCCTTGCATTACATAGTTGTTGATAGTTCTAAAGGAGATTGTACAATCAGATTATACGGTGAGTTCAGCTGCTTAACTACTTCCTTAGTTTATTAACAGTTTTTGCATCTCAGATACCGGTGTTCCGTGAAAAAACCATACCGTGAGAAAACCATACCCTCATCACTTCCGGTGCAGCTACGGAGGGTATGGATTTCTCACGGTACTTACACTTGCGGCCGTTACATTAAAACAGCTCCACTGCAACATCAGTCATCTCCGCTCCTTCCCCTCTCACTTCCCTCATCTCGCCTAATAAATATAAAAGCGGATCACAGAGCCGAGATCGGCGTCATTTACATCTCATACACCCGCCGCCGCTTTTATATTTATTAGGGGAGATCAGGGAAGTGACAGCGATAGGAGAGCAGATGTTTGATGTTGCAGCCGAACTGTTTTAATGATACCGCCGCAAGTCAGTGCCGTGATTATTTCCTACCCTCTGAGCATGCGCACTTGTGAACTTCTTTGCTGTTCAGTTATGTCTCCGGGGGTCTGAGCATGCGCACTGCTGCGCTGCTCAGCTGTTTCACACAGGAAGTGACGAGGGTATGGTTTATTCACGGGGTATGGTTTTTTAACGTTACACCGGGACAAGAAACAGGAAGTAATGGAGGGGCTTCTAGAGGAGTAGGTAAAGAATGACAGAGCTTTTTCTTTTCTGCAAAAAAAGGTACATTAATGGTATAGTGGTACATAGGGAAGTTACAAAAAAAAAAAAAAAAAAAGCTTAACTTAGCCTTAAACGGGTAATTCCACCTCTCTGACCATTTTTCATGTTTCACCGATATTCAGATATAAAATAAAACATAGTACCATTTCCGAGCCCCACCTGAAAATCCAGCCCCCCCCCCCCCCTTTCTTATTTAAATCACAATGTTCTTCTACCTGCAGCCTCTTGTGTTCCACACAGGTCCACCGCTGTTTTATTCTGAGACCTATTCCGGTCTGGATGCGGCTGCAGAATGGGGGGGGGGTTCCTAAGCAGCAGGAAAGAGGGGGGATTTGAAAGCTGCATGCTAGGATTAGCCATTTACCAACCAGGGTCCAAACAGCTGAACGGCAGCCTCCAGTATCCAGAGCCCTGCAGCTACAAGGGGAGACACTGTGACAGGGAAGTAGATCTGTTATGTGTGTTCCTACGTGTCAAAGGACTGATCATGGCCTTCCATTACTTGGGGGAGCAGGGCTGTCACAGTGAAACAAGATCCAAACATCAGTGGAGACAAATGTGCTGTTTGGACGACAGGATGGATTCTGGATTCTTTTGGTTTTTCCAGTCAACCAATCAGCTTATAAGGGGGGCTACGACTGACTGTGTGTTGGTGCCAAATTGCTAGAGCCCCCACATCTTCTTAGATAGGACATCAACCGACTGCTGATAGATGAAAGCCTTTGCCCCTTTGCCATATTGTGGCCAACTCCTGCTCATATCCCCACTCATTGGCATCCCTGGCCTTGGGGTTTAATATTAACCACTTGCCGACCGCCGCACGACTATTTAATGCGGCAGTCAGCCCCCTACAGGCAAAACGACGTAGGGCTACGTCGCTCGCCCACGAGCCTCTAGGGGGCGAGCGCGTGCCGCCGGGGGCGCTCTCCCACCCCCGCTCGTTCACTAACATCCCCGCGCGAGTGACCGGCGGCACCGATGTCCGCTGGTCACTAGCGATCTCTCGCTGGAGAGGGAGAAAGGCAGGCGGCTAATGTAAACAAAGCCGCCTGTCATTCTCCCTGGAGTAACTGCAGAGATCATACGATCCTGCTATGTAGGATCGTATGTCTCTGTGGTTACATCACAAGCCACGCCCCCCCACAGTTAGAATCACGCCCCTAGGGATACATTTAACCCACTGATCACCAATAAAGTTAACCCCTTCTCTGCCAGTGTCATTTTTACAGTAACAGTGTATATTTATAGTACTGATTACTGTAGTAATGTCACTGGTACCCCCAAAAGTGTCAAAAATGTCAGTCAAGGGTCCAATCTGTCCGCCGCAATGTCGCATTCCCGCAAAAAAAATCGCAGATCGCCGCCATTACTAGTAAAAAAAAAAACAATACAAATGACATAAATCTTTCCCGTAGTTAGTAGACGCAATAACTTTTGCGCAAACCAATCAAAATACGCTTATTGTGATTTTTTTTTTACCAAACATATGTAGCAGAAAACAAATTGGCCTAAAATGTTAAAAATTTAGATTTTTACATTTTTTTGAGGGAATTTCTTATAAAAAATGTGAAAAATATTGTTATTTTTTCAAAATTGTCGCTCTTTCTTTGTTTATAGCGCAAAAAGTAAAAATTGCATAGGTGATCAAATACCACCAAAAGAAAGCTCTGTTTGTGGGGAAAAAAAGGACATCAATTTAATTTGGGTACAGCGCTGCACGACCGCGCAATTGTCTGTTAAATTCACGCAGTGCCGAATCGCAAAATAAAATCCTCTGGGGCTTAAGTGGTTAATAAAAAAAAAAAAGGTATGTGCACACAAGTAATGCATTTTCTGCACTTTACTGGCACTCTGCAAGGATAGCAGTGACATTTGACATCACATTGACATACTGACAGAACTCTTCAGCATGGATACCATACACAAGAGCAGACATTCTGCAGAAGTCATCAGGGCACAGAATGTCAGGACATAAATGTGTGGCTCCTCCCATATTGGCATTTATTTAGATACTAATTCCCCCCACTACAGGAAGGCTTTCTTCAAAAGGGGACCTAACACCCGCTTACATAATTCCCAACTACCACATTATTTGGGAGATAACCACCTAGTGGCAGACTAGCTAACTGAACCTGCTAACAAGCTACTAGATAGAATAAAAATAAATCACCCAAGACATTGAATCCAGTAGTTGGGGAAAAATTTGTCTCTCTGGAAGTTGTGGGGTTAGGTTGGCAGATTGAGCTGCCCATTGGTTCCTTTTTTTTGTACCCAGCATCCTATTCCTGCTGATGGCACTATAACTCAATAGTTGTGGTTAATCTTGGATCAGAGATTATGACTGTCAATGAATGATAGAGTTAAAATATGTTTCACCTTTACTTGTCTATCTCTGCACTGCTGATCTCCTATAGCAACTTGCTGTCTACATGCATGCACTCTAGAGTTGCAATCTGTATCAGAAGATTACTTAGTAGGCTAGATTTAAGCCTGGTTCCCTCCTATGTCGGTTGCAGTTGACACATATTTCAGATGCATTTTGGATTTTTCCATACACATTTTTGATCCATTGAAGTCTATAGAACAAAAAACACAACCTGCTGGTCCCTGGCATTTCCATAAAATGCAGAGATGTGAACGTGACTCACAGGAAACCATGTTATATGGACTGTAGTGTGTTTCTGCAAAACTAAAAAATGCATTGGTGCGAACCAGGCCTTAAACATTTTCAGAGGTGATTGACAGGTGGGGAGTTTTAAACCCATTTTCCTGACAGCTTCATGTCAGCCTACCACTGGGAATGCTCAGCCCATACCCCCACCTGCAGGACCTAACTCATAAATTTGACTCCCTCACAAAGGCCAGCATTCTTTTCTTCTCCTCCTCACATCGTAGGACCAAGCATCACCCCTTACCTGGCTGCATTAAACTTGTGGCTGTCCACCTGTTGCTCCCAAGGTGCAGAGCCTGATGTACGGACCCTTAAATAGGCTTCCTGCGTGGGTGTAATGACTGGCATTGGGATTGATGCCCAGCTAAATGCACAGCTGTTCCCAAAGGTGACACCATGGCTGTGCAGCTGTCTGGTATGTAATTCTGCCTGACTTTATTGCCTTTTTATTTGTCTCTGTGATGCATGCTGCAAACCTCATTCATTCAGTGATGTTTCTCTGGATTGAATGGATCCCTGTGTGGCAGCTGGGATGCTTTTTGAGCTTCACAGCAGCTTAGAGTTGAATAAAGGCAACTGCTTGTGGGCTATTGAAGTGTACTCCATTTTTGTTAAAATGTGCAATTATATTTACAATTCCCTTGGGTGATCTGTGTACATTGCAGAATATTATTATAATCTGTTATAGAGTCCTACTGTAGCAGAATTCCTCATCCATTGTGCTGGATATGGGTCCGCCTGGGTTACCGCTAACAACAACAGCACATTTAAGCATGTTTTCCAAGTGTGAGCACTGAGACAATGACCAGTCCAGTATCTTTGGGTTTTTAGGTTTATTTGAGAACTTGGATGGGAGAAAGGATGAGTGGGATACTCCTCTGACTCAACTATGCACAATTTGCTGGGGACAACTGAAAAATGCCTGTTGGCGCGGACTTGATGCTTGCTTGATGCCGGTTAACACTGGTTAGCGCTGGCCTGCTGGCCGTTAACACTGAACTGACTTCTGATCACCTCCTTGTGACTCAAAGTCCTTTTGAAGCTCCCTTTGACACTCCTTGCTGAGGTAGCTTCTTTATCACTGCTGCGCTGCTAAACACATGTACGCTTCAGGGCCCGCACCGACACCCTCTCTCACACACTTATCTTCAGGGCTTAGACACTGGCACCCCCTTTTCTAAGCCTTCTCTACTGGTTATCTGGCTCCCGGATCCCTCTGACCTTCTGGAGTGGTCCCCTATCCTAGGCAGACCCCTGGGCAGTGGTGGTTCCAGGGCTCTACTATGAATGCTGCTACATGTTTGGAGGCGGCTCATCTGGGCTCCCTGGCTGACCTGCGTAATTTTGTGTACAGAGGCCCAAAGGCTTATGACTCTGTGCCCGGCCCCTCCCGTGTTACCTGGCGTGTCTGGGTTGCAGCCCGTAAGAGATTTCTTCAGCCCAACCAGTGGTCTCCCGACCACCCCCTTTGGGGAAATCTCTTCTTGCCCCATTTGCGTATGCTTCCAGATCCACAGGTATGGGCGCATTATGGGGTGAAATCCTTGGTGGATGTCATGGCCCCGGGTGGGATTCAGGCGTTCGCACAGTTGAGGGAAAGGTTTGGATTGCCTCTGTGGATGATATTTAGATACTTCCAGCTCCGCCATGCCCTCCGGACGCAATTCCGGGTGCCTCCTCTTCTCCAGTCTGATCCCATCTAACAGATCCTGGCCCCCGGGGACTTGCAAAACCTTTATCTACACTGTATGCCTCACTCCTGGGTACCGACTCTCCCAACATTGAGTGCCTTTGGCAGCAATGGCAGTCTGATCTCCCCTCGTTGGATAGGGAGGGTTGGGAGGAGTGCCTTGAAGCGGGTCCCAAGTTGGTTATCCCCTCCCGGGATAAGTTGATTCAGGTGAAATTCCTGCATAGGGTCTACTACACTCCTGAGAGTGCTGCAAGTGCCCACATTTTTTTTTAGATTTGGGGCTTGGGGAGGCAGTTTCTTACTCCGCCTGCCAACTGTCACCACTGTGTAGCACGGAGATGGGTTTCACTGCAGTGCTGTTGAACTCCTCCTCCAGCTCTGTGCTACATTCCTCATAGGCAGAGTGGAGCTGCAGGAAATGTCACTTTTTTAAAAGAAGAAGCCCGGGCACAGCTAACAGAGGTGTCGGCTGCATTCTGCGAAAGGTGAGTGAGCTGTGGGGGACGATGAGAATTTGTCAAAAGGTGAGAGAGCTTTTTGTGTGGGGGGGAGGGGAGGAGTGGTGAACAGGTAAGAGAGCTGGGTGGGGCGAGGGGGTGTAAGGATTTGTGAACAGTTGAGAGAGTTGGGGGGGACCAGGTGAAAGAGCTTTTTGTGTGGGGGGGAGAGAAGGATTTGTGAACAGATGGAGCTTTGTGTGTGGGGTGGAGGGGAGGATTTGTGACCTGGTGAGAGAGCTGGGTAGAGGGGGTGATTTGTGAACAGGTGAGAGAGCTGGGGGGGGATTTGTGACTATGTGAGAGAGGGGGGGGGGGATTTGTGAACAGGTGAGAGAGCTGTTGGGGAGGATATGATTTGTATCCAGGTGAGAGCTTTTTGTGTGGGTGGGAGGATTTGTGAACAGGTGAGAGAGCTGGGGGGGGGGGGATTTGTGAACAGATGGGAGAGCTGGGGGGGAGGGAATGATTTGTGACCAGGCGAGAGAGCTGGGGGGGAGGGAATGATTTGTGAACAGGTGAGAGAGCTGGGGGGGAGGGGGGATTTGTGATCACTTGAGAGAGCTGGGGGGGAGGGGAGGATTTCTGAACAGGTGAGAGAGCTGGGGGGAGGGGAGGAGTTGTAAGCAGGTGAGAGAGCTGTGGGGAGGGGATGATTTCTGACCAGGTGAGAGAGCTTTTTGTGTGGGGGGATTTGTAAAAAAATGAGAGAGTTGGGGGGGGGGGATTTGTGAACAGGTGAGAGAGCAGGGGGGGTGATTTGTGACTAGGTGAGAGAGCTGAGGGGGGAGAGGATTTTTGAACAGGTGAGAGAGCTGGGGGGGGGGGGGGGTTGTGACCAGGTGAGAGAGCTGGGGGGAGGGGGGATTTGGGAACAAGTGAGAGAGCTGGGGAGGGGGGATTTGTGAACAGGTGAGAGAACTGCGGGGCGGGGGTTTGTGAGCAGGTGAGAGAGCTGGGGGTGAGGAGAGGATTTGTGAACAGGTGAGAGAGCTTTGTGTGGGGGGTGTCTTACAGTCACATATTAATGGCCCCTGAACAATACTACCTAATTCTGCACTCTGTACAGTGGCTTTTACGTTACATACTCCTGAGGCCTGCACTTTCATAGAGGGGGGCTTTGGGACTTTAAATGAGACACATATGGGTGTCTACATCCCTTATTCAATTAAACATAAAAAGGGGGGTTGGGACTTTGAGTGAGGAGCAATGCACAAAAAAGGCCAAATGTAAGAAGCATATAATAAAATCCCAACATTTATTGTTGCTGCCACAACATGTCACAAATAGAGTACATAATATCAATGAAATGACATGATGGAAAAACATGATATCACCAAAAAGGTCATGAATCAGTAACAATGAATACATTACAATGATGATGGTAGAAACAGTAGGTAAGTCATTGGAGATAAGTATTGTACAAAATTAACTAGGTGTATTGAAGCATAATGTTGGCATCACATATTGCTCAACGTGTTTCGTAGACCATAACCTACTTCTTCAGGAGCCGATGCACAAAATAATATCTAGAAAAAATGCACATAATGAGTAACAAAAAATTAGCATATTGTGATAAAGTTCATTATTTTCTGTAATGTACTGATAAACATTAGACTTTCATATATTTTAGATTCGTTACACACAACTGAAGTAGTGCAAGCCTTTTATTGTTTTAATATTGATGATTTTGGCATACAGCTCATGAAAAACCAAAATTCCTATCTCAAAAAATTAGCATATCATGAAAAGGTTCTCTAAACGAGCTATTAACCTAATCATCTGAATCAACGAATTAACTCTAAACACCTGCAAAAGATTCCTGAGGCTTTTAAAAACTCCCAACCTGGTTCATTACTCAAAACCGCAATCATGGGTAAGACTGCCAACCTGACTGCTGTCCAGAAGGCCATCATTGACACCCTCAAGCAAGAGGGTAAGACACAGAAAGAAATTTCTGAACAAATAGGCTGTTCCCAGAGTGCTGTATCAAGGCACCTCAGTGGGAAGTCTGTGGGAAGGAAAAAGTGTGGCAGAAAACGCTGCACAACGAGAAGAGGTGACCGGATCCTGAGGAAGATTGTGGAGAAGGACCGATTTCAGACCTTGGGGGACCTGCGGAAGCAGTGGACTGAGTCTGGTGTAGAAAAATCTAGAGCCACCGTGTACAGGCGTGTGCAGGAAATGGCTTACAGGTGCCACATTCCCCAGGTCAAGCCACTTTTGAACCAGAAACAGCGGCAGAAGCACCTGACCTGGGCTACAGAGAAGCAGCACTGGACTGTTGCTCAGTGGTCCAAAGTACTTTTTTCGGATGAAAGCAAATTTTGCATGTCATTCGGAAATCAAGGTGCCAGAGTCTGGAGGAAGACTGGGGAGAGGGAAATGCAAAAATGCCTGAAGTCCAGTGTCAAGTACCCACAGTCAGTGATGGTCTGGGGTGCCATGTCAGCTGCTGGTGTTGGTCCACTGTGTTTTATCAAGGGCAGGGTCAATGCAGCTAGCTATCAGGAGATTTTGGAGCACTTCATGCTTCCATCTGCTGAAAAGCTTTATGGAGATGAAATTTTCATTTTTCAGCACGACCTGGCACCTGCTCACAGTGCCAAAACCACTGGTAAATGGTTTACTGACCATGGTATTACTGTGCTCAATTGGCCTGCCAACTCTTCTGACCTGACTGAGAAAGTTGAGAGACGCAAGACCCAACACTCTGGATGAGCTTAAGGCCGCTATCGAAGCATCCTGGGCCTCAATAACACCTCAGCAGTGCCACAGGCTGATTGCCTCCATGCCACGCCGCATTGAAGCAGTCATTTCTGCAAAAGGATTCCCGACCAAGTATTGAGTGCATAACTGAACATAATTATTTGAAGGTTGACTTTATTTGTATTAAAAACACTTTTTTTTTTATTGGTCGGATGAAATATGCTAATTTTTTGAGATAGGAATTTTGGTTTTTCATGAGCTGTATGCCAAAATCATCAATATTAAAACAATAAAAGGCTTGCACTACTTCAGTTGTGTGTAATGAATCTAAAATATATGAAAGTCTAATGTTTATCAGTACATTACAGAAAATAATGAACTTTATCACAATATGCTAATTTTTTGAGAGGGACCTGTATATCGAATAATGGGACCAGAGGGGGGGGGGGGAACAAAGTCCCCACCAGAGATAATAGGGTCCTCTCCAAAAAATGTACCTCAAAAACAGCATGTAAAGATGTATGAAAGCTGATGACCAGGGACAGTCAAAACATCCGAAACATCCATGATGGGAACTGAGGGAGTTAAACCCAGGGCACAAGCGTGTACAGGAATTGCACACAAAAATAATGCCATAAGGATGAGTAAAAAAGTAGAATGGACAAGGCAGTGAGGTTTCTGGGGGTAAAACAACAAGGTATAAGAGTATATACATGTAAATGTGTCCATATACAAAAAAAGGCCAAAAGGCATGTAGAAAGTGACAAAAACATGTGCCAAAGGAAGTGGAAGAGAAAAAGAAATATAAGAAAGATACCATGCTCAGTGTGGGTGAGAGAGTACTGGAGGAATGACGAAATGCCAGGAAAAAGTGAGAATAAGTGAACAGAGATAATTGGTATGGAAAAGTTAGCATGACCACCAGGAATACCTATTGCCAACCATTGTGTCCATTGATGCACTTTGTATGTTTGACTGCACACTACACTGTACTCTGTGTGCGGGGCTCTTTGTCACATATTCCTCTGTATGTGGGGGTTACAGCAGTCAGAAGCATGCAAAATACATCACAGTAATACATAGTTCAGCAGCCAGGAGTATATAAGGTACAGCAGAACTGACAGAGTGCAGAGGTCACAAGTGTGTAAAATACAGCCTAGTACAGTATAAAGAGAGCAGGGGGTCATCATTATACAGTATAATGTATAGCACAGTACACGGGGGTATCGGTTAGGAGTGTATATCATACACCTCAGATTACTCAGATTATGTATGTACAGTGTACCTTACATGCTCCTGATCATAGTCTTGACATACTGTACCTTTTAATGTTATGTACTGTACATGTTTATGGCTGCTGCACCCTGCATGATATGCACTCCTCAGCACTGCACAATACATACTCCTGAGTCCTGTACTCTGTGTTTCACTCTTCTAAATCTTGCACCTTCTGCGATACGCAGTTCTAAGCATCGATCACACCCACTATTTGGCAACCGTGTCATTTTCACCTCTGAGGAAGGCGTGGCTGGGGGTGGGGTTGTGGGCAGAGTTGGGATGGGGTTGTGGGCAGAGTTGGGGTAGGGTTGTGGGTGGGGAAGGGGAGTTCCAGCATTTATTCTCTGAGAAAAAAAGCCCTGGATATAGATCGTCATAACTTAAACGGGGTCAAATACAAGATTTGGCCACAGTAAAGGTGGCGCTCTCTCCCTCTCAGTCAGTGAACCATAGGATCGTTATTGTAACATAAAGAGTTGCAGTGCCGCATCTGGCACGATCCCAACAGGAGCGTCGCTCGGTCCATGTCCGGACCACAGTCTGCTTAGAGGGCTATTTTCAAGCAAACTAATTCATATTGCATTGCATTTTTTTTTACTGTTTTTTTAGTCTGCAGGGCTGTAATTTGAATTTGGTGGGTAACTTTTAAACATCTTAGTTATCCTAAGTGTCAGGAACTGAGACAGAAAATGCAGTAAAAATCACACCTTTAATGTAATAGTAAAAATAGTA
The DNA here is from genome assembly GCF_965119305.1 of Pelophylax lessonae. Classification (NCBI taxonomy): domain Eukaryota; kingdom Metazoa; phylum Chordata; class Amphibia; order Anura; family Ranidae; genus Pelophylax; species Pelophylax lessonae. Next base: position 115,610,357 of record NC_138778.1, read on the forward strand.
CAGTTCAGAAACGTAGTCAAAACATAGGGAGTCGGAAGCCAAGACGCCAGGGAGCCAGAAATCAGAGTAGTCGGAAGCAGAAGATCAGGATAAGGAGCCAGAAGGGACGTCAGCCGGGCAAAGTCTGTAACAGGAACACAGCAGAGCAACTCAGGATATGTTTGACCAGGCGAAGGCATGAATGGAATGAACAAGACAGTTTAAATAGCCAGAAAGGGTTGGCTGTAGGCTGGACTGATGAGGCAGGTAATGGTAACTAGGTGAGTCACTGTGCAAACAATGAGTGGCTGGTAATTACTCCACAGCTGAGCAGCCTAAGCACTGGGAAGCGAGCTGCTAAAAGCCCAGCCTTGACATTACTCCATCCTCAATGACCCCTCCCCCTCGGAGGAGCAAAAGGTTTGAGGGAAAAAGATCAATGGAAAGCACAGAGGAGGGCAGGAGCATGTATGCCCGAGGATGAGACCAAGGAGTGTTCCTCCGGACCGCAACCCATCCAATAAACAAGGTACTGTATGCCTTCGGGAGTCAATGATAGATTAAATTTCATAGTCCTCATAGTAGTCAACTAGAACCGGCGAGCACGTGGTACCGAGGTGGTATAGCGGCTGCGCACCAAAGGTTTTAATAAGGAAAATAATAGGCTTGCGGCGCTCAAATAAAAGTCCATGTTCCTAAACAAAGACAATCCAATCTGTTTACCAGATGGAAAAAAGAGGTAGACCTGTCATCAAAAGAAGATGGTGTTGAATCACTCGATATCAGCTCAGCTCAGTCAACTCAGCAGAAACAACGAAGCATATGGAATCAAGCATAAAGAAATCTCATGGTGCAGATTGTCTTTGTTTAGTAACACGGACTGTTATTTGAGCGCCGCAAGCCTATTATCTTTTTTATTTCCTCTGAAGTGTCAATATCAGATTTTGCTGGCAGTCTAATTTTGAACTATATATTTGTTTTAATCATCCTTTTGAGCGTGGAATTCTCCTTTATTTTTATTTTAATAAGGAAATAATGGAATTCATTAGAAATATGAATGCGTATGCTACTGGGTTGATCTTACGGAGAATGCGGAAAGGCCAAATATACCGCAGTGCCAGTTTCAGTGAGGGAACATGGAGTCCGAGGTTCCGAGATTACAGCCAGACCCTCTCCCCAACTTGGTAGGAAGGCGCAGGTAGGCGTTGGCAGTCAGCATGGAATCTGTACCTATTACTGGCATGTCGCAATGACTTTTTGACTTGCACCCAAATGGAATGGAGATCACAGATGCTCCTCTAATGCAGGAATTCCTTGTGGAGCCACCCTATTCCATCACATTTCCTTGTGCAGCCAATCATACTGTTGCAATTAGCAAACTTTGTCTCAAGCTCATCAAGCGTGGCAAAAACAGCCATTTGGGTGCCACATGCTTGAGAAGGCATTTAATCTCCCACCACTCTGCCCATTGGCAAGAGCACCTGAAAGCCACACAAAAGGGATGCAATTCTGTTCCTCCTCCTTATTCACCTCATTTTACCCCCGCTATACCACATGATCTGTCAGCAGCTTCCACTGACAGGGATGATGGTATAGCGCAGGGTGTCCCAGGTCCTTGCAGCACATCTGCCAGTAGCACACCACCAGCTGTAGACTATAGTTGGCATCTGCTGCAGTGAAAAAAAATATATATACAGTCACTGCCACCCACATGCCCAGCATCTAAATGAAAGCTTATCAAAGCTGCTGACTTTACAACTTTTGCCTTTCCATCTGGTGGATTCTACCCTCTTCCGGGAATTTGCAGAATGTGCTGTACCACAATGACTTGTTCTCAGTTACTATTTTTTTTCACGTAAGGCCATTCCAGCTCTGTACCATTATGTGGAAGGCAATGTTGTGGGCAAGGCAGTCAGCTGCAGAATCCACATTACTGCTGACACGTGGTCCAGCAAACATGGTCAGGGACGCTATATTCCGTTCACAGCACACTGTGTAACTCTGTTGGATGCAGGACAAGGCTCAGTGCTGCAGCTTGGTGTGCTACCACGTCTCCATACAGCTAGTGCTGATGATGCGAGATTTGTCAGCTCAACCCCCTCATCCTCCTTCTCCATGCTCTCCTCTGCTGCATTGTCTTACGAACCACAAGTCCCCCTAAGCATTAAAGGGGCCGTTCAATGAGTCAGGCTAAAAGGTGCCATGCAGTGTATGAGTTGGTGTGTCTAGGAGACAGGAACCACACCGGACCAGAGATTCTTGCAGCTCTGCAGGGGCAGGCCCAGAGGTGGTTCACGCGACGCCAGCTGGAGCCAGGAATGGTGGTGTGCGATAATGGAACAGACTTCCTGCCCGCCCTTAGACAGGGAAAGTTGACACGCTGATAGTTGATGTGCCATTCCCTCGGGTGGCTGAAATTCATGCAGGAATTCAGCGGGAATTTCACCTGCCCATAAACCGCCTGATTGTTGACAAGCCCACCAGGTGGAACTTGACCTTGGCAATGCTGCAGCAGCTGCACATGCAGAAGAGGGCCATCAATGAGTAACTGTGTGAGTATGGCACAATGACAGCCTCAGGCAGGCTTGGCTTTTTTTCCCCATGCCAATGGCTGCTGATAAATGATGCATGCACTGTACTGTCACCATTTGAGGAGGCCACAGGGATGGTGGGCCGTGACAATACATGCATCAGTGGTAAAATCCCTGTTGTATTTCTGCTGGACCAGACTCTGCGTGGCATTATGGACAGGGCACTCGAGGCAGAGCAGCAGGAGGAAAAGGAAGATTTCCTTTCCTCTCAAGGCCTGCTTTATGCAGACACCATTCTTCCTATGCCACAAAATGTACAAGAGGAGGAGGAGGATTCTGGCAGTTCTGAGGTATTGAAGCAGAGATAGACATACATCAAACCTTAAGAGATGGTTTTCCATCCCCAGAACCCTTGGGAATTGTGTGTGACTGGGAGGAGGCAGTTCCAGATACTGTAATCCTCAGTGACCCCAAGGAGTCTGCTTCTCATGCCTCCACAAACTTGTGGTGCATTGGTTCCCTCATGTTTCAAAGCCTGCGAAAGGACCCAAGAATACGTGGCATCCAGGAGAAGGATCACGTTGAAAATGTGAAAACATTGTTTTGAGGCTTCTGTTGGTCAAGAGAGGAGTGGAGAAGGGGGTTGCCAAAGTGATACATTTCACAATTATTTAAGTCCTCGCCGCCCAGGGCTCTGAGCTTCCACATCCAACCTGCAGCGTCTGCATCATATGGTGGATGATTTTCTAGGGGCGAAAACAGAGATGGAGAGCTTTCCAGTTGACGATCCACTGCGTTACTGGGTCATAAGAATAGACCACTGGCCAGAACTTGCAGAGTATGCAATTGAGCTGTTGGGTTGCCCTGCATCCAGCGTGCTTTCCAAATAGGCATTCAGTACTGTTGGAGGTTTTGTTACTGATATTAGAACGCGTCTGTCCACAGAATCCGTGGACCATCTGACATTTATCAAAATTATTCACTCTTGGATTACCAACAGCTATGAAGACCCTGATGCTGATGTCACTGATTTTAATGTTTTTGGGATTTGGAGTCTCTGCAAGACTTCTAGACTTGTTATGGGGGAAGGGGGTTGGGACTTTAAATGAGACTCCTGACCACCGGAGTCTCCATACCTGTTTGCATGAAAGCAAAAAAGCAGAAGCAAAGTTGGGACTTTACATGAGGTGGGACCAGACCATAATAAACATATATGTAATGAGAGGGACCAAAGGATAATGTAAAATCGTATGTTTATTGGCAGTCTATAGACCAGATACTGATATAGCCAAATGTTCACTGAGACCGTGTAGCCCATGGTAATGGGGTACACCTAAATGAAACAAAGGTAAGTATACAGGGTCCAAGACAAGGGTACATGGTAATACATTATTATCCTGGTACATACAAATAAGTACATAGAGCATAAAAAAAAGGTCATTAATACACAGTATAACAACAACAACTTATAAAAGCTGACATAGCCTATGTTGAACTCAACGCGTTTCGTGAAAAATATCACTTCGTCAGGAGTAGGCATGTTGCAAGGTCTAAAGAAAATATACATAAATAAGTAAAATAAAATAAAATACAGAATATATTAAACAAGTATAACCTCATATCCCTGTTAGGGGGGTAAAGCTTACACTGAGGTGGCGTGAAGTCCAGGGAATTGGTCCCGCCCGGGAACTGAGGGGGCGAAGCCTGCGTGTGCCGCACAGTCATAACGATAAAGTGCTAAGTGAGGTGAGATCCTCCAGAAGGGGTCATATATAGCCTCCGCTGATAGTAAAGTATATATCTGTAGGATGAATAGGGGTAATGTAGGTATATGGGAATAGTAATAAAATAATAATAGTAATAATAATTATACAATGGAGCTGTTAATGGCATCCAGGAGAGCCAGGGGAAACAAGGAAGATATGACCAGTGGTGATTATAAATTATATTATTCTTTACACCTTAAGTGGTTTACTTATATATTCCTCTATTCCCTCATTACTTGGTGGCTCTCTGCATTACTTTATAATCACCACTGGTCATATCTTCCTTGGTTCCCCTGGCTCTCCTGGATGCCATTAACAGCTCCATTGTATAATTATTATTACTATTATTATTTTATTACTATTCCCATATACCTACATTACCCCTATTCATCCTACAGATGTATACTTTACTGTCAGTGGAGGCTATATATGACCCCTTCTGGAGGATCTCACCTCACTTAGCACTTTATCGTTATGACTGTGCGGCACACGCAGGCAGAGATGTATAGTAACGAAGTAGAACTACTTAAGTACTGTACTTAAGTACCGAAATGCGGTATCTGTACTTTCCTAGAGTAGAATTTTTTTCTCCTACTTCTACTTTTACTTCACTACATTTTTTCGATGATTTCGATACTTCTACTCAAGTATTTTTTTTTGTGCTGCATAGTTACTCGTTACTTTTAAAAAAATTACCACTGCCAGAACAGTAGATGGCAGGTTGCATAAAGCTCAAAAAAATGTGTATAATGTCATTTGTAAATCAGCGCATACGAAAATAAAGGCTGTGTATAATAAAAGCTGCTATACCAAATCTTTCCAATAAAAAGAAAATATGAAACAAACAAATAAATGGTGCTACAGCGCTTAAAGTGCATCAAGAAACTACTAACAAACACAGGTTAATCATTTGAATAAATCATTTGAAATAATAAAAAACAATATGATGTTCAAACTTTTGACTTCTTTCTTTAATAACTACATAACACAGTACTTGTACTTCTACTTTCAGTACTTGAGTAGAATTTTTTTTTCAAAACTACTGGTACTTTTTACTTTTAGTACTTAAGTAGCAAATTTTTTGAAAAAACTACTTGCAATTCTTAAGTAAAAAAAATGTTGAATACTTTAGTACTTCTACTTAAGTAACTTTTTCTGCGAGCACTTCCACTTCTACTCAAGTCACTTTTTGATCGAGCACTTGTACTTTTACTCAAGTAGAAATTTCGAGTACTTTATACAAGTCTGCACGCAGGCTTCGCCCCTCAGTTCCCGGGCGGGACCAATTCCCTGGACTTCACGCCACCTCAGTGTAAGCTTTACCCCCCTAACAGGGTTATGAGGTTATACTTGTTTAATATATTCTGTATTTTATTTTATTTTACTTATTTATGTATATTTTCTTTAGACCTTGCAACATGCCTACTCCTGACGAAGTGATATTTTTCACGAAACGCGTTGAGTTCAACACAGGCTATGTCAGCTTTTATAAGTTGTTGTTGTTATACTGTGTATTAATGACCTTTTTTATGCTCTATGTACTTATTTGTATGTACCAGGATAATAATGTATTACCATGTACCCTTGTCTTGGACCCTGTATACTTACCTTTGTTTCATTTAGGTGTACCCCATTACCATGGGCTACATGGTCTCAGTGAACATTTGGCTATATCAGTATCTGGTCTATAGACTGCCAATAAACATACGATTTTACATTATCCTTTGGTCCATCTCATTACATATATGTTTATTATGGTCTGGTCCCACCTCATGTAAAGTCCCAACTTTGCTTCTGCTTTTTTGCTTTCATGCAAGACTTCTAGACTGCCTAGCGTTGTGGGTGTTAATTTCATCTGACAGAACCTTTTTGGTGTAGGTATCATGGGCACAATTAACACCCAAAGACCAATTTTTCTGCACCTGTTTGACAGGTGCAAATCATTTCAATTGCAATGCACTACATTGTGGTCTCATCATTCAGACTGTCTGCCCCAAGCTGTTTACAAAATAAAGAAAGCTTGAGGGGAAAATGCATTTATAAAGCCAAAAAAATGACAATTATTGCTGTAGCAGCTTCTTTACACTGTACAGATGTGCCATTTTACAGGTAAACTAAGGGGACCCCTAGGCACTATATTGAAAGGAATTTTTCATTTTTATGGTTATTTCTAATTTGTATGCTTTTACTTTAAGCATCAGTAAATCACTGCTCATTTAAAAGTGATTTTTTGTATAAACTTTTTTTCATTGATACATGTCCCCTATGGCAGTATCCGGACCCTCATAACCATTGTATGCACAATTACTTGCATATAAGCCTTCAAAATGGGCACTCTTGATTTTTTACAGTTCGCGTCCCATAGACTTCAATGAGGTTCCATATTTGGTTACAAACTTTTGCGATGTTCGAAAGTCCTGATGTCAACCAAACAGGCGGTCATTTGGTCCATCAATATTTCGCAGCAGGTGTCAAAGTTTTATGCCCTTGTGAAGAGGAAGGTGTCCAGCATTTTGAGTCACCCCTTTTGGTCGGTGTGTCCCTTATGGGATTGACCAGTTACAATACTTTACCATTAGAAGATGATGTGGCCTTCAAGGAGGTACTCATTTACTGCATTTGTTCATTGTAGATGAAGCCTAAATTGACAGCAAGGTTCTGGACAGTCTGGCTTCCTGCCTCAAGATAAATGTCTGAGTTGGCGGTTTGCAAATACAGAACAGGGTCATCTGACCCCTACACAGCTACACACTCCTTCTGTAATTAGAAGCCCAACTAATCATGGTTCAAATTATGCCTTTCTCTGCTGCTAGAGAACAGACGGGTGGTAAGGTACTGAATTGTCCTGGTTTTCCTCTCTTCACCTGTCAGTGTCTTCATGCCTGGTGACTATCGGGACCATGGTCTCTCCTGTTCTTGTGTTGAGTGGCTCAGTGGAGAAGAAACCCTTTCCAGGATTTTCTTTTTCAACAGTAGATTTGCACCAAACTATTTTATATCTCACAGACAACTAGTACAAATCTTCTCAGTTGCCAGGCAATGGCAAGAGGTCATGCTCTCCATCCAGCTCCAGAGAAGCTCAAGTTAGAGGCCTGGATTTTTGATAGGCGAAGGTTCTCGGATTTAGGTCGCTGTTTTGAGAATGGTAGATGCCCTAATGAGAGCACGGAAGAGCAGCATGAACAAAGCCTGCAATAAAGTCTGGCAAAAATTCCAAGAATATGCTACTGTAAGGTTCTGGCACTCTCAGTGCCTCCTATCACATTTATTCCGGGTGATTTCCATCTACCTAGACAGAAGAAACACATATAGGTGTGTTTCCCTTTAAGGCTGAAGCTGTCATCACCCAGCGCCGGACTAGATGGCTATTTAGGGCGTCGGTTCTCACTCACATGTGTTCGTTCAAACACCAGTACCTGGATACTAATCTTGCTTGAAGCTTCCATGCTTGCAAGCTCTCCTCGCTGACGAACCTCGCTGCGCTGATCCCTGCATCCTGCTACTGGATCATCCGCATCTCCTGAGCGATCCTTCGGCTATCGCTATTAGTGCTAAGTACCCCACAGGGGAAATCTCTATAGACTTGTACTAGGCTTACACTATTTAGCTCTGCATAGCAAGGACTGTCTTTTACATCTGCATAACTAGATTGCTAGCTCTTGAGGCTACTGCTACTATTTCCTGCACTGGGTTGATCTCTCCTGTATGCACCTGCTACTCTGTCATCTGTTATCATACATGATCGCTAACCCTTCCTGCATCCATCTGCACTGTCTCACCTCAAGTGTCTGTCACCTACCACTTCCACTCAAACCTATCCCTAAGACCTTTATCATTGTCTTACCACATGTATATAAAGTCACACTAGGAACCAGCTTAATTACTGTGTGTATTTACTGGCTGAAATAAGACCTTCCATACATGATGAGTCATTGAGGTTGGGATTGGTATCTCAGCATATCTCCTACATGACTACTGAAGTGGAACTACTTCTGCAGCTGAAAATCCACACCTTATAAGAAACGCAAGGAGCGTTACAGATTGAACGAACCCAAAAAATGGATTCAGCAGAAGTAGCCACTCAGGTGACACAATTAAAACAGCAGGTATCTGCGTTAATACACGCACTTGCTGAATTGAAAAACGACAATCAGGCTCTGTCGCAGCAGGTAATTAGACTGACACAACTTACCTCTGCACAGTCTCCTGAACCCAAGATAAATCCCCCTTTGGTATTTACAGGCGATCGCAAAAAATTTCGCGAATTTAAAAACGCATGTGAGTTACTTTTTTTGCTAAAACCTCGTACCTACCTTACTGATCACATTAAGGTTTGTACTATTATTTCTTACCTATCAGGCGATCCTCGAGCCTGGGCAGATTCTCTTTTTGAAAAAAACGACCAGCTTCTCAACTCCTATGCCTTGTTCCTGGCAGAGCTCACTAGCCTATATGATGACCCCAATAGGCAGAGTACTGCCGATCTTCAGTTAAGATCCTTGAAACAAGGAAAAAGGCCTGTAGAAGACTTTGTCGCAGAATTCAAGAGATGGACCCTTGATTCAGGATGGAATGATGCATCTCTGAAAACCCAATTTAGGCTTGGCCTATCAGAAGCCGTCAAGGACGAGCTCGCCCGAGCAGAGATGCCAAAAACCCTGGATACATTGATACAACTCAGTATCACCATAGATAGAAGACTACGAGAAAGGAAGTCTGAAAAAATGGAAATGCCATTATCCAGTTCTTCTCAGAATTCAGCTATTGACCCCACTCCTAAACCCGCTCCAGGTAACCACAGACCCCGGCTACCTAAGGAAAAAAGGAGACCTAGTAGATATGGTGATCCTGCCTGGTCATGGTCCAAGCCTGCCTCAAACAGTCGACCTTGTCACTCTGACACATCCCATTTGGACCCTGATCCTACAGAGATGGATGAGGAGCCTATGGAGATTGGTGCCATACATGCTAGGTTGTCCTCACAAGAAAAAAGAGATCACAGGAGAATCTGTGGCCTTTGTTTTTATTGTGGTGAAGGGGGACATTTCATTACATTCTGCCCAACCAGACCCCATAGGCCTAAGGCTCTCCCAATGGAGGCCAGGCGAATCCGAAGGGTCTTCCCTGAAAAACAGCCTGGAAATTATCAAGGCTGTTGCCAGCCCTGTCCCCGTTCTATATCAGTGAAGGACACCCAGAAATTAACAAATATTGGAATAGATATTCCTTCAACTCCAGTGAACTTTATACCACGTTCAAAAAACCCTCCTGTACCACCTCCTGAGGATACTCCTATTTTTGCAAGCACATTTCTGGCTTCCGATGAAAATACAGAGATTCTTGCACCTGACTGCGTACGTGCTTCTAATGGCACGGTGGTATGTAGAAAGGATCTGAGGATGTTTGAAGAAGCATTGGTTGCTAGGTCTACTAGGATTACTTCGGATGGTTATGCGTCCGATTCTAGTGAGGGGTCCATGTAGCAGACACCCTAACAACAAGTGATCCGATTCTCATCGGTTACCAACCTGATCCGATTTTTATATCGGCAACAAGGGATCCGATTCTCATCGGCTACCAACCTGATCCGATTTTCATATCGGCAACAAGGGATCCGATTCTCAGATCGGTTACCAACCTGATCCGATTCTCATATCGGCAACCATTTTTTTTTTTTCCGATTCTCATATCGGCAACAAAAAAAAAAAAAAAAAGAGAAATTTTTTTTTTTTTCCTTCCGATTTTCGCATCGGCAACCAGTCTCATGTGATTCTTATATCAACAACCAGCCTTAGAGGCCTTCCGGAGCCGGCCTTACGGGGGGGGTAATGTAAGGTTCTGGCACTCTCAGTGCCTCCTATCACATTTATTCCGGGTGATTTCCATCTACCTAGACAGAAGAAACACATATAGGTGTGTTTCCCTTTAAGGCTGAAGCTGTCATCACCCAGCGCCGGACTAGATGGCTATTTAGGGCGTCGGTTCTCACTCACATGTGTTCGTTCAAACACCAGTACCTGGATACTAATCTTGCTTGAAGCTTCCATGCTTGCAAGCTCTCCTCGCTGACGAACCTCGCTGCGCTGATCCCTGCATCCTGCTACTGGATCATCCGCATCTCCTGAGCGATCCTTCGGCTATCGCTATTAGTGCTAAGTACCCCACAGGGGAAATCTCTATAGACTTGTACTAGGCTTACACTATTTAGCTCTGCATAGCAAGGACTGTCTTTTACATCTGCATAACTAGATTGCTAGCTCTTGAGGCTACTGCTACTATTTCCTGCACTGGGTTGATCTCTCCTGTATGCACCTGCTACTCTGTCATCTGTTATCATACATGATCGCTAACCCTTCCTGCATCCATCTGCACTGTCTCACCTCAAGTGTCTGTCACCTACCACTTCCACTCAAACCTATCCCTAAGACCTTTATCATTGTCTTACCACATGTATATAAAGTCACACTAGGAACCAGCTTAATTACTGTGTGTATTTACTGGCTGAAATAAGACCTTCCATACATGATGAGTCATTGAGGTTGGGATTGGTATCTCAGCATATCTCCTACATGACTACTGACGTGGAACTACTTCTGCAGCTGAAAATCCACACCTTATAAGAAACGCAAGGAGCGTTACAGCTACGTCAGAAGTTTTCTCCAGGGAAGCCACAGGTGTCTTCAAAGAGGTCTCAACATGGGCCTGAGTGCAAGCACACTCAAAGGACACATCTCTTCCAAGTTGGCCCTTAGCAGGACTTAGTGGACCTCTGATTGTTAAGGCGATAGTAAAGTTACGGCCTCCCAGAGCTCCCAAGTTTCTACATGGGACCTCACAATAGTACTCAACCACCCCTCTGCTCCAAACATGTATAATGAATTACCATGTTCCTTGGTGGCAGTATCCTCAGCTAGGAGGGTTTGTAAGTTGGCAGCTCTAGGGTATAAACAGTGGCCTCAAGATTCTATTTAAGTCAAGAAATCATGTTGCCTTCTTTTCATCTGCAAGATGGACAAAAGCTAGTTCTTTGGATGTCGGGGACACTGAAGATGTATATCCATGCTACCCCAACTTTCAGGTCATCAGCATGCCTGTTGTGGTTCCCAGAGGTTCACGCAAGGGGGCCAGGGCTTTGAGCAGAGTGATTGCTTCTTGTATTGTGACAGTGATCTCCCTCTCATATAAAGATAGGGGGTTGGCCCTTTCGGAAGGAATAACAGCGCGCTCCACAAGGAGTGTCTCAACCTCCTGGGCAGCTGCCTGTAGGGACTCAATGAAGTCAATATGCAAGGCGGCAACGTGGTCATCCATACACACCTTTATTTCTCATTATCGCATAGATCCTACATTTTTGACAACTGCTAATTTTGGCAAATTGTGTCAGCAGAAATATCAGCACAGACTCCCACCCAGGTGCAGAAATCAAGTTATGAAATTCCAGCCTGAGGGACAAAGTTAAATTTATGAGTTAGGTCCGACAGGTGGGGCTATGGCGGAGCATACCCAGTGGTAGACTGACATGGAAGTTGCCAGGAAAGGAAAATTTTGATATTAAATTTTCCATTTTTTGGCAAGAAACGGGCCACATCTGCTTGTGATTGCACTTGCAGTGCTTCCCAGTTAGCTTGAATGGGACTCATTAGGGTCCATTTACACTAGCGCGACTTGTCAGGCGACTTGGTCGCCTGACAAGTCGCGGTCGGTCGCTCGCCATTGAATAGTACAGGACCGGTTCTACTAGGAGCGACACAAGTCGCTCCGACTTAGAAAAAGGGTCCTGTACTACTTTGGGGTGGCCTGGAGGCGACTTGCATTGACTTCAATTATATGAAGTCCGTGCAAGTCGCGCTGAGGTTACGGTGCATGCTGTGCACCGAAACTTCACAGGTCGCCCCAGCAAGTCGTGTCGCGCCAGTCTGAATGGGCGCTAAGTGGCTTTCGCCCTGCCAATCACAACATGTTGGCAACTGCCACATGTAAACACCCCCCATCCGCTGCCATTGGAGCCTAATGCCTCGTACACACGCAACGATTATTGGCCGACCGATCGTCTGACTTTTGTCCAGAGTGGTGTTTTGTTGGTTGGAATGTGACTAGACTGCACACGATTTTTCTCGGCCAACAAAAACCTGCTTCAGAAGTGATGTCATGTGTTGGTTTACTTTCTTTGAGTTTTTTCTTCTCTGAGCATGCCCTGACTTGCTTATCAGATTTTTGTCTGCCGAAATCTGTACTGACTGACGGAAAATCGGCCATTGTGTTGTTGGCCAACAAAAATTTTATAGCCTGCACACCAGATTTTTTTCGGCCAAAAAGTCGGAGTCGGTTGTCGGAAGCATCATACTAACAAGCCGAAAAACGGCCAATCGGACATTGGCCGAAAATTCCCGGCTAATAATCGAGGCGTGTGTACGGGCGCATAAGGGAGGGGGGGGGGGTTGGCTTTAAAAACTCAGTTCAACCGTGCATTTTTATCGATCCCCCCAACCGCACATACCCTATAAAATTGCCTGAAGAAGTAAAAAAGCACCTTTTATAGCAATTTTAATGAAGAATTTAAAACCTTTAAATTCGGATTTAAAACTTTTTGAAATTACATGAAATTATATTAACATCTTAGATGAGATTACATGACTGGCTTTAAATATACTTTAATTATATGTTTTTCTGTGCAGAACCAGATTGCATGTTCTCTTAGGCATGGTTTAGATGCCAGGTCTGCTTTCAGTTTACAGTATTTCTGTGGTAACAGTGACAGACGTGATGTTACTATGTTAGCCATGAGACTGTTGAAGATGACTCTTAACATACTTAATAACTTTCAATAGCATTGGTAGCTAACTATAGCCAATTTCAAGGCTGCAAGCCTAGTTTAATCTGCCAGGCAAAAACGTCTCAGTATACAGAAAGCTGGATGTTGTCTAGTCTATAATTAGCTATAAATGTTTCTCTTTCTGTGCTGTTGAAAAGGATGGATTACAATGTTCTCCAAGCTATCAACAGATAACTTGTCTGCATTACCTTAAAGGGAGACTACATTTTTTGTTAAACTCTTATTTTAGAGATACACGTATGAATGTGATCAGCTTAAAGTGAACTTGCATCGACTTTTAACTGCTTTCATACCAGGCAAATTTCTACATGTAAAAAATCAGCATTTTTTTTTTTGCTAGAAAATTACTCGGACCCCCCCCCCCCCAAAAAATTTTTTTTATATATATATATACAGTCAGGTCCATAAATATTGGGGCATTGACTCAATTCTAATCTTTTTGGCTCTATACACCACCACAATGGATTTGAAATGAAATAAACAAGATGTGCTTTAACTGCAGACTTTCAGGAGCAGATCAAAGGTCCAGAGTTAATTTCAAGTGTGCTATTTGCATTTGGAATCTGTTGCTGTCAACTCTAAATATGAGATCCAAAGAGCTGTCACTATCAGTGAAGCAAGCCATCATTAGGTTGAAAAAACAAAACAAACCTAGAGAGATAGCAAAAACATTAGGTGTGGCCAAATCAACTGTTTGGAACATCCTTAAAAAGAAAGAATGCATTGGTGAGCTCAGCAACACCAAAAGACCTGGAAGAACACGGAAAACTGTTGGTGGATGACCAAAGAATTATTTCCCTGGTGAAGAAAACACCCTTCACAACAGTTGGCCAGATCAAGAACACTCTCCAGGAGGTAGGTGTATGTGTGTCAAGTCAACAATCAAAAAAGAGAAGACTTCACCAAAGTGAATACAGAGGGTTCAACACAAGATGTAAACCATTGGTGAGCCTCAAAAACAGGAAGGCCAGATTAGAGTTTGCCAAACAACATCTAAAAAAGCCTTCACAGTTCTGGAACAACATCCTATGGACAGATGAGACCAAGATCAACTTGTACCAGTGGTGGTGGTAGTGTTATGGTGTGGGCATGTATGGCTGCCAATGGAACTGGTTCTCTTGTATTTATTGATGACGTGACTGCTGTCAAAAGCAGCAGGATGAATTCTGAAGTGTATCGGGCAATATTATCTGCTCATATTCAGCCAAATGCTTCAGAACTCATTGGACGGTGAGTGAGTGAGTGAGTGTACAGCTTGTATAACAGTGTCAATTTGCTGTCCCCTCAAAATAACTCAACACACAGTCATTAATGTCTAAACTACTGGCAACAAAAGTGAGTACACCCCTAAGTAAAAATGTCCAAAAAGAGCCTAATTAGCCATTTTCCCTCCCCGGTGTGTTGTGTTTTGTTAGTGTTACAAGGTCTCAGGTGTGAATAGGGATCAGGTGTGTTAAATTTGGTGTTATCACTCTCTCTCTCTCATGCTGGTCACTGGAAGTTCAACATGGCACCTCATGGCAAAAACCTGAAAAAAAGAATTTTTGTTCTACATGAAGATGGCCTAGGCTATAAGAAGATTGCCAAGACCCTAAAACTGATCTGCAGCATGGTGGCCAAGACCATAAAGCGGTTTAACAGGACAGGTTCCACTCAGAACAGGCCTCGCCATGATCAACCAAAGAAATTGAGTGCATGTGCTTAGCGTCATATCCAGAGGTTGTCTTTGGGGGTGTACTCATTTTTGTGAGATACTGTGTGTGTATATACTGTATGTATGTGTGTGTGTGTGTGTATATATATATATATATATATATATATATATATATATATATATATATATAGATAGATGTCTCAGTGCTGCCAGCATTGCTACAGAGGTTGAAGGGGTAGGGGTCAGCCTGTCAGTGCTCAAACCATATGCCACATGCTACATCAAATTGGTCTGCATGGCTGTCATCCCAGAAGAAAGACTCTTCTAAGGATGATGCCAGCAAACAGTTTGCTGAAGACAAGTAGACTAAGGACATGGATTACTGGAGCCATGTCCTGTGGTCTGATGAGACCAAGACAAACTTATTTGGTTCAGATGGTGTCAAGCATGTGTGTCGGCAACCAGGTGAAGAGTACAAAGACAAGTGTGTCTTGCCTACAGCCAAGCATGGTGTTAGGAGGGTCATGGTCTGGGACTGCATGAGTGTTGCCGGCACTGGGGAGCTACAGGTCATTGAGGGAACCATGAATGCCAACATGTACTGTGACATACTGAAGCAGAGCATGATCCCCTCCCTTTGGGGATTGGGCCACAGGGAAGTATTCCAACATAATAACGACCCAAAACACACCTCCAAGACAACCACTATCTTGCTAAAGAAGCTGAGGGTAAAGGTGTTGGACTAGCCAAGCATGTCTCCAGACCTAAACCCTATTAAGCATCTGTGGGGCATCCTCAAATGGAAGGTAGAGAAGCCCAAGGTCTCTAACATCCACCAGCTCCGTGATGTCATCATGGAGGAGTGGAAAAGGACTCCAGTGGCAACCTGTGAAGCTCTGGTGAACTCCATGCCCAAGAGGGTTAAGGCAGTGCTGGAAAATAATGGTGGCCACACAAAATATTGACACGTTGGGCTCAATTTAGACATTTTCACTTAGGGGTGTACTCACATTTGTTGCCAGAGGTTTAGACATGGCTGTGTGTTGAGTTATTTTGAGGGGACAGCAAATGTACACTGTTATACAAGCTGTATACTCACTACTTTACATTGTAGCAAAGTGTCATTTCTTCAGTGTTGTCACATGAAAACATATAATAAAATATTTACAAAAATGTGAGGGGTGTACTCATTTTTGTGAGATACTGTGTGTGTATATACTGTATGTATGTGTGTGTGTGTGTGTATATATATATATATATATATATACAGTATATATATATATATTGGGACATCGACACAATTCTAATCTTTTTGGCTCTATACACCACCACAATGGATTTGAAATGAAACAAACAAGATGTGCTTTAACTGCAGACTTTCAGCTTTAATTTGAGGGTATTTACATCCAAATCAGGTGAAAGGTGTAGGAATTTTAACAGTTTGTATATGTGCCTCCCACTTTCTAAGGGACCAAAAGTAATGGGACAATTGGCTGCTCAGCTGTTCCATGGCCAGGTGTGTGTTATTCCCTCATTATCCCATTTACAAAGAGCATATAAAAGGTCCAGAGTTCATTTCAAGTGTGCTATTTGCATTTAGAAAAATCTGTTGCTGTCAACTGTCAATATGAGATCAAAAGAGCTGTCATTATCAGTGAAGCAAGCCATCATTAGGCTGAAAAAAAAACAAAACAAACCCATCAGAGAGATAGCAAAAACATTAGATGTGGCCAAATCAAGAAGGAAAGGAACTGCTCATGAGCAAAAGCATACCACCTCATCAGTGAAGCATGGTGGTGGTAGTGTCATGGCGTGGGCATGTATGGCTGCCAATGGAACTGGTTCTCTTGTATTTATTGATGATGTGACTGCTGACAAAAGCAGCAGGATGAATTCTGAAGTGTTTCGGGCATTATTATCTGCTCATATTCAGCCAAATGCTTCAGAACTCATTGGATAGCGCTTCACAGTGCAGATGGACAATGAACCGAAGCATACTGCGAAAGCAACCAAAGAGTTTTTTAAGGGAAAGAAGTGGCATTTTATGCAATGACCAAGTCAATCACCTGACCTGAATCCGATTGAGCATGCATTTTACTTGCTGAAGACAAAACTGAAGGGAAAATGTCGCAAGAACAAGCAGGAACTGAAGACAGTTGCAGTAGAGGCCTGGCAGAGCATCACCAGGGATGAAACCCAGTGTCTGGTGATGTCGATGCATTCCAGACTTCAGGCTGTAATTGACTGAAAAGGATTTGCAACCAAGTATTAAAATGTGAAAGTTTGATTTATGATTGGTAATTTGTCCCATTACTTTTGGTCCCTTAAAAAGTGGGAGGCACATATACAATATGTTGTAATTCCTACACCGTTCACCTGATTTGGATGTAAATACCCTCAAATTAAAGCTGAAAGTTTGCAGTTAAAGCACATTGTGTTTGTTTTATTTCAAATCCATTGTGGTTGTGTATAGAGCCAAAAAGTATAGAATTGTGTCAATGTCCTAATATTTATGGACCTGACTGTATATTGTGACGGTATGCGAGGTGAGGTAGTAGATAATCGGTATATTTCACCTTGCATATGTTCTGTAGTAAGAGACTGAACCGGAATCCGGCCGGGCAGGCTAGGTTCCGGTCTGGAGATTGTGGGTCACCTGAGTCCATGCTCAGGTGGACATTAAATGAACAGGAAGAGAGAAGGAATGCTCTGGCCTGAGACTCAGAAGGGAATCTAAGATAGGAGCTCTGTTTGGACTTTAAAAGAAAAGGTTTGCCTTACAATATGTTATGTGGGTGATGGGGACTAGCTCCACACCGTATAGTGAGAAAACTGCTGTATCTTTAGCGCCGGACGGCAAGGATTTACTTTACTGTTTTGTTGTTTTTTTCATATTTGCAAACCTCTGCTAAATAAAGCTGACAACCCACCAGACTTTAAAGAAATGACTTGCATGCTGGCCTTATTTTCCTGGAAAAGGTGATCCCTGTGAGCTAATCTCCCACACGTGGTGGACTCAGCGGGCATATTCTAAAGATGGAGGAAATGTTAAAGGCCCTGCTACAGGCCAATGCAGCTCAGCGGGTAACCAACCGCCAAATTGCAGAGGCCGCTACAGCACAACAGGAGGCTGCTGCAGCACAACAGGCGGCCCAGCAGGAGATGAACCGGCAGTCCGCAGAGGCTCTGCTGGAGTTGAAAAAAGGGTTTGCATCTCCTGTGCCAGCTGAACCAAAATGCAGTGGATGGAAAGCCGCTCACAGCCCTGCTAGACTCTGGAAATGTGGTGACCCTAGTCAGAAATTATTGTGTAAATCCCACAAAACTACACCCCAGTACTATCGGGTCATTTGCATCCATGGGGGACACTCGGAACTACCAGACAGCGGTGGTTGAGGTTGATACCCTTTGGGGCAGTGTGACCCATTCAGTGGGGATGGTGCCTTCACTGCTTCATGAAGCTTTAGTGGGGAGGGATTTCCCCCACTTTTGGAGTTTGTGGGAGAGCCAGGGGAGGCCGGTGGATAGAGCTCCCCCTGCTCCGGAAGCACAGGAACTCTCACCAGACCCTTTTTGCCAAAGAGAAGGAAAGACTGTTGGGGAAATCGAGGGAGCTGGTGATCCTCTTCCTTTCCCTGTCATGGCTGGGGAGCCGGAGGACCTTGAAGCTAGCTCCCAGCCTGAGGGTGAAGAACAGGAGAAAATTTCTTGCCCTGACAATGAGAGTAGCCAGAATGTGGTAGCAGACTTAAAGGTCAGGAGAGAGGATTTCTGTACCGAGCAACTGCGAGATGTCACCCTTCTTAGAGCCAGAGAAAACGTTAGGAAAGTGGGGTGTCTTTCCCCTACATGGCCATTAAAAAAATAGTTTACTGTATCAGGTGGTAAAACATGGAGAGGATGAGGTAGAACAGCTACTGGTTCCCAAACCCTTCCGCAGGGTGATCCTAGACCTGGCCCATGGTCATGTAATGGGGGGACATCTCGGTTTCGAAAAGACCAGGGAGAGAATAACCCAGAGATTTTTCTGGCCCGGGTTGCATGCAGATGTCAAGGAGTACTGTGAATCGTGCCCTGAGTGCCAAATGTCGGTACCGTCGCCCCATTTTCGCAGTCCCTTTGTCCCTCTACCAATCATAGAGGTTCCTTTTGAGAGGACTGGCATGGACTTGGTGGAGCCGGTAGTGAAGTCTGTCTGGGGCCACGGCGCATTCTGGTAATCCTCGACTATGTGACACGCTATCCTGAGGCCATACCCTTGCGTAACACCTCCGCTAAGGCCATCGCCAAAGAGTTTGACTAGGTGGTTAGTCGAGTGGGAATCCCAAAAGAGGTTTTAACCGATCAGGGCAGGGCACCCCATTTATGTCCAGGGTTAGCAAGGAACTGTGTAGATGATATAAAATCTCCCATCTCCGTACCTCTGTCTAACACCCCCAAACAGATGGTTTGGTCAAAAGATTTAATAAAACCTTAAAAAGTATGCTAAAAAAGGTGGTTGACAAAGATGGGAGAAATTGGGATTTTTTGCTCCCATATCTTATGTTTGCCATACGAGAGGTTCCGCAAGCATTCACAGGCTATTCTCCCTTTGAGCTCTTGTATGGTAGACAGGGGGCTGCTGGATGTCGCCAAAGAAACGTGGGAAGGTGAGGCCACCCCATATAGAAGCTTCATAGAGCATATTTCATTGATGCAGGATAGAATCGCTGCTGTCCTGCCCCTGTTGCGAGAACATATGGAGCGAGCCCAGGAGGGTCTATGATCAGGGTGCCAAGGTCCGTGCTTTCAGCCCCAGGGACGGAGTGTTGGTACTGGTTCCCGCGGTCTAAAGTAAGTTCCTAAACAAGTGGCAGGTTCCCTTTGAAGTTATCGAAAGGGTAGGAGAGGTCAACTGTAAAGTCTAACAACCAGGGAAAAGGAAACCACAACAAATGTATCATGTGAATCTCTTAAAGCCCTGGAAGGACAGAGACTTTATTGGCTGCATCTCTGGCCCCAGCAGACCGGATACCGGTGACACCTGACATCCATATAACAGATTCCCTGTCTGTGGCACAACAAAATGACGTTAGGGGGTTTGTGTTAAAAAATTTAGACTTTTTTCTCCCCCTTACCCGGACTGACCAATGTGATCCAGCATGATATAGTGACGGAACCAGAGGTTCGCGTAAATTTAAAGCCATATAGAATTCCAGAGGTCAGGGGAGAGGCAGTCGCGAAGGAAATCAAAAATATGTTAGAGTTGGACGTGATAGAAGGGTCCCACAGTGAGTGGTCGAGCCCCATAGTACTTGTCCCAAAACCTGATGGCACTATCAGGTTTTGTCACGATTTTAGGAAACTCAACAGTGTGTCCAAGTTCGATGCCTATCTGATGCCTCGGGTTGACAAACTCGTTGACAGGTTGGGACAGGCCCGCTACATAACAACCCTAGATTTGACGAAAGGCTATTGGCAAATACCCCTAACTGAATCAGCCAAGAAGAAGACTGCCTTTTCCACTCCTGAGGGCTTGTTTCAATACAAGTGGATGCCTTTCGGTCTGCATGGGGCCCCTGCGACATTCCAGCGAATGATGGACAAAACTTTGAGACCACATCACCCATACGCAACCGCTTATTTGGACGATGTGGTCATCCACAGCCCAGATTGGGACTCGCAACTGCCCTGAGTACAAGCAGTGGTAGATTCTCTTAAGGAAGCATGTCTCACAGCCAACCCAAAAAAGTGTGACATAGGCCTGGAGGAGGCCAAATACCATGGGTACGTTATTGGTCGGGGACTGATCAAGCCTCAGACCAATAAAATTGAGGCAATTCAAAAGTGGCCCCAACTGGTAAACAAAAAACAAGTTTGGGCCTTCCTAGGCATTACGGGGAATTACCGACGGTTTATGCCCAACTTTGCCACCATTGCCGCCCCTCCGACCGACCTAACGAAGGGTAGAGGGTCGGTCATGGTCAAATGGAATCCTGAAGCGTAGGAGGCATTTCAGAAGTTAAAGCAGGCCCTTTGTGTACTACAGGTGCTGGTGACCCTGGACTTCACAAAAGAGTTTGTGGTACAGACAGATGCCTCCGAGGTGGGCCTAGGTGCTGTACTATCCCAGAACCGAGGTGGTGAGGAGCACCCGGTTGTATACCTGAGCCAAAAACGAAACCAGCATGAAAAAACTATGCTACTGTCGAAGTAGTTCCTCGCTATTAAATGGGCTTTGGGCTCCCTGAAGTATTACTTGTTGGTGAGGTAATTTAAGTTGGTCACTGACCATTCTCCCTGAAAGTGGATGTGTGACAACAGGGAGAAAAATGGCCACGTGACAGCCCTTTAAATTTACAGTAGAGCATAGGCCGGGCAAGCTCCAAAACAATGCGGATCCCCTGTATGCTTGGGTCAATTGCTCAATCACAGGCGCTTGAGCAGAGGGGGAGGATATGTGACGGTATGCAAGGTGAGGTAGTAGATAATCGGTATATTTCACCTCACATACGTTCTGTAGTAAGAGACTGAACCGGAATCCGGCCTGGGTTTTTACAGCCTCTGTGACAGGCTAGGTTCCGGTTCGGAGATTGTGGGTCACCTGAGTCAATGCTCAGGTGGACTTTAAATGAACAGGAAGAGAACACAGGAATGCTCTGGCCTGAGACTCAGAAGGGAATCTGAGATAGGAGCTCTGTTTGGACTTTAAAAGAAAAGGTTTGCTTTACCATATGTTTTGCGGGTGATGGGGTCCAGCCCCACACTGTATAGTGAGAAAAACTGCTGTATAGTTTAGCGCCCAGGATGGCAAGGATTTAATTTACTGTTTTGTTGTTTTTTCATATTTGCAAACCTCTGCTAAATAAAGCTGGCAACCCACCAGACTTTAACCACTTAAGCCCCGGAAGATTTTACCCCCTTCCTGACCAGGGCCTATTTTGCGATTCGGCACTGCGTGACTTTAACGGCAATTGCGCGGTCGTAGGATGTAGTACCTAAACAAATTTGATGTCCTTTTTTTCCCACAAACAGAGCTTTCTTTTGGTGATATTTGATTACTTGTGCGATTTTTTTTTTTTTTTTTGATCATGCGCTATAAACAAAAAAAGAGCGTCAATTTTGCAAAAATAGCAATATTTTTTTATATGAAATTCCCCCCCAAAAAAAAGTAAAAATCAAAATTTTTTAACATTTTCGGCCAATTTGTTTTATGCTACATATGTTTGGTAAAAAAAAATCGCAAAAAGCGTATTTTGATTGGTTTGCGCAAAAGTTATCGCGTTTACTAACAAAGGGAAAGATTTTTGTCATTTTTGTTGTTTTTTTTTTTAACGCGTAATGGCGGCGATCTGCGATTTTTTTTTTTTTTTTTTTTTTGCTACATTGCGGCGGACAGATCGGACCCTTGACTGACATTTTTGACACTTTTGGGGTTACCAGTGAAATTACTGCAGTAATCAGTGCTATACATATGCACTGGTACTGCAAAATGACACTGGTAGTGAAGGGGTTAACTTTATTTGAGAGGGAGGGGCTGTGTGTGTCCCTAGGGGCGTGATTCTAACTGTGATTGGCTGTGGCTTGAGCTGTAGAAACCGTGATCAACGATCCTACATAGTAGAACTGTGTGATCACTGTTTCTACACAGGGGAGAATGACAGGCGGCTTGTTTACACTAGCCGCCTGACTTTCTCCCTCTGCACCGGCGGACATCGGGTATACATACTGTATGCAGATGTGACCTACAAGTGCGTTCGATTCTGCGTGCGAGCACGAAAGGACATGGGCGCTTTGATTTTTTTTTTTCTTATAATTTTTTAATTTTTACACTTTCCCTTTTTTTTTATAACTTTTATTTCTATTACAAGGAATTTAAACATCCCTTGTAAAAGGGATAGGTCATTACAGGTCCTCTTTAGGCCCCTTTCACACTTGTGCAACAGATAAGTCACTCGATTTTGCCACGATTTTGACACGACTGACTGGACTTGAAGCAATGCATGTGTAATCTTGAGGTCTATGGACCTCAAGTTGCATCAAAGTGAGACCAAAGTAGTCCCTGCAGTCCCGACTTGAAGTTGCACAGGTATGAATGGTAGTTATTGAAAATCATGGGGTACAACGTGTCATGCAACTTTGCAGTCCCAAGTTGCAAGACAAGTCCCACAAGTGTGAAAGGGGCATTTGGAGAGATATAAGACCCCACATCTCTCCACTAGACTGAAGGAAAAACAAAAACATTCTCAGGTGTTCACAACTGCCGGGGCCAGGCATCATTCAGATATCTCCACTGAAAGCCCAGGACGTCCTATGACGTTCAGAGGTGTGGAAGTGGTTAAAGCACACATAAAAATCCCTAATTTTCGGAGGAAACATACAAAATGAGATTGTGTCGAGTAAACTGACACCATATATGTCAAGCCTTAAAACTGCATGTGCCTGCAAAGCAGTAAAAACCTACAATAGATGAAATAACCCTTAAGCCACGTACACACAATGAGAGTATTGAACGAATGATTGTCTGTTTGTTTTTTTTCATGCTAGTCTCCATATCGAAAACGAAGACGTTATTAACCACTTGCCGCCCGCCCACCGTCAAATGACGGCGGGACGGTGCGGCCATTGTTCTGGGCGGACGTCATATGACGTCCGCCCATTCAAGCAGGGCAAGCGCGCGATCGTGTGAGCGCTGCCCTGCACTGCCGGTGTCGGCGTGTCCCCGGGACACAGCCCGTCACCGGCAGGGGGGAAACAGTCAATGGGCGTGGCTGCTTCCCACGTGATCGGCTGTGTTCCAATGACACAGCCGATCACAATAGAGGAGCCCGGAAGAAGACCGCGCATGCGCGATCGGGAGCGCGCAGCGCGGTCATGTCGGTGGCTCTGTGTTCCCTAGGAACACAGCTAGTCACCGGCAGTAGTAAACAGTCACTGACAGTGACTGTTTACTATGTGATCGGCTGTGAATCCATTCACAGCCGATCACAAAATGTAAACACAGAGCAGTAACTCACTGTTACTAGCTCTTCTCCCCTCATACAGTTTCCAGTATGAGGGGAGAAGAGCTAGAAATAGTGAGTTACTGCTCTGTATACCTGTCACAATGTAAAAGCACAGAAATAAATGTCCCCACACAGTCCTCAGCCCCCCCAATTGCACCTGTCACCCAACAGTCACCTCATCAGTGCCCAGAAATTGACACCCATAACATTCACATGTGAACGTAGTGATCGCGGGCAGAATCACCGCGATTCTGCCCGCAATCCGGAAATCATTGCAAATCGCGGGACGCCTGTGCGTTGCCCGTGATTTGCAATAGCACCCCAAACGCTGTGCGATGTTGCCGCGGTTTCCGCCTGCCGAATCGCAGTAACATCGTGCAAACAACGCATGACGCCCAAAAAAGGTACAAGAGCTCTTTGGGGCGTCATGCGTTGTTTGCGTGATATTACCTCAATTCGGCAGGGGAAATCGCAGCAACATCGCACAGCATTTGGGGTGCTATTGCAAATCACGGGCAACGCACAGGCGCCCCGTGATTTGCAATGATTTCCGGAATGCGGGCAGAATCGCTGGGATTCTGCCCGCGATTGCTACGCTCACATGTGGACATAGCCTAAAGTTCACCGGTCACCAGAGACTGCCATCAGTACTGCCGTGCACCATCGCCCGTCACCTGTCACCCATCGGTGACCATCACCCGTCACCTGTCACCCCATCAATCACCGTCACCTGTCACCCCATCAGTCATCGTCACCTGTCACCCAATCAATCATCGTCACTTGTCACCCCATCAGTGATCGTCACTTGTCACCCCATCAATCATTGTCACTTGTCACCCCATCAGTGATCGTCATCTGTCACCCCATCAATCATCGTCACCTGGCTGTCACCCGATCAGTGATCGTCACCTGTCACCCCATCAATCACCGTCACCTGTCACCCCATCAGTCATCGTTACCTGTCACCCCATCAGTCATCGTTACCTGTCACCCCATCAGTCATCGTTACCTGTCACCCCATCAGTCATCGTCATCTGTCACCCCATTGGTCATTGTCATCTGTCACCCCATCAGTCATCGTCACCTGTCACCCCACCACTCATCGTCATCTGTCAACCCATCAGTCATCGTCATCTGACACCCCATCAGTGACCGTCACCTGCCACCTATCAGTTACCTGCCACCCATCAGTGATCATCCGCAGTCAACCGTCACCCGTCACACAGCCCATCACAGCCAGGATGTACAGCAGCGAGGAGGCCCTTCAGGTCCTCTCCATGACTGATGAGAGCACCGGGGAGCTCTCATCAGTATCCGAATCAAATCCCGAATCTGATTTGGAATTTGAAATCGCTAATAGTAGCGGATTGGAGATGGACTCGGACTATTCCTGTACACTTTACTTTATACAATGTATTTTGGGGTGCAATTTTTGCTATATACATGCAACAACTTACTGACCGCCTAACGACTATATACGTCGGCCATTAAAAGCTAAATACTGGGGTTATGGCAGCAGATAGCTACTATAACCCCGGTATTTTTTTAAACGGCGAGCGGGTGGTCCCAGTGAATTACCCTTACGGTGCAGAGGAAGAGGTGCCCCCCCCCTCCCGCCGCGTCCCAGACGTTTTCCCAGCTTACCGGACCCGCCGCAGCGGGGAAAACTATCTGGTCCCGGATCCTCAGAGACAGGAAGTCGAGTGAGGGCAAGATGGCCCTCACTCGTCTCTATGGTCTTGGAGGACCGGAGCTATGTCAAAAGTCGTTGCCTAGCAACCGGTTTAAAGAGCCGCTTTTTTTTTTTTTTTTTTTCTTTTTCAACAATTTTTTTTTTTCCTTTTTTAGTGTAGTTGTGAGGTCTGAGGTCTTTTTGACGACCACTGCCTTGCTAAAGAAGCTGAGGGTAAAGGTGATAGACTGGCCAAGCATGTCTCCAGACAGAAACCGTATTGAGTATCTGTGGGGCATCCTCAAAGGGATGGTGGAAGAGTGCTCCAGTGGCAACCTATGAAGCTCTGGTGAACTCCATGCCCAAGAGGGTTAAGGCAGTGCTTGAAAGTAAGGGTGGACACACAAAATATTTACACTTTGGGCCCAATTTGGGCATTTTATCTTACGGGTGTACTCACTTTTGTTGCCAGCAGTTTAGACATTAATGGCTGTGTGTTGAGTTTTTTTTAGGGGACTGCAAATGTACACTGTTATACAAGCTGTACACTCACTACTTTACATTATAGCAAAGTGTAATTTCTTCAGTGTTGTCACATGAAAAGGTATAATAAAATATTTACAAAAATGTGGGGGGGTGTACTCGCTTTTGTGAGATACTATATACACTATATGTGTGTGTATGTATATAAATATATATATATATATATATATATATTGTAAGGGATTAGCTCGGTGGTAGGCGTATGGGTGACCCCTTTGGGGGTGCGTTTTCACAGAGATAGCCGATTAGAGGTTGAAAAACAAGACTGATTTATTCATGCAATTTACTTAACACAATTGCAAGCATCAAAACAGCCAAAATAAAATAAAAGACAAAATAAATCCTTGCCTCTGTGGGCGGCTACCTTCTCACAGCTGGAACCTACCTAAGAAGTCTTTCCAACCTACTGTTGGGCCGACACTGCTGATCCTACAGCAGACACTCAAATGTCCATTTGTTTGCTTTTCACACAGCACAAACATTGTCCATTGAACATGTCCCTTTACTCTTCACACTCTTCACATGGAACACTTCTCTGCACACTCTTCACATGGAACACTTTGTCTTCTCACCTTTGAGACGTCTTCACTCGTGGTTACCCTCCTTAGCTTCACATCGCTTTAGGGGGTCTTCTCCCATGCTCACCAGCTTGTCGGGAGGCACACATCCGACTGTCCCCCTCTCCCAGCCCACACGGCGACAGGCGGCAGCAGTCCTTCTCCCATGCCCACACGGCGTCGGGAGGTACACGTATGTCTGTCCTCCTCTTCCCAGCTCACACAGCGACAGGAGGCAGCACTCAATAGATTTTCTCTGGACAAATTATAGAGGCCTTGATCTCCTCATTCTGAACAGCTGAATGGTTTTCAACTTCCTGCTGGCTCTTTTTGCAGCCAACACCCTATAGTATCAGTGAACTTTTCAAAGCAGGTGGGAATGTGTCTCCTCTCAGTGACTACATTCCCAGATTTACCTGACTTCCTGTCACATACCCCCCCCTCTTGTTTCAACCCTAGGGTTGGGACACATATTTCCAGGCACGCATGTGTCAGGCACTGCTGACTCACTGATAAGCCTCCTATTATCCTCAAGCTTCCGGATGAAACTGTTTCTGTCATCTTCACTGACAGATTTCTCATAAATGCCACACAGTTTGTCTCTCATCTCATATACACATTCTTCAACTGCATTTTTGGCATAATTTTGCTCCTTCTCGTTTCTGTCATCTTCATTGACAGCTTTCTCATAAATGTCAGACAGCTTGTCCCTCATAACCGTCTGTCCAATCCACCATGGAGGACCGTGATCCATAGGCAACTCAATTGGGCTAGTCTTAATGTCTTCAACATTCTTAAGACGCCTCTCTCTGCAATCCATAAATGTTTTCCACAAAACTTTGAGAACCTTTGCTTCACTAAGCTTTGTTCCAAGTAGGGACTCTTGACATCCCTCTGTGACTTGAGTTGCCTCTCCATACAGCTGTACACAATCATTGACTTTTTGTTGTAAAAGGGAATGATCTTCCTTCTTGAGCTTTGCTTGCTCTAAGATGCTGTGCAGAGGATTTTCCAATTGAGACAACAGGCTGTCACACATTTCTTCAAAGTGACCCCTGTTCCTTTTCCCAGAGATATCAATATCATTCAAACATTTCATATTCATAGGCAGATCTGAAGCATTTGCACTCATCAACTTCTTAAACTTTTCGCCCTCCTGAGCGAGTCGCAGTAAAGGCCTACTATTTGATTTGATATTCAGTTTATATTTCTTGCCAAACTCTTCACAGAAGTAGTCAACCAGAACATCATCAACTTTCCTTACACCAACATAGGGGTTAAAGGCAACAACACAGTTGAACCCAGCGATCTGGGTGGTATCCATTATAGACCTCCTCTCTGCATCAGTGAAGAAGCATGGAACTGCAACACATTCTTTTACAGGTTTCTTCAATGCACTTTCTGCTGAACTATTTGACCGCTCAAGGTCACCTAGTTCTTTTTCTCTATCTGAATTCCACATGGAATGCATCTCAAGATCACGATCAAACTTCTGCCACCCGTCTTTCACCAGTTCCATTTTGGAAACACTCCCTGAAAGGCACTTATTCATTTGCTTCACGTTTTCACCAACAGCCTTAGTTTTCTCCACTAGGTGGCGTTTGCTTTTTTCTCCCAGATTTATATCACTTGCTTTAGTTTTCTCCGCTTTAGTTTTCTCCACTAGGTTTTCAGCCTGAACTGAGAAATCATCACATTTCTTACACAACTCTTTTGTTTGCTGAAGCTCTAATGATACATTTTCCAATGCTTGAAGTTTTTGAAGGAACGGTTTATTCCAAAGGGGTGATTCAAGCCACGTGTCATCACATTTCTGAGGCTCACTCAGGACAGACCCCAAAACACTGATCCTTTTAAAAACTGCATCAGGCACACTATCCCCTCTTTGGGACAGATCCTCTGTTGCCTGGAATTCCTCTTCCAGTTCCTGCAACGGAATATTCATCTCTTCTACTTGCTGTTCTAAGGCTCGCTTAGACTTTTCTAGCTCCTGAACGCTTTTCACAACATCATCCTTGGAGCTGACCAATTCTTCCATTTCTGTACGCAGCTGTTTGTTAACACTTTCTAGTTCAGCCTTACACTCTAGAGCTTCCTCCAAAGAGCGAGCCAAGAACAGGGCTTTGCTCTCGTTATCACGCACCTCCGTTTCTGCACGTGCGCGTTCTTCTGCATATTTTGCAGACACAGTCTTCTCTTCACCAAGCATCTGATCAAACTTCTTTTTCACATCTTCAACACACTGTAATGAACCAACGCTTTCTTCCATGCGTTTTTTCATATCCGCTATCTGAGCTTGCAATGTTGCGACTTGCTCTGATAGGTTTTTCTTTGCTTCCGCCTCCTCTTTTAATTGTTCCAGGAAGCCATTTTTCTCATCTTCCATTTGTTTGAGCTTTGTGCTAAAACTCAGCCTTTGACACCTCTCTTCCTGTAAGAGTTCCTGCGTGTCTTGCAGCTGCGATTCCAAGATAGAAAAATCTTCCGCAATTTCTCTAGATTTTCTGTCTGCTTGAGAAAGCCGATTTGTAACATTGTCCAACTCAACCTGCAGTCGGTTTGCCTTCTCTGACAGCTTAGCACACAATCGGTCACCTTCTGACACCTTGACTTGCGATTCCAGAAGCTGTGCCTCTACTTTTTCCCTCTTATGTTCACAATCTCCTTTTCCCTGCATAAGAGCCTTCACCTCATTGGCTAGTTTCTGGGAATGAGACTGTAATTCTGCCACACAGGCTTCTTTCTCCTTTAACTGCTGCTGGAAACGTTGGGCTTCACCTTTCCAACTTTCACAGTCTGCACGTAATTCATCTACCACATTGCTCAAAGTGGTGAGCTCATACACAGTACTCAGTAATTTAGCCTCTCTTTCACTTTTCTCGTTGTCGCTGAGAGACAATGTCGTTTTCAGAGCGACATTCTGTTCCTGCGACTCCTGCAGGTCTATTTTTGTAACTTCCAAACACTGAAGACTTTTTTCCAGCTGATTACGCAACTCCAACATTTCACACATACTTTGCTTCTGCAAAGTCTGAATTTCAATTTCCTTTTCCATGAGGATGGTATCTTTCTCCTTTATAGTGTCTTGACATTTTTGCAACTCGACCAAAAGAAGAGCAGTGGATTCTTCCCACTGTAACACATGAGACTTGAGTAGTTCATTCATTTCCTGCAAGTTTCTATGCTCCATTTTAAGCAATTCCAAGGCTTGTTCCTTTTCTTCCATTTTCCGTTGCAAGGCATCCAATTCAGCCCTGCACACATACTCGGTTTCTTCCAAACCGATGGCCTCCATTGGCTGCTGGCGTCTCTGTTTCCAGCCTGCCATGCTCTCTTGGTGAGCCTTTTGCTGAGCTGCAAAGCTCCGCTGAAAATCCGCATTTGCCTGCTGTTGAGCTGCATTTGCTTGCTGTTGAGCTGCATTTGATATAATCAGATGTTTCAACATCTCCTCCATTTTGAGTTTACTTTTCATCTGAGCACACTGCGTCTCCATAGCAGTTTCATCAGTGTTGCTAGGGACAACAACCTTCCTCTTTAGTAGACTCTCTTTAGGCATGGATGGGGCTGGTTCAGACGGCAACATCCCCTCCATCCATAGAATCCGGTCTCTCATTTCATCTATCTTTGCATTTTTCAGGCGTTTGGACCGCCCCATCTTCAATAACTCCACAAACAAATTTTTCACAGTCCAGCAAACAATTTTCAGACCACTGTCTCTTCAACACATGTAGTTTTTCTCTCTCTTGCAGGATCTCTTTTCCTGCGCACACAGTTTGTGCAGTCACTTGCACCAGACACAACAAAGTTCATCAAAAAATTTTGAGACCCCTGTCTCTTTAAAACACTTTTTTTTTTTTTTTTTTCTGTCAGGATCTTCTCTCCTGCACACATAGATTGTGCAATCTCATGCACCAGATAAAGTTCATCAAACATTTGCACTTCCTTGCAGGGATCTCTGCTTATGCCCACTGCATACCTCCACCATATGTAAGGGATTAGCTCGGTGGTAGGCGTATGGGTGACCCCTTTGGGGGTGCGTTTTCACAGAGATAGCCGATTAGAGGTTGAAAAACAAGACTGATTTATTCATGCAATTTACTTAACACAATTGCAAGCATCAAAACAGCCAAAATAAAATAAAAGACAAAATAAATCCTTGCCTCTGTGGGCGGCTACCTTCTCACAGCTGGAACCTACCTAAGAAGTCTTTCCAACCTACTGTTGGGCCGACACTGCTGATCCTACAGCAGACACTCAAATGTCCATTTGTTTGCTTTTCACACAGCACAAACATTGTCCATTGAACATGTCCCTTTACTCTTCACACTCTTCACATGGAACACTTCTCTGCACACTCTTCACATGGAACACTTTGTCTTCTCACCTTTGAGACGTCTTCACTCGTGGTTACCCTCCTTAGCTTCACATCGCTTTAGGGGGTCTTCTCCCATGCTCACCAGCTTGTCGGGAGGCACACATCCGACTGTCCCCCTCTCCCAGCCCACACGGCGACAGGCGGCAGCAGTCCTTCTCCCATGCCCACACGGCGTCGGGAGGTACACGTATGTCTGTCCTCCTCTTCCCAGCTCACACAGCGACAGGAGGCAGCACTCAATAGATTTTCTCTGGACAAATTATAGAGGCCTTGATCTCCTCATTCTGAACAGCTGAATGGTTTTCAACTTCCTGCTGGCTCTTTTTGCAGCCAACACCCTATAGTATCAGTGAACTTTTCAAAGCAGGTGGGAATGTGTCTCCTCTCAGTGACTACATTCCCAGATTTACCTGACTTCCTGTCACAATATATACACACACACACACACACACACACACACACACACACACACACACACACACACACAGAGACACTCTTTTAAATAAATGTCAACAAACATTTTAAAAATTTATTAAAACATTGATGTTTTCAGCAGGGCAGTGGACGGCCTCAATAGAGCAGTGGACAGTGGTGGTAGAGCAGTGGACAGCGGCAGTAGAGCAGTGGACGGTGTCAGGAGTAGGGACGATCGAACGGTTCGGGTCGACCATCGGTTCGACCCGAACATTGGCTGTTCGAGGTTCGGCCGAATTTAGAACTTTTTGCGCAAAAAGTTCGGAATTCGGCAACCAGAACCGACCAAAATGCAATGGGACAGGAAATGGGCTTTAAAAGCCCATGATTGGACCAGAACCATTAGCAAAAGCCAATTGAGGGGGCAGGAGAATGCTAGGAATGTGATTGGAGTGACTAGGGGGTCCATAGGCCAATCATTAGTGAATACGCCCCCCAGTATATAAGATAGCCCCCGCCAAATTCCTAGCATTGATATACAGGGACATGGAAGAGAGTGGAAGCAGTTCGTGGACTTCTGCTACAAAGTGTCATTTAGCATTTATTAGTGTGAGGAAAGGGATATCTAGAGTAGTTAGGGTGCTCTTTTACACTTTAGTTAGCTTTAATAATTTCGTTTCTGTAGGGAAAGTGTTAAGTGCCAGGGTGAATGTAGTGTAGTGTAGGGTGAACTGACAGTGACTGCTATGGCAGGGGGACCAAACCCTTCCATATCAGGGTGACCGCTATAGAGAAAAGCTAGTTTCTCTGAAGTCACTTTTGCTGCAGTAATATGGCTTCGCCCCTGTCAGCTTGCTTTTTGGCTGCAGGCGTCTATAGGGATTTTTTGAGCACATGTATGGAGTCAGGCATGACATCTGAACATGTGTATAGGGGGTATATATACACACCCATGTATATATATATACACCTGCACATATATACGTGTGAAAGGAGCAGAAAACACTACTTGCGCTAATGAAATAATTAGACATATATAGGTGTGATAGGAGCGTAACTATATTGGTGTTAAGTGTAAAATACATATAAGTATGTGTGTATATTTACCACTATACACAAGTTCAGATGTTTTGCCTGCCTCCAAAGAACCCAAAAAATGCCCAAAAAAACGCTAGCGCCAAAAAAAAAAACGACCAGGTGTGTTGTTGCAGGCATTTTTTTGGGGTTTTTGGAGGCAGGCAAAACATCTGAACTTGTGAATATGGGTATATATACACACATACTTGTATGTATATATACACCTAGACATATATAGGTGTGATAGTAGCAGAAATATATGCTTGCGCTAATGAAATCATTTACACTAATATGGGTCCACTCCTATAACACCTATATATGTCTAGGTGTAAAATACATATAAGTATGTGTGTATATATACCACTATACACAAGTTCAGATGTTTTGCCTGCCTCCAAAAACCCCAAAAAAATGCCTGCAACAACACAACTGGGCGCTTTTTTTGGCGCTAGCTTTTTTTTGTGCATTGTTTCTTAATTTTTTTTTTTTTTAATTATTTCAATAATTGGTTCTCTATCAAAAATGACAATTTTTAAGAACTTTTTTTGTGTGATTAAAAGTCCCTGGGGTATGACCCAGAACCCTAGGCACTTTTTAGGGGCATTTAATGGGTTTTAGGGCTTCAAAATTGTGTTTTTTGATTACCGAAGTTCGGGTCCCATTGATTTCAACGGTGTTCTGAAATCTGGGCCGAACTTTTGGGAGGTTCGGGTGTTCTGGTCGAACCGAACTTTTCAAAAGTTCGATCATCCCTAGTCAGGAGGACAGTGGATAGTATCACTCAGTAGAGCAATAGACATGTCAGTAGGGCAGAGGTTGGTGTTATTAGGACAGTGAATGGTGTCAGGATATCCCAAATTTGGAAAAATGGAAATGATGAGGTTGTGGTGAGTAGATAACAATCAAGTCAAGCCTCTACACTGAGCAAGCCCATGAAATGGGGAAAAACTGTGGTACCCAAAATTGTACATAGGTGACATTTTAAAAGCTCTTACAGCTCATCAGTTTAGTGCTAACCGTGAATTATGGTGCTAGAATTATTGTTCTCACTCCGACGTTAACGATAATATCTCATATGGAAATGTAAATCGCTGTTTACATACACGTGCCTGCCCTTGCACGCTTGCATTTACATTTGTGCAAAGGGAGGGGGGGAGGTTTGCGTTTTACATTTTTTTTAACACTTTTCCCTCATTTAGCTTTACTGGTATCACAAAGGGGCTAATAAGTCCCCTATGTAATAGAATGGGCAAGTGACAGATTTTTCTTTTGGACCCTAATGTCTCCCATGCTTTCCATTGCAGCTAATCAAGCACACATCATACTTAATTAGCTGCTTCCTAGCCACAGCAGCCAGGAAATGACAGCTCTGAACCTTGATGCTTGTCACTTTAGGGTTGATTAGTAGCAGAGGGGACTTAGGCACAGATGTTCCTGAGCTCCTTCTGCTTTGTATCCTGAGGCTTAACTTAAAGCAGTATTAAACCCAAAATACAACATTTATTATATTGCAGATTACCAATGACATGGCTGCATTAATTTTCTTTTTTTTGGCTTTCATTCCTTTATGTTCACTTAGTGATTCGGCAAGTACGTTTTTTTTTTTTTATTTTCTACAGAACAAGCTATCCTGCAAATGTAGAAGTTAGAGGTTTGAGAAACATTTAACACTGACAGGGGTCCTTACAATGATCAACATTTATGTAAAACTATTTATCCCAAAAGGAACAAACCTATTGATGTAACTGCTTGTAAAGTGTTATCTGGAGCTTCACTTCAAACTGTTAGTGTATCTAAGGCCCCATTCACATCCAACGATTTGGGATCGCAGGCACTGCCAATTGAACTGCAACGCTGGCAAAATGCTGTGGTTTGCTGGGTGTCCAGTGCACCCCTGTGCCTCTAAAGAGGGGTGGGCTCCTTCCAGGCTCACCTGCCCTCTGGCTATCCATTATAATGCATGTGCTTCTACTATGGAGTCTCTCAAATTTAGAGTTAGGACTACAGAAAATACTGGGGTGCCTTAGGCCCCTTTCACACATGCGGACCGTTCAGATCTGCTTGTCAGTTTTTCAGGCGGATCTGAAGGGATGCCCCATGCATCTCTAGGGGGCATCGGATGTCAACGGAGACATGTCCGCTGACATCGAATCCGATCCTGTGCGTCCCCTATTTTCCAACCGTTCTCATCCAGACAGTGGGGACCTGACAGCTCCATCTCCGCACACAGAGCGGAGACGGAGCTGCCATCCACCTGTTCAGCGGTGGGTCGGCGAATCGATCCCCCGCTGAGAAAAACTGAGTCCGCCGACGGAGAGGACAGTCTGAAAGGGGCCTTAACAGGGCTCTGTAGCTTACGCATTTATTTGCGAATGTGTGCAAACTAAACCCCTGTTTATAACTCTGGTTGGCTGGTCGGTAAGTTGTGCTTGGAATTTTTCTTTGGTTTTGTTTTGCAGGCGTTGCCTTTCCATGTGCTCCTTGCTGCAAAGGGCAGTTATAGGTGAGGGCAGTGGCCATTTGTTTACACAAGGTTGTGTGCCATTCATTTTTTAATGGCACCTAAAACATGGAGTGGTTTTTCCACGATTGTCGCAAAATGTATCAAATGGCAATCACAACAAATTGCATTGGGCAAAGCTTATCATACAGAGATGAGCAGGAGTTTCCTTTGGGCAACAAGCTTAGTGCGATAAATCGCACGGCAATCTCTGCAAAACCGTACACAATTTTTGTGCCATTAAAAGTGAATGGCTAACAAACATGCATGCTGTATTTTGCCAGCGTTAGTGCAATTTGGAATCGCAGACAGAATTGAAGAGATTCCGCCCACGATCCCAAATCACTAGATGAGAACGGGGCCTAAATCACCTGTTCACTCTGTTTAGGCTGATTGAGCATAGGGGTTTTACAGCTCACAGAAGAGATCAGGGAATAGACGTCTAGCCGATTCCGGACTACCATGTTTAAGTATACAGATTATCTTTTGTTTGTTAAAATCGTCCCTGTGCTCCTTTAATGCTGGACTCAGGTGCAGGAACTGGAAGATTGGCATTGTGGGAACTGTAGTCTTTTGCAGAGTGCTGATCATGTGCCTGGATTGCTCAGGAAACTACCTTCCCAGGAGGCCAAGAGAGAGTGAAGCCGGAGTGTGGGAGACCGCATCACCTGTTCCACAGGGCCATCACAGACGGACATCAGAAGTTGGTGAGAGGGTGCCTGTTCTTGGTCCAGACCGCAAGTATACACTTCATCTTTACACTAAACACAAACATTGAAGCAGATATCGGATCCTTTAGGATTACAATTTATCATCTTGATCCCTTTTGTTATATTAAGCCACAGTGGAATTGCCTTATATGAGCTCCAACTGCCGGTGAAGAACATAGCAAGGCCTTGCTAAGGGGAGGGACATTGTTGCTCTTAAAGGGGACATGTTCCAGTTTCTATTGCCATATCTTTAATTAGAATACTGATGGTATAGATTCGCTTAAAGTTCCTCTTTAACTCAAGTACTGCTTTACTATAATAGGGAATATCTATATACTTTCAGAATATAGAAGATTGTGTTTAACACTGTTCCTTGATATTATAACACTCTGTTTATCTGTTGTTTTGGTGTCGATCTTGCTGAACTCTGATAGTTTATGTGGGGTTTAGCTTACTGACATTATTTCACTTGCTTATTATTAGTAAAAGTTTAAACCAATTTATACTGTGTTAATGTGCTCCTTAAAGGTGTATACACTATGTCTGAACCTAGCGTGTCAGGTGGGCTAGACGGTTTACAGGGTCACGGTAGCGCTGAAGAACACCCATTAACCAGCAACTCTCAAGGGGGTAGTGCTACAGACGTTTGCCGATTTCCTGCTGCTCTCCCTCCTAACACCCACCAAGGAGGTCCTGAGCATCCAGGAGAGACAGGTAAGCTGGGAATAAATGGCAGAGGTTCAGGTGGGGGCACACTGATCCCTCCTGCTACAGCAGTTACAGTCAGGTCCATAAATATTGGGACATCGACACAATTCTAATCTTTTTGGCTCTATACACCACCACGATGGATTTGAAATGAAACAAACAAGATGTGCTTTAACTGCAGACTTTCAGCTTTAATTTGAGGGTATTTACATCCAAATCAGGTGAACGGTGTAGGAATTACAACAGTTTGTATATGTGCCTCCCACTTTTTAAGGTACCAAAAAGAAATGGGACAGATTAACAATCATAAATCAAAAAAATAAAAATAAAAAAGAAATTAAATCAGCGCTAGACTCTGAATGAGGGGGACCACCTCCTCTATCTTCAGTACACAATGTCGGATGGTCACCAATAGCTAACGGTGAATAGGTGATAGGTGAATAAATATAAATATATAGGTGAATCACAAAAAATGGTGGAAAAAAATATATACATAAGAAGTAAAAAACTTAAATGCAATATATTCAAATGAATATCAAGTGGTGAATGATCTTCTGAGTCCTGATCTAAATGCTGATATAGCTCACAAGTGACTCACAGTGGATAATGAAAAAAGCAATAAGCAATATATAAATGTGCAAAATACAATATATGGTAGTGCTAAAGTGAATAATGCAAAAAAGTGCAGCAGTGCCCAATTAAAAGTGCTAGAAAATGTCCACGAAATCACTTCTTAAATAGATGACAGTCCCATATAATGATTAAAGTGCCAAGTGCCAACAAGTGGTGGTCTCTTCTAGTGCAATCTAAAGGTGAGGTTACAATTCCAAATACAATATGGTGAGTGTGTCACGGTGAGCTCACAAATCCAACACCGGGTGCAGTGGCCGCTCACCTCCACAACACTCAAAAAGAGCGTTTAGATCTATGTCTCCAGGTTCCTCTCCTCAATCTTCCGATATGTATATCCTATCCTCCTGCTGTTATGGATCAGGTGGTTTTAACTCGGTCCACGCAGACAGTACTTAATCCCTGTGTCTAGTGCTCAAACAAGAGAGACTCTCATGGTGCAGTATGCCGGGTATACTTTATTAATGCCCAAGTACAAACTACTTACAGTTAGGAAGATATAAAAGTGCAGACAGTCTCCTAGTGCAACCGCTGATGCGGTGAGATCCGAAGCTTCCGGTCTCGGCCGACGACCGGAAGTGACGTCAACGCGGCTTGTCTCTGACGCGTTGCGCTACGAACACCCGTAGCTTTCTCAAAGGGGAAAAGATCATAAATCAAACTTTCACCTTTTATTACTTGGTTGCAGTCAATTACAGCCTGAAGTCTGGAATGCATAGACATCACCAGGCGCTGGGTTTCATCCCTGGTGATGCTCTGCCAGGCCTCTACTGCAACTGTCTTCAGTTCCTGATTGTTTTGGGGCATTTTCCCTTCAGTTTTGTCTTCAGCAAGTGAAATGCTAGCTCAATCAGATTCAGGCCAGGTGATTGACTTAACCATCGCATAACATTCCACTTCTTTCCCTTAAAAAACGTAAAATTAGTTCTGAGCATTGGGCTGAATATGAGCAAATAATATTGCCCGAAACACTTCAGAATTCATCCTGCTGCTTTTGTCAGCAGTCACATAATCAATAAATACAAGAGAACCAGTTCCATTGGCAGCCATACATGCCCACGCCATGACACTACCACCACCAAGCTTAACTGATGAGGTGGTATGCTTTGGATCATGAGCATTTCCTTTCCTTCTCCATACTCTTCTCTTTCCATCACTCTGGTACAAGTTGATCTTGGTCTCATCTGTCCATAGGATGTTGTTCCAGAACTGTGAAGGCTTTTTTAGATGTTGTTTGGCAAACTCTAATCTGGCCTTCCTGTTTTTGAGGCTCACCAATGGTTTACATCTTGTGGTGAACCCTCTGTATTCACTCTGGTGAAGTCTTCTCTTGATTGTTGACTTTGACACACATACACCTACCTCCTGGAGAGTGTTCTTGATCTGGCCAACTGTTGTGAA
Organism: Pelophylax lessonae; assembly: GCF_965119305.1. Lineage (NCBI taxonomy): Eukaryota > Metazoa > Chordata > Amphibia > Anura > Ranidae > Pelophylax > Pelophylax lessonae. Next base: position 115,648,694 of record NC_138778.1, read on the forward strand.
GGGTATTTTCTTCACCAGGGAGAGAATTCTTCAGCCATCCACCACCGTTGTTTTCCGTGGTCTTCCAGGTCTTTTGGTGTTGCTGAGCTCACCGGTGCGTTCTTTCTTTTTAAGGATGTTCCAAACGGTTGATTTGGCCACACCTAATGTTTTTGCTATCTCTCTGATGGGTTTGTTTTTGTTTTTTCAGCCTAATGATGGCTTGCTTCACTGATAGTGACATCTCTTTGGATCTCCTATTGAGAGTTGACAGCAACAGATTCCAAATGCAAATAGCACACTTAATGAACTCTGGACCTTTTATCTGCTCCTTGTAAATGGGATAATGAGGGAATAACACACACCTGGCCATGGAACAGCTGAACAGCCAATTGTACCATTACTTTTGGGCCCTTAAAAAGTGGGAGGCACATATACAATCTGTTGTAATTCCTACACCTTTCGCCTGATTTGGATGTAAATACCCTCAAATTAAAGCTGAAAGTCTGCACTTAAAGCACATATTGTTTGTTTCATTTCAAATCCACTGTGGTGGTGTATAGAGCCAAAAAGATTAGAATTGTGATGATGTCCCAATATTTTTTTTTTTTTTCACAAAATGTCCCAATATTGTAGGAATGAAAAATAAATAAATAAACAACCAAAACAAATATACACCCAAAAAGGGTTAGGGGAGCTTTGGGTCCCTGGCTTATTTTTATGGGCTGCCCTCCAAACATGATAGTAGCATCTCCTTACCTTTTTGACCCATGGAACCAATAACTACTACGGTTTACCTCTAAAAATTTAACAAACAATGACAACTACTGTACACTGTTCTAAGTCATCAACAAATCCTTTGTATAAACTTCAACAACATATTTTGTACATATTATATAACAACAATATAGCATAACAATCGAACAGAGCAAAACTCTGCACTAACCTATACCAGTCAGCAGAGCATTTTACACCAACTCACAATATCAGGCTCAAAGTGTAGGAGTAGGAATGTCTTCTTGTGCCCAATGTAAGGCTGGCTCAGCCAATCAAATTATTAGATGGAGGTGGAAAAGTAGTTGCTAGAGACACACATATGCCTTTTTTTTAAACTTGAAGCCATTTCATTACATAAACTGTCAGGAATACCCAGCAACCAGACAGCTGCGCGGGGGCACGCGCAGACATGACTCCGGAGCTAGCCATCAGAATGGGCATAGGCGTACAAATGTGCGCATGTGCAGGAATATTCGCCAGAGGCGCACACACGCCATGTGTGCACACATGAAGTTTCTTGGTGCCAGCACCTTTGCTTTGGTGGTATAGTGGTGAGCATAGCTTCCTTCTTAACATTTGACCCGGGTTCGATTCCCGGCCTTCTCCTCAAAGTATTTTAAAACAACTAGTGTCTACATACGAATCTGGGAAAAAAAGAAAAATGATTACAAGTAGGTTGTATAGAATTATATGGAAGTCAAGTAGGACTTATTTGAAGTTAGCAATATTAAAAAGGAAATCGAGGGGTTGGAGGGAAAATTTTATATTATCTGCTATTTTGTTTCTTTTTAAGTATTTTGTAATATTAAAAAGGAAAATAATCTAATAAGCGCTAGTACCAAAATGTAATAGGCAGCGAGCACAAAATAACTAATAAACAAGTTATAAAAGTTGCTTGGAGCAATATCCTCTGATGATGTCTATGTGGACGATACACGTCAGGAGCTCGCAATAGAACCTTCATCCATATATTTATTGCCTGTTACCATGCGAACATTGTAAGTGCAAGTCTTTTTTTATTAAAAGTATCTTTTAGCAATATTACGCTATGTGCACTCTTTTTTCTGGCTTTCATGCAACCTGGCTATGAGAGATTTCCATCCCTCTCCACACCACTTCATGAGCCGAAAATTACATCCATGGTCGTATTCATAGGAGGAATCTGGATCATCTTTAAAAGCCCATTTGGTCTGCTTGCTATATGGCAATACAGACCCATTGGATCTGGTGAGCGCCTAATTCATTTGTTTATCTGGTGATGGGACACTTCTTCTCACTATAAGATATCATTGTGTTCACCGCCAAGATACATCGCATTTGTGGGACTTCTTCTTTTTGATTTAGCTTGTATGATTTTTGACATGGGACTTATCTGAACTATCAAGTGATTTCTTTTTACCATGTTATCACAAAGTTGGTATTGTCATGTTAATACCTCTTTTTAATTGTTTAGCGCTGCGCTTATTTTCCTATTTTGTAATATTGACTGAAGTTAAATAAATAATAAAAATTGTAAATAAAAAAAAAAAGTAAAAAAGAGGTTTGGGGTGCACCCGCGCTATGGATAGCAACACAAGCACTGAATCAACAGTTTTAAATGCAGAATGTGGGGATCAGATGGTTATGCTGCCTCCAACTTACCACAAGGGTAAAGAAATGTGGGGGTTTATGGGAGGTGTTGGTATGGGGCGCTACCACCTTGCACAGCGAATTACTTCGTTGTATATGATCCAAAAAAAATGTGAAAGTGCACAGTGCTTATTGGTGAAATATTAAATGTGCAATATAGTGCAGATTTAAAATTAAATTAAATTAAAATTATAAAATTATAAACGGTAGTAATCGTGTATCAATTGGATTGTACCGTGTATGTATCACTCATCGGATGTAAACAATCATATAGTGACCAGTGCAAAAAAAGTGCTAAGTGCAATATAGGTGATCAATAGATACATTATTGTGGCCTCCTTTGAAAGAGGAAACTGACATCCGTGGTGAATATTACAGAACACTATGCAGTGTAAAGTGAGAGAGTAAAAACGCCTGTGGCGCGTGTTAGGAGTGAGAAGTGCTAATACCGTGGGTAAAGCACTTACCAAAAGTCCTCTCCCTTCTCACTCTAATATACTGTGTCTCCCTTCTCCTGATGCCTGTGAGAGCTGGTTGTTCCGTGCATACAGTTGCGCTTGCATCTAGGGAGTCAGTATACAAAAGACCAAGAGAGCTTCCATTGCGTAGTATAGTACATTATTGAGGGAAAAAAATAGCATCGACTCACTGTTAGGAAGTTCACCGTCAGCTTGTTTGGTGTGTCTCCAGTGTTCGGCCGCGCAGTACTTCCGCGTTCCACCGGCCGGAGCCACCTAACCGGAAGTGACGTTGACGCTGCTTTGCCGCTCTACGCGTTTCGTCACTGCGACGTCATCTGGGGCGGTACTAGGCCACGTACTCCCGGAGCTTATATAGGCCTGCGTATCCTAGCGACCATTATGTGTACCTCCGCCATCTTGGTACCCTCACGCGAGTCATACCGGTGGCCATCTTGGTATCTTTGGATATAATGGTCCGCAAATACCGGATACCAGGTTATTTGTTTACATCACGTGAACTTCCTTATACAGCGGTCCCCACATATTAATGCATACATCTCATAAACATAAAGTGACAGTAATTAGTGAAAAAACGTGCCTTAAAAGTGCTGAGAGATGAGCCGAGTGGGTGATCCGCTTTTTTATAGAGAGATTGTAAAATGTTAAACTTTTATTGTGAACACATTAAAAATTAAAAATTAAAAATTAAAATGAGGATAAAAATTAAAATATATATATAAAAATATATAAAATTATATAAAATATATATATAGAAATACTCGATGGGAGGGACATATCGAGTATGTAAATTTCAAATAGATCCATAGAGGGTATAAAAACCATACTATCTAAATGGGACTGAGCGCCCAACATCATGGCCTCAAGTTCCATTAATGGAGGAGAGGAGTTAGGTAATATGTGTGGAGGAGGAGCCATAATGTTTGAGTTGGAGGAAAAAATTACAGACTTATTATTGTGTTGGAGCAACCATTGCGGAGGGATAAAAAATCAGCATAAATTTAGAAAAAAAGAGAAAAAAAAACGGTATATACGCTTGAGTTCTGGTGCTTTGACATACCTTAGACTGTGAAACCCATAAAAACCCAAATCTAAAAATTGTGGTGAAGATGTAAGAATATAAAAATGCATGGGGTCACATGTCTAAAACTGCATAAAACTGCATAAAAATGCATAAACTGCATGGGAACCATATCCCTTCTAGAACTTTTAAAATTGTAAGGTCACAAAAAACAGGAGGATCATAAAAGAAGGAGGGTCATAAAAGAAGTGCTGGATATTAGATGTTCCTAAAAATACTAAAAGCCATAAAAGACCATGGTGTTAAAAGTCAGTGATAAAACAGTTTAGATCGATGTCTATATTAAGGCCTTCAGGCTGAAGTGATTGCAATAAATATATCCACTTTGTCTCATTGCGGGATACATTGATTTTCTTGTTGCTGCCCCTCCAGTCATTCTTGATTTTGTCAATTGCATAAAAGGTCATGACTGAGGGGTCTTTTGCATGGGCTATCTTAAAGTGACGTGACAAGCTATGTTTGTCGAAGCCCTTCTTTATATTTTTCACATGTTCCCTTATCCTTACAAACAATGGACGGGTGGTTCGACCCACATACTGCAATTTACACGGACATTCCACCACATATGTCACATGTGTGCTAGTGCATGTGATGGTTTCATTAATTTTGTATTGCCTTCCTGTTGATGTGGACTGGAAAACGGTTTTTCTTCTTTCTTGCGCTCTGTTTGTTCTGCATGGTAAACATTTCCTACACCGAAAAAAGCCTTTTAGATTTGTTGGAAGTTGCACTTGTTTGGGGGGGTCTATCACATTATGCACCAGTCTATTTCTGAGTGTGGGTGCTCTTCTGTATATGAAGTTTGGCTGGTTTGGTAATATTTTCTTCAATGTCTTGTCTGCTTTCAAAATAGGCCAGTGCTTTTTTATTATCTTCTCTAGTGCCTTATGTTGCCTGTTGTATCCTGTAAAAAAAGCAAATTCCATGTTCTTATATTTGTCTCTTTTTGGACCATTCTCTTGTATCATTTCCTCTCTCTTCATGCTCATTACTTTTTTCTTTATATTAAGCAGTTCTTTTTTCTTGTACCCCTTTTCCATAAATCTTTCAATAAGCATGTCTGCTTGTATGTTGAAGTCCTCGGGGTTGCTACAGTTCCTTCTTATTCGCATTAGTTGGCCCTTTGGAATGTTGCCAAGCCATTTTGGATGGTGGCAGCTTGTTTTTGGTATGTATCCATTTCTGTCTGTCGTTTTGAAAAAGGTCTTGCTTGCCAATATTCCATCCTGTTTGAAGACCTCAATATCAAGAAATGCGATTTTTTGTGCATGCCAACTTCCTGAGAAGGTAATACCATAGGCATTGTTGTTAATTTCATTGAAAAAATTCTGTAGAGACTCCATATCCCCTTTCCAGATAAGTACAATATCGTCTATGTACCTCCGGTAGTATCCAATATTAGGCCTTGGTATACTGTAGATTTGTTCTTCTTCCCATTTTTGCATGAAAATGTTCGCCACGCTCGGTGCATATTTTGCCCCCATAGCCACGCCTTTAACTTGTGTATAGTACTTTCCTTTGTGCCAAAAGTAGTTGGAGTTCATGGCTATCCCTAGTCCTTCCAAGATGAAATTGATCTGTTCCTCCCTCATTTCCGTACTGCTATGTAGTGCCCACTCTACTGCTTCTAGACCATCCTTCTGGACAATATTTGTATAGAGTGAATTCACATCGATAGTGACTAATAAATCCTCTTCTGCAATCTCAATGTTTTGAATCTCTGATAGAAACGGTTTACTGTCCCTTAGGTAGGACTTCCCCAAGGGCACTAAAGGTTGCAGATACTTGTCCAGGTATTCACCAAGCCTGGAATGCAGGGAGTTGATGCCGCTGATTATGGGCCTACCTGGTGGTTTCTTATCATCTTTATGGACTTTGGGTACATAGTACATGACCGGGGTCCTAGGTGCTTCTGGACAGAGGTATTTTGCTTCTTTCTTGTTCAGAATACCCATTTCTTTACCTTTTTCCACGTATTTATGTAGTGTTTTCTCATAGTTTTTCTTGGGGTTTCCTCTCAATTTGATGTAGGTGTCTTCTTTGCTTAATAGGTTTTCCATTTCCTCCTCATAGTCTTTCTTGTTTAAAATCACTAGTCCTCCCCCTTTATCTGCTGGTCTGATGACCACACCTTTTTTCTTTTCCAGCTTTTTTATGGTTTCCCAAATGTTTTTCTCTTTCTTGTTTTTTATCTTGAGTGCTCTTATTTCCTCTTCTACCATTCGTTTGAATACTTCCAGATTTTCATTCTGGATATTCTTAGGGTTAGTGGTTGAGCGATTCTTCAAGTTAGTGTGTCTGTATGGTGTGTCATTAACACTTGTTTGTTGATTTTTCTTAAGGGCAAAGAATTTCTTAATGTTGAGCTTCCTTACGTATTTTTGAAGGTCAATATATGCCTCGAATTTGTCCAGATTCTTATCTGGTGCGTACTTAAGACCTAGGTCCAATATTTTCAACTCCTCCTCATCAAAAACTGTGTTGCTTAGATTAAAAATTCCTGCTCCTAATGTTGTCTTCTTCTTTTTCTTTGTCCCTCCTCGTTTTCCTCTTGGTTTCCGTTTCTGTTTTCTTGATATCCCTGTGTGTCTTCTCTCCTCGTTCCATTGTTCCATCCTTGGTTCCAAGGATTTCTTCTTTGTCCTCCCTGTGGACCTTGGTTCCAGGTTTGGTGCCATCCGTTCTCTCTCTGTTGCCTCCATTGTCCTGGTGGGCGATATGGTCCTCCTCTCCCTCTTGGTGGTCTCCCTCTGTTGCCCCTTGGAAAAAAAACCCTCCTGGCTGGTGGGGGACCTCTATAATCGTATTGTGGTTCTTGATAGTTTTCCAGAGGCGAGTAACTGTTGTATGTAGACACATAGTCCCTCTCATCCCTAGAGGGTCTGTTGTGTCTTATATCCCTCTGTCTGTTAGTTTCTCCATTTTGTGTTTGGTTAGTGGGCCTGAATGTGCGTTCCCTCTGGGGATTTCTGGTTGTGCTGACTTCCATCCAGGTGTCTGTGTCATCATCATCTCCAGCCTCAGAAGGTTCCCTGGAGTTATGTTCGATGGGGTCTATGAGGGTCGCTTGGCCCCCATATATCTCATCCAACTGCCATTTATAGACCTCCTGGTTTCTATAGTCCAGCACATCCCTCTTATACTTTTTTTGTTTTTTGCTCTGTATCGTTTGGTCATATTTCTGGATTGCTTCTTGTAGGATTTTTTCCTTTTCTTTATATTCCCTGGTGCCTGCCGATGGGGCCAATTGCTCTTTAAGTTGGGTGATTACTCCTTCCACTTTTCTTAGCTTATGCTGTCTTCTTTTAATCAGCAACCCTAACAGGTCTTTTTCACATTTATTGAAGAATTTAAACCAATCCTCCATATGTGTTGGGTCATTAATATGGTCATTTGGCGCTACATCCCACCTCAGTCTCCTGGGGGTGATGTTTTCTTTAGTGTATTTATCTAAGGTGGCTATGTCCCACCATACACGCAGCTGTTTCTCCATATTATGCCTGAGCTGCTTAAAAGTGCTGTCCATATCCTGTCTGTTTATGACTGTGTCCTGGTCAAAAACTACTTGTAGATTGACAGTTCTGTTGTTCATGTACTTGAATATATCCATTGCTGCAGGTGCGGTGGTGTTATCCACAGACATAGTAAAAAAGAGGTTTGGGGTGCACCCGCGCTATGGATAGCAACACAAGCACTGAATCAACAGTTTTAAATGCAGAATGTGGGGATCAGATGGTTATGCTGCCTCCAACTTACCACAAGGGTAAAGAAATGTGGGGGTTTATGGGAGGTGTTGGTATGGGGCGCTACCACCTTGCACAGCGAATTACTTCGTTGTATATGATCCAAAAAAAATGTGAAAGTGCACAGTGCTTATTGGTGAAATATTAAATGTGCAATATAGTGCAGATTTAAAATTAAATTAAATTAAAATTATAAAATTATAAACGGTAGTAATCGTGTATCAATTGGATTGTACCGTGTATGTATCACTCATCGGATGTAAACAATCATATAGTGACCAGTGCAAAAAAAGTGCTAAGTGCAATATAGGTGATCAATAGATACTTTATTGTGGCCTCCTTTGAAAGAGGAAACTGACATCCGTGGTGAATATTACAGAACACTATGCAGTGTAAAGTGAGAGAGTAAAAACGCCTGTGGCGCGTGTTAGGAGTGAGAAGTGCTAATACCGTGGGTAAAGCACTTACCAAAAGTCCTCTCCCTTCTCACTCTAATATACTGTGTCTCCCTTCTCCTGATGCCTGTGAGAGCTGGTTGTTCCGTGCATACAGTTGCGCTTGCATCTAGGGAGTCAGTATACAAAAGACCAAGAGAGCTTCCATTGCGTAGTATAGTACATTATTGAGGGAAAAAAATAGCATCGACTCACTGTTAGGAAGTTCACCGTCAGCTTGTTTGGTGTGTCTCCAGTGTTCGGCCGCGCGGTACTTCCGCGTTCCACCGGCCGGAGCCACCTAACCGGAAGTGACGTTGACGCTGCTTTGCCGCTCTACGCGTTTCGTCACTGCGACGTCATCTGGGGCGGTACTAGGCCACGTACTCCCGGAGCTTATATAGGCCTGCGTATCCTAGCGACCATTATGTGTACCTCCGCCATCTTGGTACCCTCACGCGAGTCATACCGGCGGCCATCTTGGTATCTTTGGATATAATGGTCCGCAAATACCGGATACCAGGTTATTTGTTTACATCACGTGAACTTCCTTATACAGCGGTCCCCACATATTAATGCATACATCTCATAAACATAAAGTGACAGTAATCCCTCTATGGATCTATTTGAAATTTACATACTCGATATGTCCCTCCCATCGAGTATTTCTATATATATATATTTTATATATTTTTATATATTTTTATATATATATTTTAATTTTTATCCTCATTTTAATTTTTAATTTTTAATGTGTTCACAATAAAAGTTTAACATTTTACAATCTCTCTATAAAAAAGCGGATCACCCACTCGGCTCATCTCTCAGCACTTTTAAGGCACGTTTTTTCACTAATTACTGTCACTTTATGTTTATGAGATGTATGCATTAATATGTGGGGACCGCTGTATAAGGAAGTTCACGTGATGTAAACAAATAACCTGGTATCCGGTATTTGCGGACCATTATATCCAAAGATACCAAGATGGCCGCCGGTATGACTCGCGTGAGGGTACCAAGATGGGGGAGGTACACATAATGATCGCTAGGATACGCAGGCCTATATAAGCTCCGGGAGTACGTGGCCTAGTACCGCCCCAGATGACGTCGCAGTGACGAAACGCGTAGAGCGGCAAAGCAGCGTCAACGTCACTTCCGGTTAGGTGGCTCCGGCCGGTGGAACGCGGAAGTACCGCGCGGCCGAACACTGGAGACACACCAAACAAGCTGACGGTGAACTTCCTAACAGTGAGTCGATGCTATTTTTTTCCCTCAATAATGTACTATACTACGCAATGGAAGCTCTCTTGGTCTTTTGTATACTGACTCCCTAGATGCAAGCGCAACTGTATGCACGGAACAACCAGCTCTCACAGGCATCAGGAGAAGGGAGACACAGTATATTAGAGTGAGAAGGGAGAGGACTTTTGGTAAGTGCTTTACCCACGGTATTAGCACTTCTCACTCCTAACACGCGCCACAGGCGTTTTTACTCTCTCACTTTACACTGCATAGTATTCTGTAATATTCACCACGGATGTCAGTTTCCTCTTTCAAAGGAGGCCACAATAAAGTATCTATTGATCACCTATATTGCACTTAGCACTTTTTTTGCACTGGTCACTATATGATTGTTTACATCCGATGAGTGATACATACACGGTACAATCCAATTGATACACGATTACTACCGTTTATAATTTTATAATTTTAATTTAATTTAATTTTAAATCTGCACTATATTGCACATTTAATATTTCACCAATAAGCACTGTGCACTTTTTCACAATTTTTTTGGATCATATACAACGAAGTAATTCGCTGTGCAAGGTGGTAGCGCCCCATACCAACACCTCCCATAAACCCCCACATTTCTTTACCCTTGTGGTAAGTTGGAGGCAGCATAACCATCTGATCCCCACATTCTGCATTTAAAACTGTTGATTCAGTGCTTGTGTTGCTATCCATAGCGCGGGTGCACCCCAAACCTCTTTTTTACTATGTCTGTGGATAACACCACCGCACCTGCAGCAATGGATATATTCAAGTACATGAACAACAGAACTGTCAATCTACAAGTAGTTTTTGACCAGGACACAGTCATAAACAGACAGGATATGGACAGCACTTTTAAGCAGCTCAGGCATAATATGGAGAAACAGCTGCGTGTATGGTGGGACATAGCCACCTTAGATAAATACACTAAAGAAAACATCACCCCCAGGAGACTGAGGTGGGATGTAGCGCCAAATGACCATATTAATGACCCAACACATATGGAGGATTGGTTTAAATTCTTCAATAAATGTGAAAAAGACCTGTTAGGGTTGCTGATTAAAAGAAGACAGCATAAGCTAAGAAAAGTGGAAGGAGTAATCACCCAACTTAAAGAGCAATTGGCCCCATCGGCAGGCACCAGGGAATATAAAGAAAAGGAAAAAATCCTACAAGAAGCAATCCAGAAATATGACCAAACGATACAGAGCAAAAAACAAAAAAAGTATAAGAGGGATGTGCTGGACTATAGAAACCAGGAGGTCTATAAATGGCAGTCGGATGAGATATATGGGGGCCAAGCGACCCTCATAGACTCCATCGAACATAACTCCAGGGAACCTTCTGAGGCTGGAGATGATGATGACACAGACACCTGGATGGAAGTCAGCACAACCAGAAATCCCCAGAGGGAACGCACATTCAGGCCCACTAACCAAACACAAAATGGAGAAACTAACAGACAGAGGGATATAAGACACAACAGACCCTCTAGGGATGAGAGGGACTATGTGTCTACATACAACAGTTACTCGCCTCTGGAAAACTATCAAGAACCACAATACGATTATAGAGGTCCCCCACCAGCCAGGAGGGTTTTTTTTCCAAGGGGCAACAGAGGGAGACCACCAAGAGGGAGAGGAGGACCATATCGCCCACCAGGACAATGGAGGCAACAGAGAGAGAACGGATGGCACCAAACCTGGAACCAAGGTCCACAGGGAGGACAAAGAAGAAATCCTTGGAACCAAGGATGGAACAATGGAACGAGGAGAGAAGACACACAGGGATATCAAGAAAACAGAAACGGAAACCAAGAGGAAAACGAGGAGGGACAAAAAAAAAGAAGAAGACAACATTAGGAGCAGGAATTTTTAATCTAAGCAACACAGTTTTTGATGAGGAGGAGTTGAAAATATTGGACCTAGGTCTTAAGTATGCACCAGATAAGAATCTGGACAAATTCGAGGCATATATTGACCTTCAAAAATACGTAAGGAAGCTCAACATTAAGAAATTCTTTGCCCTTAAGAAAAATCAACAAACAAGTGTTAATGACACACCATACAGACACACTAACTTGAAGAATCGCTCAACCACTAACCCTAAGAATATCCAGAATGAAAATCTGGAAGTATTCAAACGAATGGTAGAAGAGGAAATAAGAGCACTCAAGATAAAAAACAAGAAAGAGAAAAACATTTGGGAAACCATAAAAAAGCTGGAAAAGAAAAAAGGTGTGGTCATCAGACCAGCAGATAAAGGGGGAGGACTAGTGATTTTAAACAAGAAAGACTATGAGGAGGAAATGGAAAACCTATTAAGCAAAGAAGACACCTACATCAAATTGAGAGGAAACCCCAAGAAAAACTATGAGAAAACACTACATAAATACGTGGAAAAAGGTAAAGAAATGGGTATTCTGAACAAGAAAGAAGCAAAATACCTCTGTCCAGAAGCACCTAGGACCCCGGTCATGTACTATGTACCCAAAGTCCATAAAGATGATAAGAAACCACCAGGTAGGCCCATAATCAGCGGCATCAACTCCCTGCATTCCAGACTTGGTGAATACCTGGACAAGTATCTGCAACCTTTAGTGCCCTTGGGGAAGTCCTACCTAAGGGACAGTAAACCGTTTCTATCAGAGATTCAAAACATTGAGATTGCAGAAGAGGATTTATTAGTCACTATCGATGTGAATTCACTCTATACAAATATTGTCCAGAAGGATGGTCTAGAAGCAGTAGAGTGGGCACTACATAGCAGTACGGAAATGAGGGAGGAACAGATCAATTTCATCTTGGAAGGACTAGGGATAGCCATGAACTCCAACTACTTTTGGCACAAAGGAAAGTACTATACACAATTTAAAGGCGTGGCTATGGGGGCAAAATATGCACCGAGCGTGGCGAACATTTTCATGCAAAAATGGGAAGAAGAACAAATCTACAGTATACCAAGGCCTAATATTGGATACTACCGGAGGTACATAGACGATATTGTACTTATCTGGAAAGGGGATATGGAGTCTCTACAGAATTTTTTCAATGAAATTAACAACAATGCCTATGGTATTACCTTCTCGGGAAGTTGGCATGCACAAAAAATCGCATTTCTTGATATTGAGGTCTTCAAACAGGATGGAATATTGGCAAGCAAGACCTTTTTCAAAACGACAGACAGAAATGGATACATACCAAAAACAAGCTGCCACCATCCAAAATGGCTTGGCAACATTCCAAAGGGCCAACTAATGCGAATAAGAAGGAACTGTAGCAACCCCGAGGACTTCAACATACAAGCAGACATGCTTATTGAAAGATTTATGGAAAAGGGGTACAAGAAAAAAGAACTGCTTAATATAAAGAAAAAAGTAATGAGCATGAAGAGAGAGGAAATGATACAAGAGAATGGTCCAAAAAGAGACAAATATAAGAACATGGAATTTGCTTTTTTTACAGGATACAACAGGCAACATAAGGCACTAGAGAAGATAATAAAAAAGCACTGGCCTATTTTGAAAGCAGACAAGACATTGAAGAAAATATTACCAAACCAGCCAAACTTCATATACAGAAGAGCACCCACACTCAGAAATAGACTGGTGCATAATGTGATAGACCCCCCCAAACAAGTGCAACTTCCAACAAATCTAAAAGGCTTTTTTCGGTGTAGGAAATGTTTACCATGCAGAACAAACAGAGCGCAAGAAAGAAGAAAAACCGTTTTCCAGTCCACATCAACAGGAAGGCAATACAAAATTAATGAAACCATCACATGCACTAGCACACATGTGACATATGTGGTGGAATGTCCGTGTAAATTGCAGTATGTGGGTCGAACCACCCGTCCATTGTTTGTAAGGATAAGGGAACATGTGAAAAATATAAAGAAGGGCTTCGACAAACATAGCTTGTCACGTCACTTTAAGATAGCCCATGCAAAAGACCCCTCAGTCATGACCTTTTATGCAATTGACAAAATCAAGAATGACTGGAGGGGCAGCAACAAGAAAATCAATGTATCCCGCAATGAGACAAAGTGGATATATTTATTGCAATCACTTCAGCCTGAAGGCCTTAATATAGACATCGATCTAAACTGTTTTATCACTGACTTTTAACACCATGGTCTTTTATGGCTTTTAGTATTTTTAGGAACATCTAATATCCAGCACTTCTTTTATGACCCTCCTTCTTTTATGATCCTCCTGTTTTTTGTGACCTTACAATTTTAAAAGTTCTAGAAGGGATATGGTTCCCATGCAGTTTATGCATTTTTATGCAGTTTTATGCAGTTTTAGACATGTGACCCCATGCATTTTTATATTCTTACATCTTCACCACAATTTTTAGATTTGGGTTTTTATGGGTTTCACAGTCTAAGGTATGTCAAAGCACCAGAACTCAAGCGTATATACCGTTTTTTTTTCTCTTTTTTTCTAAATTTATGCTGATTTTTTATCCCTCCGCAATGGTTGCTCCAACACAATAATAAGTCTGTAATTTTTTCCTCCAACTCAAACATTATGGCTCCTCCTCCACACATATTACCTAACTCCTCTCCTCCATTAATGGAACTTGAGGCCATGATGTTGGGCGCTCAGTCCCATTTAGATAGTATGGTTTTTATACCCTCTATGGATCTATTTGAAATTTACATACTCGATATGTCCCTCCCATCGAGTATTTCTATATATATATTTTATATATTTTTATATATATATTTTAATTTTTATCCTCATTTTAATTTTTAATTTTTAATGTGTTCACAATAAAAGTTTAACATTTTACAATCTCTCTATAAAAAAGCGGATCACCCACTCGGCTCATCTCTCAGCACTTTTAAGGCACGTTTTTTCACTAATTACTGTCACTTTATGTTTATGAGATGTATGCATTAATATGTGGGGACCGCTGTATAAGGAAGTTCACGTGATGTAAACAAATAACCTGGTATCCGGTATTTGCGGACCATTATATCCAAAGATACCAAGATGGCCGCCGGTATGACTCGCGTGAGGGTACCAAGATGGCGGAGGTACACATAATGGTCGCTAGGATACGCAGGCCTATATAAGCTCCGGGAGTACGTGGCCTGGTACCGCCCCAGATGACGTCGCAGTGACGAAACGCGTATAGCGACAAAGCAGCGTCAACGTCACTTCCGGTTAGGTGGCTCCGGCCGGTGGAACGCGGAAGTACCGCGCGGCCGAACACTGGAGACACACCAAACAAGCTGACGGTGAACTTCCTAACAGTGAGTCGATGCTATTTTTTTCCCTCAATAATGTACTATACTACGCAATGGAAGCTCTCTTGGTCTTTTGTATACTGACTCCCTAGATGCAAGCGCAACTGTATGCACAGAACAACCAGCTCTCACAGGCATCAGGAGAAGGGAGACACAGTATATTAGAGTGAGAAGGGAGAGGACTTTTGGTAAGTGCTTTAACCACGGTATTAGCACTTCTCACTCCTAACACGCGCCACAGGCGTTTTTACTCTCTCACTTTACACTGCATAGTGTTCTGTAATATTCACCACGGATGTCAGTTTCCTCTTTCAAAGGAGGCCACAATAAAGTATCTATTGATCACCTATATTGCACTTAGCACTTTTTTTGCACTGGTCACTATATGATTGTTTACATCCGATGAGTGATACATACACGGTACAATCCAATTGATACACGATTACTACCGTTTATAATTTTATAATTTTAATTTAATTTAATTTTAAATCTGCACTATATTGCACATTTAATATTTCACCAATAAGCACTGTGCACTTTCACATTTTTTTTGGATCATATACAACGAAGTAATTCGCTGTGCAAGGTGGTAGCGCCCCATACCAACACCTCCCATAAACCCCCAAAAAAAAAAAGTGTTCTTGGCGCTTTTTTGCATCTGAAAGGTTGACAGATGCACTAGGGCAGTACTGTCTGATCTGCAGTTTTCCTCCCTGTATCCTGTTCCTGTATCTGTCCTTAATAATATTTTACCCGGCTTCCTGACCATCCTGATTCTCTCCATTACTGTCCTCAGCTTGCCTTTTGACCTTGATTTATCTTCATCTACCTGATTCTCTGCTACCAAACCTCTGCCTGAATTTTGACCATTCTTTGCTTGCTATTTCTGATGTTTCGGATCTCCTGTGTATAACCTGGCTTGTTTGACTCTGCACCCATCTTCACAGTTTCCAGGATCTTCAGCATCCCTGCATCCGCAGCAAACCTGCATCTGCAACTTCCCTGCATCCGCAGCAGACCAGCACCTGTTGCCTCTGCTGCCATCAGCTTTCCCTGTCTGCCGACCTACAGAGAAGCTCTCAGGCACTCCTACCCCGCCACTCTCACAGCCGCTGTTGCAAACCTCAGTGGTCCTTGAACCGGGGCGGTACAAGAGGCCTACCAAAAGGTACGTGACATAAACTTTTCTACAAGCAGAATATCAGCATATAGATTATAGATCCAAAGAAAAAAAATCCCTACACATTCACTACGTAAAGTGGTTGTAAACCCTTCCATATACCCAGGGAAGTGACTGTCCTCAGGGTTGTACACAAAGATGAAACAAATCCCTCTGTAAAAGTTGTATCTGTTTATCTGCAGCCATTCCTTCTCTACAGCTGTTCAGAATTTAAAACGCTTGTCTGAGAGTTCAAAAAAAGCTGGGGGGGTGGAGAGCTCAGGTACACTCTACAGATCTTAGTGAGGAGAACTGATTGGAGAGAAGGGACACCCCCCCCCCCCTTCACACAGCACACGGGAACAAAGAGGAGGCTGTCAGTCAGCTGGAGATCCCTAACCTGTCACCATTTTTCCGTTGATGTTAGGAAAATGTGTCAGAAGTAATTCATGCTGATAGCAGAGGAACGAGGCAAAAGACAGAAATTACACTTAGTGGTCTGGATTGAGACAAATACACACTATGGAGGGATATGCTTTGTTTATTTCATGTCTGAGGTATACAACCACTTTAAGGTTTATTTTTTTTCCCTTAATGCATTCTATGCATTAAAAGAGAAGTATGGGGTTTGGGGTTTTTGCACATTTATACTTACCTAGGTGGATGCAGTATCGATTCCCTGTAACATCGCTGATATCTTGGTTCTCACAGCTCCCAGAGCAGAGAGAGCTGCTGACTGTCAGTCAGCAGCTCTCTGCCCTGCCCTCCTCTACTCACTGGAGTGTAGGACTGTGGAGGGGGTTGGAGCGGCAGGCTTAAGCCTCGTACACACGCGTCGAAATTCGGCCGGGAATTTTTGTCCGACGACCGATCTGCCAATTTTCGGCTTGTTAGTATGATGCTTCCGACAATCGACTCCGACTTTTCGGCCGAAAAATTCTGGTGTGCAGTCTATAAAATTTTTGTCCTCCGTCAAAACACGTCCGATTTTCGTGCAGTCCGTACAGATTTAGACAGGGAAAAATCTGATGAGCAAGACTGGGCATGCTCAGAGAAGAAAGAACACAAAGAAACAGTGGCGTAACATGGGTTGTCAGCGCCCGGGGCAAGGTAAGTAATTTGCGCCCCCTTCACAAATCTACTAGACCACTACACTGACACCTACACTAACCTAGCTGATCACTAAACAGACCTACCTGATTACTATACTGACACCTACACAGACCTACCTGACCACTACACAGACCTACCTGACCACTACACAGATCTACCCGATTACTATACTGACACCTACACTGACCTACCTTATTCCTGCACTAACCAACCTGATCACTACACTGACCTACCAAATTTCTATACTGACACCTACACAGATCTACCTGAGCACTACACAAACCTACCAGAGCACTACACAAACTTACCTGACAATTAAACTGAACACTACAGAGACCTACCTGATTCATACACTAACCTACCTGATTACTATACTGACACCTACACTGACCTACCTGATTACTATACTGACAATTACACAAAATGAAATGAATGGGCTGCCTACATGCAGAACACAGGTAGCAATGTTATAAAGCTAGCCTCATATCCTTCACATCACAATCCTGTCATTACAACAGTGTTCTCAGCCCCCTGCACATCACAGCCCCCCCTTCACATTACTATCCTCAGCCCACCATCATATCCCCCCCTCCCTTCACATCCTTGTCATCACCCCCCCTTTACATTCCTATCCTTATGCCCCTTTATATCATGCCCCTCCTCCTTCACATTTCTGTCCTCAGCCCCCCTCTGCATTCCTGTCTTTAGCCCCCTTTATATCACCTCCCTTCTGCCTTTACATTCCTGTCCTCAGCCCCCCCCCCCTTTACATTGCTGTCCTCACCACCCCCCACCCCTTTACAGTCCTGTCCTCATCCCCAGTACCCCTTTACTTTACTGTCCTCCCCCCCCCCTACCCCTTTACATTCCTGTCCTCACCCCCACCCCTTTACATTCCTGTCCTCATCCCAAGTACCCCTTTATATTCCTGTCCTCACCCCCTCCCCACCCCTTTACATTCCTGTTTTCACCCCCTACCCCTTTACATTCCTGTTTTCACCTCCCCACCCCTTTACATTCCTGTCCTCATTCCCAGTAACCCTTTACATTCCTGTCCTCATCCCCAGTACCCCATTACATTCCTGTCCTCATCCCCAGTACCCCATTACATTCCTGTCCTCATCCCCAGTACCCCATTACATTCCTGTCCTCACCCCCCTACCCCTTTACATTCCTGTCCTCACCCCCCCCCCCACCCCTTTACATTCCTGTCCTCACCCCCCCCCCCCCACCCCTTTACATTCCTTTCCTCACCCCCTACCCCTTAACATTCCTGTCCTCACCCCCTACCCCTTAACATTCCTGTCCTCACCCCCTACCCCTTTACATTCCTGTCCCCCACTACCCCTTTACATTCCTGTCCCCCACTACCCCTTTACATTCCTGTCCCCCACTACCCCTTTACATTCCTGACCCCCAACCCCTTTACATTCCTGTCCCCCACTACCCCTTTACATTCCTGTCCTCACCCCCTACCCCTTTACATTCCTGCCCCCCACTACCTCTTTACATTCCTGCCCCCAACTACCTCTTTACATTCCTGACCCCCACTACCCCTTTACATTCCCATCCCCCACTAGCCCTTTACATTCCCGTCCCCCACTACCCCCTTACATTCCTGTCCTCAGCTTTACCCCATCTTCAGATTCCTGTCCTCAGCTTTACCTCATCTTCAGATTCCTGTCCTCAGCCTCCCCCCCCCCCATCCCCTATCTTCAGATTCCTGTCCTTAGCCCCCCCCTCCCATCCCCCATTTTAAGATTTCTGTCCTCAGCTCCCTCAGCTTCCTCCACAATCCACATTACTCACACACAGGGGACAGCAGTGGAGTGGACAGCTCCGCATGGATGGCAGCAAGCATGAAGCTGACATCAGAAGCAGGACAGCTCTGGAAGGAGGGTGGGATCTGCACAACTTTTCCAGGTAATCAGCTTGTGATTGGTTGCTAGCAACCAATCACCTGTGAGTTAAGTTGAAGTCCCGCCCTCCATCCAGAGCTGTACTGGCTTTAATATCAGCCTCCCGAGTCCCGCCGTCCATGCAGGGCTTGTTCAGGGTGGCTGAGCAGGCTCCTAAATGGCAGCATGACACTGCGCCCCCCCCAGATGTTGCGCCCGGTGCGGCTCACCCCCCCCCCCCCCAGCACCCCCCACGCTACGCCACTGCAAAGAAAGCAAACAAAAACATGACATCACTTCTGAAGTAGAATTTTGTCATGCGGGAAAATTTGTGTGCAGTCTAGGCACATTCCAACCAACAAAACACAACTCTGGACAAAAGACGGACGACCGGTCGGCAGAAATTCGTTGCGTGTGTATTAGGCTTTAGGCTCTCAGCGGCTCGCTGAGAGGCTGAGCCGGGTGACGGTCTAGGCATGTGGACGAATCCCGACCCCTAGCTTGCCCAAGCCTGGACCGGCTTGTGTGACATCCAGCACTTCTTTTTTTTTGTGGGACACCTTACTGGAAGAATTGCCATACGTGAGCATTATGATGGATACTCTAGGGACTGTGTATAGTGTACTGACTGTTATGGCGGCTATGTGCAGGGGAGTCCAGAGGGGCGGACAGGATATTTTGAGTTTGTTCATGAAAAGGTGAACTTATCCTTTATGGCTCACTTATACCAGATGCAGCCAGGTGTGTTTTTAAATGCAGCATAATTGCAGTATGAATGCAAGAAAAATGAATGTATTCCAGTAAGCCTTGTTTACGCCACTGCAGTGCTTTCACGTGCATTTAAAAAAGTGCAACATGTTACATTATTCTGCACTGAAGCGCCCTGCAAATATGTACGAATGTGCACAATAAACATGCATGAACACGTGCAAACGCAGGTAACACAAATTTGTTAAGAAAATACACTGAAATAAATAAAAAATTGGTTCCAAAAACACACTGCAAATGCACTGGAAATGCACAAAGAAGCACTGCAAAAGCACTGAAAACTCATCAAACGTGCAAGCAAAAACGCACAGTGAACGCAGAGATTGTGGTGTAAATGAGCTATTAAGCTTACTATTAGCCCATTACTATTAGAAGACTGGTGATTTTAGTACTCTTTCTTGAATAAGGGTTTGTTCTCACTAGAATATGGTGTGGAAAATGTGCATTTCTGTCCATGTTTCCCACACCGCACGTATACATGCTACCCTTGTTAATGGCACCCCAAATGCATCTAGAAAATGCAGCATGTTTGCGACCATCAAACTGCATGGTATCGCGGCACCTACACTACTTTTTGTGCGTTCCCGTGCATTTGGCAGACCATTGAAATAAATGGGCTGTCAAAGACGAAACCCGTGGGAACACACAAAAATGAGTGTGTTCTAGTGTGAACCAGCCCAAACAGATTTACTTGTTAAGGCTTGCTTTGTTATTAATTCTGGTAATTTACCTCGGCATGATCAATAAATACACAAACAACTATTAATCATAGAATTACTTCTCTAATCTGAGTCTACCCTCAAACATTAGGAGCCCTCTGATACAGCCAGACAAATAGTCTAATAATCATATGAAAGCCTTCAGAAAATAAAAACTACACAAATGCCTAGATTAGATGTAACCCCTCTTTCTATATTTATATAACTGCAGCAGATAAAATGAAGGACAAAGCTTTCAGGAATAACAGATTAAAATAAGGAAGGGTGAGATCCAGCCATTTCACAGGAAATTAATTAAAGCAAAGTTTTCGTTTTCTTTTTCATCATTTTTTAAACAGTTTGTAAAAAGTGTTAGCTAGTTATCCTCTCATTAAAATGGAAGGGTTGGGAGACAAGGATTTCGGGCACCGAACTTATAAAAAGTCACTTTTATTAAACAAATTATTAAAAACGTATGTGATTGCAGGCAGATAAGTTTTTCTACATTGAAAAACACAGCTCGTAAAGCTAGTCTGTATCGTACAGTACATCAGAACATGAGGTATTATGCCTCAAAATTGCACAGTGACATATATATATACAGAGAGGTTTACAATTGACATAAGTCAGACACAGTGTACTTCCAATCAGGAGATCCCTGCCAACGAATACCCAAGTAATTAAGGTGCCGGTCAACAGGGTCAGCTGAGGATTGTAGTAGATTTACATCATACATTACTTTGTGCTCAACATGTTTCGCTTTGTTATGAAAAGCTTCGTCTGGAGCATACTATTTGATTTATCTGTGTAAGAAATGTAGATATATTCAAACAAACAGTATATAATTATTTTTACATACATGCTTACAGTTGTATTTGCTTTTTATCGGTATACATTCCATTAATATGCCTCACACAATAATAATTAGCATCAATGTAGAAACACATAGAAACATTCAAAAATCTTTTGGAACTCAGGGGTGGCTGCCGGGGGCTCAGAGGAGTAGCCTATGTGAGTGCATGTGGGGACCCACACCGTACATATTAATAGTCAATAGTTAATCCTTTTAAATCTCTTTTATATAAATAATAATATGCGTACCTGTACAGTGTATGTCACATAATTCTCTGATAATTAACGAGGAGGACTTTAAAGTGACCCCACAGCTCATGTACTGAAGGACGGATGTTTACATGGGTGTGGGGGTAACCGCACCATGTGTTGGATCTGGGCAGGATATAAAGGGAGCAAATTATGTCTTTGCTTATCATACCATATGTTGTAATTTAGATGTAAGAACACCCGGTGTTGATATTTTTAGAAAAGAAAAGTTCTAAGGTGCCAAACCATTCTGTACTGGATGGAGGAAACCATGCATAGTAAATTAGAGGGAGGGGAGGAGACCGGAGAACCAATGTAGAAAAAAAGAAAAAAAGGAGAAAAAGAAAAAGGGATCCCATAAAGGGTGGTCAGAATACGTATGCATAGACCCTTGCGATGGAATAGTAGGGTATTTTTCTATAAATAGGTAAAGTTGCCATATCTTTGTATGTATACTTTGTATGGGGGGATCTTAATGGTCATAGTCAACCATATCCCCTCCATATCAGAGATTCTGGTTCAATGTATATTTAACTATGATTTGCAGTATTGCTAGCCAGATAGAAATAGGTTCATTAGCACTTCTGGCAGGTGTCTATGCACATCGTGAGTTCTGACCCAGCTTGAGCTGAGATGGACACCAAGCAGCCCAGTACATAGTAATAGTAACATGCAAGGCTAATTATATATATCACACAGGTGGTTATAAATGCTCACCGGTCCTCAACATAAGCAAGTATGGTATGAAGTTATTAACTCAAGTTATGAGTAGTGGATACTAGTAGATAAATAAAGATCATAATAATGATGTCAGTATTCGGTTTGTATAGATTGCCCAGTGTTTAGAGAAGTGAGAATCCGGCTTACCTCCTGTGAGCTGTGAGTAAACGCCACCAAGTCCTCCCCGGATGGGGAACCGCCGCCATACCAGGGCGCTTGTGCGGCGCCCTTATATGGCGTGGATCCCGAGCGGTTCGTCATATGACGTCGCCGCCCCGGCCCTTCCCACCAGACATGACGATATGGCGGAGGCGGAGACTCCTCCGCCCCGACCATTCACCTATGTCGGCTCCCAAAAGTCCGCTCTGGTGCCACAGGAAGTGCCGTCACTGAGGGCGGAACCGCACTGTGGCTTACCTGGCCGCACATACCCCACTGGTTCAGGCTTGCTTCCTTCAAGTCCTCCAGCGCCCCCAGAGGTTCAAACAGTAATTGCATGGAAATCACTCATCTGCAAAGATACAAACACAATACATAATGAAATTACATGTACTAATGAGAAGTTTGAGTTCTTCATATAAATCGTATTGTACATCGATCCTCTAATAAGGGGATTATAACCAAAGTTAAAAAAGTAAAAAATATTTTATTGAAAACATTTTATAGCTATAAAGAATATACCATACGAAATATGGTGTCACCCAAATAATGGTGACTAACCTATGGAAAGGAAAGGGTTTGTAAACACCCAAAAAATGGGAAACACCTGCTATATTGTTCCTAAATGGGAAATCTCATCTATAACACATACTTCCACAGTTCGTCCCAGGCCGCATTTTTTCAAGATTTTTTTATTTATTAGGTTTATCACTAGTTACTGGACATTCTGTGGCTTCCATTCTATACGGGGAGTGGAGGCCCCCTTGTAGACATTGAACAAGGAAAGAGGGGAAAAAGATGATCACACCAACCGAGTATATCCCCCCTACAGTTTCCATTGTTCTGGGATACAACAGAAAAGAGATCCCATATTGTAATATTTGTTGGATAGGATGAGAGCACCCTATGCCTATAAGAATGATCTATAGGATTGGGTTTCATTCAAACCTGGTCTACGAGTAGCATTTAGGCGTTCAATCCAGATAGTCTCCTTCTGGAGAATTCTCTTATCCCAATTGCCTCCCCGTGGATCTTGGGGAATAACATCAAGAACGTAAAACCTTGCTTTCTTAGGATTGAACCTGTGATATAGGTCAAGATGTCTGCTCACGGGTGTGATCATCTTTCCCCCCTCTGATACATATACGTGGTCATTAATTCTCTGGCGTAGTTCTCTCATTGTCTTACCCGCGTAAAACATACCGCATGTACAATGCATAAGGTATACTAGTCCGCGGGTGTTACAATCGGCATAAAATCTGGGGGAAAAAATTTCGCCGTTTGGTAGGGTAAATTGGGACCCTTCCTCTACCCAGGGGCAAAGGGCACAACTATGCCATTTGTATGTTCCTCTAGAGATTGTTTTGAGATTCATGGTAGGTTGATAATGACTTGCTGTCAATTGATCTCGCAGAGATCTGGTTCGTCTAAACACTATCTGTGGTTGTCTACCTACGTATTTTCTCGTAATGGGGTCATCGCGTAGCAGGTGCCAGTGTCGTTCGAGGATACCTCTTAGGATATTCTCATGGTTAGAATACTTGGTTATAAGTTTAACCGTTGGTTGCGTATCGCGCAATTTTGTTCTAAAGATAAGACTGTTTCGATTTTGTGTAAAAAAAGCTCTGTTATAAGCTGTTCGTAAAAGGCGTTTACTGTAGCCTCGTGCTGATAGGCGTTCCCGTAAGAGGTTATCCTCTCAGCATTATATTACTTCATAATTATTACCAAAATTTCACCTTTTTGCATCACTTTGCAAGTTTGTCATCTGATTTGTATTTTATAGTCCTCTCAAAATGAACACTCCCCAGAAATGATGGCTGCCATTACAGCAGCATGCACGCTTTGAATATGTGTCTGTCATCCGGTAAAGAAAACCCAGTAAGTCCTTCCAGCGACACTTCTCATTAGGGTATGACTATGATAAATAAAGCTCACCAGGACCTAAAAATGATCCTTATAGTGAAGATATCTATAATATGGATGCATGTAGACATAAAACCAAAAAAATTGCATAAAATCCTTACATTAGAAGCCGATGCCAACTCAGGGTTCTAGAGAGGTCCTCTATTTTTTAAGGTATATGCAGTCCAGTGTTAGTAATGCAAATAAATCTAAATCTGAGAAACAAAATATCCACCCAACAAAGGCATGGCTTAGTATTGAAGTTGAGGGAATGTAAAACCAGCATTTTTTTTAATTGTGGATAGAATTGGAAAGAGTCATACCCAGTAAAAGTAAATTTTTTATATTTTGCTTCCTGTTTCTCTGTGGGTAGATTTTCCTTTCACTTCCTATCTTCCTGGCGAGGCAATAGGAAATGAGCGAGAATCTCTACAAAGAGAACATAATCACCGTCTTTAAGGCCCCTTTCACACAGGCGGACCGTTCAGATCCACGTGTCAGTTTTTTAGCGGATCTGAACGGACACCCCGTGCATCTCTATGGGGCATCTGATGTCAGCGGAGACATGTCAGCTGACATCCGATCCGTCAAATCTGGACAGATGGAAACCCTATTTTCCCTCCGTCCAGCAGATCGGATGGGATCGGATGAGAACGGACAGACGGTCCGTTCCCATCCGATTCCCCCATAGAGAACAGTGGGACCTGATAGCATACAGCGTGGAGACACAGCTGCCATCTGCCTTTTTAGCGGGGAATCAGCGGATCGATCCCCCACTGAGAAAAACGGAGTTGGAGGAGGATTGGAGGATTTTTCCTTACCTCTTGCTCTGGTAATGGCTTATTAAAACTGAAAAAACACTAGGACTTTTAAAAAAACTTTGCTTTAAAAATTTGATTTTGAAGTGAATGTAGTTCCCCCCCAAGCAAAACTACATTCATGGTTAGAAAAAGTTCAAGAACATTTTTCTATTCTGCTCCCTCATATTTTCTGGTGACTGCAGTCGAAAACGAAAGTTGATTTGACTCCGCTAACCGTTATATAGCAGGAAAGTCCCTTTCCTGATGGACTCCATGGCAGCATACGTACGGGTAGCTTCGCCCCCTCTCCTACCCCATAGGACCCCACTCCCATAAATTTTTGCTCCGTGCCAGAGCCACGTTCCATGACTAGCCTACTCCAGCAGACCGGAGGGAGCTCTTGCTGCCATGGAGTCCATCAGGAAAGGAAAATTACGGTAAGTATTTGATAGGAAATTCTCAGTTTTCCTCACACTCCATGGCAGCATACGTACAGGAAATAACTAGCCATACACACCCGGGTGGGCAACTGTTGGTCAAAAAAAAAGGTTTAATTTGCACCATCAACTGACAGTATTTGCAAACCAAAATTAACAGGGGACAAAGAGGGCTGGTTCGACACAGTAATTTGCCATTTAAGGCGTTAATCGAGGACCACCAGGCCGCTTTACAGATCACTTCAGGCGCGACATGCCGAGAGGCCACCCATGATGTAGCAATCCCTTGAGTTGAATGAGCAGTCACCGTCTCCGGAGGTGCTAAGCCCTTGGCTCTGTAGGCCCACTGGATGGTCTGAACGATCCAAGCCGCAATAGATCTTGAAGAGGCATGCCTGTCTTTGTTTTTTCCATAGAAGAAAACGAATAGATGGTCGGACCGACATAAAGGAGCTGTGGCCTTCAAATAAAGTTGTAGGACTTCTCCCACATCTAGGGGATGAGCATTAAGGTTCCCAGGAGATCTGAATGTTGGCAGGACATTTTCTTGGTTTACGTGGAAAACTGAGGACACCTTAGGGTTCGAACACAACATGGGAACCAGTACTACCCGGTTGGGGAAGAATGTTAAGAATGACTCTTTGCATCCTAAAGCACTGATTTCAGAGACCCTTTTTGCTGATGTTATGGCCACCAGGAAGGCCGTTCTAAAAGAGAGGGTTTTGATAAACAGCGGACTTGCGTGTTCAAGTTCAGTCAATGAAAGAAAGTCCAAAACCAACGGGAGGTCCCTTGGGAAACCTAGGTTTTCTAGGAGGTCTAAGTCTAGTAGCCCCTCTGAAGAACTGGCGTACAAAGGAATGCTTGGCCCAGGAAGTCCTGGTGAAAGCAGAGATGGCCGAGGCTGGCTTACAGGCCATACCTGCCGAGATATAGATCCTCTTTAGGCCTGTGTCTATTAACCTGTCCAGGCCATCTTTGAAGGATTCCGAATCTTCCAGCGGCAGGGTGATGTGCTTCACCAGTCTCATCAAAGCCGCATCGACCTAGACCCAGGGGCAGACTCTAGATGTTTCACCTTCTCACTCTTAAAGGGATACATCCTTGATAGAAAGGAGTTCTTCCCTTCAAATTCACTCCACTCTTCTGTTATAATATCCCCCAGTTCATTCAAGAATGGGAAAAATGAACGCTCCTTTTTGAGGTGTTTGAAATATTTTCTCTGTTTTGAAGGGGACACTGGGTCCCCCCACTTCAGAGCCTCCTAAACCACCTTAACTAGCAGTGGAACCAAGGCAAAATCAAAGCCTGTGCCTGGGTCATCCAGCTCGTCCTCGCTATCCAAGGAGTCCTCCGAATAACGGATCAGTTAGGAAGGACCCAGCTCCAGTTCTTCTCTTGGAAGGGAACCTGGAGCATCGGTCGAATGACCAGTGACTCGGTCAGGGTCCCAATCCCCAAGGGACTCTTGAACCGCCCGCCTGACCAAAGACTCCACCTGTTGGTCTCCGCCTTCTCTTTCTTTCACAGCCCGGGTATAGCAGGGCTCACATTATGATTTGTCCCCAGGACCCACAGCCCCAGCAAGATTTCCCCCCAGAATGGCTGGAATAACAGGAAGGGTGATGGTCAGATGCGGATCCAGAGTTTTCTACGTGGCGCCTGGACCTAGATGTTGACCTATGGCGTCGGGATCTGGAGGAGGAATGACAGTGTTTAGATGGTGAGCAATCCTTGTTTTCACATGCAGAAAGATGACGATCAGACCTAGAAGAGTTAAAAGACTAAAGACATACGGAAAGAAAGAGAGTCCACAGGCACAAAGAAAACAGGCAGGCAGGCAAGGGTTATTATAACAAACCTAGGGGCTGGCCACCAGGGGGTGGTGAGGTATCCATTGCAGCACTGACACAGCCTGCAAGAGATAGGGGGTAAGTATCACGAAACATCCCCCCACCCCCCCCCCCGAAAGGCAACTGGCATGGGACAGCCTGGGGCTCGACATAACAGAGCCTGAGGAAGCAGCCGGATGAAGCCCGCAGATCATCCCAGCGAGAGACTGTTTGACAGCTGTTTAAATTTCCCGGCAGAGCAGGAATCCCCACCCCCTTCAGCGCGCCTGCACCAGAGAAGCACGCCGTGCGCACCAAGCCTCGTTCTTGTCTGTCAGCCACAGCCGCTCAGAAGAACAGGAAAGAACCCAGAGCAGCGGTCTCGAACGCAGAAGCGTTCTAGCTGCCATAAGGATGCCAAAACAGGTAAGAAGAGGAGGAACCTATAAAACAGCTGCCATAGAGAGACATTTAAAATAATAGTTATACTTTACCACAGGACCCGTGAACCGGCCTGGGCGCTCCTCAACCACTATGAGTCCGGTGTGCGCGGCAGGGCATAAGGGCCTCCCGCTTATAGCTGGGACGTTTGGCCAAAGTGCTGCCAAACTATGGTCAGGATTTATGGCTCTTCCAGGCACCGCATCCATTGCTCGTATCCACCCAGCTAATAGCTGGGATTGCTTGACTATCAGAAAAAAACTGTCAGGATCACCTCGCAACACGCCACCAGACCCGGAACACAGGAACACATCCCACAGGGTAAGTCTTCAACTTTGTAGGAGGAGGACAAAAAAGGAACGCAGCTCCTGGCACGGAGTGGGGTCCTATGGGGTAGGAGAGGGGGCGGAGCTACCCGTAAGTATGCTGCCATGGAGTCTGTCAGGAAATGAAAATTTTTTGAAACAATTGGTATGGCCAGTTTTGTAAAAAACTGAAATTCTTCCAATGGGAACACAAGTTCTGGTGGCCCCGGTGACAAACAGGTTTCCTCAATTTGCAGGGATTTCCTCCCACTTCCTACTTTTGCTTATGGGACAGGAAATGAAGGAAAATCTACCCGATGGGACACAGTTTTGCACTAAGTTATACTTTAAGTGTGTCCCTCAGCTCCCTTTTCTTGTTCTTCTAAGGTCACTTAGGTCACTAGCCAGGATGCATCCCCCTAGTCATAGATTGACCATCACTAGATAATAGGTCCAGTTCTTTTTGGTTTTTAGTGTTCCTCTAGATTTGCATCCTCGGTTGTTAAGGAACAGCCCTAACGCTGTTATCTCATCATCACAATGCTGATGACACATATTTCTTTCAGCACTTTCACAGTTCTTAGATCATCCACTGTACAGAATGGCTTCTGGAAGAGGGGGCATCATATTTTCTATTCTAAGTACAGTATTTCATTACTTAGTACCCCTAGGCATCCGTTAAAAACACTGTTACCTCCTACACTTATTTCTTGGTGTCTTCACATAGATTAAAATAGGGAAGAGGGAGAACCAAATTCAATGAATTAAAGCACTTTGGGGCCTATTTAAAAAGTTCATTCAAATTTTTATTTTTATTTTTAATCGTCTATCTTTTTTTAAAAAGTTTATAAAAGTGTTCACTATTTATTTTCTTCCCATTCTGTATCCAGAATCCGCCCCATGTCCACTTAGAAAACTTTTCAATGGTGCATTTGGAATAAACGAATGCTCCCCCAGGGCAGGGGTGGCCCACAGTCTGGCCTACATAACAGCGCAGTTCTTATAAGGCATGGAACAAAATAGCAATGCTCCTCACTTCTCCTTAGCTGGTCCCAACTACCTTCCAACTGCCAAAACTCACCAGTTAGGCCCCTTACACATGGGGTGGACTTTGTCCAGCAGATCTGCCTGCTCCGCAGGAAATCTCTCCAATGATTCCCGCTGAGCAGACGGATAAAAGGTCTGTGTCTGCTCCGCTATGCAGAGCGGACACGGACACAGCCCGCTCTCCTCTATGGGGCGGTCAGATGGAAATGGCTTGCCTGTCCATTTCTATCTGACTGTCATCTGATCTGGTCCGCCAGACAGATGGCGAATGTATCCCCATCCGTCTGTTTTTGGCCACCCAGGAACGGATGCCGGTGTAACGTTAAAAAACCATACCTCGTGAAAATTCCCTACCCTCGTCACTTCCTGTGCACATACGTCATGGAACAGCTGAGCAGCTTCCCACTGCGAAGGGTAGGGAAATTTCACGGGGTAGTGTTTTGTAACGTTACAGTGCATCAGCTGTTGCCGCGGATACATTAAATTATGATTTAATGTTGCAGCGGAGATGATTTAATGTACCCGCGGCAACAGCTGATGCGGTGTAACGTTAAAAAGCTCTACCCCGTGAAAATTCCCTACCCTTCGGAGCTGTGAGCATGCGCAGTGCTAAGCTGCTCAGCTGTTCAATGACGTAGGTGCACAGGAAGTGACGAGGGTAGGGAATTTTCACGGGTAGAGTTTTTTCATGGAACACCAGCTGGTGACAGTGGACACATGTCCGTTGACATCCGCTGCTTCATAGAGAGCTATAGATGGTCCGATCGGGTCCGCCTGAAAAACAGATAGATGGGGATACATTCGCCATCCGTCCATCAGACCAAGTCAGATAACAGACGGACCCAATCGAAACATTCATGTGAAAGGGGTCTAAAAATGTAACTATGGCCAAAATCCAAAATAATATACAGGTGCATCTCATAAGATTAGAACATCATCAAAAAGTTCATTTATTTCAGTAATTAAATTCAAAAAGTGAAATTTATATATTTTGTATAGATGCGTTACACACACAGAGATATATTTTAACCGCTTGCCGACTGCGCACAGTATATTTACTGCGGCAGTCGGCCCCGGCCAGGCAGAGTGACGTAGGTCTACGTCGCTCGCCTGTCACTCCTTCCAGAGCCAATAGCGGGCGGGCGCGCGCCCGCCGAGGCGCGCGCCCGCCTCGGCTCGTTCACGGAGGAGTGCGGGAGTGTGACTGGCGGACCCGATGTCCGCCGGTCACACTACGATCGCCGCTACAGCGGGAGAAAGACAGAGCGGCTTGTGTAAACAAGCCACCTGTCAGTTCTCCCTGTGTAAAAGTGAAGATCAAACAGTTCTACTATGTAGAACTGTTGATCTTTGTTTTTACACTAGTAGACCTGTCCCTACACAGTTAGAATCACGCCCCTAGGACACACTTAACCCCTCCCTGTCCAATACTGTTAACCCCTTCCCTGCCAGTGTCATTTTTGCAGTAACAGTGCATATATATAGCACTGATTACTGCAGTAATGTCACTGGTACCCCCAAAAGTGTCAAAAATGTCAGTCAAGGGTCCGATCTGTCCGCCGCAATGTCGCAGTACCGCAAAAAAAATCGCAGATCACCGCCATTACTCGTTAAAAAAAAAAACACCAAAAATGACAAAAATCTTTCCCTTTGTTAGTAAACGCGATAACTTTTGCGCAAACCAATCAAAATACGCTTTTTGCGATTTTTTTTTTACCAAACATAGGTAGCGTAAAACAAATTGGCCGAAAATTTTAAAAAATTTTGATTTTTACATTTTTTTTTGGGGGAATTTCATATAAAAAAAAGTGAAAAATATTGTTGTTTTTGCAAAAATTACGCTCTTTTTTTGTTTATAGCGCGTGATCAAAAAATCGCACAGGTGATCAAATACCACCAAAAGAAAGCTCTGTTTGTGGGAAAAAAAGGACGTGAAATTCGTTTAGGTACAGCGTCGCACGACCGCGCGATTGTCCGTTAAAGTCACGCAGTAAAAAATCGCAAAATTACCCCTGGTCTTTTAGCAGGAAAATCCTCCGGTGGTAAAGTGGTTAAGCATTTCTTTCTTTTCATTTTGATGATTATGGCTTACAGCTTGTAAAAACCCAAAATTCAGTATCTCAGAAAATTAGAATATTACTGAAGACTAAAAAAAAAAAAAAAAAGGATTTTTAATACAGAAAAGTTGGCTTATTGAAAAGAATGTCCTTGTACAGTGTAGTATGCACTCAATACTTGGTCAGGGCTCCTTTTGCATGAATTAATGCAGCATGGCATGGAGACAATCAGCCGAGGATCTTACAGACACCTAGCCATAGATTGTTTGTTGTTCCAGCCCGCACAGCTGATGTGCTTTTTATGTAAGCGCAATACTGTCAGATTTTTGGTCAATACATTTATAAAACAGAGAGCACTAGATCTTGTTATTATCTTTCCTGCATCCACACTGAGGACTCAGTTAGAGCAGGAAGAAAGATCTGTCTTTGGCTTCCATCAGTTCACGGAGACCGGATCGCTTTTATCCTCTTTGGGGAACTGCTGGCTCTTAACCGCTGGTAAAACAGGGGTCAGAACAGGAGGTGAGCGGCCATTTTTTCCAGTAGAGGATAGCACAAGCACTTTATTTGTTCAGCACTGAAAGCATTTTTTGCACCTCTTAGCACAATTTTGCTCATTTGCACTTTATGGACTTTTCTGATAATGCACGTTTAATTATATGAATTTTCAAAGTAGATTTTTTATTTATTCATCACTAGTATTTTTAGTTTTATTTGCTTATTTTGCACCTTATAGACCTTTTTGATTATGCACGTTTAATTGTTATTTGAATTTTTAAAGTTCATTATTTATTCATCACCAGCATTTATATTAGTTCACTTGTTGTACATGATGTATTTTGGCGCAGCACTGTTGTTTTGATTTTATTTACTGTATGCAGTGAAAGCATAATTAGTGGTTGCTGCCTTTCTTATTTTGTTAGATTTGATTATTGTTGTTGGTTGTGCTGATTTTCAGTTTGACATTGAAATCAATGGGCTGGGACTTGTCAAGCGACTTTGTGTCCAAAATTGCATGACAAGTCTCACTAGTGGAAACTCATAGCTCACATGTAATGAGTAATAGAAATCGATCTGTTTTCTTCTAAACTTTCAAAAATGTTCTTTTGTACCTTATTTCTTTCATATATTGCCAAAATGTGATTTGATAAAGATCAATCAATAAATAATCCTCAGTGACCACACGTGAAAGAATCACACCAAAATGTGCTCCACCGTTTCCACCAAATATGACTCACCAGATGGGAAGCTGGTTAAATTATAAACCAGCAATCGCACTTAATAGATATTTCCAGCATGACTGTTAATATGTAAAACTTTGGCATTAAATCTTCATAAACATGTTATTCTCAAAAACAGTTGCAAGATGTGGATGATGGAGAAAGAACACCAGAATGGTGTAATTCCTTAAAAAAAATGTAAATCGTTTATTTTAAAAATAATCATGTTACACTCCCACTTTTAGTGTCTGCCTGACACTGGGATCTCTAGCATCCAACCTGCATGCTCCGGCTGTGTCTCCGAGCCGCGAGCATGGAGTACAATACGTGCTGTGTTTCTCGGCGTCCTACTAGTTGTTTATTTCTAAATAAATGATTTACATTTTTTTTACGGAATTACACTATTCTGGTATTCTTTCTCCTCCCATCCATCATCCACATTTTGCAACTTTTTTTGAGAAAAACATGTTTATGAAGATTTAATGGCGAAGTTTTACATATTACCTATCATGATGGGAAATTTCAATTAAGTGCGACTGCTGGATTATAATTTGACCAGCTTTCCATCTGGTGAGTCATATTTTTTGGAAACGGTGGAGCACATTTTGGTGTGATTTCTTCATGTGTGGTCACTGAGGATTATTTATCGATTGAACTTTATCAGATCACATTTTGGCACCTTCTCTCACTTGGGACTTTTTTGAATGGACTATTTATTTTTTTTTTTTTCAATTTTTATGGATTCATTGATTTTATTGAATTTTTGATCAGTTTGATCCAATATTTTATCACTGATTTATGCATTTGCACTTTTTTTGGATATTGGTCTCTTGTCACATTTTTAGTGATGCATAATTTTTGAGGCGCTTGTGCACTTTCGATCTTTCATTTTGGTAGTTTTATGCTAGATTCTATAACACAAATTTGTGCTTATTATTTATTCTCTCTATTCACATGTAGGACACCTGCAGCAGATTAGCAGCATTTTGTTTGCTTTTGGTTAATCAAACCTCTAATTACCTTGGCGCCTGATCTTTTTGTTTATATATATTGCTGGTCACGTTACGTTTCTTCCCCAGCTCCCTCCACCGTTTACAGCATCTGGGCATGTCTTTTAGTCCACAGCAGCTGGGCATGTGCCACACCATGCACACAGTGCTCATCACAGTGCCATTGATGCTCATTACAGTGCCATGCAGAAACAACCACATGGTTCTAAACTGTAGAAAATCTGCAGCATATTGCATTGTAATCTATCTTACAGTCTCTCTCTCTCTCTCTCTCTCTCTCTCTCTCTCTCTCTCTCTCTCTCTCTCTCCCTCTCCCTCTCCCTCTCCCTCTCCCTCTCCCTCTCCCTCTCCCTCTCCCTCTCTCTCTCTCTCTCTCCCTCTCTCTCTCTCTCCCCCCTCTCTCTCTCCCTCCCTTTCTCTCTCCCTCCCTCCCTCCCTCCCTCTCCCTCTCTCTCTCGCTCTCTCTCTTCCCCCATCTCTCTCTCTCCTCTCTCTCTCTCTCTCTCTCTCTCTCTCTCTCCCCCCCTCTCTCTCTCTCTCTCTCTCTCTCTCCCCCCCCCTCTCTCTCTTCTATTAATCTACATAGTGGGGACATAGCAAAAAAAAATTGACAAAGGGTCTTACCCTTTCCTAGTCTAGCCAACACATGCCACTTCCTGCCTATTATAAAATGATGGCCAATTGGTAGCACTGCCATCCACAGTGGGCGTCCTATGATGTCCTACCAGGATTGCGCCTTGCACACTCCATGGGCCACATTCTGCCGTGACCGGTCACCCACTGTGTCCACTGAATCACATCTCTACCATGTGATAACTGTGGCCAATCACAGCTTCACAATAGTAAACACTGGATAAATGCATACAATTCATAAAAAATGGTTTGCTTATAACAGTTATTATGACTGTTATAAGCAATCATTGTATGTAAAAAAAAAAAATACAGATCACCTCCTTAGAGTAGTACAGCGTCACTATAGTAACACTGTACTTCTCTGGTCACAGTATGTAAAAGAAATAAAATTGTATTCTTTTTTTTTTTACATACTGTCACCATTCGGTGCCCCTGATCACTGCCACACCATGACTCTATACTGCACTGAGTAAAGTATGTAAAAAAAATAATAATTTGTTAAAAAAAAAAAATGTAATTTCTCAATTTTCCCAAAAAATTGTGACAAAAAATTACAACTTCAAAAAAACTCACTATGCCTCTTTCTAAATACTTTATACTGTCTTCTTTTCAAAAAGGGGTAATTTAGGGGGTATTTGTCCTGACATTTTAGGGCCTCAAGGATGAGATAGGCCATCAGAACATTAGGGTTGATCGATTTTCAGATATATACTGTATACCATAGTTTGTGGACTCTATAACTTTCCTACAGACTAAACTTTGATTTCGGTTATTTTTACCAAAGAAATGTGGCAGAATAAATTTTGGCCTAAATTTATGAAGAAAGATTATTTATTTCCAAAATTTTATAACAGATTTTTTTTTTAAATTTCAATCTTTTTTCGTTTATTTAGTAAAAAATAAAAAATTAAACCCAGTGGTGATTAAATACCACAAAAAGGCTCTATTTCTGTGAAAATAATGATAAAAAAAAAATATAGGTAGAGTGTTGCATGTCTGAATATTTGTCATTAAAAATGTGACAGCGCTAAAAGCTGAAAATTGGCATGGGCATGAAGGGGGTGAAGTGGTTAAGGTGAGTGGATGTTCTTTTGAAAATGAGGTGCACATTTTGGACAGAGAGGACAACTGGTTTGCAAGAGGTATTAAGAGGCCTTCTATAAATAGCCATCCCTAAAAAGGGGTAGGAGTCTCAACACGAAAAAAAGAAGAAAAGTATCTGGACTTTTCAGGTCCTACCTTGAGTCATAACACGTACAACAACTTTGCTAAAAATAATAAAAATAATTCCTGGTGTGGGGTTGAATTTCCCCATACCTCTGAAGCTCCCTTGAGGTTTACTGGCACACAGACAATCTATATTGGGACACATACATTAAAGTGGTATTAAACTCAAAACAAAAAAACTGAATTTCTTTTCATACATCACGGGACACAGAGCCATAGATCAAAACATATGGGTTATATAGCCACCTATAGGTAAAGGACACTGGAAACCAATCAGAATTGATGACCTCCTATATAACCCCTCCCACACAGGAAGTACCTCCGTTTTTTCGCCAGTGTCTAAAAGGTGAAGGTAGCTGTGGAGATGTGCTCCGCATGTTTGGTATGTTTCAAGGAAGAAGAAAGAAGATTATGCTATCATACCCCAAACAAAGATCACTGGATCTAAGGGGTTAGCTATCGGACCCATCTAAAACAGTCAATGGACTAAAAAGATGGTACCCGAGCCTCGGGAAGCAGATACAAGGTTTTGCCTGTAACACTGTCCTCTTTAGGCGCTGAACCCTGGGATCCGGACCCTTGGAATACCAAACCCCAAAGGCGCTTTGTGCAGGGTCCAAGCTGTGGCCCTTCTGATATAGGGGACCCAGTCCTTGAAGGTCTCTAAGACAATGCTCACCGTGAAGGGTGAAGATTGGATTTTTGCTTATAGCGGTTTCCTGCGGCAGCATTTTAAATAAATACAGAGCAAACAAAAACCTTAAAAGGGTAAAAATTGCAAAATTGTAAATATTTTATGCACTGTTCACTTTAATAAGATTACAGAGACTTGTGCCAAGTGTATTTCTGCTTGTAATTACATTGTAGCAGGTTTATGCAAAGTATGTTTAAAGCATATTGTTACACTGTTTCTTACCCTGAGCTGATCAACTAAAAGGTTTCAGCTGTGACAAACAAGATTCAGCCTAAACTGCTCTCTCCCCCATTTGTTTTGTGTGTTCGCCCTGGTGCATAAGCATCCGCATGTTCGCCTCTTCTTGATCGCGTGTCTATGGCGTAAGCCTATTCGCGTGCGGGAATCTTCACATTTAAGTACAGGCATACTCCACATGGTGGGCATATCCTAACGCGACTTGGCGTGAACGTGGATGCCACACACCACACCGCACATGCATAAAAGGGCACATTCTGCGAGGAACTGTTTCCAACACACTAGGCTCTGTCACAGCCTGAAAGGGACACAGAGCAGCAGCAGCTGGGTTGCGTGAGTCACTGTGGGTGTATGTTACTGCCACTGGCACTAATAGGTCCTGTATCTTAGGTAATCAGTGTTGTGTGTATTAGGATGTACAAGCTTGGCACAAACCTTGAGTACACTTTAAAGGTAGTACCTCAAGTTTGTCGTGCTATAAAGCAATGTCTGCAGGGCTGCTGATAGGGGGGGACCACCAGCCCTCTTGTAGGGGGCCCAAGCACACAGGGGGGCCCACACAGAGAGGGGGGTTAGTGATGGACAACAAATACAGAAATCTTCCTCCAGCACCTGAATCTGATCTGTCCCTCTCCCTGCTATCAGCTTTTATCTGTTGAGAAAGAGACCTTTGTCCCTCACTAATCCCCCTCCCTTGTGTGGGCCCCCCTCCCAGCACTTATCTCTGATCAGGAGTTTATTTGTAAATTGTAACTTTGTTTGTCTCTCTCTGTCTCTCTGATCACTGAGCTCCAACTGCCCAACCTGTATATTTTCGTCATCTCATCTTCATTTTTATTAAACATCGTTTTTTTTTTTTTTTTTTAGATTTAGCAGGAATTATGCGAGTTATGTTATATTTGTGTCTGATAATAGTGATTTTGTTGTAATTTTAGCTAAATATATCTTTAATATTTTCTTGGGGGGGGGGGCCCTGCCAGGTAGTCTGTACGGGGCCCCGCGATTTCTAACAGCAGCCCTGAATGTCTGCCCGAAAGAAGGCAGGAGGGAGCACAGTTGGAAAGGGCACTATGATGCCCCGTCAGGCCCTGAGGGTCCTAGTCATTCTCTACTGTGTCTACTCCTCCTGATAAGCCAGAGGCAATTAGCCAATCTGAGCCATTACGGTTGTCAGGCATAGTAGCTACTCCGTGTACTTCTGCCACAGCCTATGTTACCCAGGGCGATTTGGCATTGGCATTAGCCAGCCTTGAGGGTAGGATTGCTGACATGATTTCAGCATAACATGGAGGAAAGAAGTGGGTTAGATTCCCCCCTCTCCTGAGCCCCCCCTTGAATCAGTTCAGGATTGGGCCTAGGATGTGGAAGATATATCTGAGGGTGACCCCATAGAAGGTCAAGCTGAAATTTCCACTTCTGGGGAGTCAGAGGAATCTCTATCAGCTTCTCAATCCCAGAGATTGTTTATCAAGTGTCTTGCTGAGATGGTCCGGGTTGAGTTTAAACTTCCACCCCTAGAGACAACTGAAACCTCTTTTTCCTCCCTAGGCTCATTGTGCCCTCCTCAGAGTCCTCGGTCATTTCCCATACATCCACTCTTGGAGCAAGAAGTGTATAATTAAATGGGATCATCGATATAGGATGCTTGTTCCTCAAAAAGGTTTTCATTGTTGTATCCTATGAAGGATACGTTTTCTAAAAGATGGAAAATTCCCACTGTGGATGCAGCCATTTCTTCAGTTAACAAGAGTTTAACCTGTCCTGTGGATAATGCCCAGGTTTTCAAAGATCCAGCAGATACAAAGTTGGAATCTTTATTGAAAGCCTCCTTTGCGGTTGTGGGTTCTGCAGTACAACTAGGAGTAGCAGCCATTGGAGTGTGTCAGTCTTTAAGACCCGGTTCACACTGATGCGAGTGCCGGGTTCGCATGTAATGTCGGAGCGCACTGCTCCGACATTACATGCGATCAGCTGTGCGGTGCGAGTTTAGCCATACAGTTTGTATGGCTAAATTCGCATCGCACCCGGTGCAAACACGCACAGGAGGCATTTTTGCAGCCGCATCAGGATCGGATCGCACAGCGGTTCACACTTGTGCGATCCCATCCTGTGCGAACTGCACGATCGCACTGCGATATGCGATCAAACTGGGGGTGTCGTTAAGATTACATTGACACCCCCAGCGTATCGCATATGGCAGTGTGAACTGCCGGGGGTGCGTGTGCGATGCGGGAACAGGCTGCGAATTCGCAGCCTTCCCGCATCGCAATAGTGTGACCCGAGCCTGAAGGGCCGCATAAAGCGAGTGGCCAAGACAGTTCCTTCTCAAGGAGAGACTGTGGAAGATCTGTCAGATCTACCTCACACTTTGTGTTTCACAATTGATGCTCTTACGGACTCCATAATGCAAATGTCACGGTTTGCTCTGATGACAGTGAATATGCGCATAATTCTTTGGTTAAAGAGCTGGTCTGCGGACTTACCATGTAAAAAATTACTGGTTAGCTTCCCCTTTCAGGGAGAACGCCTTTTTGGTGATGATCTGGATAAATATATCCAAAAGATCTCGGGGGGGGGAGAGTACATTGCTACCTGTAAAAAGGTAGAGCAGGCGTCCTTCCTTTAACCACTTAAGCCCCGGAAGATTTTACCCCCATTCCGACCAGGGGGTATTTTGCGATTTGGCACTGCGTGACTTTAACGGAGAATTGCGCGGTCGTGCGATGCTGTACCTAAACGAATTTGGCGTCCTTTTTTTCCCACAAACAGAGCTTTCTTTTGGCGGTATTTGATCACCTGTGCGATTTTTTGATCACGCGCTATAAACAAAAAAAGAGCGTCCATTTTGCAAAAATAGCAATATTTTTCCCTTTTTTTTATATGAAATTCCCCCAAAAAAAAATGTAAAAATCAAATTTTTTTAAAATTTTTGGCCAATTTGTTTTATGCTACCTATGTTTGGTAAAAAAAATCGCAAAAAGCGTATTTTGATTGGTTTGCGCAAAAGTTATTGCGTTTACTAACTAAGGGAAAGATTTTTGTCATTTTTGTTGTTTTTTTTTTAACGCGTAATGGCGGCGATCTGCGATTTTTTTTGCGGTACTGCGACATTGCGGCGGACAGATCGGACCCTTGACTGACATTTTTGACACTTTTGGGGTTACCAGTGACATTTCTACAGTAATCAGTGCTATATATATGCACTGTTACTGTAAAAATACACTGGTAGTGAAGGGGTTAACTTTATTTGAGAGGGAGGGGCTGTGTGTGTCCCTAGGGGCGTGATTCTAACTGTGATTGGCTGGGGCTTCAGCTGTATGCAGAGTGATCAACGGATCTACATAGTAGATCCAGATGATCAGCTCTCATACAGCGAGGAGAATGACAGGCAGCTTGTTTACACAAGCTGCCTGACTTTCTCCCTCTCCCCCGCCGATCGCAGAGTGGCCGGCGGACATCGGGTCCGCCGGTCACACGCGCGGGGGGGTCCGTGACCACTCGGGAGCGGGAGCGCGCCTCCGGGGGCGCGCGCTCGCTCCCTAGACCCTCACAAGCTAGTGACGTAGCCCTACGTCACTTTGCCTGTGAGGGGCTGACCGCCGACGTAGATAGTCGTGCGGCGGTCGGCAAGTGGTTAAGAACCCCAGCACACATAATACCAGTGCTTCCAATTCCAGGCAGTGGTGATGGCTTCAACCGCCTGCATCTGGACCCAAGGCTTCGGGGCAAGGGTCACCCCCACTCACCTGGGTGGGGGGAAGGCTCCTGCAGTTCTCAGGGGCATGGGTGGAGTTAATTTATTTTATTTATTTCAGGTACTTATATAGTGCCGTCAATTTACGCAGC
This sequence comes from Pelophylax lessonae, assembly GCF_965119305.1. NCBI lineage: Eukaryota > Metazoa > Chordata > Amphibia > Anura > Ranidae > Pelophylax > Pelophylax lessonae. The sequence goes on from NC_138778.1 coordinate 115,688,654, forward strand.
GCTTTACATATACATTGTACATTCACATCAATCCCTGCCCTCAAGGAGCTTACAATCTAAGGTCCCTAACTCACATACATACACAGTATGGACAATTTTTTTTTTTATACAGGATCCAATTAACCTACCAGCATGTCTTTGGAGTGTGGGAGGAAACCGGAGTATCCGGAGGAAACCCACGCAGGCACAGGGAGAACATGCAAACTCCAGGCAAGTAGTGTCATGGTTGGGATTCGAACCAGTGACCCTCTTGCTGCTAGGTGAAAGTGCTAACCACTACACCACTGTGATAGGGTTGGGGGTACTGCGCTGCTGGGAAATATTACTGGCCAGTTAAACAGTGAAATACATAAATAAATAAATATATGAGTGTGGTGTAAAACACAGTGCTTAAATATGAAACTCAAGTCCCTTAAAGGTGAGGGCGCATAAACAATCTCAATAAATATATAAAGTGCTATAGTGAGTCTGTGAATAAATAAATATATATATAAATAACGAAAATAATATTTTTATCTCCAAATAAATCCTTCAAATATAAAGTGCATTAATATGTTTCCTGTTAGACCCTAAATTAAATTGATAGAAATTACTCCTTGATTATCTTAAAAGTATGTGACAGGTAAAGTGCAGTGCTTGAATACATAAATTTGTGTAAAAAACAGTCTATTATAAAGTGCCAAAGGTGATTCAGTAGGTTCTTTCCAGTGAAAAAGTATTCTTATATATCCGAGTAATACAATTTTCATAGAGTGGTGACCCTCCACCTAGACACCATGTGGAAAGAGTGTGGGGTGTTTCTTCACTCCTATGCACCCCTCTAGGTGTGCTAGCCGCTCACCTCTCTGCCTCAGAACATGCGCCTTATTCAAATATCCAGAACTCCTCTCCACTCCTGTTCTGGCTCTCAATGGATGATGGTTTTCAGATAGCCCCAATGGATCAGCCTTACATATATCCCAATGGCCAGCGGATCTCAAAATACAAAGGGCTCACAATAGTGTAATATTGTTGTGAATATTTAGCTTTATTTCAAGAGATGCGGTTAAAAACACTCACATTTGAGGGGATCCCCTGAAGAAGCCACGTGAGCGGAAGTGGCGTAACGCGTAGGGACGCTATACCGGAAGTGACGTATGCGGAAGTGAGGACCGCGATTCTCCCTCACCCAACCTAAGGCGCATTGTTTTCTTCTCAAATGTGAGTGTTTTTAACCGCATCTCTTGAAATAAAGCTAAATATTCACAACAATATTACACTATTGCACCACTATTACTATTACACCAGCGTGCCCCCTTTCAATGCACAGAGACCAGCATGCCCCCTTTCAATGCAGAGAGACCATCGTGCCCCCTTTCAATGTACAGTGACCAGCGTGCCCCCTTTCAATGCACAGTGACCAGCGTGCCCCCTTTCAATGCACAGTGACCAGCGTGCCCCCTTTCAATGCACAGTAACCAGTGTGCCCCCTTTCAATGCACAGTGACCAGCGTGCCCCCTTCAATGCAGTGACCAGCATACATGCCCCCTTTCAATGCAGTGACCAGTGTACATGCCCCCTTTCAATGCAGTGACCAGCATACATGCCCCCTTTCAATGCAGTGACCAGCGTACATGCCCCCTTCAATGCAGAGACCAGCGTGCGTGCGTGCCCCCTTCAATGCAGTGTGGGCCCCCCCCGAGACCAGTGCACTTACCTGGAGCCCTGGAGCAGCCGCGGCTTCTCTTCAGTCCCGGCAGCGGCTTATCCTCACTGTGTCCCCCGGCGGCGCGTCTCCACTCTCCTCGAGTCCTCCTGCTCCTGCCTCCTCCTCGGCCAATGGCATGGGGTTTGCCTTGGGGCCAATCAGGAAGCCGGTATTAAACCGGCTTCTTGATTGGTCAGCAGGAGGATCAGTGTGACAATAGCAAATTTTCATTTGCTATTGTCACACAATGGGTGGGTTCGGGGCGCACTGCTCTGCGCCCCGGGACCACCCTTTGCATCACCCTATTAGAGCGTCTGGCTCTAATCAGGCGATAAAAAAAACCCCATTAAACTCCATGCGTCTGGCGCCCCTGCATGCAGATTAAGGGGCCGGACGCATGGATGGGGGGGGCGGCACCCCTGCGCCCTCAATACACTGGCCGCTACTGGTTTTTACTCAAACCTATTCATAATCGCCAAACCAAACTGGGATGTGAGACCTATTTTGGATCTCAATTCACTGAATCAGTTTCTGAACATTTGTTCCTTCTGCATGGAATCAATTCGTTCAGTCATAGCCTCCCTACAGGGAGAGGAATTTCTAGCATCCATAGACATCAAGGATGCATATCTTCATGTGCCTATATTTCAGACTCATCAAAGGTTCCTTGGTTTTGCGATTGGAAACCATCATTTGCAGTTTGTGGTCCCTGCCCTTTGGGTTGGCCACAGCTCCAAGAGTGTCCACAAAGCTGTTCTAAGGTCCTGAGGGATATCTGTAATAGGATATCTGGACGATTTGTTAATAGATCGATTGATGTCGCTCTAAGCCGAAATATCTTTCAGACAGTTAATTTTTTGGAATGTCTGGGTTGGATACTGAACTAATGCCCCGTACACACGCGTCGATAGTTGGCCGTGAATTTTCGGCCAACGTCCGATCGGCCGATTTTCGGCTTGTTAGTATGATGCTTTCGACAACTGACTCCGACTTTTCGGCCGAACAAAATCTGTTGTGCAGGCTATAAAATTTTTGTTGGCCGTCAACACAACGGCCGATTTTCCGTCAGTCAGTACAGATTTCGGCAGACAAAAATCTGATGAGCAAGACTGGGCATGCTCAGAGAAGAAAAAACACACGGAAAGTAAACCAGCACATGACATCACTTCTGAAGTTGGTTTTTGTTGGCCGAGAAAATTTGTGTGCAGTCTAGAGCACATTTCAACCAACACAACAACACTGGACAAAAGACGGCAGATCGGTCGGCCGATAATCGTTGCGTGTGTACGAGGCATAGCAAAGTCAGCATTACAGCCTGTCCAGCGTCTGGAATACCGGGACTTCTTGTCAAAATGGTGCAGGCAAAGATATTTTTGCCAGCAAGAAAGGTCTCAGACCTGATGGGTCAGGTTTGGTCTATAGCATGACTGAGATATCCATCTATACGTCTTTGCATGATGTTACTGGGAAAGATGGTGTCCACTTTCGAGGCAATTCCCTATGCTCAATTCCATGCCAGACCCTTGCAGAACAACATTCTGTCTGCATGGAACAGAAAAATTCAGTCCTTGGACCGGTCCATATCTCTGCTACCAAGCGCACGAGTCTGAATTGGTGGTTGTTGACCAGAAATCTGGAGAAGGGGAAATCCTTTCTTTCAGTGACCTGGAAGTTAGTGACAGCAGATGCCAGTCTCTCCGGCTGGGGAGCGATTCTGGAGGAAGCCACTGTCCAGGGGAAATGGTCTTGGGTACAGTGTCGTCTCCCCATCAACATTTTGGAAATTCGTGCAGTCAGTCTGGCTCTTAAATTCTGGACGCCCAGACTTCGGGGTCACCCTGTCAGGGTGCAATCCAACACTGCCACGGCTGTGGCTTATGTCAACCATCAAGGAGGCACAACGAGTCGATCAGCCCAGAAATAGGTGGATATTATCCTGTCCTGGGCAGAGAAGTTTGTGCCATGTCTGACAGCAGTATTCATTCCAGAAATAGAGAACTGGCAGCCAGATTTTTTTAACCATAAACAGATGTTTCCGGGGGAATGGTCTTTACATCTCAAGATTTTTCAATTACGCTAGGGGGTCCCAGAAGTAGATCTGTTAGCATCCAGGTACAACAAGTTGAAGAGATTTGTGTCCAGGACCCGGGATCCACTCGTAGTCAGAGTGGATGCTTTGGTGACTCCTTGGGAGGAGTGTTCCCTGACAGTGGCGTAACTAGAACCTTCAGGGCCCCGATGCAAGAAACCATAAAGGGCCCCCCGGACGGGGCCCTTCCCTCCCAGCCTGGTGGTGGAACGCCAGGGCCAGTCGCAAGTGCAATGTTTGTGCCCCCTTTCAATGCAGACTGACCACAGTGTGCCCCCTTTCAATGCAGACTGACCACAGTGTGCCCCCTTTCAATGCAGAGTGACCACAGCGTGCCCCCCTTTCAATGCAGAGTGACCACAGCGTGCCCCCTTTCAATGCAGACTGACAACAGCGTGCCCCCATCTATGTAGAGTGCTTACAGCATGCCCTCTTTCAATGCAGACTGACCACAGCGTGCCCTCTTTCAATGCAGACTGACCACAGCGTGCCCCCATCAATGCAGATTGACCACAGTGTGCCCCCTTTCAATGCAGACTGACCACAGCGTGCCCCCTTTCAATGCAGACTGACCACAGCATGCCCCCTTTCAATGCAGACTGACCACAGCGTGCCCCCATCAATGCAGAGTGACCACTGCATGCCCCCTTTCAATGCAGACTGAACACAGTGTGCCCCCTTTCAATGCAGAGTGACCACTGCGTGCCCCCTTTCAATGCAGACTGACCACTGTGTGCCCCCTTTCAATGCAGACTGACCACAGCATGCCCCCTTTTAATGCAGACTGACCACAGCGTGCCCCCTTTCAATGCAGAGAGACCACAGCGTGCCCCCTTTCAATGCAGACTGACCACTGCGTGCCCCCTTTCAATGCAAACTGACCACAGCGTGCCCCCTTTCAATGCAGACTGACCACAGCGTGCCCCCTTTCAATGCAGACTGACCACAGCGTGCCCCCTATCAATGCAGAGAGACCACAGCGTGCCCCCTTTCAATGCAGACTGACCACAGCGTGCCCCCTTTCAATGCAGAAAGCCAGTGCACTTACCTGCAGCGGCGGCTTCTCCTCGAGTCCTCCCGCCTCCTCCTCGACCAATGGCATGTGTTTGCCTTTCGTCCAAGACCCAATCAGGAAGCAGGTCTTGGACCCGCTTCCTGATTGGTTAGGAGGAGGATCTGTGTGACAATAGTGAATTTTCATTCGCTATTGTCACACAAATGGGTGGGCCTGGGGCGCACTGCTCTGCGTCCCGGGTCCACCCTTTTCTGAAGCTTTTCTGTGACTCACACTGTCAGGACGGAGCTATTGGCTCCTTCTGACAGCTCCACTGGCATACACAGGCTCAGCGGCGGGGGGGGGCGGACACAATGATCGTGCGGGCCGCAGGTTCCCCACCCCTGCATTAGGGGGTTAAAGCAGGCGGTGAGGAAGCAACATATTGCCTTTTCACCGCCTGTCAAATGCCTCTGAAAAGCGATATGAGTATGGATCGCTTTTCAGAGGAATAGCATTTTCTTGCTGGTACTATGAACAGCCTGAAAAATAATATTACTTCCGATTGTACACATATATGGGGTCAGGATTAAAAGTAATGTGCACACACACACATAAACGCACATGTACACACATACACACACATATACATACTCATATATAAGCACATATACACACACACATACTCATATATAAGCACATACACACACACATATATATAAAAGCATACACTTCCCAGTTGATGTGTCCCACAAAGCTGACAGGCATCTCCCAGCTGATACGTGTTACCCACACATAGCCCCCCCTCATATAACAAGCAACCCACACACAGAAAATAAGCACCCCATACATAGCACTCCACAGTTTACAAGCTCCCCACTCAGAGCATCCCCCCAGGATTGGTGCCCGCACACACAACCCCTCCCAGATGACAAGCACACCACACATTGCTTCCTAGATTATAAGTGCCCCCCACACAACTGGCATGTAAGCACACACACGTACATATATCCATACACATATAAACACACAAACATACATACATGCACACACATACATATATAGATGCACATATGCAGACACATATAAACACAGTCACACATGCATACACACACACATACATACACACACATACATACATACATAATGCACATACATACAGAAAGCCTTTTAAAAACGGCAGATAGAGGACTGTACCGACCTGTAACTTCCTGCCGGGTATTGCACTGTAGGGGGAGGCAGAGAGCACAGCACACACTGTGCTTTGCTTTCACTTTCCATTCCGATTTCCAATGTGATCACGATCAGCTCTTTCAGGAGGATCGGGGGAGCTCGGTCTCAGCTGCGGTTGCCGATCCTAGTCTCTGTACATACAGGGGGCCCTCTCAGGCCCCCTGCAGCATGGGGCCCGGTTGCTATGGCGACCCCTGCGACCCCTGTACGTCCGCCCCTGTTCCCTGATATATGCCTTTCCTCCGGTACAGCTGATATCACATTTGTTGCGCAGGATCCAGCTAGAAGGGAAACCAGTAATTCTGGTAGCTCCGGCTTGGCTGAGGAGGATTTGGTATGGACAAATCTAGAGGTTGGCAGGGAGGAGGCCCTAGGTTCTTCCACTGTGTCCGGACTTGCTCTCTCAAGGTCCGATATTCCACCCTGCTGTAAGGCTCTAAATTTGACGGCTTGGCTATTGAAGCCCTAATCTTGGAAGAGCAGGGTGTGTCTGGCCCTGCAGTTCATACACTGATAAATGCCAGAAAGCCAGTCTCTGGAAATATTTATTACAGGGTCTAGAAATCCTACATTGTCTGGTGTGAAGCCAGGAAATGGCATCCCCGCACATATATCGGGAGAGTTCTATCCTTCCTGCAAGCAGGGGTAGATATGAAATGAGCGCTGAGTACGATTAAGGGCAGATTTCAGCTTTATCGTTTTTTTTCCCAGGAACCGATCGCTTACAATTAGTTGGTTCAAACCTTTGTCCGGGGAATATTGCGTTTGCTTCAACCAGTGAAGCCACCATTGTGTCCTTAGGACTTAAATTTGGTGTTGGCAGTTTTTAAAAAACAGCCTTTTGAACCTCTGGGACAGGTTCCCCTGGTTCTTTTGACCAGAAAACTGGTCCTTTTGATTGCGAGAACTTCGGTTAGAAGGGTATCGGAACCAGCAGCTCTTTCTTTAAAGAGCCATTCTTGATATTTTATTAGGATAGGGTGATTTTAAGTCTTCATCCAGAGTTTTAGCCCAAGGTAGTGTCTGCCTTTCATTTGAATCAGGACATTAAACTACCTTCTTTTTTTCCAGATCCTTACTCAGAGGAGGAAAAGTTATTGCCTTCTCTTGATGTAATGTGTGCATTTAAGATTTATTTACAGGAAACCGCTCAGATTTGTAAGACCGAGAGCTTGTTTGTACTACCAGAAGGCCCCAGAAGGGGATTGACAGCGTTTAAATCTATGATTTCTTGTTGGATTCGCCAGGTTATTACCCAGGCTTATAGTTTAGTTAGAAAGGTTCCACCTTTTCCTGAAAAGGCACGTTCTACCAGAAGAGTAGGTGCCTATTGAGCACATCGCCATCAAGCCTTTATGGCTCAGATTTACAAGGCAGTGACCTGGTCGTCGGTGCATACATTCACTCTTTTCTATAGAGTAGATGTTGTCCAGTGTCTGCCAGTGACTGCCAGATCTTTCTGGAGGGATCTCGCAGTCAAACGTGGGTTTTGAATTGTTTTTCTCACAATCCTGCGAGCTGTTCTGTCTGATATTTTTCTTGGTCTTCCAGATCTTGCTTTAACTTCCACTGTTCCTGATGACTGCCATTTTTTAATTACATTCCGAACAAAGGATATTGACATCTGAAAACGCTTTGCTATCTGAAAACGCTTTGCTATCTTCTTATAGCCTTCTCCAGCTTTGTGAGCGTCAACTTTCATTTTCAGTTTTCTAGACAACTGCTTAGAAGATCCCATGGTGCTGATTGTTGGGGCAAGGTCAGATGAGTCTGGGCATTTAAAACCTTTGAGATTGACATCACCTGGTCTTCCCAGACGATGATTGAGAACAATCCATGACACTGGCAGGTCTCAGCCTTGCAAAGGGGGAAGTGTATGCTATAAATTCTGCAGGGTGCCCAAACTTTTGCAGACACCATTTTTTTGTTTTCTGTAATTTTGAAAGTGTCAATGATGGAAATAAAATCTAACTTTTTTTGACATATTATAAGAATGTCTAATCTGTAATTTGATGCCTTTTGGAGATTCCATCTTTCCTTGGCTTCTTTATGCACATTAATACGAATTTTCACCTGGGGTGCCCAAACGTTCGATCCTCACTGTTTGGTTCTGTGTCCAATGATGTGCCAAAAGAAAAATTGATTTTTAATACAACTTACTTGTAAAATCCATTTCTTGAAGTACATCACGGGACACAGAGGTCCCTCCCCTCTTCTATGGGGTCTTTTATTGCTTGCTACAAAACTGAGGTACTTCCTGTGTGGGAGGGGTTATATAGGGGTTCATCAATTCTGATTGGTTGGCAGTTTCCTTGACTTATAGGTGGCTATGTAACCCATATGTTATGATTTATGGCTCTGTGTCCTGTGATATACTTCAAGAAATGGATTTTATAGGTAAGTATGAATTAAAAATCCATTTTATTTTGCAGCTTTCCAATCATCGGATGTGTTGGTTGCGTTCGTTTTCATGCTTATGCTTTTTCCCCTGTTTTCACCTGGTGAACTGGCCAGTAACACACCCCCTATATTAGAGTGCCATCCACTCTGGAAAAAGGAGCTCAGGGTAACCTTTGGACAGCAGCAATTTCAATCTGGGGGTGGGGAATGTTAGATGGACTAGCACGTTTAGCTACACTAACAGATTAATGCTGAACTCCAGCTAACACTTTATAAGCAGTTACAGCTAACATTTTTTTTCCTTTTTCGATAAAGGTGTTTATAGATAGATAGATAGATAGATAGATAGATAGATAGATAGATAGATAGATAGATAGATAGATAGATAGATAGATAGATAGATAGATAGATAGATACAGGGGCGGACATACAGGGGTCGCAGGGGTCGCCATGGCGACCGGGCCCCATGCTGCAGGGGGCCCGAGAGGGCCCCCTGTAGGTATAGAAAGGATGAGCGGCAAGCGCAGCTGAGACCGGAGCTCCCCGATCCTCAGCGAGTTACACACAGGGCAGCTATTGCCAGCTTGTCTCTCTCCCCAGCTGCGGCTGCCTGCGTGGTGAGAGCAGAGACGAGCACTGAACCCGCCCCTCCCCCTTCCTGAGTGTTTCCTGTACAGCACACAGAGGAGAGGAGGCGGGACCAGCTCTCTCCATTCTGCAGAGTTTGCAACAGCGCCGATCTGAGGTCTGTGATATGTATAACTAATAATACTAACTTGTAAGGGGGGGGGGGGGGGTGGAGGTGTATGGTGCTAGGGGGTGAAGATGGAGGGGGGGTGTATGTAAAACTCCTACCACGCTAGGGGGTGAAGATGGAGGGGGGGGTGTATGGAGATGGAGGGGTGTATGTAAAACTCCTACCACCCCACCCCACCCCCTGTCATCTTCATCCCCACTGTCCTCTTCCTACCATCCCACCCCTGTCATCTTCATCCCCACTTTCCTCTTCCTACCATCCCACCCTGTCATCTTCATCTCCACTGTCCTCTTCCTACCATCCCACCCCTGTCATCTTCATCCCCACTGTCCTCTTCCTACCATCCCACCCCTGTCATCTTCATCCCCACTTTCCTCTTCCTACCATCCCACTCTGTCATCTTCATCTCCACTGTCCTCTTCCTACCATCCCACCCCTGTCATCTTCATCCCCAATGTCCTCTTCCTACCATCCCATCCCTGTCATCTTCATCCCCACTGTCCTCTTCCTACCATCCCACCCCCTGTCATCTTCATCCCCACTGTCCTCTTCCTACCATCCCACCCCTGTCATCTTAATCCCCAATGTCCTCTTCCTACCATCCCATCCCTGTCATCTTCATCCCCACTGTCCTCTTCCTACCATCCCATCCCTGTCATCTTCATCCCCAATGTCCTCTTCCTACCATCCCATCCCTGTCATCTTCATCCCCAATGTCCTCTTCCTACCATCCCACCCCTGTCATCTTCATCCCCACTGTCCTCTTCCTACCATCCCACCCCCTGTCATCTTCATCCCCACTGTCCTCTTCCTACCATCCCACCCCCTGTCATCTTCATCCCCACTGTCCTCTTCTACCATCCCATCCCTGTCATCTTCATCCCCACTGTCCTCTTCCTACCATCCCACCCCCTGTCATCTTCATCCCCACTGTCCTCTTCCTACCATCCCACCCCTGTCATCTTCATCCCCACTGTCCTCTTCCTACCATCCCATCCCTGTCATCTTCATCCCCACTGTCCTCTTCCTACCATCCCATCCCTGTCATCTTCATCCCCACTGTCCTCTTCCTACCATCCCACCCCCTGTCATCTTCATCCCCACTGTCCTCTTCCTACCATCCCACCCCTGTCATCTTCATCCCCAATGTCCTCTTCCTACCATCCCATCCCTGTCATCTTCATCCCCACTGTCCTCTTCCTATCATCCCACCCCCTGTCATCTTCATCCCCACTGTCCTCTTCCTACCATCCCACCCCCTGTCATCTTCATCCCCAATGTCCTCTTCCTACCATCCCATCCCTGTCATCTTCATCCCCAATGTCCTCTTCCTACCATCCCATCCCTGTCATCTTCATCCCCACTGTCCTCTTCCTACCATCCCACCCCCTGTCATCTTCATCCCCACTGTCCTCTTCCTACCATCCCATCCCTGTCATCTTCATCCCCACTGTCCTCTTCCTACCATCCCACCCCTGTCATCTTCATCCCCACTGTCCTCTTCCTACCATCCCACCCCTGTCATCTTTATCCCCACTGTCCTCTTCCTACCATCCCATCCCTGTCATCTTCATCCCCACTGTCCTCTTCCTATCATCCCATCCCCTGTCATCTTCATCCCCACTGTCCTCTTCCTACCATCCATATTGTAAAAAAAAAAAAAAATGAATAGAGCAAATGCTAGAAAAATTTAATTAAAATAAAAAACTACTGACACCAATGGCAGAACTACCACACAAACATTGCACTTGCGACCGGCCCTGGCGTTTCGCCACCAGGCTGGGAGGGAAGGGCCCCGTCCGGGGGGCCCTTTATGGTTTCTTGCATCGGGGCCCTGGAGGTGATAGATAGATAGATAGATAGATAGATAGATAGATAGATAGATAGATAGATAGATAGATAGATAGATAGATAGATAGATAGATAGATAGATAGATAGATAGATAGATAGATAGATAGATAGATAGATAGATAGATAGATAGATAGATAGATAGATAGATAGATAGATAGATAGATAGATAGATAGATAGATAGATAGATAGATAGATAGATAGATAGATAGATAGATAGATAGATAGATAGATAGATAGATAGATAGATAGATAGATAGATAGATAGATAGATAGATAGATAGATAGATAGATAGATAGATAGATAGATAGATAGATAGATAGATAGATAGATAGATAGAAAAGGGCTAATCAATGTAAGCACCCTTGTCAGTGTTAAATGGCTTGTCTCATTCCTGTAACTGATACATATACAGGAGAGCTTGTTTTGTTGAAAAACAGACTTACTGTCCAGATCACCATGTGAAAATAAAGGAAAGAAAGCCTAAACAAGAAAACTAATGCAGCCATCACATCTACTGTAAGAATTGGCAAGCTTCAATAAAATAAATGTTTGTTTTTGGATTTAAAGTGTTAGTAAACCCAGGAGCCTGCATTCACTATATCTGGTCTCCCACAGTACAGAGAACATAGCAATGCATTTGTTTTAATAATATAAACTGCTAAATACTTTTTCTCATCAGCAGTATTTATAGCAGCCTTGTGACTTCCATCAGTGTGTGCTTAAAGCTTGTAGGATGAGTTTTCATTCTACCCTGACTGTCCTATGAGGCTGCAGGACCCCTGACCCTCTGTCTTGAGACAGTGTTGATTGGCCCTGTGTTGATCACATGCACCCTCCCAAGAAGAAAAAACTCTCTAGCAATACACATGTAGTCAGGAGCAGGTTAATATTGTCTGCAGTATCAGAAGACCCTCTGCAACATTGCTGCAGTAAGACTGTTTCCCACTAGTGCTAGCTAGCTAGCATCCATGCAACTGTAGTCCCAGGACTCAATTTTCACATCGGTAGACTGGACTGTAAAGGACTTCTACTACCAGCTGTCGGGAGTAAGCTGTCGGGAGTAAGAGAGGGAATAAAAAAACCTGTGCTGGGCCAGGATCGCTCTTTTGGGACCCCAGCCTGGATCTGAAAGCAAGAATTCTTTGCCAGGTGTGGCCAAGTCACAGCCTGTGCAAGAGAGAGTCATTGCGTGTGCATTCAAGGGTCATCCATTGCCAGCCCCATCTGGTTGTTTGTCGGCAACGTGGAGGCTGCTCCTGCTCCATCTACACCAGGTCCAGCATGGGGTCGGATGCTATCCCTGAGCCTGGACCCTGAGGAAGTCACTGTAAAGCCTTCATACCTTTTTTTTTTTTTTTTTAATTTCTTTATTTAAGTAAAGGTTGTGATACAAACCTTCATACCTTGTCTTCAATACTACGAGTCACAGGGATCAGTGAGCAGGCACCTCTCCATCCCCTCCTGACACTGGATGCAGACAACGTTGTCTTCCTGTCAGGATCGGTGTCATTACTTCTGGTGGCATTGTTGTTCCTGGAACTCAAGGGCCTAGTTCCAGTGGCCACCAGCGGGTTTCTCCTAGGACCTAGTTTATGCAAAGAATTAGGCTGCACCTGTTGTGGACTGCTGGGGGTATATAAGCCCTCCCTTCACTAAGGTTCAGTGCTTCAGTATTTTACCTGCAAGCTGTGTCCCTGTCTGAGCCTGATCCTGTACCCTGCACTTGGCTTCCTGCTCCCCTTGTCTCCTGTCCCTGTCTTGACTTACTCTTGTTTGCTCCCTCTATTTTGTATATAGTAAGTAGGTTATTATTTGGGTTTTGCACTGTTACGTTTAATTTTTCATTTACTTGTTTATGGTTTACTGTGTTGGTATTGGAGTGTGTCATTTAGCCTAATAAACATATTTAAACCTTATTCATCTGGGTCCTGATTCCTTAGTGCAGCCATCTGATCTGATCACCTTTGCTGGATGCCTGCATGAGGTGTCCCTGACATAATACTGAAGCCCCTAACGATCAGATCGGTTGCACCTGGGAATTAGGAATTTTCTGGTCTCTGCATTTACTAATTTCTGCAAGATGCATTCTGAGAAGTTTTTTTTTTTTTTCACTGCTTGTAACAGAAGACAGGGAATAAGTAAAAATGGTGATGTGAGTCTCGCGCTGTCTAGAGGATTTCTTATATACGTGACACCCCTTAAAGCTGCGTATACCCGTTCTGTGAACCAGACAGTGTATAAACAAGTATTTGGGGGGGGGGGGAGGAGGTATCGCGCTTCAGGGAAAAAATGTGTAAATCTAACTAAATAGTGAATAAATAGTGTGATAATAAAATTGTATAGATCAATAAAACATCTCTGTGGTGATGTTCAAATCATAAGATTTCCTAAAAACCAATTCATATATGTGACTTAGAAATAAATTAAACAATATTGGTGAAATCACTCTCGATATATAAAAATATAAAAAGTGCTACAGTGCTGAAACCAAAAAACAGTCTTTGCTATAAACTAATATTCCAGACAGACTTGAAGGTGAAAAAGTAAGTAAAGTGACAAGTGCTTAATCAATGCAAATAAATATATAAACACAGATTAGACATATAGTGCTTGTGAATAATAAAGTGCTTGTAGTGTCCAAATCATTTAACCCGCATAAGCGGTATTCATCCTTTTTTGCTGTTAGACCTCCACCTTTCACCAAGTGTTAATAGGGGGTGCTTCTTAATCCTTAAAACCCCTAAGGGTGTGCTAGCTGCTCACCTCAATATATAGGGTAATGCGCCTTTTAATTGTATGCCTCTCCTTTTCAACTTCTCTCCTTACTCGCTCCACAGGCAGGGGATGGTAATAGCCTCTTATCTGGATCGGGGTGAATGCCCTCTGGACTCTCCACGGATAGTTACTACGGAAATACTGATCCACAGCTCCCACCATCCATTCGGCCTTCTCCTGCACATATGGACCCCCAAAGCAGTTCTCTACAACGAACTGCAGCACCGGCCAGCTCCCCAGCACCGCCCGCACCGCTTCTTCGAACAGGCCATGAACAGGCCATATCTGTCCCCACGGGTCACCATGCCAGACGATCTGCTCCAGTTCGGCTTTCACAATGCCAGTCAGTGTGATCCAGCCTGCCACTACCACAACCTTGGGCCAGTCCACTTCTGATGTTTTCTCAGGCCTGCCTGCTGCCCAGCTTGATGTGCTTCTGCCTTCTACCCAGTTTAATGTGCCACTGCCTGCAGCCCAGCCTGATGGTCCTCTACCTGCTGTCCAACCTGAAGGTCCTCTGCCTCCTGCCCAACCTGATGGGTCTCTGCCTGCTGCCCAGCCTAATGGGCTTCTGCCTGATGCCCAGCCTGTTGGCCCTCTGCCTGCTGCCCAGCCTGTTGGCCCTCTGCCTGCTGCCCAGCCTGATGGTCCCCCGCCTGCTGCCCAGCCTGATGGTCCCCTGCCTGCAGCCTAGCCTGATAGTTACCCTGCCTGCTGCCCAGCCTGATGGTTCCCCTGCCTGCAGCCGAGCCTGATGGTTCCCCTGCCTGCAGCCCAGCCTGATGGTTCCCCTGCCGTCAGCCTAGCCTGATGGTTCCGCCGCCTGCTGCCAAGCCTGATGGTTCCCCCGCCTGCAGCCCAGCCTGATGGTTCCCCCGCCTGCAGCCCAGCCTGATGGCTCCCCCGCCTGCAGTCCAGCCTGATGGTTCCCCCGCCTGCTGCCCAGCCTGATGGTTCACCCGCCTGCTGCCCAGCCTGATGGTTCCCCCGCCTGCTGCCCAGCGTGATGGTTCCCCCGCCTGCTGCCCAGCCTGATGGTTCCCCCGCCTGCTGCCCAGCCTGATGGTTCCCCCGCCTGCTGCCCAGCCTAATGGTTCCCTCACCTGCTGCCCAGCCTGATGGTCCTCCGCCTGCTGCCCAGCCTGATGGTTCCTCGGCCTGCTGCCCAGCTTGCTGCTGGCGCTTCCCTCCCTGATGCCCAACTTGCCGCTGCCATTTCCCTGCCTGCTGCCCAGCTAGTCTTTGGTTCCAGCATTGGGAAATGGAGGGGAAACCTTTTTGGACTTTCAGGGTAAAGGCGGATTGGAGTGTCTGGAGTCGGCTCCTCAAGGGAGGGGGGACCATCAGGATCGGTGTCATTACTTGGGTCAACTGCTGGTGGCACTTTTGTTCCTTGAACTGAAGTACGTGGTTCCAGTGGCCACCAGCTGGTGTCTCCCAGGAGCTGGTCTATGCAAGGAATTAGACTGCACCTGATGTGGACGGCTGGGGGTATATATTCCCGCCCTTCACTAAGGTTCAGTGCTTCAATATTTTACCTGCAAGCTGTGTCCCTGTCTGAGCCTGAACCTGATCCTGAAACCTGTATCCTGATCCTGTTGCCTGTATGGTACTTCCTGTACCTGGTTTCCTGATCCCCTTGTCTCCTGTCCCTGTCCTGTTTTGCTCTTATTTGCTCCCTCCGTTTCGTATATAGTTAGTAGGTTTTAATATGGGTTTTCAACTGTTGCGTTTTTTATTTCATTTACTTGTTTATGGTTTACTGGTGATGGTATTGGAGTGTGTCCTTTAGCTTAATAAACGTATTTAAACCTTATTCATCTGGGTCCTGATTCCTTAGTGCAGCCAACTGATCTGACCACCCTTGCTGGATGCCTGCATGTTGTATGCCTGACTATGATGAGGCGAACACCACCCCCCCCCCCCCCCCCGGTTCAGTTCACACCAGAACACCGCGAACAGAGGAAAAGTTCATTCGAATAAACGAACCCCATTGAAGTCTATGGGACTCGAACCTCAAAATCAAATGGCCTCATTTTGAAGGCTTAAATGCAAGTTATTGCCACAAAAAAAGTGTATGGGGGTCCGGGTCCTGACCTGGGGAACATGTAGCAATGAAAAAAAAGTTTTTAAGAATGATAGTTTTTAAAGGAGCACTGATTTACTGATTTTAATTAGGCTTAAAGTGAAACTATAACAATGAAAAATTCCTTCAAATATCATGCCTGGGGGGTCCCCTGAATGTACCTGTAAAGTAGTGCATCTCTATGATGTATGTAGCCTGCTGCAGCAATGCAGCAATACTGACATTTCTAAAGCAAAAAATTTCATATACAAATATACATACACATTTCATATCGCATGTACTTGTCATACGGGTGCAGAAAAATTGGGCCTTGTTTGTTGGTGGTGCCTGAACACGTAACCCCTCACAGTTACTCTTGCTGAACGCAGGAACGGGCCCTGCTGCTATGAAATCCATACAAATTTGAAATCGCATGTACTTGTCATACAGGTGGCAAAAATTGGGCCTTTGCTGTTGGTGGTGCCTGAACACCATAACCAAGCCCTCGCAGTTACTCTTGCTGGGTGCAGGAAAGGGACCTGTTGGTAAGAATTCCATGCACATTTGAAATTACTACACAGGTGCCAAAAATTGGGCCTTTGGTGTTGGTGGTGCCTAAAAACTGTAACCCCACAGTTAACAGGACACAGGGACAGGGCCTGCTGTTAAAAATGACATACGATATTTAAATTGTATGCACCTGTCATGCACCGTACAGAAAAATTAGGCCTTGGGGGTTGGTAGTGACCTAAACCAAAAACATTGTTGGAAGCTAGCAGAATAAAGGTGGAGGAAAAGGATAGGCAGCATATGCAGTCTTCAAGGGATGGCAGACCCCTAGCAAATTCAATCAGTTACTGTACATCAGCATCAGGAGCCTGATAGCTCTGGTTGATCCAGGACTGGTTCATTTTGATAAAAATCAGCCGGTCAACAGAATCTGTGGACAGATGCACTCTTTTGTCCGTCACAAAACCTACAGCAGCACTGAACGTCCATTCGGGAAAGCACGATGGAAGCAGGACAGGCCAGTAGCTCCATTGCATATTGAGCAAGTTCTGGCCAGTGGTCCATCCTCAAGACCCAGTAAGCGAGTGGATGGGCAGCTGGAAAGGTCTCCAAGTCTGCTCTTGCACCATATGATGGCGACGCTGCCAATGGTTGCTTAAACCTAACAGCCTTGGGTGCTGCTGAGGTCAAAAGAACTGTTTAAAGGCATCGGTCAGCCGGCTGCCTTCTCCACTGCTCCTCATTTGGCTGAACGATGCCTCAGAAAAACATCTGGAGAATGTTGACCTCCCAGTGTCTGGAAAGGCGGTACACAAAGTTTTTTTCAAGGCCTCCTCAAGATGTTTCATCCTCTGCTCCCTCTGTGAAGGCAGGATGAGCTCTGCAACTTTACCCTTGTAACGTGGATCGAGAAGGGTTGCCAACCCCTAATTATCCCTCTCCTTGATGGCACGAATCCTCGGGTCCTCTCGCAGGCTTTGCAGAATCAGGGAGCCCATGCAACATAAGTTGGAGGAAGCATGAGCTTCTGAGTCCTCTGGGTCACTAAGGATGACATTGTCAGCAGGAGCAACCTCTCCCCAACCATGTACAACTCCTGTGGTTTCTGGGGAATCAAAACCATCCCTTGAAGACTGCTGTATGCTATCCTCTTCCTCTACATCCATTCTGCCAAAATCCTCATCCTCATCCTCCTCTTACTTCTGTGTGTTTTGTGGCCCTGCAGAATGATATCTGCATAAAGGAGGCCTTGTGAGGAAAGGAAGTCCTCCTCTTCCTCCCGCTGTTCTGCCTCAAATGCCCTGTCCATGATTCCACGCAGCGTGTGCTCCAGTAGGTAGACTAGTGGGATAGTGTCACTGATGCATTCATTGTCCCAGCACACCATTCTTGTGGCCTCCTCAAATGGTGACAGGACAATGCATGCGTCCTTAATCAAAAGCCACTGGCGTGGCGAAAAAAAGCCAAGCTCCCCTGACCCTGTCCTTGTGCCATACTCACACAGGTACTCATTGATGGCCCTCTGCTGTGTGTGCAGCCACTGCAGCATTGCCAATGTTGAGTTCCACCTGGTGGGCATGTCACAAATAAGGCAGTTGGTGGGCATGTTGAATTCCCGTTGAATGTCGGATAAGCGAGCACTGGCATTGAACGAACAGCGGAAATGGCCACAGACTTTCCTCGCCTGCCTCAGGAGATCTTGGAAGCCCAGGTATCTGCTCAAGAAATGCTGCACCACCAGATTCATAACATGTGCCAAGCATGGAACATGTGTCAAGTTCCCTGTCGGAGGGCGGAGAGAAGGTTGGTGCCATTATCGCATACAACCATTCCTGGCTCAAGCTGTCATGGCGCCAACCATCTCTGAGCCTACCCCTGCAGAGCTGACAGAATCTCTGCACCAGTGTGACTCCTATCCCCTAGACCAGTGGTTCTTAACCTGGGTTCGACGGAGGGGCAACAGGGCAATTGCTCCCCCCGAGAAAATATTACTGATTGTGATGCCAACCCCCCCCCCCCCCGGGAAATCAGAGCTGCGGTCGGGACGACTCACAGCCATTACACATAGACACTTGACGCTCTGCCCCCTGTACCTCCCCCAGCAGGTTTCCAGCCTATCTCCTGCAGGCTGCTTGCTGCTTGAGTGGGCGGGATGGGGATGTACCTGACCACGGAGATCGCGCCCGCCTGGAAGAGGGAAATGTGAGCAGCTGAGCAGAGGGAGCCGAGTTAAGGTAGGCTCAGCTAGCTGTACATGGTGGATTAGTTTGCAAGCACCTCTATGCTAAGTCTGCTGAGTTACTGCAGCTTAGCATAGAGGTGCTGTTAGCTGACAAATGGAAATGCATGTCCTTTTCATTTAGCTCAATAAGCATTGTGAATGCCCCCTGGTGTGTGCCCTCCTGATACCCCATGGTATGCCCTCCAAACACCTCCCCCCAGTGTGTGTGTCCTCCTGACACCCCATGGTATGCCCTCCCAACCCCCCCCCCAGTGTGTGCCCCCCTGACACCCCATGGTATGCCCTCCCAACACCTCCCCCCAGTGTGTTCCCTCTTGACACCCCATGGTATGTCCTCCCAACCCCCCCAGTGTGTGCCCTCCTGATACCCCATGGTATGCCCTCCCAACACCTCCCCCAGTGTGTGCCCTCCTGACATCCCATGGTATGCCCTCCCAACCCCCCACCCCGGTGTGTGCTCTCCTGACACCCCATGGTATGTCCTCCCAACCCCCCCAAGTGTGTGCCCCCCTGACACCCCATGGTATGCCCTCCCAACCCCACCCCAGTGTGCCCTCCTGACACCCGATGGTATGCCCTCCAACCCCCCCCCAGTGTGTGCCCTCCTGATACCCCATGGTATGCCTTCCCAACCCCCCCAGTGTGTGCCCTCCTGGCTCCCCCAGTGTGTGCCCTCCCAACCACTGATGTGTGCCCTCCTGACACCCAGTGTGTGGCCTCCTGACTCTCCACTGGTGTGTGCCCTCACTACCCTCCCCCACAGTGTGTGTCCTCCTGACCTTCCCCCCAGTGTATGCCCTTCCAACCCCCTGGTGTGTGCCCTCCTGACCCCCCCCCCAGTGTGTGCCCTCCTGACCCTCCCCTGGTGTGTGCCCTCCCAGCCCCCCGGGTGTGTGGCTTTACTGATCCCTGTACACTGTCCTATCCTCTGTCCTGTCAACTCCTGTCCTCTGCCCTATTCTCTGTACACCGTCCTACAGTCTACTGACCACTCTCTCCTTCCCTACAATCAACTGACTCGTATACACTGCCCTACATGCTACTGGCCTCTGTACACTGCCCTACATCCTACTGACCTTTCTACACCACCCTAAAAACTACCGACCCCTATACACTGCCCTACATGCTACTGACCTCGCTACACTGCCCTACAAACTACTGAGCACTGTACACTACCCTACAAACTACTGACCTCGCTACACTACCCTACAAACTACTGACCACTGCACACTGCTCTACAAACTACTCACTACTGCACACTGCCCTACAGCCTACTGACCTCTGTACGCTGCCCTACAGCCTACTGACCTCTGTACGCTGCCCTACAGCCTACTGACCTCTGTATGCTGCCCTACATACTACTGACCTCTGTACATTTTACTTCGTATGATACCTTTAATTCAGTTCTGTAAACAACACCTTATTTTCTGGCAGTGCCCCTCCCAAGACTAGACTCATAAAATCATATTTTATTTTTCCAATTAAGAAGGGTTCGGTGAATGCGCATATGAAGCTGGTGGGGTTCAGTACCTCCAACAAGGTTAAGAACCACTGCCCTAGACAGATCAACTAAAGCACAGCATGGCATCTTTTAGCCTTACTGCTTGCATAGCCCATTGAACGCTTAGGGAGCACTGCTGCTGCAGAGGAGAATTGAGCAGAAGAGGACATGTAGGAGGAGGTGGTGGAGTAGCCAGATGTGGCAGAACCAGCACCAGCTTTTTGGAGGCATGGTGGCAAAACAAGCTGCAACACCGAACCCTGTCCTGCATCCTTCCCAGCTGCCAGCAGAGTTACCCAGTGCACCGTGAAAAAAATGTAACGTCCCTGTCCATGCCTGCTGGACCAAGAGTCAGCAGTAATGTGCACCTTCCTGCTGACCGCTTTTGTCCAACGAGGCCGAAACAGTACCTTCCACATGACGGTAGAGAGCCGGGATGGCCTTACACAAAAAGAAATGCCTTTTTGAGACCTGCCAGTGTGGTTCAGCACATTCCACAAATTCACAAAAGGGAGCCGAGTCTACAAGATGAAAAGGCAGCAATTGTAATGCTAGCAATTTAGTCAAGCTAGCATTAAGACGCTGAGCATGTGGATGGCTGGAACAGTATTTCTTTCTACGGTTCAAATACTGGGGTTGTGAAATTTGCCTGCTGCTCAAATCAAGCCGGGGTGTACTGCTAGTAGATTGGGTGCAAGTCTCTGTGCCACTCATTGCTATACCATTATCCCTCTCAATGCTGGTATTTGAGAAGGCATGAGGTATAGTAGGGTTAGAGATTGCAGATGAGGAGCACGGTGATGTATGCTTGTTTTGATCTGGTGCCTCTTTCAGGTGCTGTTGCCAATGGACTGCATGGCAGGTCGTCATATGCCTTGTCAAGCATGTGATGCCCAAGCGGCTGGTGTTCTGGCCACGCTTGATCTGCTTTAGACAGATTTTTGCAAACAGCAATGCTTTTTGTCTACTGCACAGATGCTGAAAAAAGCCCACACTAATGAACTTTTTGGAGTTTTGAATCCACTCCACCAACTCTTTCACATGTTGTGGCTGAATAGCACGGGCAGCACCGGAAATAAAGGACAAGCGTGCCCCGCCTGCAGAGGATGTACTATGTCGACTGTGACCACTTTTCAAAATGGACACAGAGGCTGCTTGCCCTCTTTTCGTGGCCTGTGAGCATCGGCCTCTCCTTGTCGGCCTTTCGGACATGATGTTGATACAGATCAATATAGGGTATATGCAACGGACCAATAGATACTCAATGACCTGATATGATGTAATTGATAGCCCCATAGATGAGCTGTGGTGGTTATAGATGTACGCAAGTGACCGATTAACAATAATCTCACTGATATCTGATGTAATCTATATTCATATAGATGGATGATCTGTGATGCTTATAGAATGTTCCACAACTGATCAATGAATACTTTGACTGATATCTGAAGTGATCTATAATCCTATAGGTCTGTGATGCTTATATAATGTTCCACAACTGATCAATGAATACTCTGACTGATATCTGAAGGGATCTATAATTCTATAGGTTTGTGATGCTTATAGAATGTTCCACAACTGACCAATGAACAATACTTTGACTGGTATCTGATGTAAAGAAAGAAATCTCTCCCTACCTCATATATGTACCTGGCCCTCCCTACACTGCTAGCAATGTCTCTGCACTGTCTGACAAACTCCAAAAAAAACGACTCTCTCCCTGCCTCAATCGCGTGCCTGTCCCTGTCTCATCGCCCGCACAATGACACTACACGCTGCGGCTGCGCGAGCAGCCTTTATGTAGTTTGGAGAGCGTACTTGGCCCCTGAGCCATGATTGGCTAAAGGCAGCCTGCCTTTAGTCCAATCGTGACAGAGATTATTTGATTGGCCAAAGCATGAGGTCAGGGTGCATGCTTTGGCCAATCACATAATGAGCTGCACGTGCAGCGCGTGTGCAGTGCATTATGGGAAACTCGAATTTCCAGGGAAAAAGCACATTTGTTCGTCATTCGACGATCGAACGAGCGATGTTTGAGTCGAACTTACCTTCGACTCAAACTCGAAGCTCATCCTTATCCCTGACACTTCCTTTCTGCCTACACCTGTAAACCTTTGTATCACACTTACACCTGGTCAGCTACAGTGTTCATCCTGTGTCAGAGTATCACAAGGATGAACAAGTATTCCCTGCCTGCCAGGATACATCTAAGTTGCTTTACTTTTCTTTTCATGACATCCTCTGACCTAAATTACCTAATTGCTGGCTGAAGATTTGAGATCTTCTCTCATTCAAAGGGACTACTCCTAACTTCCCCCCTTACAAGGGATTGATATTTTTAGTGCCAAAAAAGCCTTGTTTTTCCTGGGACTCTATCTCTTAAAGGAAAATTGTAAAGTTTTACAGGTTAAGCTATTTACGTATGTTGTATTGCATACCATAACATATGCTGTGTGTACCTGTGGGTTGAGGTGCAGAAGGTAGTGGTCTGACATAGTCTTTTTTGCTTCCAATCATCTTGTTTACTGCTAAAAATGTCTGAATCCAGAGTGTTAGAGGTGTCGGAGGACTTGCAAGGTCGGAGCAACCAATGGGGTACCAATTAATTAAGCGGCCATCACGGTGGTAGAGCTACACACACCAAACTGAGCATGTGCAGAGTACCCTCAAGGCTCTGTACTATCAGGAGATGGTTTGGGGACAGTGGAAGAAGGGAAGGATCAGAGAAGACAGGATTAAACAGCCTTTTTACACAATGCGGAGGATTGATCCCTTAGGTTCCACAGTGAGTATAACAAGTATGCTTTACTGCATATACAGACTGATTTTACTGTTGTGGGTTTAGTAACACTTTAATACCGCTTTAATACTGGACTAGAGGTTGCACTCGCCAGATCTATCTTTTATTTTTCCAAATGTTCATTGAGCAGGCAATGCTTCTTGTTGGATGTTTATTCTTCTGTGGCACCAGGACCTAGGAGCCTGGCAAGATTATAAAGAGCCACTGCCTGTGGTTTGTGTCCCATGATCATCTTGGATTGGGCCTTCCCAATACCCGGTTTCTGTCTTGGTAATCAAGAGCAGTTACATTATACTCTCTATTTTTACCTGCTTGCACAATCTTGCATACCCTTCTCAACTTCAGACATTTCAGTTATATTTCATTATATCCAGTACCATGGTGATTGGACTATGTAAATTAAAACAGGGTGTTTTTTTTTATAGCTTTGCTTATCTTCAGTCTCGTTCCTGGACAGTCAACATTTCAATTTACACAATTCCTCACACCATGGTGGTTGGATTAAGGTGACCAAGTTGTCTGTGTGGCTAGAAATGCAGTGGTATACTCATTAAGCCTGTACAATGTGGACACTGGATGTGATTTGCACAGGAATCGCACTATATTTTTGTACACATCACATGCCATGTCTATGCAGTGCGATTTCAGCCATACATTTTGTATGGCTGAAATTGCATCGTATATGCACCTTTTTGTTTTTTCCCCCCGCACCTGAAGCGCATTGTATGGGTGTTCACACTCATGTGATGCGATTCTGGCAATCGCACTGCGTTTTGCAATCTGTTTCGGGGTGTTGTTAAGATAACAACATTGACACGTGCAGCAGATCGCATGGACGCCATGCGATTGCAATGCAGTGCCGGAAACACACAGGATTCACTGTGTTTCCTGCATCGCATTAGTGTGAATGAAGGCTTAAACTAAGGATGAGAAGGGAAAATTCTTCAACAGTGGCGTAGCGTGGGGGGTGCAGGGGGGGCCAGCCGCACCGGGCGCAACATTTGGGGGGGCGCATCCCACGCCAGTGTCACTCTAGCAAACTTTAAAAATTCTTCCTAGCGTGTCACTTCAGCCGCCGCCATCTTCAGGCTAAACGATGGCCGGTCGGCGCCCTGTGATTGGGCCAACATTGTCATGTGTGTCAGCGGGGCTGGCTAGTGGCAGAGCCCCGCCTCGCTTCTGGAGCCTGCCTCGCCGTGTTCTAAGTAAGCCCTGCATGTGCCTCCGTCCCACCTCCTCTAAGCTCTCACAATCTTCCCCGACCTGCCCCCTGTAAGGGCTCGATGACGCGGTGGTGTCCTCTGTGTAGTGGGCAGTGTAGTGGGCAGTGTAGTGGGCAGTGTAGTGTAGTGTAGTGTAGTGGGCAGTGTAGGAATCAGGTCGGTCTTTGTAAGGGTCAGTGTCGTTGACAGGTAGGTCAGTGTAGTGGCCAGTACAGGAATCAGGTATGTTAGCATAGAGGACTGGTAGGTCAGTATAGGAATCAGGCTGGTCAGTACTATTGTAGGAAGGGACTCGGGGAGTACTAAAAGTTGCCTTGCCCCGGGCGCTGACAACCCACGCTACGCCACTGTTCTTCAACATTCCAAAACACCTACAGTTGACAATGATTCGATAATACTAGCTATATCATAAAAGGATGAATGAAAGCATTCGCAGATGTACAGTATTGTGATTTTGTTTACATTTTACTTATTATGTTTATGGCTATAAATGCAATATTTTCTTTATTTCTTAATGGTATATTTGAAATATAACACATTGATATTTTTTTATTCTACTTTTCGAGCCAGCTGTTGGCACATTAGCCTGCTTTATGCATATTCTGCTCTCTTTTAGTGTATAGGAATTAGATATGTACAATGGGACATGCGTGGCTGGGATAAGGTCATCCAGTGCCCAGAGGGAAGATGAAAAACTGTATGGTCAATAGCAGTGTGCATAGCACTAATGTAATGGTTGAGGCATGCACTACAAGAGGGTACACCACTGTAAACTGAAGAAGTTAATAGTGATACACATTCTGTACTGAAAAATATAGTGCTAACAGTGGCAAAGGAAGACATGCCCCAGCACAGGTGCGAGGAAAAATGTTGGGGGTGTCACTTGAAGAGAAAATGCCCCCATGTTGGTGGTGTCACTGGAAGAAAAAAAAAATACGTCCCTTTGTCGGTCATTGTCAGGAAAAAAAATGTCTTGCTTTGGCAGTAACGCTGAAAAGAAAAAAATGTCTCTGCCCCGGTGGTGTCACTGAAAATAAAAAATGTCCCTGCATTGGTGGTATTATTGGAAATAAAAAAATATTCTTGTATTGATGGTGTCACTGGAAGGAAAAAATGTCCCTGCTTTGGAGGTGTCACTGGAAAGAAAAATTGTCTCTGAGTCAGTGGAGTCACTGAAAGAAAAAATCTCCCAGTGTCGATGGAGTCACTGGAAGGAAAAAATGTCCCTACATTTGGTGGAGTCAATGAAAAGAAAAAAATGTCCCTGCATGGGAGGTGTCACTGGAAGGAAAAAACATCCCTGTGTAGGTAGCGTCACTGGAAGCAAAAATTGTTCCTTTGTTAATGGCGTCACTGAAAGGAAAAAATGTCCCTGCATTGGTGCAATTGCTAAAGGAAAAATGCCCCTCCACCAGGGTTGGTAGGGAAACAAATTGCCGCTGCACCAGTGGTTTCAGTCTGAAGAGGACTAATATGGCATATGTGTCAGTTTGATATAGAAAGGGAGGGAAGCTGGGAGGTTGGAGGAGGCCTGCATGTGTGCACTTTACTAAACAAGCCCCTTCCTAGACAATCTGCCTCTATTAGGACTCATTCGCACTATGTGTGGTGACCTGTATTTTTCTGCAGTGGATAAGCGCAGGTCACCAAAAGGACACAGAAAACAGATTTTTTTTTTTCCTCCAGTTGAAGCCACGAGGGATGTGGCGTAACGCGTAGAGGTACCAAGCAGTGGGCAGGTTTCAAAATACTGCTGGAATTGTATTTTATTTTGCTGTGTCTCTTTTTAATAAAGGTGAGTGTATTATTGAAGCTGAGATTGTGCTTTATTGCATCCTCTAACTCGGGGACTGCACTATTGGAGATTGTCTCTTTTTTTCCACATATGTAATTTTGGAGCACTGCCAAGTGTTGTGGAGCTGTATAGCGACTTTTGCTGTGCTGACCCCTAGTGGGTCAATAATGGAGGTGAGCAGACACTTCACCTGGTGATTGGAGCACAAGATCTAAGGAGAGGACACACACCGAGTGATTTACACATTGCACTCTAATAGAGACATTAGACTTTTGCACTTTAGGAGTGCTTATTTTTGCATTGCACTTTAAGATATATTCTAATATAAGACGCTGTTGTTTTTTTTTTGCACTATTTTTGCATCATAGGAGCTGTTCACCTTGGATTGCACCTTCAATTATTTATTACATCTCTTTTGCACTGTAATCTTCCCTTGTCTAATATTTTTTCTATAGTTATTGTTTATATTTATACGGTTTATTGGATTTAATTTTAGCAGCGCTATCACATAGGTTTATGTTTTATATCTTGAGGTAGTCAACAGAAAGATGAAATGGCTGAAGGCCACCCAATCCTTACACAAGGGATGCCATGAGTGAGTAGCCCAGCCCAGTGTCGGTCAAATCACCAAAATAGAAACTCTCCAATATATAGAGATCCCAACAGAATTCAATACAGACAAAAAAAAGTCCCAGATAGTCAGTCGTGTCCGATAAAGTAATCCAGTAAGTGTGTCCACGACTCTCTTACCGCAGCGGTTCAGATGTAACTGTGTGATTGCAGTGAAATATAGAGATTTTTCGAATAACTAATATACAAATCTTTATATTTATCATAACAAAATTATGGACAAGTAAGCAGTTAGCTATAGTACATTTTCTGAATTCAAAAAAGAACCCAATTCTTCCTGTCATCCCTATATAACCTGTAGTTGTACCTGCACAAAAAATGAAACCCTGCCCAGTGTGTCAACCGACAATTTTGAAAAAAAAAACATTTTTTACTTTCTGCTATAAAACATTCCTAATAAAAAAAAATTAAAAATCAAATTTTTTCATCAATTTAGGCCAATATGTATTCTGCTACATATTTTTGGTAAAAAAAAAAAAAAATCCTAATAAGTGTATTTTGATTGGTTTGAGCAAAAGTTATAGCGTCTACAAACTATGGGATATATTTATGGCCTTTTTTTTTTTTTTTCTTATTGTTTTTACTGGTAATGGTGGTGATTTTTATGACTGCAACAAATCTGATACTGACACTTTTTGGGGACCAGTGACACTAATACAGTGATCAGTGCTAAATAAAATAAAAAATACACTGTTACAGTATAAATGACACTGGCAAGGAAGGGGTTAACATTAGGGGTGATCAAGGGATTAAGTGTGCTCCAAGGGAATGCTTTCTAACTGTGTGGGCGCTGAAACACAAGATCTCTCTCTTCCTCTGTGACAGAACAGTGATCTGCCTTGTTTAAAAAGGCAGACTGCCGTTCTGTCATTCTCCTGCACGATCGCGGGAGGCCGGCCCAGAGAACCCGTTCACTAGTACGTGATTTTGCGCAGCCGGGCTGCCCTGCCGCAGTATGTATGGTTAAGTGGTTAAAAAGAAGTTCAGCCTGGGGAAAAAAATTCAAAGTCAGCAGCTACATAACATATAGACACTTACTTGTCTAGGGAGCCCACAATGTTGGCACCCCAGCCGATTTTAGAATCGGCTGTCAGGTACTGCTGCCGCCATTTGTCCTAAGGGAAATTAAGCCTGTTGGCTTCACAGCTGTGCATGTGCACGCTGCACTGTTTAATTGGCCCGGCAGCGGGAGAAGGAGGAGGGGGGCTGAACTTATGAGGGATGGCACTGAGGCGCCATCTCCCGAAAGTGGGGAAGGGTACACGTCCAAAACAGGTACCCATTCCCCCCTGAAAGGTGCCGAATGTGTCACCGGAGGGGTGGAGGAAGCAGATCAGCGGAAGCGCCACTTTTGGGTGGAACTCCACTTTAATGTAAGGAATGCCCTAAGGTAAAAAAACGTTTAGGCTTTAGAATCACTTTAACCACTTGCCGACTGCCGCTCGACTATATACGGCGGCAGTCAGCCCCTCACGTACCGTAGGGGTACGTCACTAGCCTGTGAGGTTCTGGGGAGCGAGCGCGCGTGTGCCCGGCGGACCCGATCGTCCGTTACAGCGGGAGAAAGGCAGGCGGCTAATGTAAACAAGCCGCCTGTCATTCTCCCTTGTGTAAGAATAGTGATCATATGGTTCTGCTATGTAGGACCGTTGATCACTGTTCTTACACTTCAAGCCACATCCAATCACAGTTAGAAGCACGCTCCTAGGGACACACTTAACCCCTCCCTCTCAAAAAAAGTTAACCCCTTCACTGCCAGTGTCATTTTTACAGTAACAGTGCATATGTATAGCACTGATTACTGTAGAAATGTCACTGGTAACCCCATAAGTGTCAAAAATGTCAGTCAAGGGTCCGATCTGTCCACCACAATGTTGCAGTCCCGCAAAAAAAATCGCAGATCGCTGCCATTACGCGTTTAAAAAAAAACAACAAAAATGACAAAAATCTTTCCCTTAGTTAGTAAACGCAATAACTTTTGCGCAAACCAATCAAAATACGCTTTTTGCGATTTTTTTTTTTACCAAAAATATGTAGCATAAAACAAATTGGCCTAAAATGTTAAAAAATTTAGATTTTTACATTTTTTTGGGGGAATTTCATATAAAAAAAATGTGAAAAATATTGTTATTTTTGCAAAATTGTCGCTCTTTTTTTGTTTATAGCGCATGATCAAAAAATCGCACAGGTGATCAAATACCACCAAAAGAAAGCTCTGTTTGTGGGAAAAAAAGTAAATTTCATTTGGGTACGGCGTTGCATGACCGCGCAATTGTCAGTTAAAGTTGCACAGTGCCGAATCGCAAAAAGTGGCCCTGACGTAAGACAGCAAAATCCTCCGGTGGTAAAGTGGGTAAAGCTGAACTCCATCTTTTGATCTACTTTACATCGTTAGTTTGTGGCAGCTTGGGAACACAGTAGAGTCTATGTGATTTGCGCTCAGCCATTCAGAGAAAGTGATGTATTCTAGCAATGAACACAAAGCTTCTTCTGATTGGCTGTTTTAGAGAGGTGAGCTGATGATGTCACTACCTCGGACTTGGCCAATCAGAGGAAGCTTTGTATACATAGCTAGAATATATTGCTTTCTCTTAATGGTTGAGAGCCAATCAGATGGGCTGTATTGTATTCCGGGTATAAGATAGGAAGTCTCGGCTCCAACCGGGAATACAGTGCGGTATGCTGTATGTAGCCTCAGGTACATACAGTGTATACCGCAAATCCAGCAGTCTCACATGTTAGTGAGGGACAAAGTTAATTTGGACCAAGCTGGCCCAAAAGAACTATGTAAAGTATATCAAAAGCTGGAGTTCAGCTTTAAACCTGAACTCAAGTATAACTACTTGCCATCCGCGCTACAGCCTATATACGGCTGCAGCGCGGACTCGAATTTTCGGGAGGCCGTTTTTAAACGGCCTCCCAGTGACACGCCCCCCGCGCGCTCCCGCGAGCGCGCAGCGGGGAGAATCTGTGTCGGCCGTGTCCCTTGGACACGGCCGATCACAGATCGTGGTGAATGGCCAATCACAGCGGCCATTCACCACGTGATCGGATCATCCAATGAGAGATGATCTCATATGTAAACATATGAGATCATCTCTCATCGCCGGCGCTCCTTCCTCACACGGAGCCTGCAGTGTGAGGAAGGAGGGAGAGCTGCACAGCGCCAGGGACAAAGAGACATGTAATCAGGGCACTGATCACCAGTGCCCTGATTACTACAAGGTAAAAAACATACACAGTGCCCCCCCATCAGTGCCCACAGTGCCCGCCATCAGTGTCCCCATCAATGCCCACAATCAGTACCCATAGTGCTGCCAGTCAGTGCCCATCAGTGCCTGCTCATCTAGGCACTGATAAGCACTGACTGGCAGCACTATGGGCACTGAGTGTGGGCACTGATGGTGCTGCCCATCAGTGCTCATCAGTGCTGCCCATCAGTGCCACCCGTCATTGTCCATCAGTGCCATCCTCCAGTGCCCATCAGTGCCGCCTCTCAGTGCCCAGCAGTGCCGCCCGCCAGTGCCGCCTCTCAGTGCCCAGCAGTGCCACCTCAGTGCCCAGCAGTGCCACCTCTCAGTGCCCAGCAGTGCCACCTATCAGTGCTCATCAGTGCTCATCAGTGCCCCCTATCAGTGCCCCCTATCAGTGCCACCTATCAGTGCCACCTATCAGTGCCGCCTATCAGTGCTCATCATTGCGGCATATTAGTACCTCCTCATCAGTGCCCATAAGTGCCACCTCATCAGTGCCCATAAGTGCCGCCTCATCAGTGCCCATCAGTGCAGCCTATCAGTGCCCATCAGTGCCGCCTCATCAGCGCCCTTCAGTGAAGGAGAAAAATTTATTTTCAAAATTTACTCACAGAAAATAAGAAAAACTTTTTTTTTTTTTCAAAATTTTCTGTCTTTATTCTTTTTTTTTGTAAAAAATAAAAAACCCAGAGATGATTAAATACCACCAAAAGAAAGCTCTATTTGTGTGAAAAAAATGATAAAAATTTCAAATGGGTACAGTGTAGCATGACCGCGCAATTGTCAGTCAAAGTGTGAGAGCGCTGAAAGCTGAAAATTGGCCTGGATGGGAAGGGTGTTTAAGTGCACAGTAGGCAAGTGGATAAGCAAGTGTAGTCTAAACACAAGAGACACAACATATATTCCTGATTGAATTTTGGTGTGCTTTGAATGTTTCTTCCAGATCTGTGTGGTAACCCAGTGTGAAACTTTGCCTGACAACACATAAAGGCTGCTCTCTGCGGATCCTTATCCTTGTGCAAGGCGAATAATCTTGTCTTCGTCCCTCTGCTGTAGTTTTCCGCAGGATCTGCTGGCATACAACCACACAGCTCTGCTTTCTGCATAGGCTATATGTAACACAGTGATGATGACACTTCTACATTTACATGGTAATAACTAGGGTTGCAAAGGAATTTGGTGCCCACAAAGTGGATTTTTATCCTTTTTGGCAGGCAACCAATAGCCCAGCTATTCAGTTGAATAATCTTTGTTAAAAGCAAATGATCTTGGATCCTTTACGCCAGCAGAGGTCACATGAATATTTATGCCTGGGCTTTTGGTTACATATAGGCATAGGGGAGAGCGAGTGTATTAGCGATTCTGTCAGGTAAATTATTCAGCCATTCTTATACCATCTTTCAGCCATTCTTATACCATCTATCTATCTATCTATCTATCTATCTATCTATCTATCTATCTATCTATCTATCTATCTATCTATCTATCTATCTATCTATCTATCTATCTATCTATCTATCTATCTATCTATCTATCTATCTATCTATCTATCTATCTATCTATCTATCTATCTATCTATCTATCTATCTATCTATCTATCTATCTATCTATCTATCTATCTATCTATCTATCTATCGCACCCTCAGTGTAGGTACATTTTGTTTGGACACTCTCTGGCAGAGGAGCAGGGACTAATTTGTAGTTTTGACTGTGTAGAGTTTCAAAGGCTGTGGTCCTAATACCTCCCCCTGTTTTCTAGAACTCTCTGGATAGTTCTAGAATCTAGTGGGGGGGGGGGAGGAGAAGAGACTACAGCCTGAATATTTATGGAGTTCCCACCAATCCCTGAGGAGGCAAGGCTAGGTGGGGAACAACCCAAAAATGTTCAGAAGCCTAGCAGTCAACGGAGCAGAGTCCAGAGTCCAGTCATCTGGAAGGGACCTCTGCCCCTGGGCAGAAGGAAGGCCAGGAAAGAAAAAGCGAGAGGAAGAGAAAAGGAACAGCTGGACCTTTTACCAGCCTCAGCTAGGCTTAGCTGAAGCTGACCTGAAATCAAGACCCAGCCTGTATAGCAGTGTGCCCATACAGCAGCCTCTTGAATTCCAGGATCCCCTTAAAGAGTAAGTTACTTCCACTTCAACGTAACTCAAGCCTGTACAGAAAAGGCAGTAAGGCATAATACATTACATGTCTATGACCAGGGAACAGCTTAGAGCCAGTGTAAAGCAGCCAGAAGCACCCCTACATCTCTAGCTTGGGACAGTCGTAGCTAGGTACTTTGGCAGTCCTGCAAGAAGCAGCACCTGTACCTCCAGCTTTGGAATCTTCTTGATGTTATTTTAGCTGCATCATCATTCCCACGGGTTGGCAGCACTGTTGAAGTCAGTTTTTAGCAGCCAGAGACATTAGTAGATCTTCAATAGTTATCAAAGTTCTTCATTTCAGACCATCACATGCATCCCTATTCCCTACCAAATGTTCATCCCTTAAATAAACAACACAAAACCTGGACTGATTTTTGAGCCCTTGAGAAATTTTGAAAATTCCTGTTGCCTGGCTGTGTGTAAAGGAAAGGCCTAAAAGAGATCACCCCAGCAGAGGTCACATGAATATTTATGCCTGGGCTTTGGGTTACATGTAGGCATAGCAGAGAGACTGTATTAGAGATTCTTTCAGGAAAAGTATAAAGCCATTCTTATACCATTTATCTATCTACAGCATGGGTGTCCAACCTTTTGGCTTCTCTGGGCCACATTGAGTATAGAGAAATTTTCTCGGGCCGCATATAAAATATATCCTATAGTTAAGGTATATAAGCAGGGCTTTTTTTCTCAGAAAATAGGTGCAGGAACTCCCCTTTTTCCGAGTCACCCCTCGTCTCTGCCCCTACCCACCCCCTGCACCATCCTCCCAGTTCCACCCCCTACCCTCCTCCCAGTACTGGCTCTTTTAGAGAATACAGAACCAAGTAACATTTATGATATTAAGTAATTTGTATGGAATTTGTTGATAACAAGAAAATCAGTAAAATAGATCCTCTGCAGCCAGCAACAATAGATCCCCCCCCCCAAGCAACAATGGATCACCCCCAACAAAATACCCCTCCCCACCAACAAAAATAGACCCCCCCCCCCCAGCAGCAACAGATTTCCCTGCAGCCAGCATCACTAGATCCTTCCCAGCAACAACTGACCCCCAGCAACATAAGCCCCACCAGCAACAATAGACCTCCTTAGCAACAATCAACCCACCCCATAAAAATACATCCCCTCAAGCAACAATAGATCCCCCAGCATCTAGCATCAATGGACCCTGAACCCCTTCCTATTACATACATTCAGTGCTGGAACTACGTTCCCCCGCGTTCCCGCTGAAAAAAAGCCCTGTATATAAGTAATAAAATGCCGCCGCGCCCTTCCTGCGCGGCCACACCCCCCGCACTAATTTAACACAACTAGAGGATGATCAAATTAAATGGAATCAGTATACAGAGGTTTACTTTTTCTGAGAGATATTAAAGGAACACTCTCTAACCCAGTGGCGGCCGGCCCATAGGGGGCGCAGGGGCGCCGCCCCCCCCCCCCAAAAAAAAGAAAAAGAAAAAAAAAAAGATTAAAAAAAATAAATAAATAAATAAATTTTTGCCCACAAGGGGCGCCCGCCTCATTGGTGCCTATGGGGGGTGGGGTTTTCCACCCGCAGAGGCGCCGAGAGGCGGCCTTCTGGGGCGTAACTGTAGCGCAGAGCACTGCGCTACACCCACCCCCCTTTTGGAGCCCGCTCCATTGGTGCCTATGGGGGGGTGGGGTTTTCCACCTGCAGAGGCGCCAAATGGCAGCCTTCTGGGGCGTAACTGTAGCGCAGAGCACGGCGCTACACCACCCCCCTTTTGTGATGTCTTGGATCATGATTGGTTCAGACTCCAGCCTGGACCAATCATGATTAAGGACATCCATGCTGACCTCGTTGGGGGTGGTGCCGGTGCGTGCATCAGTCACTCACCGTCACCGCCCGGTCAGCTTTCCGCCGCCGCAGAAGAGGAGTCGCGAGGAGGGGAGAAGCCGCCGCCGGGAACCGAGCAGAAGAGGACGGACGTCGGAGTCGTGAGGAGGGGGAGAAGCCACCGCCGGGAGCCGAGCCGTCGCCAGGTAAGTGTCTCAGCCAGGGAAGTGCTGACTCGTCACCTGTGCCATGCCTATTCCATCACCTGTGCCATGCCTGTACCATCTGTGCCATGCCTATTCCATCACCTGTGCCATGCCTGTACCATCTGTGCCATGCCTATTCCATCACCTGTGCCATGCCTGTACCATCTGTGCCATGCCTATTCCATCACCTGTGCCATGCATATACCATCATCTGTGCCATGCCTATGCTATCACCTGTGCCATGCCTGTACCATCTGTGCCATGCCTATTCCATCACCTGTGCCATGCATATACCATCACCTGTGCCATGCCTATTCTATCACCTGTGCCATGCCTGTACCATCTGTGCCATACCTATTCCATTACCTGTGCCATGACCTTACCATCACCTGTGCCATGCCTATTCCATCACCTGTGCCATGCCTGTACCATCTGTGCCATGCCTATTCCATCACCTGTGCCATGACCTTACCATCACCTGTGCCATGCCTATTCCATCACCTGTGCCATGCCTGTACCATCTGTGCCATGCATATTCCATCACCTGTGCCATGCCTATTCCATCACCTGTGCCATGCCTGCACCATCTGTGCCTTGCCTATACCATCACCTGTGCCATGCCTGTACCATCTGTGCCATGCCTATTCCATCACCTGTGCCATGCATATACCATCACCTGTGCCATGCCTATTCCATCACCTGTGCCATGCCTGTACCATCTGTGCCATGCCTATTCCATCACCTGTGCCATGACCTTACCATCACCTGTGCCATGCCTGTACCATTTGTGCCATGCATATTCCATCACCTGTGCCATGCCTATACCATCTGTGCCATGCCTATTCCATCACCTGTGCCATGCCTGTACCATCTGTGCCCTGCCTATACCATCACCTGTGCCATGCCTGTACCATCTGTGCCATGCCTATTCCATCACCTGTGCCATGCCTATACCATCATCTGTGCCATGCCTATACCATCATCTGTGCCATGCCTATTCCATCACCTGTGCCATGCCTATACCATCATCTGTGCCATGCCTATTCTATCACCTGTGCCATGCCTATACCATCATCTGTGCCATGCCTATTCCATCACCTGTGCCATGCCTATACCATCACCTGTGCCATGCCTATTCCATCACCTGTGCCATGCCTATTCCATCACCTGTGCCATGCCTATACCATCATCTGTGCCATGCCTATTCCATCACCTGTGCCATGCCTATTCCATCACCTGTGCCATGCCTATACCATCTGTGCCATGCCTATTCCATCACCTGTGCCATGCATATACCATCATCTGTGCCATGCCTATTCTATCACCTGTGCCATGCCTATACCATCTGTGCCATGCCTATCCCATCACCTGTGCCATGACCTTACCATCACCTGTGCCATGCCTATTCCATCACCTGTGCCATGCCTGTACCATCACCTGTGCCATGCCTGTACCATCACTTGTGCCATGCCTATTCCATCACCTGTGCCATGCCTATTCCATCACCCGTGCCATGCCTATACCATCACCTGTGCCATGCCTATTCCATCACCTGTGCCATGCCTATTCCATCACCTGTGCCATTCCTATTCCATCATCTGTGCCATGCCTATACCATCATCTGTGCCATGCCTATTGCATCACCTGTGCCATGCCTATACCATCTGTGCCATGCCTATACCATCACCTGTGCCATGCCTATACCATCACCTGTGCCATGCCTGTACCATCACCTGTGCCATCACCTGTGCAATGCCTATTCCATCACTTGTGCCATGCCTATTCCATCACCTGTGCCATGCCTATACCATCACCTGTGCCATGCCTATACCATCACCTGTGCCATGCCTGTACCATCTGTGCCATGCCTATTCCATCACCTGTGCCATGCCTATACCATCACCTGTGCCATGCCTATACCATCACCTGTGCCATGCCTATACCATCATCTGTGCCATGCCTGTACCATCACCTGTGCCATGCCTATACCATCTGTGCCATGCCTGTACCATGACCTCAAAGTCACGCAATTTTTTACCGCGTTTTTTGCCGCAAAGCAATACCTATTACATTTTTCTTTTTGCGCCCCCCCCCCCCAAAAAAATTTTGAGTACCAGCCGCCACTGCTCTAACCACCAGTGATTTGAAGTGGTCATGGTGGTAGGAGTCAGAAACACTGCACATGCTCACACATCCCCCCCCCTCCCCTCCGAGGCAGCCTCTGCCTACCGTTAGTTGGAAGCCGCTGTGACCATGCCCCCGACCCGACTTCCTTCCTCCCCAGCAAAAAAAAAAAAATTGTCAGGGAGCAGTGGGCCGCATTGCCTGGGGTTCCGGGCCGTATGTGGCCCCCGGGCCGCAGGTTGGACATGCCTGATCTACAGTATCTCACAAAAGTGAGTACACCCCTCACATTTTTGTAAATATTTTATTATATCTTTTCATGTGACAACACTGAAGAAATGACACTTTGCTACAATGTAAACGAGTGAGTGTACAGCTTGTATAACCATGTAAATTTGCTGTTCCTCAAAATAACTCAACAAACAGCCATTAATGTCAAAACCGCTGGCAACCAAGGTGCATACCCCCTAAGTAAAATAGTCCAAATTGGGCCCAATTAGCCATTTTTACTCCTCGGTGTCATGTGACTCGTTAGTGTTACAAGATCTCAGGTGTGAATGGGGAGCAGGTGAGTTAAATTTGGTATTACCGCCCTCCAGGGCCGGGACAAGGCAGGGGCGGGAGGAACTCTTGCCCTGGGCGCTGTGTTGTTTTGTGGAGGAGGGGGCGCTGGGAGCTTGTCAGTACTCCGTTCTCCGTCGACATGTGAGGAGTAATCATGCTGCCGTCTTAGGCAGCTGGAAAACGGAGCACAGGGCGGAAGATGCACCAGCTGCTAGAGAGAAGATTCTACTCTCTCTCCTCTCTCCAACAGAAGTGTCACAAGGTGAGAGACAGGCAGAACACAGGCACTCACAACACACTTAATTCCTGGAGAGGGGAGGAACAGGAAGTGAGGGTGGGCGGAACTTACTGGTGACATCATGCATGAGTTTGGGGCGGTGCCTGCTGCAGTTGGTGTGACTGAAGGCGGGAGATTTGAGAGTGCTGCTCTGCCTCGGAGGACAGGGGGAGAATGAAGGCTCCCTCAAAAAGCAAGGAGGGACAAACAGTGGAGAAGCAATATCTAGGTAAGGAAAGGGATTGAGGTCTTTGACTTCTTCATATTTACAGATGGACAATGTTTCATTCATTATTGAAAATATAGTAGTAATCTCTTAGGGAGTAAGGTTATTTAAAGGGGAACTTCACCCCCCAACATCTTTGGGCATTTTTTTTCTTTTTTTTAGGTACCTACTTTTGATAGAGATGCGATGCATCTGTTGTCTTATCATTTATACATCACCATATATATTTTTGTGGTGAAATGTTTTTTTTTTTTTAACCACTTGCCGACCAGCAGTTCGGCTCTGTTACACAAAACTACATACCTGTACATCATTTTGTGTAGAAGTTAGAGGGGGAGCATGCCAACTGGCAAGAGGGGGACCCAATCAGCAGGTCCGGCAGACGGGGATGTCCACCGGGCACCCACGATCGCTCCCCATGGAGACAGAACGGTGGTCTGCCAAAGTGAACATGGCACACTGCTGTTCTGTCAGCAATGAACACAGGGATCTTCTGTCTCTGTGCTCACCCAGTGAGTAAATCCCCCACACAGTTAGAAAGCACCCCCTAGGCCCACATTTAACCCTTTGATTGCCCCTGAGTTAACCCCTTCCCTGCCAGTGTCAGTACATTAACCACTTAAGCCCCGGAGGATTTGGCTGCTAAACGACCAGAGGGTATTTTGCGATTCGGCACTGCGTGACTTTAACGGACAATTGCGCGGTCGTGCGACGCTGTACCTAAACGAATTTGGCGTCCTTTTTTTCCCACAAACAGAGCTTTCTTTTGGCGGTATTTGATCACCTGTGCGATTTTTTGATCACGCGCTATAAACAAAAAAAGAGCGTAAATTTTGCAAAAATAGCAATATTTTTCCCCTTTTTTTATATGAAATTCCCCCCAAAAAAAATGTAAAAATCAAAATTTTTTAATATTTTCGGCCAATTTGTTTTATGCTACCTATGTTTGGTAAAAAAAAAAATCGCAAAAAGCGTATTTTGATTGGTTTGCGCAAAAGTTATTGCGTTTACTAACAAAGGGAAAGATTTTTGTCATTTTTGTTGTTTTTTTTTTAACGCGTAATGGCGGCGATCTGCGATTTTTTTTGCGGTACTGCGACATTGCGGCGGACAGATCGGACCCTTGACTGACATTTTTGACACTTTTGGGGTTACCAGTGACATTTCTACAGTAATCAGTGCTATATATATGCACTGTTACTGTAAAAATACAATGGTAGTGAAGGGGTTAACTTTATTTGAGAGGGAGGGGCTGTGTGTGTCCCTAGGGGCGTGATTCTAACTGTGATTGGCTGTGGCTTCAACTGTATGCAGAGTGATCAATGGATCTACATAGTGTGAGGGATTAGCTCGGTGGCGGGTGTGGATGACCCCTTTGGGGGTGCGTTTTCACAGAGAGATAGCCGAGCAGAGGTTGAAAACAAGACTGATTTATTCATGCAATTTACTTCACACAATTGCAAGCGTCAAAACAGCCAAAATAAAATAAAAGACAAAATAAATCCTTGCCTCTGTGGGCGGCTACCTTCTCACGCTGGAACCTACCTAAGAAGTCTTTCCAACCTACTGTTGGGCCGACACTGCTGATCCTACAGCAGACACTCAAATGTCCATTTGTTTGCTTTTCACACAGCACAAACATTGTCCATTGAACATGTCCCTTTGTTTCTTTCACATCAACACATGTTCATTTATAACAGGATCCTTTACTCTTCAGATTCTTCACATTGAACACAGTTCATTTAACAGGTCCCTTTACTCTTCACACTCTTCACATGGAACACTTTGTCTTCTCACCTTTGAGACGTCTTCACTCGTGGTTACCCTCCTTAGCTTCACATCGCTGTAGGGGGTCTTCTCCCATGCTCACCAGCTTGTCGGGAGGCACACATCCGACTGTCCTCCTCTCCCAGCCTACACGGCGACAGGCGGCAGCAGTCCTTCTCCCATGCCCACCAGCTTCGGGAGGTACACGTATGTCTGTCCTCCTCTCCCAGCCTACACGGCGACAGGAGGCAGCACTCAATAGATTTTCTCTGGACAAATTATAGAGGCCTTGATCTCCTCATTCTGAACAGCTGAAGGCCTTTCAACTTCCTGCTGGCTAGCTCTGTAGCCAACACCCTAAATTAATTAATGGACTTTCTAAGTCAGCTGGAAATGTATCTCCTTCCTGTGACTACATTCCCAGATTTAGCTGACTTCCTGTTACATACCCCCCCCTCTTGTTTCAACCCTAGGGTTGGGACACAGATTTCCAGGCACGCATGTGTCAAGCACTGCTGACTCACTGATAAGCCTCCTATTATCCTCAAGCTTCCGGATGAAACTGTTTTGTCATCTTCATTGACGGATTTCTCATAAATGCCACACAGTTTGTCTCTCATCTCATATACACATTCTTCAACTGCATTTTTGGCATCATTTTGCTCCTTCTCGTTTCTGTCATCTTCATTGACAGCTTTCTCATAAATGTCAGACAGCTTGTCCCTCATAACCGTCTGTCCAATCCACCCTGGAGGACCGTGATCCATAGGCAACTCAATTGGGCTAGTCTTAATGTCTTCAACATTCTTAAGACGCCTCTCTCTGCAATCCATAAATGTTTTCCACAAAACTTTGAGAACCTTTGCTTCACTAAGCTTTGTTCCAAGTAGGGACTCTTGACATCCCTCTGTGACTTGAGTTGCCTCTCCATACATCTGTACACAATCATTGACTTTTTGTTGTAAAAGGGAATGATCTTCCTTCTTGAGCTTTGCTTGCTCTAAGATGCTGTGCAGAGGATTTTCCAATTGAGACAACAGGCTGTCACACATTTCTTCAAAGTGACCCCTGTTCCTTTTCCCAGAGATATCAATATCATTCAAACATTTCATATTCATAGGCAGATCTGAAGCATTTGCACTCATCAACTTCTTAAACTTTTCGCCCTCCTGAGCGAGTCGCAGTAAAGGCCTACTATTTGATTTGATATTCAGTTTATATTTCTTGCCAAACTCTTCACAGAAGAAGCCAACCAGAACATCATCAACTTTCCTTCCACCAACATAGGGGTCAAAGGCAACAACACAGTTGAACCCAGCGATCTGGGTGGTATCCATTATAGACCTCCTCTCTGCATCAGTGAAGAAGCATGGAACTGCAACACATTCTTTTACAGGTTTCTTCAATGCACTTTCTGCTGAACTATTTGACCACTCAAGGTCACCTAGTTCTTTTTCTCTATCTGAATTCCACATGGAATGCATCTCAAGATCAGGATCAAACTTCTGCCACCCGTCTTTTACCAGTTTCATTTTAGAAATATTCTCTGAAAGGCACTTGAAATTCATTTGCTTCACGTTTTCACCAACAGCCTTAGTTTTCTCCACTAGGTGGCGTTTGCTTTTTCCTCCCAGATTTATATCACTTGCTTTAGTTTTCTCCGCTTTAGTTTTCTCCACTAGGTTTTCAGCCTGAACTGAGAAATCATCACATTTCTTACACAACTCCTTTATTTGCTGAAGTTCTACTGATACATTTTCCAATGCTTGAAGTTTTTGAAGGAACGGTTTATTCCAAAGGGGTGATTCAAGCCACGTGTCATCACATTTCTGAGGCTCACTCAGGACAGACCCCAAAACACTGATCCTTTTAAAAACTGCATCAGGCACACTATCCCCTCTTTGGGACAGATCCTCTGTTGCCTGGAATTCCTCTTCCAGTTCCTGCAACGGAATCTTCATCTCTTCTACTTGCTGTTCTAAGGCTCGTTTAGACTTTTCTAGCTCCTGAACGCTTTTCACAACATCATCCTTGGAGCTGACCAATTCTTCCATTTCTGTACGCAGCTGTTTGTTAACACTTTCTAGTTCAGCCTTACACTCTAGAGCTTCCTCCAAAGAGCGAGCCAAGAACAGGGCTTTGCTCTCGTTATCACGCGCCTCCGCTTCTGCGCGGTCGCGTTCTTCTGCATATTTTGCAGACACAGTCTTCTCTTCACCAAGCATCTGATCAAACTTCTTTTTCACATCTTCAACACACTGTAATGAACCAACGCTTTCTTCCATGCGTTTTTTCATATCCGCTATCTGAGCTTGCAATGTTGCGACTTGCTCTGATAGGTTTTTCTTTGCTTCCGCCTCCTCTTTTAATTGTTCCAGGAAGCCATTTTTCTCATCTTCCATTTGTTTGAGCTTTGTGCTAAAACTCAGCCTTTGACACCTCTCTTCCTGTAAGAGTTCCTGCGTGTCTTGCAGCTGCGATTCCAAGATAGAAAAATCTTCCGCAATTTCTCTAGATTTGCTGTCTGCTTGAGAAAGCTGATTTGTAACATTGTCCAACTCAACCTGCAGTCGGTTTGCCTTCTCTGACAGCTTAGCACACAATCGGTCACCTTCTGACACCTTCACTTGCGATTCCAGAAGCTGTGCCTCTACTTTTTCCCTCTTATGTTCACAATCTCCTTTTCCCTGCATAAGAGCCTTCACCTCATTGGCTAGCATCTGGGAATAAGAATGTAATTCTGCCACACAGGCTTCTTTCTCCTTTAACTGCTGCTGGACACGTTGGGCTTCCCCTTTCCAACTTTCACAGTCCGCACGCCATTCATTTACCACATTGCTCAAAGTAGTGAGCTCATACACAGTACTCAGTAATTTAGCCTCTCTTTCACTTTTCTCGTTGTCGCTGAGAGACAATGTCGTTTTCAGAGCGACATTCTGTTCCTGCGACTCCTGCAGGTCTATTTTTGTAACTTCCAAACACTGAAGACTTTTTTCCAGCTGATTACGCAACTCCAACATTTCACACATGCTTTGCTTCTGCAAAGTCTGAATTTCACTTTCCTTTTCCATGAGGATGGTATCTTTCTCCATTATAGTCTCTCTGCGTTTTTGCAACTCGACCAAAAGAAGAGCAGTGGATTCTTCCCACTGTAACACATGAGACTTGAGTAGTTCATTCATTTCCTGCAAGTTTCTATGCTCCATTTTAAGCAATTCCAAGGCTTGTTCCTTTTCTTCCATTTTCCGTTGCAAGGCATCCAACTCAGCCCTGCACACATACTCGGTTTCCTCCAAACCGATGGCCTCCATTGGCTGCTGGCGTCTCTGTTTCCAGCCTGCCATGCTCTCTTGATGAGCCTTTTGTTGAGCTGCAAAGCTCCGTTGTTTCAGCATCTCCCCCATTTTGGGTTTACTTTTCATCTGAGCACACTGCGTCTCCATAGCAGTTTCATCAGTGTTGCTAGGGACAACACCCTTCCTCTTTAGTAGACTCTCTTTAGGCATGGATGGGGCTGGTTCAGACGGTAACATCCCCTCCATCCATAGAATCCGGTCTCTCATTTCATCTATCTTTGCATTTTTCAGGCGTTTGGATCGCCCCATCTTCAATAACTCCACAAACAAATTTTTCACAGTCCAGCAAAAATTTTTCAGACCACTGTCTCTTTAACACATGTAGTTTTTCTCTCTCTCTTGCAAGATCTCTTTTCCTGCGCACACAGTTTGTGCAGTCACTTGCACCAGACACAACAAAGTTCATCAAAAAATTTTGAGACCGCTGTCTCTTTAAAACACTTTTTTTTTTCTGTCAGGATCTTCTCTCCTGCACACATAGATTGTGCAATCTCATGCACCAGATAAAGTTCATCAAACATTTGCACTTCCTTGCAGGGATCTCTGCTTATGCCCACTGCATACCTCCACCATATGTGAGGGATTAGCTCGGTGGCGGGTGTGGATGACCCCTTTGGGGGTGCGTTTTCACAGAGAGATAGCCGAGCAGAGGTTGAAAACAAGACTGATTTATTCATGCAATTTACTTCACACAATTGCAAGCGTCAAAACAGCCAAAATAAAATAAAAGACAAAATAAATCCTTGCCTCTGTGGGCGGCTACCTTCTCACGCTGGAACCTACCTAAGAAGTCTTTCCAACCTACTGTTGGGCCGACACTGCTGATCCTACAGCAGACACTCAAATGTCCATTTGTTTGCTTTTCACACAGCACAAACATTGTCCATTGAACATGTCCCTTTGTTTCTTTCACATCAACACATGTTCATTTATAACAGGATCCTTTACTCTTCAGATTCTTCACATTGAACACAGTTCATTTAACAGGTCCCTTTACTCTTCACACTCTTCACATGGAACACTTTGTCTTCTCACCTTTGAGACGTCTTCACTCGTGGTTACCCTCCTTAGCTTCACATCGCTGTAGGGGGTCTTCTCCCATGCTCACCAGCTTGTCGGGAGGCACACATCCGACTGTCCTCCTCTCCCAGCCTACACGGCGACAGGCGGCAGCAGTCCTTCTCCCATGCCCACCAGCTTCGGGAGGTACACGTATGTCTGTCCTCCTCTCCCAGCCTACACGGCGACAGGAGGCAGCACTCAATAGATTTTCTCTGGACAAATTATAGAGGCCTTGATCTCCTCATTCTGAACAGCTGAAGGCCTTTCAACTTCCTGCTGGCTAGCTCTGTAGCCAACACCCTAAATTAATTAATGGACTTTCTAAGTCAGCTGGAAATGTATCTCCTTCCTGTGACTACATTCCCAGATTTAGCTGACTTCCTGTTACAATAGTAGATCCATGTGATCATCTCTCATACAGAGAGGAGAATGACAGGCAGCTTGTTTACACAAGCTGCCTGACTTTCTCCCTCTCCCCCGCCGATCGCAGAGTGGCCGGCGGCGATCGGGTCCGCCGGTCACACGCGCGGGGGGGTCCGTGACCACGCGGGAGCGGGAGCGCGCCTCCGGCGGCGCGCGCTCGCTCCCTAAACCCTCACAGGCGAGCGATGTAGACCTACGTCACTTTGCCTGTGAGGGGCTGACCGCCGCCGTAGATAGTCGTGCGGCGGTCGGCAAGTGGTTAACAGTGCATATTTTTAGCATTAATTACTGTAGTAATGTCACTGGTTCCCTCACAAATGTCAGTTAGGTGTCTGATCTGTCCGCCGCAATGTCAAAGTCCTGCTAAAAATCGCTGATCACCGCCATTTATAGTAAAATTAATAAATGAATAAAAATTATATAAATCTTTCCCCTAGTTTGTAGACACAATAACTTTTGTGACAACCAATCAAAATACGATTATTGGTATTTTTTTTTTTACCAAAAATATGTAGCAGAATACAAATTAGCCTAAAAGGATGAAAAAAAAATGGATTTTTAATTTTTTTGTTTTTTATTGGATATGTTTTATAGCAGAAAGTAAAAAATAATGTTTTTTTTTTTCAGAATTGTCGATCTTTTTTTTTTGTTTATAGTGCAAAAAATAAAAATCGCAGAGGTGATCAAATACCACCCAAAGAAAGCTCTATTTGTGGGGAATAAAGGACATTGATTTTATTTAGGTACAGCGTCGCACAACTACTCAGATGTCAGTATAAGTAATGCAGTGCCGTATTGCAAAAAATGGCCTGGTCATTAAGAGGGGGGAAAACCTTCCTGTCATTAAAGTGGAGTTCCACTTTTTTTGGTTTTTATTAAAAGTCAGCAGCTACAAAAAGTGTATCTGCTGACTTTTAATAAACACGCACTCACCTGTCCCAGGATCCAGCGATGTGGTCGGGGGAGCCTTGGTTCTCTTCGTTTTCTCCCGGGTACACTGGCATCTCTAGTGTGGGCACCCGGCTGTGACAGCTTGCAG
This sequence comes from Pelophylax lessonae, assembly GCF_965119305.1. NCBI lineage: Eukaryota > Metazoa > Chordata > Amphibia > Anura > Ranidae > Pelophylax > Pelophylax lessonae. The sequence goes on from NC_138778.1 coordinate 115,733,451, forward strand.
CTTCACAGCCGGTGCGCACTGCGCATGCACGGGTCACACTGTGTGTCTTGAATGGATGGGCAATCTTCTGGGACCTCTGACGTGTGTCACAGAAGATTGCAGGGAGGAAGGGCAGCGGAGTACTTCCTCCCCGAGCCGCCTAGGCAGCTCAAGTGGGAGCAGCCAGGTACCTCTCAAAACTAGGTATCTCTACCCCCCTAAAAAAAAAAAAATGACATGCCAAATGTGACATGTCAGGGGGTCAGTACCACTTATGTCACTATTTATTGTCACTGAGATGGCAGGTGTCTGAGTATAAATGTAATGTGATGCTTTGGATTTCAGAAATGGATAATAATAGCTGAAAAGGGCTCCAGCCAAAAACAGCACAGCCAAAGTACTTTCAGTCACAATCGCCACTGGAAATCCCTATCTGTGCAAATAACCACTGAAGGCCCGCCAGTGCAGTGTATGGGTTTGGGGGCAGCAGCTATTCACCCACAGCTGTCAAACCCAGCAGAAGGAATCAGTAGATTCTTGCCACTGGGATTCACACCATGGCTAAACACCTGTGAGAATGGAGCCTATTACTGCATTTCCATCAGTTTATAGGGAAATCCGACTGAGCCTGTTGGATGCAGTGTTGCCAACCGCTCGTAGATTTATGGACAGCCCGTAAAAACAGGGCACTCTTCTCCTGCCCGTAAATGCCCGTAGCAGGAGAAAAGTGCCAGTAAATCTACAGCGGCGGCGGCAAGGTCAGAACTGCGCATCCGTCCTGCTCCTGTGCCCCCTTCACCTCTCCACAGCACAGGCAGTGTTACAGCTTCACTCTGCAGTAATGTCACTGATATGACTATGGAGAGGTGAAAGGGACTTAGGAGGAGGACACTGATGTGGGGAGCTAATATGAAGGGAGACAGAGGAAGAAACTACTGTGAGGGGGTGAGGAGGGCACTTCCATGTCCACGCAGGCTCTGACCATCTCCTGTATTATGTACACAGTCTCTGACCACCCCCCTGTACCATGTGCGCACTCGCAGTCTCTGACCACCTCCTGTACCATGTCCAACCGCAATCTCTGACCACCTCCTGTACCATGTCCGCCGCAGTCTCTGACCACCTCCTGTACCATGTCCGCCGCAGTCTCTGACCACCTCCTATACCAGTGGAAGGGGAACTCTGTGGACCCTGATGTAAAAGGGAGCTCTGATGTAAAGGGCAATGCTGCAGACCCTGATGTAAGTGGGAACTCTGATGTAAAGTAGAATGCAGTGGACTCTGATATAAGGTGGTTTCTGGTCACCAGAGCACCCGCTTACATCAGAGTTCCCCCTTAAATCAAGATCTGCAGCATTCCTCTTTATGTCAGTTACACTGTAAGGGAAATTCTGCGCACACTGATATATGGGGGAACTCTGTACTGGCTGGGTTATATTAATCTGACCTTCATGTAAATGGAGAAATATGGTTTATGACTTTTGTTTAACTTAAACACATTGCTAATAGCACTATCTATAGTTTAATTATGCATATTTGCACGGTTTAGCACTGAAAACGGCTATTTTATGTACATTTTTGCGTTCTGCCAGTAAATTTCAATCCGGGGGGTTGGCAACACTGGTTGGATGGAATGTCTGCCACCCAGAAGACTGTTGCAATATCACGTGCTCTAGCATGCACTATACCTATCCAAGGAGATAGTGTGGGCCAGGATAGGTAATAATAAATATTATGTAACTATTGATGTACAGATCTACTATGTCATGTGGTGAGGAAAGTAGCACACAGCCTTTTAGCTGTCCTGAATGAGGGCCTCCTCGACAAATGAACATGCAAAGTCTCACCCTCCCAGCCCGTTACCCTTCATATCACCAATCCTTCTCAGACTGACATTATTAACACAGGAGCATTCTTTCCTCCCAGTGACATCACTGATGTACAGACATTTTCTTTCTTCTTTGACACTACAGATGCAAGGGCATCTTTTCCTTTTGGTGGCACCACAATGCAGGAGCAGTTTTACCTTACAGTGACACCACCAGCACAGGGGCATTTTCTTCTTAACACTGATGCCATGGCATTACATTTTACATCATTGTTACCCCATAATTTACTACAGGATAGAATGTTACATATGCTTCAGTGCACTTGGGGGGGCCCAGTTAGCCATCTTTGCCCTGGGCGCCAAATGACCTTGTCCCAGCACTGCCACCCTCATTTTCTCATACTGGTCACAGGAAGTTCAACATGGCACCTCATGGCAAAGAACTCTCTGAGGATCTGAAAGAAATAATTGTTGCTGTACATAAAGATGGCCTAGGCCAGTGATGGTGAACCTTCGCACCCCCAGATGTTTTGGAACTACATTTCCCATGATGCTCAACTACACTGCAGAGTGCATGAGCATCAAGGGAAATGTAGTTCCAAAACATCTGGGGTGCCAAGGTTCACCACCACTGGCCTAGGCTATAAGAAGATTTCCAAGACCCTGAAATTGAGCTGAAGCACAGTGGCCAAGACCAAACAGCCGTTTAACAGGACAGGTTCCATTCAGAACAGGCCTCGCCATGGTCGACCAAAGAAGTTGAGTGCACGTGCTCAGCATCATATCCAGAGGTTGTCTGTGGGAAATAGATGTATGAGTGCTGCCAGCAATAACATGACATAACCATGTCCTGGGGTCTGATGAGACCAAGATAAACGTATTTGGTTCAGGGTGTGTCAAGTGTGTGTGGCGGAAACCAGTTTGCCTGCAGTCAAGCATGGTGGTGGGAGTGTCATGGTCTTGGGCTGCATGAGTGCTGCCGCCCCTGGGAGTTACAGTTCATTGAGGGAACCATAAATGCCAACATGTACTGTGACATACTGAAGCAAAGCATTATCCCTCCATTCAGGGACTGGGCCGCAGGGCAGTATTCCAACATGATAACAACCCCAAACACACCTCCAAGATGACCACTGCCTTGCTAAAGAAGCTGAGGGTAAAGGTGAAGGACTGGCCAAGCATGTCTCCAGACCTAAACCCTATTGAGCATCTGTGGGGCATCCTCAAATGGAAGGTGGAGGAGGGCAAGGTCTTTAACATCCACTAGCTCTGTGATATCATCATGGAGGAGCAGAAGAGAACTCCTGTGGCAACCTTTGAAGCTCTGGTGAACTCCATGCCCAGGAGGGTAAAAGCAGTGCTGGAAAATAATGGTGGCCACACAAAATATTGACACTTTGGGCCCAATTTGGCCATTTTAACTTAGGGGTGTACTCACTTGTTTGCCATCGGTTTAGACATTAATGGCTGTGTGTTAAGTTATTTTGAGGAGACAGCAAATTTACACTGTTATACAAGCTGTACACTTACTACTTTACATTGTAGCATAGTGTAGAAAACAGGATTTGACGGTGTCTTCAGGGTCTTCTGGGTCTATATTTTATTGGAAACTGGTATCCTAATTGTGCAGGTGTGGACAGCCTTTTTAGTTTAAGGCAATGTCTATGGTTTAGGGCTCCTTGCCTTGGAGACAAGCTCTTGCAGGTACTGAGAGAATGTCTGCTGGACTCAAAAAGATGTGTTCTGACTAGGCTTTCACCTGAGCGAGGTATTAAAAGACGCATGTAATTAAACAGGAGATAGGCAGTTTATCTTTGAGAGATTGAGAAATCCCTCTCTCAGCTCCCTATGCCCCTCTTATGTATACAGTAAGTCACCCTGTGTCTATTAGGGGCACAGGATGACCGAAAAAATGATGGACAGCTACTTACTGGACACTAAGAGTATGATTAGATTACTTCAAATGGGACAGTAATATTTACCAACAATATACCTGAAGGAATATATGAAGACTCTGGGCCTAATATCCATGTTAAAGGCCTAGCTGCCTATTGCCAATAGGGGTCTGCTCCATACATTCAGACTCATAGCAGATGCTAATATCAGCTCAACCACCTGTCTTCCACACATTGTTGATTGTGCTGATATACTCATCTATTGTCTACTGTGGGAGTGTGTTTAAACTTATAATAATGTGTATTGTACTTTGTGAGTTCGATGACAGCAACTCTGCTAGTTAACTCAAGTTTATTACTGTCACCTGTTAGTTGCTGAGGGGAAAGTAGAAAACTGTTTGTGTTGGTTGTTCCTTAGATATGTAATTATATTTCTGTACACAATTTCATCTGCATATGATAATGTAATCAGGCACCTGACCTGGTGGGGTAATCTGATAAGGAGGGGGATGTCCTCCTGTGTGGTATATATTGTGTGTGACTCTGTTCAATAAAAGTTGTTGTTCCAGATCTATACAAGCTAAGTTCCGGATAGTTTTGTATGGGGGTGGCTAGAATATCTGATATCTATGTTCAGACTGGAGGAAGTGGTATTCTGATGGAAGCCCACAAACACAGTGTGGGTCCCGATTCGGTTACAGTTTTTTCCAAGACTAAGGCTGGGTTCACACTTATGTGAATTGGATGCGGATTTTGCCGCATCCAATTCGCATTACAGGACACTATGACCGGCTCCCAATAGAGGCGGTTCACAAGATAAAACTTTCCAGAAATAAAGTCCAGTAAAGAAACACTGTCAAATTTTTCTTCGGCTGCATGTGTTCACTAAGTGTAAACACATTTTTACAAAAAAAAAAAACCCCCAAAAAATCAACATTTTAAGTAAGTTTACAATTTTGTGTTGGGCCACATTCATAGCTGTCTTGGGCTGCATGCAGCTTGAACATCCCTGCTCTAGTTTCTTAACATTGAGCTGGCTCCAGGCGACTCTTCTGGTGACTGACTAGCCATCCAAACTCTGCAAGGGTATTCAGAACTTTGTTCCTGTGAGAAAGAAGAGGATCCCAGGAACTGGCAAGCTCTAGAATATTGTCCAGAAAATGAAAAATCCTCTTGAGTTGAAGCAGACCTAACACTGTCAGGAGAATCTTTGAGAAAACACTGAGAGCTGAACACAGGCCCACTGTGTAAGGACCAGGATCTGAACTCACAACCTCTGCAGTGTCCAGCAATGCCTATTGTTGCTGAGCAACCTGAGATGCTGAACAGCTCACTGTCTGATCCTTTGGACTTTCTTGCCTTGTCTCTTGTTTCTAGCGAACCTTAAACTCTTTGTTCTACCATGAATTTCCTGATTTAAAGTGTTACTAAACCCGTGTTACTAAACCCAGGACCCTGTATTCCCTATGTCTGATCTCCCACAGTACACAGAACATGGAAATGCAAATATTTGAGAAAACATTAACTGACAAATACCTTTTCTCACTATCAGTACATAGCAGTCTTGTGACTTCTATCAGTGTCTGGTTAAAGCTTTTAGGAGGAGTTTTCTGGCTGTCCTATGAGACTGCACGACCCCTGACCCTCTGTCTGGATAGTGCTGATTGGCCCTGTGCTGATCACATGCACTCTCCAAAGAAAAAAAAAACTTCTCTAGCATAGACTCTGTCTTATCAGGAAAATATTAGGGGACAGTGGAAGAAGGGGAGATCAAACAGCCTTTTTACAAAAACCTGTTGTGGGTTTATTAACACTTTAAGCCATCTTTGAGCATTTCATGTTTGCCAGATTATTGTGCTCTCTCCCTACCGGATATATCTGCTACTGGACTCCATCTTGCTCACCTCCTGGTAGGGTGATCCTGAGGACAGTGACCTGGTACTAACATGCAACAAAACCCATCTCCAGCATCAGGCCCATCTGCAAGGGTGATCTGCTTGTTTACTAATCCTGCTGGTCAGTGGGAGCCTCTCTACTGCTATAGCTAGTGATCTAACCCTGACCATGACACAATGGAAGACAATGTAATTGATAATACTGATAAAATATAGTTAACCTGAGTTATCTCTGGTGACTTGGGGCAAAGAGTGGGTAGCGATAGGCCAAATCCCCAGTGATTATTCTGGAGTTTTTAAGTCTAAAACGGGTCTGTACTTTCCTAAAGACAAGGACAAGATGAGAAAGTTCACTGGTCCTTTTCGTCTTCTGGAACTAGAACTATGGTATTCTCCAGTGACAATTCTTCAAAGTATTTTTGCTAAGTCCTTGGGAACCATTGTTTGGGCAAAATATATAGTTGCATATAGTTAATCAAATTGAAAAAAAGACACATGTTCATCTAGTTCAACCATTAGAAAAAAAGCAAAAAGAAAACCCTTCATAAACACAACCCTATACCCACAGTTGATCCAAATGAAAAAAACAATAATGCATGATCCAATTTGCTCCAGCGGGGGAACAAAAATTCCTTCCTGATCCCCCAGGAGGCAATCAAATATTCCCTGGATCAACTACCCCTGGTGTTATACCTATAAATGTTAGTATCCAGCTATACATTGTGCATTTAGCAATGCATCCAGCTTTTTTTTTTTTTTAAACAAACTACTGAGCTGTTTAAAGAAATTGTAAAAATCTGTGCAAACTGGGAATAATTCACCTCAAAATAAATACATACATTACACAATAAACATGTGATATTAAATATAGTGTTACAAATAAGGTGCAATCAGTGGAGCGGCTGCTATCACTAAGTATGTTTCACTGCAGTGCATGCCAAATATAAAAAACTGATCCAAAAGAGTGCAGCACCACCTGAATGAATACATATATATTATAAATACATTTCATAAATATAAGTAAATCTAAGTGAAATAAATAATATTTCATTCATATTGAATAAATTCAAATAGCAAAAAAAAGTATTTTAAAGTGAATATTGAAAAAGTCTTTCAAAAAGAACAAATATAAAAATATAAAAGTCCTGTGCTATAACAGTGTGCAAAAGTGGTGCAAAATGACCAAAAATATCACAAAATAGAAAAGCGCCAGTGCTTGAAAGTGAATCTTTTGAGGTGCAATCCTTCACCAATAAAAAGTGGCTGCTCACCTCCCGTTCTGACCCCTGTGTTACCATAGGTTTAGAAATAGCTGTTCCCAAAGAGGGATACAGTCAGGTCCATAAATATTGGGACATCGACACAATTCTAATCTTTTTGGCTCTATACACCACCACAATGGATTTGAAATAAAACAAACAAGATGTGCTTTAACTGCAGACTTTCAGCTTCAATTTGAGGGTATTTACATCCAGATCAGGTGAACGGTGTAGGAATTACAACAGGTTGTATATGTGCCTCCCACTTTTTAGGGGACCAAAAGTAATGGGACAGATTAACAATCATAAATCAAACTTTCACTTTTTAATACTTGGTTGCAAATCCTTGGCAGTCAATTACAGCCTGAAGTCTGGAATGCATAGACATCACCAGACGCTGGGTTTCATCCCTGGTGATGCTCTGCCAGGCCTCTACTGCAACAGTCTTCAGTTCCTGCTTGTTCTTGGGGCATTTTCCCTTCAGTTTTGTCTTCAGCAAGTGAAATGCATGCTCGATCGGATTCAGGTCAGGTGACTGACTTGGCCATTGTATAACATTCCACTTCTTTCCCTTAAAAAAAACTCTTTGGTTGCTTTTGCAGTATGCTTCGGGTCATTGTCCATCTGCACTGTGAAGCGCCGTCCAATGAGTTCTGAATATGAGCAGATAATATTACCCAAAACACTTCAGAATTCATCCTGCTGCTTTTGTCAGCAGTCACATCATCAATAAATACAAGAGAACCAGTTCCATTGGCAGTCATACATGCCCAAGCCATGACACTACCACCACCATGCTTCACTGATGAGGTGGTATGCTTTGGATCATGAGCAGTTCCTTTCCTTCTCCATACTCTCACTCCGGTACAAGTTGATCTTAGTCTCATCTGTCCATAGGGTGTTGTTCCAGAACTGTGAAGGCTTTTTTAGATGTTGTTTGGCAAACTCTAATCTGGCCTTCCTGTTTTTGAGGCTCACCAATGGTTTACATCTTGTGGTGAACCCTCTGTATGCACTCTGGTGAAGTCTTCTCTTGATTGTTGACTTTGACACACATACACCTACCTCCTAGAGAGTGTTCTTGATCTGGCCAACTATTGCGAAGGGTGTTTTCTTCACCAGGTAAAGAATTCTTTGGTCATCCACCACAGTTGTTTTCCGTGGTCTTCCGGGTCTTTTGGTGTTGCTGAGCTCACCGGTGCGTTCTTTCTTTTTAAGGATCTTCCAAACAGTTGATTTGGCCACACCTAATGTTTTTGCTATCTCTCTGATGGGTTTGTTTTGTTTTTTTTTCAGCCTAATGATGGCTTGCTTCACTGATAGTGACAGCTCTTTGGATCTCATATTGAGAGTTGACAGCAACAGATTCCAAATGCAAATAGCACACTTGAAATGAACTCTGGACCTTTTATCTGCTCCTTGAAAATGGTGGGATAATGAGGGAATAACACACACCTGGCCATGGAACAGCTGAGCTTCCAGTTGTCGCATTACTTTTGGTCCCTTAAAAAGTGGGAGGCACATATACAAACTGTTGTAATTCCTACACCTTTCACCTGATTTGGATGTAAATACCCTCAAATTAAAGCTGAAAGTCTGCAGTTAAAGCACATCTTGTTTGTTTCATTTCAAATCCATTTTGGTGGTGTATAGAGCCAAAAAGATTAGAATTGTGTTGATGTCCCAATATTTATGGACCTGACTGTATATTCCTAAGGATGATGACTAGCTGATGATCCTTCAATCTCCAATCTTGTATCCTCTTAGCTGTGTCTCCAGTAAAAGGCCTCTTTCGGATGGGCGGTTGTTCTGCCATTGGTAAAAGCATGTTTTTGTTATCTTGAAATCCCAAGACTCCAAGCACAACGATCACTTGCAGTGTACATTACGATTACTTGCGTTTACATGCGTTTATATGTGGCGGCGTTTAGCTGCGGTGGAACTATTTTTGTAATTTCCATAGCAACTATGTTTATTTTTTTTGTCCCTTGACTACCCATAGTGCATTTCTGCCCACCCATTTCCCGTGTCTTTGTTCAGTGCTTGTTTCCTTGTCCAGCGAGAGGAGTTCAACCTTTGTTGAAGTGTGAGCATTGATCATGGATTACAGAAGACATATGATTGCAATGCTCATATTGCTGCTTATGAGAATGAAAAGGAGGAGATAGATAGATCTGATTCAGTGGAGGAGACGTTGTCTCTTCTGGGTCCATCCTTTGACCACCCAGCGTCCATCTATTGGCTACTTTGCCCTCATGTTTAGTGAACTGCGCACTCACCAAGACAAGTTCTACAATTTTACTCTGATGTCAGTGGCAACCTTTGATCAGTTACTAGACCTTGTATCTATCGGCTTTTCATTGCCGATACTGATATTTTGGCCATCACATATCGGTATCGGCCGATATGGGCTGATATTTTGTACATTTAAAGTTATCCAAAATAAACCCAAATTTCGACACAAATCTTTTACTGAACATGTTTATGTTTATTTATTAGCTTTTTTAACATTTAGGGCTCTTTCTTCACACCTTAACTGCATGAAAACTGAAAGTAAAACTGCACTTGCAGGGACATCAGTTTCACTTCAATTCATTCTGATTGTGAATGATGCATAAACTGATGCAGTAGTGCAGTCACTCACTGCAATAATTTTAAATCACTACTGCAGCAGTGCAGTCAGTGGCAGCAAAACTGCTAGAAACAAGCTAGACAACAGATAGACAGTAGATTGGAGTCAGTGGACTATTGCTGCAATAGTACACTCACTGCAATGATTTTAAATCACTACTGCAGTCAGTGTAAAACTGCTTGGAAAAAAGTAGGGCAACAGCTAGACAGTGGATTGGACTGGAGTCAGTGGGCTACTGCTGCAGTATGCACTCACTGCAATGATTTTAATCACTACTGCAATCAGTGCAAAACTGCTAGAAAAAAAGCTAGACAAAAGCTAGACAGTGGATTTGAGTGGACACTAGTACTACTACACTTTTCAACACTGCCAGTTAAGTAGAACAATATTATAACGCAGAAAGCAGAACATTTCAGCATGTTCATGTTCACCTTTTAAACGGCTTCTGTTTTTTTCATATAATGCTGCCACTTCATTAACATGCTCACTTGGTACAGGAGGAGTGGAGGACAGAGGAGAAGAGAGAGAGAGAGGTATCTTCTAGCATGGGAAGCAAGTGTTTTGTAGCGTGCCTCATTTTCTTTCCACCACTGAAGAGATTCAACACTTCTGTCAATTATTGGTTCCTTCAAATGGAGATGAAGTTCATCAGCCTTAAATAAAAATTTTAAATAAAAAGAAATGGTCGAAACACTGTCAAATTGCAAAACATCTCCATCCCGAATTTTCATGAGAAAGCAAAAAAAAAAAAAAAAAAACGCCCAGTGGGACTTTAAATGAGGTGGATGCAAAATATAGATAAAAAGCATAAGTATGCAGTAACAGATGTATTTGGTACATATAATACATATGAAAAATGCATATGAACAACAGACATCAATACATAGCATAAAAACATAATGACATAATAGCGTCAATAAATAGGGGAATGACATGCATAAACTCATAATTGGAGTGCGAGCTTGACGTGTTTCGTGGGTCCTATGTGCCCACTCATCAGGAGCATGAGATAGTATGCCTATATAAAAATAAAAAATTGGAATGAGTCTAATGTAAATATGCATATAAATAGCCAGCAGTTGTGAGACTACAACATAAATATGTATACCCCAAGTGGGGGAGTCGCACTTACATGCGGCTGTAAAAAAATGAAACAGAGTGGATGAGCGCTGCCCCAGGGTGGAAAATCAAGTCTGATCCGGGAGCTGACGGGGCATGGATGCACGGCAACAGAGTGGAAGGCCAGGTGGGAAATCGTGAGTGATGGGTACCACATCCTGCTTGATGGTATGATAATAACTGGAAAGATATATAAATATATATGTATAAGTATCAGAGTATCGCATAATGATGTATGGAACAATCTATATGCGGTAGCAGTGTGAATAGATCTATGCCAGTGAAGGCAAAAGGTGAAAGCAGGGAGAGGAAGGCTGTGGACCCAAACTGTAAGAAGAAAGTGAAGTGAAAGAGACAGGAATGAAAAGGGTAATATGAAAATGAATGACAAGAGGCACTATCGAAGTCGGTGCCAATGAGTGAAGATAATATGGGCTAAATCACCAATATAGTGGACAACCGAGTGATATAAATATGAAAATAGTGTATATATAATAAAAAATAAATATATAATATATATATATATCCGGTGTCCCAATTACAACCATGTGAAGCCCGAGAGATAAAAGGCATGTATATGAAAAGTGTAATAGTGATGGTCAAGGAGAGACCCACAAGCCATGAATGAACTGAAAAAGAAAGTAACCTCCAGAGAAAAGGGTAGGAAATGATAGCCGGTGTGGGAAGTGACAAGAAGATGAAAGGAAAAAGGAGTGAACAGGGGTAGGTGATAGGAATGATTCAAACCTGGTAGCCTCCAAAGTGAGCAGGTGGATCCAGTCCCAGAGCGCCATGTGTGTGGTACATGGGACAGGCAAGCGCCAAACAGCACCTATCCATCCAGAGAGGGTAACTAGCATAGCTAGTAGCCACAGCCACTGTTGTAAGAACACTGCCGAAGCGTGCAGACACCGGAGCCGGCGTCTCACGTGGTGGACAGGAGACATGGCGCCGATATACAGGTGGCCCCGCCCCCGAAGGGGACGGGACAGCAAGGGAACGCTTCCCTTAATAGTATATCGCAGGGCCCGGACTAAGACAGGTAACCACCACCAGGGGGAGCACATCCACCCTGAAGATAGAGGTTATATGGATATTATATGGGTAAAAACCATTTGTAAAGCCAATACACAGCATAGGTATGGCTGAGACAGTGTAAGACCATTGAAGGGCAATGGGTGTCTTCCACCCGAATTAAAGCATTAAATAAAAAGAATAAGAAGTTCATCAGCCAGGCTCATTATTGCAGATTCATAAGAATCCTCTACATGAGGCCCCAATAACACAGAAAATATCATGATCAATTCGACCACGATGAAGAAAATTTTCTTCTGTTCGTTGTTGTCTTTTTGGACATTTTTCTGTTTTTGCAGCATGCTGCTCTTTCAGATTATACAAATGCTGTTCTGGACTTGTCTTTTTGGCAGGAACCTCCTGCACCTCCTGTTGAATATCTTCTGTCAGCCATTGTTTTGCCTTGGCCAATACATCATCAGAAGAGAAAGCATGGATCTTGTATCAAGGATTCAAAAGACTTGCCAGCACAACATTTTTAATCTCTTCATGCTTCTCAAAACATTTATCAATCAAAGCTCTGTCGCTAGACAGACCATCATTTGAAAGTTGGTGGGTGTTGTGTGCTATAAAACAGAGGTCTGACATATCAGCAAGCCTCATTCCTTTCCGTATGTTTGCTCCGCTGTCTCGAAGGACTTTGGTGATTCCCCATTCTTCAAGCATGCCTAGAAACATTTCTCTACTGTACTCCCCAGTGTGGGATCCTTGCATCACTTTTGTATTCAAGACCAATTGCCTTTTTGTCCATCCGCTGTCATTGAAGTGGCATGTAAGATTTATTAGTGACTCTGTTTGTCCTCCTCCTGACCAGCAGTCAGTCGTGAATGACAGTGAGTTGCCAGCATTCTCTGGTTGCAGCATAGCCTTTACTTTCTCAACGACCTTTTGGTGAATTTTTAGGTTTTCAAGCATTTAGGTTTGATAATACTTTTCACTCTTCAGTGTGTACCTTGGCTCAAATATGGACATCAACCGCTTAAATCCTGAGTCAGACACCATTGTAAATGGTTGGTTATCAGTAACCATCATCTCTGTGATTACTCTGTCCAGCAGTTCCGATCTTCCATCTAAATCTAGACTGTGACACCTGTTTTTTTTTTCTGAAACATATCTGTTATTGTTGCCTGGGATAGGGGAGGAGGTATTTCAAAATCACATTGATATTAATTTTGTTTTTTCTGTGCTGCATGATATAATTCAATATGATGAACTCTTAGATGTATTTTTGTTTTTTGCAGTTACTGATCCCATGCTTATATTGTTTGTGCATGTGTTGCACACTGCTGTTTTTCCTGGAGATGGTTAAGTCCCAGACCACACTTTTTTTTTTTTTTTTTTTGAACCAAACAAACGTTTATTGAGTTAAGCACCTTATGTAAACATACGGAAAAAAAAAAGGGCATCGTTCGACAGTTGCACAAGTACAATATCACATAGCCAAATACTTCAAGCAGTACACCGGGCATAAAGCAAAAGAGAATCAATGCATAGGAAAAATAATTACAATGAAAGATAATACAGTGAGGTACTAGACATGTTAAAATCAGAACAGGACTACGTGACCCAGCCAAGGCAAAAGGGAGGCCAAGGGCGCCGACTCAGTAAGCATCCGCCACAGCGGGGCATAGGCATAAGGTATCCACCCGTCCCTAAGTTGCGCAAGTGTCAGAGGCCTCTAGCCATCTGTCCCATATTTTGTTGTAACGTTTTGGGCAGCCCCTATTAGCATACATAACCTTCTTAAAGGAGAGAGTGGCACCCACAGCCGCTTTCCAGGCCGAAAGGGAAGGGGATATAGACTGCATCCATGTCAGGGCTATCATTTTTCTGGCAGCGAATAGAGTCTCCCGGAGAAATTGAATTGTGTGTTTGTCCGTGTCAACCTCAGGGAATATCCCAAGGAGACACAGCTTGGGGTTCAGGGTAGTCGGGCATCCCATGCGGTCATGCAGGAAGCGGACGACCTGCGTCCAAAATCCCTGCACGTCCGAGCAGGACCAAATCATGTGTCCGAAGGTGCCCGGAGAGTGAGAACACCTTGGGCACGCCGAGGAGCGGGAGGAGTCAAAGCGGGCCAGCCTTATGGGAGTCAGATACGATCTATGAACAATGTAAATTTGTGTCAGCCGATCCGACAGTTTGGGAGAAACCAGTGTACAGGCCTCCAGGGCCTCATCCCACTCCTCGTCCTCCAGCTCCCCAACATCACTATCACGTACCTGGTGCTGGAGGCCAGTGGAGAGAGAGGGCTTCCCTTGCGGCTAAGTTCCAGACCCCCCTGAGGATGAGAACAGGAGAGGTCAGGCCCAAAGTAGCACGGGTCGCCTGCTGGACTGTGTGCGGAAGGATCCAGAGTACAGCTGGAGTGCTGGAGTGGGATGAGCAGACAGGTGGCGCCCGTGAGGTGTTTGCAGGACTCGGATAATGCTGAGACTGGAACGTGGTCAGGTGGATAGCCAAGATCAGGAGCCAGGTGGATATCAGAGCAAGCGTAGTCAGGTGGATAGCCAAGATCAGGAGCCAGGTGGATGTCAGAGCAAGCATAGTCAGGTGGATAGCCGAGGTCAAACACAGGAAGCAATCAGGAGACAGGTCGAGGACAAGCCGGGTCGGTAACAGGAAACAGGAACTGGAATATCACAAGGATAACACACTGGAGGAGCCGAAGATCAAGCAGCAACTAAAATCACTGGCAGACTTCCTTATATAGGCCCAGGTAAATTGCTGGTAGTGCTGCTGGGTCCTAAAGTCCTTCTCCTGCTAAGTTGCTGATAGCGCTGCTGGGTCCTAGAGCCCTTCTCCTGGTGTTTGTTCCCTGACAATCACCCACCCAGGAGTCCCGCACCCCGTATGCCAGTGCAGTCACCTGCCTGGTGCCTAGCATTTCATACAGCAACGATATGAGTTTGCGATGTTCCTGACCCCTAATCACATCAAGGATATCAACAGACGGTAACACAGGGACCGCCTGAGCAAATTGACCTCTCAGGGCATGGGATAGTTGCAGGTAATAGAAGTGCATGGAGGCTGGGAGTTGAAATTCCTCCCGGAGTAGGCTAAAGGATTTAATAGATCCGTCAGAAACAACATGAGACAATAGGTACACATCCTTCCGGATCCATATCCCCGGGTCAGGGATATGAAGGAGCTCCGGCAGCTGACGATTGAACCACAAGGGAGTCATGGAATGCAAATTCGCATCACCGGTCCTAGATAGTTCCAGGTCCCAGACCCGTCTGTGATGGAATAAAAGGCTGCCCCGAGGAGCCGTCGATACCGACCCTGCAACACCTCTAACTAGATCACAGAACGGGTGAGGGAGCCGCGACTCCACACCCCTGCAGACCAATGCCATATACCTGCTCGAGTCCTGTTTGTCCAGGTGAAAGAAGTGTGATAATTGGGCAGCTAAGTAATATCTCGCCAGCTCCGGAACTGCCATGCCTCCCATTTTGGTGGGTTTTTGAGTGTGTTTCCAGGACAGCTTGTGCCAGGAGGAGCCCCAGATAAACGAACGCAACAAGCTCTCCAGAGTCATGAAGTACCTATACGGAATATAGACAGGGGAATGCCACAGCAGGTATAGGATCTTGGGGAGCAGGATCATTTTCACCAGGCCCACCCTGCCCATTACGCCCAATGGTAATTGGGCCCAAACTTGTGTCTTGTCCTTGACCAAGTCAAAGAGAGGTTCAATGTTTAGGGGAATATAGTTAGTAAGGGAGCTAGTCACCCGGACACCAAGATGTTTAAAGTCCGACACCCGCGACAGGGGGAGCGACGCCTGATCCGCTTCCGGGGGGAAACTGTCCAGAGGAAGGATGAGGGACTTATCCCAATTGACCGTTAGGCCAGAGAATCTCCCGAACCGCTGTATGACCTCCAGGGCACACCGTAACGAGGGCCCCGAGTCAGCCAGGTACAGGAGCATGTCGTCTGCGTACAATCCAACACGCTCCTCCAGGTCACCACGACGGAGACCACAAATGCCAGGGTCTGTCCGGAGGGCCATCGCAAGAGACTCGACCGCCAGGGCATACAACAGCGGGGAGATAGGGCATCCCTGACGCGTGCCTCGGGATAGAGGAAAGGACCTAGAGGTCCAGCCATTAGCCACCACCCGGGCCCGAGGTTGACTATATAGGACTGTAAGCCATCTAATAAACCGTGGGCCAAACCCAAACCTACGTAGACACTGCCATAGGTACGACCACTCGACAGAGTCGAAGGCCTTAGCAGCATCCAAGGTCACGACCACCCTGGTACCAACACAGTCATGGGGGGCTTGCATGTTCATGAACAAGCGTCTGGTGTTGAAGGCCGTATTCTTGGCCGGCATGAACCCTGTCTGATCGGGGTGCACGAGGGAAAGAATCACCTTATTGAGTCTGGGGGCAAGCACTTTGGCCAAGATTTTGACATCACACTGTAACAGTGAGATGGGCCTGTAGGAGTCCGGAAACCGGGGGTCCTTACCAGGCTTGGGAAGTAAGATGATCAAAGCCTCACACATTGAGGCAGGGAGAGAGCCCGACTCAAATGCCAACTCAAACACCGCGAGCAGACGGGGGGCCAGGGTTTCAGAATACTGCGAGTAAAACTCGACGGGGAGGCCGTCAGAACCAGGTGCTTTAGCCTTGACAAACGAGGAGATGGCAGAAACTATTTCACCTCGAGAGATTGGAGCCTCGAGTGCCGTGATCTGTTCAAGGGTCAGTGCGGGAAACTCCAGGGTATCCAGCAGTCCAGTTAGATCCGAGGGATCATAATCCACCTTGGAGGAATAAACCTCACTAAAATAAGAGGCAAATAATTCCGCCACAGCTGCGGGGTCCGAGGAGTCGCCCAACACCGAAGAATGAAGTGTGATCACCACCGGTGGTCTGGCGTCCATATGAGCCAAATATGCCAGCAATTTGCCCGACCGCTCCCCGTGCTCAAATACACGTTGTCTACTAAAAAACAGTTTCTGGTTGGCGCGTTCCTGGAACATATAGTCCAGGGCCCTAGACCTCAGTTTAAGTTGGGAAAGTGCATCTGGCGTCGGGGAGCTGGCATACTCAGCCTCCAGTTCAGCCAGTTGGTGTTCGGCAGTATGCAAGTCAGAACGCGACATCCTCCGATGTCGAGCTATACGCGACGACAAAAGTAGGCCAAAAGGGGTTTAAACGCCAATGTCGCTGAGGAGGGGCAGTGAACGGGGACATAGTAACCACATATGGGGCGTGATCCGAGAGCAATCTCGGGTCAAAACTGGCACCTAAGAGCCTGGGCAGGAGGGCCTGGGAGAACCAAATACCATCAATCCTAGACATGGTGGAGTGAGAGGTCGAAAAGCACGAGTAGGCCCGTGCAGTGGGATTTAGACAGCGCCAGGAGTCAAGGAGGTGGCAGCTAGTGAGTAGTCTATGAAAACGGGTGAACCTATCCGGGTAAGGCGGGGAGCCTGGAGCTCCCGCCCTATCCAGAAAGGGGTTGGAGACCGTGTTAAAGTCACCCAACCATACCGCTGGAACCGAGGGGTATCTCGCCAGAAACGCTATACCTTCAGTCAGAAGGGTGGCACTAAACGGGGGAGGAAAATACCATGCCAATAGAAGTATGTCATGCCCCCCATGGCACCCGCCACAAACACATATCTGCCCAGAGGGTCCGTCACCACTTCCCGCACCGCAAAAGCCACAGACCGGGAGATCAGTAGCGACACACCCCTCGAATGTGAGGAGTGCGACGCATGAAAGGACCAACCGACCCACGGTCTGCGAAGGGCCCCCAGCAGGGTGCCCTCGGCATGCGTCTCAACCAGTGCGATCACATCCGCCCTCTGCTCCTTCAGATAAGACAGGATAACAGTTCGCTTGACCTTGTCACGGATACCTCGCACATTCCACGTAATGAAGGTCAGCCCCGCCATACCATCAAGGAGGAGAGAGCAGTTTGCGGCACAGGATGGTAACGGAGCGCCCGGTCATGCTGATAGCACAACCGCTGTCCATGGCCCGGAGCCCAGAAGCTCAACCAAACAGAGTATATAGATAATGCAGTGCAATCATAAGGCTGTACATAGGATACATTGCAAAACTCAACAAACATAAACCCCCACCCCCCACCCAGCCCAACACACACCCCAACTCGTGTGAGCATCAATCCCAAAACCAAACAGTTCACGGGCAGCCGTGACCAGTGGCCCCGGGCAGTATCACCAAGTGGCGAGGCCCCCCAGGGCCAGCCAGAGCACCGCACACCCATGAGGGCGAACAATCTCCGAAGAGGAGTCCCATTACTGGGACACAACAGTGAGCACAATTAGTGGTTCCGAAGGTTCATAGTACCCATGATGGGCGTAGAGGCCTCCCGGCTAGAAGGCGAAAAAAAGAATGGGTCCATATCAGCAAAACAAGCGTGGAAAAACAAAAGCGTGGGGCAATCTTCTTGGGGAAGAGGGGGGGGGGGACATGGGGGAGGGCATCAACTGACCAGAAAAGGGCAAAAGGGCTGGGAATCACATCCAGGCAGCTCTAAGCGGGTTGCAATCCATAGTCACCGATGTAGCAGGGGACAGTCAGAGCGCCAGTGTGAGTGTCCATGGTATGAGAGACAGGTGAGGAAGGAGGGGGGAGAGGGGGCATGAGGGAATCAACCAGCAGGATAGTGCAGGCTAAAGTAAGTACAGTCATCCAAGGCACACAAGGGTAGGCAATGGGTAGACAACCAACACTCACGGCAGACGATCCAGCCAGGCTATCGCGGCGTTGGGGTCTTCAAAAAAGTGTACTCTGTCTTCTCCAACTACTCGAAGCCTGGCAGGGTAGAGCATTGCATATTTGAGGTTACGGGCCTGAAGGCGTCGCTTTACCTCACCAAACTGGCTGCGCTGTTTCTGGACCTCCGATGAGAAGTCCGGGAACGCCATAACCTGATGATTATCCAGCGGGATATTGCCACGCTCCCTGGACAACCGGAGGACCGCATCCCTGTCCCGAAAGTTCATAAATCGGGCGATAAAGACCTGGGGAGGAGCACCAGGCGGTGGCTTCTTCGCAGGCATGCGATGCGCCCTCTCCACGACAAAGGCCTGAGAGAATGCCTCCCTGCCATAGGACTTGACCAGGAGGTCCTCCAGGAACGTTGCAGGGGATGTCCCTTCCACAGCTTCAGGCAATCCAAAAAAGCGAATGTTATTACGCCTGGCCCTGTTCTCCAGGTCGTCTTGTTTGTGCAGCAGGTATTTAATGTCCCTGGCTGCTTGCTCAGCAGCATTTTGCATGGGGGGTAAATCATCCTCCACCCTAGAGATCCGTCCCTCCGCCTCCGTCATCCTACCCTGCAGCTTCTGGAAGTCCTGCCTGAGCAGAGAAATGTCCACCTTGATCTCTTCTATTTTGGTGGTCAGGGACGCTTTACAGTCCGTGATGGCGGCCAGGATGACCGCTTGGTCCGCAGCCTGCGTTGCTGCAGCGGGAGCAGGCTGGGACGGTCCGCCATTTTGAGCCACCCCGCTCCCCTCCTGGCGCCGAAACTTCTCCAACTTAGCCGCCGCTGCAGATGGCCGGTTCAGTGGGGACATTCCCAGGGCCGGATGGCGGGATCGATCGGCGTCCGGGGGTGAAGATAGCACTCGATTTTGGGGCCACAGGATGATCTATACGGATGTTTGCCGGGAGAGCCTCACGAGCACACATCTGCTCACATCGGTCTTCCCCCAGACCACACTTTTACTTTTTCTGTCTTCATCCATCTCCATTGCAATTTGAAAGAGACAATAAGATTAAAAAAATGGCTAGCTGGCATCCTGTCCTGCTGTGGGTGGCTTGCTGGCATCCTGTTATGGGTCGGTGGCTTACGCCTGGTAGTGTGGGTGGCTTGCTGGCACCCTGTTGTGGGTCTTGTGGCTGACGCCTGGCAGTGTGGGTGGCTGGCTGGCACCCTGTTGTGGGTCGGAGGCTGACTCCTGGCAGTGTGGCTGGCTTGCTGGCACCCAGTTGTGGGTCGGTGGCTGCAGCCTGGCAGTGTGGTTGGGTGGCTGGCACCCTGTTGTGGGTGGCTGGCTTGCTGGAACTCTGTGGTGGGTGGCTGGCTTGGTGTCACCCTGTTGTGGGGTGACTGGCTGCTGTCACCCTGTTGTGGGTCGGTGGCTGACGCCTGGCAGTGTGGCTGGCTTGCTGGCACCCTGTTGTGGGGTGGCTGGCTGCTGTCACCCTGTTGTGGGTCGGTGGCTGACACCTGGCAGTGTGGGTGGCTGGCTGGCACCCTGTTGTGGGTCAGTGGCTGATGCCTGGCAGTGTGGGTGGCTTGCTGGCACCCTGTTGTGGGTCAGTGGCTGACGATTGGCAGTGTGGGTGGCTGGCTGACGCCTGGCAGTGTGGGTGGCTTGCTGGCACCATGTTGTGGGTCGGTGGCTGACGCCTGGCAGTGTGGGTGGCTTGCTGGCACGCTGTTGTGGGGTGGCTGGCTTGGTGTCACCCTGTTGTGGGTGGCTGGCTTGCTGGAACACTGTGGTGGGTGGGTAGCTTGGTGTCAACCTGTTGTGAGTGGCTGGCTTGCTGGAACACTGTGGTGGGTGGCTGGCTTGGTGTCATCCTGTTGTGGGTGGCTGGCTTGCTGGAACACTGTGGTGGGTGGCTGGCTTGGTGTCATCCTGTTGTGGGTGGCTGGCTTGCTGGATCACTGTGGTGGGTGGCTGGCTTGCTTGGTGTTTCCCTGTTGTGGGTGGCTGGCTTGGTGTCACCCTGTTGTGGGGGGCTGGCTTGGTGTCACCCTGTTGTGGGTGGCTGACTTAGTGTCATCCTGTTGTGGGTGGCTGGCTTGCTGGATCACTGTGGTGGGTGGCTGGCTTGGTGTCACCCTATGGTGGGTGGCTGGCTTGGTGTCACCCTGTTGTGGGTGGCTGGCTTGGTGTCACTCACCCTGGCCTGTTGTGGGTGGCTGGCTTGCTGGAACACTGTGGTGGGTGGCTGGCTTGGTGTCACCCTGTTGTGGGTGGCTGGCTTGGTGTCACCCTGTTGTGGGTGGCTGGCTTGGTGTTACCCTGTTGTGGGGGGCTGGCTTGGTGTCACCCTGTTGTGGGTGGCTGACTGGCTTGCTGGAACACAGTGGTGGGTGGCTGGCTTGGTGTCCCCCTGTGGTGGGTGGCTGGCTTGGTGTCACCCTGTGGTGGGTGGCTGGCTTGGTGTCACTCACCCTGGCCTGTTGTGGGTGGCTGGCTTGCTGGAACACTGTGATGGGTGGCTGGCTTGGTGTTATCCTGTTGTGGGTGGCTGGCTTGCTGGATCACTGTGGTAGGTGGCTGGCTTGGTGTCACCCTGTTGTGGGTGGCTGGCTTGGTGTCACCCTGTTGTGGGGGGGCTGGCTTGGTGTCACCCTGTTGTGGGTGGCTGACTTGCTGGAACACTGTGGTGGGTGGCTGGCTTGGTGTCACCCTGTGGTGGGTGGGTGGCTGGCTTGGTGTCACCCTGTTGTGGGTGGCTGCCTTGGTGTCACTCACCCTGGCCTGTTATGGGTGGCTGGCTTGCTGGAACACTGTGATGGGTGGCTGGCTTGGTGTCATCCTGTTGTGGGTGGCTGGCTTGGTGTCACCCTGTTGTGGGTGGCTGGCTTGGTGTTACCCTGTTGTGGGGGGCTGGCTTGGTGTCACCCTGTTGTGGGGGGCTGGCTTGGTGTCACCCTGTTGTGGGTGGCTGACTTGCTAGAACACTGTGGTGGGTGGCTGGCTTGGTTTCACCCTGTGGTGGGTGGGTGGGTGGCTGGCTTGGTGCCCCCCTGTTGTGGGTGGCTGGCTTGGTGTCACTCACCCTGGCCTGTTGTGGGTGGCTGGCTTGCTGGAACACTGTGGTGGGTGGCTGGCTTGGTGTCATCCTGTGGTGGGTGGCTGGCTTGCTGGATCACTGTGGTGGGTGGCTGGCTTGGTGTCACCCTGTTGTGGGTGGCTGGCTTGGTGTCACCCTGCTGTGGGTGGCTGGCTTGGTGTTACCCTGTTGTGGGGGGCTGGCTTGGTGTCACCCTGTTGTGGGTGGCTGACTTGGTGTGACCCTGATGTGGGTGGCTAGCTTGCTGGAACACTGTGGTGGGTGGCTGGCTTGGTGTCACCCTGTGGTGGGTGGCTGGCTTGCTGGATCACTGTGGTGGGTGGCTGGCTTGGTGTTACCCTGCTGTGGGTGGGTGGCTTGGTGTTACCCTGTTGTGGGGGGCTGGCTTGGTGTCACCCTGTTGTGGGTGGCTGACTTGGTGTCACCCTGTTGTGGGTGGCTGGCTTGCTGGAATACTGTGGTGGGTGACTGGCTTGGTGTCACCCTGTGGTGGGTGGCTGGCTTGGTGTCACCCTGTTGTGGGTGGCTGGCTTGGTGTCACTCACCCTGGCCTGTTGTGGGTGGCTGGCTTGCTGGAACATTGTGGTGGGTGGCTGGCTGGCTTGGTGTCACCCTGTGGGTGGCTGGCTTGCTGGAACTCTGTTGTAGGGTGGGTGGCTGGCTTGCTGGAACCCTGTTGTAGGGTGGGTGGCTGGCTGCTGGCACCCTATTGTGGGGTGGGTGGCTGGATGCTGGCCTTGCACCCTGTTGTGGGTCGATGGCTGATGGCTGGCACCCTGCTGTGGCTGGCTGGATGGCACCCTGTGGTGGGTGGCTTGCTGGCACCCTGTTGTGGGTTGGTGGCTGACGCCTGGCAGTGTGGGTGGCTGGCTGGCACCCTGTTGTGGGTCGGAGGCTGACGCCTGGCAGTGTGGGTGGCTGGCTGGCTGGCTGGCACCGTGACCGGACTGCAGCTGCACACACTGTCCGAGGCTGTCCATGGCATGGGAGGCGGTCTTAGAAGGAAGAACGTGTGAAATTATAGGCCCAGCATGTGGAGACACGTGAAACCATACACACAATGACGTCACGTGTGCGCCGCACGCGCCGCATCGGCAATATCAGTAACTTCCGGGGCTGATTCCTATATTTTGGGGAAAGTGCATATCGGCCCTCGATATATCGGCCTTGCCAATAATCGGTCGATCCCTAGTCTGAACTGAAGGCACACCAACATGAGAAGAAGCACAAGTGCGGAAGAACAGCTGTTATTGACTTTAAGGTAGGTTTTCGATATGTTTAACCAATGCTTAAAAAATATGCGTAATTATCTATCTTCAGATTTCTAATTTTTTCTCAATTATTTAATTGCAGATACCTTGCCACTGGTGCCAGTTTTTACCTCCCTGCACCATCCGTTTTTAATGGGAATATCAACCGGGTCAACAATTGTGCATAAAACTTGTCTCATCTCGTGGGAAGAACTTAAAAATTCAGTTATGCCAGAACCAACTTCCAATGTGTGGGAAGAAATAGCTGATGAGTTTGGGGCATTAGATGGTAAACATGTCCGTCTCATCAAGCCACCTAATTCTGGTTCCCGGTTCTTTAACTACAAGAAGTATTTCTCTATTGTTCTGCTGGGACTCAGTGATGCCAACATGAAATTTATAGCCGTGGATGTTGGGGCCTATGGAAGTTCTGGAGATTCTTGAATATTTCGTAATTCTTTGATGGGTCAACGTTTTCAATATGGGGAATTTGACCTGCCACAATCAAGGCCTCTGCCTGGTGCTACTGGTCCTGATCTGCTTCTAGTAGTTGTAGCAGATGAGGCATTTGCTTTATCGACCTACCTTCTCAGGCCCTACACGAGGCATGGCTCTGATTCCAGGAAACGCATTTTTAGTTATCGACTGAATAGTGGAGTGTGCTTTTGGAATCTGTACATAGAGATGGCGTGTTTTATTAACATCAATGCACCTGGATGTTGAGCATGTAGTTTTGGCATGCTGTGCTCTACATAACCTTTTAAGGATAAAGGAGAATGTGCACAGTGAATTTCCAGAAACCATCACAAATGCATCCCAAGGTCATCAGACTGGCACTCGTCCCAGTAATCATGCCCTCCAGATACATGAACATTTTGCGGACTACTTCCTTTCCGATGATGGACAGGTTCCGTGGCAAAATCATTTTATCCAATTTTTTGGTTATCCTGGTTTTGATAAACTTTTTATCTGGTTTTCCCCTGTTGTAAACTTGCATTTATCACTGTTGTACCATTTTATAAATATTACCATGTTTACTTTGTAGTTACATATCTGTAGATATTATTCCATTAATACATTTCTTAATAACATAACAGAGTCAACACCTTTGTCCAATTATATTGGATTTATTTTTAGGTTTGCTTTATGTAAACAAGTATCAAACTTGGTAACCAAAGAAAGAAGACCTTAGGTCTTCAAAATACAAAACTCTGAAGCTTGCATGTAAAAGAAAAAAAAGGTTTTCAGTTTCAAGTATACAACACTTTGTTTCACTCTATATTGCAGGTGTGATATCATGAGTCGCAATTGTTGCATAAATCCCAACTGTTACCAACTACTGTGTAGTACTGTGTGTACAGTGGCCACCAATATTGCTATAAAAAAAAAAATGGGTTCTGAAACGCAGAAACTTTAAAGTGTGCCCAACCTCCTGCTGAGACATGCCCCCATGTAAGATGCATCATTAAATTGTGTGTTGTGATTTTGTGTTGGTAACCTCTCCTTCCTCTCCTCCACTTCTTTTCCAAAAACAAAAACCGGATTTGGTTTGGCAAGATTTATCAGGATCTGTGAAAAGTATACTGTTATTCATCTTACCTGGACACATTCTAGTTTAGCAGGCTGTGTGCAGACAAGATAGCTGGAGCTGAGGACATAAGGAGGGGGGGGGGGGGTCGAGAAGGTAAAATAGAAGCAGTTTGACCATGCCACGATGAAAACCTGCCTTTAGTGGGGATAGGATACATAAGAATCAGCAGGAGTTTGGATATATCTGATTACAGCAGAGGTATCAGTCTGATTAAACCACAATATAAAAATAAAATAGCCATATAAATAACAAATTAGAAGCTGTCAACAAAACTACAAGCTTTCATAAACCGGGTAAGGGGAATGCAGGGAAGAATGGCTTGGTTCCCTGCCCACATCTATGGATGATTCAGATTGTGACGATAAAGAGGGTGGACGACAGGGGTTTGGATGCTCATGCATTCTTTGTAAACCCTGATGAGATGGGAAAGGTGTGTACATTGGTGGGGATCCTGAGTAAGGGCTCATGGCAGGTGTACGGCTATGGTAATGATGGACGGGCAGTGATTTTGTAAAAGAGCCACCTGGTGTATTAAAACCCAATCCCCAGGGCTGAAATCTAGGAAAGGGGCATTTGCTCTTCTCAAGTAGAAACTATATACATAATATATGCATCTATGTGCATATATCACCCTTGACCTCAGTACACTTATCAAGATGGACCTCCCTGATTACAGACAGTAACATTCTGCAAAACATCACATCAGGATCCGAGATCTTGAGAAATTCATCATCATCTTTTGAGGTAGAGGTTTGAGAATGGTTTCTCATGTCTTCAAGTAAGCGATCAAAATATTCTTGAAAAGGGGGCTCTTGCTGAGTACGGCGTAATGGAACTTGACTGAATTTTCCTATCAATATTTGCCTGTAAGTAGAATGAGAGCCCATTCACACAGGGGCGACATGACTTGCCGGGGCGACCAGCGTGCACAGCGACCTCGGCGCGACATGCACGGACTTCATATCATTGAAGTCAATGCAAGTCGCCTCCAGGTCGCCCCAAAGTAGTACAGGACCCTTTTTCTAAGTCGGAGCGACTTGTGTCGCTCCTATTAGAACGGGTCCTGTGCTAATCAATGGCAGGCGACCGACCGCAACGCGTCAGGCGACCAGATCGAACCCCTAACTAAGGGCTCAAAATTTAAAGTCCTGAGCTACTACCCAGGCCTTAAGGGTTACTCGCCACCAGTTGCCCCACCCAACTCTTACCTTGCCCCGCCCCTAAACACGCCCTCATAAATTATGTCATAAAATTACACTGTTAAATGTTTTTGCATTAATGCAGAAGTTACAAAAATAAATATTAATAACAACGTTTTCAGTGCCCATCAGTGCAGCCTCATCAGTGCCCATCAAGGGTCTGGAGGGGGCTGAAGAGCACTGGGGAGGCGCTGGAGGGGGAGCTGAAGAGCACTGGGGGGCTGGAGGGGGGGGGCTGAAGAGCACTAGGGGGGGCTAAGGGGCTGGAGGGGGGGGCTGAAGAGCACTAAGGGGCTGGAGGGGGGGCTGAACAGCACTGGGGGGGCGCTGAAGGGCACTGGGGGGGCTGGGGGGGGCTGAAGAGCACTAAGGGGCTGGAGGGGGGGCTGAAGAGCACTGAGGGGCTGGAGGGGGGGCTGAAGAGCACTGGGGAGGGCTTGAGGGGGGGCTGAAGAGCACTGGGGGGGCTGGAGGGGGGCTGAAGAGCACTGGGAGGGCTGAAGAGGGGGGAGCTGAAGAGCACTAAGGGGCTGGAGAGGGGGGGCTGTACAGCACTAGGGGGCCAGCAAAAAAAAAAAGAAGTTGGATAGGAGGGGGATGGGGCGGCTGCATATAGAGGAATTGATCTTTCCATATTCCTCCTGCAAGTGCTGAATGCCTGCAGAATGGAGAATCAGGCATCCAGCGGCTGCAGGAGGAATATGGAAAGATCAATTCCTCTATATGACTGAAGAAAAATCCCCTAGGGTGTGGGACTTTTAAGGCAATAACCAATCCTTGAGTAATTGTCATAAAGTATATGAATGATTTTATTAATGTTATACAAAATATGAAAAAATATACAACTCAAAAAAGGAATGAAACATTAAAAATATACGTGGCCATGAATTACATCGCTTGGAGTGGCTGAGAATTACAGCATGGAGTGGTTTTTCAGAGGTCAAATGGAGGTATATCTCAGACACTGGTGCCAATCCATGAGATGTATGTAGCCACTATTTAAAAGCAAACGAGGGTTGTTATGCATCCAAGAGGACTGTTATAACCTTGACAAGGCCAAATAACATGGCTCAATAAAAAGAAGAAAAAAGGTTGCCACAACTAAATGAAGAGAGGTGACAAGCCGTCATTTCATGGCAAAGATAACCGCCCTTCACCAATGGTTCCCACGATGATCCCTGTGATCGGTTCCAAAAGGGGCGTTGTGTAGCATATGTGAGTATATCACAGTCTTGATAGCATATAAGCCTTGGAGTATGACTGAGGTAGCTGATTTACTGGTCCTCTGAAAGTATGATGAAGTAGATTCCTGTGGCGATGCACTGCTCCTATCACACCTTTATGTGTGTATGTGTATATATACATATATGTGTGTGTGTGTATATATACCCTTATACAGAAGTTCAGATGTCATGCCTGCCTCCAAAGACGCCCAAAAAATGCACAATAAATGCCTGCAACAAAAACGCCCAGGTGTGTTGTTGCAGGCGTTTATTGTGCATTTTTTGGGCGTCTTTGGAGGCAGGCATAACATCTGAACTTCTGTATAGGGGTATATATACACACACACATATATGTATATATACACATACACACATACAGGTCTGATAGGAGCGGAGCCCTATCCCTGCAAATAATTTAATTAGCGCAGGCATAGGGTTCCGCTACTTTCACACCTATATGTGTGTATGTGTATATATACATCAATGTGTGTGTGTATATATACCCCTATACTGAAGTTCAGATGTCATGCCTGCCTCCAAAGACGCCCAAAAAATGCACAATAAACGCCTGAAATAAAAACGCCCAGGTGTGTTGTTGCAGGCGTTTATTGGGCATTTTTGGGCGTCTTTGGAGGCAGGCATAACATCTGAACTTCTGTATAGGGGTATATATATACACACACACACACACATATATGTATATATACACATACACACATACAGGTGTGATAGGAGCGGAAACCTATCCCTGCAAACAATTTCATTAGCGCAGGCATAGGGTTCCGCTACTTTCACACCTGTATGTGTGTATGTGTATATATACATATATGTGTGTGTGTGTATATATACCCCTATACAGAAGTTCAGATGTTATACCTGCCTCCAAAGATGACCAAAAAATGCACAATAAATGCCTGCAACAAAAATGCCTAGGTGTGTTGTTGCAGGCGTTTATTGGGCATTTTTTGGGCGTCTTTGGAGGCAGGCATAACATCTGAACTTCTGTATAGGGGTATATATACACACACACATATATGTATATATACACATACACACATATAGGCGTGATAGGAGCGAAGCCACATCCCTGCAAATAATTTAATTAGCGCAGGAGCGCAGGCATAGGGTTCCGCTACTTTCACACCTATATGTTTGTATGTGTATATCATGCCTGCCTCCAAAGACGTCCACAAAAAAGCCCAATAAACGCCTGCAACAAAAACGGCCGGGTGTGAAAATAGCGGAGCCCTATGCCTGCTCTACTGCAATTCTAATACAAACTATCTTTTTTTTTCTGGTTCTGGACATGCTTCAGAGCTGAAACTTCACATGTACATTTTTTAGACCCCCCAGACACTAAGGCTACATTCACACCTGAGCGTAGCGTTTTTCGCGCGTTTTTTACCGCGATTTTACCGCGATTTTTGCGGCGTTTTTTACCGCGATTTTACCGCGATTTTTACCGCGATTTTTGTGCAGGCGTTTTTAGATTCAATAGAGATCAATGGAAAACGCCTGTAATCTGCCCAAAAAGAAGCTCATGTACTTTTTTGAGCGTTGGGCGTTTTGTATACAGCTTCAAAACGCTCAGATGTGAACAGGGGCCATTGAAATGAATAGGATTTGTCTTGTTGGGCGTTTTGAGAGCTGATCCTAGAGCAGAAAAACGCCCCAAAAACGCCCCAAAACGCCTACATGTGAACGGAGCCTAAATCCAAAGAAATCTCTTTTTTTTTTTTTCAATATTTTTTTCAATAATTGGCACTCTATCAAAAACGACAATTTTTAAGAACTTTTTTTTTGTGTTTTTATTAATAGTCACTGGAGCATGACCCAGAACCCTAGGTACTTTTTAGGGGCATTTATTGGGTTTTAGGGCTTCAAAATGGTGTTTTTTGATTACCGAAGTTCGGGTCCCATTGATTTCAATGGGGTTCTGGAATCCGGACCCGAACTTTCGGGAAGTTCGGGTGTTCTGGTCGAACCTAACTTTTCAAAAGTTCGATCATCCCTAATAGAGATTAGATATGTGGTGGTGGTGAGGGGGGATGGCACCACCACTGCTACTAATCCATCCCCCCTCACTGCCACTGGTGCCACCCTCTCACCACCACTGATCCCACCCCCCCTCACCACCACCACTACTGCCACTAATTATCCCCCTCACCACCATCGCTGCCACTAATCCCACCCCCACTGCCACTGCTGCCAACCCCCTCACCCCACCACCACTAATCCCACCCCCCTCCCCACAACTGCTGCCACTGATCCCACCCCCCTCACCACCACCACTACTGCCACTCATCACCCCTTCACCACCACCGCTGCCACTAATTCCACTCCCTTCACCACCACCACTGCCACTGATCCCACCCTCTTCACCACCACTGCTGCCACTGATCCCACCTCTTTTCCCCACCACCGCTGCCACTCATCCCACCTCCTTCACCACTACTACTCATCCTATCCCACCTTATCTGCCACTGATCCCACCCCCCTCACCACCACTACCGCTGCCACTGGTCACCCCCCTCACCACCACTGCCACTGATCCCACCCCCTTCACCACCACCACTGCCACCCATCCCATTCCACCACCAATGCTGCCACTCATCCTATCCCATCCCACTACGCTGCCACTCATCCCATCCCATGCCACTACGCTGCCACTCATCCCATCCCATCACCGCTGCTACTCATCCCACCACTGCTGCCACTCATCCAAACCCACCACCGCTGCCACTGATCTCATCCTCCCAACCACCACTGCCACTGATCCATTCCATCCCCCCATCACTACTACCACCGTTGTGACTCATTCCAACCCCATGCTCCAGGGGGTCCATGCCTCACCCCTGTACACCTGAATAGGAGGGGCAGCAGGGCAGTATATAAAGGAACCAATCCCCTCTCCACTGCTGGAGTTCCTCTACATGCTGCCCCTCCTATCCAGGTATAAAGGGGTGACGCATGGGGCTGGGTTGTCCCGGGGTCAGGGGGGCCCTTCATGGTTTCTTGCACCTGGGCCCGAAGGTTCTAGTTACGCCTCTGGGTTGAAGCAATCACGAACATAGCCAGTGAGTCAATGAGGAGAGAGAAGGGACGGGGTTGAGCCACGGCTTTGTGTGTACAGCCACAGATTGGGATCAGGAACGAGCCTGCTTGGGTGCCCTCACAGCAAGCTGCTTGCTCTGGAGGCACTCAGCAGGAGGGAGAAGCCAAAAGTGCCAGCGAGGGACCCAGAAGAGAAGGATTGGGGCTCCTCCTCTAAAATCACTGCACATACAGAGTAGGTGAGTATGACATGATTGTTATTTTTAAACAAAAAAAAAGCTTTTAATATCACTTTAAACTGTAAGTTGATTATTTTTCCCTATGTGTCACTGCAGAATATGTCTGCATAATGTATAATAAAAAAGTTATACTAAGGCCCCTTTCACACTTATGCGACCTAAAAGTCGCGCGATTGTGCGGCAATTTTGTTGCTGCAATATTGCTGCAATTTTGACTGGACTTGAAGCAATGCCTATGTCTTTGGACATCATTAAAATCATCCCAAAGTAGTGCAGGGACTACTCTGAAGTGTGAAAGGGGCCTTATGAACAGTCTACAAGGCACTGCCCAAAATATGAGAGAAGCCCCTAATGTAAAAGATAACTATCGCAAAATATTGCAGAATATATTGTATTCTGAAACTGTAATACAGTAAGTCAACTTTTTTATAAAAAGTGTGGTTAGAGACTGAACATGTGGTGCAGGAGACTGTAAAAGACTGGAGACGTTATATGAGACTGCTAGACATCTCTGTCGCAACAGCCCCTTTACCAGTTATTGCTCCTAGACCCCAGACTGTTTGCTGGTGCTCTGAGGTTGGGTGCCAGGATTGTATACAGTTAAAAAATTATAATAATATTATTCCATATGTTAATTTCTATTTTATTAGTTATGCTGTTATTTATAAGTTTTTTCCACTATTACATGCAAATTAAGCAGCAGAAGAGACGATCACAGGGGTTATGATAAACTATACCACTGTCAGAAGTAATTACAGCAGTTACCTTTTACAAAAAAAAAAAAAAAAAAGCTGTTGCTGAAATTGCTCATGAAACAATACCAGTGCTATACATTTCCCCAGCCCTGTCTTTCATTGTTGCTGGTCAGCTTGATTTTTTTTTTAAATAATGTGAATAATAAAGGCACATAAAAAAAATATAATTACAAGTATTAACCATGAACAGCAATTTAAATACAATAGATAAAAAATAAATACAAGGCAACCTAACCGCTCTTGCTAACTAAATCAATAAAATTAAAAACAAACCTTCACTGGATAAACCAGCTAGGAAAAACCTTTATATTAAATATTTTACTTGGAAACTCTTCCATGATGGAATATTTTCTCAAAGCCGCATATAGTATAATACCATTTATTCGAATCTCCTAAAACCACTCCCCATAGGGAACCCACATAGATTGGTGTTTTTCTTATCAAAATACAGTCAACATAAAAAAATTGACTCTCTAGTCGGCAGCGTGATGACGTCAATACCCACTCAACGCGTTTTGAGGGAAAATCTGAAAAGGGAAAAAGACAACAATAAAAAAAGACTCTGCAACAGAGACCCACCAGTCTCCAAATTAACCACTTGCTACACAATCAGTGCTCCTGTGGGCTGTGTAAAATTGGGACCTGCACTTCACATCTGCATTCACCAAGCCCCAATTTAGTACAGGGTGCCACACAATCTGCTACATGTAACATTTACAATCGGCATTCGGGGGTGGAGTCTAAGCACTAACTGGTATTCATCAGAGCTCCTGATGTAGAAATGGGCTTTTATCATGTACCTGGAGATGAGCCTGACACTGTGAGGAAGGCCTCCCTTGCGCCTCCGACTCGGGACCCCTGATAGTGCAGACAGGGGACACCGGAGTGTAGAGTAGCACGAGCGCCTGGAGGTTTGCTTGAAGCGGACGATGGCTACTGGTGAAGGTCGCCAGAGAAGTCCGATGAGCTGGGTGTTGAGCAGGCAGCAGGTGCTGGAAGCAGGGGTTCCTGGGTAACAGGAGGAGCCTCCTGGGCAGGATGGACGGATCTGGGAATGACAGAAGCGTGGTAAGACAAGCCGGGTCAGGAGCCAATCGGCAACGTAGAAGCCAGTAGGAACAGACAGGAAGAGAGGTCACGGGACAAGCCAAGGTCGGTGCAGGTGGAGAGCAGAGGATCGTCAGGACAAGCCGGGTCTGGAACTAGGAACAAGATGCAGGTAAACAGGTAACAGGTATCCAAGGCTGAAGACAAAGCAGCACTAGAGCAGTGCAATGGCTGGGTTTAAATAGTCCCTTTGGCACCAATGTCTAACGCACGTTCGCGTACTCGCGAACGTGCGTGCGCGGTTGCGCGAACGTGTGTGCGCGGTTGCGCGAATTCGCGCATTGGCCATTGTCAGGTTTCTGACAGGAACACGTCTTTGCACAGCAAACGTTCTCTTACATTGCCCCCTCCCAATGGGCAGCCTCCGGATGCCCAAACGGGCCAACCTCTCTGGGTGATTACACTTGAAAGCCTGGATTAAGTCTTTTGCATGGATATTGTCCACTGGCTCCCAAGAGTTCTCCTCAGGTCCATAACCCTTCCATTTAATCAATTGAATTTGAATTCCCCTTCTTCTGCAATCAACAATGGCTTCAACCTCAAACTCCTCTTCACCGTTGACTACCACAGGTTCAGGGGGACCATTGTCCCTTTCAGGAAAGGGGTTCAGTAATGCAGGTTTTAACAGACACACGTGGAAAACAGGGTGTCCCTGCCCCCCCCCCCTCTTCCATGTTCCTTCCCTGTCCCAGTACCCCCACTCCTCCCTCCCTTCCCCTCTTGCTGCCTTTTCTATTCTATGAGTCCCATTTTTCCCCCGTCCCCTTTCCCCTCCCCTTTCCATTTCTTCTTTCTCCCCCTCCCCTTTGTCCTTGGGTTTGGGGCGGAGCAGGAAGAGGTGTGGCCAGCTCCCATTTAGTCTTCGGCTGTCTGGCTTGTGATCCAGCAGTACTTTTTCTGGCTCTGAGGAAGGGGGTTCGCCCCTGAAATGCGTCAGCCTAGCCACAGCAGCCCCATGCGACCATCTGCATGTCCATTCGCCACATTTGGGACCTGGCTACCTTGGAGATCGCATATGCTATGTTGATGTGTGTTGTATCACACCAGTCTTGTGAGTACTTTGTACACTTTTTAATATTTTAAATAAATGGTTTTATGGTAATGCACTAGGTCGGTGCGCCCCTCTTTTTCTTTTTTGTTTTTTTCTTTTTTGTCTTTTCTTCCAATATCAGCTCTCCCTTTCTTTTCCTGTCAAATAATTTTTTATTATTTTCCTGAGCTTTAGCCATGGTTTCCCGAAGTAATTCAGTGTTGGATGCAAAAAAGTTTACTGTGTCCTGGACAGCAGGGACAGGGCATTCAGGTACTGTGGTGATCAGAAAGGAAGGGTGGTAATCATAATTGGCAAAAAATGGAGTCTGCTTGGTAGCCGAATGTTCAGAGTTGTTGTATGCGAACTCCGCTAGTGGCAATAGCGTCACCCAATCATCCTGGGAAAAGGACGAGAAACAGCGTAGATATTGTTCCAGTGTCTGATTGGTCCTTTCCGTTTGACCATTGGTCTGTAGGTGGTACGCTGAAGAAAAAGACAGTTCGATATCCAATTTCTCACAAAGGGATTTCCAAAATCTGGAGGTGAACTGCACTCCACGGTCGGATACTATGTTGGCAGGAACTCCATGCAGTCTCACAATCTCCTTGATGAACAACTTAGCTGTATCCATGGCCGAGGGAGTGCCCTTCATGGGCAAAAAATGTGCCATCTTGGATAGCCGGTCTACCACCACGAAGATGGTAGTGTAGCCTTCAGATGGCGGGAGTTCAACAATGAAGTCCATCAAAATCATTTTCCATGCTCTGTCAGGGACTGGTAAGGGTTTGAGCAAGCCCCAAGACTTGGACCGGGGGTCTTGTTCCGGATACATGTAACACAAGTTTCAATATATTTTTTACAGTCCTTCTGTAGATCAGGCCACCAAAAGGTACGTTGAAGCAACTCATAGGTCTTATGGACTCCAAAATGACCTGCAAGGGAATGGTCATGGCAGAGACCCAGGACAGGGACCCGCAATCTTTCAGGTACAAATATTTTGTCATTATGCCACAAAAATCCGTCCTTAACTTGTAAGGAAACTCTGGGAAGTGGGGAAATACCCTCAGAGGCCTGTTTGAGCTGTAGCAGTAAGTCTTCTTGCAGTAACAGGAAGTTTCCTGATGACAGAATTGTATCTGGGACTGCAGATCTCTCAGCATCAGAAAACATACGGGACAATGCATCCGGTTTAGTGTTCTTTGATCCCGGCCTGTAAGTGACATGAAAGGAAAATCTGGAGAAAAAGAGAGCCCACCTGGCCTGGCGAGGTTTCAAGCGTTTAGCTGCTCGCAAGTATTCTAGATTCTTGTGATCTGTGTACACTAGGATTGGATGGGCTGCCCCTTCTAAGAGGTATCTCCACTCTTCCAGGGCTGCCTTAATTGCCAAGAGCTCTCGATCACCGACGTCATAATTCCTCTCTGTCGGAGGTAACTTGCGTGTAACAGAGCTTTGGCTCCTTGCCGCTGCGACAATACTGCTCCTACAGCCGACTCAGATGCGTCCACTTCTAGGACGTAAGGCAGGCCAGGATCTGGGTGTCGAAGGACCGGTGCAGAGGTGAAGAAAGCCTTTAGAGTTTCAAATGCGGTCTGCTCCTCAGGAGTCCACAGGAACCTGGTACCTTGTCTGGTTAACTGAGTGATGGGAGAGATAATTGCAGAGAAATTTTTGATAAACTTCCGATAAAAGTTTGAGAACCCTACAAACCGTTGCACCCCTTTTTTATCAGAGGGGATCGGCCAGTGTAAAATGGCAGAAACTTTTTGAGGATCCACTTTAATACCTTCTGTGGAGAGGATCAGACCCAGGAATTGGATACTCTGACGGTTGAACTCACACTTCTCAGGTTTTGCGTATAAGCCATGCTGTTTGAGACGGGCCAGGACACTTCTTACGTGTTCATGATGGTCTTCTATGGCGGAGGAAAATATCAAAATATTATCAAGATAAACAATAACAAACAAGTCCAGAAAATCTCGGAAAATGTCATCAACAAAGTGCTGGAAGGTGGCTGGGGCGTTGCAAAGCCCAAAGGGCATCACTAGGTACTCATAGTGCCCGAAACGGGTGCGAAATGCTGTTTTCCACTCGTCACCTTACCTGATTCGCACTAGATTATATGCCCCCCATAAGTCCAACTTAGTAAAAATGGTGGCACAGCAGAGTCTCTGGAACAGTTCTAGCACTAATGGTGACGGGTAGCGATTCTTGATCGTAATTTTATTTAGATCACGATAGTCCACACAGGAGCAGAGAGAGTGGTCCTTTTTTTCTACAAAGAAAATCCCAGCTCCTGCCGGGGATGTAGAAGGGCGGATAAACCCCTTTCTCAGGCTATCATCAAGGTATAGGCATCATTCCAGTTAGTATCAGCACTCCACCTTCTAAAGTCGGTTACATAGTCCTCTGCTGCTCTGCGGCCTTGCTGAAGGGTGTAGAGGGCTGCCTTAGCAGTAGTGGTTTTCTGGGGGTCCTCATATAACTGGGCCATAGCTTGAAGAACAAGGTTAAACTGGATAAGCAGGGATCCTTTTGTTCAAGCAAACGGTGAGCCCAGGACTGGGGTTCGCCTTGTAGAAGGGAAATGACGAAGCCTACTTTAGTGGCTTTGAGTGAAAAAGTCCAGGGTTGTAGCGCAAAATAAAGTTCACAGGCATTATGGAAGGACCTGAACTTGCTGCGATCACCAGAGAACTTTAGTAGGTACACAAGGTTCTTGAGGCAAAAACATCACTGCAGGCACAGCAGGAGATCCCCCCTGGGCAGTTGAAGAGGAGGCTGGCAGGGTAAGTGACTGGACCCCGTTCTTCAATTCGGTTATAGCCTTCTTGTAAGTCTTTGACAGACCGGGTCAGTGCCGCCAGGTGATAACATAACTCGTCCATAGGAGAGGTTCCTTGGTCAGGCTCAGACATCTGGCTGCTTTGTACTATCACGTACCTGGAGATGAGCCTGACACTGTGAGGAAGGCCTCCCTTGCGCCTCCGACTCGGGACCCCTGATAGTGCAGACAGGGGACACCGGAGTGTAGAGTAGCACGAGCGCCTGGAGGTTTGCTTGAAGCGAACGATGGCTACTGGTGAAGGTCGCCAGAGAAGTCTGATGAGCTGGGTGTTGAGCAGGCAGCAGGTGCTGGAAGCAGGGGTTCCTGGGTAACAGGAGGAGCCTCCTGGGCAGGATGGACGGATCTGGGAATGACAGAAGCATGGTAAGACAAGCCGGGTCTGGAGCCAATCGGTAACGTAGAAGCCAGTAGGAGCAGACAGGAAGAGAGGTCACGGGACAAGCCAAGGTCGGTGCAGGTGGAGAGCAGAGAATCATCAGGACAAGCCGGGTCTGGAACTAGGAACAAGATGTAGGTAAACAGGTAACAGGTATCCAAGGCTGAAGACAAAGCAGCACTAGAGCAGTGTAAGGGCTGGGTTTAAATAGTCCCTTTGGCGCCAATGTCTAACGCACATTCGCGTACTCGCGAATGTGCGTGCGCGGTTGCGTGAATTCGCGCATGCGCATTGCCCATTGTCAGGTTTCTGACAGGAACACGTCTTTGCACAGCAAACGTTCTCTTACAGCTTTGCTATGTGTTAGTACCTGGTATCGTCCTCAGGATCTCCCCACCAGGAGGTGAGCAAGCCGAGGTCCAGGAGTAGATATAGCAGGTAGGGATCAAGCAGAAGACAAGTCAAAGGTCACTAATGAGTGCTTGCAGGTAGGGATCAAGCAGAATCGTAGTTGAGGAACAAGCCAAAGTTCAGTAACAAACGTTAGCGATGATATCAATGGCAGCAGGAGTGACAAGAGAAAGATATTGTCTGGAGAGAGCAATATAATCTGGCAAACAGTAAATGCAAAAGCATGGCCTAAATTGGAAGTTTGTGGGAGAAGCAAAGAGACATACAGCAATGTTGGCCAAGCAATCAAGCGGGGAGCTGTCCAGTTCCACAGTAAGAAGAGTTACTGCCAGACACAGCAGAGGTCCTGGGTTCAGATCCAGGCCCAGGCATAATTATTATCACATATTCTTTTTCATGATCTTTGTTAAGCACTCTATTATACACAACTTGTCACTTGACTGCATGGCTCTGGATCCTAAATGGGTTAGTGAGAGCCGAAAGTGGCACTGAATTTCTGGAACAGTGACGGCACCCCATGTGCCCCAATGCTCTAGGTGGTCAGCAATGGCAGCAGCCTTCCAGAACCCAAAGCTGTGTGGTCACATGACCGCTAGAGAAAAAAAAGATATGTACACTGCTGTAAATTACAAACCGTGCGCATCATTACTAAAGGTAGCAGGCATGCAGTATTTAAAGCTTGATTGGCAGATTGCCTTCCACCATCACAGGCGTGAGCTCTAAATCAAATCCCCTCACATCCACTTTCTCTCCCCTGATGCAGTACCTCTGAGCTCAGTGTTTGAGAGAGCACTCATTTAATGGTGAAGGTGAGCAGTAAGGACTAGGCCAAACTCAGCAACGTCCTAGCAACACCCTAGGGGTAAACCAGTCAGGCTTCAGGAGGTACATAAAAAGCATACTCCTATTGCAAGGGTTTTCTTCAACCTTAGTCAGAGCTGTACAGTTTTTATCTACAGGCACCGCCTTATCTGCATAGATAGTTTTTTAGTAAAGGCAAGCCCACCCTCCAAAAAACAAACTCCTTTCTGCCGCCTCTGCTGGACTTTTAGGAGGTTCTGCAAGATGGGAGGAGGAGGAGGCGGAATTTCTGATCATGTGGCGACTGTGATGACTGTTGCTGTGGTCATATAATCCGGAGTCCTGCACACTGGATCCCAATCATAAATGGTGATCAGGAGCGGTCAGTAACAGCTCCATCAGTGCGCCAAGAGCATGCAGTGAGTGCACTCTCAACAGTGGCGCCAGCTGGCACATGAATGCGTACAGCTGGCGTTAAAGCCCACTCGCTGTGCAGATGCATATATGCATTACACTGGCAGGAAAAGGTTAACTGCAAGCAGTGTTAGTACCTGAATTTGACCAGGTATCAGCTTCTTGCAGTCCCTGTACAGCAAAGATGGAGTGTGCAGCTTCATTAAAATTGTGAGAGGCGAGAGTGCACTGCGCATGTCCGAGGGTTCCAATGAGGATATATGTTCAGGATATTGATGCTGGGGCTACAATAGCATCAGTGACCTGGCAAAAGAAATGGGTACAGATAGCTAGGAGGGTTTTTGGGTGGGCTTCTGGGGGCGAAAATGTCCTATGGGTATTGCATGTACTTTTTGTGGCAGTTTTAGGGCTCATTCACACCAAATGCTGTCCAGTGCATTTTTAATCTGCATCAAAAACACATGCACAGTGTTTTACATGTATTCTAATGACTATAGTTCACACAGTTCAGTGCAGCGCAGTCAACAAAAATAGAACATGCAGCATTTTTTTCTGGATGGAAGACATCTGGAATGTGGTAAAATGCTTTAAAAATGCACTGGAACGCAACAGAATGCAAAAAAAAAAAAATGCACTGGAACACATATATATTCTGAATTGAGATGAAGAAAAAAAAGATGAGAAAAACCTAGTAGAATGCATCAAAAACTCACGTACAGAAATGCATCCGGAATGCAGAAATTTTGGTGTGAACTGGCCCTTAACCACTTGCCGACCAGCCCCCCCCCCCTAGTTATACGGCGTAGCGGGGAAGCTGATCCACGGGACCGCGATCGCTCCCTGTGAAGAGAGAACGGCGGTCTGCTGTTGTAAACACAGCAGACCGTTGTTCTCTCAGGTATCAATACAGAGCTCCTGTGTTCCTCCTATTTAGGAACACATGTCTCTGTACTGATTTCACAAGCCCATCCCCCTCACAGTTAGAAAACACCCCCTAGGCTCACATTTAACCCTTTGATCGCCGCTGGGTTAACTCCTTCCCCGCCAGTGTCATTATTACAGTAACAGTGCATATTTTTAGCTGTGATTTACTGTAGTAATGTCACTGACCCCCCCCCCCCCCAATAGTGTCACAAATGTCATTTAAGGGTCCGATCTGTCAGCCGCAATGTCGCAATCCCGCTAAAAATCGCTGATCGCCTCCATTGCTATTAAAAAAAATAAAATAAAAATGACATAAATCTTTCCCCCTTGTTTGTAGGCGTGATAACTTTTGCACAAACCAATCAAAATACGCTTATTGGGATTTTTTTTTTTTTACCATAAATATACATATTGGAATACAAATTGGCCTAAAATTATGAAAAAATTTGATTTTTAGATTTTTTTTTTATTGGGAATGTTATATAGCAGAAAGTAAAAAAATAGAGTATTTTTTTTTTTTTTTCAGAATTGTCGCTCTTTTTTTGTTTATAGCGCAAAAAATAAAAATCCCAGAGGTGATCAAATACCACCAAAAGAAAGCTCTATTTGTGGGGAAAAAATGGACATCAATTTTATTTGGGTACACCGGGCAATTATCCGTTAAAGTAACGCACTGCTGAATCGCAAAAAATAGCCTGGTCATTAACCACTTCAATACAGGGCACGTTCACCCCCTTCCTGCCCAGGCCAATTTTCAGCTTTTAGCGCTGTCACATTTTGAATGATAATTGCGCGGTCATGCAACACTTTACCCAAACAAAATCATTGTTTTTAACAATTTTATCATTTTTTTCAACAAATTGAGCTTTCTTTTGGTGGTATTTGATCACCTCTTTTTTTTTTTTTCTAAACAAATAACAAAAGACAGGACTGATGAGGCTGCACTGAGGGGCACTGATGAGGCAGCACTGATAGTCACTGATGAGGTGGCACTAATGGGCACTGATGATGAGGCACAATTATGTAACACTGATGGGCACTGGTAGACGGCACTGATATGCAGCACTGATGGGTACTGATAGGTGGCACTGATATGCAACATTGATGGGCATTGATAGATGGCACTGATAGGCACTCATAGGCAGCATTAATTGGCACTGTTGGTGGCACTGATAGGCACTTATAGGTGGCACTGATGGGCACTGATAGGTGGTACTAATGGATGGCACTGATAGGCGTCACTGATGGGCGGCACTGATTGATGGCATTAATAGGCAGCACTGATGAGGCACTGACAGGTATTACTAATGGGCACTGATTGGAATCCCTAATAGGCACTGATTGGCATCTTTATTTAACACTGATTGGCATCCCTGGTGGCCAAAGGTTGGCATCCCTAGTGGCATGGGTTGGCATCCCTGGTGGGCTCTAGTGGGCATCCCTAATGGGTCTGCACAGATAAACAATGAGCAGTTTGCATATCCATGTGCTATGGGGTCCAGAGGGGTGGCCAGGATATTTAAAGTAATTTTTGTGCAAAGGTGAGCTTACTCTTTAAAACCTGCACAGTTTTTTAGTGGCCGCTATTCTCTAAAGATGAAACAAGGCTGGCAATACACTAGGATTTTGTTCAGAATTTTTGGTTTAAAGAAAAGTTCATTCAGACTTTGTATCATTAGTTGGTTCAAATTGAGATTTATTTTCAACTACAGCGAGGAAAAAAAAATTAAAGAAGTGGAACAGAAATGTTTCCTTGACCAAACTAATTTCGAACAGTGTGTGTGGTCTTCGTTCAGTAAATTACATTCACGCCAAAATCGATTGTTAACCCCTCATGACCAAGGTCAAAACAAATCTTAACACCAAAACCCTATTTTGCAAGTTTGACATGTGTCAGTATAATTTAGTTTATCCAGGTGGATTATACATTGTTTTTTTTACAGGACAGATTGGGCTTTCATTTGTTGGGAAATGGTAATAGATATTTTCTGATTTCGTTTTATTCTAAAAGAGAAACTGGCTCCAAATAGTTTTTTTTTTTTTTTTTTTTTCAAATGTTGCTGTTTAATATTTAAGACATTACCATAACCCATCACCAAAAAATAAAAATAAATTAAAATGCAAAATAAATTCTTCTACTTTTGACAATTTTAGTGATACCACATATGTGTGCATTAGCTGATCATTGTACCAATAAGGCCTGTTGCATATGATATTCCTGTTTAGGCATCTACTTTTTCTTTTTTGTATGTATTTACGCGCACATACATTTTTGCGAATATGCGCAAAAACATATTCTTGCGTTCTTGTTCTGCACAATATGTACAGTATCTCACAAAAGTGAATACACCCCTCACATTTTTGTAAACAGAGGCGGCTCTCTAATTAGGCAAATTAGGCGGTCGCCGAAGGCCTCGCACTCACAGGGGCCTCGGGGCCACCTAATATGCCGAGTTACAGAGCCGCCTCTGAGGCTGGCAGCAGGGATCTCCCTGCCATTAGTACAATCCCGACTCCGAGTCCCGGCCAGTCTGTAAGCAGGAGAATCTGCTACGATTTGGGGCTGTGATCAGGAGCAGCTCACCGCGGAATGGGAGCTCACTGACATCTCCTGATCACAGCCAAATACTGGAGCCGCAGCGCTGACACTTCTCCCTCACAGACCACAGACGGAGGAGGAGAAAGAGCTGCTTCTGCTCCTCCTCCCCACCTCTCCACCTGTGCTTGCCCCGCCCACACTCCCCGACAGTTTTCATCTCAGAAGATGAGGTATGGGCGGGAAGAATTTGCAGACCAGGAACAAGAAGAGGAAAGATGGTGCCTGAATCCTGATCCCTCCATCCATCCATCCCTTCCAGTGAGTACTCTGATCTAAGGGGCACCCTTCCTCCATCTCTTTCCATTCCTTTCTTTCTCCCTCCCCTCCTTTCTTTCTTTTCTGTCTGTCCCCCTGTCTGCCCATCTGTCCCCCTGTCTGTCAATCTGTCCCCCTGCCAGTCTGTCCATCTGTCCCCCTGCCAGTCTGTCCATCTGTCCCCCTGCCAGTCTGTCCATCTGTCCCCTTGCAAGTCTGTCCATCTGTCCCCCAGTCTGTCCATCTGTCCCCCAGTCTGTCCATCTGTCCCCCTGCCAGTCTGTCCATCTGTCCCCCTGCCAGTCTGTCCCCCTGCCAGTCTGTCCATCTGTCCGCCAGTCTGTCCATCTGTCCCCCAGTCTGCCCATCTGTCCCCCAGTCTGCCCATCTGTCCCCCTGCCAGTCTGTCCATCTGTCCCCCAGTCTGTCCATCTATCCCCCAGTCTGTCCATCTGCCCATCTGTCCCCCAGTCTGCCCATATGTCCCCCAGTC
This sequence comes from Pelophylax lessonae, assembly GCF_965119305.1. Taxonomy (NCBI): domain Eukaryota; kingdom Metazoa; phylum Chordata; class Amphibia; order Anura; family Ranidae; genus Pelophylax; species Pelophylax lessonae. The sequence goes on from NC_138778.1 coordinate 115,775,513, forward strand.
TGCCCATCTGTCCCCCAGTCTGCCCATCTGTCCCCCAGTCTGCCCATCTGTCGCCCAGTCTGCCCATCTGTCCCCCAGTCAGTCTGTCCATCTGTCCCCCTGCCAGTCTGTCCATCTGTCCCCCTGCCAGTCTGTCCATCTGTCCCCCTGCCAGTCTGTCCATCTGTCCCCCTGCCAGTCTGTCCATCTGTCCCCCTGCCAGTCTGTCCATCTGTCCCCCAGTCTGCCCATCTGTCCCCCAGACTGCCCATCTGTTCCCCTGCCAGTCTGTCCATCTGTCCCCCTGCCAGTCTGTCCATCTGTCCCCCTGCCAGTCTGTCCATCTGTCCCCCAGTCTGTCCATCTGTCCCCCAGTCTGTCCCCCAGTCTGTCCATCTGTCCCCCTGCCAGTCTGTCCATTTGTCCCCCAGTCTGTCCATCTGTCCCCCTGCCAGTCTGTCCATCTGTCCCCCTGCCAGTCCATCTGTCCCCCAGTCTGTCCATCTGTCCTCCTGCCAGTCTGTCCATCTGTCCCCCTGCCAGTCTGTCCATCTGTCCCCCTGCCAGTCTGTCCATCTGTCCCCCTGCCAGTCTGTCCATCTGTCCCCCTGCCAGTCTGTCCATCTGTCCCCCTGCCAGTCTGTCCATCTGTCCCTCTGCCAGTCTGTCCATCTGTCCCCATGTCTGCCCATCTGTCCCCCAGTCTGCCCATCTGTCCCCCAGTCTGCCCATCTGTCCCCCAGTCTGTCCATCTGTCCCCCAGTCTGTCCATCTGTCCCCCAGTCTGTCCATCTATCCCCCAGTCTGTCCATCTGCCCATCTGTCCCCCAGTCTGCCCATCTGTCCCCCAGTTTGCCCATCTGTCCCCCAGTCTGTCCATCTGTCCCCCTGTCTGTCCATCTGTCCCCCTGTCTGCCCATCTGTCCCCCAGTCTGTCCATCTGTCCCCCTGCCAGTCTGTCCATCTGTCCCCCTGCCAATCTGTCCATCTGTCCCCCTGCCAGTCTGTCCATCTGTCCCCCAGTCTGTCCATCTGTCCCCCTGCCAGTCTGTCCATCTGTCCCCCAGTCTGTTCATCTGTCCCCCAGTCTGTTCATCTGTCCCCCTGTCTGCCCATCTGTCCCCCTGTCTGCCCATCTGTCCCCCTGTCTGCCCATCTGTCCCCCTGTCTGCCCATCTGTCCCCCAGTCTGCCCATCTGTCCCCCTGCCAGTCTGTCCATCTGTCCCCCTGCCAGTCTGTCCATCTGTCCCCCTGCCAGTCTGTCCATCTGTCCCCCTGCCAGTCTGTCCATCTGTCCCTCTGCCAGTCTGTCCATCTGTCCCCCAGTCTGTCCATCTGTCCCCCTGTCTGTCCATCTGTCTCCCAGTCTGCCCATCTGTCCCCCAGTCTGTCCATCTGTCCCCCTGCCACTCTGTCCATCTGTCCCCCTGCCAGTCTGTCCATCTGTCCCCCTGCCAGTCTGTCCATCTGTCCCCCAGTCTGCCCATCTGTCCCCCTGCCAGTCTGTCCATCTGTCCCCCTGCCAGTCTGTCCATCTGTCCCCCTGCCAGTCTGTCCATCTGTCCCCCTGCCAGTCTGTCCATCTGTCCCCCAGTCTGTCCATCTGTCCCCCAGTCTGCCCATCTGTCCCCTGCCAGTCTGCCCATCTGTCCCCCTGCCAGTCTGTCCATCTGTCCCCCTGCCAGTCTGTCCATCTGTCCCCCTGCCAGTCTGTCCATCTGTCCCCCAGTCTGCCCATCTGTCCCCCTGTCTGTCCATCTGTCCCCCAGTCTGCCCATCTGTCCCCCAGTCTGTCCATCTGTCCCCCTGCCAGTCTGTCCATCTGTCCCCCTGCCAGTCTGTCCATCTGTCCCCCAGTCTGTCCATCTGTCCCCCAGTCTGTCCATCTGTCCCCCTGTCTGCCCATCTGTCCCCCTGTCTGCCCATCTGTCCCCCTGTCTGCCCATCTGTCCCCCAGTCTGCCCATCTGTCCCCCAGTCAGTCTGTCCATCTGTCCCCCAGTCTGCCCATCTGTCCCCCTGCCAGTCTGTCCATCTGTCCCCCTGCCAGTCTGTCCATCTGTCTGCCAGTCTGTCCATCTGTCTGCCAGTCTGTCCATCTGTCTGCCAGTCTGTCCATCTGTCTGCCAGTCTGTCCATCTGTCCGCCAGTCTGTCCATCTATCCCCCAGTCTGTCCATCTGCCCATCTGTCCCCCAGTCTACCCATCTGTCCCCCAGTCTGCCCATCTGTCCCCCAGTCTGCCCATCTGTCCCCCTGTCTGTCCATCTGTCCCCCAGTCTGCCCATCTGTCCCCCAGTCTGTCCATCTGTCCCCCTGCCAGTCTGTCCATCTGTCCCCCAGTCTGTCCATCTGTCCCCCTGCCAGTCTGTCCATCTGTCCCCCTGCCAGTCTGTCCATCTGTCCCCCTGTCTGCCCATCTGTCCCCCTGTCTGCCCATCTGTCCCCCTGTCTGCCCATCTGTCCCCCAGTCTGCCCATCTGTCCCCCTGCCAGTCTGTCCATCTGTCCCCCAGTCTGTCCATCTGTCCCCCTGCCAGTCTGTCCATCTGTCTCCCTGCCAGTCTGTCCATTTGTCTCCCTGCCAGTCTTTCCATCTGTCCCCCTGCCAGTCTGTCTATCTGTCCCAGTGTTGCCAACCCCCCGGAGGGAAATTTACTGGCAGAACGTCCAAAATTTACGGACGGCACCAATTTTTTACTGGCACTGCAAAAATGTACATAACATAGCCGTTTTCAGTGCTAAACCGTGCAAATATGAATAATTAAGCTATAAACATGTAGATAGTGCTATTAGCAATGTGTTTAAGTTAAACAAAAGTCATAAACCATATTTCTCCATTTACATGAAGGTCAGATTAATATAACCCAGCCAGCACAGCGTTCCCCCATATATCAGAGTGTGCAGGATTCCCCTTTACAGTGTAACTCTGACGTAAAGAGGAATGCTGCAGATCATGATTTAAGGGGGACTCTGATGTAATCGGGTGCTCTGCTGACCAGAAACCACCTTATATCAGAGTCCACTGCACTCTACTTTACATCAGAGTTCCCACTTACATCAGGGTCTGCAGCATTGCCCTTTACATCAGAGCTCCCTTTTACATCAGGGTCCACAGAGTTCCCCCTTGCACTGTAAGGGGAGAATCCTGCAGACTCTGATGTAGAAAAGAATATCAGGAACTCTGATGTGGGGGGGGGGAGGGGGAATCTGGTGACCAGAGACCCCCTTCTGCAGATTAATTACACTAAGGTAAGGGGAAAGGGATTCCCTGCTATAAAGGGGGAAACCTTTATCTTAGTTCCCCCTTACATTATTATATTCACCCAGCCCTTACATCAGTGACCCCCCATTAGACTGACCTGGCTGCGCTGTCACTTACCTGAGGGTGGTCAGAGGCTGCGGACATCATACAGGAGGTGGTTAGAGGCTGTGGACATGATACCAGAGGTGGTCAGAGGATGCGGACATGGTACAGGAGGTATTCAGAGGCTGCAGACACCCCCATTCCCCCCAACAGTAGTGTCCTAATCTGCCCCCTTTCACCCTCCACATCAGTGTCCACCTCTGCCACCCTTTACATCACCCTGCCACAGCAGAGTCCTCCTCTGCCCACCTTCATATACCCTCTACAGCACTGTCCTTCTCTGCCCCCCACTTCAGCCCCCACAACACTGTCCTTCTCTGCCCCCACAGCACTGTCCTTCTCTGCCCCCTGCCTTTAGCCCCCCACAGCACTGTCGTCCTCTGCCCCCTGCCTTTGACCCCCACAGCACAGTGTCCTTATCTGCCTCCACAGCACTGTCCATTTCTGCCCACACAGCACTGTCCTTCTCTGCCCCCATAGCACAGTGTCCTTCTCTGCCCCCTGCCTTTAGCCCCCATAGCACAGTGCCCTTCTCTGCCCCCTGCCTTTAGCCCCCATAGCACAGTGTCCTTCTCTGTCCCCTGCATTTAGCCCCCATTGCACAGTGTCCTTCTCTGTCCCCTGCATTTAGCCCCCATAGCACAGTGTCCTTCTCTGTCCCCTGCATTTAGCCCCCATAGCACAGTGTCCTTCTCTGTCCCCTGCATTTAGCCCCCAAAGCACAGTGTCCTTCTCTGTCCCCTGCATTTAGCCCCCAAAGCACAGTGTCCTTCTCTGTCCCCTGCCTTTAGCCCCCATAGCACAGTGTCCTTCTCTGTCCCCTGCATTTAGCCCCCATAGCACAGTGTCCTTCTCTGTCCCCTGCATTTAGCCCCCATAGCACAGTGTCCTTCTCTGTCCCCTGCATTTAGTCCCCATAGCACAGTGTCCTATTTAGCCCCCATTCATAGCACAGTGTCCTTCTCTGTCCCCTGCCTTTAGCCCCCATAGCACAGTGTCCGTCTCTGTCCCCTGCATTTAGCCCCCATAGCACAGTGTCCTTCTCTGTCCCCTGCATTTAGCCCCCATAGCAGTGTCCTCTGTCCCCTGCATTTAGCCCCCATAGCACAGTGTCCTTCTCTGCCCCCTGCATTTAGCCCCCATGGCACAGTGTCCTCTGTCCCCTGCCTTTAGCCCCCATAGCACAGTGTCCGTCTCTGTCCCCTGCATTTAGCCCCCATAGCACAGTGTCCTCTGTCCCCTGCATTTAGCCCCCATAGCACAGTGTCCTTCTCTGTCCTCTGCATTTAGCCCCCATAGCACAGTGTCCTTCTCTGTCCCCTGCATTTAGCCCCCATAGCACAGTGTCCTATTTAGCCCCCATTCATAGCACAGTGTCCTTCTCTGTCCCCTGCCTTTAGCCCCCATAGCACAGTGTCCGTCTCTGTCCCCTGCATTTAGCCCCCATAGCACAGTGTCCTTCTCTGTCCCCTGCATTTAGCCCCCATAGCACAGTGTCCTTCTCTGTCCCCTGCATTTAGCCCCCATAGCACAGTGTCCTTCTCTGCCCCCTGCATTTAGCCCCCATGGCACAGTATCCTCTGTCCCCTGCCTTTAGCCCCCATAGCACAGTGTCCGTCTCTGTCCCCTGCATTTAGCCCCCATAGCACAGTGTCCTCTGTCCCCTGCATTTAGCCCCCATAGCACAGTGTCCTTCTCTGTCCCCTGCATTTAGCCCCCATAGCACAGTGTCCTTCTCTGTCCCCTGCATTTAGCCCCCATAGCACAGTGTCCTTCTCTGTCCCCTGCATTTAGCCCCCATAGCACAGTGTCCTTCTCTGCCCCCTGCATTTAGCCCCCATGGCACAGTATCCTCTGTCCCCTGCCTTTAGCCCCCATAGCACAGTGTCCGTCTCTGTCCCCTGCATTTAGCCCCCATAGCACAGTGTCCTCTGTCCCCTGCATTTAGCCCCCATAGCACAGTGTCCTTCTCTGTCCCCTGCATTTAGCCCCCATAGCACAGTGTCCTTCTCTGTCCCCTGCATTTAGCCCCCATAGCACAGTGTCCTCTGTCCCCTGCATTTAGCCCCCATAGCACAGTGTCCTTTTTTGCCCCCTGCATTTAGCCCCCATAGCACAGTGTCCTTCTCTGTTCCCTGCCTTTAGCCCCCATAGCACAGTGCCCTTCTCTGTCCCCTGCATTTAGCCCGCACAGCACTGAACACTGTCCTTCTCTTGCCCTGCCTTAGTTTAGCCCCCAAAGCACTGTCCTTTTCTGCCCCCAATTCAGCCCCTTCAATACTGTCCTCTGTCCCCGGGACCCCAGCCAGTCCTCACATTAGTCTCCTCTTCTTCTTCTACTGGCCGCAGCCCGCAGCGCCAACAAGACAGTGTCACTGTCTTTTAAAAATGGCGCCAGCCATTGCCAGTTCGTCACTGCGCATGCGCCAGTCCAGCCGGAAATAGGCGAGCTTTTCCGAGCCCGACAGGCTTCGGAACGGCGCATGCGCCGTTGCGTGGCGGCCCCGTTCGGACATCTTTATTACGGGCGCCGCTGCCCGTAACGGGCATTTACGGGCAGCCCGAAAATGGGCTAAAATTCACGGGCTGTCCGTAAATCTACGGGCGGTTGGCAACACTGATCTGTCCCCCTGCCAGTCTGTCCATCTGTCCCCCAGTCTGTCCATCTGTCCCCCTGTCTGCCCATCTGTCCCCCTGTCTGCTCATCTGTCCCCCTGTCTGCCCATCTGTCCCCCTGTCTGCCCATCTGTCCCCCTGCCAGTCTGTCCATCTGTCCCCCAGTCTGTCCATCTGTCCCCCTGCCAGTCTGTCCATCTGTCCCCCTGCCAGTCTGTCCATCTGTCCCCCTGCCAGTCTGTCCATCTGTCCCCCAGCCAGTCTGTCCATCTGTCTGCCAGTCTGTCCATCTGTCTGCCAGTCTGTCCATCTGTCCGCCAGTCTGTCCATCTGTCCCCCAGTCTGTCCATCTATCCCCCAGTCTGTCCATCTGCCCATCTGTCCCCCAGTCTGCCCATCTGTCCCCCAGTCTGCCCATCTGTCCCCCAGTCTGCCCATCTGTCCCCCTGTCTGTCCATCTGTCCCCCAGTCTGCCCATCTGTCCCCCAGTCTGTCCATCTGTCCCCCTGCCAGTCTGTCCATCTGTCCCCCAGTCTGTCCATCTGTCCCCCTGCCAGTCTGTCCATCTGTCCCCCTGCCAGTCTGTCCATCTGTCCCCCAGTCTGTCCATCTGTCCCCCTGTCTGCCCATCTGTCCCCCTGTCTGCCCATCTGTCCCCCAGTCTGCCCATCTGTCCCCCTGCCAGTCTGTCCATCTGTCCCCCAGTCTGTCCATCTGTCCCCCTGCCAGTCTGTCCATCTGTCCCCCTGCCAGTCTGTCCATTTGTCTCCCTGCCAGTCTTTCCATCTGTCCCCCTGCCAGTCTGTCTATCTGTCCCCCTGCCAGTCTGTCCATCTGTCCCCCAGTCTGTCCATCTGTCCCCCTGTCTGCCCATCTGTCCCCCTGTCTGCTCATCTGTCCCCCTGTCTGCCCATCTGTCCCCCTGTCTGCCCATCTGTCCCCCTGCCAGTCTGTCCATCTGTCCCCCAGTCTGTCCATCTGTCCCCCTGCCAGTCTGTCCATCTGTCCCCCTGCCAGTCTGTCCATCTGTCCCCCTGCCAGTCTGTCCATCTGTCCCCCTGCCAGTCTGTCCATCTGTCTGCCAGTCTGTCCATCTGTCCGCCAGTCTGTCCATCTGTCCCCCAGTCTGTCCATCTATCCCCCAGTCTGTCCATCTGCCCATCTGTCCCCCAGTCTGCCCATCTGTCCCCCTGTCTGTCCCTCTGTCCCCCAGTCTGCCCATTTGTCCCCCAGTCTGTCCATCTGTCCCCCTGCCAGTCTGTCCATCTGTCCCCCTGCCAGTCTGTCCATCTGTCCCCCAGTCTGTCCATCTGTCCCCCTGCCAGTCTGTCCATCTGTCCCCCTGCCAGTCTGTCCATCTGTCCCCCAGTCTGTCCATCTGTCCCCCTGTCTGCCCATCTGTCCCCCTGTCTGCCCATCTGTCCCCCAGTCTGCCCATCTGTCCCCCTGCCAGTCTGTCCATCTGTCCCCCAGTCTGTCCATCTGTCCCCCTGCCAGTCTGTCCATCTGTCCCCCTGCCAGTCTGTCCATTTGTCCCCCTGCCAGTCTGTCCATCTGTCCCCCTCCCAGTCTGTCCATCTGTCCCCCTGCCAGTCTGTCCATCTGTCCCCCTGCCAGTCTGTCCATCTGTCCCCCTGCCAGTCTGTCCATCTGTCCCCCTGCCAGTCTGTCCATCTGTCCCCCTGCCAGTCTGTCCATCTGTCCCCCAGTCTGTCCATCTGTCCCCCTGCCAGTCTGTCCATCTGTCCCCCTGTCTGTCCATCTGTCCCCCAGTCTGCCCATCTGTCCCCCTGCCAGTCTGTCCATCTGTCCCCCTGCCAGTCTGTCCATCTGTCCCCCAGTCTGTCCATCTGTCCCCCTGCCAGTCTGTCCATCTGTCCCCCTGCCAGTCTGTCCATCTGTCCCCCAGTCTGCCCATCTGTCCCCCTGTCTGCCCATCTGTCCCCCAGTCTGCCCATCTGTCCCCCTGCCAGTCTGTCCATCTGTCCCCCAGTCTGTCCATCTGTCCCCCTGCCAGTCTGTCCATCTGTCCCCCTGCCAGTCTGTCCATTTGTCCCCCTGCCAGTCTGTCCATTTGTCCCCCTGCCAGTCTGTCCATCTGTCCCCCTGCCAGTCTGTCCATCTGTCCCCCTGCCAGTCTGTCCATCTGTCCCCATGCCAGTCTGTCCATCTGTCCCCCTGCCAGTCTGTCCATCTGTCCCCCAGTCTGTCCATCTGTCCCCCTGCCAGTCTGTCCATCTGTCCCCCAGTCTGTCCATCTGTCCCCCTGCCAGTCTGTCCATCTGTCCCCCTGCCAGTCTGTCCATCTGTCTGCCAGTCTGTCCATCTGTCCCCCTGTCTGTCCATCTGTCCCCCAGTCTGCCCATTTGTCCCCCAGTCTGTCCATCTGTCCCCCTGCCAGTCTGTCCATCTGTCCCCCAGTCTGTCCATCTGTCCCCCTGCCAGTCTGTCCATCTGTCCCCCTGCCAGTCTGTCCATCTGTCCCCCTGCCAGTCTGTCCATCTGTCCCCCTGTCTGCCCATCTGTCCCCCTGTCTGCCCATCTGTCCCCCTGTCTGCCCATCTGTCCCCCTGTCTGCCCATCTGTCCCCCAGTCTGCCCATCTGTCCCCCTGCCAGTCTGTCCATCTGTCCCCCTGCCAGTCTGTCCATCTGTCCCCCTGCCAGTCCGTCCATCTGTCCCCCTGCCAGTCCGTCCATCTGTCCCCCTGCCAGTCTGTCCATCTGTCCCCCTGCCAGTCTGTCCATCTGTCCCCCTGCCAGTCTGTCCATCTGTCCCCCTGTCTGCCCATCTGTCCCCCAGTCTGCCCATCTGTCCCCCTGCCAGTCTGTCCATCTGTCCCCCAGTCTGTCCATCTGTCCCCCTGCCAGTCTGTCCATTTGTCCCCCTGCCAGTCTGTCCATCTGTCCCCCTGCCAGTCTGTCCATCTGTCCCCCTGCCAGTCTGTCCATCTGTCCCCCTGCCAGTCTGTCCATCTGTCCCCCTGCCAGTCTGTCCATCTGTCTGCCAGTCTGTCCATCTGTCCCCCTGTCTGTCCATCTGTCCCCCAGTCTGCCCATTTGTCCCCCAGTCTGTCCATCTGTCCCCCTGCCAGTCTGTCCATCTGTCCCCCAGTCTGTCCATCTGTCCCCCTGCCAGTCTGTCCATCTGTCCCCCTGCCAGTCTGTCCATCTGTCCCCCAGTCTGTCCATCTGTCCCCCTGTCTGCCCATCTGTCCCCCTGTCTGCCCATCTGTCCCCCAGTCTGCCCATTTGTCCCCCAGTCTGTCCATCTGTCCCCCTGCCAGTCTGTCCATCTGTCCCCCTGCCAGTCTGTCCATCTGTCCCCCAGTCTGTCCATCTGTCCCCCTGCCAGTCTGTCCATCTGTCCCCCTGCCAGTCTGTCCATCTGTCCCCCAGTCTGTCCATCTGTCCCCCAGTCTGTCCATCTGTCCCCCTGTCTGCCCATCTGTCCCCCTGTCTGCCCATCTGTCCCCCAGTCTGCCCATTTGTCCCCCAGTCTGTCCATCTGTCCCCCTGCCAGTCTGTCCATCTGTCCCCCTGCCAGTCTGTCCATCTGTCCCCCTGCCAGTCTGTCCATCTGTCCCCCAGTCTGTCCATCTGTCCCCCTGCCAGTCTGTCCATCTGTCCCCCTGCCAGTCTGTCCATCTGTCCCCCTGCCAGTCTGTCCATCTGTCTGCCAGTCTGTCCATCTGTCCCCCAGTCTGCCCATCTGTCCCCCTGCCAGTCTGTCCATCTGTCCCCCTGCCAGTCTGTCCATCTGTCCCCCTGCCAGTCTGTCCATCTGTCCCCCAGTCTGCCCATCTGTCCCCCTGCCAGTCTGTCCATCTGTCCCTCTGCCAGTCTGTCCATCTGCCCCCAGTCTGTCCATCTGTCCCCATGTCTGTCCATCTGTCCCCCAGTCTGCCCATCTGTCCCCCAGTCTGCCCATCTGTCCCCCAGTCTGCCCATCTGTCCCCCTGCCAGTCTGTCCATCTGTCCCCCTGCCAGTCTGTCCATCTGTCCCCCTGTCTGCCCATCTGTCCCCCAGTCTGCCCATCTGTCCCCCTGCCAGTCTGCCCATCTGTCCCCCAGTCTGTCCATCTGTCCCCCAGTCTGTCCATCTGTCCCCCTGCCAGTCTGCCCATCTGTCCCCCTGCCAGTCTGCCCATCTGTCCCCCTGCCAGTCTGCCCATCTGTTCCCCTGCCAGTCTGTCCATCTGTCCCCCAGTCTGTCCATCTGTCCCCCAGTCTGCCCATCTGTCCCCCAGTCTGCCCATCTGTCCCCCTGCCAGTCTGTCCATCTGTCCCCCAGTCTGTCCATCAATCCCCCAGTCTGTCCATCTGTCCATCTGTCCCCCAGTCTGCCCATCTGTCCCCCAGTCTGCCCATCTGTCCCCCAGTCTGCCCATCTGTCCCCCAGTCTGCCCATCTGTCGCCCTGTCTGCCCATCTGTCCCCCAGTCTGCCCATCTGTCCCCCTGCCAGTCTGTCCATCTGTCCCCCTGCCAGTCTGTCCATTTGTCCCCCTGCCAGTCTGTCCATCTGTCCCCCTGCCAGTCTGTCCATCTGTCCCCCTGCCAGTCTGCCCATCTGTCCCCCAGTCTGCCCATCTGTCCCCCAGTCTGCCCATCTGTCCCCCTGCCAGTCTGTCCATCTGTCCCCCTGCCAGTCTGTCCATCTGTCCCCCTGCCAGTCTGTCCATCGGTCCCCCTGCCAGTCTGTCCATCTGTCCCCCTGCCAGTCCGTCCATCTGTCCCCCTGCCAGTCTGTCCATCTGTCCCCCTGCCAGTCTGCCCATCTGTCCCCCAGTCTGCCCATCTGTCCCCCAGTCTGCCCATCTGTCCCCCTGCCAGTCTGTCCATCTGTCCCCCTGCCAGTCTGTCCATCTGTCCCCCTGCCAGTCTGTCCATCGGTCCCCCTGCCAGTCTGTCCATCTGTCCCCCAGTCTGTCCCCCAGTCTGTCCATCTGTCCCCCAGTCTGTCCCCCAGTCTGTCCATCTGTCCCCCTGCCAGTCTGTCCATTTGTCCCCCAGTCTGTCCATCTGTCCCCCTGCCAGTCTGTCCATCTGTCCCCCTGTCTGTCCCCCTGCCAGTCTGTCCATCTGTCCCCCAGTCTGTCCATCTGTCCCCCAGTCTGTCCATCTGTCCCCCAGTCTGCCCATCTGTCCCCCAGTCTGCCCATCTGTCCCCCTGCCAGTCTGTCCATCTGTCCATCTGTCCCTCTGCCAGTCTGTCCATCTGCCCCCAGTCTGTCCATCTGTCTCCATGTCTGTCCATCTGTCCCCCAGTCTGCCCATCTGTCCCCCTGCCAGTCTGCCCATCTGTCCCCCTGCCAGTCTGTCCATCTGTCCCCCTGCCAGTCTGTCCATCTGTCCCCCTGCCAGTCTGCCCATCTGTCCCCCTGTCTGCCCATCTGTCCCCCAGTCTGCCCATCTGTCCCCCTGCCAGTCTGCCCATCTGTCCCCCTGCCAGTCTGTCCATCTGTCCCCCAGTCTGTCCATCTGTCCCCCAGTCTGCCCATCTGTCCCCCTGCCAGTCTGCCCATCTGTCCCCCTGCCAGTCTGCCCATCTGTCCCCCTGCCAGTCTGTCCATCTGTCCCCCAGTCTGTCCATCTGTCCCCCAGTCTGCCCATCTGTCCCCCAGTCTGCCCATCTGTCCCCCTGCCAGTCTGTCCATCTGTCCCCCAGTCTGTCCATCTATCCCCCAGTCTGTCCATCTGTCCATCTGTCCCCCAGTCTGCCCATCTGTCCCCCAGTCTGCCCATCTGTCCCCCAGTCTGCCCATCTGTCCCCCAGTCTGCCCATCTGTCCCCCAGTCAGTCTGTCCATCTGTCCCCCAGTCAGTCTGTCCATCTGTCCCCCTGCCAGTCTGTCCATCTGTCCCCCTGCCAGTCTGTCCATCTGTCCCCCTGCCAGTCTGTCCATCTGTCCCCCAGTCTGCCCATCTGTCCCCCAGTCTGCCCATCTGTCCCCCTGCCAGTCTGTCCATCTGTCCCCCTGCCAGTCTGTCCATCTGTCCCCCAGTCTGTCCCCCAGTCTGTCCATCTGTCCCCCAGTCTGTCCCCCAGTCTGTCCATCTGTCCCCCTGCCAGTCTGTCCATTTGTCCCCCAGTCTGTCCATCTGTCCCCCTGCCAGTCTGTCCATCTGTCCCCCTGTCTGTCCCCCTGTCTGTCTGTCTGTCTTTCCCCCTCATGCAAGCACAAATCCTTCTTCTTTTTTTTTTTTTTTTATTACTTTACAGACCAGGATCCCTCAGTTTCACTCCGGGTTTCCTCTACCCATCCCTCATCATTTACCCACTCCCCCCCTTTTTACCCCCCCCCCCTTTCTCCCCTACCCCATGGTTCCCAGTCCCATCCCTCTCCTATTCATCCCATGTGGTTTCCACAGTACACATCCCACCCACACAAGCAACAGTAATAAGATGCTCGGCCTTGGGGTTCTTCCTTAACCTCTGCGAAGGGGGTGAGTGGGGCCTCATGTCTAAATTCTGCCTAAGGCCTCACAAAGCCTAGAGCCGCCTCTGTTTGTAAATATTTTATTATATCTTTTCATGTGACAACACTGATGAAATGACACTTTGCTACAATGTAAAGTAGTGAGTGTACAGCTTGTATAACAGTGTAAATTTGCTGTCCCCTCAAAATAACTCAACACACAGCCATTATTTTCTAAACCGCTGGCAACTAAAGTGAGTACACCCCTAAGTGAAAATGTCCAAATTGGGCCCAATTAGTCTTTTCCTTCCCCCTCTGTCATGTGACCCATTCGTGGTAAAAGGTCTCAGGTGTGAATGGGGAGTAGGTGTGTTAAATTTGGTGTTCTCTCTTACTTTCTCATACAGGTCACTGAAAGTTCAACATGGCACCTCATGGCAAAGTACTCTGGGGATCTGAAAAAAAGAATTGCTGCTCTACATAAAGATGGCCTAGGCTATAAGATTCCCAAGACCCTGAAACTGAGCTGCAGCACAGTGGCCAAGACCATACAGCAGTTTAACAGGACAGGTTCCACTCAGAACAGGCCTCGCCATGGTTGACCAAAGAGGTTGAATGCATGTACTCAGCGGCAAATTCAGAGGTTGTCTGTAGGAAATAGACGTATAAGTGTTGCCAGAATTGATGCAGAGGTTGAAGGGGTGGGGGGCCAGCCTGTCAGTGCTCAGACCTTATGCCACACACTGCATCAAATTGGTCTGCATGACTGTCATCCCAGAAGGATGTTCTTCTAAAGATGATGCACAAGAAAGCCCCCAAACAGCTTGCTGAAGACAAGCAGACTAAGGACATGGATTACTGGAACCATGTTCTGTGGTCTGATAAGACCAAGATAGACGTATTTGGTTCAGATGGTGTCAAGCGTGTGTGGCGTCAACCAGGTAAGGAGTACAAAGACAAGTGTGTCTTGCCTACAGTCAAGCATGGTGGTGAGAGTGTCATGGTCTGGGGCTGCATGAGGGTTGCCGGCACTGGAGAGCTACAGTTCATTGAGGGACCATGAATGCCAACATGTACTGTGACATACTGAAGCAGAGCATGATCCCCTCCCTTCGGAGACTGGGCCACAGGGCAGTATTCCAACATAACGACCCCAAACACACCTCCAAGATGACCACTGCAACATCTCACAGCGTTTGGGGTGACATTGCAAATCACGGGTATCGCACAGGCGTCCCGTGATTTGCAATGATTTCCGGATTGCGGGCAGAATCGCGGTGATTCTGCCCGTGATCCGCTGCGCCCACATGTGAACGTAACCTTATTGCTGTCACAAGGAATGTAAGCACCCTTTGTGACAGCAATAGGCACCTGGCAGGTACTCTTTATGGGGGAATTTAGGTTCTATAAGACCCCAAATCCCTCCTCTGCGCTTTGATTGGTGCTTTTAAATACTTTCAATTTTCAAAAATTGGCGCTGTGGACACCTGGTTAAACTGAAAGTTACATCATGTCATCGCTTCCGGATTACAATAGCAAAGACCAGATTAAAGCTGATCTCGGCTTTGTATGGGTCTTCCGACTAGCCAGCACATGTGCCAGCCGGTTGCTCAGGTCTCCCAGGGGAATGGGAGAGCCTGTCCAAGCAGCAGAAGGTGGGGGGAGGGAAGGGACATCTCATCCCACTGCTTGTAATTAGCTAGTTAGCTAATGTGAGCTAGTTAGCTGAGAGCTAGATAGTGAGCTAGTTAGCGGCTCCAATTGTAATTACAAGAGAGCTGATTGTAAACTCTAAAAAATGGTACTGGGGTGATGCCTGCATCTCAAATAAATACAAAGAGATATCCAAGCTCAAACTCAAGGCCCGTACACACACCCCGATTGTTGGCCGTAAATAGTCGGCCAACGTCTGATCGGCCGATTGTCGGCTTGTTAGTATGATGCTTCCGACAACCGACTGCGACTTTTCGGCCGAACAAAATCTGGTGTGCAGGCTATAACATTTTTGTTGGCCAACAAAGAACGGCCGATTGTTCGTCAGTCAGTACAGATTTCAACCGACAAAAATGTGATGATCAAGACTGGGCATGCTCAGTGAAGAAAAAACACACGAAAAGTAGACCAGAACATGACATCAATTCTGCAGTTGGTTGTTGTTGGCCGACAAAATTCATGTGCAGTCTTGAGCACTTTTCAACCAACAAAACAGCACCGGACGAAAGATGGCCGAACGGTCGGCCGACAATCGGTACGTGTGTACAGGGCTTTAGTCTGCACACATTTGCAAATACCTGCATAAGCTACAGACCCCGCCAAGGCACGCTGTTTTCTGTAATCCTAACTAACTTCTAAAAGTCTCTACAATAGGAGCACATGCATTTGCATCTGCAGGCATCACCCCAGTACAACTACTTGAAGTCAAATGACGTACTAGGTACGTGATGTGGAGGCAAGTGGTTAAAGTGGTTTTAAAGGCTTCATGTATTTAAACCTAAAGAGGAACTTTACCCATAACAATTTGATTAAAAATAATGTTCTTTAGCATTGCTCCTGTTTTTTCTTGCTGCCATTTTGCTGAAGCCCAGAGCCCCTGCAGTAAATCATAAAGCAGAACTAAACCCACAGCTTTAACTGCTTCAAAAAGCAGTTAGATGTCTGCAATGTCTTCAACTAAACTGTCAAACCATCAAATGTCCGGTGTCATAACTGATCACATGTGCATAACCATGGCAGTTGCAGATCAAACAGAAGCAGCTTCCTGGCTGTAAAGGACAGGAGGGTTTAACTGAGCAACTGAGAATGTGCAGAACAGGGTGAAACAAAGTATTATTGTATTTTGAACAGTATAGACACTTATTTAAAATGTTTTACATAGCTGTACCTGCAAAAGGGGCCAGCCTGAAGTGATCTAGCAGGACTTAAAGCGCAACTTTACCCATAACAACTTGCTTTTTGCTGGAGGCTGCCATTTTGCTGAAGCCCAGAGCCCCCAAACAGCAGTGGAATGAAGCACGAATGTGGAACGAAGCACATTGATTTAAAGGTTTCAAAAAACAGTTGCATTCCTGAAATGCCGGGATTGTTAACTGTCACATTTGCTTGTGTCCTCAACGCTCTGTGATTGCTGTGCCCTCCAGACACTGCTTATCACAGATGGGGGTGAAGAGACAATTAGCGGCTCTTTACCATGTGATCAGCTGTGTCCAATCACAGCTGACCACGATCTAAACACAAGCCAGTTTTTAGCATTCCTCCTCACACTGAGAGCGTGAGAAGAGGAGGGGAAAGCCGATACCCAGCTTGTGTGAAAGGGACGTCTACACTTATAATCACAGCACTGATTATCAGTGCAGCCCCAACAGTGTTGCCAATCAGTGCTCATTAGTGCCTCATAAGTGCAGCCCATCAGTACCCATCAGTGCAGCTTATCAGTGCCCTTCAGTGCAGCCTCATTAGTACCCATCAGTGCAGCTTTTCAGTGCCTTTCAGTGCAGCCCATCAGTACCCATCAGTGCAGCTTATTAGTGCCCTTCAGTGCAGCCACATCAGCAAACATCAATGAAGAAAAAAATAACCTGTTTGCAAAATTTTATAACAAATTTTCGGGGTTTTTTTTCATTTATTTAGCAAAAAAAAAAAAAACAGTGGTAATTAAATACCACCAAAAGAAAGCTCTATTTGTGTGAAAAAAATTATAACAATTTCATATGTGTACAGTGTTGCATACGCGCAAAGTGCCCAGTAGGCAAGTGGTTAATATTCTACAAAGCTATACCTGCAAAAAGAGACCAGCCGAAAGTGATCTAGCAGACTTGGCCATTGGCTCTTGCTGCTGTCAATCAAATCCAGTGACAAAGGAGAAGGGGTGTGTGTCAGGAACCATAAACCAGGCAGAGACAGAAAGTGCAGTTAAAATCACACCTTTAATGTTATAGCAAATGTAACACAGTTTAGGAACGTAGTCAAAAACAGAAGCCAAGGTTTGGAAGCCAGAACAGTTTAATCAGACGAGCCGGGATCAGAAACCAGAAGTCAGCATTGTCAGAAGCCAAAAATCAGGATCAGGATTCAGCAGAGATGTCAGCCAGGCAAAGTCATACACAGGAACATAGCAGGTACACCCTGAAGATGTTGACCATGCGAGGGCATGGAGGGAATGAGCAGAGCCAGAAGGGGCGGGCTGTAGGCTGCACTAATGAGGCAAGTAATGGTAACCAGGTGAGACATTGTAGAAACAATTAGTGGCTGGTAATTAACCGACAGCTGAGCAGCCTTGCACTGAAAGAAAAGAGTTGCTAGTAACTAGCAGAAGCCCAGCTCTGATAGCAGAGCCGAGCTGCACTGTACTTGTCAAAACACACAACACAGCTGGAAATAGAGCCTGCACATGTGCCACCATAGGAAGCCACTTCCTATTTTGGCACATGGAGAAGAGGTGGAGCAGAGAACGTCAGCAGGGGACCCCAGGAGAGAAGGTTTGGGGCTGCTTTGTGCAAAACCATTGCATGGAGAAGGAAAATGTAACATGTTTGTTACTCAAATAAATAAATAAATAAATAAATAACTGTTACAATCACTTTAAAGCAGTTGTAAAACTGCTGAAAAAAAAAAATCTACAAGACAAAGGCATAATGTGCTAGTATGCATCGCTACTAGCACAATATTAAATATTCACCTTAGAACTAAGCCCTCTCAGCAGCGCCCGGTCACCACTGAGAGGGCTGACATCTTCTCCCGTCTTTTCTTCCGGGATCGCAGGTTTCGGCGCTGTGAGTGGCCAGAGTTGTGATGACGTCATTCTCGCACTTGCGGGCGGAAGTCCTCGGTTCCAGCAAGAGGTTACAAAGTTCTGGCACATTATGCCAGACCTTTAGAGCGCATGCGCTGCTGATGTCAGCGGCTGCATGCAGGGTGAATATCTCCTAAACCGTGCAGGTTTAGAAGATATTAATTTTACCTACAGGTAAGCCTTATTATAGGCTTACTTGTAGGTAAAAATAAGAAAGAAAAATACAACCGCTTAAATTCTTATTTACAGTGCCTTGCGAAAGTATTCGGCCCCCTTGAACTTTTTGACCTTTTGCCACATTTCAGGCTTCAAACATAAAGATATAAAACTGTAATTTTTTGTGAAGAATCAACAACAAGTGGGACACAATCATGAAGTTGAAATTATTGGATATTTCAAACTTTTTTAACAAATAAAAAACTGAAAAATTGGGCGCGAAAAATTATTCAGCCCCCTTAAGTTAATACTTTGTAGTGCCACCTTTTGCTTCGATTACAGCTGTAAGTCGCTTGGGGTATGTCTCTATCAGTTTTGCACATCGAGAGACTGAAATTTGTGCCCATTCCTCCTTGCAAAACAGCTCGAGTTTAGTGAGGTTGGATGGAGAGCGTTTGTGAACAGCAGTTTTCAGTTCTTTCCACAGATTCTCAATTGGATTCAGGTCTGGACTTTGACTTGGCCATTCTAACACCTGGATATGTTTATTTGTGAACCATTCCATTGTAGATTTTGCTTTATGTTTTGGATCATTGTCTTGTTGGAAGACAAATCTCTGTCCCAGTCTCAGGTCTTTTGCAGACTCCATCAGGTTTTCTTCCAGAATGGTCCTGTATTTGGCTCCATCCATCTTCCCATCAATTTTAATCATCTTCCCTGTCCCTGCTGAAGAAAAGCAGGCCAAATCCATGATGCTGCCACCACCATGTTTGACAGTAGGGATGGTGTGTTCAGGGTGATGAGCTGTGTTGCTTTTACGCCAAACATAACGTTTTGCATTGTTGCCAAAAAGTTCAATTTTGGTTTCATCTGACCAGAGCACCTTCTTCCACATGTTTGGTGTGTCTCCCAGGTGGCTTGTGGCAAACTTTAAACAACACTTTTTATGGATATCTTTAAGAAATGGCTTTCTTCTTGCCACACTTCCATAAAGGCCAGATTTGTGCAGTATACGACTGATTGTTATCCTATGGACAGAGTCTCCCACCTCAGCTGTAGATCTCTGCAGTTCATCCAGAGTGATCATGGGCCTCTTGGCTGCATCTATGATCAGTCTTCTCCTTGTATGAGCTGAAAGTTTAGAGGGACGGCCAGGTCTTCTTAGATTTGCAGTGGTCTGATACTCCTTCCATTTTAATATTATCGCTTGCACAGTGCTCCTTGGGATGTTTAAAGCTTGGGAAATCTTTTTGTATCCAAATCCAGCTTTAAACTTCTCCACAACAGTATCTCGGACCTGCCTGGTGTGTTCCTTGTTCTTCATGATGCTCTCTGCGCTTTAAACGGACCTCTGAGACTATCACAGTGCAGGTGCATTTAAACTGAGACTTGATTACACACAGGTCGATTCTATTTATCATCAGTCATTTAGGTCAACATTGGATCATTCAGAGATCCTCACTGAACTTCTGGAGAGAGTTTGCTGCACTGAAAGTAAAGGGGCTGAATAATTTTGCACGCCCAATTTTTCAGTTTTTTATTTGTTAACATAGTTTGAAATATCCAATAAATTTCGTTCCACTGATGACAGATTACTGTACTGGCCTGCTGCAGATACCATGTGATCGCTGTGGCCAATCACAGGAGATCACCTGACCATTGTACACAATGAATCGCTTTGTTTCATGCCATTCACTTTGTACTATTGTAATGAGCTCTGTGATTGGATTGGTCACACTGATCACATGGTACAGACAGGGTCAATCACAGCCCATCTGTATCATGTGATTAGCTGTGGCTTATCACAATGGTAATCACTGAATGAGTAGTTTTCATTCAGGAAAAAAAGGGTTGCTTATAATTGTAAAATTTACAGTTCCAAGCAGTGTGTAAAAAAAAAAAAAATCCTGAGAACCTCCCCAGAGTAGTACAGTGTTACTATGGTAGTCAGTGTAATCCCTGATCACCGCCACACCAGTTCTATAATGACTCTGTGCTGCACTGGTGACAGTATGTAAAAAAATTTTAACTTGTGAATTTCTTTATTTTCCAAAAAATTGTGAGAAAAATTACAACTTCAAAAAACTTGCCATGACTCTTACGACAGTAAATACCTTGGACTCAGTGGCATAGTATCCATATGTGCAGGATGCTCACTGCACATGGGCCCCTGAGGGGGGGGGGGGGCATTGTGACCCAACCCGCACCCATAGATGATCCCCTGGTTTATAGCCGGAAGTGGCAGGAGGGACAGCTTTGAGTCCCGATCTCCCGGCATGGTTTTTTTAGCTGACAGACAGTTCTCCTCCTCTCCCTGTGGCAGCTGTCAGCTAAAAAGCCATGCAGGGAGTTTGGTGCTCACAGCTGTCCCTCTGGCTCCCTGTCCTCCTCCTTTGCCCCTTTCTGTGTCCTCCTCTTCCTCCTCCAGCTGCTCCCCTGTGTCCTCCCTTCCCCTCCCCCTTACCCCCCTGCAGCCAGCTTCCTTCCTCTCCTCTCCTGCCGGCTGCTGGGGGGATCTGTCAGCATGGAGAGTGGAAGAAGGGGCCGGTAAACATGTCATTTACCGGCCCCTTCCTTTTCTCAGTTGAACACAGAGAGTGTTCACGAATCACTACCGATCGCTCCTGTGTTCTTTGATAACTGAGCACAGTAAACTATGTTTACTCTGCTTCAGTTTATGAATGAACGGGGGCCTCTGTCTACTATTCATTTATTTTCAATGCTGAGGCTGCTGGGAAAAGGGCTGGGAAATCTCTATCCTCAGTCCCTTTCTCTGTCTCAAAGAAGAGATGTCATGGGTCTGTTTATCTCACCAAAGCCCACCAACAGGGCTGATAAAAAAAAAAATCAACAAATCAATAAATATTAATACAATGAATTTGTAAAAAATGATAAAAAATAAAATTGTGAAAAATAAAAAATATCGGACACCATATCCCCCCTCCCCCCCCCACCCTACTGATACTGTCTACTGCCCCCAAAAAAGCATTGTAAAAAAAATGAAAAACAAATTAAATTGTAAAAAAATACATACATAAAAAGAAAAAATCAGTGACACTATCCACTGCTCTACCGACACTGTCCACTGCCCTACTGACACTGTCCACGATCCACACCCCCTTCCCCAGAAGCACTGGGAAAAAAAATATTTCAAAAATAATTAAAAAAAAAAATTAAGAAAAAAGCAAATTGTAAAAAAATAATGGAAAATAAAATAATAAAAACAAAAAACATTGATACTGTCCATTGCTCCACTTACACCGTCCACTGCCCTAGTGACACCATCCACTGGCTCCCAAAAAAAAAAAAGAAAAAAAAACTAAATTGTAAAAAAATAATGAAAAAAAAATAAAATAAAAATAAAGAACTACTGACACCACCCACTGCCCTACTGACACCATCCCGCACGTACTACCCACCGCTGTACACTCCGCACTCCGCACCTGCACAATATATCCACCTGCCATACACTCCGCACTCCTCTCCTGCACATACTGCCCACCTCTATACACTCCGCACTCCTCTCCTGCCCATACTACCCACCTTCATACACTCCCGACTCCTCTCCTGTACATACTACCCACCTCCATACACTCCGTACTCCTCTCCTGTACATACTACCCACCTCCATACACTCCGCACTCCTCTCCTGCCCATACTACCCACCTCCATACTCTGCACTACTCTCCGGCACATACTACCCACCTCCATACACTTCGCACTCCTCTCATGCACATACTACCCACCTCCATACACTCCGTACTCCTCTCCTGTACACACTACCCACCTCCATACACTCCATACTCCTCTCCTGCCCATACTACCCACCTCCATACTCTGCACTACTCTCCGGCACATACTACCCACCTCCAGTGTTGCCAACCGCCCGTAGATTTACGGACAGCCCGTGAATTTTAGCCCATTTTCGGGCTGCCCGTAAATGCCCGTTACGGGCAGCGGCGCCCGTAATAAAGATGTCCGAACGGGGCCGCCACACAACTGCGCATGCGCCGTTCCGAAGCCTGTCGGGCTCGGAAAAGCTCGCCTATTTCCGGCTGGACTGGCGCATGCGCAGTGACGAACTGGCAATGGCTGGCGCCATTTTTAAAAGACAGTGACACTGTCTTGTTGGCGCTGCGGGCTGCGGGCAGTAGAAGAAGAAGAGGAGACTAATGTGAGGACTGGCTGGGGTCCCGGGGACAGAGGACAGTATTGAAGGGGCTGAATTGGGGGCAGAAAAGGACAGTGCTTTGGGGGCTAAACTAAGGCAGGGCAAGAGAAGGACAGTGTTCAGTGCTGTGCGGGCTAAATGCAGGGGACAGAGAAGGGCACTGTGCTATGGGGGCTAAAGGCAGGGAACAGAGAAGGACACTGTGCTATGGGGGCTAAATGCAGGGGGCAAAAAAGGACACTGTGCTATGGGGGCTAAATGCAGGGGACAGAGGACACTGTGCTATGGGGGCTAAATGCAGGGGACAGAGGACACTGTGCTATGGGGGCTAAATGCAGGGGACAGAGAAGGACACTGTGCTATGGGGGCTAAATGCAGGGGACAGAGAAGGACACTGTGCTATGGGGGCTAAATGCAGGGGACAGAGGACACTGTGCTATGGGGGCTAAATGCAGGGGACAGAGACGGACACTGTGCTATGGGGGCTAAAGGCAGGGGACAGAGGATACCGTGCCATGGGGGCTAAATGCAGGGGGCAGAGAAGGACACTGTGCTATGGGGGCTAAATGCAGGGGACAGAGAAGGACACTGTGCTATGGGGGCTAAATGCAGGGGACAGAGAAGGACACTGTGCTATGGGGGCTAAATGCAGGGGACAGAGACGGACACTGTGCTATGGGGGCTAAAGGCAGGGGACAGAGAAGGACACTGTGCTATGAATGGGGGCTAAATAGGACACTGTGCTATGGGGGCTAAATGCAGGGGACAGAGAAGGACACTGTGCTATGGGGGCTAAATGCAGAGGACAGAGAAGGACACTGTGCTATGGGGGCTAAATGCAGGGGACAGAGGACACTGTGCTATGGGGGCTAAATGCAGGGGACAGAGACGGACACTGTGCTATGGGGGCTAAAGGCAGGGGACAGAGGACACTGTGCCATGGGGGCTAAATGCAGGGGGCAGAGAAGGACACTGTGCTATGGGGGCTAAATGCAGGGGACAGAGGACACTGCTATGGGGGCTAAATGCAGGGGACAGAGAAGGACACTGTGCTATGGGGGCTAAATGCAGGGGACAGAGACGGACACTGTGCTATGGGGGCTAAAGGCAGGGGACAGAGAAGGACACTGTGCTATGAATGGGGGCTAAATAGGACACTGTGCTATGGGGGCTAAATGCAGGGGACAGAGGACACTGCTATGGGGGCTAAATGCAGGGGACAGAGAAGGACACTGTGCTATGGGGGCTAAATGCAGGGGACAGAGAAGGACACTGTGCTATGGGGGCTAAATGCAGGGGACAGAGAAGGACACTGTGCTATGGGGGCTAAAGGCAGGGGACAGAGAAGGACACTGTGCTTTGGGGGCTAAATGCAGGGGACAGAGAAGGACACTGTGCTATGGGGGCTAAATGCAGGGGACAGAGAAGGACACTGTGCTATGGGGGCTAAATGCAGGGCACAGAGAAGGGCACTGTGCAATGGGGGCTAAATGCAGGGGACAGAGAAGGACACTGTGCTATGGGGGCTAAAGGCAGGGGGCAGAGAAGGGCACTGTGCTATGGGGGCTAAAGGCAGGGGGCAGAGAAGGACACTGTGCTATGGGGGCAGAGAAGGACAGTGCTGTGTGGGCAGAAATGGACAGTGCTGTGGAGGCAGATAAGGACACTGTGCTGTGGGGGTCAAAGGCAGGGGGCAGAGGACGACAGTGCTGTGGGGGGCTAAAGGCAGGGGGCAGAGAAGGACAGTGCTGTGGGGGCAGAGAAGGACAGTGTTGTGGGGGCTGAAGTGGGGGGCAGAGAAGGACAGTGCTGTAGAGGGTATATGAAGGTGGGCAGAGGAGGACTCTGCTGTGGCAGGGTGATGTAAAGGGTGGCAGAGGTGGACACTGATGTGGAGGGTGAAAGGGGGCAGATTAGGACACTACTGTTGGGGGGAATGGGGGTGTCTGCAGCCTCTGAATACCTCCTGTACCATGTCCGCATCCTCTGACCACCTCTGGTATCATGTCCACAGCCTCTAACCACCTCCTGTATGATGTCCGCAGCCTCTGACCACCCTCAGGTAAGTGACAGCGCAGCCAGGTCAGTCTAATGGGGGGTCACTGATGTAAGGGCTGGGTGAATATAATAATGTAAGGGGGAACTAAGATAAAGGTTTCCCCCTTTATAGCAGGGAATCCCTTTCCCCTTACCTTAGTGTAATTAATCTGCAGAAGGGGGTCTCTGGTCACCAGATTCCCCCTCCCCCCCCCCCCACATCAGAGTTCCTGATATTCTTTTCTACATCAGAGTCTGCAGGATTCTCCCCTTACAGTGCAAGGGGGAACTCTGTGGACCCTGATGTAAAAGGGAGCTCTGATGTAAAGGGCAATGCTGCAGACCCTGATGTAAGTGGGAACTCTGATGTAAAGTAGAGTGCAGTGGACTCTGATATAAGGTGGTTTCTGGTCAGCAGAGCACCCGATTACATCAGAGTCCCCCTTAAATCATGATCTGCAGCATTCCTCTTTACGTCAGAGTTACACTGTAAAGGGGAATCCTGCACACTCTGATATATATGGGGGAACGCTGTGCTGGCTGGGTTATATTAATCTGACCTTCATGTAAATGGAGAAATATGGTTTATGACTTTTGTTTAACTTAAACACATTGCTAATAGCACTATCTACATGTTTATAGCTTAATTATTCATATTTGCACGGTTTAGCACTGAAAACGGCTATGTTATGTACATTTTTGCAGTGCCAGTAAAAAATTGGTGCCGTCCGTAAATTTTGGACGTTCTGCCAGTAAATTTCCCTCCGGGGGGTTGGCAACACTGCCCACCTCCATGCACTCCGCACTCCTCTCATGCACATACTACCCACCTCCATACACTCCATATTCCGCCCCTGCCCATATTGGCTCATTTTGGATTTCATGAGAGCTACACATTCCAAAAAAGTTGGGACAGGTAGCAATAAGAGGCTGGAAAAGTTAAATGTACATATAAGGAACAGCTGGAGGACCAATTTGCAACTTATTAGGTCAATTGGCAACATGATTGGGTATAAAAAGAGCCTCTCAGAGTGGCAGTGTCTCTCAGAAGTCAAGATGGGCAGAGGATCACCAATTCCCCCAATGCTGCGGTGAAAAATAGTGGAGCAATATCAGAAAAGAGTTTCTCAGAGAAAAATTGGAAAGAGTTTGAAGTTATCATCATCTACAGTGCATAATACCATCCAAAGATTCAGAGAATCTGGAACAATCTCTGTGTGTAAGGGTCAAGGCCAGAAAGCTATACTGGATGCCCGAGATCTTCGGGCCCTTAGACGCCACTGCATCACATACAGGAATGCTACTGCAATGGAAATCACATTATGGGCTCAGGTATACTTCCAGAAAATATTGTCGTGAGCGCAATCCACCGCGCCATTCGCCGTTGCCGGCTAAAACTCTATAGGCCAAAAAAGAAGCCATATCTAAATGTAGCAGTATTTCCAGGCATTGGGCCTGATGTGGGTCTGCCATGGTTACCGTTTAACATCAACAGCACATTTAAGCTTGTTGCCCAAGTGTGAGGTCTGAGACAATGAACAGTCCGGCATCTTTGGTTTTTAGTTTTATTGTAGGAACTTGGATTGGAGAAGGGAATGAGTGGGATACTCCTCTGGCTCAACTAGGTACAAATCTGGGACACTTGAGAAAAATGCCGCCTAGCTGCACCAGCTAGCTAGCTCCTTGATCCCTTTGACCTTCTCCGGAGTGGTCCCCTCTGCTAGGCACTTTGCAGGGCAGTTTGCAGTACTCACGACTCAGAATGCTTTCCTGAAACTTGACCGCAACGCTCTGCTGGTCCTCTGCACACCTGGATCCTCACTGCAGCTCAGCTCAGCCCTGTGTCCAATCAGGCCAGCCGCTTGGGACACATGATTCTTCCTGCCAGGAGGAGAGACAGCCGTCACCTGCCTCCTGGGACTCTGCTTCCCGCCAAAGACAATCTGACATGCGCACCCCACGGACTTATACCCCTCTGCTTTTCTGGGATGGATACAAGCCCTGGTGTGCTATTGGCCAGGCTTCCTCCACTGCCCAATAAGATCCCTCATTGGGATACAGTGGGGAGACTCCCCAGCACAACAGGCACACCTGGGAGCACATGCCAGCCTAGCTGAAAAATATGGCCCTGCTGTTAAGCAGGCAAGGCCCCCCTATAATTTACCTAACACCTACCTTGGAGGGTGCTACATAAACATGATTCAGAAGCGCAGGCATTTTCTCTGGGCCAAGGTCCATTTAAAATGGACTGTGGCAAAGTAAAAAACTGTTCTGTGGTCAGACGAATTAAAATTTGAAGTTCTTTTTTGGAAAACTGGGATGCCATATCATCCGGACTAAAGAGGACAAGGACAACCCAAGCTGTTATCAGCGCTCAGTTCAGAAACCTGCATCTCTGATGGTATGGGGCTGCATGAGTGGCATGGGCAGCTTACACATGTGGAAAGGCACCATCAATGCTGAAAGGTATATCCAAGTTCTAGAACAACATATGCTCCCATCCAGACGTTTCAGGGAAGACCTTGCATTTTCCAACATGACAATGCCAGACCACATACTGAATTAAATACAACATCATGGCTGCATAGAAGAAGGATCCGGGTACTGAAATGGCCAGCCTGCAGTCCAGATCTTTAACCCATAGAAAACATTTGGCGCGTCTTAAAGAGGAAGATGCGACAAAGAAGACCTAAGACAATTGAGCAACTAGAAGCCTGTATTAGACAAGAATGGGACAACATTCCTATTCCTAAACTTGAGCAACTTGTCTCCTCAGTCCCCAGACGTTTGCAGACTGTTATAAAAAGAAGAGGAGATGCCACACAGTGGTAAACATGGCCTTGTCCCAACTTTTTTTAAAAGGTGTTGATGGCATGAAATTTAAAATCAACTTATTTTACCTTAAAATTATAAATTTTATCAGTTTAAACATTTGGTATGTCATCAATCTTGTATTCTGAATAAAATATTGAAATTTGAAACTTCTATATCATTGCATTCTGTTTTTATTCACAATTTGTACAGTGTCCCAACTTTTTTGGAATTCGGGTTTGTACATTCCCTATTTAACATTAATGCATTCTGCACTATGGCTCTATTACAGGCTCTATTAAACCACACCCCTTTAAGCCAACCCAATATTTAGCACCATTTAAGCCACGCCCACACTTCGCCGCAGCACGCTATGCGTCGCTTTTTTTTTTTTTTTTACTAGGACCCACTTTTTATTTTGCACATGGGCTACTGATTTAATGATACACCCCTGCTTGGACAATTTTCCAACAGGGAGTCATTTGAGGGATGTTTGTACTGTACATTTTTGGGTCTCACGAAATGAGAGCCCGTCAGTACATCAGGATTGACTGATTTTCAGATATGCGCATGTAGCACCCTCCTAGGTAGGTGCTAGGAAGAGGCATATGGGTGGCACTGTCTGCATATCAGGAGGGCCTTACATATAGTTACATAGTAGGTGAGGTTGAATAAAGACAATAGTCCATCCAGTTCAACCTGTGATGTGTGTGGACGTAATCATCTTGCATACCCCTGAATGTTCTGATCATTGAGATGTACGTCTAAGAGTCTTTTGAAAGCCACCATACTTCCCGCAGAAACCACCTCTTGTGGTAGAGAATTCCACAATCTTGTAGCCCTAACAGTAAAGAACCCCCCTCGTTGCCTGAGGTAAAAATGCTACTCCTCCAGACGCATTGTATGCCCTCTAGTCCTCATGCAATCTTTCCGACTGAATAGCTTTTTTTCTATGCTGAGATCACCATTGAGATATTTATAAATTGCTATCATGTCCCCTCTCAGGCGTCTCTTCTCCAGGGAGAATAAATCAAGCGATTGCAGACGCTCTTCATAATTAAGGGGTTCCAATCCCCTAATTAGTTTAGTTGCCCTTCTCTGGACCTTCTCCAGCTCCAACACATCCCTCCTAAGGACCGGCGACCAGAACTGGACAGAATACTCCAGATGTGGTCGAACCAGAGTTTTATAAAGTGGTAGGATTATAGTTTTATCTCTGGAATACATCCCTTTCTTTATGCATGCTAATATTCTGCCTGCTTTGGCAGCTGCCGCTTGACATTGCACGCTATTGCTTAGTCTATCCTCTACCAGGACTCCCAGATCCTTCTCCATTTTTGATTCCCCCAAAGGTTCCCCCCCTAAAGTGTATTGTGCTTTTATGCTTTTAGTCCCCAAGTGCAAAACCTTACACTTCTCCACATTAAACCTCATTTGCTATGTCGTTGCCCACTTGGTTATTTTGTCCAGGTCATTCTGTAGGATATCTGCTTCATGCTGTGCAGTTATTGCCCTGCCCAATTTTGTGTCGTCTGCAAAAACTGATATAGAGCTACTGATCCTGTGTTCAATGCTATTTATGAATAAATTGAACAGGGTTGGTCCCAGGACTGAGCCTTGGGGGACCCCACTTACCACCTCAGACCAGTCTGAGTATGCGCTATTTATTACCACCCTTTGGACACGCCCTTTTAGCCAGTTCCGTATCCAAGAGCAGACCTCGCGGTCGATGCCTGCAGACCTTATTTTATAAATTAAGCGCTTGTGGGGAACTGTATCAAATGACTGCGAAATCCAGGTACACCACATCCACTGGTCTCCCCCTATCTAGCTCACAGCTCACCTCCTCGTAGAATGTTAAGAGATTGGTTTGACAAGAACGCCCATTTGTAAACCCCCGTGCTGGTTACTGCTGATGATGTTGTTGTCTTTAGCAAGCTCTACGATATAGTCCCTTATCTTCCCCTTAGAAGTTTACATACTATCGATGTCAGACTGACAGGCCTATAATTTCCCGGGACATGACTCTGCCCTTTTTTGAATATCGGTATCACGTTAGCTTTCCTCCAATCCCCTGGTACATTTCCTGTCATAATACTGTCAGCAAAGATCAGGAACAGTGGTCTTTATACATAT
The DNA here is from genome assembly GCF_965119305.1 of Pelophylax lessonae. Taxonomy (NCBI): domain Eukaryota; kingdom Metazoa; phylum Chordata; class Amphibia; order Anura; family Ranidae; genus Pelophylax; species Pelophylax lessonae. The sequence goes on from NC_138778.1 coordinate 115,803,990, forward strand.
AGTCTTACTAAGTTCTTTGAGTACTCTCGGATGTACGCCATCCGGGCCTGGTGATTTATTTGTGTTAATTTTATCCAGCCTTTCCCTAATTTCACCCTCTGTTAGCCATAGCGGCAAGTCCTGTGTATTACTACTAACCATACAGTCATGGTCAGTGTACCCCTCCTTTTCCTGAGTAAAAACTGATGAGAAAACGGCGTTCAGCACGGTTGCCTTTTCAGTGTCCTCTGTAACCATCCTCCCATCATCGTTAATTATGTGTGCAATATGCTCTGCCCTAGTTTATTTGCTGTTGATATATTTAAAGAATTTCTTTGGGTTCTTTTTACTATCCTCCACTATTTGTCTCTCAAAACTGATTTTAGCCATTTTGATTTCGCATTTACATTTCTTATTTGCCTCCTTGTATTGCTTGAAAGCCGATACTGTGCCCTCTGATTTATAATTCTTGAAGGCCAATTTTTTTCCCTTAATAAGTTTTTTAACATTACGGTTTAGCCAGCCAGGCCTGATCATTTAGTTAGGCTGTCATGTGCTTTCAAGGGTGTCTGTTGAGTCTGGGGAGTTTCCCCACTGTGTCCAATGAGGGCTCTTATTGGACAGTGGAGGAAACCTGACCAATAGCACACCAGCGCTTGCATCCATCTCAGAGGGCAGAATCTGCCGTAAAGCATCCTGGGATAGGGTATAAGTCTGAGGGGAGCACATGACGCAGGGTCTTTGGCGGGAAGCAGAGTCCCAGGAAGAGGGTGATGGCTGTCTCTCCCCCTGTCAGTGCAAGTAAGAGTGTCCTGGGTGGTCAGCCTAGAGGACGAAGGTTGAGCTGAGCTGCAGAGGAGGGATCCAGAGTGCTGTGGACCGAGTGCAGCTGCTGGGCAGAAGTTTCGGGGAAAAACAATATCGTGAGTACTTGAGACTGCCCAGGGGTCTGCCTAGGAGAGGGGACCACTCCAGAAGGTCAAGGGGATCCAGGAGCCAGCTAACCTGTGGAGAAGCTTTAGAGAAAGGGGGTGCCAGTGTTCAAGCCCTGAAGATAAGTCACTAGAAAGAGGGTGCCAGTGAGGGCCCTGAAGTTTTTAGCAGCGCAGCAGCAGCACAAGTAGCTACCTCAGCAAGGGGTGCTTAAGGGAGCTAAAGAAAGGACTTCTTTATGTGAGAAAGCAGTCCAAGGTCAGTTTGGAGTTAACAGGCAGCAAGCCAGCATTAACCAGCGTCAACCAGCATTGACCAGCATCTAGCCAATATCAAGTCAGGGTCAAGAAGCGTTTTAAGTTGTCCCTAGCAAATTGTGCATATTTGAGGCAAAGGAGTATCCCACTCATTCCCTTCTCCCATCCAAGTTGTCAAAAAAATACAAAAAACCCAAAGTTTCTGGACTGGTCATTGTCTGAGCGCTTACACTTGGAGGAACATGCACAGGGGGACCTATATCCAGAAAAATGGCTGGGAATCCTGCAGGATGCCCTTGGCCGAAAACCGAAACCGAAAATGACTTTTTTCCCCAAAAAAATTTAAAATAGATAAAAGAGGGGCATACACCAAAAACAGGTAGCGACGTACACCTGTCGCTGCCACCCTGTCACAGTATATGTACTTTGATGGGTTGGCAAGATGTTAATTTAATTACCAATGGTATTTGTATTATGCAGCATGAGGGGGTTAATGTATTGTTACTGCTGGTCACTCATCTATTAGTGACCGACCAGTGGCAGGTAATTAACCCCTTTGTGCTGCATTAGTGCAACCAGTATCAGTGCAACCAGTGTTAATTAACACTGATACTGGTTGCACTAATGCCGCACAAAGGGATTAATTACCTGCCACTGGTCGGTCACTAATGCAGCAGTGACCAGCAGTGACAATACATTAACCCCTCATGCTTCATAATACAAATATCATTGGTAAGCTGAAATAAGGTGCAACAAATGCAGCTTGCATAAACCAATTTGTGACACTAGCAGCGCTAAAAAATATTTTTTAGCGCTGCTAGTGTCACAAATTGGTTTATGCAAGCTGCATTTGTTGCACCTTATTTCAGTTTTCCCCTTGTATAGCAGCAGCTTTCACCTTCACGGTTTTTATTTCAATTGTTCTTATAGTGTATTTTAGTGCTGGGTGAGTAAGTGACTTTACAGTATTAGTGTTTTGAATTCTTGCTCCTTTGATCTACATCATTGGTAAGCTGCCTCAGCTCCCCCCCATCTCCCCCCCCCCCTCTGGCTCAGCGTCCCTCATTCAAAAGTCCCGCCTCTGGCCGGCGGCACCGCCTCCCGGTGATGTCACTACTAGGATCTGTGTTGAATGAAGTGACACACCGGGCGGGGGGGCGGGGAGAGCGGCCGCTATAGATATAACTATTGTGATCCTTCCTGTCAGCTCAGCCGGACTATATATGAATGAGAAGTGACCTGACATCGGACGGGGGGAGCGGCCGCTATTAGCTGTAACTATGTGAGCCTTCACTTCCCTGACAGCGGAGATAGATGCCTGTCAGTGAAGTGAAGCTCTCACATAGTTACAGCTAATAGCGGCCGCTCCCCCCGCCCGATGTCAGGTCACTTCTCATTCACATATAGTCCGGCTGAGCTGACACGAAGGATCACATAGTTATATCTATAGCGGCCGCTCGCCCCGCCCCCCCCTGGTGTGTCCCTCCATTACACAGATCGTAGTAGGGACGTCATTGAGAGGCGGACGGCCGGCCAGAGGCGGGACTTTTAAAACCTGCCCTCGCTGCGCTGCGCCCTCCTCCTTCCCCACGGCGGCCATTATTTTCGGCAATGTTAACCCATTATCGGCCGAAATGAGATAGGCTCATTTTCGGCCGATAATTTCGGTGGCCGAAATTTCGGTGCATCCCTAGTCTTTGGACTCTATAATTTTCCTACAGACTAAATAATATATACCGATTTGGGATATTTTCACTACAGAAATGTAGCAGTATACATTTTGACCTAAATTTATGAAGAAAGATTATTTACAAAATGTTATAACATAAACAAGAAATATGTGGGTTTTAAAAAAAAAAAAAATGTCTGTCTTTTATTGTTTACTGTATTTGGCAAAAAATAAAAAACCCAGTGGTGATTACCACTTGCCAACTGTAGTATAGCCAAACACACAGCTACAACTGGGCTGGCGAGTTATAGAAGGCTGTCATATGTTGGTCTCCCATGATCTGGCCCATCATGTGCCCGCTGTGGGGCGCGAGCAGCACCCTCTGTGATTACAGTAACCCGAGGACATTGCTAATCACAGATTGAGGTAAAGAGCCAATCAGCGGCTCTTTACCATGTGATCATCTGTGTCCAATCACAGCTGATCACGGATGTTAATAGAAGCCACTGATCTGCACTCCTTTCTTCATGCTGACAGCATAGGAGAGGAGAAGAAAGTCAAAAACTGGCTTCTCTAAAAGGGTCATGTACACTTATAATTAGGGCCCTGATTATCAGTATCCTGATTATCAGTGCAATCCCAACAGTGCTCACCAGTGCTGCCAATCAGAGTCTCCTCATTAGTGTCACCTATCAGTGCCGCCTACCAGTGTCCATCAGTGCAGCCTATCAGTGCAGCCTCCTCAGTGCCTATCATTGCAGCCTATCAGTGCTGCATCATCAGTGCAGCCGATCAGTGCCGCCTCCTCAGTGCCTATCAGTGCAGCCTATCAGTGCTGCATCATCAGTGCAGCCGATCAGCGCCTATCATTGCAGCCTATCAGTGCTGCATCATCAGTGCAGCCGATCAGTGCAGCATCATCAGTGCAGCCTGTCAGTGCCCATCAGTGAAGGAGAATAATTACCTGTTTGCAAAATTTTAAACAAACTATGACATTTTTTTTTTCTTCAAAATTTTTGGTCCCTATTTGTTTATTTAGCAAAAAGTAAAAAACCCAATAGTGGTTTTAAATACCACCAAAAGAAAGCTCTATTCGTGTGAAAACAATTAGAACAATTTAGTTTGAGTACAGTGTTGCAAGACTGCGTAATTGTCATTCAAAATGCGACAGCGCTGAAAGCTGAAAATTGGCCTGGACAGAAAAGACGTAAAAGTGTCCGGTATTGAAGCGGTTAAAGTATAACTAAAAGCAAAACTTTTTTTTAGTTTTGGATAGAGTGGAGAGGGATTAGAACCCTTGTTAGTTTTTATTGCTGTCTGTGTCCACGTTAGGGAGATACATCCTCTCAGTTTGTCCTGTTTACCATTATTATCATTGAAAGTGAAGTAAAAGAAAATTTTGGCTTGTCCCCAGAAATGTAATAGAGGGGAAATCTTCCAATGGGGTCACTAGTTCTCGGGGGGCAGGGATTCCCTTGATTTGCAGGGATTTCCTCTTACTTCCTGTTTTGGCTACGAGACAGTTGAAGGGAAAGCTCCACAATGGGACACAGATGGCAAAAACATAACTGACAGAGGTTTTAACCCAGCTCTACTCTGTCCAAAATTAAAACAAAAGTTTTGCCTTTAGTTGCAGAATTGAACCCATTGATTTAAAGCAAAGCTCCACCCAAAGAGGTAAGTTCCGCTTTAAGTACTCCTCCACCCTATCATTTTTTTTTTTTTTTGTAGGGGGGGGGGGGGAGTGGGAACTTTATTTTGACAGGTACCCACTCCCACTTCTGCTCCCTCCCTGCAGTATTTTGGGACATGTCACAGGTCCCAGAAGACTGCCAGGCAATTCAGAACCTGGATATGAAGCCATAAGCTGTCACAGCCGGGTGTCCACAATTGAAATGCAGGTGAGAGGAGATGAAGAGAAGCGACGGTTCGGGTGAGCACATCGCTGAATCCTGGGACAGGTGATTTATTAAATTAAACCCTTTGTTCGCCCCTGAGTTAACCCCTTCCCTGCCAGGGTCATTATTTCAGTAACAGTGCATATTTTTAGCACTGATTACTGTAGTAATGTTAATGGTCCCTCCAAAAATGTAAAAAATGTCAGTTAGGGGTCCGATCTGTCCGCCGCAATGTCGCAGTCCTGCTAAAAATGGCAGATCGCCGCCATTACTAGTAAAAAAAAAAATATATAAAAATGACATAAATCTTTCCCCTAGTTTGTAGACGCGATAACTTTTTGCACAAACCAATCAAAATAAATCAATCAAAATAAGCTTAATGGGATTTTTTTTACCAAAAATATGTAGCAGAATAAAAATTGGCCTACAATTTTGATTTTTACTGTAGCACAGCCCCCTTAAGGACTGCTGGATAACACACTTTCGAGTTCCCCTGGGTTACCGTTAGCAACACTGTCATTCACAATTTAACACTTTACTACTTGGCTCAGTTAAAGATCAGTCCAAGGGTATGTAGTTGTTTTTGGTGTTTTATTTTAAATAGGTATGGGAGAAGGGAATAGTGCGATACTCAAAATTAATTATTCACAGGTTGCGTGGACTCCTATCTGATGATGCAGCCAGGCTGCTGATCCACCTTGCCACTTAGGTAGATTTGGGTTTACGACTCTTGCCAGAAGACTTGGTGAACTACATTTCTTTTCGGGACACTCTCCTTAGCTTCCCCTTTCTGAACTGCTAACACCTGTCCACTAACTATCCTACTTTTGGGGTGGCGCCCCATAGGTCAGGCCCCTTGACACGATCCCCTGTACTCATGATACTGTTTTTCTAGGGTCTCCAGTGTCTCCCCACTCATTCAGCTCCTGGATCTCTGGGTTCAGCTCTGTTCCTCTGGCCCTCAGGACAACCTCCTGATGCCATGTGCCACTGCTACAAAGGTAGGAGGGAGCCGCCAGCCTCCCTCCGGGACTCTGCTCTCCAGCCAAAGACCCCGCAGCACATGTGCTCCAGGCTTTTATACAGTATCCCATAATGCACCAAGACAGCCGGCCTCTACCAATCACTGGGACTGTATCAAAGCCTGTGCACCCATTGGTCGGGTTTCCTCCCACTCTCCAAAATGCCTCCCTATTGGACCAGTGTGAAACACTATCTAGACCCAATGAATCACACACTGAGCAGGCTGGGCAGACCTAACTCACAGATCCTGCTCTGGTAAGCAGAAAGCAATATAGATTTCATAGCTACTCCTCTGATAGGCAGACAGAGCCAAAAACTATACTCTCTCACTAGCACCTACCTAGGAGGGTGCTACATTAAACTTTTTTATTGGGAATATTATATAGCATAAAGTAAAAAATATATATTTTTTCATAATTGACGCTTTTTTTGTTTATAGTGCAAAAAAAAAAAAAAATAGACACAGAGGTGATCAAATATTACCAAAAGAAAGCTTTATTTGTGGGGAAAAAAGGACGCCAATTTTATTTGGGTACAGCGTCGCACGACCGTGCAATTGTCAGTTAAAAGTAACGCAGTGCAGAATCGCAAAAAAATTTATAAAAAAAGTTATACTGTGGCAGGGTGGCCCTCCTGCGCGAACTGACATAGGTATACGTCGGTCGCGCGCCTGCAGCTAGGGGGCTCCCGCCCCCACTCATCAGCGGGGACTCCGATGCATGGGGCAGGCGGCTCCGATTGCCCCCTGACACCCGCGATCTTTCCCCGCTGAGAGAGAAGAACGGTCAGCTATTGTAAACACAGCTGACCGGTCTTCTCCCTGGAATGATTACAGAGCGCCTGTGATCCTGCCATAAAGGATCACAGATCTCTGTGATCATTTCACAAGCCCAACCCCCATACAGTTAGAAAAACTCCCCTAGGTACACATTTAACCCCTTGATCACTTACTGTGTTAACCCCTTCCCTGCCAGTGTCATTATTACAGTAACAGTACATATTTTTAGCACTGATTACTGTAGTAATGTAATAATATAAAAATAGTGCAGCGCTAAATGTGTAGGAGTATCATGAGTGCCTAATTTACTGAACGTTTCTTACCATCTGACATATTGTAAGTGTATTTCGTTTTATCTTCAATAAATTGCCCAAACGGTATTATGCTATGGTGTCTCTTTGGTTTATCCCTCCACACAATCCCATGAGTGGGGATTCCTAAGCACTTTTGTTTGGAGGATACTCATTATCATCTGTGATCCAGTGACGCTGCTGAGGTTCCTACCATCCGGTACCGAGGACATCCACACATACATGGGTATGACTCATTTGCTATACAGTATTTTGGGTCCATACTATTTGGTGAGCACATCCTTATTCTTTTTGGAGTGGGATTTATCACATGTTCCAATCACCATTTTATTTGTGGGATTCAACACCCTTCAAGTCACATTTACAGCTTATGGACTTATTGGACTTTTTCCAATTTTTTGAACAAATTGTCTTTGTTTGTTCATTTATTATGTTGTGCACAATTTATTTACACATTTAGCGCTGCACTATTTTCATATTATTCTGTTCACCATCACTGTCAGTTGGAGTGCCAGCAGCTTTTTAATGTGTTTACCATATACAGTGCCTTGCGAAAGTATTCGGCCCCCTTGAACTTTGCGAACTGTTGCCACATTTCAGGCTTCAAACATAAAGATATAAAACTGTAATTTTTTGTGAAGAATCAACAACAAGTGGGACACAATCATGAAGTGGAACGAAATTTATTGGATATTTCAAACTTTGTTAACAAATAAAAAACTGAAAAATTGGGCGTGCAAAATTATTCAGCCCCTTTACTTTCAGTGCAGCAAACTCTCTCCAGAAGTTCAGTGAGGATCTCTGAATGATCCAATGTTGACCTAAATGACTAAGGATGATAAATAGAATCCACCTGTGTGTAATCAAGTCTCCGTATAAATGCACCTGCACTGTGATAGTCTCAGAGGTCCGTTTAAAGCGCAGAGAGCATCATGAAGAACAAGGAACACACCAGGCAGGTCCGAGATACTGTTGTGGAGAAGTTTAAAGCCGGATTTGGATACAAAAAGATTTCCCAAGCTTTAAACATCCCAAGGAGCACTGTGCAAGCGATAATATTGAAATGGAAGGAGTATCAGACCACTGCAAATCTACGAAGACCTGGCCGTCCCTCTAAACTTTCAACTCATACAAGGAGAAGACTGATCAGAGATGCAGCCAAGAGGCCCATGATCACTCTGGATGAACTGCAGAGATCTACAGCTGAGGTGGGAGACTCTGTCCATAGGACAACAATCAGTCGTATACTGCACAAATCTGGCCTTTATGGAAGAGTGGCAAGAAGAAAGCCATTTCTTAAAGATATCCATAAAAAGTGTCGTTTTAAAGTTTGCCACAAGCCACCTGGGAGACACACCAAACATGTGGAAGAAGGTGCTCTGGTCAGATGAAACCAAAATCGTCCTTTTTGGCAACAATGCAAAAACTTATATTTGACGTAAAAGCAACACAGCTCATCACCCTGATCACACCATCCCCACTGTCAAACACGGTGGTGGCAGCATCATGGTTTGGGCCTGCTTTTCTTCAGCAGGGACAGGGATGATGGTTAAAATTGATGGGAAGATGGATGGAGCCAAATACAGGACCATTCTGGAAGAAAACCTGATGGAGTCTGCAAAAGACCTGAGATTGGGACGGAGATTTGTCTTCCAACAAGACAATGATCCAAAACATAAAGCAAAATCTACAATGGAATGGTTCACAAATAAACATATCCAGGTGTTAGAATGGTCAAGTCAAAGTCCAGACCTGAATCCAATCGAGAATCTGTGGAAAGAACTGAAAACTGCTGTTCACAAACGCTCTCCATCCAACCTCACTGAGCTTGAGCTGTTTTGCAAGGAGGAATGGGCAAAAATTTCAGTCTCTCGATGTGCAAAACTGATAGAGACATACCCCAAGCGACTTACAGCTGTAATCGCAGCAAAAGGTGGCGCTACAAAGTATTAACTTAAGGGGGCTGAATCATTTTGCACGCCCAATTTACAGTTTTTTATTTGTTAAAAAAGTTTGAAATATCCAATAAATTTCGTTCCACTTCATGATTGTGTCCCACTTGTTGTTGATTCTTCACAAAAAATTACAGTTTTATATCTTTATGTTTGAAGCCTAAAATGTGGCAAAAGGTCGCAAAGTTCAAGGGGGCCGAATACTTTCGCAAGGCACTGTAGAAACGTTTTTAGTTAGCGCAGTTCATTCATTTTTTTTCCTACTTTAGTAATGTCACTGGTCCCCCCAAAAGTATAAAAAATGTCAGTTAGGTGTCCGATCTGTCCGCCGGAATGTCACAGTCCCGCAAAAAATCGCAGATCGGCGCCATTACTAGTACAACAAAAAACAATAAAAATGACATAAATCTTTCCCAAAGTTAGTAGATGCGATTACTTTTGCGCAAACCAATCAAAATACGCTTATTGCAATTTTTTTTTACCAAAAATATGTAGCAGAAAACAAATTGGCCTAAAATGTTATTTTTGGGAATGTCATATAGCAGAATGAGAAAAATATATATTTTCTTTCAAAACTGTTGCTCTTTTTTTGTTTATAGCGCAAAAAATAAAAACCGCAGAGGTGATCAAATACCACCAAAAGAAAGCTCTATTTGTGGGAAAAAAAGGACATCAATTTGATTTGGGTACAGCGTCGCACGACCGCGCAATTGTCTGTTAACCACTTCCCACCCGCCTTATAGGCGTTTGGCGGCGGGAATGTGGTTGCATTATCCTGACCGGATGTCATATGACGGCGGCAGGATAATGCGCTCTGCAGGGCGGCGATCGTGATGCAAGGTGTCAGTCCCCGCATCTCCGATCTCGGTAAAGAGCCTACTGACATAGGCTCTTTACCATGTGACCAGCCGTGTCCAATCACGGCTGGTCACATAGTAAACAGGAAGAGCCGTTGATCAGTTTCCCTCAGTACGTGCCTGACAGGCACGAGTAAAGGAGCGCTGATCTGCGGCTCTCCTGACAGGGTGGGGGGGTTGGCACTGGTAATCAGATCATTGATTACCAGTGCAGACCCTTGGGGGGGGGTGCCACTAGAACCACCAGGGATGCCCACCCAAGACCCCAGGAATGCCCACTCAAGACCCCAAGAACCATCAGGGATGATCCTTTACTCCCACCAGGGAGTAAAGGAGCGCCGATCTGCGGCTCTCCTGACAGGGGGGGGGGGGTTGGCACTGGTAATCAGATCATTGATTACCAGTGTAGACCCTGGGGGGGGGGGCCACTAGAAACAACAGGGATGCCCACCCATGACCCCAGGAATGCCCACCCAAGACCCCAAGAACCACCAGGGATGATCCTTTACTCCCACCAGGGAGTAAAGGAACGCCGATCTGCGGCTCTCCTGACAGGGGGGGGGGGGGGGGGTTGGCACTGGTAATCAGATCATTGATTACCAGTGCAGACCCTGGGGGGGCACTAGAACCACCAGGGATGCCCACCCATGACCCCAGGAATGCCCACCCAAGACCCCAAGAACCACCAGGGATGATCCTTTACTCCCACCAGGTAGTAAAGGAGCGCCGATCTGCGGCTCTCCTGACAGGGGGGGGGGTGGCACTGGTAATCAGATCATTGATTACCAGTGCAGACCCTGGGGGGGGGGGCACTAGAACCACCAGGGATGCCCACCCATGACCCCAGGAATGCCCACTCATGACCCCAGGGATGCCCACTACGGCCACCAGGGATGGCAACCATTGCCCTCCCCATCAGTGCTGCCCGCCAGTGCCCTCCCCATCAGTGCTGCCCACCAGTGCTCATCATTGCCATCTATCAGTGCTGCCCACCAGTGCCCATTATTGCCCACCAGTGCCGCCTATCAGTGCCCATCAGTGCCAACTATCAATGCCCACCAGTGCCGCCTATCAGTGCCACCTATTAGTGCCCATCAATGCCGCCTATCAGTGCTGCCTATCCGTGCCCACCAATGCTGCATATCAGTGCTACCTATCAGTGCCGCATATCAGTGCCACCCCATCAATGCCTCCTCAGCAGGAAAAAACGTATCTATTTACAAAATTGTATAACAAACAAAAAAACGTTTTTTTTTTAAACTTTTCGGTCTTTTTTTTATTTGTTTCGAAAAAAAGAAAAAACCTTGCGGTGATCAAATACCCCCAAAAGAAAGCTCTATTTGTGGGGGGAAAATTACATAAATTTGGTGTAGGTTAAAGTAACGCAGTGCCGAATCGCAAAATCCTTGGGGTCCAGAAGTGGTTAGAAGAAGTGAGACTCGTTTAGCTTTCATTGAGTTCCTATGACACAGAGAGAAGAGACCGCCATGCTATCCGGAGGCTCCCCACTCCCCAGCACACTCAGTGATGTCAGCTCTCCCCTCACACTCTGCCATGGATCCCATGAACAGCTGTGCGCAGCACTAACAACTTCTCAGTCACGCGGCCCCTAGACTCACGGCTTCCTCTACACTGCTCTCTGATTGGCCGCGCCGGGGACCTCCCACCAATAGGAATAATTCCAGCGGGCCTGTCAGCAGTTACTGGTAGATCGCTGAAGGCGGACTGACAACAACCGTTGTGTCCGCCCACTGGATCACGTGATCCGACCGCACTCTACTTCTACAACTTATTTGTTGTTCTTAAAGCATAAAGCCCCCGTGGTCGGCGGAGGAAATGATTGTGCACACATAAAGGTGTACTAGGACACCTCTATGAAGGAACTAGGTCACTCATACTAGAAGGTGACACCTACGTAAAAGTGACATATTCTCCGCACACACTGCGACATATTGGAGGAGGTGGAACTATATGAACGTTCTCTACTAGTCAAGAGACTCTATGAGTTGTTCCAGCGCACTGAGAAGAGTGTGCGCGCACCGTGCATTGCAGGCCAGGAGGGAGTCCGGGGAGAAGGTGCGCGCGCACCCCCCTGGTTCGGGCTGACGGATGGGGGCGTGGTGCTGAGGACGGTGTGCGGCATTACACCAGGTAGGTGGCGCTGCTGAGCGAGCGGAGGCTGAAGAGTGGACGAGCTGTGTACTCACTCCTCCGTATAGAGTGGAGCAGAGGCTGCAGACATAACAGTCACCCGTGGGGATTCAATGTGCAACAGGCACCGGAGGAGGGAAAACAAGGAGAGGGCTCTTCATCGTCCTCCTCCCCTGGGGGAAGCTGGGAGCGCACACCTCCCTGGGGGAAGAGCTGAGGTGAGAGGAGCTGGGCACTGGCCGAGCTGTCATGTCTTCCTGTGAGGGGAGCCCGCTGTCACTGGGGGAAGGGGGGGTCTGAGTTGGGTGACGTTCCGGGCTGAGTGTTCTCATGTGGTGAGAGCTGTGTGCATGGTATTGTACCCACTACTGGCTGAGAGGGGTGCTGTGTGACATGAGGTCTGTATATTAGGGGGGGGGGGGGGGTCACTGACATTGCACGCCGAGCACCTGACCTGTTACTGAGTGTGACAAGTCTCCTCTCCTGCATAGTGCTAGCACTCAGGGGCTGTTGTAGCCAGTGTAGTCAAGAGGGGGCGCTCTCCTGGGGGCGTTCATTCATGACAGCATGCTTTAATGTGCTGATTGTGGGAGGGGCAACTGTCACATCAGTAATGGCCAGGAGGGGGCAGTGCTGACAGCACTGCTGCCTGCCAGCCAGCCATGCTTTAACTGACAGTGCTGCCCCCTGCCAGCTGTGCTTATCCGTCAGGGAAAGCGTGAGGGCAGCACTGTTGTGATGAGCATGGCTGCCAGAGGGCAGCACTGTTGTGATGAGCATGGCTGCCAGGGGGCAGCACTGTTATGAGCATGGCTGCCAGGGGGCAGCACTGTTATGAGCATGGCTGCCAGGGGGCAGCGCTGTTGTGATGAGCATGGCTGCCAGGGGGCAGCGCTGTTGTGATGAGCATGGCTGTCAGGGGGCAGCGCTGTTGTGATGAGCATGGCTGTCAGGGGGCAGCGCTGTTGTGATGAGCATGGCTGTCAGGGGGCAGCGCTGTCAGGGTGAGCACGGGTGGGGGACGCAGCAATGTCAGCATAAGTACGGGTGATGGGGCAGCGATGTCAGGGTAAGCGTAGCTGGCAGATGGGGAGGGCAGCACTATCAGGGTTAAGCGCAGGTGGGGGGGTAGCACTGTCGGGGTTAAGCACGCCTGGCGGGTGGGGGGGGCAGCACTGTTAGGGTGAGCAGAGCTTGCAGGGGGGGCAGCACTGTTAGGGTGAGCAGAGCTTGCGAATGGGGGGCCAGCACTGTCAGGGTGAGCATGGCTGGCGGGCAGGGGGGTGCAGCGCTGTCGGAGTGAGCATGGCTGGCGGGCAGGGGGGCAGCAGCGCTGTCAGGGTGAGCATGGCTGGGGCTGGGGGTGGCATTGCTGTCAGGGTGAGCACGGGGGGAGGGGTCAGGGCTGTTAGTGTAAGCACTGCTGGGGGGGTCGGGACAGTGCTGTCACGATGAGCACAGGTGGGGGGGGCAGCGCTGTCCGGGTGAGCAGAGATGGCAGGAAAGGGGCAGCGCTGTCAGGGTGAGCACGGCTGGCGGAAGGGGGGGGCAGTGCTGTCAGGGTGAGCACGGCTGGCGGAGGGGGGGGGGTGCAACACTGTCAGGGTGAGCACGGCTGGCGGAGGAGGGGATGCAGCGCTGTCAGGGTGAGCACGGTTGGCTGGTGTGTGTGCGGGGGGGGTGTCAGGGCTGTTGGTGTAAGCACTGCTGGGAGGGGGGCAGCACAGTGAAGGAAAGTGTGGCTAGGGCAGTGCTGTCAGTGAGTATGACCAGATAAGGGTAACGTGGGCAGGAGGGGGCAGAGCTGCACTTGCCTATGTTGAATGAGTAAAGGGAAACATGCACACTGTACTGATGTATGACATAAAATTCCTGTGTAAAACCGTGAGGATGGGCTATATAGCAATATTCTTTGAGCTTTATTTGATGTGTCATACACACATGCATGTGTAAAATACCATTCATGCTGGGTTTTTTTTGACTGATCTATACGCAGCGCACGTTTACACGCCTGTGTGTACAGGCACATTGAAAGCAATGGCGTGCATTTAAATCTGGGGGAAAAAAAACCCTGAATGCCTAAAATGTGGCGTTTCTAGGCGTCTATCTGCAAGAGTCTTTTAGCTGGGTACAAATGTTTGTAATGGCATCATCTGACATAGCTTGTGTAGTGGATGTAACCTATGCTGCACAATATTATTGGGGAAGTGTGACTTGGTTATGTTCTATCTGGAGTATCATGGTGAAGTAAACCTGTCACACACCTAACCAATTCAGACTGAGCATATGATGACAAATGTACAAGCAGAGGATACTTTTCAGTAAAATGATCGATAATTCCAGAGACATGGCAGCTGAAATTCTATCCAAATCTTTACTTTCTCTTTGGACACCGCTTCAGATCTTCATAACTGTTGGGTTATACTACCCCCTACAGGAGAAGGACACTGGGCAGAAAAAAGTCTGGCTACACCCATGGGCAGTCCAGGGGGTATACTCCCTCTCTCTGCTATAGGCACTTTTTTTTCCTGCCTCTTCAGGAGTAAGCACTTAGTTCTTGCGAGGTCATGCACGACCGGGTCTCGGCCCGAGTCACAGCATTCCTCCTGGCCGACAGCCCCCCTGTTTTGATGGCGAGGGGTTCTGTCTGGAACGGTGCCTGCCTGGTTCCTGGTATGGTAAGTAGCTGTCTCCCCTTGGAGGGTTTTGGGGTAGATGTGGGCCCCTCCTTGGGACTGTCGGGCCCCCCCTTTCCCCTCAACATATGTTGGGGCTGTTTGGATGGTCTGATCCACCTCCTGGGGTAGGGGCAGGGCACTATGCTGGTGATAGGGGCTGGGGGGGGGTGTTCTACTTGCGACCAATCTACTGTACGGGGGGGGGGGTGTACCCTTATCCTGCCTGGGTCTGTCCTTGAGGCCTGGGCTCCCTCCTGGGTCCCTGTAAGCCTCATGGATCCACCATTTTGTTGTAGCCTGTGTGTTACTATACATGGTGGCCATGTTTGTGTCATCTGGCTGTGGTTAGCCTTTGAAAATAGCTGTGACCATAACAAAGAGATAAGGTGCTTCTTCACCGCTGTCCATCGCTCATTCCAAAAGTTGTCTCTGATTTTCATTTGAATGAAGACATTGTGTTGGCTTCCCTGTGTTCCAGGCCTAAACAACCAAAGAAAATTCACTTGCATATCTTGGATGTGGTCCAGGCAATTGGTGGTGTTCCTGGCAGCTATGGAGTCTTTCGGGAAGTCAGACTCTTTGTGCTAAAGGATGGGCCTCGTAAAGGTTTGTCCGCTTCCTCTGGTACCATTTCCAGATGGATCAGACTGACAGTGATTCAGGCCTATTCCATCAAGGGAAGGTTCCTCCTTTCCCTGTTAAGGCACACTTCTACTAGGGCGATTGGTGCTTCCTGGCTTTCCATCATCAGGTGTCCGTGACACAAGTTTGCAAGATGGCCACTTGGTCATTGGTGCACACTTTTATGAAGTTTTATAAAGTGGATGTGTTGGCATCTGCGGATGCTTCCTTTGGCCACAAGGTTTTGCAGGCTACTGTTGAGAGGACCTGATCCTCTTCAAGGGTGTATTGTTTTTTTTTTTACAGTTGAGCTCCTGTTGCCTGATTGGCTACTGTTTAGCCATAGGAATTTTTTTTGCTGTTCCCAACCCTCATGTTTAACACTGCTTTGGGACAGCCCAACAGTTATGAAGATCTGAAGCTGTGTCCACCAATGAACGAAAGAGAAAATTGGATTTTTGACTTACCGTAAAATCCATTTCTCTGAGTTCATTGACTGATACAATGTGGAGTTATAATTCTTCTGACACTGCTTGTAACTAAACTGAGTGAATGTAGTAGAGAGAGGGAGTATACCCCCTGGGACTGCCCATGGGCGTTGCCAGACTTTTTCTGCCTAATGTCGTACTCCTGTAGGGGGCAATATAACCCAACGGTTATTAAGATCTGAAGCTGTGTCCGTCAATGAACATCAGAGAAATGGATTTTATGGTAAGTCAAAAATCAAATTTTTCCTACGAGAGTTGAGCTTGGACCTCCATTTATTTCTGACTTTCCCTATTGGTTCTTTATTGTGACCAGCAGCCTCACTGACCAGTAAGGAAAACCAGGGGGTTGAGTTGCTGACTGAAAAAGTTTGATATTTGCATACAATGTAACGATCAGTAGCTTTGGTTCCTCAGATTGTTCTGACACAGCAATTCACTGATCATAGCCTCTGCTTCCACATTTTTGTTTGTCTTATGGCCAGCTTGAATTGTCCAAGTTTTTGGGAGATTTAATTCAATCCTGTTTTTGTTCACGTCTGTGTTTATAATATTGCTTGAAGACCTAGCATTTCATAGGCAGCTGTTCAGTGTAGGCCAGGGGTCTTCAAACTATGGCCCGCCAGTTGTTTGGGAACTACAATTCCCATCATGCCTAGTATCGTCTGTGACTGTCTGAGTTTTACAATGCCTCATGGGATGTGTAGTTCCACAACAGCTGGAGGGCCCTAGTTTGAGGATCCCTGGTGTAGGCTTTTGAACTTGGCTATTTACAAGTCACTGGAGGACTCCAGAATTCATTTGTGAGGTGCTGAAGCTCAGTTTTTGCAAAACCTTCTACAATACTAGGAATACAAAAACATTATTGTGAGCTAGATTTATTTGGGATATATTGTGTTGATTTTTTTTTTTTTTTACTTATTCCATAGGAAAGTTAAGGTGGACTTAGTTCTCATTTTAAAGACTATTGTACTTTATCACAGGTTTGTCATGGTCCATTGGGTTCTAATGATGAATATAATCACAACAGTTCAGTCGTTAGCCACTTTAGCTCCAGCCCTATTCTGACCCTTCTCATTTATATGTAAAAATCTCCATTTTTTTGGAAGAAAGTTACTTAGAACCCCCGAACATTATAGATCTATTTTTAAGCAGAGGACCTAAAAAATAAAATGACGGGTGTTGCAATTTATTATGTCACACAGGTATTAGTGTAGCTGTTTTTCAGAGACCTAGTTTTTGGAAAAAAATACAATTTAATCAATTGTAGTGCACACCAACTCAATATAAAAAATTTTTTTTTGGTAAAATATAAAAGCTATCCAGTCGAGTAAAAATGCTTAAAAATTGTTTTTAACTTTTATAATTTAATTTTTGAATTGTTGCATTGTCTTTTACATTTTTTTTTTTCTTATTTTTTATTAACTTTGTTGCTATCAGGGATGAACACCATCCCTTATGGTAGCATGAGCAATGACTCTTTACTAAGTGCCGGTTCACACTAATACGACTTGTCAGGCGACTTGTCAGCCTGACAGGTCGTGAACCGTCGCGGTCCATTGTGTAGTACAGGAACAGTTCTAATAGGAGCGACACAAGTCACTCCAACTTAGAAAAAGGGTCCTGTACTACTTCGGGGCGACCTGGAGCGACTTGCATAGACATTCATTTTATGAAGTCCGTGCATGTCGCGCCGAAGTCACAGGTCGCCCCCGAAGTCGTGCCGCTGCAGTGTGAACCGGCACTTAGAGATCTGGAGTCTATTAAACCCCAGATCTTTTCTCTGCCCTTTAAAAGCATCAAATCACACCAAGATTGGTTTATTCTGATGCTTTCCCAAGCTATTAACTGCCTATTTACATCCTGGCAAAGCCAGAAGTGAGGGAATACATGTCTATACCTGTTTTTTAGACTGTAGAGATGATTGGGGACATTTCAGTTCTCGGTCATCTCTATTAACCGCTGGCTTCAGTCGGAAAGTGCTGGGAGGGGGGGACCGTTACTGCCACCTGTAAAAGCAATCCAGTGGCTGATTAGCTGCTAAGGTTGCTTTTACAAAAAAAGCTTTACTGCCTGAAAAAAAACATACCTGGATAATGCCTGTAGCTGCAGGAATCATACTGGTGTAAATATAAAAAAAACAAACGTGCTTCTTTATATCCACATGGTGTAGCTGCTAACACCAACAGCTTTTGATACTAAGCCCAAAACCTAAATGTATAAAAAGAGTGCGGGGCTATAAAACATAAAATAATAGTCCACATTCTTACATATGACATGGAACTTCTAAAAGTTTATAAACCATATCTAAAAATATTAATACACAAAAAAAGTCCTAAAGATTCTGAAACCAAAAAATGTCCAATATTAATGCGCAAAGAAGGAAATGTAAATCTTCTAGTGATCACACAATGCCACAGAACCAGTGCTAAAATGGATCCCAATATACCCATGAGAAGAAGCAAGAGGAATCTGCTGCTTACCCGACCACCCATGGCCATCTCTAGCTCAGAAAATGGCAAAACAGTGCTTGCAGGGTTAATGAGGCCAACCCTAAGCCAATGGATCACCACTGCACTGGACAGCCAGCCATGGTGACACTCAGAGACCAAAGGCAGGAAGTGCTTCCATAGTGTAAAACGTTTTTAAAATGTATTTGTACATAAAATCGACTTACAACATCCAAGGGTGAAAACCTGGCTTCACAGCGCATTTAATTTAATTGGATAACGTTCCTATGGGCTGCTTCGGATCCCTCCCACTCATCTATTTGGATGTAATGCATGGTGACTTCACTCCTGCAAGCCCCATCCAATATGTTTTGTCATCGAAGATTTTGTCAGGTCGTCACTCATCCAATTGTATGTGGTGCGGGCTCAAATGTTTGGGGGTTCTAAGTCATTTTCTAGCTAACAAGTTACTGATTTTTACATGTAGAGTGTCAGAAAAGGCTGGATTAAAAAATATTTCTACACATTCTGTTGGGTTTTTGTTTCTGTCTTTTAATCCATTGGGGTGATTTCTTTCTCTCTTCCTGTCCCTCTGATACCCTTATGGCGCGTTTCCACTGAGCTTTCTGGTATGGTTCGGTTCGCTACGGTACGCTTTTTATGCCGTTTCCATTATGAATGGTACCCTAATTCCGAACCGTACCGTACCACTTTTTGGTACCCTTTCGTTGGGGTACCAAGCACATAAGACCCGTACCAACTGGGTGGAGCTACACTCTCCAGAACTTTGATTGGTTGACAGAGAATCGTCTATCACAGCTTTCCTGCTGTGACCAGCTACACCACGCCTATCATGAAAAGGGTACTATTGGCAGTGGAAACGCAAGGTGTACCGTACCGAACCGTACCGTACTGAACCGAACCGTACCGTACCACTCAGTGGAAACGAGGCATTAGAGGAAATGGTGTTGCTTTTTGTTTAATTCTGTGCCCCAGTAGGAGAGATTTCCATTTACCTCCTGTCTTGATAGGCATAGGGACTACAACCTGCAGTTAAAGCTGACAGATGGCATAACCCTCCCCCCATACTACCAAAATCTTTAACTGGATTGAACTTTATTCTTGGGGGAAAATGTTTTTTTTTTTTAAGATAGATTCATGAGAAATTCTTACCTGGCAGAATATGGTGGGGTGGGCCAAAATAAACCAATGACCTCTTTACGCTGGATTCACACTAGCTGTGGCCGCGGTTCACAGCAGGGGATCCGGTACGTCCCTGTTCTCCGTATCCGATGCAAGATCAGTTCCGAATTTTTGCCTGAAGTTGGACCCAAAACAGACAAGAAGTTGTGCAGGATCCTTTTCCTGTGGGGACCGCGGCCGCCCTGGGGGTGTGTGAACCGGCTTCATTGAGAGCTGGTCACACTCTCCTGTCATGCAAATTGGATGCGGAAAAAGTGAACCCAGCCTTACTGAACCAGTGTGAAAAATAGCAGTCTGTTGGCCCACATCTCCCCTTCCTTTGCAGGTTATACTTTTCTCATTGGTCCCCTATGCCCTACTTAATAGAAATAACGGTTTCTGTGCACTGGACTGATGATGGCCAACAAGCTTGAAACTGTATGCGGTTTTGAATCAATGGTGCTATGATATTAGGCAATATTTTAGGGCTATAAACCAGCGGTTTCCAATGTACAGTTATAGGGATAAAGCAATGTTTTGCGTGGCTGCACCCACTCTCCTATTTTTTTTGGATGTGTCATGGAATGAGACGTGTAAATACCTTTTTGTTATAGGGAGGTTCTGCTATGCTTTAAAAGTTAAAAACCCAAGATGAGGAAAAAATTAATCTTTCTTTGAATGACATGCTACTTTGTAGTAGCTGGTATATTCACCACAAAACCTAATGCCTTGTCCTCTAATCATAAACTGGTCCACCATGTTAACTGTTAGGACTTATTTTCACTTGCTTTGAATTTAACACACATTAAAGCGCCTACCGTTTCAAAATGCTTTTTTGATGCTTTGTTGGTGCTTTTTTGAAGCTTTAAAGAGGAAGTAAACTTTCCCACTCTGCTTCTTTTCATCTAGTCCATTTTATTAAGTAATCAAACTATAGCCATTGTAATTCAGCCCCAATCGGATGTTACTTTTTTAAAAAAAAAAAAACTTTAAAAAAATCATGTCTGCAGGGGTAAGGCAGCGCCATATTAAGTTTTGTTTTCAGAGTCTGCAGTAGAGAGTATTTCCGCCCTTTCATGTAGCTCTTGCCGTACTGTAACCAAGCCTCGTTCTCAATCCAACAAGCCTATGGCAACTGTGCTCCGCCACTCATAGCCGACTAGTTTTATTCCACATTATGTACTTGTGCTGATCTTGTAATGTTTGCCTGTGTCAGTGCCGCTGATCTCCACTGCAGTATGCAGTCTGATGCCCAGCTTTACACCCCATGTAATGTCACTTGGGGTGTAGGAGGAAGCTTTGAATGACTCTGCCGTCTCGTGGGGCTTGAGTGCTGTGCCGCAGGGGGTGTATATTACAGACACGGCATCCTGTCAATGGACAGACGGTACACAGAGCGTGCCGTGAATCATTGTAGAAATGCGCATGCGCCGGTGACGTTGTTATAAAGAGCAGGACTGATTACAACAACACTGAGCAAATGAGGAGATCTCTACAAGCAGGGATCATTAGGCTTTTTATGCTAATTTAAATGTGATAAAGTTGTGGGGGAGAGTTTACAACCACTTGAATGAAGCTGGGAAAATGTCATATGTTTTTTTGCTTTTACTGACAAGTCTAATGCAATTTTCTGTTCAATAATGCACCTTTTAAGTAGTCCCATTTCTCCTGGACTCCATGTAATCCGTTCCAGTCTGATAAGGACTCATTTATGACTAATTTCATTTTTGAAAAGTCTGTTTTTCTAAAATCCTAAAACTTTTGTTTTTGTGTGGTGTGACTCTTTCACAGTTCTTATATTAAACCACACTGACTGGTGATCACTAAATCCCAAGGTTTCGCCTACAATGACATCATATACCGAATCCCCATTTGTGAATACCAAATCCAAAATGGCCTCCCTCCGGGTTGGCTCCTCAACCACTTGTTGCAGAGACAACCCCAGTAGGGAATTTAGAATATCTGTACTCCTGGTAGAACTTGCTATTTTTGTTTTCCAGTTTATATCTGGAAGATTGAAATCTCCCACAATGATAACTTCTCCTTTCATTGTCATTTTAGCTATTTCTTCAACTAGTAGATCATCTAGTTCTTTAACTTGACCAGGTGGTCTATATATCACACCTACACGAGTTACTGCATGATTAGCAAACTGCAACGTAACCCAAACTGACTCTATGTTGGCCCCACCAACTTGTATTAGGTTAGATTTAATGCTATCTTTAACATACAGGGCCACTCCTCCTTTCTTGCCTTCTCTGTCTTCTGTATAAAGAGTATCCTGGTATGGTTATGTCCCAGTCATTTCTTTCATTAAACCATGTCTCCGTAACAGCCACTAAATCTACATTCTCAGATGCCATTATTGACCCAAGTTCATTGATTTTTTTTACCTAAACTGCGAGCATTTGTAGACAGGACTCTGAGCTCATCATTTCTTAACCTCTGTGCTTCTGACCTGTTCTGGCATTGTTTCGGGGGGCAATTGGACTCTTGTATTTCCACTCTTTTGCCCCCCCCCTTTCTAGTTTAAATACTCTTTCGCAAATTCTTGGAGTTGTTCACTAAGTACATTTGTTCCTTTGAGAGAAAGATGCAAACCATCTTTTTTGTACAGTTCCTTTCTATTCCAAGTAGAGCTATCATGAGAAACAAAGCCAAATCCTTGCTCTTGACACCATTTACTAAGCCATATGTTGAACTCCTTTATGCGCCTCTGCCTATCATTCTGAACATTATGCACAGGCAGAACTTCAGAAAATGAAATGGTGGATGCAAAATCCTGTACGTCATTACCAAGTGTGATAAAAGATTTTTTCACCTCTGACACTTCATTGCAAGCCAGGTCATGTGTCCCTAGATGGACAAGAACATCCACGTCTTATTCTTCAACCTTTCTCATTAGAAGAAGCTTCTGTCGAGGTGTTAACTTCCATGAACGTCTCTGTGAGATAGTTGAAGTTTCATCTTTACATTTTTGTATTCCCTTTGCTACAGTATTTTGACTGATAAGTAAAGCTTTGCTGATCTAATTGTAACCTTCACCTTTCTTCTGTAAGGAAATTTTATTTCTCAGGCCTTGTGACATTTCTCTTCCATGTGGTGCCATTGCTGACAGCATGAAATGGGAATGTTTTTTTTAAGTAACGCCCTTTTATAATCAACTGTCTGCTGGACACCTGTTTAATGAATAATTAGACTCACCTGTAGTGGAATTCTTGTTAACTAGGACTTTGTTGTTTACAATTTAGCTTTGCTCCTAAGGCCCCTTTCACACACGGGAGTTCGTCGGCGGGGGATCGATCTGCTGAGCAGGTGGATGGCAGCTCTGTCTCCGCTCTGTGCGCAGAGACGGAGCAGTCAGGTCCCCGCTGTTCTCTATGGGGGAATCGGATGAGAACGAGCCACCTGTCCGTTCTCATCTGATCCGCTGGACAGATGGAAAATAGGGTTTCCATCTGTCCAGATTTGATGCTTCGGATCAGGTGTTAGCGGACCTGTCTCTGCTGACATCCGATGACCCATAGAGATGCATGGGGCATCTGTCGCGGAACCCCCACAACCCCCCCCCCCCCGCGCGGGGTCGCGGAACCCCCACAACCCCCCCCCCCCCGCGCGGGGTCGCGGAACCCCCACAACCCCCACAACCCCCCCCCCGCGCGGGGTCGCGGAACCCCCACAACCCCCCCCCCGCGCGGGGTCGCGGAACCCCCACAACCCCCCCCCCCGGCGCGGGGTCGGGTCGCGGAACCCCCCCCACACCCCCCCCCCCCCGCGGGGTCGCGGAACCCCACAACCACCCCCCTTGACCTCCGTGACCCCGCGGGGGTGTTGTGGGGTTCCGCGGGGTCAAGGGTCCGATCTGTCCGCCGCAATGTCGCAGTTATGCAAAAAAAAACGCAGATCGCCGCCATTTTCCCTTTGTTAGTAAACGCAATAACTTTTGCGCAAACCAATTAAAATGCGCTTTTTGCGATTTTTTTTTTTTTTTTTTTTTTTTTTTTTTTTTTTTTTACCAAACATATGGTAAAAAAAAAATTGGCCCGAAATGTTAAAAAATTTAGATTTTTACTTTTTTGGGGGGGGGGGAATTTCATATAAAAAAAATGTGAAAAATATTGTTAGTTTTGCAAAATTGACGCTATTTTTTTTGTTTATAGCGCAAAAAGTAAAAATCGCACAGGTGATCAAATACCTCCAAAAGAAAGCTCTGTTTGTGGGAAAAAAAGGACGTCAAATTTGTTTAGGTACAGCGTCGCACGACCGCACAATTGTCCGTTAAAGTCACGCAGTGCCGAATCGCAAAATACGCCCTGGTCAGGAAGGGGGTAAAATCTTACGGGGCTTAAGTGGTTAACAAATCTTGGTTGCAATCAATGGCCCGCATTTGTGGGAGTATTTTGTAGTGCAGTGTTCCATAGAAAAATGTTGATTTTAAAAGGAAGGTAAAGGTTTTCTGACAAATCTGTTGGGGTGTTTTCACTGACTGTTAAAAACAACAAAGGATTTTTACCACAAAATAATCTGTTGGGGTGCACTCATTTAGGCTGCTAGATATCTATATATCTATCTATCTCAAAAAAAATTAAAGTAACACATTTGATGCTATAAAAAAAAAAAAGTCAATTAAACTGGGATATTGATTGTGTCAGTTAACCGCCTTAGCGGTATCCCCGAGCGTGACTCGGGGTAGGAATTTTCTGCTATTAGCGGTATCCCCGAGTCACGCTCGGGGTCAATGGGCAGAGCGTGCAGACAGCGCAGCGGAGCTTCTCTTACCTTATCCTGGCGATCCAGCGATGAGCTCTCATTGCTGTGACCGCCAGCCGAGATCTCCGCCGCTCGTCTGTCGGTAGGAGGACTTCCTAGTTCCGTTCCCTGCAGCAGCAATGCTGCATGGGAGCGGAACTAGGGAGGGAAATTAAAAAAAAAAAAAAAAACGTTGCACAAAACACATAACACATTTTATATTATATATATGCATATATATATATATATATATATATATATATATATATATATATATATATATATATATATATATATGTGTGTATATATATATATATATATATATATATATATATAAAATTATATTATTGATTCGATTATAATTCATGCGTTATATATATATATATATATATATATATATATATATACATACACACACACACACACACACACATATATATATATATATATATATATATATATATATATATATATATATATATATATATACACACATATATGTATAATATATAACGCATGAATTATAATCTAATCAATAATATAATTTTATTATATATTAAATAATAAAATAATATTATTGATTCGATTATAATTCACTTGTGTTTCAAATTTATCACATCTGGGATGTCTACTAGAGACTTGTTTTGGTCAGGTTTAAGTCAGTAATTACTAAGAATTGTAGGCCTATAATACATAACGCCAAATTTCCATGAAAAGAATTGTACCGCTTTTGTACCGCTTTTGGAACAGAATTCCTGACAGAATCATACCGCCAGGGAGGTTAAGAAGCAGAGGGGGTTAGTTTCAGCTGCTTTGGTGTTAATGAAATGAACAGGTGCACTAGATGGGCAACAATGAGGCGACCTCCAAAACAGGAATGGTTTTACTGGTGTAGGTCACTGACAATTTTTTCCCTACTCATGTTTTCTGACTGTATTTTTTATAGTTTTGCATTTGGTTAGGGTCAGTGTCACTACTGGTAGCATGAGGAGATACCTGGGTCCTATAGAAGTTGCACAGTCAGTCCAACTCTTCCAGGATGGCACATGAATGCTTGCCTTTTGCCGAAAAGTGTGCTATGTCTCTCAGCACAAGAGCATGCAGAAGATTCCTGGAGGTGGGCAGTTACTCTAAGAGCTGGACAGGTCCATAGAAGGTCCTTAACCCATCAGCAGAACAAGGTATCTGCTGCTTTGTGCAAGAAGGAACACGATGAGCAGTACCAGAGCTCTACAAAATTACCTCCCAGCAGGCCACTGGGGTGAATGTCTCTGATCAAACAGACTTCATGAGGTTGCCCGTAGTCCTATAATGGGCCCTATGCTCAATGCTTAGCACCATGGAGCTCGATTGGCATTTGTTATTGAACACCAGAAATGGCATGTCCGCCACTGGCATCCTGTGCTTTTCAGATGAGAGGAGGTTCACCCTGAGCACATGTGACAGAAGTAAAAGGATCTGGAGAAGCCGTAAAGAATATTATGCTGCCTGTAACATTGTTCAGCGTGACTGGTTTGGTGGTGGATCAGTGATGGTTTGAGGAGGCATCTTAAAGCGGAGTTCCGGGCACAAAAACATTTTTTTTTTTTTGTGCCCCTCCGCTAGGTAGACCTGACCTGAAAAGGAATTGGATAGTTATTTTTATTTTTTTTTGTTTACTCACCTTTTTATTGAAGATCGTAAATACTCACCTCTGACTGCTTCCTCCCTCGGAGCCGCGGCTCACCCCGTCACTTCCTGCGCTGCGATGATTCCTGGGAGCTAAACGTCATCGCTCCCAGGAATCAATGCGCCGCACTGGCCCCGCTCGTCACTTCCGGGCGACGCTGTTTAGGAATGCGGCGCCGCGCCGGAAGTGACGAGAGGGGCCGGTGCGGCGCATTCTGGGAGAAGAAGACGCAGAAGAGGACCGCGCTGGCTTCAGCTGCCCACAAGAGAGATGGAAACGCTGTGGAAGAAATTTTCTAAGTAAGTATTTCTTCTAAAAGGTAAGTGCGAACCGGGACAGATCAGAGGCTAGCCATTGTAGAATGTGCTAGCCCTGACTGTCCCGGGGGTATGTTCATCAAAAAATGACATCTGTGCCCGGAACTCCGCTTTAAGTACCATCTTGAGTTGCTGAAATTAAATTTCAGTAAAATGAACTAGCCTGCTGCATCATTTTTTCACTTTGATTTTCGGGGTGTCTTTGAATTCAGCCCTCTGTAGGTTAATAATTCTCATTTCCATCAAAGGATGTGGCATAATTTTATTCCTAACCCAGTCCATATCAGTACAGTATAGATATCCAGCATGATATTTTTCCGCATTGAGATCTGATGTATTTTCAAAGTGTTCCTTTAACTTTTCTGAGCTGTGTGTATAGAGTATAGAGTATATACACAGTGGGTATAGAAGGGAATTACTGCCCCTTTTTTTAAAATCCTATTTTGTTGCTTTGCAGGCTGAAATGAAGACACGCAGGTTTTTGTTTTATCCAGCTGTAGTTACTCAGTGCAACTTAAAACAATCAAGTGAAAGATATAACACCAACCTGTTAGAAAAAAATAAAAAAAACATTCAGAAGGATCCCCCCCCTTAACCACTTTACCACCGGAGGATTTTGCTGTCTTACGTCCAGGCCACTTTTTGCGATTCGGCACTGTGTGAATTTAACTGACAATTGCGCGGTCATGCAACGCCGTACCCAAATGAAATTTACGTCCTTTTTTTCCCACAAGCAGAGCTTTCCTTTGGTGGTATTTGATCACCTGTGCGATTTTTACTTTTTGCGCAATAAACAAAAAAAAGAGCGACAATTTTGAAAAAATAACTATTTTTCAAATTTTTTTATATGAAATTCCCCCCCAAAAAAATGTAAAAATCTAAATTTTTTATCATTTAGGCCAATTTGTATTCTGCTACATATTTTTGGTAAAAAAAAAAAAAAAAAGCGTATTTTGATTGGTTTGCGAAAAAGTTATTGCGTTTACTAACTAAGGGAAAGATTTCTGTAGTTTTTGGTGTTTTTTTTTTTTTAACAAGTAATGGCGGCGATCTGCGATTTTTTTTTTATTTTTTATTTTTTTTGCGCGACTGCGACATTGCGGCGGACAGATCGGACCCTTGACTGACATTTTTGACACTTTTGGGGGGTACCAGTGACATAACTACAGTAATCAGTGCTATAAATATGCACTGTTAATGTAAAAATGACACTGGCAGGGAAAGGGTTTATTTTATTGGAGAGGGAGGGGTTAATGTATGCCTGGTGCTTACTGACATGTGTGGGGGGAGGTGACTATGTGACACAAGGACAGATCGCAGGTTCAGCTATGCTGAACCCTGCAATCTGACCCTGCCTGTCACTTCGGAGATCTCCACACTCGATTCCCTGACGATCGGGGAAGAGCAGCGGCGATCGCTGCTGCTCCTCCCCTGGCCCGACTCCCGCTGTGACTGAATACCCGCTGTGACTGAGAAGGGGGAGTGTCTGGCGACGTAGGTCTACGTCGCCAGACGGTAACTAACCACTTTGCCGCAGTAGAGCTCTAGTGAGCAGCGGTAAAGTGGTTAAAAATGACTTGTAACCTCAATCAGGTATAGCTAATTTAAAAAGGGATCAAAGTCTTTGCCAAGTAACTATAGATCTGTTAGTTTAACTTCTATAGTCGGGAAGATACTGGAGAGTTTAATGAAAGACCACATAGATGAGTTTTTGCTGGAAAAAAAATAATTTTAAGCAACAGACAGCATGGATTCATGAGAGACAGAAGTTGTCAAACAAACCTGATTTCTTTTAATGAGTAAAACCATGGACAGAGGGGTGGCTGTGGATGTAGTATACTTGGATTTTGCAAAAGCGTTTGACTCAGTTCCCCACACACGGTTAATGTGTAAGGTAAAGTCTACAGGCTTGGAAAAATCAGTTTGTAATTGGATAGAAAATTGGCTAAAAGATAGAATTCAGAGAGTAGTGGTTAATGATTCTTACTCCGAATGGTGTCAAATTATCAGTGGTGTACCCCAAGGTTCAGTGTTGGGACCCTTACCTTTTAATATCTTTATAAATGATATAGGGTCTGGGATTAAAAGTACCATTTCAGTCTTGATGACACCAAGCTTTGCAGTGGAATAACTTTTTTACAGGATGTCTCCAACTCACAAGCTGACCTCAATGCACTGTTTCATTGGGCAACTATGCGCCAAATAAGGTTTAATGTTTTAATGTTGATAAATGTAAAGTTGTGCACTTGGGGGCTAAGAATATGCATGCATCATACATACTAGGTGGAGTAGAACTGGGGGAATCCATAGCGGAGAAGGATCTGGGTGTTCTGGTAGATCCTAAGCTTAATAATAGCATGCAATGACAAGCTGCTGTTTCCAAAGCAAGCAAAGTCCTTTCTTGTATTAACAGAGGCATGGACTCCAGAGAGAGAGAGAGAGAGAGAGAGATATCATTTTGCCCCGTACAGATCATTAGTAAGACCTCATCCGGAATATGCAGTTCAGTTTGGGGCACCAGTTCTTAAAAAGGATATCGGGGAACTGTAGAAAGTGCAGAGAATGGCAACCAAACTGATAAGTGGCATGGAGGAGCTCAGCTATGAGAAAAGATTAGAGGAACTGAATTTATTCTCCCTTGAGAAGAGGAGATTAAGGGGGGATATGATCAACATGTATAAATACATAAGGGGTCCATATAGTGAACTTGGTGTCCAGTTGTTCACTTTAAGGTCAACACAGAGGACAAGGGGGCACTCTTTACGTCTAGAGGAAAACAGATTTTGTCTCCATATACGGAAAGGTTTCTTCACAGTAAGAGCTGTGAAAATGTGTAATAGACTCCCTTCAGAGGTGGTTCTGGCTAGCTCACTAGATTGCTTTAAAAAAGGCCTGGATTCTTTCCTAGGTGTACATAATATAAATGGGTACTAAAAATTTTTTTAGGTAAAGTATATCTAGGGAATATCCGATTTGTCTCTCGGGGGATCAGGAAGGACTTTTTTTCTCCTGCTGTAGCAAACTGGATCATGCTTTGCTGGGGTTTTTTTTTTTTTCGCCTTCCTCTGGATCAACTGCGGGTATAGGATTGTGTATAGGGGATTGTATGGTTGGGTTTTCAATACTGTGTTTTTTTTTTTGTTTTTTTTTTTGGTTGAACCAGATGTTTTTTTTTTTTTCAACCTGACTAACTATGTAACTATGTAATCACCTTTTCAATGTATTGCATACAAAATTGTCTTTTTTTTTTTTTCCTTATTGCATGCTAGTTTCATATCGAAAATGGAGAGGTTACTAAAGTTACAAAATTTTTCAGACAACAGGATGGGTGATGTAATGTGTTGTGTATTTGTATTGTATTTTCGGACGACAACTGTATCTATTAAACGAAAATCGTAGTACGATCTGGCATCGTACGAGAAACATTTACGTGTTTGTCCGATCGGATAATAGGGGATGAACTGCCGTGATCGGCTCTCGAAAGCTTCGAAAGCAGTTTTTTTCTGGCAAATTTTTGGATCGTGTCTATAGACCATAAGGCTGGTCATACATGTTCAATTCTCTTGTACAATTTTCCTTTAGATTTACCATAAACTATGTAGTGCAAGTGCTTGCCTTATTGCATACAATTCAAAGTTGTTTAGTTTTGACCTCATATATGGTTTTTGGTAAATCTAAAAAAAATTGTACAAGCAAAGTGAACATGTATGGACAAGCCTAAGCCATTTGACTTTCAACTGTGATCAGCTGTTGTCATTTTAGCTCAGCTTCAAAAGAGCTTTCCTGGAGCATTTTAGTCCCTGCTAGTGCAACGGAAGCAATCAATCAACTATGGGTGGCAAAGCACTGTCAAAAAAATCTCCTGGATAAAGTTGTGGACTGGCACAAGTCAGGAGATGGATACAAAAACGATGTAAATGCTTTATCAATGCCTAAAAGCACATTAAAGTCTATTATTTGGAAGTGTAAGGTATTTGGTACAACACAGACTCTCCTTGCATCAGGACATAGCTCCAAACTGAATGAAAGGACCAGTAGGGAACTGGTCAGAGAGGCTACCAAGTACCAAGAAGCCTACAGCAACTCTGAAGCAGTTGCAGGAATTTATGACAAAGTAATCATTGTGTGCATGTGACAACAATATCACTAATTCTCCATAAATGTGGCTTGTATAGGAGGCTTGTATGCAAGAAAAAAGCCACTCCTCAACAATGGTCACGTGTCACAAATTAACTTTGCCAAAACACAGACCTTGAAGATTGAGGCCACGTGTAAAAAGATGTTATGGTCCGATGAGACTAAAATTGAAATATTTGGCCTAAACACCAAACGCAATGGCTGGCGGAAACCCAATACAGCTCACCATGCAAATAACATCATTTCTACAGTAGAACATGGAGATGGTAATGTCCTGTTATGAGGGGGGGGGGGGGTTCTCTGCAGCAGGGAATGGAGCACTTGTCAGGATAGAAGGAAAAATTGATGGGGCAAAATTCCGTCAAATTCTTGAGGTTCTGCCCTTTGCCAGAAAGTTGTCAATGGGAAGAAGCTTTACCTTCCAACATGACAATGACCCAAAGCACGCCGCAAAAATAACCACACAGTGGTTGATGGAGAAAAAGATGAATGTTCTTGCCTGGCCTAGTCAGAGCCCAGACTTAAACCCCATTGAAAATTTGTGAAATGACTTGAAGACTGTAGTCCACAAACAGTCACCATCAAATTTAACTGAACTTGAGCAGATCTGCAAGAAGAGTGGGCAAATATTGCAAAGTGTAGCTGTGCAACGTTATTAGTGAAATATCCCAACAGACTGATGGCTGTATTTAAAGCAAAAGGATTGCTCAACAAAAAACTGGCACAAGGGTGTGGTCCTTTTTGCAACTCAGTTATTCTGTTTTTTTTTTTTTTTTCTGACATGTTGGTGTCATATGTTTTACTTGGATGGAGTAAATACAGCTGGAAAAAGCAAAATTTGTCTTACTTTTCAGCTAGTTTCACACTGATGCAATTGCAGATATCGCATGTGATTCGCACTGCATTCCTATGCACATAACATGCAATGTCTGTGCGCAGATTCTGGCAATCGCACTGCATTTTTCGATCGGTTTCAAGGTGCCGTTAGGATAACATTGACTCCGCCTCAGCTCACGTGAACGCCGTGCGATTGTGATGCAGGGGAAATGCAGGATTTGCTGTGTTTCCTGCATTGCATAAGTGTGAAACGAGCCTCAGGCGGCAAAGCAACAAAATGTGATTATTTTAAAGGGGATATGATTCTTTTTCATACCCATAGGCGTGCAAACGGGGTGTGCCGGATGTGCCTGGGCACACCCTTATCACCCGGGGCTCAGTGCTTTCCACTCGCTACTGTCCCTTCTAAACACAGAAGCCTCTATATTGTATGTAGAAGTGACAGCGGCTCTCTCTGAGCTGCACTGAACCCTCTTTACCATCCCTAGGCATAGCTGCTGTCATATACATTATAGGAAGGGGAGGCGCCAATGCAATCGCTGCCATAAATGGCAATCAACCAGGCATTGCTGTGATAAGATTGCCGGCACCTGCAGCATCCCTCTCCGCAACTGCCCCCTACTGACACACTACTGAAACCAAGTCGCCGAAGCCTCCATTGGTCTTCTCTTCAGCTCTAACCTGTTATGACAGAATACATGGAGGAGCGTGGGAGAACATCTACTGTCCCACATCGAAAAATGCTGAGGTCTGTGTTGGGGGGGGGGGGGGATATGTACAGTGGCATTTGTACATCCTAGGGGGAGGGGGGGATTCTGATTGAATGGGGAAAGGATTTACTGTGGATGGGGGACTTGTGTTAGAATTGGGATGTGAGATGGGGATAGAGGATGGGGGTGGGAAAAGAACTCTATACTGGGGGGGGAGGGTAATTTTTTGGTTAAGTCGCCAGTAAGATAAGCACTCCTGAGCCCTGCGCTCAGTGTGTAGCGCACTCCTGAGCCCTGAGCTTTTTGACATGTACTTTGGGTCATTTTTCTGTTGTTAGAGCCATGACCTCTGGCAAAGACCCAACTTTCTGACCCTGGGCTCTACGTTGCACCCCAGAATTCTTTGGTAGTCTTCAGATTTTATAATGCCAAGCACGCGGTTAACACATCCAGTGCCTGAAGCAGCAAAGCAAACCAAAAACATCAGTGAACCTCCACTATGTTTGACTGTAGGACTGTATTTTTTTTTTTTTAAAGGCCTCATTTCTTTTTCTGAAAACAGAATGATGGGCTTTACCAAAAAGCTGTAATTTTGTTTTATCTGTCCTCAGCACATTCTCCTAAAAGGGTTTTGGCAAACTACAATCTGGCTTTTTTATGTTTCTGTATCAGCAGTGGGGTCCTCTTGGGTCTCCTACCATAACGTCCCTTTTCAATAAGATGGTTATGTATAGTGTGAGCTGATACTAGGGATGCACCGAAATGAAAATTTTGGGCTGAAACAGAAAACAAATATTCAGGATGCCCTTAGCCGAAAACCGAAAATGACTTTTTTCCCCCAAATTATTTTAAAATAGTTTTTTCTATCATTTTATTAATATTAATATAATGTTTGAGGGTTAACCATAATTTTCTAGCAAAAATACAGATTTAAACTTCTGGTGTGACTATCAATAAATATGACTTTTTCTGATTGTTATGAAGAAATGTGAAGAGTAAATCCCGCAGACTGCCATTAGAAGTGACATTGGAGAGGTTGTGAGCAGTGTGAGTGGTCTGTCCTCTCCCTGGAACAGCTCCCAGCTGTCAACCTGTACATGGCTCATTACAGCAGCCCAACACTCACCGTCCAGCTCCAGGTCCGCCTCCTCCGGGTACTGGAACACCAGGATCCCCTCTGCCGTCTTCATCGGCACCTGAGTTGAGGCGAAGGGTACCGGGCTCTCCCCCATTCCTGGAACATCCGGTGCTCCAAAGGGGGAGGGGGGTGGGGTAGTACATGTGTGTGTATATATAGATGGGGGGTAGTACATGTATACATAAATGAGTGGTGGGGGGTAGTACGTGTGTGTATATATAGATGGCGGGCAGAGTACATGTATACATAGATGGGGGGGGGGGGGGGAGTACATGTATACATAGATGGGGGAGGGGTAGTACATGTATACATAGATGGGGGGGGTAGTACACGTGTGTGTGTATATATAGATGGGGGGGAGTACATGTATACATAGATGGGGGGGGGTAGTACACGTGTGTGTATATATAGATGGGGGGGGAGTACATGTATACATAGATGGGGGGGGGTAGTACACGTGTGTGTATATATAGATGGGGGGGGAGTACATGTATACATAGGAACACTGTAAATATGCTCAGAAATTGCAAAAGACGAACTAAAGGTACCTCCTCCCAGATTTAACATAGAAACTAAACAAAGAGGTAGGGGCGTAGAACGGGATTTTAATGGTACCGTCAATGATCAATAATTGTGCAGAATAGAGATTTAAAAAAGTATAAATTTTATTACACAGTGTTAAAAAACACAGAACAATAAACAAAAGCAAGCCAAGTTTATCGGTATGTATATAGAAGTACACACATCAAAACAGTTATAACAATTGATTAATTACAGCAGACCGCAAAGAGGTCACAGATAACTGGGCATAAGCCCTGGTATATCGAGGAGAATCCTCAAACAGATTACCCACTACCCGATATGTTTCGCGGGGGATTCCGCTTCCTCAGGGATATAGGGGTGTGCATTCTCAATCAATATGATAACTATAAAATAAAACATAAAAGTGTAAGACAGTCAAATATTATAATAAACATTATAGACATTCAAAGAGATATATAATATGACAAAGTATTGCTCAGATGTTCAAGTCTCGATGGTAAAAATGGACCCCTAGTGAGCTGTGGAAGTAGAAACAGCAGGACACTAATCCTCCCAGTGAATGGCTGTGTGGGGACGTGTTAGCAGAAGTATGATCTGGAAGGTGGCCTTACATCCATGCATTGTATCATAGCATTGTGGTAATTTCCGATCAACAGTGTGTACACTGTGTTGGTGTGCATTATGGTAAAGTTATGCATTTTAGCGCAACACAGCCTCTCATTACAGATGGCAATGTATCACAATACATGGACACACATGGATTTGGATCACTGTCATTTAAAAAAAGTCTACGTTCTGGGCATTCATCCTTGGGCACGTACTGCCATAAATGTTTGTACCACTGGGTGCCCCATTCAGCTAGAGCAGCCATCAGGCTTTCAGAGTTTGACAGGCTGCTGGCACATCTGTGCCCTCCACCTGCAGCTGAATGCCAGAGCCCCATGCATTGGGGCTAAATGCTCAGTGTACATGGAGCTTTACTCAGCAGCATCTGGGGATCACTTGTGGTATAGGATTATGGTCACTGAAATGACTGTAGTAGAAGGTTGAATTTCATGGATGTAAGTCTTAATGATTTCGCCAGCTTGAACCAGGCTTGTTCTTTTGGGATAGATGCTCCCTGTGGGGAAATACCCCCCTACAATTTAGGATGTATACACTGTCCTTAGCCAACATCATAGATGTTTAAGGACCTCTGACCTGAAAATGGTTTATTATGGTCATGCAAAGTCTGATCATGTGTGTCTAGAAGATAATACTGTATCTGCAACACAGCTACCTTCGCCGTTACATCATCATGCACTGAAACTTATTCGTTCACTCCTTCTGTCCACACTAGTGACTACAGTCGAGCTAGTCAATCAACAACCAGCATCAGCAACACTAGCCAATTGGGGTTCTGCACTCCGCATTGGTGTCAGTAACTGCTGTAAAACACCCAGCATTGGTGTCAGTGGCAGTACCATTACCTTCCAATCATGCAGTGCTGGTCACCCTCTAAACTCCCTTCCCCCCTAATTGCTAGACTGTAGCTGTTGGCATGGACAGAAGGAATTAATGAGTTGTAGTGCAGGAGGTTGACTAGGTTGCAGGTACAGTGTAAATCTGATCTTCAACATACACACAAGATTAGGCTGTACATGTCCATCATAAACCATTTTCTAGGTCACCAGTCATATGTTAGGTTGACTGAGGACAGTGTACACACCCTAACCTTTCTAGCTCATTTATTCACAACAACACAAGCCGACAGTTACAACTATACTCCCTACTATTTTTTTTTTCTCGCTCTCTCTTGGAATTTCTCTGTGAGATCTGGGCGACGGGCTGGATAATCTAGATCCAATGGTCATCCCAGTCTGGCCAGCGAGCGTGCACAGACCTCAGCTCCGCGCTGGGTCGGCCGCAATCTAGCCCCACTTGATGGGGGCTGGCCTGCGAGTTAAACACCTCACGAGGTCGCATACGACTGGGTCTTGGCCTGTGTTGAAGCGTTCCTCCTGGCCCCCATTTTGATGGAAAGGGGTTCTGTCTTGAGTGGTGCACACCTGGTTCCCGATATGGTGGGTAGCTGTCCCCCCTCTCTCCATGGAGGGTTTTGGGGTGGACGTGGGCCCCTCCTTGGGATGGTCGGACCTCCGGGTTCCACTCTTTCCAATCGGGCATCCCCCCTTCCCACTATCACTGCAGGGGGGTATTGACCAGTGGGACAGCCCCCATGGGTGTGTCTATGCAAATGCTTTTGTTCTTTTGACTAAGTCTTATGCCTAGCTACTACCTGCGGAGCGGAAGTCAATACCCAACAGTGATGACTTAGAGGAGGTGGCGACTGTCGGAGGACTCGGAGAAAGGAATTTTACAGGTAAGATTTTACAAAAATTCAGTTTTTCTATCAGGAGACAGGTTCCACCTTTCTCTGTCAAAGCGCACTCTACTAGGGCACTTTAGTGCCTCCTGGGCTTTCTGTCTTCAGGCGTCAGTTACACAGGTTTACAAGGGGGCCACCTGGTCGTTGGTGCACACTTTCACAAAGTTCTATAAAGTGGATGTGTTGGCATCTGCGTATGCTTCTTTTTGGCTGCAAGGTTTTGCAGGCTGCTTTTTAAGATCCTCCTTTGAGGGTGTATTGTTTTTTTCAGGTGGGCTTCAGTTGGTTTGGTTGAGCTTCTGTTTACCTTATTGGCCATAGTTTTAGCCTTGGGAATTTCTTTTTCGCTGTTCCCACCCCTCATGTTTTTCACTGCTTTGGCACATCCCAATGGTTAAGAATATCAGGAGCTGTGTCCGTCAATGAACGAAAGAAAATTCGATTTTTGACTTACTGTAAATTCCATTTCTCTGATGTTCATTGCTGGACACAGTACCCACCCCTCTGTGGCGTTGTAATTCTCCTGACACTGCTTGCAACTAAACTGAGTGCCTATAGCAGAGAGAGGGAGTATACCCCCTGGGACTGCCCACTGGCGTAGCCAGACTTTTTTTCTGCCTAATGTCCTACTCCTGTAGGGGGCAGTATAACCCAGTGGTTAAGAATAACAGGAGCTATGTCCGTAAATGAACATCAGACAAATGGATTTTACGGTAAGACAAAAATCCCATTTTTCCAAGGATGAGGGCATCTGTCCAAGAATTTAGATTGGGAGGGAATATTGGCATTAATGAACAGAAATGGGAATTCTTCAAAAAGACTGTATGTGAACTCACTGCAAACTATATTCCCATGGACAATAAATTTAACCATCTCCCACCCGCTGTATAGAGAAATGATGGCAGGGGGGTAGTTTTATTGTATGACGTCGTCCCACTCTTGCAGCACTTATGCGCCAGCAGGCGCAGCTCGACGATCAGCGGCACGCTGTGTCCCGGCTCACGGCGCATCCTCGATCTTGGTAAAGAGCCGATGACACGGCTCTTTACCCATGTGATCAGCTGTGTCAAATCACAGCTGATCACATGTAAACAAAGAAAAGCTGGTTATTGGCTTTCCTCTCCCCAGACTGACAGCGTGTGAGGAGAGGAGCACCGATCAGCGGCTTTTCCTCACAGGGGATACCTGCACAGATAATCAGTGCCCAGATTATCAGTCCCTCCAGTCAGTGCTGCCTTTCAGTGCCTGCTCATCACGTGCTGAATATCAGTGCCGCCTCATCAGCGCACATCAGTGAAGGAGAAAAATTACTTATTTACAAAATTTTCTAACGGAAACAAAGAGAATTTTTGGTTTTTGTTTTTTTGTCTTTTTCGTTTTTTAGCAAAAAAAAACCCCAGTGGCGATTAATTGATTACCACCAACTGAAAGCTCTGTCTCAAGAAAATGATAACTGAATTTGGATACAGTGTTGCATGACTGCGCAATTGTTGTCATTGAAAGTGCAAGAGCACTGAAAGCTGAAAATTGGGCTGGGCAGGAGGGGGGAGTAAAAGTACCCAGTAGACAAGTAGTTAAAAGGCTAAAAATTAAAACCTATGTGGCTCACGGACGAAGTTCAAAAAGCTATAAGTAATAAGAAAAGAGCTTTTAAAAAAATATAAAAATCAAGGAACACTATCATTTAAATGTTACAAAGAATATAACAGAATATGTAAAGGAAATCCAAGGGCAAAAAAATTCAAAACGAATGACAGATTGCAAAAGATAGTAGGATAAACCCCCAAAAATTATTTAAATATATTGTAAAATACCATTTTCAGCTCTGTGTATACATAGGAGAATGGGGGAGCCCATGTCCATAATGGGGATGGTAAAGATACAGCTCCAAATAATCCACAATAGCTCAAAATTGACATGATCCAGAAATATTTAGATAGAATAAAGGTAAATAAAGCACTTGGTTCAGATGGGTTACACCCGCGGATCCTAAAAGAATTTAGCTCTGTCATTTCAAAGTAGGGGTCGACCGATTACCAGAGCGGCCAATTATTAGGGCTGATATTCACAATTTTTCAAATATTCGTTATCGGTCAGGAACTTACCGATGTTACCGATTTTTAGTAAGACCTTCCGCTGTCCCCGTGCAGTGCTCTCTGCAGTCTCTGCTTTTTCGGATACCATTTAAAGCGGGGGTCTCCAATGGCTGCTCTCACTGCACTCTCACATCATCTCTCACTGCCCGCTTCGCATCACCGCTGTTCCGCCCCCTACAGCAGGGCAGCGAAGGCTGCTCCTGACAGAGCTGCAGCCCGTGGGTGAGCAGAGAGATACAGTGGATAGAAAAAGTTTACACACCCCTGTTAAAATGTCAGGTTTCTGTGATGTAAAAAATGAGACCAGGATAAAATGTCAGAACTGTTTCCACCTTTTAGACTCCGTTCACACTGGGGCGACCTGTCAGGCGACCTGTCAGGCGACCTGTCAGGCGACCAGGTCGCCTGACAGGTCGCCGTAGGTCGCCTGCCATAGAGTAGCTGTGGACCCGTTTTGATAGGAGCGACACAAGTCGCTCCGACTTAGAAAAAGGGTCCGGAGCTTCTTTGGAGCGACCTGCATTGACTTCAATGATATGAAGTCCGTGCATGCCGCTCCGAGGTCGCGGTGCGAGCTGCGCACCGCGACCTGTGAGGTCGCCCCGGCAAGTAGCGTTGCCCCAGTGTGAACGGGGTCTTAATGTGTCCTATAAACAACTTAATTAAAAAACAAAATTATTTTATGGGGGGGGGGGGGGGTTATGTCTGGGCTATGGGGTAGAGTGGCAAGCAGGAAGCCTTTTCTGTAGAAGAAAAACATCAAAGCCCGGCTAAATTTTGTAAAAACACATCTGAAGTCTCCCAAAAGGATGTGGGAAAATGTGTTATGGTCTGATGAAACCAAGGTTGAACTTTTTGGCCATAATTCCAAAAGATATGTTTGGCGTAAAAACACTGCACATCACCAAAAGAACACCATACCCACAGGGAAGAATGGTGGTGGCAGCATCATGCTTTGGGGCTGTTTTTCTTTAGCTGGAACAGGGGCCTTAGTCATGATAGAGGGAATTTAGGAACAGTTCCAAATACCAGTCAATTTTGGCACAAAACCTTTAGGCTTCTGCTAGAAAGCTGAACATGAAGAGCAACTTCATCTTTCAGCATGACAAAGACCCAAAGCATACATCCAAATCAACAAAATAATGGCTTCACCAGAAGATGACTAAAGTTTTGGAATGGCCCAGCCAGAGCCCAGACCTGAATCTGAATAAAAATCTAGACTAGAAGAAGGCTGTGCACAGGAGATGCCCTCACAATCTGACAGATTTGGAGTGTTTTTGCAAAGCATAGTGGGGCAAATCTTGCCAAGTCAAGATGTGCCATGCCTAGACTGAGTGCTGTAATAAAATCAAAAGGTGCTTCAACAAGGTGTTAGTTTAAGGGTGTGCACTCTTATGCAACCATATTATTTTTTACTTCCCTCAACCTAAAAGATTTCAGTTTGTTGTCCAACTAAGTTGTACAGTTTATAGGTCACATTAAAGGTGGAAAAAGTTCTGAAATTATTTATCTTTGATTCGTGTTTTTTTTTTTTTTTTTTTACATTTTAACAGGGGTGAGTAGACTTTTTTTTTTATATCCACTGTAGTTATGTCATCTCTCACCGCCTGCATGTGGATGTTTACCTGCACAGACGCTGGGGAGGCTGCTAGAAGTAGTGTAAGTAGTGACAAGCTGCATAGGGTGGCAGGTTACAGTGGCAAGTGACATACTGCATCTGGGTGGCAGGTGAATGTGACGAACTACACATGGGTGGCAGGTGACGGTTACAAGCTGCATATGGGTGGCAGGTGACAGGGGCAAATGACATGCCGCATTTGGGTGGCAGGTGACGGTGACAAGCTGCATATGGGTGACAGGCGACATGCTGCATCTGGGTGGCAGGTGACGGTGGCAAATGAGATACTTTTATCGGTATATAGGTTTAGAAGTATTTATGCCATTTTTCTTTGTTTTGGAAAGCCGTTTAAGTTATTTTTCAAGCACTTTATTTGTCCCAGTCGTTTTACTTTTAATGTTTAAAATTTTAATAAATATCAGTTTATACCAAATTTGTGTAGAAACTGTGTTGATTTTTAAAAATTTTAAATGTACAGAATATCGACCTGAAGGGCGGGGCTATAATCAGTATCGGCCCTGAAAAAACTATATCAGGCTATCCTTAAAATCCATTGTTTCTAATCTTTATGGACTTTTGTATGACTGGAATAGTACCATTGGATTAGTGTAAGGCCAATGTGGTGCCTATATTTAAAAGGTAACCTGTCTTTACCAAGTAACTATAGATCTGTTAGTTTAACTTCTATAGTTGTGAAGAAACTGGAGAGTTTAATAAAAGACCACATAGGTTCTTGCTGCAAAAAAATATTTTCAGCAAAAGACAGCATGGATTCATGAAAGACAGAAGTTGTCAGACAAATCTCCTTCCTTTTTTATTTTTATTTTTTTATGAGGAAGTAAGGCAGGCCATACATGGTACGAAATCCAGCCGGTTAAGCAGGAGCTGGCCGAGATTCAAACCGTGTATGGACAGGCTAAATATACCAAGTTGATCGATCAATCAACTTGGGTACAACCAGCATGCTGGGTTTTACCTGTGATTATCACTAACGGCTGTTATAGCTAATATATATAAAGTTATGTACTTAAGAGCTAAAAACATGCATGCATTATACATACTAGGGGGGAGTACAACTGGGGGAGTCAATGGTGGAGTTTTAGGCACCAGTTCACAAAAAGGATATCGGGGAACTGGAGAAAGTGCAGGGAGGAGATAAAGGGGGAATATGATCAACATGTATAAATACATAAGTAGTCCATATAGAAAACTTGGGTTTGAGTTTTTCACTTTAAGGTTATCACAGAGGACAAGGGGGCACACTTTTTTACGTCTGGAGGAAAAGCAATTTAAAGTTCACGGTTAGTAACATGTTACATCCATATTCAGGATGTAACATGTTACGAACGGACTAGCCCCTGCACCTTCCTGATTTCTGTCATAATTTTGTCACAATTTAAAAAAAAAAAACATGGCCAAGCAGGGCTCCGCACACCTGTGCTTGCCCACAGATACACTGGCAGATTTGCTGGCAACCTGTATGGCACCAGTGATAGATTGCTTTGATAGATGCTTTACAGGCTCAAATAAATAAATTAATTAAATGGACATTTTTTGACCTGCAAAAAAATGTGCATTTAATTTTTTTTTTTTCCAAAAAAGAACTTATCCTTTTATCTGCAAATACAGAAAGGTTTCTTCACAGTAAGAGCTGTGAAAATGTGGAATACTCCCTCAAGAGCTGGTTCTGTCCAGCTCAGTAGATTGCGTGAAAAAAGGCCTGGGTTTTTTTTTTTCTAAATGTATATAAATATAACTGGATACTAATATTTGTAGGTTAAATTGATCCAGGGGATATCCGATTGCCTCTAGGGGGACCGGGAAGAAATGTTTTCCCCTGCTGGAGTTAATTAGATACTAGATCATGCTTTGCTGCAGTTTTTGCCTTCCTCTGGATCAGCTGTGGGTGGGTAAGAGATTGTATAATTGTTTATTTTTGGACTTGTCTTTTTTTTCCAACCAGACAAACTAGGCTTCTATGTATAGGCTTAGTAGCTCTTTCTTTGCAGTATAAGAAGGGTGGAATAGAAGGAGTGGGGTTTGAAATAATATAAAGGGCTGCATAATGAAGAGGAGGTGGTGAGTTTAGTGCTGACTGTATGTTCTTTATGGGAATGCCCAGTAAATTGGGCTTCAGCCTGGGGAGGAGCTATAACCTGCAGTGACAGAAAGAAGGAAAAATTTAATTTTATTTAAAAAAACACCTCACAAATTTGAAGAAGATCAAGAGCTCTGTACACTGGATTCCCTGGGGGATTCAACAAGTGTTTAAACTTCCGTTTTAAGTGTCTGAAACTTATCAGAAGAACCTTGAGAGAAAATAACTGTCCCAGAGAGGACAATAAAATGGGCACTGTGGGTCAAATGTTGGTACAAAATCAAGTCTTCTGTGAACATTTCAAAGCTCTTTCAAAACCTATATTCCACTTGCAGACAGTTTTGCTCTTCATAACATCTCGGTGTGTATCAGTAGAATCAGTAACCTCCTTTCTTGTGAGATTAAATAGTGAAATCATGAAAGCCTTGCAATGCAGTATTGCATAAGGGGCTCACGTATAAGTTCCTTTTTTTTTTTTTTTTTTAAAAAAAAAAGAGAAAAACTTGCATTCTCCTTGACAATGGGTTATGCAATTAAATTTAGAAAGGGACTCTGTGAATACAGCTCCTGAAAGCTGTAATTCCTCCATTGTCTTCTCTTGTACTACATTTAATCGTACGATTTAGCAAAAGGTTGGTAAAAGGTGCTCTGTATGAATTTGCAGTATTACTTCTCCAACAATGAATTCCTTATCTGTCCGTTTAGGAAGATATGTAAGCTTAAAGTGATTGTAAAGTCCCGTTTTCTAAAAAAAAAAAAAAAAAAGTTATACTTACCTCCTCTGTGCAGTAGGTTTTGAACAGAGCAGCCCGGATCCTCCTTCTCAGGTCTCTCGTTCCTGCTCCTGGCCTCTCTCTCCTTTCGAGTGCCCTCACAGCAAGCAGCTTGCTACGGGAGCATCTGAGCCGAGCTGCAGTTCTGTGTGTTCAGACAGAGCTGCCGTTTGGCCCCGCCCCTCTCTCTCCTGATTGGCTCACTGACTTTGACAGCCACGGGGAGCCAATGGCACCATGGCTGTATCTCAGCCAATCAGGAGGAAGAGTCCCAGGATGGTTGAGGGACTCGTGGACATCGCTGAACAGAGAGGAGACACAGGTAAGTATTAGGGGGTGTTGGGGGGCTGCTACACACATAAGTTTTTTTTTTTTCATCTTAATGCTTAGAATGCATTAAGATAAAAAAAACCCTCCTGACTTTACAACTCCTTTAAT
The DNA here is from genome assembly GCF_965119305.1 of Pelophylax lessonae. Lineage (NCBI taxonomy): Eukaryota > Metazoa > Chordata > Amphibia > Anura > Ranidae > Pelophylax > Pelophylax lessonae. The sequence continues at coordinate 115,846,705 of NC_138778.1, forward strand.
CAAAAAGAACTGTACTTATTGCCCCTTAACCAATTAAGTTTTATTTTTCAAATAAGGCAAGGAATGCATGCAGTATTTATTGGTCATACAAAAGAGGAGGAGGGGGGGGGTAGGGTTAAACCTCAACTAAAGCCAATACGTTTTTATTATAGATAGTGGGGTCAGTGTAGAGCCACTGTCTGTGTGCTTTCTAGAGATATCTAACGGGTTGGATTTGAGGAGAAATCTCCAACGTGGAAGTCGGCAACAAAAAAAATCCTCTTTTTCCAATGTGGCCCCAAAAGGTTGGACACTGCTGCTTTAAACCAAGCTAGAATTTAGAACAGTTTGTGTATCTGTTGTGCTTGTATTAATCCCCATTCATACCTTGCGTAGTGGGAACCCGCATTCCTGCTTGTCTTTTTTGGTGCGTTTTTGCACATCATTCACTTGCATGGGCTGCCCTGTTCATGACAAACACGCCAAAGAAGCTCCAGAACCTCTTTGGGTGTGAAGCATTGTGAACCTCTTTGAGTGTGAATCATAGTGCATTTTGACATGTGCAGCACCCACCTAGGTAGGTGCTAGAGAGAGAGAGAGTATAGTTTTGGATCTTTTCTGCTTACCAGAATGATTGCCAGGTAAATCTATATTGTTCTCTGCCTACCAGAGAGCAGGATCTGCTAGAGAGGTCTGTTCATGGTGCAGCTCAGTTTGCCTCAGTGTTTCACACTGGTCCAATAGGAAGGCATATTGGACAGTGGGAGCAAATCTGACAAATGAGTGCACAGGCATTTAGTACAACCCTGGTGTTTGCCAGATGAAAGTGCCTCTGTGCATGCTGGGATACTGTTTAAATGCCAAAGGCACATGTGCTTGGGTTCTTTCAGCTGGACAGCGGGGTCCCGGAGGGAGGGCGGCTGCCCCTCCTCTGTGGAAGTCGCCATGTGGCCTCGGGGTCGACCTGAGGGCCTGAAGAGTCAGAGAGGAACTGAACCCAGAGGTTCTGCAGAGCTGACTGGAAGGGAGGCACTTGAAAGATCTGTACTCACTGTATGCAGAATCAGATCCTGTGTCAATGAGCCTGTCCTGAACGGAGGCCAACCCTTCAGCTAGAAGTCAGTGGATGAGTGTCCTGAAGATAATGTAGTTCATCAAGTCTATTGCTGGAGGGAGAGCAAGAAGACTTAACCCTTTCCATACACGTGGCAGAATGGTTTAAGCAGTGTGACTGCTTCCACAAGTAACCTGGTTAGGCCTAGTGAGAGTTGTCCTTGTCAACTGTAAATAGTTCAAGTTGGCGTATCCCACTTTTCCCTTCTCCCATCCAAGTTCCACAATAAATATCGAAAACCAAAACCCCTGGACTATTTGAGTAATGAGCCACTGGGAGTAAGGATGGATATGTGAACTGTCCCTGAGTGACTGTCTGCAGGTAATCAGAGGAGGCATAACAAGTCATCATACAGCAAGCCCTACGGGGACAGTGCTGCACATGCTTGTCATGCTCCAAAACGTGTCTGCTGACCATGCTTGGGATGCCATTACCAATTGATGGAAACGCCAGGGTGACATGCATGTTTGCATTTGTTTCAGAAACACGAAGGTTCTCAGAGGTGTCTCTGATAGAGATTGTAAAAAAAAAAATACAAGAAAATCCTGTAACACAGAAATATCACCATGAATGTGCACAAAATATCTCAAGTTTTCAGTCCTAAACACTCCCTTAGGGAGGACATGGCAGTCCTCTAGCCTAAAATAAGCAGTTACCAAGATTAGGCTCCTTCTGAGTATATAGCATATATATATTCACTAGGACCTCGTGATGATGGGGCAGAGGGAGGGAGGGCATGCTTGGCCTTTCAGTAAGGCAGCCCCAAGTTGAGTCAGTGTTTTTTTTTTTTTTTTTTTTCATTCAACCAGTAGGTTGGACGAAAAAAAACCTACTTGATTCTCCCATCCACATACTTAGTATGGATGGGGGAATCCTCACCGCTGATCTATTGTATTCTGGCATGGGGATACTTCCCCATCGTCGGAGTACACTGATCAGCGTTTCAGGCTAAAGCCTGCACCGCTAATTGAGCAGGGAAAATTTCCAGGGGTGGTTGTCCAGAAGTTGATCATCAGATCGAATTCTGTACAACCTCAGTGCTTATACATTGCCTTGCGAAAGTAGTCGGCCCCCTTGAACTTTGCAACCTTTCAACACATTTCAAGCTTCAAACCTAAAGATATAAAACTGTAATTTTATGTGAAGAATCAACAACAAGTGGGACACAATCATGACGTGGAATGAAATTTATTGGATATTTCAAACTTTTTTAACAAATAAAAAACTGAAAAATTGGGCGTGCAAAATTATTCAGCCCCCTTAAGTTAATACTTTGTAGCGCCACCTTTTGCTGCGATTACAGCTGTAAGTCGCTTGGGGTATGTCTCTATCAGTTTTGCACATCGAGAGACTGAAATTTTTGCCCATTCCTCCTTGCAAAACAGCTCGAGCTCAGCGAGGTTGGATGGAGAGCGTTTGTGAACAGCAGTTTTCAGTTCTTTCCACAGATTCTCGATTGGATTCAGGTCTGGACTTTGACTTGGCCATTCTAACACCTGGATATGTTTATTTGTGAACCATTCCATTGTAGATTTTGCTTTGTTTTGGATCATTGTCTTGTTGGAAGACAAATCTCCGTCCCAGTCTCAGGTCTTTTGCAGACTCCATCAGGTTTTCTTCCAGAATGGTCCTGTATTTGGCTCCATCCATCTTCCCATCAATTTTAACCATCTTCCCTGTCCCTGCTGAAGAAAAGCAGGCCCAAACCATGATGCTGCCACCACCATGTTTGACAGTGGGGATGGTGTGTTCAGGGTGATGAGCTGTGTTGCTTTTACGCCAAACATAACGTTTTGCATTGTTGCCAAAAAGTTTGATTTTGGTTTCATCTGACCAGAGCACCTTCTTCCACATGTTTAGTGTGTCTCCCAGGTGGCTTGTGGCAAACTTTAAAGGACACTTTTTATGGATATCTTTAAGAAATGGCTTTCTTCTTGCCACTCTTCCATAAAGGCCAGATTTGTGCAGTATACGACTGATTGTTGTCCTATGGACAGAGTCTCCCACCTCAGCTGTAGATCTCTGCAGTTCATCCAGAGTGATCATGGGCCTCTTGGCTGCATCTCTGATCAGTCTTCTCCTTGTATGAGCTGAAAGTTTAGAGGGACGGCCAGGTCTTCGTAGATTTGCAGTGGTCTGATATTCCTTCCATTTCAATATTATCGCTTGCACAGTGCTCCTTGGTATGTTTAAAGCTTGGGAAATCTTTTTGTATCCAAATCCGGCTTTAAACTTCTCCACAACAGTATCTTGGACCTGCCTGGTGTGTTCCTTGTTCTTCATGATGCTCTCTGCGCTTTAAACGGACCTCTGAGACTATCACAGTGCAGGTGCATTTATACGGAGACTTGATTACACACAGGTGGATTCTATTTATCATCATTAGTAATTTAGGTCAACATTGGATCATTCAGAAATCCTCACTGAACTTCTGGAGAGAGTTTGCTGCACTGAAAGTAAAAGGGCTGAATAATTTTGCACGCCCAATTTTTCAGTTTTTTATTTGTTAACAAAGTTTGAAATATGCAATAAATTTTGTTCCACTTAAACATAGAAACATAGAATGTGTCGGCAGATAAGAACCATTTGGCCCATCTAGTCTGCCCAATATATCTGAATCCTATGAATAGTCCCTGGCCCTATCTTGTATGAAGGATAGCCTTATGCCTATCCCATGCATGCTTAAACTCCTTCACTGTATTTGCAGCTACCACTTCTGCAGGAAGGTTATTCCATGCATCCACTACTCTCTCAGTAAAGTAATACTTCCTCATATTACTTTTAAACCTTTGCCCCTCTAATTTAGAACAGTGTCCTCTTGTGGTAGTTTTTCTTCTTTTAAATATGCTCTCCTCCTTTACCGAGTTGATTCCCTTTATGTATTTAAAAGTTTCTATCATATCCCCTCTGTCTCTTCTTTCTTCCAAGCTATACATGTTAAGGTCCTTTAACCTTTCCTGGTAAGATTTTTCCTGCAATCCATGTACTAGTTTAGTAGCTCTTCTCTGGACTCCCTAGAGTATCTATATCCTTCTGGAGATATGGCCTCCAGTACTGCGCACAATACTCCAAGTGAGGTCTCACCAGTGTTCTGTACAGCGGCATAAGCACTTCTCTCTTTCTACTGCTTATACCTCTCCCTATACATCCAAGCATTCTGCTGGCATTCCGTGCTGCTCTATTACATTGTCTTCCCACCTTTAAGTCTTCTGAAATAATTACTCCTAAATCCCTTTCCTCAGATACTGAGGTCAGGACTGTGTCAAATATTCTATATTCTGCCCTTGGGTTTTTACGCCCCAGGTGCATTATCTTGCACTTATCCACATTAAATTTCAGTTGCCAGAGTTCTGACCATTCTTCTAGTTTTCCTAAATCCTTTTCCATTTGGCGTTTCCCTCCAGGAACATCAACCCTGTTACATATCTTTGTGTCATCAGCAAAAAGACAAACCTTACCATCGAGGCCTTTTGCAATATCACTTATGAAGATATTAAACAAAATTGGTCCCAGTACAGATCCCTGAGGTACCCCACTGGTAACATGACCTTGTTCTGAATGTTCTCCATTGACTACAACCCTCTGTTGTCTGTCACTCAGCCACTGCCTAATCCACTCAACAATATGGGAGTCCATGCTCAATGACTGCAGTTTATTGATAAGTCTTCTATGTGGGACAGTGTCAAAAGCCTTACTAAAATCTAGATATGCAATGTCTACTGCACCTCCACCGTCTATTATTTTAGTCACCCAGTCAAAAAAATCTATAAGATTTGTTTGACATGATCTCCCTGAAGTAAACCCATGTTGTTTTTCATCTTGCAATCCATGGGATTTAAGATGTTCCACAATCCTATCCTTTAATAGGGTTTCCATTAATTTGCCTACTATTGATGTCAGACTCACTGGTCTATAGTTGCTCGATTCCTCCCTACTACCTTTCTTGTGAATGGGCACGACATTTGCCAATTTCCAATCTTCCGGGACGACTCCTGTTACTAATGATTGGTTAAATAAATCTGTTAATGGTTTTGCCAGCTCACCACTAAGCTCTTTTAATAATTTTGGGTGTATCTCATCAGGACCCTGTGACTTATTTGTCTTCACTTTAGACAGCAATCTTAGAACCTCTTCCTCTGTAAAGACACATGCATCAAATGATTCATTAGTCATCCTTTCGAGTGGAGGTCCTTCTTCTTTTTTAATGATTGTGTCCCACTTGTGGTTGATTCTTCACAAAAAACTACAGTTTTATATCTTTATGTTTGAAGCCTGAAATGTGGCAAAAGGTCGCAAAGTTCAAGGGGGCCAAATACTTTCGCAAGGCACTGTACATGGGTCAAAATTCCGTCTGGTCCCTGCTGGATCCTCCCAATTTCAGTTTATGTAAGGCCCAGCTTAAGTCAAAAAACATAGACAAGAATTGTGGGGGATTCTGGCTGCTGATTATGGGAGCTTGAATAAGGTAGCTATAGGCACTTTGTAAGATTGCCTAGTATGGGAAAGATATGGGTTGCATATAAAGCAATTTCAAATTTAAACAGTGTTGAGTCTCTTGGGAGATTTACTTGGACCACTTAAGGACCGAGCCCATTTTTGACACATTTTGTTCCCAAGTTAAATTCCAGTATTTTTTGCTAGAGAGATTTTATTTTTAGCCAAGACTCTGGAGAATAAAATGGAGGTCATTCAAATATTTTATTTCACTGCATTTTAAAAAAAAATAAGCAGTAAAGTTTGTAAATTTATTGTGAAAGATGATGTTACGCCGAGTATATAGATACCCAACATGTTACGGTTTAATGATGAGAGTGAAATCCGCCCTAAGGATATCCAAGGAATGTGGAAAGATTTCAATTTAAATAGGCTGCGGCCTACCCTAAACTACAGTTAAAAGACTGTATAAGGTAATGAGTGGGGAATTGGGTAATTGGTGCTGCCTATACACAGGGAAAACAGGCTTGCTAGATCTTCTCCTAATAGGGTGGTGTGATATCCAGCGGTCCGTGAATGGATTCCGGTCACTCGATAGTATGTAATGGCGGTGAGGGTCATATAGGGCAAAGAAAGGCTCGATAGTGTATTATCGTTTTAACCTTTATTCAAAATAAACACAATAAATGGGTATTCACATAGTATAAAACAAATCAGAGCGAGGAAATGGCGTCCTGGAACGCAATGCGTTCCGCCAAGATACCTCCGGATATCTAGCTGTCATTTATTGTGCACTTTCCTGCACTATTTGTTGTTATATTCACTTATTTGTTTCAAAACAATTTTTTTCACTTTATTTTTAGTGCAATTTATTAAGCACTTTGTGTCACTATCGCATACTATTTTCATTACTGTATTTATTTTTTCATTCAGTCGGTCACCCTATTTACTATACCACTTGAATATTTATATTTCACTTTGGCACGCACTTTGCACTTTACCACTGGTTATCTACTTAGATTGTATCATACTATATGTGAATTGTATATATAATCTTAAAGTGTATATTTATTCATTATTGCACAATTTTATACACACATTTTTAGTGCACTTTTTATATCACATTTATTTATTTATTGATACCCACCATATAGGCAGCGCCAATTACCCAATTCCCCACTCATGTTACGGTTTAAAATTGCGCACACCCGCGGAATGACGACAAACTACGGTAAAAAAAAAATCTCCATAGGCGACTCTTTAAAAAATTTTAACGGTTACCAGTTTAGAGTTAGGGTGTATTTTTTTTTTTTTTTTAATTATTGCTCTCGCTCTGGCAATCACGGCCATACCTCACATGTGTGGTTTGAACATCGATTTATTTTGTGGCGTGACTTCCCGTAATATGTTTTCTTTCGTGCGCGAGCTCACGGCGACAGGAGCTGCTAAAAAAATTATTTTCTTTTTTTCTATTTATTTTATTTTTTTTTTAATTAAAGCACAGGTTTTTAAAAAAATAAAAATAAATAAAAATCTGATCACTTTTATTGCTGTCACAAGCAATGTAAATATCCCTTGTGACAGCAATAGGCAGTGACAGGTACTCTTTATGGAGGGATCGGGGTCTAAAAGACTCCACTACTGGCCTCCATAGACATCAAGGTGCCTACGTTTACATTCCGTTATGTTCAGGACACGAACAGGTTCTCCATTTTTGGCGTAGGGTAGGATCTCTATTGGTTTGTGGCATTACCCCTTGGTCTCGCTTCTGCTACTTGGGTCTTCACAAAGGTTTTTGCTCCGGTCCCGGCACTGTTGCGGCAGCGGGGGCATCAGTCCTGGTTTCCTGGCCGATCTGCTTCTCCGTGTGAAGTCCCCTATGGTGCTGACAATGAATTTGGAAGCCACCATGAGAATTCTGGAGGAGTTCAGGTGAGTTCTGAACCTTCAGATGTCATCCATGGTCCCTTCCATGAGACTGGACTATCTGGGCCTGACTTTGGACTCGTCCTCAGTCAGGGTCTTTTCTCCCTCCAGGAAAACACTCTTGGAACCTCAGCCTGCTGTTTAACTGTTACTGTCCAGCACATGGTTGTCCCTTTGGACCTGCCTGTGAGTTCTGGGGCTTTAAGTGTCGTCTTTTTAGACGGTCCTTTTCGCTTAATCCCTCTCGAGGATCCCCCAGAAGGCAATCCTTCTCGAATGGGACTAGAATCCGAACTCTCTGGACTTTCGGATCCAGCTGAGCCGGGTGACCAGGGAGTCTTGATCTGAGAATCCTTCCTCCCCTTTTTACTGGACAATTGTCACCGCGGATGCAAGCCTGTCCGGGTGGGGAGGAGTCCTCGGCAGGTTCTCTGCTTCGGGAGTATGGTCCCTATAGGATCCAAGTTACCGATCAATGTCCTGGAGCTGAGAGAGATCTGGCTTTGCCTAGTTCACTGGATCAGGCACCTGCAGTTGTCTAGTGCACATTCCATCGAATACGCCACGACCGTGGCTTATGTCCTTCACCAAGGGGGCACCTACGGTGTCCTTGCGGCCTTGGAAGTGACAGGCATTCTTCGTTGGACAGAGCGCCTTGTTCCAGCTCTCTCCGCTGTTCCCTTTCCAGGCGTGGAAATTTTGGTGGGCAGATTGCCTCAGTCGACAGGCCTTGGATGCAGGGGAATGGTCGATTCAACCGGAGGTGTTCCAGCAGTTGTGCCTTCATTGGGGCACTCCGGATGTAGACCTGCTGGTGTCACATCTACTGGATAGTGCAGAGGTTTGTTGCCCACTCCCGGGACCCTCTGGCGGGTGCAATGGTGGCACCATGGGTTCTGTCATAGGCAAGAACATTTGCTAAGTTCAACGTGAACAATGCTGAGAAGTTTAGCATGGTCACTTGGCACCGGCGATATTGTTTTGTTCTCCCTATATGTTGGTTCATGGAGACAAGTGGTACTTCGTCCTGATCCGTCCTTCCCTCCGAAGGTGGTTTCTAGTGTTCACTTGAACAAGTACATTCTATTACCATCTTGTGTCCTAAGCCCTCACATCCTAGGAATGCGCATTGCATACTTTGGATAGAGTTTGGGCACTCAAGGTGTACTTGGTGAGTCTTTTTCGTAAGTCAGGCTCGCTCTCTGTACTTACGGAGGGCCCATGAGCAGGACTGCCTGCGTCTGCTGCGACTATTTCCAGATGGGTCAGACAGACGGTGGTGCAGGCTTATTCAATTAAGGGTCCGGTCCTACCTTTCCCTGTTTTGGCGCGTTCTACTCGGGCGCCTAGTGCTTCCTGGGCTTTTCGCCTGGCAGGCATCTGTGCTCCAGGTTGCAGAGGGCTAACTGGTAGTCTGCTCACACCTTTACCAAATTTTATAAGGTGGATGTGCTGGCATCTGCAGATGCCTCTTTTGGCCACAAAGTTATGCTGGCTGCTTTTGGCCTTCCTTGATGGTGTTTACTGTTTACCTTTTGGTGGGCCTTATCTTTTTGTCCTGCTGAGTCCTATGTTGCCTGGTTGGCTATGTTTTAGCCTTGGGGACTTGTTGTTTTCTGCTGTTTCCCACCCCTCTTTTTATTGCACTGCTTTGGGACGTCCCTACTGATATGGATCAGAGAACTGCGTCCGTCAATGAACGATAGAGAAAACTGGATTTTTGACTTACCGTAAAATCCTTTTCTCTGAAGTTCATTTACGGACGCAGTACCCGCCCCTCTATTTTGAGTTGGGTTGGTGTTACTTTCTGACACTGCTTTGATACAAAACTGACATCCTATGCAGGAAGAGAGAGGGTGTACCCTCCGTGACTGCCCATAGGCGTAGCCAGAACCTTTTTCTGCCTAGTGTCCTACTCCTGTAGGGGGCAGTATAACCCTACTGATATGGATCAGAGAACTGCGTCCGTCAATGAACGGATTTTACGGTAAGTCAAAAATCCAGTTTTAATATGCTTTTGGAGTAAAAAATTATCTAAAGATGGTGTGTTTTTTTTTTTTTTTTTTTTTTATTTAAGATTTATTAATTTAATTTGTTCAGCAAATGGAGCTTAGTTATGTAAACACCTAAAAAGTGCAGCGCTATGAAAATCTACATGATAATTTAGAGACGCATGATATTAAACATGATACATAGTAAAAACTAGGTGGGAAAAACTAAAGCAAATGTGACAATCACAGTCCGTAGTGAATTAAGAATTGTGAGTCTTCCAAATGCAAATCCAAGTGATAATTGCTAGTAGTATGAGGAAACCGTGAATGAGTCAGCCACCAGAAACGGTGAACCCATAAGCTAAACTGGGTCCACCGTTTCTGCTAAGCCCCCTAGTTGTTGGTGTTGGCTGACTCATTCATACTACTAGCAATTATCACTTGGATTTGCATTTGGAAGACTCGCATTTCTTCATTAGCTATGGACTATCTGTGATTGTCACATTTGCTTTACAGTTTTTTTCACCTAGTTATTACTATGTATCATGTTTTAATATGTGTCTCTGAATTTTTTATTTAGATTTTCATAGCGCTGCACTTTTTAGGTGTTTACATTGTTACTGACTGTCTTCCGTTGTGCTGGCTGCTTATTTCCATCCAATTTCTACTTAGAAATTTCTGCTTAGTTATTATGTAGCATGAGGCTGTAAATTCTGCAATACTTACATTTTTTGGTAAACTCATTCAATTCATTCAAGCTCTGCAAGCTTCGATAACATGCACTGCATCGATGCATTCACACAATTTCACACTTACTACCAGCAAGAATAAGTCCTTACATTTAAAGAGCACCTGTAATTTCAGATACATTATGGCAGCACCTGTTAGCAGGCCCATTAAAGTGAATGGGGCTGTCGGTGAGTCAACAGCGGGTCAGGAGGAGTCGCTGCGAGACTGAGATGACAGTTGCTCTTTAACCACTTGCCGACCGCCGCAAGTAGATATACTGCGGCGGTCAGCCCCGGCCAGGCAAAGTGACGTGTGTGTGTGTGTATATATATATATATATGTATACGTCACTAGCCTGTCACCGGTTTGTGAGCCAATAGCGGACGAGCGCCCGATGTCCGCCGGTCACACTGCGATCGTCGGTAGAGAGGGAGAAATTCAGGCGGCTAATGTAAACAAGCCGCCTGTCATTCTCCCCTGTGTAAAAATGGAGATCAGATGGTTCTACTATGTAGAACCGTTGATCTCTGTTTTTACAATAGTAGACATGTCCCATCACAGTTAGAAACACGCCCCTAGGACACACTTAACCCCTCCCTCTCCAATACAGTTAACCCCTTCCCTGCCAGTGTCATTTTTACAGTAACAGTGCATATGTATAGCACTGATTACTGTAGAAATGTCACTGGTAACCCCAAAAGTGTCAAAAATGTCAGTCAAGGGTCCGATCTGTCCGCCGCAATGTCGCAGTCCCGCAAAAAAAATCGCAGATCGCCGCCATTACTTGTTAAAAAAAAAAAAAACACCAAAAATGACAAAAAATCTTTCCCTTTGTTAGTAAACGCGATAACTTTTGCGCAAACCAATCAAAATACGCTTTTTGCAATTTTTTTTTTTAACAAACATATGTAGCATAAAACAAATTGGCCGAAAATGTTAAAAAATTTTGATTTTTACATTTTTTTTGGGGAATTTCATATAAAAAAATGTGAAAAATATTGTTATTTTTGCAAAATTTACGCTCTTTTTTTGTTTATAGCGCATTATCAAAAAATCGCACAGGTGATCAAATACCACCAAAAGAAAGCTCTGTTTGTTGGAAAAAAAGAACGTCAAATTCGTTTAGGTACAGCATCGCACGACCGCGCAATTGTCCGTTAAAGTCACGCAGTAAAAAATCGCATAAAACCCCCTGGTCAGGAAGGGGGTAAAATCTTCCGGGGCTTAAGTGGTTAAAAATGATGTTTTAAATCAAGCTTTTATATTAGTGATTTAAATCATGATTGATATTGGGACAGTTTAGGGCTATGTAAATGTGCCATACATACCTCCTCCTATATCATTCCTGTTCTGCAGCATGCCAAAGAATAATGGCTTACTGCAAGACTACAGAGGAAGGGCTATAAGAGGTTATTATGAAAGTGTTTCCTTCATATGTAAATTAATCCGTTCAGAGTGAATTCAGCTTTAACAATGTTGCTGTTCAAAGGTGCCCCCTGTGTTCCTTTATCTGGAGTTGGTAACTCTAATACAGGTGATGTGTTACTGGGCAGATTACCAGATGAAAAGCCTTAAAAAACAAAAAAAAACAAATGCAGAAACCACATCGAATGATTGGTAAGCTGCAATAGATTACATGTTTCATTTAGGGTTTAATACCACTTTAGCAATCTGTCATAGTGACTATTGACATTGGGACAGAGACTGAGGGGAAAATCCAAAATTATTTTTTTTAAGTTTATTTAACAATATGGAGTATATAATAACCTATTGTATAGTCCACTATTCACACTGGGGGACCTGGTCGCCTGACAGGTTGCCGTACGTCGCCTTCCATAGAGAAGCTGCGGACCCATTCTAATAGGAGCGACACAAGTCGCTCCGACTTAGAAAAAGGGTCCGGAGCTTCTTTGGGGCGACCCGGAGCGACCTGCATAGACTTCAATGTTATGAAGTCCGTGCCGGCCGCTCCGAGGTCGCGGTGCGAGCAGAGCGCCGCGACCTATGAGGTCGCCCCGGCAAGTAGCGTCGCCCCAGTGTGAACGGGGCCTTAATTAAAGATGCTGCATCACTCTTCTGGTGATAATCCCTCCTGTTAACTACTTGCTGACTGGTATACTGTACATATACGGCGGCAAGGGGGTTCTCCTGTGCAGAATCCCATACTTGGGCATGATCCTGCATTTCCAGGTCAGGGGCTCACCGCCAGAGACCTACTCCCACTGTGATTGGAAACAGCAGGAGCCAAACCGCGGTTCCAGCGGAATCTACATTCAATGGGACCCGCTGATCTTTCGGAAGAGAAGCAGAACGGTGGTCTGCCTATGTAAACAGCAGATCACTGTTCAGTGAGAAGGAAAGGTAGTGACCCTGTGTTTCTGTAAAGCAGGAACACATATCTCTGCCTTCCCATAGTTCAAGCACCTCCCCCCACAGTTATTACGCACTTCCTAGGCACATATTCAGCCCTTTGATTGCCACGAACAAATAAACACTGCGCTAAAGAGGGGAGCTGCTAGTACTTGGAATAGCGATAGAGGCTTTCAACATAAAACAATATACAAATAGTGCAGCGCTACTGACGGTATAAATATTAATACAACGTGATTGTAAAAAATAGTGATAATAAAATAGATTAAACTCATGCAGAGTCCATAACAGATGATCCAGGAGGGATAAAGGTTAAATAACACCACTAATCCCAGAGGAACCAGAAACCGGATAGGAGGAAAGGGTGACTGGAAAGTCAGACGAGACACTTCACACCCTGTGTGATACAGTAATTACCTTACCAGTGCAAGTGGACCACTAGATTATAGGTGGTCACAACAGGTGTCACATGTATCCATATAGCGATGTTCTCATATCCTCCAAAGTGTCAGCCAAATCAAATCCGTAATAATGACCAGATCAGATGATCAATGGAGCCTCCAACCAGTAACATGAGAAACGGTCACCAATCCTCACATTCAGGAGATAGGAAAGAGGAGAAGCTCCGATATTGCATTAAAATAGAAAACATATTAATTAAAAGGAACAAAAAAGTATTGCACTCACAATGAACTTGGTAAAACAGCAGACCATGCTGCAGTGTTCCTGCAGGCTTTGTTTTCCTTAACCCGGCTTCCGGGAGGGGTATCGATCAGCCTCCAACCAGAAACAACTAATCGTTTAATCGACAACTAATCGATTTTGAAAATAGTTGACAACTATTTTCAAAATCGATTAATCGGTCAGCCGATTAGTCGTCCTGCATACAGAATGCATTATTTGTTTACATATCAGAAAATACAGTGCAACGCACATACAGCGCAGTACACCATCCATACATGTATGTAGATGGCAGAGAACTTGTGAATGTGTGAGGAGCAATGCCTCATGGGAAATGTAGTCCTGAGCAAGAGAAGGAACCAAGTGATTCTAAAGGCAGAGAATTTTTTACCTTGCTATAGGGGCACTCTATACAGTACTATACTTTGCTGCTTCCTATAGGGGCACTTTGAAGGCAGGAGGGGCCAGAAGTGCCGTGGGGAGGCAGAAGAGGAGAATCAGTGCTGCTCTGTGAAAAATCATTACACAGAGAGGATAAGTATGACAAGATTGTTGTTAAAAAGAAAAAATCCAGCGTTTACAATCACTTTAAAGCAGAGTTCCGGCCTCAAAAACAACTTTGGGCCATCCGCTTGCTCTGTGTCACCTGTAAAAGAAATGGATAATCCCGTTTTTTTTTTTTTGTTTTTTTTTTTTTACTTACCTTGTTATTGAAGAAAATATACTCACCTTTCTTCCACTTCCCCCCTCTGCGGCCGCGGCCTGCGCCGTCACTTCCTGCTTGCATTGATTCCTGGGAGCTGAACGTCATCAATGCGTCTGCACCGGCGCCGCTCATCAGTTCCGGGGCATGCGCGTTATTCCCTGCTAAACAGCTTCTGGGCCTGCCCAGAAGCTGTGCAGGGATGACGCGCTTGCCCCGGAAGTGAGGAGCGGGGCCGGTGCAGTGCATTGTGGGACCAAAGAGAACACGGAAGAGGACGCAGAAGAGGACGCACTGGCTTCAGCTGCCCACACTTGAGATGGCAGCGCTGGAGGTGAAATTTTCAAGGTAAGTATTTCTTCTAAAAGGTAAGTGCGATCTGGGACAGTTCAGAGGCTATCCATTGTGGAATGCACTAGCCCTGCCTGTCCCGGGGGTATGTTTTTCTAAAAAAACTTTTACGAGGCTGGAACTCCGCTTTAAGGGCTCTGTGCTGGAAAGATGAGCATCTGAACCCAGGGAAAGTGGAGGCTGATAGACTAGAGGTGATATAAGGGATTACAATTACATTTAAAGTAAAAGTTTACTAGTATTGTGCATTATATTTAAAATGATTATATCCATGAAAAAATAAAGTCTCAGCTTTTAGTACTACTTTAATATTAGAATGCTATTTTCCCCCCTCCACCCATCATATAGCTTGATGTCTGACTCCTAGTTAAAATGTCCTGCATATCTGACTTCTGGGCATATTTTTTTACATACATACACATGATACAAGATATAAATACTTTCACTGTTTCACAGTAGAAATTAAAATTATATTACAGCAGCGATATCTGCTGTTTTTTTTACTATAAAGAGCTATTTTTATTTTTTTTTTTAACCCCATCATGACTGGTGATAAAAAAGCATGCTTCTGCTACTAAAGGTCTTCTGCTGCCCATACATGTATTGGATTTTTGGACAAAAATATTTGCATCTATATTTGTACAAAAATTATTTGTATACAGTGGTGATTGAAAGTTTGGGCACCCCAGGTAAAAATTTGTAATAATGTGCATAAAGAAGCCAAGGAAAGATGAAAAATCTCCAAAAGGCATCAAATTACAGATTAGACATTCTTATAATATGTCAACAAAAGTTATATTTTATTTCCATCATTGAAACTTTTAAAATTACAGAAAACAAAAAATGGCATCTGCAAAAGTTTGGGCACCCTGCAGAATTTATATCATGCACTGCCCCCTTTGCAAGGCTGAGACCTGCCAGTGTCATGGATTGTTCTCAATCATCATCTGGGAAGACCAGGTGATGTCAATCTCAAAGGTTTTAAATGCCCAGACTCATCTGACCTTGCCCCAACAATCAGCACCATGGGATCTTCTAAACAGTTGTCTAGAAAACTGAAACTGAAAATAGTTGACGCTCACAAAGCTGGAGAAGGCTATAAGAAGATAGCAAAGCGTTTTCAGATGTCAATATCCTCTGTTCGGAATGTAATTTAAGAAATGGCAGTCATCAGGAACAGTGGAAGTTAAAGCAAGATCTGGAAGACCAAGAAAAATATCAGACAGAACAGCTCGCACGATTGTGAGAAAAACAATTCAAATCCCACGTTTGACTGCACGATCCCTCCAGAAAGATCTGGCAGACACTGGAGTTGTGGTACACTATTCCACTATAAAGAGATACTTGTACAAACATGGTCTTCATGGAAGAGTCATCAGAAGAAAACCTCTTCTACGTCCTCACCACAAAAATCAGCGTTTGAACTTTGCAAATGAACATATAGACAAGCCTGATGCATTTTGGAAACAAGTTCTGTGGACCGATGAGGTTAAAATTTAACTTTTTGGCCGGAATGAGCAAAGGTACGTTTGGAAAAGAAGGGGCACAGAATTTAATGAAAAGAACCTCTGTCAAACTGTTAAGCATGGGGGTGGCTCAATCATGCTTTGGGGTTGTATTGCAGCCAGTGGCACAGGGAACATCTCACGAGTAGAAGGAAAAATGGATTCAATAAAATTTCAGCAACTTTTGGATGGTAACTTGATGCCATCTGTGAAAAAGCTGAAGTTAAAGAGAGGATGGTTTCTACAAATGGATAATGATCCTAAACACACCTCAAAATCCACGGGGGATTACATCAAGAGGCGTAAACTGAAGGTTTTGCCATGGCCTTCACAATCTCCTGACCTCAACATAATTGAAAATCTATGGATAGACCTAAAAAGAGCAGTGCGTGACAGACAGCCTAGAAATCTCAAAGAACTGGAAGACTTTTGTAAGGAAGAATGGTCAAAGATACCTCAAACAAGAATTGAAAGACTCTTGGCTGGCTACAAAAAGCGTTTACAAGCTGTGATACTTGCCAAAGGGGCAGTACAAGATATTAACTCTGCAGGGTGCCCAAACTTTTGCAGACACCATTTTTTTGTTTTCTGTTATTTTGAAAGTGTAAATGATGGAAATAAAATCTAACTTTTGTTGACATATTATAAGAATGTCTAATCTGTAATTTGATGCCTTTCGGAGATTTTTCCATCTTTCCTTGGCTTCTTTATGCACATTAATACAAATTTTTACCTGTATATGTTGAATGGACGAGTGTTTGAAAATTCCACTTGCTTTTATCATTAATTTTTAAATGAATATAAGTTCTGAGCAAAAACCACATACACTATTTGAAGATTTGTTTGATTGAGAAGTTTTCTATTCTGCTCCTTCAATTTTTCCTGTCACTGTAGTTGACAACGAACACCGAATAGACCCCACTAATGGTTAGAAAAATCTGATGAATGTTTTTAAAAACTTTCTAAAAAAATGTAGTTTGTGTATGGCCAGCAAAAGTGACAGCAGGCGCAGGGAGCTTGTATCAAACTACCTGCCTATTAATAAGGGAGTCTGTCATGAATATTATGTACCAATCTGGTCTGAAAATTTGCAAAACCGCATTTTAGGTCTTTTAAAAATATTGATCTGAGTCTGATATGTACCACATTTAAACCTTAAATAATACATACATCTGTCTCAGAGTGGATTAAATATCCAACTATGTAGCTGAATAATTATATTTTCCACTGCATATAGATATTCAAGAAAATATAAACTAAATTATACACTAAATTATGCACGCTCCCGCTCGCTCACGGACCCCCCCCCCACGCGTGTGCCCGGCGGTCCCGATGTCCGCTGGGCACTCGCGATTGTCCGTTACAGCGGGAGAAAGGCAGGCGGCAAATGTAAACACAGCTGCCTGTCATTCTTCCCTTTGTAAGAATGGAGATCATACGGTTCTGCTATGTAGGACCGTTGATCTCTGTTCTTACACCTCAAGCCACATCCAATCACAGTTAGAAGCACGCCACTAGGGACACACTTAACCCCTCCCTCTCAAAAAAAAGTTAACCCCTTCACTGCCAGTGTCATTTTTACAGTAACAGTGCATATGTATAGCACTGATTACTGTAGTAATATAACTGGTAACCCCAAAAATGTCAGTCAAGGGTCCGATCTGTCCGCCGCAATGTCGCAGTACCGCAAAAAAAATCGCAGATCGCCGCCATTACTCTTTAAAAAAAGAAAACAACAAAAATGACAAAAATCTTTCCCTTAGTTAGTAAACGCAATAACTTTTGCGCAAACCAATCGAAATACGCTTTTTGCGATTTTTTTTTTTTTTTTTTTTACCAAACATATGTAGCATAAAACAAATTGGCCTAAAATGTTAAATTTTGATTTTTACATTTTTATGGGGGGAATTTCATATAAAAAAATGTGAAAAATATTGTTACTTTTGCAAAATTTACGCTCTTTTTTTGTTTATAACGCATGATCAAAAAATCGCTCAGGTGATCAAATACCACCAAAAGAAAGCTCTGTTTGTGGGAAAAAAAGGACGTCAAATTCGTTTGGGTACAGCGTCGCACGACCGCGCAATTGTCCGTTAAAGTCACACAGTGCCGAATCGCAAAATAGGCCCTGGTCAGGAAGGGGGTAAAATCTTCCAGGGCTTAAGTGGTTAATGGGAGTAGCAAAATAATAGATCTACTGGCAGGGGGTAAAATTTACAAGGGGTCTCAGAAAACTAAATACTGCTGTGTTTGAGGACAATATTTTTTATTTGACAGGTGTTTAAATAGCATCGAAAATGTAAGCAGCGCTTTACATGTTTTACATTTACTTCAGTCCCTGCCCTCAGGGAGCCTACAGTCTGCACTCCCTACTTCATGCATATGTACACAGACTAGGCCCAATGTAGACACGTTAACCTACCAGAAGGTCTCTGGAATGTGAGAGGAAACCTGGAGCACCCTGGGGTAATTTAGGCAGCCATAGGGAGGACATGAAAAAGGTAGTGTCCTGGCTAGAATTTTCGAGCTGGGGATCCTAGTGCAGCAAGATAGAAGTGCACAGTCAGCACGGACCATGGAGTTTGTTTCGACTTGATCTACAGGTGGAGCGGTGTTTCGGACACATTTTCCGTCAGGCTGGACTCGGGACCAGGTGTGGTTGGGTGACAAATGAATTCTAGGAAAGCGCAGCTGGTCTCTGTATACAGGCATACAACCCTGAAGGTAGGAAAGCTGCCTGCATTTGGCCATATCCTCTAATTATTTGTAGAGGCAACTGTATGTAACACCTGTCGTTCCCGGGGGCCAAAATACTGCCACAATTAATGTTATGTGACCCAATACTGCCACAATTAATGTCATGTGACCCAATACTGCCGCAATTAATGTTATGTGACCCAATACGCCCAAATGTATGAACCCTTATATATACACCAAGAACCACTGGCATTTCTACTTGCATATTGGTGAGGTTTGCTAAATTTAGGACTGATTTGTCATCCAACCAGTCATATTTGCCCTTTGCATTATCCCAGTGCCATAGAAGAAAAAGAAATTGGAAATCCGGTTGCTGTGCATAGGACGAAGGACATTCCACTTAGACACTTTGATAGATAAGGTCCAACTGTTTTCTGGAATATGAACTTAGCTTAGGGGTAGTGCTGTGAAGTATCTTTTTTAGCTGCTGGGTCCCCAGGCATAGCACCCTAGGAATTAACTGTAGAGGACACAACTGCTCCAGGATCCTTGAGGTCATGCCCAACCATGTCTGCAAGAGCTCCTTTTTTTTAGACTTTGAAGGGTTGGCTAAAATATGTTTTTGTACAAGATATGCAAGATCCTAGTTTACATTTTTCTGAGTGAGTTCTACTACTGGTGTGAATAATGAAGTGTATGAAACGACAACTCTTTACCACATTGAAGATTTGCTATTACATTCCTCACCTTGCATGGTTTAAAACTTATAATGGATTTGTTTTCTGCACAATGTATTTATTTTTTTTTACTACTTTACTTGTTGGATGGATTAGCGATGCATTGATTTTCACATAATTTTTTTGTCATGAACTATGTTTATTTATATATATTGTAGTAAAAATATACCAAAGGTATATTCCCCGCGCCTAATGGTATATAAATATTAAATGGATATAAAAATTATATAATAATAATAAGTAGCAGCAGCTATAGAAGAGGTGAGTGAATGTTTAGCAATAATAGCCTTATAGTGAGGCTACCTATAGCGCTTGCTGGTATGTACACAACCTTGGCAGGGATGTTTTGTGCAAAAAATATTTGTGTGTCTGTGGCAAATAATGTATAAAAGCCCTAAGTACAACCCCTGTGCTTTGTAAACGGTATGATAATTGTTTCACACCATGTAAAACATTGGTCCTCAACTCCGGTCCTCGGGGCCCACTAACAGGCCAGATTTTAAGTATTACCTTGGGGAGATGCAGACTAGAATACTACAATCACTGAGCAGCAATTTAGATCGCCTGTGATGTAATTTAGTTATCTTGCAAACCTGGCCTGTTAGTGGGCCCCGAGGACCGGAGTTCAGGACCACTGCCTTTATAGCATCAAGACCAATATAGCCTAAATAGCCTCCAGGCTAATGGGAATCTCCTCGTGGCTCTCCAATCATGGGATGGATGGGTAGTGGGTTTCCTCCTCTCCTCTCACCTCATTGGATATGGGGCCTTTGAATAAGCTGTGATCTTGAAGTAATCCCAGTCCAAACAGCCCTTTTAAAATACTCTCAAAACCTACACAGTGAATTAGCTTGTACTGCCACGAGTCAAGTTCCTGCCGAAAATCTGTGCCTCTCGATCGAGCATTCTCATATATATATATAATATATATATATATATATATATATATATATATATATATATATATCAATCAGAGAGGCGACCCCGGGTCACTGTGTGTGTTAGCAATCTAGGCCTGGTTTTGGTAAAGACAGGCCTGCTGATTGCACACCTGTGGGCTGGATTTATATTATTCTCAGGGTTAGCACTCAGATCTCCCAGTTGGAGACAGCTGCACCTGGGCAGACAGGAGGTCCTGGCCCAGGAGTCAGGAGGACTCCAACCGACAGACACAAGGTCTGTGTATGGGAGTCAGGAGGGCTCCCACCTTCCCTGAGAGAGAGAGAGAGAGAGAGAGAGAGAGAGAGAGGCCGCAATTTGCAGCCAGAGCATACACGTCTGCAGGAGGCAAATGTAGTCTGCAACAGCGCAGTATGAAGCTGATCTCAAAGATACCAGGGAGCTTGACCAAAGGATACTTGTGTTGATCTGAGGATCAGACCTTAGGCCTAGGCGTGAGGCCCGAAGCAGCCGTGTGGCATATGAGTAAGCAAGGAGGCTGAATTTAACAAATATACAGTAATGGTAGAAACCCTGCAAGGGAAAATTCCTGTTTTGTGAACATTCTTTATGCCTTTCAATAAAAGTCGGTTGCCGTGCCTTTAAAAATGCAGTCTGGACTGGCACTCTTTCTTCAAATCGCATGCACCACTTGAGTTAAATCCCACCAAAATATATATTGATTTAATGCATTTCTTTTTTTCTTTTTATTGGTATAGTTTGTTAAGGTATAAATGATACACGAAAAGTGTGCGTGGTTTTTTTTTTTTTTATATATATTTATAATTTTAGTGTTTGCCCAGGCCAGAAGTTTTTTTATACTTGCTTTCCGAATTCCCTGGGGGCTTTTAGTCGGACCCAACATTGCAAGAGGGGCATAAAAATGATGCTAATATTTAATTTATAACTTTGAAGAGTATGGGAATAATTTAGGAAGTGAAATCATGGTGGGCTGTATACTGTATATGGTGTGCAGAAATGCAGTTGCCTCAAGAGTTCCTGTATAAGGATGTCAGCAGCTTTGGAGAATTTGATAAGAAAAAGGATATGCCCTAAAAATACAATTGCCTCTCCTGTGCTTATGTCCCAGACACACCACATCCCCACAAATGAAAAGCTTTTCAGTGGTATACCAGAAGGGCTTATTCTGCTGCTTTCAAAGTACAGCTTCCCTGATTTGTGACATTACTTTGATTGCAGATTTAAGTATGCATAAATATGTTTTGCTGCCTGCCAAGAAAATTATTCTGTTTCATAAAACATAGAGAAATATCTGTGCTTGGCATAAAGTACATAAAGGCAGCCAGTACAAATGGGTAGATTACATACCAAAAAATTAAACAATCAAAAAGGGCAGCACCAATACAAAGTCTTTATTAGGGCTCTTTCACACGGTCTGCCTCCGTAGGCGGATCCGTGCTGCTCAGCGGGGATCGATCCGCCGATCCCCACTGAGCCGGCGGATGACAGCTCCGTCTCCGCTTGCAGTGCGGAGAGGGAGGTGTCACAGCTCCCGCTGCTCTCTATGGGGGACCGGATGAGAGCAGACCGCCTGTCCGCTCTCATCCGATCCCTGAACGGATGGAAAAATAGGGTTTTCATCCGTCCAGATTTCACGGACAGGATCGGATACGGATTGCAGCGAGTGTCAGTGGAGGTGCCTCCGCTGACATCCGCTGCCCCATAGAGCTGCATGGAGGATCCGATCAGATCCGCCTAAAAAACTTACAGGTGGATCTGATCGGATCGCCCGTGTGAAAGAGCCCTAAGACAGTAAAAAGTCCATGTAGTATGTGAATGAGAAGAATCACCGCACACCAATGACTAGAAGGGAAAGATGTGGTCCTGTCACCAACACTGTGTGGATATACATCAATCTGCTTGCCAGAACGCGTTGACCCTCCAATTATAGAGAAGTCAACACCAACATGTGAAATATAGGTTAGATGGAGCTCCCATACTCTCGCTGAACTGTCCATTACAATCAACTGAGATCGTGAGTGCATATTGCACTCACAAGCATAGAACATTAAAAAGCATGGCAAACATGTTAAAGATGGCCGCTGCTAGAAGCGTGCTTACGTCACGTGGTTCCGTCCCGCCTGATTCTGCAGCGATTCTTCTCATCCACATACTACATGGACTTTTTACTGTCTTATAAAGACTTTGTATTGGTGCTGCCCTTTTTCATTGTTAAATTTATGTTTCACAGTGCTTACATGGGAAACTGCTGTTTATATCCAAAGTAATAATTACAGTAATTAGGCAACAGGTCCATAAACGGCCACTAATGGCTCGTTTCCACTGAGCTTTCTGGTACGGTTCGGTACGGTATGCTATTTATGCCGTTTCCATTATGAATGGTACCCTAATTCCGAACCGTACCGTACCACTTTTTGGTACCCTTTCGTTGGGGTACCAAGCACATTAGTACCGTACCAACAGGGTGGAGCTACACTCTGCAGAACTTTGGTTGACAGAGAATCGTCTATCACAGCTTTCCTGCTACACCACGCCTATCATGAAAGGGTACTATTGGCAGTGGAAACGCAATGTGTACCGTACCGAACCGTACCGTACCGAACCGAACCGTACCGTACCACTCAGTGGAAACGAGGCATAAGAAACCAACCTGCGTGGCTTGAGGATTGAAACAGATATTAAAATATGCTTGATACGCAGAACTAAAAGCGCCAAGTTATTGGAGTACTTTGGAGGAACTGCAAGTACATGCATCTCTATGGGGCATCGGATGTCAGCGGAAACATGTCCGCTGACATCCGATCCGTCAAATCTGGACGGATGGAAACCCTATTTTCCATCCGTCCAGCAGATCGGATGAGAATGGACAGACGGTCCGGTCTCATCTGATTCCCCCATAGAGAAGAGTGGGGATCTGACAGCTCTGTCTCCGCACAAATAGTGCGGAGACAGACCTGCCATCTGCCTGCTCAGCGATCCCCCGCTGAGAAAAATGGAGTCCGCCGGCAGACTCCCCTGTGTGAAAGGGGCAGAAGACAAAAATCGCTGTAATCTTTTCTGCACCCAATCTGGTCTGGTCTCCTGCGACAGAAACTGTGTGCAGGAGAGGACCGACAACAGCTGTAAAATGAATGGGAAGTGACGTCACCCAAAGAGTTACTATTGGGCTTCTGTTGTCGAGTGCACCCGCTGCTGGCAGCTCAGCATGTGACTGGACCGGATCGGGTGCAGAATATGTAGATACAGTGATTTTTGCTTTACAGGGTTAGGCATATTCGGTTTAGAATGCGGCACAGAGCAGGTTTTGCGTTTGGTTTTGCCTGGACTTATGCTTTAATAATTTTAATTGTGTCTGCTCTTATATATCCACTTGGGCTCCAGGTCCTTCTGGCACTTTTTTTTTTTACATGCAATAATCCAGTATTTTTTTGCTAGAAAAGTACTTGGAACCCCCAAATATTATATATTTTTTTTAAAGCCCAGGCCCTAAAGAATAAATTGGTGGATTTTGCAGTTTTTTGTCACAGCGGTTTATCAAATGCATTTTTTTGGGAAAAAATACACTTTTTTGAATCGAAATGCAAAGAAACAATACATTTTTTTTTTTTTTTGAAAAATATAAAGTATGATGTTACGCTGAGCAAGTAGATACCTAACATGCCACTCTTAAGGCGACAAACGTCGTCAATTTTACTATCCATAGATGATGATTTGAAAGCCTTTACATCTTTTTCTCATGGATGAGAAAGTAGACAAAATAGTTTCTTTGGGGCAGCAGGTCAGTCTTCCCAGGAAAGTTTCCCTCTGACAAATCATGCACATCCTGGGACTAATGGCGGCTCCCATCCCAGGAGTAATTAAGGCCCAGCTGCATTCAAGGAGACTACAAAACTTTTTACCAGAGTATTGGGATTGCAGGCACATATCCCCTGACATGATAGTTCCATTTCCTCAAGAGGGTTCGCTAGGTCTCTCTTTGCGAGCAAATCATCAGAATTTGTGATTAGAACACCCCTGGGCCCAAAAGATCCAGTGCAAAATAATTACTACAAATGGCAGTACCTGGTGTTTAAAGGGGCTCATTTAACTATTTATCAGGCGCAATCGCTTCTTCCAACTACCCAGAACTCTTGCTGGTTGGAAATGCTTTTTCAGGAATTATTTGAGGAACAGATATATTCTCATTTTCTCGCTACTCCTGTGGCGTATATAAACTAACAAGGAGGCACAAGGTCCCTTTCTCTACTGGATTTACCCCAAGAAAATTGTGTTCGGGAGAGACTCACCTGAATTCTTTGAGGGTGGTTCATCTCCAGGGGGACCATAAATGTTCTTGCAGAATATCTCAGGAGGTTCCCAGTGAGGCAGGGCAACTGGGAATTGAACTGAGGTTTTTCACCGAAATTATATATATATATATATATATATATAATTATTGGTCTGGTAGAGGACTCCCGATTATAGATTTGTTTATCTCCCACAGCAATAGGAAGTTGAAGCATTTTTCTCTAGAAAAAGGTTCAAGGTACAGATGCTCTCACTCAAATGTGGGACTTTGGCCTAGCTTATGCTTTTCCTCTGATCTCAATTCTCCCTCAAGTGATCAGGAAAAAAGTCAGGTCAACCTCTTTACTCCTTATTGGCCCAGGAAAAGCTGGTTTTCGGCACTCGTGTCCCTAAAGATCTTCCCTCTGTAGACCCTTCTGGATTAGCTTGATCTGCTCTGTCAGGGGCCGGTGGTACATCCCTATTCACATCTCTTCCGTTTGATGGCCTGGAGGCTGAGAGATTCACGGGGACAAGGCGTGTTCATAGAAGGAATTGGATACCATACTGAATATGTATCTGCTGAAGGGGTCTTAGGACTTTCATAGTTCTCAGGTAGTGGTCCTTCCTCCTTTTTGCAGATCTCTTGAAATTAATCAGGAAGTTTAGTTTGGATGAAAAAGCTGTCGTCTCAAGTATTTGGAATTCTCTTGAACTCCAAGAATAGAAGGTCTAGTAACCTTTTAGTTCAGCAGCCTCGTAAGGGTATTATAGCTTCGAAATGTCCTATAGCCAGGTGGATCTGGAAAGCTACTGTATTTTTTTCTTGCTTACAAGAACTTGGGCCAGCAGCCTTCCTCCAGAATTAAGGCCTATGCAGCAAAAGCTTTGGCGGCACCATGAGCAAAAAGGGTAGGTACCTCTTGGGAAGACAGTTCAAGAGCAACAATCTGATCTAACAACCACACTTTTGTTAAACATTATTGTGTGGAACTATCCAGCCAGGATTTTTCATTTGGAAGAAAAGTTTTAGAAGCAGTTGTCCCTCCCTAAGGTTATAATTTTTCTTGCTAATCCTCTCATGTAGCTATCCTGGAAGATACTTTGGGAAAACCATGGTTAAACATACCAGTAAGAGTCTTCCAGGACGGCATCCTTTTTTTTTTTTTCCCTGTCTGTTTTTTCCCGAAATGTCGCTGGCTATAGAAGGCTTTTTCCCGAAATGTCGCTGGCTATAGAAGGCAACACTGATCATTGTATTCTGAGGGCGGGAAAGTTGTCAGAATGCAATACCATGTAGTGGAATCTTTTCCTCTCAGGTACAAATACCTGTTAGTGATACCAAATCCAATATACCAATATACAATAAACATTTTATATATAAGGCCTCGTTTATGGTTGCTTTAGAATGTGGCATTTGACAATCATGTTTTAATCAAATGGTTACCTCACAGTCCAGTACACACTGAGTTTGCTTCCGAAATTATACCCCATGTCACTTTTATCATGCTTTGCAGCATCTGAAATCCCCCAATGAAGTTTGTGGCCTAGTTTTTGACCTGCTTTGCTGTCTGAAGCACAATACATTTTTGGATCGCTTTTCAGACAGCAATAAACAGGTGGTGAGGAGGCATTGTATCGCCTTCTTACCACCTGTTTTAACTCCCGAATTGTGGGACAATTGTGCGGCAGCTGAGCATGTTGTGTGCAGTTTTAGCTCGGCCCTATTTACATGCACAGGGTATCATTTCTAATAAGGCCGCAGAGCATTGTGGCCGCGCCATGTGTTTGCCCCTGTCCGCTGTCTCAGCAGCAACAGGGGGAGTGGTTGAGGGGTGGTAAAAATGCCGCTCAACCGCAGGGTTTTACTGCTCCTTACTCACCTCAATACTGGGCACTCTCACCCCTTTCCTTCCCAGACCAATTTTCAGCTTTCAGTGCTCTCACACTTTAAATGACAATTACTCAGTCATGCTACACTGTGCCCAAATTAAATTTTGATCATTTTGTTCACTCAAATAGAGCTTTCATTTGGTTGTATTTATTTACTACTGGGTTTTTTATTATTTGCGATATAAGCTAAAAAAGAACATTTTGGAAAAAAAATATATATATATTTTCTACTTTGTTTTAAAAGTAATCCAATAAAATCAAATTTTTTTAAATTTAGGCCAGAATGTATTCTGCTACATGTCTTTGGTAAAAAATATCCTGATAAATATATGATAATAGGTTTGTGTGAAAGTTATAGAGCCTACAAGCTAGGCTACGTATCATTGAAAATTGATCAATCCTGATGTACTGACTACCTATCTAATTTCTTGAGGTCCTAAAATGTAAGGACTGTATAAATGCCCCCCAAATGACCCTTTTTTGTAAAGAGGACAGTCCAAGGTATTTATTAAGAGGAAAAATTAGTTTTTTGAAGTTGCAATTTTTTGCCCACATTAGTTTGGGTAATTAAGATTCCCCCCCCCCCCTCCTCCGCAAAATTGCCATATTAACAAGTTATTTCTGACACATTGCATAGATAAACTTGCAATTACACCCCAAAATCTATTCTGCTACTCCACCGGAGTATGGCAATACTACATATGTGAGACTTTTCCACAGCCTGGCCACATACAGAGGCCCAACATCCAAGTAGCGCCGTAACTTCCTGAGTACCTATCACATTTTTGAAGGCCCTGGAGCACCAGGACAATAGAATTACCCACAAAATTACCCCATTATGTAAAGAAAACATCTCAATGCATATTCTATGAAGTGTTATGAGTCTTTTGAACATGTCATTTTTTTCCACAAGTTTTTGGTAAATGTGGAAAGAATATGAAAAAACTATTTTTTTTTTTTTTTTTTAAAAAGTTGTCAATTTATAAGATATAACACATAGCATTTACATAGCAAAAATTACACTCCAAAATACATTCTACTACTAGTCCTGAGTATGGCGATACCACACTTCTGAGACTTTTTTCAACAGCATGGCCACATGCAGAGGCCCAACATATAAGTAGCACCGTCAGTTGTTCTAGGAGCATAAATTACACATTTCATTTCCTGAGTACCTATCACATTTTTGAAGGCCCTGGATAATTTTTTAGCCATGTGGACGGATGTGCGCAGGTGATTCCTGGGACCGATGGTTCACTGGGGCAGATGTGTGGCAGATGGTTCACTGGGGCAGATGTGTGGCAGATGGTTCACTGGGGCAGATGTGTGACAGATGGTTCACTGGGACAGATGTGTGGCAGGTGTTTTTACTATATTAGGGACACTAGCTGGGTAATCCAGTGAGTAAAAAGCAGTAAAAGTGCTGTGAACTCACTGAACAGTGGAAAAATCAACAGATGGGAGGGAGATCAGATGAACAGAGCAGCAGAACTGAGCTAGGAACATGCTGATCTGGGGATCTACTGAGCCAGGAAACTGATGAGCCGAAGATCTGCTGAGCAAGGATACTGATATAGGCCATAAAATGGATGAGCGGTGGTACTAATGAGCAACCAAAAATAAACGCACCAAATACCACACTAACACTTAACCACACCTCAAATCTGGGAACTTCCTCTTCATTACTTTCCCTTTAAAACAAATAGAGAACCAGCGTGCATACACATGTTTTTTTGCCAAGCTTCTTTATAAAAGCATCACAAACGCATAGAAATTCGATGTTTAGGCACTAGGTGCTTTAATGTGTGAACAAGGCCTAAATGTAGGAAAATTTAAAATATTGAAAAACAAATTGCAGCTCTCAGCATATGTTGTATATTGTAGGAAGCAAGCAGAGCGGCAACGCAGTTCCGGCACCTCCAGCACTGAATGTATATAATGGCAAAGGGGTGCTGGTAGTTCTATTGTTTCTGGCTGTTGGTGGATCTATAGTCGCTTGGAGGGGGGTCACTTATTGCTGGGAGGAATCTGCTGATGAGGGAGGGGTCTATTGTTGCTGTCGTAGATCTGTTGTTGCTGGGGTAGATTTGTTGTTGCTGGAGGGGGGAGGGTCTACTGTTGCTGGCTGCAGGGGATCTATTTTACTGTTTTTATTGTCATTAAAGTAGTTGTAAAGTCAGAAGTTTTTTTTATCTTCATGAATTCTATTCATTAAAGTGATTTGTAAAGTCTATTTTATTCCCTATAAAATAACAAACATGGTATACGTACCTGCTCTGTGAGGCGGATTTTCCTGGTGAGTGCCCCCACAGCAAGCCGCTTCCTATGGGGGCATCTGAGCTGAGTCACAGCTCCCTGTGTCCATTCAGACACTGAGCCCCACCCACTCTCTCTCCTGATTGGCGAGCTAACTTTGGCAGCAGCCAATGGCGCCGCTGCTGGGTCTCAGCCAATCAGAAGGGAGAATCTCAGGCGGCTGAGAGGGGGGCTGCTGCACACAGAAGGCTTTCTATCTTAATGCATTGTCCACGAGTGCCTCGGTTGCTTGGGACACTCACCCCTGTTTGACTGAAACACAGCAGCGGTGCCATTGGCTTCCGCGGCTGTCAATCAAACTCAGCCAATCAGGAGAGAGAGGGAGGGGGGGACAAATGGCAGCTCTGTGTCTGAATTGACAGCACAGAACTGCAGCTCGGCTCAGGTGCCCCCATAGCAAGCTGCTTTCTGTGGGGGCACTTGACAGGAGGGGCCAGGAGCTACAGCCAGGGACCAGAGAAATGGAGGATCTAGGTTGCTTTCCGCAAAACCAACTGCACAGAGCAGGTAAGTATAACATGTTTATTTTTCTTAAAAAAAAAAAAAAAGACTTTACAATCACTTTAATAAATTCCATGCATGAACCAAAAACACTGCTGTTTTCCCTGGGCCAAAGCTCATTTAAAATGGTCTGTTGCAATGTGGAAAACTGTTCTGTGGTCAGACAAAGCAAAATTTGACATTATTTTTGGCAGCCATGGGCACCGCACACTCCGGACTAAAGGGGAGAGAGACCTTTGATATTAATATTTTCTTTTGTGAATAAAATATGGATTTGTGAGATTTACAGATTATTGCATTCGGTTTTTATGTCGATTTAACACGACATCTCAGTTTATTTGGAATTGGGGTTGTAGATAGTTGGTGCATCATCATTCAGTCTCCAGGTGGATTTAGCCTGTTTTTAGTGGAACACAAATGTCTGCATGTAAACTTCCCCAGGAAGGTTTAGATGTGTGATTTAACCACTTAAGGACCAGAAGGTTTTACCCCCCTTTAAAGGAGTTGTAAAGTCAGAATGTTTTGTATCTTTATGCATTAAGATAAAAAGCCTTCTTTGTGCAGCAGCCTCCCCAGCACCCTCTAATACTTACCTGAGGTCCCTCTCTGTCCAGCGATGTCCACAAGTGATTCGATTGGCTGAGACACAGCAGGGGCACCATTGGCTGCTGCTGTCGAAGTCATAGCCAATTAGAGGGGGTGGGGTGGGGCTCCATGCCTGAATAGACACAGGGAGCTGTGACATGGCTTGGGTGCCCCCATAGCAAGCTGCTTGCTGTGGGGCCACTGAACAGAAGGGAGGGGCAGGAGAGCAGAAGAGTGACCCGAGAAGAGGAGGATTCAGGCTGCTCTGTGCAAATCCACTGCAACAGAGCAGGTAAGTATAATATGTTTGTTATTTTATAGGGGAAAAAAAAACCTAGACTTTACAGTCAGTGCCAGACTGGTACCCAAACAAAATTTATGTCCTTTTTCCCCACAAATAGAGCTTTCATTTGGGGGTAGTTGATCACCACTGGGATTTTTTTTTTGTGTGTCCCAAATGGGTCAAGACTCCGCAGTCTCTGGACAATCCAATCTGGCTGAGTCAGGGAACAAAGGTGTCCCTGATATGGTGGCTTCGCTCTAGGGCGTTTCTTGGGGGTTTTTTTTGCAGGTGTTTGGAGGCAGGCATTGACATCTAACAAAAAACGCTTAATCTGCCAAAAAAGAAGTTCGTAGTTTTGTGAGCTTCAGCCGACAAAATGCTCATATGCAAACGGGCCATTGAAGCGAATGGGATTTTGCTTGTTGGGGTGTTTTGAGACTTCAGAGATGAGCGTTTTACGAGCTGAAAGACGCTCAAGTGTGAACAGGGCCTAAAGCAGTATTCCTTTATAACTGGCTTTGTTAGAAATACTTTATAACTGGTACAAACCAATGACAGCAGAGTGTTTTGCAAGGATGAACAGAAAAGGAGATGGAGGAACTCATCCACATTTCTCACGAGAGATTGCAGAAATTTACAGCTACATGGTCGTGTTGGCGTGTCTTTAAGACCACTAATGAATACAGAGATTTGAGATGAGACATTTTGTCTCCATGACAGGCATAAGAATCACTCGAAAGTATACGGATGAGGTTCTATATGAGAATACGTGATGTGCCGGAAGGGGGTGAGGAGATAGGAGAATGATCTCGCCGCCCTTCCGGCACATCACGTATTCTCCTCCTACTTGGCCCCCCCTTTTTTTTTTCCTTTTTCCCTTTCTCCACTTCTTTCCCTGCACTCCCAAACTTAGATGCTCTTCCTCTTTTATTCCTCTATACTTCTCTCTTAACATAGCACCGCACGCAGAGGAGACAGGGGGCATCCAGTTTAGATTGACCTTCGGGCAAGCTGGAGGCCTTACTATGCTTTAGTA
This sequence comes from Pelophylax lessonae, assembly GCF_965119305.1. NCBI lineage: Eukaryota > Metazoa > Chordata > Amphibia > Anura > Ranidae > Pelophylax > Pelophylax lessonae. The sequence continues at coordinate 115,877,723 of NC_138778.1, forward strand.
TATCATTGCTATGTTATAGTTACGGTTCAGTAACGCGTAATGAGAGCGTCTGTCAAATTTTCTTATTATTCCTCGCATATATATTATTCATGTTGTAAACTGCATTTTATATTCTCAATAAAACATTTATGGAAAAAAAAAAGAAATACTTTATAACTGACTTTGTAAATACTGTTTTTAGTATTACCTACAAAGCCTGTAATATGTTTAGAAAACCTGTTAAAAACGTTATGCACAGTCAACATGGGCTCCTCTTAGCCCCCGTTCACACTGGGGCGACCTGTGAGGCGACCTGGTCGCCTCACAGGTCGCCGTAGGTCGTCTGCCATACAGAAGCTATGGACCCGTTCTAATAGGAGCGACACAAGTCGCTCCGACTTAGAAAAAGGGTCCGGAGCTTCTTTGGGGCGACCCGGAGCGACCGTCATAGACTTCAATGTTATGAAGTCCGTGCCGGCCGCTTCGAGGTCGCGGGGCGAGCAGCGCGCCGCGACCTGTGAGGTCGCCCGGCAAAGTCGGGTCGCTGCAATGTGAACGGGACCTTAAGCTTGAGCCAGTCGTGTGGCTGTTTAAGGAGGGAAGAGACAGACAGCAGGTTCACACTGATGAGAAAAGCCTGGACATGGGTTGGCTGAATACAAGGCTGTTGCCAGGGAAAAGAAAAAAAAATGCATGATTACCAAAGGAGCGCTGTCTGCATTGAGGCGTCCTGGCCTCCCACTCACTCACTGCACAGATAGTGAAATCCTCCATCAATGCCAGTGGGAAAAGAGGTGGACGGGAACCAGCATGCACAGATAATGAAGTCTCAGCTGATTCCTCTTTGTACAACTACTCAGTTTAGGGATGAGGGTTTTCTAACTCCTTTTTTCTTCCTCCTTTGAACCCAACCTCCATACCAATTTGTATCAGCTGATTCAACGGGAAGAGAGGTGAGCGGGTACCAGCTGCACAGCTTCTCCTTCATGCAGCCTCAGCACCATACCAGCCTTCATGATCGGGAGGTGTGTTCCTTAACCTGCCTAGCGGTATCCCCGAGCGTGACTCGGGGTGGATTTTCCATGCTGTTATCGGTATCCCCGAGTCACGCTCGGGTGGATGTACAGAGCGAGCAGCGGTTTCTCTTACCTTCTCCTGGCGAACCAGCGATGATCTCCCATTGCTGAGATCGCCAGCCGTCTGAGATCCCCGCCGCTCGTCCGTCGGTATGAGGACTTCCTGGTTCTGTTCCCTGCAGCAGCAATGCTGCATGGGAGCGGAACTAGGGAGGGAAATTCGAACGTTGCACAAAACACAAACACACCCATAACATTTATATTATATATATATATATATATATATATATATATATATATACACACACACACACACACACACACACACACATATATATATATATATATATATATATATATATATATATATATATATATATATATACACGTGTGTGTGTGTGTGTATAAATATATATATATATATACACACACACACACACACGTACATATATACACATATTAACACACACACACACACATATATATATGAATTATAATCGAATCAATAATATAATTTTATTATATAATGTATATATATTATATAATACAATTATATTATTGATTAGATTATAATTCATGCGTTTGTGTTTCAAATTTATCACATCTGGGATGTCTACTAGAGTCTTGTTTTGGTCAGGTTTAAGTCAGTAATTACTAAGAATTGTAGGCCTATAATACATAACGCCAAATTTCCATGAAAAAAATTGTACCGCTTTTGGTACAGAATTCCTGACATAATCATACCGCCAGGGAGATTAAGATTGGCCTCGCAAGCCTGCAGTAGGTTGCCGACCCTGCTTTACAGCAACCAATAAAAAATGTACCAGGCTGAATGTGCTTGCTATGGAACATTAAAGACAATTATAAAAGGAATTGATTCGGCTGGTGAAGGCTCTGGCCCCTACCAGGACTCTACATACATTGTTGGGGCTTCTATTGTTTATGCTATCGTTATTCAGTGGAAGTCAGGATCTGCTTCCACCCTGGGATTTTGGAAATAGTAAATTATGCTATATCCCTTTACAAGGAGACTTGCATGTCTCGAGGCTGCCCGAAAAAATGTCACAAAGTGTGGGACATCTGGCTGGTAGAACATGACTCTGAGGCTACTGCCAGTTTTTCCTAAAGGATTGCCTATGTTTGGTTCCTAACCAATTGCTTCCCATGATAGCCCCCTGCCTTTTATAGGTTGTTTGGATGGTGGAGAGGGGATACGACTCTCGGAACAAACTACTTCTTTTTTATTGCCCTTGTGGCCTGGGTGGCACTATCTGTGCTTTGTGAGTATGAAGGTTGGTTTTAATTATAGTTTTACTTGTTTACTGGTTTTCTTTTCTTTGTTTTGTCATTGTATTACCTTGAGTTGGGGTATGCCCAGAGGATAAGTTTTATACTGTTTGAAAAACAATAAAAAGTAGTTTAGAAGAAAAGTTTTAAAAAGTTTTGCGACATTGAATAGACACTGATTCTGCCGAGTCGGCCAATATATTTGACTGAATTTCACCACGCTAATACTGGAAAATAAGGAAGCATTGGTACATCACTTTTACTGAATGTACTGTATAGCCTCTAAGCGGAGTCAAAAAGCTAGTTTGAGGTGGAGGTCTTGAGGTTGTAAATATTTGAGCTGCAAATATTAGTTTTCTCTGTAGTTAACGGCTGTGTAGAGAGAGACTGTGTGGGCCTCTGATAGTCTGCTGTGACTTAATGTAATGGCCCTCATTTATTAGAACCTTTTCTAAACCTCTTGCAGGAAGAGTATTGAAATATTGGAGGAAACCGTTGAGTGTTTTTCCCGGGTGGTAAAGTGATTAAAGAAGGCGCCTTTGGCTTTATCTCTGTGACAGCTTCATTTTTACTTTGTCATGCTTCCTCTCCTTCTCCCGCCTCCTTCCAAATAACTGTCTCCTATCTCTAACCAGGCTTACTATTACACTGCTGTACCTTGATGGGGCCCTCTCTGGTCACTTGCAATAGGAGTAGGACTTGCAATGCTTCTAATAACTATGATGGATGGAATACAACCAGTCAGAGGAATACCGATAAGTGTGTCTATAAATGCACTGGCTTTCACCTCTGTCAAATGTAACCAGCTATGTAATAATGACTTTAATGCAGAACTTCATTCTTTTAATCAAAAGGCCTATTTTTAATTCTTCTGCTGCTAGCATTAATAAATAGATAGGAAAGTACATTACATGTACTTGTATGTTTTTTGTTTTGCATTTCTTTACTTCTTGGTTTCCAGGCCTAAGCAAATGATGTCATACATCCCAGGAGTCTATAGGTGCTTTCTAAGCTAAGCACACCAGCCTGCCTGCATGTCTGAGCTAAGGGCAGATGAATTCAAGGAAGTAAATGCCAAATGAATCATCTGCCTTTACTCAAGGTGACCACAGCCAGAAATACTAGGGAATGTTTTTAAAAGTGATTGCTCAGCAAAATAAAGCATGGGGGCATGCATGGATGTTTGCTTTGAATATTAAAAATGAATTCAGTAGCGTTTTTGGTTTGTTGTGCTTAAATGCAGTGTAGTTCTGCTTTTAGAGCCGGTTCACATAGGCGCGACCCGACTTGCCGGGGCGACCTGTGAAGTCGCAGTGCACAGCTCGCACCGCGACCTCGGAGCGGCATGCACGGACTTCATATCATTGAAGTCAATGCAGGTCGCTCCAGGTCGCCCCAAAGAAGCTCAGGACCCTTTTTCTAAGTCGGAACGACTTGTGTCGCTCCTATTAGAAAGGGTCCACAGCTTCTCTATGGCAGGCGACCCACGGCGACTTGTCAGGCGACCAGGTCGCCTGACAAGTCGCCCCAGTGTGAACGGGGTCTTAATTATCCATAGGCTGTAGTTTGCCCTGCTTGTTTTGCCCTGGGTCAGGACAATGATCCTTTGCTGTCCAGTATGCTAAAAGATGCCACGGATAATGGATGTGGCCAGAACATATACCAAGCTACGGATGGATACAGCTATGGCATATACTGGAAGGTATGGCGGATTGCAAGGAGCACTGCAAACAGCTTTAGACCTCAAGTAGTATTAATTACACCCTATGTACAATATTAATATGAGCTTGTGGGCAAAAATAGTAACACACATTAAAATTCTGACACCAATGTTTGGGGTTATTATTGCAGCCACTGACACCAGTGTTAGGGGGTTGTTATTGTGGCCCCTGAAATCATGCTGGGGATATTATTGCTGCCACTCAGATCAATGCTGGGGGCGATTATTGCATCCACTGACCCCAGTGCTGGGGGTTATTTTGGTTACTGACACCAGTGTGGGGTTTATTATTGTGGCCACGGACACCAATGCTAGGGGGTTTTCATTAGGGATGCACCGAAATGAAAATTCTGGGCCGAAACAGAAACCGAAAATTCAGGATGCCCTTGGCCGAAAACCGAAATCGAAAAAGATATTGGAGAAAATGAGGGGATGCCAGAGAGTGACTAGTTTCAGCAGTGCCATAAAACAAAAACTCTGTCTGGAAGAGAAAGATAAGGAACAGGGAGAGAATACAGACACCTCAAACTCCTTGTCCTCTCATTTGGCATATATAAGATCCTTTAGTGACAATTATCTGCCGGCACTCACTTACAGTAAGAGGAAGAATGTCCGCGGTCAGGTCCGGAGCTTAGCAGCAGGCGGCTGGTGTGCTGAGGCTGAGTGCGCTGGTCTGAGACTGCGAGAGCGGGGCCCGGCTGCAGAAGAAACTCCCTTCCACACATGCGCCACCCACGATACGCCATGACTGGACAGGCACAAGCCAGCCCCCACCATATTCGCCCAATCACAGGGAAATCGCCAGCCATCCTGAGCCTGAATGGTGGCTGGAGAAGGGAGACACCGTTAGGGAAAATAAAGGTCAGATGGCCCCTCCAGCCTCCCCCACGCTCCTCCACTGGTCGGGACAAGTCCCGGCAGAGTAAGTTAGCTGGGACAAGGTCCTATTTGGCGGGGGACTGTCCCATCAAAAATGGGACAGTTGGCAGCTGTGATTTTCAGAATATATGACCCGTTTTCAGCCGAAATGGGATAGGCCCATTTTCGGCCGAAAATTTAGGTTACCGAAATTTTGGTGCACCACTAGTTTTCATTGTGTCTACTGACACCAACCCTGGGCTTTCTTTTTTTTTTCTTTTACGTCAACTGACATTAGTCCTGGGGGTTCTTATTGCAGCCCTCCACTGACACCAGTGCAGGGGATTGTAACCAAAGCCACTAGCATCAGTGTTGGGCTCCTTTCACACGGTCTGCTGTCCGGTGCGGACTGTTCTCTGTTCAGCGGGGATCGATCTGCCGATCCCCGCTGAGCAGGCGGATGACAGCTCCATCTCTGCACTGTGTGCGGAGAGGGAGGTGTCAGAGCCCCGCTGCTCTCTATGGGGGAAATGGATGAGAACAGACCGCCTGTCCGTTCTCATCCGATCCTATCCGATCCCCTGGACAGATGGAAAATGGGGTTTTCATCCGCCTGGATTTCACGGACAGGTTTGAATGCAGATGGCAGCGGGTGTCAGCGGACATGTCACCGCTGACATCCGCTGCCCCATAGGGATGCATGGAAGATCCGATCGGGTCTGCCTAAAAAACTGACAGGCGGATCTGATCGAATCTTTCGTGTGAAAGGGGCCTTGGGGTTTTTTATTTGCAGCCACTGAGACAGATTCAGGAGGTTACTATTACTGCCACTGATGATGGTGCTTATTTTAGCCCCACTCTTTCTGCAATGTTTACTGCGGAAAGCTGCAAAAATACATTTTTAGTAGTTGAGTTATATCACTGTGGATACATTTTGGCTGGGCTGTCTAATTTGACACAGTGCACCTCAACATACAAAAACACGCTGCTATTGTGCGATTTATTTATTTATTTATTTTTTGGAGTGTCGGGTCTGCAGTTCAGGCCCTCAATTTTTAAGTTGGTCACCACTGCATTCCACACTACTGCATGTACTGTCTGCCAGCATACCCTCTACAGTCCATCTGTGCTGAATGCAAGACGATTCTCTTCTCTTCCGCAAGCAGTCGTATCAGCAGGGAGCATCAATAGTTTAACCGCTTGCCGACCGCCGCAAGTAGATTTACTGCGGCGGTCAGCCCCTGCCAGGCAGAGTGACGTTAATTAACGTCACTAGCCTGGGAGGGTCTGGGGAGCGAGCGCGCGCCCGCGGAGGCGCGCTCCCGCGCGGTCACGGCCCCCCCGCGCGTGTGACCAGCGGACCCGATGTCCGCCGGCCACTCGGCGATCGTCGGGGGAGAGGGAGAATGTCAGGCAGCTTGTGTAAACAAGCTGCCTGTCATTCTCCTCGCTGTAAAGACACTGATCACACGGATCTAGTATGTAGATCCGTTGATCAGTGTCCTTACAGTTAGAGCCACAGCCAATCACAGTAAGAATCACGCCCCTAGGGACACACACAGCCCCTCCCTCCCAAATAAAGTTAACCCCTTCACTGCCAGTGTATTTTTACAGTAACAGTGCATATATATAGCACTGATTACTGTAGAAATGTCACTGGTAACCCCAAAAGTGTCAAAAATGTCAGTCAAGGGTCCGATCTGTCCGCCGCAATGTCGCAGTACCGCAAAAAAATCGCAGATCGCCGCCATTACGCGTTAAAAAAAAACAACAAAAATGACAAAAATCTTTCCCTTTGTTAGTAAACGCGATAACTTTTGCGCAAACCAATCAAAATACGCTTTTTGCGATTTTTTTTTTTACCAAACATAGGTAGGATAAAACAAATTGGCCAAAAATGTTAAAAAATTTTGATTTTTACATTTTTTTTGGGGGAATTTCATATAAAAAAATGTGAAAAATATTGCTATTTTTTCAAAATTGTCGCTTTTTTTTTTGTTTATAGCGCGTGATCAAAAAATCGCACAGGTGATCAAATACCACCAAAAGAAAGCTCTGTTTGTGGGAAAAAAAGGACGTCAAATTCGTTTAGGTACAGCGTCGCACGACCGTGCAATTTTCCGTTAAAGTCACGCAGTGCCGAATCGCAAAATACCCCCTGGTCTTTTAGCAGGAAAATCCTCCGGGGCTTAAGTGGTTAAAAAAACAATTAGATGGGCACCTTAAAGACCACAACATACAGGGGTACACAATGTACAGTTAATAGCAAACACACACACACATCATAGGTTGACCTGGATGGACTGATGTCTTTTTTCAACCTCACTAACTATGTAACTATGATTCTTGTGGTTGTAAAATCCCTAGCCCTGCCTCTTCTAAAGCAGGCACACCTTTCCTAAAATAACAAAAGTGAATCGGTATAAAATATTGTATATGATTAGTATGCAATGAGATTGCATTATTTTGTTTCCCATCATTGTAACACACATGCTGTCCCATTCTGCTGGTTTAAAGGAAATTTACTGCTCCTAACTCCACTGAGAAGCTGTTCGTGAATATTTGCAACCTATATGATGTCATATTTTGTCTCTTGGCATGAACTGTCAAATGGTTTAATTTATTCAATTCAAATGAGAAGAGGCAATTTGCCTTGTATAAATATGCCTGGTTTATACAGTATTCTTGGTGGAAAGTTGTTTACCTTAAGTACATCGTAAAAGACAAGTGGGGAAGGAAAAGAGGGTAAGGCTCCGTTTCCACTATTGCGACTTGTTGTGCGACTTGGCACATGTCAAGTCGCACAGCAACTCAAAAGCCATTCATTTCAATTTGGCCCGTTCTAACTGCTGTCACTCCAGTCGCCGCGACTTGAAAAGTAGTTTGTGCACTACTTTTGGGCCGACTTTGTAGCCGCGATAGTGGAAACGGAGCCTAAATCTCTGCATACAGAAAGAGAGGATTTTTTTATTTTACAGTCATGGCTAATTTAGACTTGTGATCACGGGCATTAACCACTTTACCACCGGAGGATTTTGCTGTCTTACGTCCAGGCCACTTTTTGTGATTCGGCACTGTGCGACTTTAACTGCGCAGTCGTGCGATGCCGTACCCAAACAAAATTTACGTCCTTTTTTTCCCCACAAACAGAGCTTTATTTTGGTGGTATTTGATCACCTGTGCGATTTTTACTTTTTGCGCTATAAACAAAAAAAGCGTTTATTTTGAAAAAATTATATTTTTAACATTTTTTTTATATGAAATTCCCCCCCAAAAATATGTAAAAATCTAATTTTTTTTAAATTTTTGGCCAATTTGTTTTCTGCTACCTATGTTTGGTAAAAAAAATCACAATAAGCGTATTGTGATTGGTTTGCGCAAAAGTTATTTTTTTTTATTGTTTAATAACTAAGGGAAAGATTTCTGTCATTTTTGGTGTTTTTTTAATGGCGGCAATCTGCGATTTTTTTTTTTTTTTTTTGCGGGACTGCGACATTGCGGCGGACAGATCGGACCCTTGACTGACATTTTTGACACTTTTGGGGGTACCAGTGACATTACTGTAGTAATCAGTGCTATATATATGCACTGTTACTGTAAAATGACACTGGCAGGGAAGGGGTTAATTTTATTGGAGAGGGAGGGGTTAATGTATGCCTGGTGCTTACTGACGTGTGTGGGGGGAGGTGACTGAGTGAGTCAGGGACAGATCAGATGTTCAGCTATGCTGAACACTGCAATCTGTGACTCCCTGTCACTTAGGAGATCCGCCCGCTCTGTTTACACAGGCGGGCGGATCTCCAAACTAGATTCCCCGACGATCGGGGAAGAGCAGCGGCGATCGCCGCCACTCCTCCCCTGGCCCGACTCTTGCTGTGAATGAAAACAGCGGAGCGCGCCTCCGGCGGCACACGAGCGCCGCCTACAGGGGAAGGAGTCCAGCGACGTAGGTCTACGTCGCTGGACGATAACGAGCCACTGTGCCGCAGTAGAGGCACAGTGAGCGGACGTAAAGTGGTCAAAAACATGCAGTTGAGCCGTGATTTAACATCACCCAGCCCGCCCCCCTTTCCCTTAAGCCACAAAGGCAGTGGGCAGACGGGCTGATCCAATGCCATGGTCGCGTTGCTTTGCGTTCATAGCAAAATGTATCTCTCCCATTACTTTCAGCAAGCAATACCGAACCGAGCCTATAAATGAACATGCCAATTGTGTAATTCAGATGTATGCCTAACTCTTCCATCCACACACATCTGTATATATTTGGTCATTGTGTGGTAGTTCTATTGTACTCTGCAACATGCTGTAGAAGGTTGTTTTATGTTAAAAAAAAAAAAATCTTTAACTTGCTTTCCCTTGAACATACCAAAGCTTTGGATAAAAAAGGGTTCAGGGAAGCGTTAGAACCTTTGCCAGGTTTTTACATTTTTAATTGTGACCATGTTTGGGGGCTTCCTGATCACTTGAGGGCTGTCACCAGGTAAGAATGGGAGCTACAGCCTAAAATTGTACAGCTACCAGGACAGGTGTGTCGTGGGAACCTCTGTTTTTGTGATAGCTGTCAAAGGTTGTATTCATTTTTTTTTTTTGGCAGCTTTGTCCTGCCCAAGTTATTTTTTTTTTTTGTTATTTATAGACCATAAAAGGTTTGCACATTTTTGGTACTGACAAAAATAACAAAACAAATTAACAGCCCATTCAGACTGGCGCGACAGGATTTTGTCGGGCACCAATTGTTGACCGTAAATTTTCGGCCAACGTCCAATCGGCCGATTGTCGGCTTGTTAGTATGATGCTTCCGACAACCGACTGCGACTTTTCGGCCAAACAAAATCTGGTGTGCAGGCTATAAAATTTTTGTTGGCCAACAACAGAACGGCCGATTGTTCCTCAGTCAGTACAGATTTCGGCCGACAAAAATGTGATGATCAAGACTGGGCACGCTCAGAGAAGAAAAAACACACGGAAAGTAAGCCAGCACATGACATCACTTCTGCAGTTGGTTGTTGTTGGCTGACAAAATTCGTGTGCAGTCTAGAGCACATTTCAACCAACACAACAACACTGGACAAAAGACGGCCGATCGGTCGGCCAACAATCGGTGCGTGTGTACGGGGCTTAAGTCGGAGCGACTTGTGTCGCTCCTATTAGAACGGGTCCTGTACTATTCAATGGCGAGCGACCGACCGCGACTTGTCAGGCGACCAAGTCGCCTGACAAGTTGCGCTAGTGTGAATGGACCCTTACACAAAAAATTGCTGTAAAAAAAATTAATAAATAATCAGCAGAAAATAAAACAAAGGGGAGGAAGGAGTTAACAAGGGCTGTTTAGGATAAACTAAGGGTTAATAAGGGCTTTATTAGACCTATATGTTTTTGTTTTTTTTAGGATGAACTAAGGGTTAATAAGGGCTTTATCAGACCTATATGTTTTATTATATTTTTTATTTTTTTGGAACTGATGTTACATGCAGGTCAAAGGCCCCACATTTGACCTATAGTGCCTTGAAAAAGTATTCACACCTCTTAAAATGTTTTACATTTTGTCATGTTACAACCAAATATATAAATGTATTTTATTGGGATTTTATGTGATAGACCAACAGAAAGTGGCACAGAATTGTGCAGTCGAAGGGAAATGATAAATGGTTTTCAATTTTTTTTGCAAATATCTGAAAAGTGTGATGTGCATTTGTATTCAGCCCCCTTTACTCTGATACCCCCTAACTAAAGTTTAGTGGAACCATTTGCCTTCAGAAGTCACCTAATTAGTAAATAGAGTCCACCTGTGTGTAATATATTCTCAGTATAAATAAAGCTGTTCTGTGAAGCTCTCAGAGGTTTGTTAGAGAGCGTTAGTGAACAAACAGCATCATGAAGGCCATGGAAAACACCAGCCATGTCAGGGATAAAGTCGTGAAGAAGTTTAAAGCCGGGTTACTCAAAAAATAAAAATACCCAAGCTTTAAACATCTCACGGAGCACTGTTCATTCAAACATCATCCAAATATGGAAAGCGTATGGCACAACTGCAAACCTACCAAGACATGGCCATCCACCTAAATTGACAGGCCGGGCAAGGAGAACATTAATCAGAGAAGCAGCCAGGAGACCCATGGTAACTCTGGAGGAGCTGCAGAGATCCGCAGCTCAGGTGGGAGAGTCTGTCCACAGGACGACTATTAGTCGTGCACTCCACAAATTTTATGGAAGAGGGGCAGGAAGAAAGCCATTGTTGAAAGAAAGTCATAAAAAGTCCCGTTTGCATTTTGTGAGAAGCCATGTAGGGGACACAGCAAATGTAGAAGAAAGTGCTCTGGTCAGATAAGACCAAAATGGAACTTTTTGGCCTAAAAGCAAAACACTATGTGTGGCGGAAAACGAACACTGCACATCACCCTGAACACACGGTCCTCACCGTGAAACATGGTGGTGGCAGCATCCTGTTGTGGGGATGCTTCTCTTCAGCTAGGACAGGGAACATGGCTGGAGCCAAATGCAGGGCTATCTTAGAAGAAAGCCTTTTAGACTCTGCAAAAGACTTGAGACTGGGGCAGAGGTTTGCCTTCCAGCAGGACAATGACCCTAAACATACAGCCAGAGCTACAATGGAATGGTTTAGATCAAAGCATATTCATGTGTTAGAATGGCCCAGTCAAAGTCCAGACCTACATCTAATTGAGAATCTGTGGCAAGACTTGACAGAGCTTGAGTTATTTTTCAAAGAATGAGCCAGCAATTCACTCTGTGCAAAGTAGGTCGAGACATACTGTATCCAAAAAGACTTGCAGCTGTAATTGCAGCAAAAGGTGGTTCTACAAAGTATGCCGGTTCACACTGATGCGGCTGTGGCGATCGCATGTAATGTCGGAGCGCACTGCTCCTTCATTACATGCGATCGGCTGTGCGGTGCAAGTTTAGCCATACACTTTGTATGGCTAAATTCGCACCGCACCCGCAGCAAAGACGCACAGGACCCTTTTTTGCAGCCGCATCAGGATCGGATCGCACAGCGGTTCACACTTGTGCGATCCGATCCTGTGCGAACTGCAAGATCGCACTGAGATATGCGATCAAACTGGGGGTGTCGTTAAGATTACATTGACACCCCCAGCGTATCGCATATGGCAGTGTGAACTGCCGGGGGTGCGTTTGCGATGCGGGAACAGGCTGCGAATTCGCAGCCTTCCCGCATCGCATAAATGTGAACCGGGGCTCAGGGGTCTGATAACAAATAAACGCTACACTGTTTAGATATTTGTTTGTAAAATATTTTGAAAACCATTTATAATTTTCCTTCCAATTCACAATGATGTGCCACTTTGTGTTGGTTTATCGCATAAAATCCCAATAAAATACATTTTATGTTTTTGGTTGTAACGTGGCAAAATGTGGAAAATTTCAAGGGGTATGAATACTTTTTCAAGGCACTGTACATCTGAATGAAAAAGTAAATCCAATCTAGAACACCTTGTTGCACGGTCTTGTTTACACTGCACTATTCAAGGACACCTGCAAGCTATCTGCAAGTGTCATTTTACACAAGAGCATCTGAAATTTGATGGCCTCTCCTGGTATTTAACATGTAGCAATTCCTAGCTGTCAAAATGACAGCCAGTATATAGGGGAATGCAGAGGAGAGCTAAATGTAGGGGATGTGTCCCAGAAACATTGTTGAAGGGCAACTATGATTTCTGCTAGTTATCTGGTTGTCCTACCAATACTTTGGCTTCAGTACTTTAATGAAAACATTCTTGGCAAATGCTTTCGCTTTGGTTCGTCTTGCGCCGGTCCAAGAATTTCACCTCTAGCGGCACAGTACGAATGCCCCCGGCCATCCCTCTTAAAGCAACTCTTCAGTCATGTTTTCATTTTTCCATCTACTATAGCCTCTGCCCTTGTTTTAATTTTCCACTTCCTCTTTCGAGAGAGAGAGAGAGAGAGAGAGACAGAGAGACCGAGAGAGAGAGACCGAGAGAGAGAGAGAGACCGAGAGAGAGACCGAGAGAGAGAGAGACCGAGAGAGAGAGAGACCGAGAGAGACCAGGAAGTGAACAGGCAGTGGCGTCAGCTGCCCACAGTTAAAATGGCTTTAGCACTGAAAGAAGGCAGCAGCTGCATTTTCTCCAGGAAAAATAAAATAAATAGATAAAATATCCATCCATCCTAGAAAGACTTGGCATGGTGTTAACATTTTGGCCCACTTTAGGTACAGTCTTGGTAATACCTCTAAACATTGCCTTATCTGTCTTATTTGAAAGAAATTGACAAGTGAGCAAGTCTGGAAACAAAGATGGAATTAAGAGTGACCAGGAAACTAGACATGCTGTAACTGGACCCGAGTTTTGAAAGCATCATAACTTTCTGGAATGCAGTATACACTGGTGATGCAATCTAGTATGTTGATCAGATTGTTATGGTGAAGGCTCTTCATGTGGGAGTTCTAGTTCTGGTTTAGTAAGTTGACATCACATACAGGCAGAACTACACTTTTACATCTAAAATACCTAAAGCTGAACTCCAGGAAATTAGTCACTTTAAAATGTGCCAGCATACTGTAGGTTAAGTTCAGCTAGATGTATGCCACTTTGTAGTCCTATCTCTTTTAATTACAATTTACATTTGTACTGGACCCGAAGGTCTTTTGCTCCATGAAGCTGTACTGGACCCGAAGGTCTTTTGCTCATGAAGCTGTACTGGACCCGAAGGTCTTTTGCTCATGAAGCTGTACTCGACCCGAAGGTCTATTGCTCATGAAGCTGTACTGGACCCGAAGGTCTTTTGCTCATGAAGCTGTACTGGACCCGAAGGTCTTTTGCTCATGAAGCTGTACTGGACCCGAAGGTCTTTTGCTCATAAAGCTGTACTGGACCCAAAGGTCTTTTGCTCATGAAGCTGTTCTGGACCTGAAGGTCTTTTGCTCATGAAGCTGTACTGGACCCAAAGGTCTCTTGCTCATGAAGCTGTACTGGACCCGAAGGTCTTTTGCTCATGAAGCTGTACTGGACCCGAAGGTCTTTTGCTCATAAAGCTGTACTGGACCCGAAGGTCTTTTGCTCATGAAGCTGTACTGGACCCGAAGGTCTTTTGCTCATGAAGCTGTACTGGACCCGAAGGTCTTTTGCTCATGAAGCTGTACTGGACCCGAAGGTCTTTTCTCATGAAGCTGTACTGGACCCGAAGGTCTCTTGCTCATGAAGCTGTACTGGACCCAAAGGTCTTTTGCTCATGAAGCTGTACTGGACCCAAAGGTCTTTTGCTCATGAAGCTGTACTGGACCCGAAGGTCTTTTGCTCATGAAGCTGTACTGGACCCGAAGGTCTTTTGCTCATGAAGCTGTACTGGACCCGAAGGTCTTTTGCTCATGAAGCTGCAGAGTCATGTGCAGCCTCTCTGCCTGCCCGTCCTCTCCTCTTGCCCAATCACAGAGCCCTATGTGTTATGTGAACTAATTTACAAAAAGCCTTCTGTGAATGGATAGTGGAGGAAAGGTACGGACAGAGTGGCTGCCGTGTAAGTAAGCCACATCTCTTCTGTGAGAGCACCAGGAGTTACAACCATATGCGATAGCCCTGGCGGATATGATGGCCTCACTGCTCTTGAGCCTATCGGTGACTCAACCAATTCTGCAGGAGCAATAAGGATGGTGGTTTGTTTATAACCTGAATACCTACATTGCCTTGTGAGTAGTTTTACCCTGCTTTAAAAAAAAAAAAAAGAGGCACAAAGTTTGCTACACTAAGGAGTTTTCCATGTGCTTTCTTTACTGAATGCTGCCAATTCTGTTGATGCTGGAAACCATTGCGGGGGGAGTGTTGAGCGCATAGAAGGTCGCATTTTTCCACTTGGAGTTGGCTGGGGAATGCTGAGCATGCTTAAACCTCCATGGTATTGGGGCCTGGAAGTCCGGTCAGCGGCCTTATTGCTACTTTGGTGGAGGCACACTGGATTTACTATTACAACCCAGAAGACCCAAATGATTGCACATCTATGGGACATTGTGTGATTTTTCACCTGTGGGAATTAATTTACTTCTGTTGGACTCCTGTTTCACAATTTATTTATATATCATTCACATATTAAATATTGTTTTTTGTGAGCACTATTTTTGGCATGATCATTTTTTTTCTTAACACATTTGAGGCAGCACGATGCTGCTTTTTTTACTATTTGGGGTGCAAATCGTGCCTTACTCATTGCCTTGCAGGCTTCCTCTGTCTGTCCAACCTGTCCTACAAAGCCTGCTCTATAAGGCCCTCTGGGCCATAGTCACAGAGTGATGCAATCAAATACAATGCAGGGCCAAAAGCCCAGCATTGTGTGCCAATATGGCGAGAGAGCACCTACAAGCCAGAGTGGAGGAGTGTGCCAGAACAGGGAGTAGGGTAATTATTTCATAATGGGGAGTAGGGTAATTATTACATCTTACTCTTCATCACCTGCAGTTAACAAGTGTTTACCCCTAGCAATGTGGAGGAATCCCACTGCAAGGTATTTGCTTTTTTTTTTTTGTTTTTTTTGGAACTCATTGGGTTGGAAATCCAGGTAGATAATAAAGCTTAGTCAAAGAAATTAGAAACCTAAAATCAGTACAAGCGACAGTACTAACATTGACGTAGAAGTGTCCCTTGTGCTTCTGGCTGCTGTTGTATTTGAAATCCAAAGTCCTCTGACCCCCCCCCCCCCATACCCCTAAAGCTGTGATCTTCTGGTGCTGCAGGGGTTAATAGAGCCAAAGTACCCATGACAGGAACTAGTAAAGAGTGCTGACTATACCTAACCATTTTCACCCCCTCCTCCATCCGTAAAATCTATGCTATAGCTTTCTTCAACGAAAAGCGATCTATGACTAAAGGAGGGAGACCTTTTCTTTTATCTGCCCATCCTCCAGTCAGATTACCGTACTTTTCATTGATGGAAGCTATAGTACAAGAAGAAGGGGGGTGGTCTCATGGGCTTTCCCCTATACCCAGACATACTGGCAACGTTTCTGCTTTTCCCAGGGTGTGAAGGGAAGGTAAGTATAAGCAGCTGGGGGCAAAGTATAGGTTCTCTTGAAAATAATTTGATAGCTATGCTTTTCAAAACAATATGTTTTAGGAAAAAAGCATTGGGGCAAATCTCATATGTTGTGTTTATTTTTTTGGGGTTTTTTTTTTTCATTTAAATTTTTTAAAATTTTTCAATGTACAAATTAGTTTATTCAGACAGATTCCTGCTTTTAAAGTATACAAAACCCCATTTACCCTCCCACCATCCCCATGCCCCCGGAAACTCCTCATACTCAGGCTTATTTGTTCTCTTACTTTCTCCCCCCCCCCCCCCCCCATCCTTTTTCATAAACCTCTTCACTCCCTATATTTCCTTGAGTGTTTAAAGTTTATCCATCCACCCCAGAATTTTAGGAATTTTCAATTTAATTTTTCCCAAAATAGTAAAGTCCTTCCATGTTATAAGTTGTATCCACTCTTCTGACCAATTCGCCCACTGTTGGACTCTCTGGTATTTGCCATCGTTTTGGAATTAAAGCTTTCGCTGCATCTATAAAACGTGGTCTCGCCGACTCTTTATATTGCTTTATTGTGAGATTAGTATTGTGGAAAAGGTAGATTCCGGGATTTCTGGGCAAGTCCACCCATGTGATTTCTTGAATCAACTCTGTGACCTCTTCCCAGAAGTCCTGTATCTTTGGGCATTCCCACCATATACAGTCAGGTCCATAAATATTGGAACATCGACACAATTCTAATCTTTTATATACACCACGACAATGGATTTGAAATAAAACAAACAAGATGTGCTTTAATTGCAGACTTTCAGCTTTAATGTGAGGGTATTTACATTCAAATCAGGTGAACGGTGTAGGAATTACAACAGTTTGTATATGTGCCTCCCACTTTTTAAGGTGCCAAAAGTAGTGGGACAGATTAACAATCATAAATCAAACTTTCACTTTTTAACCAGTTGCCGACTGAGTACGGTAATAGTACTGCGGCAAAGTGGTTCGTTATCGTCTGACGACGTAGTATTAACGTCGTCAGACACTCCCCCTTCTGGGCGGCGCTTGCGCGCCGCCGGAGGCTCTCTCCCGCTGTTTTCATTCACAGCGGGAGTCGGGCCAGGGGAGGAGCAGCGGCGATCGCCGCTGCTCTGCCCCGATCGCCGGGGATCTAGTGTGGAGATCCGCCCGCCTGTGTAAACACAAGCGGGCGGATCTCCATAGTGACAGGGAGTGACAGATCGGACTGTTCAGCATAGCTGGACATCCGATCTGTCCATGACTCACTCAGTCACCTCCCCCCCTACACGTCAGTAAGCACCAGGCATACATTAACCCCTCCCTCTCCAATAAAATTAACCCCTTCCCTGCCAGTGTCATTTTACAGTAACAGTGTATATATAAAGCACTGATTACTGCAGTAATGTCACTGGTAACCCCAAAAGTGTCAAAAATGTCACTCAAGGGTCCGATCTGTCCGCCGCAATGTCGCAGTCCCACAAAAATATCGCAGATCGCCGCCATTACGCGTTAAAAAAAAAAAACACCAAAAATGACAGAAATCTTTCCCTTTGTTAGTAAACGCAATAACTTTTGCGCAAACCAATCAAAATACGCTTATTGTGATTTTTTTTACCAAACATAGGTAGCAGAAAACAAATTGGCCAAAAATTTTTTAAAAAATTGGTTTTTACATCTTTTTTGGGGGGAATTTCATATAAAAAAATGTTAAAAATATTGTTATTTTTTCAAAATAAACGCTCTTTTTTTGTTTATAGCGCAAAAAGTAAAAATCGCACAGGTGATCAAATACCACCAAAAGAAAGCTCTGTTTGTGGGAAAAAAAGGACGTAAATTTTGTTTGGGTACGGCGTCGCACGACCGCGCAATTGTCAGTTGAAGTCGCACAGCGCCGAATCGCAAAAAGTGGCCTGGACGGAAGACAGCAAAATCCTCCGGTGGTAAAGTGGTTAATACTTGGTTGCAAATCCTTTGCAGTCAATTACAGCCTGAAGTCTGGAACGCATAGACATCACCAGACGCTGGGTTTCATCCCTGGTGATGCTCTGCCAGGCCTCTACTGCAACTGTCTTCAGTTCCTGCTTGTTCTTGGGGCATTTTCCCTTCAGTTTTGTCTTCAGCAAGTGAAATGCATGTTCAATCGGATTCAGGTCAGGTGATTGACTTGGCCATTGCATAACATTACACTTCTTTCCCTTAAAAAACTCTTTGGTTGCTTTCGCAGTATGCTTCGGGTCATTGTCCATCTGCACTGTGAAGTGCCATCCAATGAGTTCTGAAGCCTTTGGCTGAATATGAGCAGATAATATTGCCCGAAACACTACAGAATTCATCCTGTTGCTTTTGTCAGCAGTCACAACATCAATAAATACAAGAGAATCAGTTCCATTGGCAGCCATACATGCCCACGCCATGACACTACCACCACCATGCTTCACTGATGAGGTGGTATGCTTTGGATCATGAGCAGTTCCTTTCTTTCTCCATACTCTTCTTTTCCCATCACTCTGGTACAAGTTGATCTTGGTCTCATTTGTCCAAAGGATGTTGTTCCAGAACTGTGAAGGCTTTTTTAGATGTTGTTTGGCAAACTCTAATCTGGCATTCCTGTTTTTGAGGCTCGCTAATGGTTTACAGCTTGTGGTGAACCCTCTGTATTCACTCTGGTGAAGTCTTCTCTTGATTGTTGACTTTGACACACATACACCCACCTCCTGGAGAGTGTTCCTGATCTGGGCAACTGTTGTGTAGGGTGTTTTCTTCACCAGGGAAAGAATTCTTGGGTCATCCACCACAGTAGTTTTCCGTTTTTTCTTTTGGTCTTTTTGGTGTTGCTGAGCTCACTGGTGCGTTCTTTCTTTTTAAGGATGTTCCAAACAGTTGATTTGGCCACACCTAATGTTTTTGCTATCTCTATGATTGGTTTGTTTTGTTTTTTCAGCCTAATGATGGCTTTCTTCACTGATAGTGACAGCTCTTTGGATCTCCTATCGAGAGTTGACAGCAACAGATTCTAAATGCAAATAGCACACTTGAAATGAACTCTGGACCTTTTATCTGCTCCTTGTAAATGGGATAATGAGGGAATAACACACACCTGGCCATGGAACAGCTGAGCAGCCAATCGTCCCATTACTTTTTACTTTTGGTCCCTTAAAAGGTGGGAGGCACATATACAAACTGTTGTAATTCCTACACCTTTCACTTGATTTGGATGTTAATACCCTCAAATTAAAGCTGAAAGTATGCAGTTAAAGCACATCTTGTTTGTTTTATTTGTGGTGGTGTATAGAGCCAAAAAGATTAGAATTGTGTCAATGTCCCAATATTTATGGACCTGACTGTATGTATCATTGTATGTATCATTGTATGTATCATTGTTCCCTTGTTCCCACTTCCTCTCCAACAAAACGGAGACAAATCTGGGATAGGCAGTACCTCGGCACTTTATGTCGACTGAGTATTTTTTCAAAAAGCAATAGGTTTTCTCCTGGCCTTATCACTTATGCTTACACTTATGAAGTGTCTTAACTGATGATAACTTATTTCATCTATCACCAGTAAATCCCCTTTGTGTTTTAATTCCTGAAATGTGCATGTTTCTCCCTTTTCCATTACATCTCTTAATTGTGCAATTTTATCCTTTATCCTTACACCAAATAACTCCTTCCCTGGTGGAAAGTAATTTGTTTCTGATAACGGTATTAATGGTGAATTAAACTCCAATTTCTTATTTCTGTGCATTAAATCCCAAACCTTCAAAACTTGCTTTGTCAGTGAGCTAGTATCCTTCAATAAAAAAAAAAAACAAATGTGACCAGCGCTATGGTGTATATAAATATAATATGCAGGTATAAGCTGCCACCAACCTACCCTTGTAAAAAACAAGGGTACATAAATTGAAAAAAGAGGGAAGAAAAGTTGGTAAAGGCGCTACCTGTTTGAGAGGAGATTGAGATAGGATGATGATCTATAGTGCAAGAATTTTTAACCAAATATCTCCTTCATAATAAAAATCCTAAATCCAGTTTTTTAAACATACAATAAATAAATAGTTTGCTGATAATTAAAGTGTGTGTGCCAAATAAATGCTGATTGGGCATATAACAAGGCCCACAGAGTGCTCAGTGCCGAAAAAAATATATTTTTTATAAACTATAAATAAAACAAAAGTGCACAGTGTGTGATGAAATGTATTATCTTATACAGTGCTTATGGTGATGTGTATCGGTGAAAAAAGTACCAGTGTGATTAGTACTCAATTATTTTTGTCTTGTTTTGTGTAAGGTGTCAGTGCATTTAGGAAAAAATGACATTTGAAAATAAATGAAACTGTCCCTTTAAGGGTAATATAAATAGTGCCAGTGAATGAGTCCAAAGTGCTATATAGCAAGTGTTTCTGGTGAATCTCGTGCCTATACCGTGATGCCCTCTAGGTATTGCACTCACCCTTCTCAACCCCTAGATGCAGGGTTATTTGATTGGCTGATGTTTATTAGTAACCTCCAAAAATGAATGAGCATTCCGAGGCGTCCTTTGTATCTGAATGTGAGCGGACTCAGATGGGCCTCCAAGAGATGTTCTCACGATCTAGGTAGCTCAAACAGACAGACAAACCCCATGGTGCAGTACATAACATAATGCTGAAACAAGTGTAGATGACTCACAATTTGGAATGATCACGATCAGTGAGAGACGCCGGGATATTTCCATGTTCCACGGCTACAGCTCTCCAAACCGGAAGGGACGTTGACGTACGAGAACTCCGCCCTACGCGTTTCGTCATACAGACGTCATCTAGAGCGCCTCTGCCCCCCTTCTCATTCTGCCCTCCCCCCCCCTCCACGCTGGGGCTATTTTGGTGGTCAGGCCTTTTTGCTGGGATGGGGGCAGAGTGCAAACTGGCGATAGGTGCCGGACGGTGGAGGGGTGCACCACTGGCTACCGGATGATTGTGCGAAGGGGGGTTGTACATGGTGGGGGCTCCTGCAGGGCCCCCGTCCTGCCTGGATGTGTCCTTGAGGCCTGGCCTCACTTCTGGGTCCCTGTAAGTCTCATGGTGCCGCCATTTTATTGTAGCCTGTGTCAGGGCTGTGGAGTCGGTAGATAAATGTTCCGACTCCTCAGTTTTTTGTACTTCCGACTCCTCTGTATTAATATGTATTAATCTTTCGACACTGACTTGGGTGGGTGGCATTGCAGTAACTATTCTGGCCACATCACTAATGATCTCTGGATAAACAAGGATGGCTTCTTCAACAGTAAGTTTTGATGAGCGATCATACTTTTCAACTTCTTTTAGTGCTTTATAAAACTCCTGTTGGAATTTTTTTATTTGGACATTTACTGTTTCTGTAACGCTTATGCGACGTCGCTTTCCTTTAGCAACTTTCATTTTGTCTAAGAAGGTATCAAAGTCTAATTCTTCGTTTGAAGAAGATGATCCTGAGTTACCACTATTGCTTAAAAGAACTTCATCCTGTGGAGGTATTTAAGGTCGTAATCCCTTCATGCGAACTGCTACATCATAGAGGGCCTTTTTCCCAGTAGCAGTCTGTTCAATGTTCAACAAAAGTTGGCTCATTGGGTCGACATAAATAGCCGCTAACAAGATTTCATTTTCCAGCAAAAGACTCTCTCTTTTCATCATTGAAGATGCAATGCCCTCAGCTATTAACCCTCCATTTTTGTTCAGGCGATATAACAGGCTCTTCCATTCCAAGAGGAATTTACCCGGCTTAGATCGTCACATTGCAACCTCTTGGTGACAGTGAAGGGGTGAGAAAGAAGGTTCTCCAGCTCTTTAGTTTGTGTCCACTGGCTTTCAGTTAATGCAAGATTTTCATTGTCCATTTCTTCTATGAAGTCTTTAAAGTTCAAGCAAATGCTTCACCATCAAATTAGTGCTTCCCCAGCGAGTTGTTTGATCCAAAATGGCTCCTTTTCCTGCACGTCTTTTCAAAATTGCATCTGTTTTCGGGGGCCCTGGCTGCAACTGTTACTTGCCGTAATTTGCCCATTAGTGTAGCTGCATGGCGATCTTTTAATCCATGTCTTATGGCAAGTTGCAGTGTATGAACAGCACATCGCATATGATGAATAGTAGCAAGCTTCAATGCTTCTTCAACAAAGTTGTCTAAAAAAAATGTCAGCATTCTCTTCAGTTTCTAAACTTTCTCCAATACTTGCAGAGCTGTCTTCCTCTAACTCTAATATCTGTTTGTTACCTTCTTCATCTGCGTTCATCTTCTCAATTGTGCTCAACATGTTAGAAGCGTTATCTGTCACAACACATAAAATCTGTTCCTTTGTAATTTCAAAATCTTCTAGAACACCCTCCACTAACTTCTGAAGGTAATCACTGGTGTGATGTGCCTGAGTGTCCTTTAATCTGAGGGTCCGTGTTATTGTTTTGTTATTTTCATCCACAAATCTAAAAATAGCAAAATAATTGACTCTGTGACATGTGCATGCATCCATTTTAAGGAAGACAAAACGTCCTTTCAGAACTTTGGCCTCCTCAATTATAAGTTTCCTTATACTAAGTCATTAATTATAACTTTTTGTGAATTGGGACATTTAAACTTGCTTTTTTTTTTATTTCAATCTAAATTTAGTAGGAGTCGGTGCATTGTTTGTACCCAAATTTTCCTCCGACTCCTCGACTCCGACTCCACAGCCCTGGCCTGTGTTTCTATACACAGTGGCCATTTTCTTGTGGTTTACCATTGGAAATAGTGCCATGACAGTGGAGCTCTGTGGCCATCGATTTTCGGCAGTGGGAGTCCCTTCTCATCCCCTGGCGCTGACTCCTGGGTCACTTTACTTCCTGATCGCCACTCATGTAGTGCATATTCATTCTCCTGGCGTCTGCAGGTGCCTGTTTCTGCGTGTCGTGAGTCTGGTGGGGTCCTCTCCGTCTCTGCTGAGAATCGCTTGGTGCTTTGTGCCTGGCGACCAGGTGGTGCTGCTAGCGCTGTGGGGGTTGTCCCTTAGCAGTGTTTACACTTTTTGTGGAGTCCCCTTGGTGACTCATGGATTCTTTGGAGCACTTTTCCCCACCTGATACTCTCTCTCAGGCTACCAGGCCCTCCAGGTCCCAACCATCCATCCATGCACTGACGGCGGTCCTGTAGTCCCTTGTGTCCTGGGTGGAGCTGGTTTGCCGGTGACAGGCTAGCAAAAAGCGCCCCCTGCCTCATCTGTCTCATCAGATCCTGAATCTGATTTGGCCACCGCCGATGTGGGTCACTCAGCTGGGTCTACAACCTCGCGCCCGGATATCTGTGATAGTGAGGATGATTCCTCCACATCTGCGACAGCGCACAAAAAGGCGCTAGTGGATGCGCTGATTGTATATGTGTTTTGAGACCCTGAAAATGGAGGATGCAGCTGAAGCTGTGACAGAGGCGCGGGTGCCATTTAGCACTCACAAGCCATCCTAAAGTCATCTTCTTGCTAACGTTCCTGGGGCTAAATCTGTAAATATTTGAAGCTTTGCACCTCCATAATCCAATGCTGTTAGTCCATTCAATTTCTCCCAAATCTCTGCTTTTTCCTCATAGAACTGGAATCTCACTATTAAATCTCTAGGGGATTCTGCTGGTATATTTTTGAGTTTTTCCAATCCTCTGCACTCTTTCTATTTTTATTATACTTTCTGTTGGTCTATCCAAGCTTTTTTCTTCAGATCTTCTCTTTCTTCTTCTGGGAGGCCTCGGATCCTTAAGTTTTGTCTTCTCTTCGGATTCTCCTGATCTTCTGCTTTATGAAATAGTATTTTTTGTTCTATTTGTAGAACAAACTTGTTCTTTCAATTTTGTTATTTCCTTGGTGTGCCTCTCCAATCTACCCTCTGTCTCTTCTACCCGTGCCAGCATATGGCCAAGATCTTCATCTAAAGTTGCCAGTTCCTTTTTAATAGTGTTCTCCAGCCTTTTAAACATCTGCTATTTTCACTTTTGGTATTTGGGGGGCTTACGCTCTGTTTTTCCATCCTGCTCCCGTCCGTATTAATCCCGCTTTATATCGTGGGCATTACTTCTCCTGTTCAGATACATGTGTTGTATTGTAATGCTCTATAGAAATTGCCATTTAGTGATTTTCTTTGCCTCACCCCTCCGTTTCACTGACCCCCCCCCCTTCTCTTTCTCCCCGCCTAATCTGTGCTCTCCGTGGGTCCGTATCTCTTTCCACCCAGGCTTGTAGTGGACATTCAGGTGGATCAGACCCGTGGTCTTCAGAGCTGTACTCCCGAGGGCGAACACAGCTGTCGTCACTGCCTCTTTCTCCTCTCCGTCCCCTGACCCTTCAGCTCCACTGGAAAT
The DNA here is from genome assembly GCF_965119305.1 of Pelophylax lessonae. Taxonomy (NCBI): domain Eukaryota; kingdom Metazoa; phylum Chordata; class Amphibia; order Anura; family Ranidae; genus Pelophylax; species Pelophylax lessonae. The sequence continues at coordinate 115,901,990 of NC_138778.1, forward strand.
TCCACTGGGGGTGAGTTAGCACTATAGGGCCAATACGCTGCACCACAGCACCATAGGTCGCTCGCCAAAGGGGATCTGAAGACATCCCTTTAGTGGCTCCTGGCTGGCGTCCTCTCAAGGCTTCTAACAGACGCTCCCTGCTCGCGCCATGTTCAGGCCAAACCCCCCAGATCATCCAAATCTCGTATGTTTTTGATTGCAAAAAGTTATATAAAAATACTGCAAGTGATAATTTTATGTATTAGTTTGCTACTTCTTATATCCCTCGTAATGAACATATTTGGGCCCGTTCACGCAAGAAGCATGAGCTGCCCCATTTCAGTAAAGTTCTAACAAAACATAAAGGTTACCGTGTGATGCACTGTTTACAGCACTTTTGCATTGGTGCCTTCACATTAAACACCGGCGGTAGTGTGCACAACTGGCATTAACAAGCCTTTGGTCTCTTTGTGGAATTAAATATATTCAGCTCTTACCTGTCCTCAGTTTGTTTTCTATTCACTTATACCACCAGCCATTCCTGCTATGTGGATATTAGCAAACAAATTACTTCATCTTCACATAAGTTGTGTTATCAGCAAACATGTACTGCTATTGGGATATAAACGTATTGTATTACTACGTTTGTGAATGTACGGGTTTGGTCATATTTTGAACTGTATTAAACCAAGAAACTTGTAAACCGAATAGGGACAACATGCATTTCCCATGGGAGTAGAAGATCAGGTTATTTCAGGTAGCAAGGTGTGGAGATTCGTACAGTATATTTGCTGAAAAACTGAAGATTTATTTTTCTTTAATGTCCCAAGGCTCTACTGAGAAGTTATTCCTACCTAAGCTAGGCCAAAGTTAAAAAAGCTATGAATAATAAGAAAAGCGCTTTTAAAAAAATCTAAAAATGAAGTAACACTATCATTGTTTAATTGTTACATAGAATATAACTGAATATTCAAAAAGAAAATCAAGGATGCAAAAATTCTAAATGAACGACAGATTGCAAAAGATAGAACAAACCCCCAAAAATTCTTCAAATATATTATTGGTAATACGGTTAGGTCTGAGCATGTAGGCCTTTTACAAAATAATCAGGAGTGGGTGACTAGGGACAAAGAGAAGGCAAATTTATTAAATACTTTCTTCAGCTCTGTTTATACAAAGGAGCATGAGGGAGCTCATGACCATAATGAGGATGGTATTGACACAGCCCCAAATGATTCACAATGGCTCAAAAGTGATATGGTCCAGAAATATTTAGACAGAATAAGGGTGGATAAAGCACCTGGACCAGTTGGCATCTACCCTCACACCCTAAAAGAATTGAGCGCTGTACTTTCAAAGCCTTTGTTTCTAATTTTTAGGGACTTGTTAAGGACTGGAATAGTACCACTGGATTGGCGTAGGGCCAATGTGGGGCCTATATTTAAAAAGGGATCAAAGTCTTTGCCAAGTAACTATAGACCTGTTAGTTTATCTTCTATAGTTGTGAAGATACTGGAGAATTTATTAAAAGACCACATAGATGAGTTATTGCTGGAAAAAATATTTTAAGCAACAGACAGCATGAATTCATGAAAGACAGAAGTTGTCATACAAACCTGATTTCTTTTTATGAGGCAGTAAGTAAAACCTTGGACAGAGGGGGGGCTGTGCACATAGGATACTCGGATTTTGCAAAAGCGTTTGACTCAGTTCCCCACACACGCTAATGTGTGTAAGGTAAGGTCTACAGGCTTGAAAAGATCAGTTTGTAAATGGATAGAAAATTGGCTAAAAGATAGAATTCAGAGAGTAGTGGTTAATGATGATTACCCTGAACGCTCTAAGGCCATCAGTGGTGTACCCCAAGGTTCAGTATTGGGACCCTTACTTTTTAATATCTCTATCTATAAATGATATAGGGTCTGGGATTAAATGTACCATTTCAGTCTTTGCAGATGATACCATGCTTTGCAGTGGAAAAACTTCTTTACAGGATGTCTCCAACTTACAAGCTGATCTCAATGCACTTGTGGGCAACCATGTGGCAAATGAGGTTTAATGTTGATAAATGTAAAGTTATGCTCTTGGGGGCTAAGAATATGCATGCATCATACATACTAGGGGGAGTAGAACTGGGGGAATCAATAGCGCAGAAGGATCTGGGTGTTCTGGGAGATCCTAAGCTTAATAGCAAGCAAAGTCCTTTCTTGTATTACCAGAGGCATGGACTCCAGAGAGAGAGAGATATAATTTTGCCCCTGTACAAATCATTAGTAAGACCTCATCTGGAATATGCAGTTCAGTTTTGGGCACCAGTTCTTAAAAAGAATATTGGGGAACTGGAGAAAGTGCAAAGAAGGGCAACCAAACTGATAAGAGGCATGGAGGAGCTCAGCTATGAGATAAGATTAGAGGAATTTAATTTATTCTTTTGAGAAGAGGAGAATAAGGGGGGATATGATCAACATGTATAAAAACATAAGGGGTCCATAATAGTGAACTTGGTGTTGAGTTATTCACTTCAAGGTCAACACAGAGGACAAGGGGGCACTCTTTACATCTAGAGGAAAACAGATTTTGTCCAAATACCGAAAGGTTTCTTCACCGTAAGAGCTGTGAAAATGTGGAATAGACTCCCTCCAGAGGTGGTTCTGGCTAGCTCACTAGATTGCTTTAAAAATGGCCTGGATTCTTTCCTGGGTGTAAATAATATAAATGGGTACTAATATTTATAGGTAAAGTGGATCCAGGGAATATCCGATTGCCTCTCGGGGGATCAGGAAGGAATTTTTTTCCCCTGCTGTAGCAAATTGGATCATACTTTGCTGGGGTTTTTTCGCTTCCTCTGGATCAACTGCAGGTATTTGATTTGGTGTATATGGGATTGTATGGTTGGGTTTTCTTTACTGTGTTTTTATTGGTTGAGCCAGATGGACTTGAGTCTTTTTTTAACCTGACTAACTATGTAAGCTACCAGTGTTTCCCAACACTGCCATTGCAAAGCCAAGTAATGGCATGGGAATTAAATACAAAAGTGGGGAGTTTGGCTGCACAATAGTAACATTTGTGTTACAGCTTTATGGGAGGGGGTGAAGTCACACACTACTGCTGAACAATCTTACCATTGGAGGAGACTCTGAGAAGTGTAAGAAACTAGCAAGTAGTACAATTGTGTCCCCTTTGTAAACTTATAGTGGAACTATGGGCAAAATAAAAGACATGTATTATTCAGTAAGTCAATCACATTAACACAGCCGTTTTTGTTTACCGAAGTCCCTCTGTAACATAGGTTTTATAAAACCTGTTGATCCTGCCAGTAAATCTGTTAATTTTTAACTTCCTTTAGTAGACCATGCTGTTAAAGGAAGTACAGCCAAAGTTGGTTTGGCTGTACTTCCCCTGTGGATTACAGGAGCGCAGTTCATTCTGTACTTCTGTGACCCGTTTTCAGCAGACAGCGGGCGGAAGCCTGCTGTAACACTAAACATAAACATTTGTGAGATCCTCATATCATTCAAAACCCAATGAGTGTTGAAGATGATAATTCCTGATAATCCTTTTACTGTTTGGTCAACTTAGCTCAGGTGTGCGGCACGCGAAATGCGTTGACGTCATTGGCGCGAAGGGCCTTCGCTTCAAACCTGCGGTCCATGCTTCTTCCGGCTTTTTGCTTCCGGATGCTGAAACCACGAACGGAGAAGTGACTATTCACTGCTGTTTATCTACTGCTCTGACCGGAATGGATAACCGATTCCTGGGCACCAAGGAACCTTATGGACAGGGGTAAGGGGCGCAGCCCAGATAAATAGAGAGGCTGGTTAAATACATGGGTGTATACCCGCTGATATCGCCAGTGCAAAAGCATCAGTACCCCCACTCTCCCCCCCCCCCAGACCCCCTTTTATTTTGGTCACTGTAGAGCCATCTATGTACCCCCTTCCCACACCCCCTCTCTGGGTTAGCGCAGTAGGTTGGCAGTTGGTGTGGGCATGCCGCCGGTGGGATGGACTTCCGGCTAGGGTGGGCGCTGGCTGTTTTGGTCCTGTGCCCAGATCCCCTCTTCCTTTATGGATGTGCTTTGCGCTCCAGGGGTCCCTCCTGGGAGCCTCTTGGGCACCATGAGCTAGGGCCATTTTGCTGTGGTCGGCGCCATTGTATTGGGGCCTGTGCGATTCTCTATCCCATGGTCATTTTTGTGTAGTCCGGCGGCCATTTTTTGTTGGTCCAGCATACATTAGGAGCGGTGGCCATGACAGGAGCCCCTGGGCGGTGATTATGGCTGTGGGGGCTCGTTGTTTTCCCCTGCTGTTAACCCCGGGGCTTCCTTTTCCCCCCTGAATGCCGTACGTGGATATTGGCTATCTCTGGTGCAGACCGGTGCTACTCTGGTGGGGTCCCTCCCTCTCTCTGCTGCAGGTTGTGGGTGCTCTGCTTCACTTTTTTGCTGGCGGGTTCCCCTTTTACCTTTTATGGAGTCTCAGGAGCATGTTTCCCCACCTGACCCCCTCGCAGAGGCAGCAGGTCTCTCGGGGTCCCAGACCTCCATTGATGCACTGACCGCGGCCCTGGAGTTTTGTTTCCCTGGTGGAGGTGGCCTTTGGGCGGTGGGCTAGCAAAAAGCGTCCTCCCACCCTCCCTTGCCTCATATGTCCCATTAGATCCTGAATTTGGCTCTGCCACCACGGACGTGGCCCACCCTGCAGGGTTTGTAGCCATGCTCCCTGATTTATCAGATAGTGAGGATTATTCCTCCTGTAGTGGCACACGTGAAGGCTCTGGTAACCCACTGATTGCATCCGTGCGGGAGACTTTGAAGATGGAGAATGTAGCTAAAGCAGCTGCAGAGCTGGCCCCTTTGGCACCCACAAGTCGTCTCGCATGGCAAAGGTTTTTCCTTACCCCTCCTCCTATTTTTACAAGTTTGTCTATAAAGATTGTGGTTCCTAAACGCTTTGCGGTGAGGTACCCCTTTGAAGAGTCACTCCTTTGAAGAGTCACTCCTCAAAAAGTGGACTGTCCCACCAGTTGTGGACCTGCCTGTCTCTAGGTTGAACAAGGCAACCATGATTCCGGTAGAATAATCTCTGGTTTTAGCTCAGTCTGAGAGAGGCGGAATCTGTGGCCCGCAACATGTTCCACCATTGCCCTCGTGTCACAAACAGAGTGGGCTAAACTTTTGTGCCATGATTCAGGGGTAAACGGATTCCCCCTGCCTTTGCTGAGTTGGTGGACTAATTGGTCCAGAGGCTCTAGTTTGTCTGCGATGCCTCTTTGGATGCAGCTCTCTTGATTTGATTTATAAGCTATCTGTTTTGACAGTGGTGCTTAGGTGTGTATTGTGGCTTAAGTGTTGGTCTGCAGACCAAACTTCTAAAAAAGCTCTGACTGATTGACCCTTTAAGGTGATCGCCTGTTTGGTGCTACCCTGGATTATATCATTAGGAGTCTCACAGGGGGTGAGAGCATCTTTCTTCCACAGTCTGGGAAGGGAAATGAACCGCATCACAGTCACGGCCCTTCTTTCCTAGCACCAATACATTTTTCTTGTTACTCAGGGTCCACTGACAAGTGTTCAAAACCTTTCAAGCCCTCCTCGGGAGGTTCCAAGCAGCCTTGGTTTGGCAAGCCGAGAGCACGATTTTCTAGACCCGCGGACAAGGCTCCTACTGCATAAAGGTGTGCCCTCACCCATGCATGGTGTGGGGGGACGTCTTAGTTGGTTTCTGGGCCCTTGGGCTTCCTTGGTAAACGACAAATGGGTCCACAAAGTGATTCTGTCCGGTTACAAGATAGTTTCATCCTTGCCCTCCAGAACGGTTCTTTCCTTCCAATGTACGTCTGTCCCCGGGTCCCCAGACCAATTGCAAGCACTCTTTGGTGGGGGGTTCCCTGGTCTTGTGGCTTCGCTCTCTGGCTACTCGGCAGGGCAAATCTTTTCTCCCCTTGTATTGGACAGTGGTCACTACGGATGCCAGTCTATCTGGGTGGGAGGTGTCCTGGGACTGAGCTCTGCTCAGGGTTGTTGGACGCTGGAGGAATCCAGACTACCGATCAATGTCTTGGAATTTCAGGTGATCAGGCTGTGCCTGGATTACTGGATGGATCAGCTTCGGGGGCTCCCAGTACAGATGCACAGCGAAGGCTTATGTCAATCACCAGGGTGGAACAAAAAGTGTGTTGGCGGCTCTAGAAATAGCTGACATTCTCCAGGGGGAAGAATGCTTCAGTCCAGCCCTCTCCGCCATACACATTCCAGGAGTGGAAAACTGGCGGGCGGACTATCCCAGTCGGCAGGCGTTGGACCGAGGGGATTGGTCCCTTCATCCGGGCGTGTTTCAACTGATACATCTGCGGTGGGGCACCCATGAGGTGGGCCTGTTGAAGTCCCAGCTCAACAGGTACCGAGGTTTGTGGCAAGGTCACAGGATGCTCCGGCGGATGCCACAGACGCTCTGGTGGCCCCGTGGGGTCAGTATAGTCTGATGTACACCGCCTTCCCTCCTCCCAAGTTTCTTCCGTGGCTTCTGCGCAGGATCGAGGCCAAGAGGGATTCTGGTCCCTCTTGGCCCCAGATTGGCCTCGCCGGTCTTGGTACATTTTATTTTTGTTTTAGAGTTTAAATATACTTTTAACACTTGTGAATTACTGTAATTCCTCTGCCTTTTGTACAGTGTGTTGCGGTGCAGTTTATTGTGACTGACACCCCAACACACTTAAAAATAGAGCACAATGAACTGCATGCTGTGTCCAGTGTACTGTGCGACGTTGGCTGATGCTTTACTAAAAAATAAATTATTAGCATTTTTTGATCCATTGTGGTGCGTTGGCAGCCCATTGATAATGAATGGACTTCCCTAATGCAATGCAAATTAATGGCAAACTTAAACTGTGTTAATGTACTGCAATGGATGACTAAAGTGAAAACACCTATGCTTTTCCTTTCCTAAATTTTGTTAGAAAAGTTACAGCTGCTATCTGTTGCTAAAAATAATATGCCTACTTTGCATTTTTATTTTTCGAACCTAGCAGATGCAAGCGTACACGTGAATGATGAAAAATAACCTATCTGGACATTGTGGCTGTTTTATTAAAATACAGAATAGTTCATGTAACTTAGGAAATTATTTTTATTTGAATGGATGGTTGATGATCCTGCTTGTGTCCCGGGAACATCATTTTTGATTGGTTAGTAACCTTGTTTGAGGATTGTCTTGTTTTCTGCATAACCAACATACTTCTGGCCTAGGGTTGCAGGGCTGACTTGTGGAGTGTCAGTCACCTACACATCATATTGCTTTGTATTGTAATGGTTTTTATTAATAATATTATACAGAATTTATGTAGCATCAACAGTTGCGCGCTCTTTACAATATAAATAGAAACTGTACAGTTACAATACCAAGAGGGCCCTGTTCATAAGAGCTTACAATCTAACAGTTCTAATCGAATCATGTATAATACATTTTTCCATACTGCCACTCTACATGCCAAAGAAATCTGTCTGGTTGCTCAATGCTGGGTTTCCCAGTTGGTATATTTTTGTTGGTGCAATGCTGCCAAATGCACTTACAGTGCAACCTCTTTGGGTCTGTATGCCTAGAACGGAGCTGCTACCATTGCAGCCTGATAATTTGCCCTGATCTTCTAGATTGTTCTTGCTGTACTGCCACAGGCTGAGTTTAGGGTCTTTTCAGCCATTCACCCCTGAGCCTCAGTGTGCCTCTTGCAGTCATGATGTCTGACCTTCTTAGTGTGATTTATAAGCTAGAAATAGTTGACCTAGGTGGAAAAGTCTGGGTCTGCTTATGGTAAATCTAGTAGGTAAAAAGACTTTTATGCACAGAGGTTTGGGAAATTTATAAGCAGGGGAAGAGGGGATATCCAAAATTGACCGCTTTTCTTGTAAACAACTGCTGATTAACTCTTCACTTTCAGTAAAGCAGGGTGATAGTTTTTTTTTGGTTGGTTTTGCAGGTCTGTGTACAGTGGTGGTGTCATTGCATAGTGTTTGTCACATCATAATGTAACCCAGCATTCAGTATGAAAGTATTTGTTTTACTCATAATTACTGGGGTGTGGAACATGCTCAGTTTATGCTTTGAACATTTTGTGCCAAAACAGTTGAGGCTTTCTAGATTTGCCAGTCCTGTGAATAGTGTTTACAGCCTGTGTTAAAAGGTCTTATATATTGCTGGGAAGGGCTACATATGACAAGTGTTGCTTTTTATATGTCGGTTGCGAGATGCGGACCCTATTTATAGTGCTCTCTAACTTGTGATTTGTGTCTGGATTTATCTTCTTTTGAGTACAATTGTGTCTTGTGCTGGCACTAACAATAATCAATGAGTTGGACGATTATGGTTTTGATTAATCGCATAAAACCTCAGAAAAAGTGCGGTATATAATTTTGTTAATATGTAAAGTTTTAAAAAAAGACAATTTATTCTTGAATATCTATATGCAGTGGTATATGATTGGGGAACAAAAAATCTAATCCACCTTGAGAATAGCAGACAAAAGCAGTATGTAGTATATATACTTATAGAGGTTGAATCTGATAAATATCATCACTCAGATCCAAATTATTTAAAGGAAAAAAAAAAATGTAAAAGACCTAAACCGGTTTTGCTGATTTTCAGACAGGACTGTAATATAACATTATACATGACAGCCTCCCTTGTCGTTGGCAGGTAGCTTGATAAAAGCTACCTGTGCCTGCGGTCCCTAAGATATTTAGTAGCAGCAGCATGATTTTTGTATCGCCTATCATGATGGGGTTAAAAAAAAAAAATAGCCCTTTGTAGTACAAAAACAGCAGATAATCACTATTATAAGGAGTTAATTTAATACTGTGAAAAAGTGAAAGTATGTTTGTGTGTGTGTGTGAAAAATAAGATTGTGTTTGAAAAGTAAGATTTTAATGAAAATCTCAATGAACACAAGAACAATTTCCAATTTGACAGCTCAGTTTTATGGAACATTTTGTTTAGCTCCATTACACGAAAGAATGTTAAAGGGGAAGTCTGTCCTAACACTAAAATCGCTACATCTACAGGCTCATGATCTAAGATTAACCTATCTAGCCATGTAAAGAAGAAATCCATATACATACCTTTTATGAAGCCGCTATGGTCCAGTCCCATGCTAAGCTGTCAGCAGCAGCTTCGCTGTGGAGACGGGTGCAGAGGAGGCAGCCAGCGGGGACCTCATCGTAACTCTATGGGTGACGTCGCTTCCCATTCGTTTCACAGCCGCTGTTGGCTTTGCCCTCTGCGGAGCTTCCGCTACTGGAGCCCAGACCTGATCAGCTTCAAAAAAGGTATGTATAATTTCCTCTTTACAGGGCTAGATAGGTTAGTCTTAGATTGTGAATGCCTGTACATGTAGCGATTTAGTGTTAGGGTGCACTTTCCCTTTGAGTAATAATGAAAATTTTGTAATCCAAGTTATATATTTAAACTAGTTGATGCAAAATGAATGTACCCCACAACAAACTACTACATCTAGTACAGTGCCTTGCGAAAGTATTCGGCCCCCTTGAACTTTGTGACCTTTTGCCACATTTCAGGCTTCAAACATAAAGATATAAAACTGTAATTTTTTGTGAAGAATCAACAAGTGGGACACATTTATGAAGTGGAACAAAATTTATTGGATATTTCAAACTTTGTTAACAAATAAAAAACTGGAAAATTGGGCATGCAAAATTATTCAGCCCCTTTACTTTCAGTTAAGCAAACTCTCTCCCGAAGTTCAGTGAGGATCTCTGAATGATCCAATGTTGACCTAAATGACTAATGATGATAAATAGAATCCACCTGTATGTAATCAAGTCTCCTTATAAATGCACCTGCACTATGATAGTTTCAGAGGTCCATTTAAGTGCACAGAGCATCACGAAGAACAAGGAACACACCAGACAGGTCCAAGATACTGTTGTGGAGAAATTTAAAGCCGGATTTGGATACAAAAAGATTTCCCAAGCTTTAAACATCCCAAGGAGCACTGTGCAAGCAATACTATTGAAAAAGGAGTATCAGACCACTGCAAATCTATGAAGACCTGGCCGTCCCTCTAAACTTTCAGCTCATACAAGGAGAAGACTGATCAGAGATGCAGCCAAGAGGCCCATGATCACTCTGGATAAACTGCAGAGATCTACAGCTGAGGTGGGAGACTCTGTCCATAGGACAACAATCAGTTGTATACTGCACAAATCTGGCCTTTATGGAAGAGTGGCAAGAAGAAAGCCATTTTTTAAAGATATCCATAAAAAGTGTCGTTTAAAGTTTGCCACAAGCCACCTGGGAGACACACCAAACATGTGGATGAAGGTGCTCTGGTCAGATGAAACCAAAATCAAACTTTTTGGCAACAATGCAAAAGGTTATGTTTGGCGTAAAAGCAACACAGCTCATCACCCTGAACACACCATCCCCACTGTCCAACATGGTGGTAGCAGCATCATGGTTTGGGCCTGCTTTTCTTCAGCAGGGACAGGGAAGATGGTTAAAATTGATGGGAAGATGGATGGAGCCAAATACAGGACCATTCTGGAAGAAAACCCGATGGAGTCTGCTAAGGCCTGAGACTGGGACGGAGATTTGTCTTCCAACAAGACAATGATCCAAAACATGAAGCAAAATCTAAAATGGAATGGTTCACAAATAAACATATCCAGGTGTTAGAAAGGCCAAGTCAAAGTCCAGACCTGAATCCAATCGAGAATCTGTGGAAAGAACTGAAAACTGCTGTTCACAAATGCTCTCCATCCAACCTCACTGAGCTCGAGCTGTTTTGCAAGGAGGACTGGGCAAAAATTTCAGTCTGTCGACGTGCAAAACTGATAGACACATACCCCAAGCGACTTACAGCTGTAATCGCCGCAAAAGGTGGCGCTACAAAGTATTAACTTAAGGGGGCTGAATAATTTTGCACGCCCAATTTTTCCGTTTATTTGTTAAAGTTTGAAATATCCAATAAATTTCTTTCCACTTCATGATTCTGTCTCACTTGTTGTTGATTCTTCACAAAAAAATCCAGTTCTATATCTTTGTTTGAAGCCTGAAATGTGGCAAAAGGTCGCAAAGTTCAAGGGGGCCGAATACTTTCGCAAGGCACTGTATTTTGTATGACAGCCATGGTTTGTAAGGACAGCACCAAGTCTTCTAGGCATGTAATGAACAAGTTAGCAACATATTGCAACATCCTATCCTTTTCCATTCTTAAAGAACAATCCTTTTTTTAGAGTCAGGATGGAGAGTGATGTTCAACTTGTGTTTTTAGAATTCCCCATAGGTGTTCGGTTGGGTTCAGATCAGGAGACATACAGTGCTTGGCCATTGAGTCACTTTTACCTTGTTTTTCTGAAATGCAACCGTGGCCTTAGATATGGGTTTTGTATTATTGTCCTGTTGGAAAAGTGCACGACGACCAAAGGCATAGAGTGATGGTAGCAATATAGCGCAGTACATCTGTCAATTTTTAGATACCATCAAAAAATGCAGCTCTCCAACACCAGCAGCCCTTATGCAGTCCCACAGGACACTGTCACCACCATGTTTTCACCATAGACATCATGCATTTTTATTTGTACTCCTCACCTTTGCAATGCCTTATAGTTTTGAAGCCATCAGTTCTAAAAACATTTATCTTGGTCTCATCACTGCAGCATATAGAGTCCCAGTCTTCTTATTTTTTCAGCACATGCACTGGCATATTCTAAGTGGGCTTTTTTGTGCATGGGCTTTGAGAGGCTTCCTTCGTTGATAAAACCCGTGCATGCCATTCCGTTAAGAAAAAAAATAATTTGTGTGCAAATTAACAAATTGCGGTTACAATCATTGGCCCACATTTGTGGGCGTATTTTACAGTGGGTAAAATTAATTATTTGATCTACCTGCAGATTTTGTAATTTTACCCACTTACAAAGAATTGAAGGTTCTATAATTGTTATCATAGGTGTGTTTTTAAATGATACAGACAGAATATCAACCACAAATCCAGAAAAAAAAACAGATACAAATGTTATAAATTCAGTTGCAGTTCAGTAAGTAAAATAGGTATTTGATGCCCTACCAACCAACAATAATTCTGGCTCCCACAGACTGGCTACAGTATGTGCTTATGTGGTACGCAGATTAGTCCTGTCAATTTAATAAGATGCTAAGGACAACTCGTTATTTGTATAAAAGACCTCTGTCCACAGAATCTTTCTTCCATTCAAAGCTTACCATCATGGGACCGACCAAAGAGCTGTCAGAGGACATCAGGGACAAGATTGTAGACCTGAACAAGTCTGGAATGGGCTACAAGACCATCAACAAGAAGCTCGATGAAAAGGAGACTGGAGTTCCATGCAAGATTTTGCCTCATGGGGTAAGGATGATCATGAGAAAAGTGAAGAATCAATCCAGAACTACATGGAAGGAGCTTGTGAATGATCTCAAGGCAGTTGGGACCACAGTCACCAAACAAACCACTAGTAACGCAATAAGCCGTCATATATTAAAATCCTGCAGCACCTGCAAGGTCCCCCTTCTCATGTACAGTCATGCCAATGAACATCAAAATGATTTAGAGAATGACTGGGAGAAAGTGCTGTGATCAGATGAGACCAAAATTGAGCTCTTTTGGCATTAACGTGCCTCGCCATGTTTGGAGGGAGAGAAATACTGAATATGACACTAAGAACACCATCCTTACAGTCAAACATTGAGGTGGAAACCTTATGCTTTGGTGCTGTTTCCCTGCTAAAGGTACAGGCTGACTTTGTCACGTTTAGGGGCCAATGGACGGGGCCATGTATTTGTAAAATCTTGGATGAGAACCTTCTTCCCTCAGCCAGAACACCGAAGATGGGGTCATAGATGCGTCTTCCAGCATGAAAATGACCCAAAACATACCACCAAGGCAACAAAGGAGTGGCTCAAGAAAAGGCACATTAAGGTCAAGGAGTGGCCTAGCCAGTCTCCAGACCTTAGTCCTATAGAAAATGTATAGAGGGAGCTGAAACTTGGAGTTGCCAAGTGACAGCCAAGAAAGCTTGAGGATTTAGAGAAGATCTGTAAAGAATAGTGGACCAAAATTCCTCCTGTGATGTGTGCAAACCTGGTAACTAACTAAAAGAAATGTCTTACTTCTGTGCTTGCCAATAAGTGTTTCTCCACTAAGTGCGAAGTCATGTTTTGCTTGGGGATCAAATACTTATTTTTCTCACTGAACTGCAACTCATTTTATATATTTTTGTATTGTGTTTTTTCTGGATTTTTGGTTGATATTCTGTCTCTATCATTTAAAATACACCTGTGTGAAAAAATAAACCCTTCATTTCTTTGTGAGCAAACTTACAAAATCTTTAGGGAATTAAATAATTATTTATTTTTCGTTCATTGACGGACACAGCTCCTGATTCTTCTTAACCATTGGGTTATACTGCCCCCTACATGAGTAGGACACTAGGCAGGAAAAGGCTTGACTATGCCTATAGGCAGTCCCAGGAGGTATACACCCACACTTAGCTATAGGCACTCCGTTTTTTATGCCTAGTCAGGAGTAAGGACATAATTCCTTTCCGGGATCTCTGGCAATTGTTTTCCTTTTAAATGGATTTTTTCCCTATCTTTGTTATTTTGATCCTGTGAGAATCTGTCAAGTGCAGGACTGGGCGACGGACTGGATAAGCTAGATCCAGAGGGTCCCCCAGTCTGGCCAGTGAGCATGCACAGGCCTCAGCTCTATGTTAGGTCGGCCGCGACATAGCCCCACTGGACGGGGCTGGCCTGCGAGTTAAACGTTTCGCGAGGGCGCATACAACCTGGCCTCGGCTTGACTCTGCAGCGTTCCTCCTGGCCGAAAGCCACCCTCATCCCGATGGAGCGCTGGTCTGTCAGGAGCAGTGCCCACCCTGTTCCTGGTATGGTAAGTTGCTGTCTCCTCTCTACCCCTGGAGAGTTTTGGGGTGGGCCTTCCGAGTTACACTCCCTTCCCCCCCAACCCTCTAAACATTTAGTGGTCACTGTGGATCTTTAGCCCCCCCCCCCTCCCTGGGTAAGGTTATGAGCTTGCTTTTGCCACATGCTTCTAAAGAGGGCTTGTTTGGAGTTGCGGCTGACTGGGTTTTACCTGATGCACAACAAGGGGTTAAGCAAGGATCCCCTGCTACCCTCGGGGTTGGTGACTAGGGCAGGGATGTCCTCTGGGCTACCTGCTGCAGTTGTTGGGCTGGGGGAGCGGATGGTTTGGCATCCTGAGGTCCGCACCTCACGCGGCTGGATCCAGCCCCAAGTTTAGGCCATGGCTTTGCAGCCTACTGGTCAGGAGCTATGTGGGATGGCCCCAGTGAGGGGGCTGAAGCCACTACCCTCCTTTTGGGCATCCGCCCTCCCCTCCGCTGCTCTTGGGTGGTCGGCTCCGTTGAGGCTTGCGCCCAGGCAGCTGGGCATCCACAAAAATTAAGGCTGCGACTTGCGGCCTACTAGGCCATGTGGCCGAGTCGGCCACTGTTGGAGGGGCGGCCACAGTGAGTCTGGCTGGGATGAGTGCACTTGCGGCTCAGCCTCCACACAAATCGAGGTGGCAGCCTACTAGGCCATGCGGCCAGCTTGGCACCTCCTTTGGAAGAGGTGGCGCTGTGGGGGCAGTTTAATTTTTGGTGGCAGCCCTGACATTATTATTGTGGAGGGCACCTACCCCTTTTAGCACTGCAGGACCATCAGGATACCCTGCCTGTGTCACGGCGGGCGGTCCCCTTTTTAAGGGGGCTATCATCTATTGTGTGGGCCTCTATGGAGGGGTTCAGAGGGTGACCCCCTCTTGTTTTTCGTGGGGTCGAGTAGGTGGTCCATTCGTAGACCCTGGGTTGGCACCCCCCTTGCCGGATCGCAGTCGGCGTCCCTCCCCTCATTATGGATTTTTGAGTGACCTTATATATAGAGTCCACCGCCCTCCCCTGCCTTATCTGTCCATCAGATCCTAAATCTGTTTCGGCTGCCACAGGTGCGAGTCACCCTACTGGGTTTGCGTCCACGCATCCTGAGGGCTCAGACAGTGAGGATGTTTCCTCTGCTCCTCTAGCCATGTATAAAAATGCGCTAGTGGATGCACTGATTGTGTTAGAGCGAAAAAAATGAAAAGTGGGATATGCTGCGTCGGGGGTGCCGGTCCCTTTTGGCACCACAGGTCCTCCACTGTGGCGGGGGTGTTCCCCTTTCCCGCTTACTTTGACAACATTGTCACATAACAGTGGGGTAGTCCAAAATGTACCTTAAGTGTTTTGCTATGTGGTATCCTTATAAGGATTCCCTGCTTTAAAAAATGGACGGTTCCCCCTGTAGTGGACTCGCCGGTTTCCATGTTAAATAAAGCTACATTACTTCCGGTTGAGAAGTCCTTTAAAGATCCGGTTGATAGGAGAGCCAAGGCTCTGGCCCGCCATATGATTCACTATGGCTGGTTTGGCTTAGGACTGTAATTGCCCTGGTGTCGCAAGATCTGACTAGTTGGCTAAACTTTTACACCGGGACCTGGAGGGGAAACTGCTTCCCCCTGCCTTTGCGGAGCTCAGTTGATCTAGGGGCTACAGTTTATCTGTGATGCCTCTTTGTATACGGCTCCTTTTGATATTAGGTTGTCTGCATCAGCAGTAGTCCTTAGGGGTCTTATCTGGCTGACAATGCTGGTCTGCGGATCAGACTTCTAAGAAGGCCTTATCTGATCTCACCTTTGTGGGGGATCGCCTGCTTGGAGCTTCCTTGGGTGAAATCATTAGTAGACTTGGGCCATTCTTCTCGGCTCATAAGAGGCCTTTTTTGTCCCTCAAGGGATAAAAGTCCTTCAGGGCCTCCCCCGGAGGTTCCAAGAGGACCTAGTCTGGCAAGCCACGAGCAGCTCCTCCAGACCTGCGGACAAGGCTTCTTCTGCATGAAGGGGCACCCTCACTCGCATCTCGGGTGGGGGGACGTCTTCGCTGATTTCCAGATCCGTGGACCTCTCTGGTACAGGTCAAGTGGGTCCACAAAGTCTTTCAGTCTTTTCTCTTCCAACCTCCCCAGATCCCTACAGGGTCACTTTGGGGCAGTGCAAGACTTGTTACTTTATGGGGTGATTGTCCCGGTTCCAGCTTCGGAATATTTTCAGGGCTTTTGCTCAAACCTGTTTACAGTTCCCTAAAAGGAAGGCAAGGTACGTCCAATTCTGGACCTCAAGGTGCTACACTTCCTTGTGCTGGTACAGAGGTTCGGAATAGAGTCCATCCGCCCGGTTGTGGCGTCCCTACATCCGGGGGGATTTTCTCGCTTCTATCGACTTTAAGGACGCCTACCTTCACATTCCAATATGTGCCAGTCACCAGTGCTTCCTCCGCTTTGCCGTGGGCGAGGAGCATTATCAGTTTGTGGCATGTACCTTTGGTCCTGCCTCCGTTTCTCGGGTCTTCACAAAGTGTTTGCCCCGGTGCTATCATTGCTGTGTCAGTGGGGGATCGCGGTACTGGGGTACCTGGGCGATCTTCTGCGAGCAGAGTTTCTGACTGCTCTGATGGATGCCTTGGAGATTACTCTGCGATCTCTGAGGGAGTTTGGTTGGATTCTAAACCTTCAGAAGTCTGCTCTGATTCCGTCCACAAAACTGGACTATCTGGGAGGATTTGGCCTTAGCTAGAGTGTTGAAAATAAGAACCAGTGTTGGTATATGGCGCTACCTGCTCTAGGGAATTAGGGGTAAAGTGCCAAATAGTGCAGTATGTACAATATGTGCAGTATGTGTGGGCTAGATTATAAATCCAACATAATTCCAAATAATCAAAGGTGATTTCATCAATCAACACTCATAATATCATACAGTAAAGGTTTAAAAAATAAATAATAATTTTATCAAAGTGTTCCGTGCCAGGTGAGATGCTTGTTGGGCATGTACCAGTGCCCTTACCAAGTACTGAGTGTTAGTGCAAGTGCAGCTAAACAGCTGATAACGAAAAAAATAAAATAATAGTGCCCAAAGGTGTGATATTGAGACTTTATTAACTGATAAAGTGCTTACTGTGATGTAGATATATACAGTGATGCCCCTACCCAGGGGGTGTAGGTAACAGTGTTAGAAGTGCTAATCAAATAATGTTCTCATAGGGTATTTAAATTAAAGGTAATAACAAAAAAGGGAGATGAAAATGGAATAGGGAGATCACTGCCGGTGCTGTGTGTCAAGCAGTGCAATCGGATTGCTTCTGGTGATGTTTAACCAGTTACGGTGCGGGTGCTTAATGTGCCTATACCTGTGGCCCCCCACTAGGCAACAGGGGTACTGGCTCGGGTCTATTTAGTTCCAATAGGTCCTGGGCGTCCTGGGTGTCCGTAGCTGGGTGGGCTATGTTTTGCCTCCAAGAAGTCCGTCGGGTCTAGTAGGCTCAAACAACAGACAAAGGATGCCCCATAGTGTAGTATGTTGTGGTAAGGAAAAACGAGTGCAGAATAACTCAGTTTGGATGATCACTTGTCAGCGAGGAATGCACACTTAAGCACCCGCGCCGTAACTGGTTAAATCACCGGAAGCAATCAGATTGCACTGCTTGACACACAGCACTACACTATGGGGCATCCTTTGTCTGTTACCTACACCCCCTGGGTAGGGGCATCACTGTATATATCTACACCACAGTAAGCACTTTATCAGTTAATAAAGTCTCAATATCACACCTTTGGGCACTGTTCTTTTATTTATTTCGTTATCAGCTGTTTATCTGCACTTGCACTAGCACTCAGCACTTGGTAAGTGCACTGGTACAAGCCCAACAAGCATCTCACCCGGCACGGTGCACTTTGATAAAATTATTTATTGTTTAAACTTTTACTGTATGGCATTATGAGTGTTAATTGATGAAATCACCTTTGATTATTTGGAATTATGTTGGATTTATATTCTAGCCCACACTCTTGTACATACTGCACTGTTTGGCACTTTACCCCTAATTCCCTTGAGCAGGTAGTGCCATATACCAACACTGGTTCTTATTTTAATCTCTTGGATCCCTGGACTCCCAGGGGTAGGTTGGTGGCAGCTCACACCTGACAGTTACATTCACATGCACCATAGCGCTGGTCATACCTGATCCTTTTATCAGCTAGAGTGTTGTTTCCTCTGGAAAACTCCAGAAATTGCAGAAAACAATTCAGCTTCTGTTGTCCAGCAAACGGTCATCCTTCCGAGCTTGCATGCAGGTGCTGGGCCTGGTAGGGTCTACCTTCGAGGCGGTTCCGTTTGCACAGTTTCACACGAGATCTCTGCAAAAACATTCTAGTGAAATGGGACAAGAATCCACAGTCTCTAGAGGTAGCGTCGTTCCCCGGACTTTCGACAGGGAAATCCTTCTCCCCCTGTACTGGGCGGTTGTCACCACGGATGCCAGTTTGTTCGGGTGGGGAGATGTCCTCGGCACAGCTTGTGCTCAGGGAGTCTGGATTCGGGAAGAGTCCAGACTGGCGATTAGTCTTTGTCTGGATTATTGGAAATTCGTCTTCAGGAGTGACCGGTACGAATTCAATTTGACAGTGCAATGGCCGTGGCCTATGTCAATCACCAGGGGGGCACAAGTGTTCTGGCGGATCAGGAAGTAGCCGACATTCTAAGGTAGGCAGAACGATCGTTCCAACCCTCTCTGCTGTACACATTCCATGGAAGATACAGAGGTTTGTGGCATGGTCTCGGGATACTCTGGCCGACGACGCGTTTTGTGGGCCTTTTGGGCTTCTCCCTCACTCCTTTTTGCTGGGTTGGATCTTGGCTTTCCTTCTCTTGCTTTAGCTTCTCTTGGTTCAGATGCTGATCTTCCCTGCACAGAGCCCTTAAAGTGATTTGTAATCATTTAATTTTCTTTTTTTTTTATAAATAAACTTTTAATGCAATGGTTTTGTACAGATCAGTCAGATCCTCCTCTTCTAGGGCCCCCACCAATGCTTCTGGTTTCTCCAGCCTTCACTGTACCCCCATAGCAAGCGGCTTGCTATGGGAATACTCATGGGGGCTCGATTCCTTCCACATTATGTGCTTCTGTTGAGACACACAGTGCGGCTCGGCCCTTCCCCCTGCTACCTTCTCACAGGCTGTGATTGACAGTAGCAGGTGCTAATGGCTCTCGTTGCTGCTTGTTTTTATAATGTGAAAAATGATGTTTAGTCAAGTAAATTGATACCGAACATGTTATGTTTTAAAATTGCGTACACTTGTAGAATGGCGACAAACATTGCTACTTAAAAATCTCCATAGGCGACGCTCAAAAAATTTGTACAGGTTTGGAGCTACAGAGGAGGTCTTGAGCTAGAATTATTGCTCTCTCAAACGTTTTTGGTGATGCCTCACATGTGTGGTTTGAACGGCGTTCACATATGCGGGCGCGGCGTATGTATGCGTTAGGGATAGACGATATGTTTTTTTCAGGGCCGATACTGATACCAATTATTTTGGTCACAACGTATCGGTATCTGCCAATATGGGCCGATATTTTGTGCATTTAAAGTTTTAAAAAATAAAGACAATTTTTGACACAAATCTGGTACTGAACATGTTAATTTTTGTTTAATGCTGGCACCCTGTGGTGGGTGGCTTGCTGGCACGCTGTGGTGGGTGGCTTGCTGGCACGCTGTGGTGGATGGCTGGCTGGCACCCTGTGGTGGATGGCTGGCTGGCTGGCACCCTGTGGTGGATGGCTGGCTGGCTGGTACCCTGTGGTGGATGGCTGGCTGGCTGGCACCCTGTGGTGGGTGGCTGGCTGGAACCCTGTGGTGGGTGGCTGGCTGGCACTCTGTGGTGGCTGGCTGGCTGGCACCCTGTGGTGGGTGGCTGGTTGGCACCCTGTGGTGGGTGGCTGGCTGGCTAGCACCCTGTGGTGGGTGGCTGGCTGGCTGGCACCCTGTGGTGGCTGGCTGGCACCCTGTGGTGGCTGGCTGGCTGGCACCCTGTGGGCAGCTGGCTGGTACAGTGCCTGTGGGCGGCTGGCTGGTAGAGGGCCTGTGGGCGACTGGCTAGTACAGTGCCTGTGGCTGGCTGGTACAGGGCCTGTGGGTGGCTGGCTGTCTGGCACCTAATCTGTGGGTGGCTGGCTGGCTGGCACCCTGTCTGTGGGTGGCTGTCTGGCACCCTGTCTGTGGGTGGCTGTCTGGCATCCTGTGGTGGGTGGCTGGCTGGCTGGCTGGCACCCTGTGTTGGGTGGGTGGCTGGCACAGGGGGCTGTGGGTGGGTGGCTGGTACAGGGCCTGTGGGTGGCTGGTACAGTGCCTGTGGGTGGCTGGTACAGGGCCTGTGGGTTGCTGGCTGGCTGTTACAGGGCCTTTGGGTGGCTGGCTGGCTCGCTGATACAGTGCTTGTGGCTGGCTGGTACAGAACCATGTAAACATCCCTTGTAATAAGGCAACTCTGTCAAAATATCTAATGCGTAGAAAACTGGTGGATTGACCTGCCTGCATTCTTCCAGGACTGAAAATCAGCTCCCAGTAGACCTAATATTTTATTATTTATATGATGATCTGCATATTTGTATGTTACATATTATTTTGACTAGTTAGAGATGCTTTTGGGATCATTCATAACTAGTGATCGACCAAAATCGTTTTTTTAATGCCGATACCGATATTTTGGTCATCGGATATCGGTATCGGCTGATATTTTTGGACATGTAAATTTCTTTTTTTTCTAAAGGTACACCTTGTGGAGGGATCTGGGGGTCTAAAAGACCCCAAAACCCTCCTCGGCACTAAAAAGCATTCAAAACGCCAAGTTTGGCTGTTTTGAATGCTGTCAGTTTTTTTAATTCGGTGCCGAGTACCCGGAAGTGATGTCATGACATCACTTCCGGGTTTTTTACATGGAGACCAGCACATGTGCACTTGCGGCAGGGATACTGGGAGACCCAGGTGAGCCATGGAATGCAGTGGGAGGGGGCGACGTCCCCTCCCGCTCCTTGTAATGACAGCCGAGCGGCTTCTCAGCCGCATCGGTTGTCATTACAAGTCAGCCGACCGTCGGCTATGGGCACCGGTACTGAGGCGATGCCTCTAGCTGCAGGCATCACCCCAGGACATGCACTTTCCCTAAATATCGGCAATATCGGTAACCTCAGGGGCCGATTCCGATATATCGGGGAAAGTGCGTATCAGCCCCCGATATATCGTTGTTGCCGATAATCGGTCGATCTCTATTCATAACAACCAAACATTATTTTCTATAGGTTACACATTGTTTTAGGTGGTGTTTTGATTAGTGATTATGTGTCCCAATAACCAGAGGACTTTTCATGAGAGGTCACTGTGACCGATGGGGACAAATAGAATGCACTTTATTCCTGCATCCATTTTCCCGGCTGCACGATAACCAGAAACCCATCCGCATCATCTAGCAGCACTTAGTTCAGAGAAGCAAACAAAATTGAAGAATCTTGACATTTCCTTTGTTTTATATTACAGATCAAGTGGTATTGACAGCAACATCGGTGAAGAAAGGTCTAGGTCCTAGGGGAAGATCTCGGGCGGGGAAAAAAGGTAACTAAAATGGCCATTTTTGGCTACATTGTATGATTATTCTGTTCGTGTAGCCTTGTAATGACAATACTTTGCCTTATTGTAAATCAAATCAATGTGTCGCGCTAAAAAAAACCTTAGCCAAGGGCGTTAACATAAAATCTATCTTAGTGTATACAAGAAATCTTAATTTTTTAAAAATAAATGTCATAAATTAGTAAAAATAAGAAAATAATAATTTAGTTTTTTTATATTTTTTTATTTTATGTTTTTTTTTTTTTTTTCACATTTTATTGTATGCACTAAGATAGGTTTTGCGTTTACACCATTGGTTAAGGTTTTTTAGAGTGGCACACTGATTTAATTTATTATTGGATACATTTGTATGGAAATGTGAAAGTGTTAGTAGCTTCTTCCTATTATTAAATAACATCCATAGTCTTTTGCAAGATTTACTATTATTCATATACTTGGCCTTATTGGCTGTATCTGTGAAGGACGGGCTAAAGCCTAGTACACGTGGGTCGATTATTGGGAAGTTCAATAGAAACTGGCCGACATTTGGCCTGTGTGTATAGCAGCCGGTCCGACAGAAGCCGGCGGGTCGGCCAATCAATGTCAAAGGCTCATGACCGAAAAAGGTCTGCCGGCTAGTTCCTCCCTATCAGTTCTCAGCCAATAGCTGGAAGCGCTGACCAGTGTTCAGACGGCCCCAGAACACAATAGCTCAGCAGGGGAGATTGCTGTAGTAACATCGGATTGTTAGTACAGCAGCTCCAACCTGAGCTGTCTGTTTTTTTTTTTTTGTTTAAAAAAAAAAAAGTAGTGTTGCGTGCGAGGCTTTACTGTGATGACTGGCTGTATACACTCCTCAGGTGATTGGCTTGTGTTGCTTTCTGGGAGATCGTATTCTTAACATGCTTTTGCTCACCTTGTATGCCAAGTTTAATGGGGTAAGTGCAAAGCAAGCCATGTTTAATTTGGCTGTTTCTGTGCTCTGCACAGTTGATCAGGAAAGACTGGTACGTCTTCTGAATATTGTGACATCATGTCTCCAGGGGGAACACTGTGCTAAGAGAACAGTAGGGTGTTTACTCAATGTGCATGCTTTAACATCAAAAAAGCTGTCACAATCATGGACACCCATGCTTCAGTACTCCAGTGTACAGGTGCATCTCACAGAATTAGAATTTCATCAAATAAATTTCTTTCAGTAATTTCAAAAAGTGAAACTCCTATATTTTATATAGATTTATTACACACAGAGTGATATATTTCAAGCATTTCTTTCTTTTAATTTAATGAACATGGCTTACAGTTAGTAAAAACACAAAATTCAGCATCTCTTTCGTTCGTTGATGGACACAGCTCCAGAATGTTCCTGACCATTGGGTTATGCTGCCCCCTACAGAAGTAGGACACTAGGCAGGAAAAAACGTTACCACACCTATGGGGCAGTCCCAGGGGTTATACTCCCACTTCCTGCTATAGGCACTCCGTTTTTTTTCTGCCTAGTCAGGAGTAAAGACCTAGTTTCTTGCTGGGATCTCTGGTCCTGGCATTTTCCTTTTCAAATGGAATTTTTTTCCTTCTTTTAATATTTTCTGTTCCTGTAAGAACTACAATGAAATGCCAAACTGGACCCTCCTGTTTCCAGGTTAAATAAGGCAATCATGATTCCAGTGGGGGAATCCCCAGCTTTTAAAGGCCCGGCTGATAGAAAAGCAGTCTGTGGCCCGCAACATGTTTACTATTGCTGGTTTGGCATTGCGGCCCATCCTGGCCACTGCCCTGGTGTCCCAAACTCTGACTGTGACTCTGGCTCTGGCAAAACTTTTGCGCCACTGTCTGGGTAGTGAGCAGTTTCCCCCTGCTTACATTGAGCTGGAGGACCAGTTGGTCCTGGGACTGCAATTTCGTGTGCAATATTTCTTTATTATACAAACCCGATTCCAAAAAAGTTGGGACACTGTACAAATTGTAAATAAAAACAGAATGCAATGATGTGGAAGTTTCAAATTTCAATATTTTATTCAGAATACAACATAGATGACATATCAAATGTTTAAACTGAGAAAATGTATCATTTTAAGGGAAAAATAAATTGATTTTAAATGTTATGGCATCAACACATATCAAAAAAGTTGGGACAAGGCCATGTTTACCACTGTGTGGCATCCCCTCTTCTTTTTATAACAGTCTG
The DNA here is from genome assembly GCF_965119305.1 of Pelophylax lessonae. Taxonomy (NCBI): domain Eukaryota; kingdom Metazoa; phylum Chordata; class Amphibia; order Anura; family Ranidae; genus Pelophylax; species Pelophylax lessonae. Next base: position 115,925,675 of record NC_138778.1, read on the forward strand.
CAAATGTCTGGGGACTGAGGAGACAAGTTGCCCAAGTTTAAGAATAGGAATGTTGTCCCATTCTTGTCTAATACAGGCTTCTAGTTGCTCAACTGTCTTAGGTCTTCTTTGTTGCATCTTCCTCTTTATGATGTGCCAAATGTTTTCTATGGGTGAAAGATCTGGACTGCAGGCTGGCCATTTCAGTACCCGGATCCTTCTTCTACGCAGCCATGATGTTGTAATTGATGCAGCATGTGGTCTGGCATTGTCATGTTGGAAAATGCAAGGTCTTGAATATGGAGCGCTGTGTCCGTCAATGAATGAGAGAGAAGATGGGATTTTTGTTACTTAACGTAACATCCCTTTCTCTGAGTTCATTGACAGCACCCACCCCTCTATGGAGTTTTTTTGTGATACTTCTGATATTGCTTGTTAAACTGGAGGCTTTTAGCAGAGAGGGGGATTTATACCAGCTAGGACTGCCCATAGTCGCAGCCAAATTTAGTTTTTCCTGCCTCGTGTCCTACTCCTGTAAGGGGCAATATGACCCTATGGTTCTGAATATGGAGCGCTGTGTCTGTCAATGAACTCAGAGAAAGGGATTTTACAGTAAGTTAAAAAAAAAAAAAAAACGTTTTTTTTTTTTTTTTTTTTTTTATTGGTCTTGTGTAATCTATATTTCTGGGATACTGAATTTTGGGTTTTCACTAGCTGTAAGCCATAGTCCTCAAAATTAAAAGAAGGAAATGTTGGAAATATATCACTCTGTGTGTAACCCATCTATATAAAATAGGAGTGTCACTTTTTGAATTGAATTGCTGAAATCAACTTTTTGTTTATTATAATTTTATGAGATGCACCTGTATATACTGCAGCAATTGCTTGCTCTTTATGAGTTATGTGAACTGTTAGTGAGCAGAGGAGTGAGCATACGTCGTTTGCTGTGTGGGAGATGAGGCATCTCTGCTGCAGTTGCTGGAGAAAGGGTGGATCAGCAGATGTCAGGAAGCTTTTGCTGATGTGATTTCCAAAGTCAGATTAGTGATAGTGAAACTTGCTGGCTGCTGCTAGGTTGAAAGTCTGAAAACAAGGTCACAAGTATGTTTGCTTGATCATCCTTTTGTTTGTGTCTGTGGCTTACCTAAATAATGTATAAATGTACAGGGTTTCTCAACAGAAACAAACGCGCATTGTATAGTTATGGCATGCATTTAATGTAAACCTGTCATGAACCTGGCAATTCAATGCAGGAATATGATGAAAAATAAAAAAACTGTATTGACAGCATTTTTAAATTGTAAGTTTTCAAGAGCATGGACCTTGCCTTGAACTGTACTGTAACGGTATTGTCTCCCTTTATTTTGTAAAGTGCTGTGCAAACAGACACTGCTATATAAACCGGTCCTGAGATTTTTTTTTTGTTCAGCTCAAGTTTGCAATTTCCCTGTGTAAGTTGTGCTTGGCCATGTATCCTTTCACTTCCCAAACCTTCATTTATGCTGCCTTTTACAGTAAGGAGCGAATATGAATGCTTCGGAGGTGAGGGTGGGGCCAAACATTGTTTTACCGGAAAAAGTCGAGGTTTGCATATACAGCTGCAAGAAAATGTATGTGAACCCTTTGGAATGATATGGATTTCTGCACAAATTGGTCATAAAATGTGATCTGATCATCATCATCTTTGTGTGTTATTAGTTTAGACAGTCACAGTCTGCTTAAACTAATAACACACACAGAATGAAATGTTGCCATGTTTTTATTGAACACACCATGTAAACATTCACAGTACAGGTGGAAAAAGTATGTGAACTCGTGGTATGGTGAGTTGTGTCCCCCCTCCTTTCCTGGGGAATTGCTGGGGTGGTCGCGGCCCCCCCCCCCCCCCCTGGGGATGGTAGGCCCTCCTGTGTCCTTACTCCCCTTTGTGTTCCCGCTTCTCCTTTGCTGGGTTCCCCCTTTAAGTTTGTGCCCTCACCTGTCCCCTATTCCCCCCTGCATGGTACTGGACTAGAGCGGTGGGTGTTGCCCCTGTAGGGGGTGTCCTTACCTGGGTGATGCGGGGGGTGGGGGGGGGTACCCTCCTGGGGTCTGTGAATTTTTCCCTGGGGTCCAGTGGGACCCAGGGTCCCGTGCAGCGCCCCCTGCTGCCTCCATTTTGCCGTGGTCTCTGTATTCCCGGCTTCAGTGGCCATGTTTATGTAGTCCAGCAGCCACGTTTTTTTTTGTTTCCCCTTAGAGTTTTCATTGGTGGCCATTTTATTGTAGGAAGATGCAGTGCTGAGGCTATGGGGGCCAGCCAGCCTGCAGGCCCTGTACCAGCCAGCCACCCACAGGCCCTGTACCAGCCAGCCACCCACAGGCCCTGTGCCAGCCACCCAGCCACCCACCCACCCACCACAGGGTGCCAGCCAGCCACCCACCACAGGGTGCCAGCCAGCCACCCACCACAGGGTGCCGGCAAGCCAGCCATTAAACATTAAACAAATATTAAAATGTTCAGTACCAGATTTGTGTCAAAAATTGTCTTTATTTTTCAAAACTTTAAATGTACAAAATATCGGCCCATATTGGCCGATATGCGATGGCCAAAATATTTGTATCGGCAATGAAAAACCGATAAAGGTCGCTCCCTAGTCAGTATCGTCTGATTTATGCCTTTCCTCCAATACAACGCAGAATCGAGGTAGAAGGAATTTCAGTTATTCTGGTGGCACCAGACTGGCCTACCAGGTCTTGGTACGCAGGTAAGGCTGGTAGCAGACATCCCTTGGAAGCTTCCTCTAAGGGAAGATCTTCTGTCTCAGGAACCAATCTTCCATCTTGCTTTAAGGTCGCTGGCTTTAACGCCCTGGCTATAAGCCAGGTGCTGAAAGAGGGTCGTTGACGTTGGTGAGTTCTACACTGTTGAATGCTAGGAAATCTACTTCCAGGAAGGTTTATCATAGAGTTTGGAAGGCATACTTTACTAGGTGTGAGTCGCGGGGGCTTTCTCCCCGCTCCTTTTCTGTGTCTCGCCTGTTGGGAGTTTCTACAATTGGGTGGGGATCAACGTTTGGCTCTGGGCACCATCAAGGGCCAGATTTCCACCTTGGCTATTTTTTTCCAAAGGCTGTTGGCGGCGAAGTCCTTGGTTTACACTTTTGTGCAGGGAGTTCTCCTTTTGGCTCCTCCGGTGCGATCCCTGGTACCTCTGTGGGATCTCAATTTGGTTCTGTCGGTGCTTCAAAGGCCTCCCTTTGAAAATATTTGAGAGATTCCTCTGCTCACTCTGTCGCAAAAGGTGGCTTTCTTGGTAGCCATTACTTGCGCACGTCGCAGTCAGAGTTGGCTGCGATGTGCTGTCAGTCACCTTACCTGGTGATTCATAGGGACAAAGTGGTGTTGCGACCCTGTCAGGCATTCCTTCCTAAGGTTGTCTCGGGGTTTCATTTGAATGAAGACTGTGCTACCATCCCTATGTCCTAAGCCTAAACACCCTAAGGAAACTGCTTTTCATTCCTTAGATGTGGTTAGGACGATTCGGGTGTACCTGGCGGTGACTGAACCGATTAGGAAATCTGATTCCTTGTTTGTTCTTACGAATGAACCTCGTAAGGGGCAGGCCGCATCTGCTGCCACCATTTCCAAGTGGATCAGGCAGACAGTGGTGCAGGCCTGCTCCATTAAGGGTCAGGTTCTTCCTTTCCCTGTTAGGCCCCTTTCACACAGGCGGACCGTTCAGATCCGCCTGTCCGTTTTTCGGGCGGATCTGAACGGATGCCCCATGCATCTCTATGGGGCATCGGATGTCAGCGGAAACCTGTCCGCTGACATCCGATCTGTCAAATCTGGACGTGCAGCCACAGGGAACATATCCATCCTTTTGATTGAGACTCCACCATCTGGTTACCTACCTTGTGTTCCTTAAATTTTTATTTATATTTGTTATATGTATGTGTGTCTTTTAGGCATATTGTCTTTATGCCTTTTTATATTAATTAATTCATAAATATGCTTTTTAACTTTATTTTTGTGTGGCGTTGAATGAATTGACCACCTCATTTGAGCCTTAAAAACCCCACATTTCTTCTATCCTTGGTTTTGAATTACACAGGGGTGTGGTCCATACTTTACGGGAATTGTTTTTTACTGATGTTACCTGGTTGGCTATGTTTAGCCTTCTTGGGAATTCTGTGTTTTGCTGTGTTTTTTTTCCCACCCCTCATATTGACACTGCTTTGGGACATCCCAATGGCCTGAAGACTTGAAGCTGTGGCTGTCAGTGAACGAAATAGAAAGCTAGATTTTTGTCTTACCGTAAAATCCTTTTCTCTGAGGATCACTGACCTTTCACACAGGCGGACCGTTCAGATCCGCCTGTCCGTTTTTCGGGCGGATCTGAACGGATGCCCCATGCATCTCTATGGGGCATCGGATGTCAGCGGAAACCTGTCCGCTGACATCCGATCTGTCAAATCTGGACGTGCAGCCACAGGGAACATATCCATCCTTTTGATTGAGACTCCACCATCTGGTTACCTACCTTGTGTTCCTCAAATTTTTATTTATATTTGTTATATGTATGTGTGTCTTTTAGGCATATTGTCTTTATGCCTTTTTATATTAATTAATTCATAAATATGCTTTTTAACTTTATTTTTGTGTGGCGTTGAATGAATTGACCACCTCATTTGAGCCTTAAAAACCCCACATTTCTTCTATCCTTGGTTTTGAATTACACAGGGGTGTGGTCCATACTTTACGGGAATTGTTTTTTACTGATGTTACCTGGTTGGCTATGTTTAGCCTTCTTGGGAATTCTGTGTTTTGCTGTGTTTTTTTTCCCACCCCTCATATTGACACTGCTTTGGGACATCCCAATGGCCTGAAGACTTGAAGCTGTGGCTGTCAGTGAACGAAATAGAAAGCTAGATTTTTGTCTTACCGTAAAATCCTTTTCTCTGAGGATCACTGACAGACACAGCACCTGCCCCTCTGTTGGGGAGTTAAGTTATTTGTTCTTCTGACAATGCTTGTTAACAGACTGGAGTCCTACAGCAGGAAGTGATGGTATACCCTCTGGGACTACCCCAGAGACGTAACCAGAAAGATTTTTGCCTAATCCTACTCTTAGAGAGCGAGAGCATAAGCCAATGGTCTGAAGCTGTGTCTGTCAGTGAACCTTAGAGAAAAGAATTTTACGGTAAGACAAAAATCCAGTTTTTTTTTTCCCCCATTTTGTGATCACATTCCCTTTGAGCTGAGGGGAGGTGAAAAAGCAGCACACTGAGCTTCCCAGTAAATGGCTGTGCAGCGGGGTCCTGTCAGGACAGGTTTGATTACCAACTAAGTTTTATAGAACATTTGTTTAGCTTACAAGAAAGTAAGGTTAATATAACTTGGAATACAAAATCTTAAGTTTTAATCAAATTAGTTGATGCAAAAATGAATACACCCCACAGCAAAAACTACTACATCTAGTATTTTGTATGAACTCCATGATTTATGCCCCATACACACGTGCAGATTATCTGCAGACTTTTGTCTGCAGACTTACCTTTTCTATGTAGTGCAAGGGCCTGCCGGATTGCATACAAATTGAAAGTGTTTAGGTTTGACCTCATATTATATTGTTTTGGTAAGTCTGCAGACAAAAGTCTGCAGATAATCTGTACGTGTGTATGGGGCATTAGAAGGACAACACCAAATCTTCTAGAACACGTTGGTGGCATATTGCAACATCTATCTTTTTCCATTCTTCAAGAACGACCACTTTAGAGCCTGGATGCTGGATGGAGAGTGATGCTTAACTTGTCACTTCAGAATTTCCCATAGGTGTTGGGGTTCAGATCAAAAGACATACTTGGCCACTGAATTACATTCACCCGGTTCTTCAGAAATGCAACAGTGGCCTTAGATGTGTGTTTTGGATCTTTGCCACCACCATGTTTCACTGTAGGCACTATGCATTTTTCTTTGTACTCCGTACCTTTGCAATGCCATACAGTTTTGAAGCCATTAGTTCAAAAAACATTTATATTGGATTCATGATCATCACTCCAGAGTACAAAGTCCCAGTAGTTATGATCTTTTTCAGCATTGGCCCTGGCAAATTCTAGGCATGCCTTTTTGTGCATGGGCTTTAGGAGAGGCTTCCTTCATCACCAATGCATGCCATTACTCTGCAGTGTACGCCGTAATGTTATGGGAAACAATCACCCCAATTTGGCTTTCTACTTCTTTAGCTAACTGCAGTGAACTTGCATGGTGATTTTCTTCAAGCCTTCTCATCAGAAGACTCTGCTGTCGAGGTGCAACTTCTGTGGACAATAAGAATAGCTTTGCTGATCTTCTTGTAGCCATTCCCCTTTCTTGTGCAAAGAAATTATTTTCTTTCTCAGATCTTGTGACATTTCTCTTCCATGTAGTGCCATTGCTGACAGCATGAAATGGGAAGGGGTTTTCTTTAAGTAATGCCCTTTTATAATCAAATGTCTGTTGGACACCTATTTAATGAATAATTAGATTCACCTGTAGTTGAATTCTTGTTAAGATTTTGTTGTCTAATGGCGCTTTTCCACTGCATGGAACCGTACCGGTTCGGCACGCTTTTGTGCTTTTCCACTGCTGGTACCGCATGGTATAGGGTCGGAACGGTTCGGTACGGTACGGTATAGGTTTGCTTTTCCACTGCATGGAACCGAACGGTACGGTACGGCTCTGAAAAAACAGTACCTACTCGATTGTGGTTCCAACAGGTACCAAACTGGTACCATATCCCACAATCCTTTGCATGCAGTCACTACTAGCCACTGATTGGTCAGAGAATCCCACCCACCCCGTTGTTATCCCACCCACTTAACTTTAGTACTACTTTAGTGGAAAAGCAAACCTATACCGTACCGTACCGAACCGTTCCGACACTATACCTTGCGGTACCAGCAGTGGAAAAGCAAGCAGGGCCGAGTAGAGCCGTGCCAGTACGAGCCGGTACTTGCAGTGGAAAAGTGCCATAAATGTTAGCTTTGCTCCCAAGGGTCCTTTCAGATGGGCTTTCTGCCTGGCGGACTCCGTTTTGCTCAGCAGGGATCGATCCCCACTGAGCAGGCGGATGACAGCTCTGTCTCTGCTTACTTTGCAGAGACAGAGCTGTTGGATCCCTGCTCTCCTCTATGGGGAGACCGCCTGTCCCTTTTCATCCGAACCGATCCTCCAGGCAGATGGAAAATATGGTTTCCATCCATCTGCATTTCACAAACCACATTGGATCGGAGAGCAACCGGTGTCAGTGGACATGTCACCGCTGAACTCCACTGCCCCATAGAGGTACATAGAGCATCCGATCAGATCCGCCTGAAAAAACTGACAGACGGACCTGATGAGAAGGCCCATGTGAAAGGGGACTAAGACTTTTATTTGGGTGTATTCATTTTTGCAACATTGTCTTGAATGAACTTTTTAGGAAAAATACTTTTTTGTATGTGCAAATTACCTAATTTTGGTTGCAATCAATTGGCCGCATTTGTGGGAGTATTTTGCAGTATAGTGTCCCATAAAAAAATGTTGATTCTGAAAGGAATGGAAAGGTTTTCTGACAAATCTGTTGGGGTGTACTCATTAATGCTGAGCACTGTATTTCACTGAATGTTAAAAATTTGAAATGGATTTTTACCCAAAAAAAAATCAAAAATCAAACTTGCCTTCCGAGTATGTTGTCCTGTTGCTGTATGCTACTGTCATTCGCTAACCACATTCTAATTGTTATTTAAAATTGGAGAACTAAGGAGCCAAGAAAGCGTGTGTAAGACATCTGTTTTTAGACCCTTAATGCGGAACTAAACTCTCCTATCTTTTCCAGCCAAGAAAGCTGCTATCTTAGTCTCTGTTGATCTGCAGTTGCACTGTGCATGTGATCAGTTATGACACCAGCCATTTGATGGCTTGTCAGTTCAGTTTAGTTAAGAGAACAAGGACGTGCAATAGTTATCATTTACAGCATGCCTTGAATGTAACGGTTTTGGAAAACTGTTAACTCAATGGGTTTAGTTCCACTTTAAGATCTCTATAGGTGGTGAGTGTAAGGTCTGAACACAGGATGGTTCTGTAGAACAAATGTGTTTATAACCCGTACACACTTTGCATCAGTCTTACCTGTACTTACTGTTTGTAGCACTACCCCTTCAGAAGCCTCTTGGTAATTTGGGTTCTCTGCTCTGTGTTTCGCGACAGAGAACCTCCTCAGACCCTCTGACACACTTGCTTGATTGAAAGTTTTTGCAAGCAATTTTAGGTATGGATACCTTGGCTGTCACCAGGAAATAGACAAAAAAAACAGTTAATTGATAAGCTCAATATATAGACATAATAATCACTATGCCAAAGTAACTTAGATTAGAGTTGTGTAACACTAGAGTGGATCAAAAGAGAAGTATGGGATTTTTTTTTTTAAGAAACCTACTTTCTCTGCTTCAACCCGCTGTCTTCTGAAAACCAGTCACAGGATAGCAGACTTTGGCTGTATGTTTTCAACTTTAACCCATGAATCAGCAAAGTCAGCAATAAACATTGCATATAAGCATTAACTGCAATGTGAATAATACTATAACTAGTTGAGAAGGCACTCTAGGGGAATGTGTAGGATATAGTGCAATGACCCCTGAGAGGTACCTCCTTAGCATAAACAATAGGTAAAGGTCTCAGTGTAGCAGCTGTAAAGGGGCATCCTTTAGTCCTAACTCTTCAGCCGCCTAGCGTTAAGGGCCAGTTGTACTGATGGTGTGCATGAGAATAGTCCAAATCAAGCCTGCAGGCAGCAATTTGGCCACTAGAAAAATATCAATAAATCTTGAAACAGCACTGCCTACAAATACATAAATATTGGTGTGAAAACTTAATGTAAATATGTGCCCTTTCTACATATACACATCTTGTACATGTACACATATTGTGCCAATATCATGTGATGCCCAAAAAATACTATAGTGCTATCAAAAAAAAAAATTCACAAAACATATAAAGTGTCCATACAAGTAAATCACTTCACATCACATCAGCTCAGGTATTATCAGATTATTTATTATGATTAAACATTCCTTTACTGAGTGGTACCATACCTGCGGCTATGGTTATTTTTATTCACATGTAGAGCAAAAATATTAACCTAGGAGAATTCTCCCAGGGCACGATGACAGAACACCGGATTTTGAACATGGGTTCAAACAGCTTAAACATGCCATGGACAGGCAAATATGAACATGGTGGGATATAATGACTGGAAAATGACATAGAAGGGAATATAACACCCAGGTTGTTGAGATGGAATCTGGGCCCTGATGATGGGTTTGATGACAGGGACTTAATGGACGAGTGGTACAGTTTTTTCAATCAGTGGAAGAGAAAAGTATTGGTTTGGTATATAGTTCAGAGAATGAGAACCAAAATCATTATTACAGAATCTTAATGCAGTACTGAAAGAAAAAGTGGTATCCCATATGGAAACCACTGAATATAAAGACAGGGTCAAGACATTACAAGATCTAATAAGACACTAAATTAGACAAATTATACAAAATAGAAGAAGTTGAAAAAAATGGCAGCGATATAAAGAATTATGCTAGTCCAAAGGTTTATAAATGGCAAGGAGACGAAGAATTACCAGCTTCGAAAGAATCATTTATCATAGAAGATTCATCAGACATTCCAGAGATGAAGGAGAACATAGAACCAAGAGGGGGACTGATAAAAGAAAAAAGTACTGGCCCACCAACAACTTATTATAATAATAAAGCAGTGAATCGGAAATTTGACTCCCCACAGTACCCCTTGATTTAGGGTACCTGTACATAACCGATATGAGCCCCTTACTAAAAAATCCCCAGGTGATTATAGGTGATATATCTATGAAAGAGCTCCATACTCCCTACAAGGGGTAGAAGTTGGGTAAATATAAGAGGTAGATTCCTGCAGACCCATTCAGTGGGGAGGGGGGATTGGGAATTGAGGGAACCCAAAAACCCCATTACCGGTAGTAACCTTACATTACTACCCACATTTAGTGTTTGTCTGAAGCCATTTATTATCAACTGTGTTTACTCTTTTTATATCAGGACAACAGAAACTACCAAAATTATCCTGATCAAAAGTTTACATACCCCAGTTCTTAATACCATGTATTGCCCCCTTTAACATCAATGGCAGCTTGAAGTCTTTTGTGGTATTTGTGGATGAGGCTCTTTATCTTCTCAGATGGTAAAGCTGCCCTTTCTTCCTGGCAAAAAACCTCCAGTTCCTGTAAATTCTTGGGCTGTCTTGCATGAACTGCACATTTTGAGATCTCCCCAGAGTGGCTCAATGACCAAGACTCAAGAGACTGACATGGCCACTCCAAAACCTTCACTTTATTCTGCTGTAGCCAATGACAGGTCTACTTGGCCTTGTGTTTAGGATTATTGTCATGTTGGAATGTCCAAGTACGTCCCATGCGCAGCTTCCGGGCTGATGATAGCAAATTTTCCTCTAGTAGTTTTGATAACATACTGCATTCATCTTGCCATCAATTCTGACCAAATTTCCTTTGCCTTTTTTTTTTTGTAGCTCACACATCCCCAAAACATCAGTGATCCATCTCTGTGTTTTTTAGGAATGGTGTACCTTTCATCATAGGCCTTGTTGACACCTCTCCAAATGTAGCGTTTATGGTTGTGGTCAGAAAGCTCAACTTTGGTCTCATCACTCCAATTGACTTTGTGCCAGAAGGTTTGAGGCTTGTCTCTGTGCTGTTTGGCGTATTGTAAGCGGGATACTTTGTGGCATTCGCGTAGTACTGCCTTTCTTCTGGCGACTCGACCATGCAGCCCATCTTTCTTCAAGTGCCTCTTTATTGTGCATCTTGAAACAACCACACCACATGATTTTTAGCGAGTCCTGTATTTCACCTGAAGTTATTTGTGGGTTTTTCTTTGCATCCCGAACAATTTTCCTGGCAGTTGTGGCTGAAATTTTAGTTGATCTACCTGACCGTGGTTTGGTTTAAACGGAACCCCTCATTTCTCTATCGTTCATTGATGGACGCAGTCTCTGTTCTTCATAACTGGGTTATACTGCCCCCTACAGGAGTAGGACACTAGGCAGAAATAAAGTTCTGGCTACGCCTATGGGAAGTCCCAGGGGGTATACTCTCTCTCCCTGCTATAGGATGTCAGTTTTAATCTGCCTAGTCAGGAGTTGAGGACCTAGTTCCTTTACTCTGGTCCTGACAAGAGTTTTTTTTCTAGATAGTTTTTTTTTTTTTTTCATCTGATTTTTTTTCCTGTGAGATTTACAAGCAACTAAGCCGGATCTGGGTGACGGGCTGGATATATAGAGCCAGTGGTCACCCCAGCCGGCCAGCAAGCGCGCGCAGATTCCAGCTCCACGCTAGGTCGGCTGCAACATAGTCCCACCGGACGGTGACTGGTCCTGTGAGTCAAACATCTTGCCAGGCTGCATAAGACCGGGTCTAGGCCCGAGTCGCAGCATTCCTATTGGCCGACAGCCCCCCCCCCCCACTTCGGGGGAGAGGGGTTCTGTCAGGAGATGGCGCCCATCTGTTCCAGAATGGGTAAGTGAAATGTTCCCTCCTCTCCCCCTGGCTGGTTTTGGGGTGGACGCAGGCCCCTCCTTAGGACGGTTGGACCCTCGCTCCCCCTGGTTCCCCTTTGTTCTGTTGCACCCCCCCCTCACTACTGGAGCTGTGGGACGCTTAAAGATACTCCCTGGGGGGCTGGGACTGGGCGGAAGGCCGGCGGCGGGCGCTGCGCCGCCGGTGACCGGACGATCGATCGTGCGGGGAGGGGGGATTCACCTGTTGATCCCATCCAGGAGGCTGGGAGGGTCCCCTCGAGGGCCCCAGAAGCTCCGCAGGCCGCTCAGGGTTGCCATTTTCTTGTAGCCCATGTGCGGAGAAGGATCGGCGGCCATGTTTGTACACCCAAAGGCCATTGTGCCATGGGTTCCCATTGAAATTCACTGGCGGCCATGTTCTTGGAGACCCTAGAGGCGTTTTTTTGGTGGTGGAGCCCCTCCCTATACCCTGGTGCTGACATTTAGGTTTTTCTTTGCTGTTTAAGATCGCTGCAGACATGTGCTGTACAGACATTCTTGGCCTTCCTGATGCATCTCTGCTGCGGGTGGTGAGTATTGGGTCTCTCTCTCTCTCTCTCTGTCTCTCTGTTGGGGGTCTTCAGTGCATTCTGCCTGACCTATAGCGTGGCGGGACGTTCTTAATAAAAAAAAAAAAGAAAATTAAACAAAAAAAATTGTTTTGCAACTTTTTGGTGAGGGGTTCCCCTGGTGCAACATGGACCCTTCGGAACTTTCTTCCCCATCTAACCCCCTCAAGGAGGCTGCAGGGCCCTCCGGATCCCAGCTATCCATAGATGCACTGTCAGCAGTCTTGGAATCCTTTGTGTCCCGGGTGGAGGTGACCTGTAAGGGGCGAGGTGCCAAATAACGGAACCCACCTACTGCCTCATCTGATGTATCAGATTCTGAATCTGATTCAGCCACCGCAGACATGGGTCTCCCTGCCGGTCTACTACCTCGCACCCTGTCTCCTCTGATAGTGAGGATGACACCTCTTACTCCGCCACTACACAAGAAATGGCGCTGGTTGACGTACTGTTTCAATGAATGAGACCCTAAAAATGGAGGACGCCACTGCGACTGAGGCGCAGGTTATGTTTGGCACTCGCAAGCTATCCAGAGCGGCAAAGGTTTTCCCCCCTTTCCGCGTATTTTGACAACATGGTCAAAAAAGAATGGAACCGCTCAGTGTCCCCCTGGGGTGCCTAAGCTGATTGCTAGATGCTACCTCTTTGAGGAGTCCTTTATTAAAAAGTGGACTGTGCCACCTACAGTGGACCCTCCGGTCTCCAGACTGAATAAAGATACCATGATCCCAGTGGAGGATTCCCCGTCCTTTAAGGATGCAGCGGATAGAAAGGCGGAGTCTATGGCCCGCAATATGTACTCCCTGGCGGGGTCTGCACTAAGACCGGTGTTTACTATTGCCCTTGTGTCACAAACCTTGACTGAATGGGCTAAGTTACTACGCTGTGATCTGGAGGGGGTACTACTCCACCCTGCCTTTTGCAGAGCTGACGGACTAGTTGCTGCAGGGGCTGCAATTTGTTTGCGATCCCTCGATGGATGCGGCTTTGATATTTTCAGTGGTGGACCTCTTGGCGTATACTTTGATTAAAATGCTGGTCTGCGGATCAGACTTTAAAGAAGGCCTTGACTGATCTACCTTTTCAAGGTGATTGCCTGTTTGGGGCTACCCTTGAAGACGTTGTCAGTTGTAAGAGTACCTTTCTCCCACAGGCTAACAAGGGTAAGGACCCTCGTCATAGACGGGCTCCCTCCTTTTCAACACACAAAAAGGTTTTTCGTCCCTTGGGGACAAGTGATAAAGGACCAATATCCTTCAAGGCCTTTTCGGGTGGCTCCAAGCGTCCCTGGTTTGGCAAACAGAAATCGGTTTTCTCCAGACCTGCGGATAAGACCCCTTCGGCATGAAGGTGCGCCCTCACCCGTATCTGGGGTGAGGGGATGTCTTTGCCGGTTCCCATACCTGTGGCTATCCCGTATACAAGACAAGTGGGTTCTCGAGATGATACGGTCAAGTTACAAGATCGAGTTTCAATCTGTCCTGCCGGTAGGGTTTTTACCTTCCAATGTACGACTGTCCCTGGATCGCTTACAGGCTCTCTTTGAGGTGGTACAGGACCTGTTACAACAAGGTGTAATAGTTCTGGTTCAGTCATCAGAACATTTTCAGGACTTTTACTCAAACCTGTTTATGGTCCCCAGGAAGGAAGGCAAGGTGTGTCCAATCCTGGACCTCAAGGCACTAAATTGCTTTGTGCGAGTTAAGAAATTCAAGATGGAATTCATTCGCACGATGGTGGCTTACCTACATCAGGGGGATTGCCTGGCCTCCATAGACATCAAAGATGCCTACCTTCACGTTCTGATATGTGCAGGACATCAACGGTTTCTCTGTTTTGCCATGGGAGAGTATCACTATCACTTTGTGGCGTTACCCTTTTGGTCTCGTCTCTGCTCCTCAGATCCTAACAAAGGTGCTGGCTCCGGTCCTGTCGTTGTTACTCCAGCGGGGGATATCAGTCTTGGATTACCTGGGCAATATACTTCTCCGTGCAGAGTCTCCCACGGTGCTGGGGACAAACTTAGGGATCACCATGAGAATTCTGGAGGAGTTCGGGTGGATTTTGAATCTTCAGAAGTTGTCCCTGGTTCCTACCATGAGACTGGACTATCTGGGCCTGACTTTGGATTTGTCCTCAGCCAGGGTGTTTCTTCCTCCGGAAAAACTTCAAAAGCTCCAAACTATGATTCAGCTATTGCTGTCCAGCAAATGGTCATCCCTTCGGCCTTGTATGAGCATTCTGGGACTGATGGTGCCCACGTCCTTTGAGGCGGTCCCTTTCGCTCAATTTCACACGAGAATCCTCCAGAAGGAAATCCTTCTCAAATGGAACAGAGGGTCCCTGATATGGTGGCTTCAGTCCCCGACGCTCAATCTACGTAAATCCTTCCTCCCCCTATATTGGACAGTGATCACCACGGATGCCAGTCTGTCCGGGTGGGGAAGTGTTCTAGGCAAGCTTTCTGCTCAAGGGGTCTGGTCTCTGGAGGAATCCAGGTTACTGATCAGTGTTCTGGAGCTGAGAGCGATCAGGCTTTGCCTAGTCCACTGGAGTACCTTCAAGGTTGTCCAGTGTGAATTCAATCGGGCAATGCCGTGGCTCTGGCTTATGTCAATCACCAAGAGGGCACCAAGAGTGTCCTTGCGGCCTTAGAGGTGGCGAGCATCCTTCAATGGGCTCTGTTCCAGCTCTTTCTGCTGTTCACATTCCAGAAGTGGAAAATTGGCAGGCGTATTACCTCAGTCGGCAGACCTTGGATCCTGGGGACTGGTCTCTCCACCCGGAGGTGTTCCAGCAGCTTTGCCTCTGTTGGAGCACTCCAGAAGTAGATCTATTAGCGTCTCGGATCAACAGGAAAGTGCAGAGGTTTGTGACCCAATCTCGGGACCCTCTGGCAGACGCCACAGACGCGTTGGTGGCTCCGTGGGATCAGTATTATCTGACTTATGCTTTTCCCCCTCTCAAGTTGCTGTCAAGACTTCTTCACAGGATTGTGGCGGAAGGGGTTCCGGTCATCCTTGTGGCTCCGGACTGGCCTCGCTGAGCTTGGTACGCCGAGCTGGTCAGGCTAGTCACGGACTTTCCTTAGAGACTTCCTCTCAGGGAGGATCTACTGTCTCAAGGGCCAATCTTCCATCCTGCTTTACAGTCGCTGGCTTTGATGGCTTGGCTGTTGAAAGCCAGGTGCTGAAGGACAGGGAATTGTCTGCTTCATTGATTCCCACTCTGCTTAAAGTGAGAAAAGCGACTTCTAGAAAGATCTATCATTGTACGTGGAAATCATATATTGCGTGGTGTGAGTCTATTGGGGTTCCCCCTCGCTCTTACTTGGTGGCTCGGATCTTGGCCTTCCTTCAATGGAGGAGTTGATCAAAAATTGGCCTTGAGTACTATCAAGGGTCAGGTCTTGGCCTTGGCAATTTTCTTCCAGAGGCCACTAGCCACCCATTCCTCAGTGCATAACTTTATCCTCCGTTGCCACCTTGGGACCTTCATTTGGTGCTGTCGGTTCTCCAGAAGCCTCCCTTTAAAAATATTCCTGAGACTCCCCTGCTTACCTTATCCCAGAAGGTGGCCTTCTTGGTGGCTATTACTTCTGCACGCAGGGTGTCGGAACTGGTGGCGTTGTCCTGTCGTTCTCCCTATCTGGTGGTTCACAGGGATAAAAAGGTGCTTCGTCTAGATCCGTCTTTCTTTCCGAAGGTGGTTTCCAGTTTCCACTTAAATGAGGACCCTGTGTTGCCCTCCTTGTGTCCTAAGCCTCAACATCCCAAGGAGTTTGCACTACATACTTTGGATGTGGTTCAGGCAATCAGGGTGTTCTTGGCGACTACTGAATCTTTTCGGAAGTCTGATTCTCTCTTTGTACTCACGGATGGATCAAGGAAAGGGCTACCTGCGTCTGCTGCGACTATTTCCAGATAAATCAGGCAGACGGTTGTGCAGGCTTATTCAATTAGGGTCAGGTTCCACCTTTCCCTGTTAAGGCGCATTCTACTCGGGCGCTTAGTGCTTCCTGGGCCTTTCGCCATCAGGCATCTGTGGCTCAGGTTTGCAAGGCGGCTACCTGGTCGTCTGTTCATACCTTTACAACGTTTTATAAGGTGGATATGCTGGCATCTGCAGATGCCTCCTTTGGCTGCACAGTTTTGCAGGCTGCTGTTTAAGGGTGTTTTTAGTCTCTCTTCAGGGCGTTTAATGTTTTTTTCAGGTGGGTTTCATCTTGTTGTTCTAATAAGTCCTATGTTGCCTGTTTGGCTATGTTTCAGCCTTGGGGAATTATTTTCTGCTGTTCCCACTCCTCCTCTTTAAGGCACTGCTTTGGGACTTCTCTACTGTTCTGACGAACCGAGACTGCGTCCGTCAATGAACGATAGAGAAAATTGGATTTTTGTCTTAACCGTAAAATCCTTTTCTCTAAAGTTCATTGACGGACGCAGTACCCACCCCTCTATTATTGAGTTGGGTTGGTATTGTTTTCTCTGACACTGCTTTGATACAAAACTGACATCCTATAGCAGGGAGAGAGGGTAATACCCCCTGGGGAAGAACAGAGTACCCTACTGTTATGAAGAACAGAGACTGCGTCCGTCAATTAACTTCAGAGAAAAGGATTTAACGGTAAGACAAAAATCCAATTTTTCCACTCCTTGATTAGAGTTTGGACACTGCTGATTGACATTCTCAATTACCTGGATATCTTTTTATATACCTTTCCCTTTTTATACAGTTCAACTACCTTTTCCTGCAGATCCTTTTGACAATTTCCCCCCCCCCCCATGACTCAAAATCCAGAAACGTCAGTGCAGCACTGGATGAAAGATGCAAGGGGCTGCCAGGAGTCCAAAAAACTCATTGACCTTTTATACACACACACTAATTACAAGCAAACAGATCACAGGTGAGGATGGTTCCTTTAACCACTTAAGCCCCGGAGGATTTGGCTGCTCAAAGACCAAGGCCTATTTTGCGATGTGGCACTGCGTGACTTAAACGGACAATTGCGCGGGCACTGTACCCAAATAAAATTTACGTCTTTTTTTTCCCACAAACAGAGCTTTCTTTTGGTGGTATTTGATCACCTGTGCGATTTTTACTAAAATATAAACAATAAAAGAGCGTCAATTTTGAAAAAATAACAATATTTTTCACTTTTTTTTTTATATGAAATTCCCCAAAAAAAGTAAAAATCAAAGTTTTTTAACATTTTAAGCCAATTTGTTTTCTGCTACATATTTTTGGTAAAAAAAATCACAATAAGCGTATTTTGATTGGTTTGCGCAAAAGTTATTGTGTTTACTAACTACGGGAAAGATTTATGTCATTTTTATTGTTTTTTTTTTTAACTAGTAATGGCGGCGATCTGCGTTTTTTATTTTTTGTGCGGGACTGCGACATTGCGGCGGACAGATCGGACCCTTGACTGACATTTTTGACACTTTTAGGGGTACCAGTGACATTACTACAGTAATCAGTGCTATACATATGCACTGTTACTGTATAAATGACACTGTCAGGGAAGAGGTTAACTTTATTGGTAAACAGTGGGTTAAATGTATCCCTAGGGGCGTGATTCTAACTGTGGGGGGCGTGGCTTGTGATGTAACCACAGAGACATACAATCCTACATACAGTTACATCAGGGAGAATGGCAGACGGCTGTGTTTACATCAGCTGCCTGCCTTTCTCCCTCTCCAGCAGGAGATCGCGAGTGGCCGGCGGACTTCGGAGCCGCCGGTCACTCGCGCGGGGATGCCTGTGAACAAGCGGGGACGGGAGCCCATGGAGAAACATTGTATCATTTTGTTCTTTTAGATCAAAGGGATGACCTTCAGTCTTTAAATTAGGTCAGTTTAACCACTTAGACTAAGCCTTTTTGTGACACTTATTGCTTACAAGTTAAAATCAGTATTTTTTGCTAGAAAACTAGAATCCTCAAACTATCTATATATTGTTTTTTCTTTTTTACAGAGACCCTGGAGAATAAAATGGCAGTCGTTGAAATATTTTGCATTACACTGTACTTGCGCGGCAGTCTTTCAAAAGCATTTTTTTGGGGAAAAAATACACATGAATAAAAAAAATGAAACAGTATTGTTAGTCCAATTTTTTATTTTTTTTGTTTAATGTGAAAGATGTTGTTATGCCAAGAATCATGATAGAATTGTGATTTTTATTTTAAACAAAAAAAATTGAGATTCTTTTCTCATTTTATCCAGAATCGTGCAGCCTGACAATAAGTATACAGTGGGTACGGAAAGTATTCAGACCCCCTTAAATTTTTCACTCTTTGTTATATTGCAGCCATTTGCTAAAATCATTTAAGTTCATTCTTCTTCCTCATGAATGTACACATAGCACCCCATACTGACAGAAAAACACAGAATTGTTGACATTGTTGCAGATTTATTAAAAAAGAAAAACTGAAATATCACATGGTCCTAAGTATTCAGACCCTTTGCTGTGATACTCATATTTTAACTCAGGTGCTTTCCATTTCTTCTGATCATCCTTGAGATGGTTCTACACCTTCATTTGAGTCCAGCTGTGTTTGATTATACTGATTGGACTTGATTAGGAAAGCCACACACCTGTCTATATAAGAGGGCTGCAGTAATGGTTGACTTTCTACAACTTTCTCCCATCTCCTGACTGAATCTCTGGAGCTCAGCCACAGTGATCTTTGGGTTCTTCTTTACCTCTCTCACCAAGGCTCTTCTCCCCCGATAGCTCAGTTTGGCCGGACGGCCAGCTCTAGGAAGGGTTCTGGTCGTCCCAAACGTCTTCCATTTGAGGATTATGGAGGCCACTGTGCTCTTAGGAACCTTAAGTGCAGCAGAAATCTTTTTGTAACCTTGGCCAGATCTGTGCCTTGCCACAATTCTGTCTCTGAGCTCTTCAGGCAGTTCCTTTGACCTCATGATTCTCATTTGCTCTGACATGCATTGTGATCTGGAAGGTCTTATATAGACAGGTGTGTGGCTTTCCTAATCAAGTCCAATCAGTATAATCAAACACAGCTGGACTCAAATGAAGGTGTAGAACCATCTCAAGGATGATCAGAAGAAATGGAAAGCACCTGAGTTAAAATATGAGTATCACAGCAAAGGGTCTGAATACTTAGGACCATGTGATATTTCAGTTTTTCTTTTTTAATAAATCTGCAACAATGTCAACAATTCTGTGTTTTTCTGTCAGTATGGGGTGCTATGTGTACATTCATGAGGAAGAAGAATGAACCTAAATGATTTTAGCAAATGGCTGCAATATAACAAAGAGTGAAAAATTTAAGGGGCTATATAAGTCGGGGCTTTATGGCAGAGTGGCCCGACGGAAGCCTCTCCTCAGTGTAAGACACATGAAAGCCCGCATGGAGTTTGCTAAAAAAGACCTGAAGGACTCCAAGATGGTGAGAAATAAGATTCTCTGGTCTGATGAGACCAAAATATAACTTTTTGGCCTTAATTCTAAGCGGTATGTGTGGAGAAAACCAGGCACTGCTCATCACCTGTCCAATACAGTCCCAACAGTGAAGCATGGTGGTGGCAGCATCATGCTGTGGGGGTGTTTTTCAGCTGCAGGGACAGGACGACTGGTTGCAATCGAGGGAAAGATGAATGCTGCCAAGTACAGGGATATCCTGGACAAACACCTTCTCCAGAGTGCTCTGGACATCAGACTGGGCCGAAGGTTTACCTTCCAACAAGACAATGACCCTAAGCACACAGCTAAAATAACGAAGGAGTGGCTTCACAACAACTCCGTGACTGTTCTTGAATGGCCCAGCCAGAGCCCTGACTTAAACCCAATTGAGCATCTCTGGAGAGACCTAAAAATGGCTGTCCACCAACGTTTACCATCCAACCTGACAGAACTGGAGAGGATCTGCAAGGAGGAATGGCAGAGGATCCCCAAATGCAGGTGTGAAAGACTTGTTGCATCTTTCCCAAAAAGACTCCTGGCTGTATTAGATCAAAAGGGGGCTTCTACTAAATACTGAGCAAAGGGTCTGAATACTTAGGACCATGTGATATTTCAGTTTTTCTTTTTTAATAAATCTGCAACAATGTCAACAATTCTGTGTTTTTCTGTCAGTATGGGGTGCTATGTGTACGTTCATGAGGAAGAAGAATGAACTTAAAGCGGAGTTCCTGGGCACAGATGTCATTTTTCAATAAGCATACCCCCGGGACAGTCAGGGCTAGCACATTCCACAATGGCTAGCCTCTGATCTGTCCCGGTTCGCACTTACCTTTTAGAAGAAATACTTACTTCCAAAATCCAAAATTTCTTCCACAGCGTTTCCATCTCTCTTGTGGGCAGCTGAAGCCGGCGCGGTCCTCTTCTGCGTCTTCTTATCCCAGAATGCGCCGCACCGGCCCCTCTCGTCACTTCCGGTGCGGTGCCGCATTCCTAAACAGCTTCTGGGCATGCCCAGAAGCTGTTTAGCAGGGGAATGTGGCGTCGCCCGGAAATGACGTGCGGGGCCGGTGCCGTCGCATTGATTCCTGGGAGCTATGACGTTCAGCTCCCAGGAATCATCGCGAGGCAGGAAGTGACGGGGTGAGCCGCGGCTCCGAGGGAGGAAGTACCCTGAGGTGAGTATTTACGATCTACAATTACAAGGTGAGTTTTAAAAAAAAAAAAAACCTAACTATTCAATTCGTTTTCAGGTTATCCAGAACTAGCGGATGGGCACAAAAAAAAAACATCAATTTTGTGCCTCGGAACTCCGCTTTAAATGATTTTAGCAAATGGCTGCAATATAACAAAGAGTGAAAAATTTAAGGGGGTCTGAATACTTTCCGTACCCACTGTATGTAGTGTAGTTAGTGCTGCCTTATGATTTATTGATTTTAGTCACATACAGTGCCTTGAAAAAGTATTCCTACCCCTAAATGTTTCCACATTTTGTCATATTACAACCTAAAAAGTAAATGTATTTTATTGGGACCAACACAAAGTGGCACATCATTTTCAAGTGGAAGGAAAATAATAAATAGTATAAATGGTTTTCACTTTTAGTGTGGTGTGCATTTGTGCTCAGCCCCCGAGTCAATACTGTGTAGAACCACCTTTCGCTGCAATTACAGCAAGTCTTTTTGTGTATGTATCTACAAGCTTTGCACATCTAGAGAGTGAAATGTTTGCCCATTCTTCTTTGCAAAATAGCTCAAGCTCTGTCAGATTGGAGGGAGAGCGCCAGTGAACAGCAATTTTAAGTCTTTCAACAGATTCCCAATTGGATTTGGGTCTGGACCATGCTAACACATGAATATGCTTTAAACCATTTAATTCTAGCTCTGGCTTTATGTTTAGGGTCGTTGCCTGCTGGAAGGTGAACCTCCACCTCAGTCTCATGTCTTTTGCAGATTCTTACAGGTTTTCTTCTAAGATTGCCCTGCATTTGGCTCCATCCATTTTCCTATCAACTCTAACCAGCTTCCCCGCTGAAGAAAAGCATCCCACAACAGGATGCTGCCACTACCATGTTTCACGTGGGTATGGTGTGTTCAGGGTAATTAGCAGTGTTAGTTTTCTGACACTCATAGTGTTTTGCTTTTAGGCCAAAAAGTTTAATTATGGTGTTATCTGATCAGAGCACCTTCTTATACATGTTTGTGGTGTCCCCCACATGACTTCTTGCAAACTGCTAATAGGATTTCTTTTGGCTTTCTTTCAACAATGGCTCTCATCTTGCCACTCTTCCACAAAGGCCAGATTTGTGGAGTGCATGACGAATAGTTGTCCTGTGGACAGATTTTTCCACCTAAGCTGTGGATCTCTGAAGCTCCTCCAGAGTTACCATGGGTCTCCTGGCTGCTTCTCTGATGAATGCTCTCTTTGCCCAAGCTGTCTGTTTTAAAAGGACGGCCATGTTTTAGTAGGTTTGCAGTTGTGCCATACTCTTTACATTTTCGGATGATGGATAGAACAGTGCTCTGTGCACGCTAGGCTTTTCAGATATTTACTTTGAAATTTGAAAAATTTTCCTTGTACTTAACAAATATGTGTCACTTTGTGTTGTCTATCACATAATATCCCAATGAAATCCATTTACGTTTTTGGTTGTAATATGACAAAAAGTAGGAAAATTTCAAGGGCTATTGAATACTTTTTCAAGGCACTGTAAGTTCTGAATTTGGGAGCACAAAGCAGCGGCTGCTGGGAACATAGGGGTAGATATAATAAATCACACAGGCAAAAAGCGGGGGTATTTTCTAATTATTTATTAAGGCTACTAAATAGCTGCATTTTCAGCCTCTCTAGCAGCTGATGGTAAATCCCCACAGCAGCAGCTCATCAGTCCCACCAATATTGCAGCTCACCATCATGATCAGTCCACTCTCTGCTCTGCATGCAGATCACTCTGGCTGTCAGCACGGTCATACCCAGCACTGCAGGTCCAGCTCAGTCCAGCGATGTGCACCCTCCGGTCCCCCTCACAGCCAAAAGGAATGTGTCCTTTATGGCCTTGGAAAATTCAGCTCTTTCCCCTCCTCAACAATCTCTCCCTGGGGAATGTAGTTCAAAAGCTCTCAATTACACAATAGTCTCTCTTTAGTACTACAGTTCCCACAGTGCATTGCAGCTTGACTCCGTCTATTAAATCCTTCCTGCTCGGCAGTTCCTTCCTCTTGCTGTTAACCAGTTCAGTATCGCAGCTACAGAGAGCAGCCACAGCCAGTGTTTCTTACTCTTTCTTAGCCAAGTACCTGGCTTCATGTTTATTTATCTTTATTTTGCCAGGCAGTGAAAACATTGCCATGAACTCCTAGGAATTTGATATTTAAACGGGTGTGCAGAAGTTAATCTGGGTTATTGTAAGAAAGTTTTACAGGTACACATACTTGTTGCAGCCGGCTGGTTGAGAATATTTTTCCAACAAGCCCATTCAACGGAAGTCTAAGGCCTCATGTACACTGCTACTTGTAAACGGGCGTTTAGGAGCAGTTGGGCATTTTTTTTCAGAAGCCCCTGAACCCTCCTCTATGTTATCTTATCTGTCCATGTATTATTTGCGTTCAGGATGCTCAGAACGTGTGTTTACCGACGTTTCAAATGCAAAACACGACCGAACGCGGTCACCCGCTTGCGTTTTTACTGTTTAAAGGGGAACAACAGATCTGAGCGCAAACGCCAGCTAAATGCAGCTAAACGCGGCTGCAAACGCGACACAACGGACGTTTTAAACGTCCTTTACATAGCTGTAAAATTCCATCGTTCAAAGAACTTTTGAAAACGTCCCGTGTACATGTAGCCTAATAATCGACTTCTGTTAAACAGTCACGGCCACACGTGGATCGACATTCGGCCAGTCCTTGCTGGGAAAATTTTGATTAATATATGGCCAACATAACAATACAGGAGTGCCTGCAAACGATTGAGTGATTTCAGGGGACTGTACGTGCAGCTAGGAGGAAGTCTGCGGCAGTGAGGAATAATTCTTGACAAATAGGCATGTTTACCCTAGCAGTGCGGAAGGAACACCTAATGCAAGGGTCCATTTTAATTTTTCATTGGACTTTAGCATTAAATGATATCCACATGGTGAAGAAAATGTGACCCAACCAGGCCACTTTCTGTGCTTGCTCCCGTTGGTCCAATTCTGATGCTCATGTGCCATTGTACGCTTTTGTCTGTGGACATGGGTCAGCATGGGCATCCTGGTCAGCCCTGTGGCTATGTAGCTCCATACACAACAAACTACAATGCTTTCAACACATCAACTTCAGGGACAACATGTTAACTTGCTGCCTAATTATTCCACTTACATTGTAACAAGATAATTAATGTTATTCACTTGTCAGTGGCCATAAAGTTATGGCTGGTTGTGGTACATAAAAATGTACCGAGTACATTGCTGTAATGGTCATAGAATTTCCCAGGGAGGCATCGGAGTATTGGCAGTTGGACAGCTCTGCTTTACATTACAGTGACTGGCATGATGCCACTCCTTAATCTCTGTAAAGCAGGGTTATTTGCTACAATAATGGTTGGCGTGTTGTCACCATGGGATGTGTACTTTACGGTCTCCTTAGCTTGGCACTCTGCCCTTCATTTGGTTTTATATCTCTGCTGACCTTTGGGCATTAGATCTGCTATCATCTGTATAATAACTTTATAGTATAGCGGCATGAATAATAATGTGCTGCCTGTCATCGCTATGATATATGCACAGTAGTTGGTAGCAGATTACAGCTGCTATGTAGCAGGGAGAAGACTTGTCTTATAGCTGCTTATGTCTACTTGTAATGCAGTATGCAATGTAAACTTAAGGCTGGTTTAATCAGCCTAAATCTTGTTTTTTTTTTTTTTTCTTCTAATGAAAGTATTAAAAATTATTATTTTTTTTAATTACGTATGGTAATTTAGACCCAGTAACGTCCTCTCTGGGTCTTTGTGCTTCTCTATGCAATTTAGGCAGATCATAGCTGGTTGGAGGGGCGGGCAGCAGACTGTACATTGGTTCTTGAAAATCTCACAGTAATCTGCCGCAGTACTTCTATTAAGAGTGTAAGGGCTCTTTCACACGGGCGGTCCGATCAGATCGGCCTGTCAGTTTTTTAGGCGGATCTGATCGGATCCTCCATGCAGCTCTATGGGGCAGCGGGTGTCAGCATCCGATCCTGTGCTGAAATCTGGACGGATGGAAACCCTATTTTTCCATCCGTTCAGTAATCGGAGCGGAGCGGATCTGATGAGAGCGGACAAGCGGTCCGCTCTCCTCCGATCCCCCATAGAGGGCAGCGGGTGCTGAGACACCTCCCTCTCCGCACTGCAAGCGGAGACGGAGCTGTCATCCGCCCGGCTCAGCGGGGATCGCGGATCGATCCCCGCTGAGCAACACGGATCTGCCTGCGGAGGCGGACCGTGTGAAAGGAGCCTTAGCCTTAATGCGAACGAGGGCTGGAACTTGGGAAAAGTTATACAAAATTGAGAACTCGTTGAAGGGCGGCTGCCATTCTGGAGGTGTGGCCATTCCTAGATGAACTGCATTTGCATGCAGACTGCTCTAGCTAAAGCCCACATGTGGTGCTGAGCCCTTGTATCTGAAAGAACTGAAATACAATGCAATTAGTGGTCCAGGGCCAGTACAGGTGGGGAGAAAAGAGTGGAAGACACAGGGTGTCTTCCAGCCAAGAAATGACGTGGGCTTTATTTGACTTGCTGCAGCTTTTGAGGTACACTGTGAGAAGTTCAAGAATGTTGTGCATGTGAGCTGATTTGAGAGGAATACTGTTTTCCAGAAGGTGTTTTTATAATGCAAATCTTTCTAAAGTCCATGTATCGGTAGCCATATGGTGACTGTCAGTAGAGTAGTGGGGTTTTTTGAAGGTTACCCTCAGACACAAGACATCTTAAAGTTTCTACACCTGATAAATGAACCACTTCCTGCAAACCGACATACCTGTACGTCCGCTTGCAGAAGTGGTTGTACCGGGATGATGCCTGTACCGTCGGCTTTCAGGAGATACCAGGCGATGCGGCTCAGTAGCCGCTCGGCCGTTATCCCAGCGAGCGGGAGGGGCCGTCCCGTCGCCTCTGGCAGAACAAAAGACACCTGGCTATGCCCATGGGCCGTCCTCAGCTGGTATATAACCCCCCTCTCTGCTCTAGGTAATCAGTTTTAGTTTGTCTAGTCAGAAGTATGGACCTAGGTTCCCGGCTGGGATCTCTGGTCCTAGCAATTTTCTCCTTCCTTACATAATTTTTGTTTTTCTCTCGGGAGATCTACAATCAACTGCCAGGCTGGGCAACAGGCTGGATAATCTAGAACCAGTGCCCCCCCCCCCCCAGCTCAGCCAGCGAACGCGTGCAGACCGCAGCTACGCACTAGGTCGGCCGTGACATAGCCTCACGGACAGAGGCTGGCCCGCAAGTTTAACGTCTCGCAGGGTCGTATATGACCAAGCTTGGGTCTGAGTCACAGCGATCCCTTGGCAGACAGCTCCCCTACTTCAGTGGTGAGGAGTTATCCGCACCATGGAAGGGTAAGTACAGTTCCCCCCCAACCCCTTTTAGTCGTTTTCTTTGGGGTGGACGCGGGTAACCTACAGGGACAGTCACACCTGCCTGCAGGTTCCTTCCTCCCATCCCTAAATCCCTCACTGAGCTGGGCTTCCCCCACTTCCGTTTCCCTCTGTCTGGACCTGGAATCTGGTGGGGGTCCCAGGGCAGAGAATGGAGCAAAGACCCCCCCTGGGGTCTCCCCAGCAATGAGGGTAGTGTGTCCCATCCTTGTAGTCTGGAGGGGTCCCAGTGTGGGAGACTCCTAGATGCATGCCCTTCTGTTTGCTTTGTGGGTATAGTGCAGGGGGGTCCCGATGCAAAGTGCACAGCAGAGTCTCCCCCCAAACGTGTGTCCTACCTGCAGGGTTTCAGAGGGTGCAGGAAAGATCCTGGCAGCATGCTTCAGTGTTTTTAGCTGATGGTGGCCATTTTCTCTTAGTCTGGCTGGTCTCGGGTGGGCGGCCATGCTTGTGTAGCCGGATGATGTCGCGGGGGCAATTTTCCCTTAGCCTGGGAGATGCTGGAGACAACTGAAGCCTTGTGGGGAAGCCGAAGCTCAACCTCTTTCTCCTTAGTTTCCTCTTACTGTGTCCGCTACATATGAACAGGGATAGCGTCCTTGATGATGCTGGGTTTGAATTCTCGGTGCTCCTCTGGTCGGTAGGGTGAGTCTTTGGAGTTCCCTGTTATTGCTCTCTGCTGAATGGGTAACCTGAGCCTTGAGGGGATCTTTTTAGTGGTGCCAAAAGATCATTTTGTACTGCAAGGTCTTTCTTTCCTTATGGATCCTCAGGGTCATATGTCCTCCACTGACCCCCCTCATGGAGGTGGCGGGTCCCTCCGACCTCCAGCTTCCCATGGTTGCACTGATGGCGGTCCTACAGTCCTTAGTGTCCCGGGTGGAAGTGGCGTGTGGGCAAAGGCCCAGGGGGAAGCGTCTCCTGCCTTCTCCTGCTCAGTCTGTCTCATCTGAGTCTGAACCAGATGCCGCCGTGGACGCGGTCCATCCAGGGGGACTTAATATCACACCCCCTGATCCATCTGATAGGATGATTTCTCCATGGTCGCAGCAGCGAATGGAAAGTCGCTGGTAGATGCGTTTATTACTGCAGTGTGTGAGACTTTAAAGATGGAGGATGTGGCTGATATAGCCACGGACGCGGCTGTGTAGTTTTGGTACGCATAAGTTGCATCGTACTCCAAAGGTGTTTCCTTGTGTGCCTTATTTTGACAGGTTTTCCTGTAAGGGGTGGGAACAACCAAGATTGCCCTTTATGTTCCCCAAACGTTTTGCTGTATGTTACCCTTTTGAGGAGTCGCCTTTAAAAAAAATTGGTCTAGTCCACCAGTGGTGGACCCTCGTGTTTCCAGGTTGTATAAAGCAACCATGATCCCAGTAGAGGAATCCCCATCCTTTAAGCACCCGGCTGACACAGCAGAGGCTGTGGCATGCAGCATGTTTACTATGGCTGATTCAGCATTGCAGCCAGTATTTGCCTCAGCCCTGATGTCTCAGATCCTAACTGAATTAGCCAAGCTTTTGCGCCAGGGCTTGGGGGGGGGGGGGGGAGCAGGCCCTGCTTATGTTGATTTAGCAGACCAGTTGGTCCATGGGCTGCAGTTTGTGATGCTGCTTTGGATACAGCTTTTGTGCTGTCCAAACTTTGCTTCACCGGTGGTGATTAGGCACGTGTGCTATGCCTTAAGCATTGGTCTGCATACCGAGCCTCTAAAAAAATCTCTCATTGATCTGCTCTTTCAAGGCGATCATTTGTTTGGGGCTACCCTGGATGACATCATTAAGGGTATCATGGGAGGAAAGAGTACCTTCCTGCCACAGTCAAGGAAAGTGAAGGAGCCTTGTGGCAGACGGGGCCCTCCTTCTCAGACCATAGAAAATTATTTCATGCTTTTGGGACGGATAATAAGGGAAATCGATTTTTTTAATCTTCCCCTGGGAGGTTCCAAGCAACCTTGGTCTGGTAAACCTAGAGCTAACTTCCCCGGACCAGCAGACAAGACTCCTTTAGCATGAAGGTCTGACCTCACCCATTATTGGGATAGGGGGATATCTTTGCTGGTTTCGGGACCCGTGGACTTCTTTGGTGAGCATCAAGGAAATCTGTGAAAAGCTTGTCCTTTTTCAGGTTTCAGGTTTTTTTTTTTTTTTTAGGTCCGGAGTCTCCTTGTGCAGATTTATTTCCTGAAAAGGTCCAGGTGATGCCTGAACTACCTAAGATCCCCCCTATCCCTGTCCAGGGAATTGATTACCTAGGTCTAATTCTATTTCTGACCAGGGTGGTCCTTCCTCTGCACAAACTTCAGAGACCACAGGCCGTGATTCACCGGCTGCTGTCGCACAGATAGTTCTCTCTCCCATTTTGCATACAGGTTCTGAGTCTGGTGGTATCCACCTTCAAGACAGTTCTGTTTTCACAGTCCTACATGCAGCTCCTTTAGCAGGTTTGGCTCCACAGGAGGATACTGAAGTTCATAACGAGGTCTTGGTCCTCTGACAGATGCCGCAGGCGTCCAAGGGCCACGGTAAGGCCAGTATCTTTCTCGGCTAAGGCTTCTTCTGCAG
Organism: Pelophylax lessonae; assembly: GCF_965119305.1. Lineage (NCBI taxonomy): Eukaryota > Metazoa > Chordata > Amphibia > Anura > Ranidae > Pelophylax > Pelophylax lessonae. The sequence goes on from NC_138778.1 coordinate 115,954,445, forward strand.
TTCCTGCGAGGAATCAAGAGAGGATCTTCCAATCATCCTGATGGCTGTAAACTTCCCTTGGGGGCTTCCTCTCAGAGAAGACCAGTTGTCCCAAGGGCTGATCTACCATCCTGCTTTACAGTCTCTGGTTTAATTGGCTTAGCTATTGAAAGCCAGGTACTGAGGGATAGAGGTCTGTCTGGATCAGTGATCCCTACTATAGTGAAGGGAGTAAGTCTTCCAGGAAGATATAGAAGAAGTTAGCCTTGAGTACCATCAAGGGCCAGGTGTCCACTCTACAAAAAAATCTTCTTTCAGTGACCCCTAGCCACGTACTCTTTAGTTTGTACCTTCATCAGGGAGATTGACATGTGGCTCCACCTGTACGGTCTCTTTTGCTGCCATAGCATTTAAATGTAGTACTTTCGATTCTCCCGAAACCTCAGTTTAAGAATATTTGGGAGATTTCCTTGCCTACGTTATCACAGAAGATGACATTCTTGGTGGCTATTACTTCGGCCTGCAGGGTATCTGAATTGGCGGCATTTTCCTTTCACACTCTCTATGTAGTGGTCCATAAGGATAAAGTGGTTTTGTCTCTGTCCATCATTCCTGCCCAAAGTTGTCTCTGACTTCCATTTGAATGAGGACATTGTGTTGCCTTCCTTGTGTCCCAAGCAGGCTCACCCCAAGGAATTTGCCTTGCATACCTTGGATGTTTGTGCGATTCGGGTGTATCTGGCAGCTACTGAGTCTTTTCCGATGTCAGACTCGTTTTTTGTGGTTACGGACGGTCCAAGGAAAGGGCTGGCCGCTTCTTCGGTACCATCTCAAGATGGATTAGGCAGATGGTGACTCAGGCCTATTCCACTAAAGGTCCGGTTCCACCATTCCCTGTCACAGCGCATTATACTCGGGCGCTGAGTGCTTCTTGGGCCTTCTGACATTAGGCTTCAATATTGCAAGTTTGCAAGGCGGCCACTTGGTTGTCTGTGCATACCTTAATAAAATTCTATAAGGAAGATACTTTGGCATCTGCGTATGCTTCTTTTTTTTTTTGCCGCAAAGTTTTGCAGGCTGCTGTTAAAGAGGTGCTGTTCCCTCATGAGGGGTGTTTTTTTTTCTTTAAACCTTTATTTTTCCTGGTTAAGGGCTCTTATGCTTAGCCTTGTGTTATTTTCCCGACCCCTCATTTTGCTTTTGGCACTGCTTTTGGAGGTCTCACTAGTTATGATTTATGGAGAGCTGTGTCTGTTGATAAATGAAAGAGAAAATGGGATTTCTCTTTCGTTCATTGATGGACACAGCTTCATATCTTCATTTGGCAGATGGGTTATGCTGCTCTTTCTAGGAGTAGGACACTAGGTGGAAAAGAGTTAACAAAGCTTAACTATGCCTATAGGGTAGTCCCAGGGGGTATACTCACACTTCCTGCTCTAGGATCCCAGTTTTTTTTCTGCCTAGTCAGGAGTAAGGACCTAGCTTCTTGCTGGGATCTCTGGTCCGTGCATTCTTTCCTTTTTTAAACTGAACTTTTTTAATTTTGTTGTCTCTCTACTACAATCAAGTTTGTTCTGTGAGAACTACAATCAACTGCCGGACTGTGTGACACACTGGATATCATAGATTCTTACGGTCATCTTAGTCTGGCCAGCGCGCGCGTGCAGACCTCAGCTCTGTGCTAGGTCGGCCGCGACATGGTCCCTCTGGGGGGGGGGGAAAGGCTTGCGAGTGGGACACCTTGCAAGGATGCACATGACCTGGTCACGTCCGGAGTTGCAGTGTTCCTCTTACCCGCAGCACCCCCTGTTCCGAGATGGGAGGTGATCTGCCCGGAGTGACCCCCTGCTAGGTTCCAATGGTGTGGTGAGTAGTGCCCCCCTCTCCCTCTGGAAGTTTGGGGTAAATGTGGGGCCCTCCCAGAGTCAGTAGGTCCCCCAGGTGCCCTTCCCAACTTTGCCTTTCCCCCCCCCCCTCACTAGCGGGATTCCCCTGCATGGGCTCTTCCTCCCCCTACTCCCATGGGGTGCACTGGTGACTTTAACTCCGAGTTGCTCCGAGTGACTGAGTGGTCGGATGTCTACTTTGGGGGTGTTGTGTGCTGAGGGCGGCCCTGCAGATAGGAAGGCAGAATTCCTGGTCTCCCATCTTTTTACCGTGTCAGGTTAAATCCTGAGCCCGGTGTTTGCCATAACCTTGGTCTCTCCGACTTTGATGGAGTGGGCGAAGCTTTTACACCATGATTTTAAAGAGGGTCAGCACCCTCACGAAATGGCGGAGCTGGCAGACCAGTTAATACAGGGGTTGCAATATATCTGTGATGCCTCCCTTGATGCAGCTCAGTTAGCCTTTAGGGCATCGGTGACAGCGGGGATCCTTACCCCGTATGATCTGGTTGAAATGTTGGTCTGCAGACCAGGCCTCCAAAAAGGTTCTGACAGGTCTTCCCTTTGTAGGTGACCGCCTGTTCAAAGCCTCCATGAAAGAGATCATAAAGGGTCTCATGTAAGGCAAGAGCACTTTGCTTCCGCAGGTTACTAAGAACAGAGAGCCTGGTCGCAAATGTGGTCCTGTTTTTTCGTCCCACAGGGTCGCAGGACAAGGGTTCTAAATTCTCTCGCCCCTTCACAGGGGGTTCCAAGAGACCCTGGGATGGTAAGTCCAAAGCAGGCTCCTCTGGCCTCACGAATAAGCCGCTCTCCACCTGAAGGGAGGCCCTCACCCATACTAGGGGTGGGGGGACATCTTTGTTTCTTTCTGGACCTATGGACATTGTTTTTGGGCTTTTATTCAAACCTCTTCACGGTCCCAAGGAAGGAGAGGCAGGTTCGTTCCAATCCAGGATCTCAAGGCCCTGAACCACTTTGTGCGGGTTCAGAAATTCAGAATAGAATCCATTCGCACAGTTGTGGCTTCCCTTCATCAAGAGGACTTTCTAGCCTCTATCAACATCAAGGATGCTTACCTTCATATCCCGATCTACATTGGGCATCAATGTTTTTTCTTCACTTTGCCATAGGTGAGGAGCACTATGAATTCATGGCGTTACTCTTTGGTCTCACCTCAGCTCCTCGGGTGTTCACAAAGGTGCTGGCTCTGGTGTTAGCCTTGCACAGACAGCGGTGGATTTCGGTACTGGGGTACCTGGACGATCTTCTGAGGGCAGAATTGTCATCTGTTCTAAAGGAGGATCTGGACATCACAGTGAGTAGTCTGCAGGAGTTTGGCTGCAGTTTGAATTTTCAAAAGTCAGCCGTGACCCCGTCCACCAAGTTGGACTTCCTAAGGCTGACTCTGGATTCAGCCTTAGCCCGGGTGTTTCTCCCGGAAACAAAACTCTGGAAATCGCAGCATACGATTCAGCTCCTGTTATCCAATTGCTGGTCATCTCTCAGAATTTGTATACAGGTGCTGGGCCTGATCTCCACCTTCGAGGCGGGCCCATTCGCTCAGTTCCATACCAGACTTCTGCAAAAGGAGATTCTAACCAAATGGGACAAGAATTCAAAGTCTCTGGACAATTTGATCCTGTTGAATTGGGGTGCGAGAGGGTCTCTGCTTTGGTGGCTCCGTTCCCTGGCGCTTCGACAAGTGAAATCCTTCCTGCACCTGTTCTGGACTGTGGTTACCACGGACGCCAGCCTTTCCAGCTGGGGAGGGGTCCTGGGCACGGAATCAGCCCAAGGGTTTTGGTCTCGGGAGGAGTCCAGTCTGCCAATCAACATCCTGGAAATTCCAGCGATCAGGCTTTGCCTGTCCCAGTGGACGGATCGCCTGCAGGGGTGTCCAGTAAGGATTCAATCAGACAAAGCCACAGCTGTGGCATATCAATCACCAAGGGGGCACCAAAAGTGCCCTAGCGGCCAAAGAAGTGGCAGAACACCTTGTTCCAACACTCTCAGTTGTGCACATTCCAGGGGTGGAAAATTGGCAGGTGGACTACCTCAGTCATCAGGCACTGTGTCCGAGCGAATGGTCATTTCACCCGTACGTTCTTTTTGGTGGGGGACCTGATGTGGACCTGTTGGCCTCTCATCTCAACTTGAAGGTTCAGAGATTTGTTGCCAGATCTTGGGATCCTCTGGCAGACACTCTGGTGGCCCCTTGTTGCCGGTATCGTCTGATTTATGCTTTTTCCTTCAATACAACTTCTGCCAAGACTTCAGCGCAGAATGAACATCAGAAAAAAGGATTTTACGGTAAGATAAAAATCCATTTTTTTTGTACTTTGCGTAAAATCCATTTTTCTGATGTTCATTGACGGACACAGCATCCGTCCCTCTATGGAGTTCTGATACTTCTAATGCTGCTTGCTACTAAACTGATTACCTAGAGCAGATAGGGGGGTTATATACCAGCTAAGGATGGCCCATGGGCGTAGCCAGGTGTTTTTTGTTCTGCCTAGTCCTACTCCTGAAGGAAGCAATATAACCCACTAGTTATGATTTATGGAGCGCTGTGTCTGTCGATGAAAGAAAAAGGTTCAAAAATCATATTTTATGGTAAGTCAAAAATCCCATTTTTTTTCTCCTCTTTACCCTTTGCTGCTCCCTCACTTTTCCACTTGAGTGTTGTAGCTATTAAGCATTTAAATGTACATTGTTCATGTCTGTTTAACTATACACGTTTAGTTTTTTTATTGAGAGGTACCTGTAGAAATTACCTAGTTTTTACTCTCGTTTTTTTTTTTTTTTTTCCAAGCATAAAATAACTCTGACATCAGGGGTTATACAGTGGTTTTAAAAAGTCTACCCACCCCTCTTAAAATGTCAGATTTCTGTGATGTAAAAAAACGAGACAAATCTAAATCATTTCAGAACTTTTTTCACCTTTATTGTGACCTATAAACTGTACAACTCAGTTCAACAACAAACTGAAATCTTTAGGATGGAGGGAAGTAAAAATAAAAAACTAAAATAATATGGTTGCATATGTAAGCACACCCTTAAAATACTTTGTTGAAGCACCCTTTGATTTTATTACAGCACTTAGTCTTTTTGGGTATGAGTCTGTCAGCATGGGAAATCTTGACTTGGCAATATTTTCCCACTGTTCTTTGCAAAAACACTCTGTCAGATTGCGAGGGCATCTCCTGTGCACAGCCCTCTTCAGATCACCCCACAGATTTTCAGTTCTGAACTCTGGCTGGGGCATTCCAAAACTTTAACCTTCTTCTGATTCAGCTTTCTAGCAGAAGCCTGAAGGTTTTATGCCAAAATTGACTGGTATTTGGAACTGTTCATAAATTCCCTTTACCTTGACTAACTAAGGCCCCTGTTCCAGATGAAGAAAAACAGCCCCAAAGCATGATGCTGCCACCACCATGCCTTACTGTGGGTATGGTGTTCTTTTGGTGATGTGCAGTGTTGTTTTTGCGACAAACCTATCTTTTGGAATTATGGCCAAAAAGTTCAATCTTAATTTTATCAGACCATAACACGCTTTTCCAGATGCTTTTGGGAGACTTCAGATGTGTTTTTGCAAAATTTATCCGGGCTTGGATGTTTTTCTTCATAAGAAGAGGCTTCCTTGTTGCCACCCTACCCCATAGCCAAAACATATAAAGAATATAGGAGATTGTTTTCACATGCACCACACAGCCAGTACTTGCCAGATATTCCTGCAGCTCCTTTAGCGTAGCTGTAGGCCTCTTGGCAGCCTCCCTGACCAGTTTTCTTCTCGTCTTTTCATCCATTTTGGAGGGACATCATGTTCTTGCTAATGTCACAGTTGTGCCATGTTTATCGTTCATTGATGGACTCAGTCTCTGGTGCATATCAGTAGGGTTATGCTGCCCCCTACAGGCGAAGGACACTAGGCAGAAAAAAAGTTCTGGCTACGCCTATGGGGCAGTCCCAGGGGATATACCCTCTCTCTTCCTGCATAGGATGTCTGATTTAATCTGCCAAGTTAGGAGTAAGGTCCTAGTTCCTTCCTGGGGTCACTGTTGTGCCATATTTTCTGATACCTTTTAACAATGAGATCCCACTGATGCTTTGGAAGCTCTCTGTGGATCATGGCCTTTACTGCGCTATTTGTAGCATTTGGGAGTGTTTAGCAGAGTTTCTGCTGGAGAAACGCTCCCGGAAACTCTACAAAAACATATATTTTTTCCTGCTCCTAGATGCTGAAGCTCAAAAAATGCTAATAGCCTAAAGTAGTGTGCGTGGACTCATGGGATAACGCTATTTTGCTTCTAGGATCAGGGAAAAAAATGTAAATAATAGCTTCTAGGAAATTAAAAAAACCCTAGTGTGCATGGAGCCTAAGCCGTAAATTCACTGACTGCTTATTATTAAATATTACTGTTTTATTTAAAACTGAGAATCCTTATTGGTTTACTAGCAGTTTCCTATTTTTTCTTAGTAAAATTTACATTTTGTGAGTGGACACACATGGCAGCAAAGTTGAAGTTTCCAGACACACAGTAGTGGATTACTCATTCCCTAATAAATTATAATGTGAGCAGCCCCTGGCTCCTTTTTAGGAGCACATTATGATACTTAAATCTGTTGCATCAGCTGAATGAAAAATTTGGCATTGCAAGCTCATGGTTGAGTGAAACACTAATGTACTCGCAATGCCCACCATCAGATTTTACGTCACATTACAACTCCTTTAATTTACGGATTATAAATGAATGTTAAAGCCTCACGGTTTTTCACCTTAATGCATTCTATGCATTAAGTTAAAAAACCTTCTTGGTTGCAGATGGCCCCCAGACCCCCTGTTATTCTTACCTAAACGTTCCAGCGAAGAGTATGAGCCCAGTAGCTCCAGCCGCTGTCTCCGGTCCTCATTTGATAGATTAATTGCTATTGGCTCCTGCTGCTGTCAATCAAATCCAGTGACATGAGAGCTCGAAGGGGGGGTCGAGTCCTGCTGTCTGTGTCGATGGACACAACAGCAGGACTCATGAGCGTGCCCGCACTGGTGCCCAGTGGAAAGCGGCTCTCCGTGGGGGCACCCAATGAAGAGGAGGAGCCAGGAGCACCGCTGGGGCACCCCAGAAGAGAAGGATCAGGGCTGCTCTGTGCAAAACTCTTGCAAGGAGGAGATAAGTATAACATGTTGTTAAAAAAAAAATACTTACCTTTTACAATCACTTTAACCACTTAAGCCCCGGAGGATTTGGCTGCTAAACGACCAGAGGGTATTTTGCGATTAGGCACTGCGTGACTTTAACGGACAATTGCGCGGTCGTGTGACGCTGTACCTAAACGAATTTGGCGTCCTTTTTTTCCCACAAACAGAGCTTTCTTTTGGCGGTATTTGATCACCTGTGCGATTTTTTGATCACGCGCTATAAACAAAAAAAGAGCGTAAATTTTGCAAAAATAGCAATATTTTTCCCTTTTTTTTATATGAAATTCCCCCCCAAAAAAATGTAAAGATCAAAATTTTTTAATATTTTCGGCCAATTTGTTTTATGCTACCTATGTTTGGTAAAAAAAATCGCAAAAAGCGTATTTTGATTGGTTTGCGCAAAAGTTATTGCGTTTACTAACAAAGGGAAAGATTTTTGTCATTTTTGTTGTTTTTTTTTTAACGCGTAATGGCGGCGATCTGCGATTTTTTTGCGGTACTGCGACATTGTGGCGGACAGATCGGACCCTTGACTGACATTTTTGACACTTTTGGGGTTACCAGTGACATTTCTACAGTAATCAGTGCTATATATATGCACTGTTACTGTAAAAATACACTGGTAGTGAAGGGGTTAACTTTATTTGAGAGGGAGGGGCTGTGTGTGTCCCTAGGGGCGTGATTCTAACTGTGATTGGCTGTGGCTTCAACTGTATGCAGAGTGATCAATGGATCTTGTGATCATCTCTCATACAGAGAGGAGAATGACAGGCAGCTTGTTTACACAAGCTGCCTGACTTTCTCCCTCTCCCCCGCCGATCGCAGAGTGGCCGGCGGCGATCGGGTCCGCCGGTCACACGCGCGGGGGGGTCCGTGACCACGCGGGAGCGGGAGCGCGCCTCCGGCGGCGCGCGCTCGCTCCCTAAACCCTCACAGGCGAACGACGTAGACCTACGTCACTTTGCCTGTGAGGGGCTGACCGCCGCCGTAGATAGTCGTGCGGCGGTCGGCAAGTGGTTAAAAGAGAGCTTCTAGTGGAACGCTATACATTGGTTTTATGAATAGTTTCTTCCCTGTGTCTGCATTTTGTTTTGGAATGCATTCTTTGGAAGAAACAATGGTAATCCACATCAGTTTTTGCTCTACTTTAACACGAAAAAATTGGATTTTGATGAATGTTTATATCATGCTAGCTAATGCAAAATGAAAAATCTGAACCAAGAGTATACCCACCTTGTTTCTATTATAGTAATCCCCATTATAGCTCTGAATTGGGAGTGACAGAAACGTAAAGGTTCGTTCACCTTTTCAGAAAAAAATGAAAAGGTGGACTAACACCCTACACCCTAACCCCCTCACCATCCCTTCTATATTTACCTTTGTAGGTGAGCTGTTCGTGCCCACAGCGATTATTTTTGGTCAGCACCGGAAAACATAGAATTGCTCTGATCCTTCCCGGAAGCCCTTGACTGCTACACCAACTGCGTGGGTACTCACAGCTCGTTACCTACAGAGGTAAGTGTAGCGGTGACTTTGGGAGTGGGGAGGGAGTAGGGTGTTTTGTTCTCTTTTTCATTTTTTTTGAAAAGGTGAACATACTCTTTAAAGTGGAGTTCCACCCATTTTCGTAACTTTAGATCTATGTAATCCCCTTTAAAACAACTTTTACCAATGGAAACTTTTTTTTTTTTTTTTTGCTAGTAAATGCCTTAATTTCTGCTTTATTCCTCCTCTCCTCACTTCCGGGTCCGATCGGCGATGATGTCATTCGGCGATTTGCAGTGTGTGCTGGGATGTATTCCATTCCAGAAATCTTGCAGTATTACCCAGGAGCTGATCTGTACTGTGTATATTTAGGCCGTGACCTGCCCCGCCTCCGCCCGCCTCCTCTCAGTGAGTTGTACTGTATGCATTGTATTCAGGACGTTCTCCGCCCCGCCTCCTCTCAGTGTGCTCAGTAAGGATATAATGCTTTCAGTCCTCGCTCACTGAGAGGAGGCGGGGCGGAGGTGGGGCAGAGAATGGCCTGAATACAATGCATACAGTACAACTCACTGAGAGGAGGCGGGGCAGGCACGGCTCAGTACAGCTCAGCTCCTGGGTAATACTGCGAGATTTCTGGAATGGAATACATCCCAGCACACACACTGCGAATCGCCGAATGACGTCATCACCGAACGGACCCGGAAGTGAGGAGAGGAGGAATAAAGCAGAAATTAGGGTATTTACTAGCAAAAAAAAAAAAAAAAAGTTTCCATTGGTAAAAGCCGTTTTAAAGGGGATTACATACATCTATGTAATCCAACCTATTAAAAATGGGTCGAACTCCGCTTTAAGTACTCTACTATTTTACATCATAATTAGGCCTCATGCACACTGGACGTTATAAAAACGCCAGTAGCTTTGTAGTGAGTTTTTCAGCATTTAGCTCTTTTGCATTTTTTGGCGTTTTTAGCTAAAAATCACCTCTCTGCTATTTTAGTAACTCAGATTTTCCCACAATGCAATGCTTGCCAGAACTGCATTGCATGGGTGTTCACACCCATGCGATAAGATTTAAGTGCGGGGAAAAAAGGGTCCTACAACATTTTGGTGCAAATGTGGACCCTTTTTTCCCCGCATGAAAATACCATTGCATAGGTGTGAACAACCATGCAATGCGATTCTGTGCGTTTTGCAATCTGTTTCGGGGATGTCCATGGAACATTTAGCCCCGTTCACATCGGGCAGATCAAATCGCATGCCAAATCAGAACCTTTTGCCGGCAACTTGCTGTCCGAATTGGTGCAACCCTGACTTTGCTGCGCCACACTTTTTCCCAAAAGTAGTTTCTGCACTACTTTTGGCGACTTCAGGGCAATTTCAATAGACGTCTGTGCATGAACCCGTACAGATGTCTGTCAAATCGCCTCCCGAAATCGCACTGACATGCGAGTTTGAAATAGTGCGCGTTCAGCTGAATGATTTTAAACCCATCCTCAGTGTGAACCGGTGCTGTTGCCGGCAGTAGGCTCCAATTTGACATGCGATTCGACATGACAAATCGCATGGCAAATCGGAACAATGTCAACAGGGCTTCATGTTCCATGAACGCTATCCCGAAACAAATTGCAAAATGCAGTGGGCTTGCCAGAATCGCATCGCATGATTTACGTGTGGAGAAAAAAGGGTCCTACAACATTTTGGAGCAAATGTGATGCAATTTGAGCCATACAAAATATATGGCTCAAATCAAATCGCACAGACATAACATGGGATGTGCACAGGAATGGGGTGTTTTTTTGGCGCAAATCACATGCGGTGTTCAGCATTCACCAGTGTGAACCCAGGCTATGTTCTATGAACGACACCACAAAACAGAATCCAGGCATAAAAAAAAGCAATAGAATAAAAAAGACAAACGCCAGTTAGCAGTGTTTTTTTGGCGTTTATCAGCGTTTATTAATGTTAGAGCGTTTTTACAGCTGAAAAACACCACTCAAAACCCACTAGTTTTCATTTTTTTTTTTTTACAGCTAGAAACTGCCCCTGCCAAAAACTGCTAACAGCCTGTGTGTGCAAGGACACATAGGATAACACACATATATATATATATATATATATATAACAATATCGCGCTAAGATTGGTTTGAAGAGATTCAGCATGTTTTATAACACATAATAAAATCACAAATTCTTATTGTAAATACCATGTATATATGTATGTGAAAAATATTAATGGAAAATAGCAAAAGTGCATAGTGCAGAAGAAAAATGTGCAAAAAAGTCTTACAATATAAGTCCAATAATGCTTCCACCTTTCAATGAAAAAAGTGCAACTGTGCAAACTAAGGGTCCTTTCACACGGCCGCTCCGCTTGTCCGCAAATCATCCTATTTTTTTTGCGGATGATTTGCGGACATAATGTAAGTCAATGGCATTGCGGATGTCAGCGGAATACCATCCGCTGACATCCGATTTTCTTCCATTCAGTTCTGTTTTTTGGAACGGAACAGAACCCTATTTTTTCATCCGTTCAAAAAATGGAAAGGAAGGAAAATCGGATGTCAGCGGTGTCATCCGCTGACATCCGCAATGCCATAGACTTACATTAGGTCCGCATATCATCCGCAAACGGATGGGATGATATGAGGACACACGGAGAGGATGACACAAATGTCATCCGCTCCGTGAAAAAAAAAAAAAAAAAAAAAAAGCACCAGAGCGGAGAAGAAATCCGGAGCGGCCGTGTGAAAGAAGCCTTAATCACTTAATAAATAAGTCCGTGTCCAACTCTGGATGATGAAATCCATAGAAGAGAGAAAATTCTGTGATCCAAAATAGAAAGAGGGAAAAGACACTGCCAGTGCTCCAATCACCAAATATGAAAACTTGGGAGTGCTTACTAGAAATAATGGACTCTAGTACCAATGGCAAAGAGTTGCATGAGCATTGGGTATAAAAACTTGCTGAAACAAAGTTTTTTTTTTTTCCCTCTTTCTATTTTGGATCACAGAATTTTCCCTCATATGGATTTCATCATCCTGATTTGGACACTTTTATTTATTCAGCGATTTAGTTTGTGCAGTTGCACTTTTTTTCATTGAAAGGTGGAAGCATTATTGGACTTATATTGTAAGACTTTTTTGCACATTTTACTGCACTATGCACTTTTGCTATCTTCCACTAATAGTTATTACATACATGTATACAGGTCCCTCTCAAAAAATTTGCATATTGTGATAAAGTTCATTATTTTCTGTAATGTACTGATAAACATTAGACTTTCATATATTTTAGATTCATTACACACAACTGAAGTAGTGCAAGCCTTTTATTGTTTTAATATTGATGATTTTGGCATACAGCTCATGAAAACCCAAAATTCCTATCTCAAAAAATTAGCATATCATAAAAAGGTTCTCTAAACCAGCTATTAACCTAATCATCTGAATCAACTAATTAACTCTAAACACCTGCAAAAGATTCCTGAGGTTTTTTAAAAACTCCCAGCCTGGTTCATTACTCAAAACCGCAATCATGGGTAAGACTGCCGACCTGACTGCTGTCAAGAAGGCCATCATTGACACCCTCAAGCAAGAGGGTAAGACACAGAAAGAAATTTCTGAACGAATAGGCTGTTCCCAGAGTGCTGTATCAAGGCACCTCAGTGGGAAGTCTGTGGGACGGAAAAAGTATGTCAGAAAACGCTGCACAACGAGAAGAGGTGACCGGACCCTGAGGAAGACTGGGGAGAGGGAAATGCCAAAATGCCTGAAGTCCAGTGTCAAGTACCCACAGTCAGTGATGGTCTGGGGTGCCATGTCAGCTGCTGGTGTTGGTCCACTGTGTTTTATCAAGGGCAGGGTCAATGCAGCTAGCTATCAGGAGATTTTGGAGCACTTCATGCTTCCATCTGCTGAAAAGCTTTATGGAGATGAAGATTTCATTTTTCAGCACGACCTGGCACTTGCTCACAGTGCCAAAACCACTGGTAAATGGTTTACTGACCATGGTATTACTGTGCTCAATTGGCCTGCCAACTCTCCTGACCTGAAACCCATAAAGAATCTGTGGGATGTTGTGAAGAGAAAGTTGAGAGACGCAAGACCCAACACTCTGGATGAGCTCAAGGCCGCTATCGAAGCATCCTGGGCCTCCATAACACCTCAGCAGTGCCACAGGCTGATTGCCTCCATGCCACGCCGCATTGAAGCAGTCATTTCTGCAAAAGGATTCCCAACCAAGTATTGAGTGCATAACTGAACATAATTTTTTGATGGTTGACTTTTTTTTGTATTAAAAACACTTTTCTTTTATTGGTCGGATGAAATATGCTAATTTTTTGAGATAGGAATTTTGGGTTTTCATGAGCTGTATGCCAAAATCATCAATATTAAAACAATAAAAGGCTTGCACTACTTCAGTTGTGTGTAATGAATCTAAAATATATGAAAGTCTAATGTTTATCAGTACATTACAAAAAATAATGAACTTTATCACAATATGCTAATTTTTGAGAGGGACCTGTACATGGTATTTACAATAAGAAATTGCGATTTTATAACACATGTTGAATCTCCTTAAACCAATCTTAGCACTGCATTGTTAATATATATATATATATATATATATATATACACACACACACACACACAGTGCCTTGCGAAAGTATTAGGCCCCCTTGAACTTTGCGACCTTTTGCCACATTTCAGGCTTCAAACATAAAGTTATAAAACTGTAATTTTTTGTGAAGAATCAATAACAAGTGGGACACAATCATGAAGTGGAACATAATTTATTGGATATTTCCAACTTTGTTAATAAAAAACTGAAAAATTGGGCGTGCTAAATTATTAAGCCCCTTTACTTTCAGTGCAGCAAACTCTCTCCAGAAGTTCAGTGAGGATCTCTGAATGATCCAATGTTGACCTAAATGACTAATGATGATAAATAGAATCCACCTGTGTGTAATCAAGTCTCCGTATAAATGCACCTGCACTGTGATAGTCTCAGAGGTCTGTTTAAAGCGCAGAGAGCATCATGAAGAACAAGGAACACACCGGGCAGGTCCGAGACACTGTTGTGGAGAAGTTTAAAGCCGGATTTGGATACAAAAAGATTTCCCAAGCTTTAAACATCCCAAGGAGCACTGTGCAAGCAATAATATTGAAATAGGAGTATAAGACCACTGCAAATCTACGAAGACCTGGCCATCCCTCTAAACTTTCAGCTTATACAAGGAGAAAGCCATTTCTTAAAGATATCCATAAAAAGTGTTGTTTAAAGTTTGCCACAAGCCACCTGGGAGACACACCAAACATGTGGAAGAAGGTGCTCTGGTCAGATGAAACCAAAATCGAACTTTTTGGCAACAATGCTAAACGTTATGTTTGGTGTAAAAGCAACACAGCTCATCACCCTGAACACACCATCCCCACTGTCAAACATGGTGGTGGCAGCATCATGGTTTGGGCCTGCTTTTCTTCAGCAGGGACAGGGAAGATGTTTAAAATTGATGGGAAGATGGATGGAGCCAAATACAGTACCATTCTGGAAGAAAACCTGATGGAGTCTGCAAAAGACCTGAGACTGGGACGGAGATTTGTCTTCCAAGAAGACAATGATCCAAAACATAAAGCAAAATCTACAATGGAATTGTTCACAAATAAACATATCCAGGTGTTGGAATGACCAAGTCAAAGTCCAGACCTGAATCCAATCGAGAATCTGTGGAAAGAACTGAAAACTGCTGTTCACAAACGCTCTCCATCCAACCTCACTGAGCTCGAGCTGTTTTGCAAGGAGGAATGGGCAAAAATTTCAGTCTCTCGATGTGCAAAACTGATAAGAGACATACCCCAAGCGACTTACAACTGTAATCACAGCAAAAGGTGGTGCTACAAAGTATTAACTTAACCAGAAGATGGGAGTGGAAGGGGGTAAAACCCGGAAGATTTTACCCCCTTCCTGACCAGGGGGTTTTTTGCGATTTTTTTTAACTGCGTGACTTTAACGGACAATTGCGCGGCCGTGCGAAGCTTTACCTAAACGAATTTCACGTCCTTTTTTTCTCACAAACATAGCTTTCTTTTGGTAGTATTTGATCACCTGTGCGATTTTTTTGATCATGCGCTATAAACAAAAAAAGAGCATAAATTTTGCAAAAATAACAATATTTTTCACATTTTTTATATGAAATTCCCCAAAAAAAATGTAAAAATCAAAATTTTTTAACATTTTCGGCCAATTTGTTTTATGCTACATATGTTTGGTAAAAAAAATCGCAAAACGCGTATTTTGATTGGTTTGCGCAAAAGTTAACGCGTTTACTAACAAAGGGAAAGATTTTTGTCATTTTTGGTGGGTTTTTTTTTAACGAGTAATGGCGGCGATCTGCGATTTGTTTTGCGGTAATGCGACATTGCGGCGGACAGATCAGACCCTTGACTGACATTTTTGACACTTTTGGGGTTACCAGTGACATTACTGCAGTAATCAGTGCTATACATATGCACTGTTACTGTAAAAATGACACTGGCAGGGAAGGGGTTAACTGTATTGGAGAGGGAGGGGTTAAGTGTGTCCTAGGGGCGTGTTTCTAACTGTAGTGGGACAGGTCTACTATTGTAAAAACAGAGATTAACGGTTCTACATAGTAGAACCGCCTGATCTCCATTTTTACACAGGGGAGAATGACAGGCGGCTTGTTTACATAAGCCGCCCTCCTTTCTCCCGCTCTACCGACGATCATAGTGTGACCGGCGGACATCGGGTCCGCCGGTCACACGCGCGGACTCTTCAGTGAACGAGCCGGGGCGGGCGTGCGCCTGCTTTTGGCTCACAAACCGGTCACAGGCTAGTGACGTATATTTACGTCACTTTTCCTGGCCGGGGCTGACCACCGCAGTATATCTACTTGCGGCGGTCGGCAAGCGGTTAAGGGGGCTGAATAATTTTGCACGCCCAATTTTTCAGTTTTTTATTTGTTAACAAAGCTTGAAATATCCAATAAATTTCATTCCACTTCATGATTGTGTCCCACTTGTTGTTGATTCTTCACAAAAAAAATACAGTTTTATATCTTTATTTTTGAAGCCTGAAATGTGGCAAAAGTTTGCAAAGTTCAATGGGGCCGAATACTTTCGCAAGGCACTGTGTGTGTGTGTGTGTATATATATATATATATATATATATATATATATATATATATATATATATATATATATTAATCTTAACAATATTGTTGTATTGTAGTGCCAGCAACTGATTTTGGAATAGGTTCGAGTAAGCGTAGTCATTTTTCTATATTTACATAGCATAACATGCTGGGGAGTTTATTGGCCGTAGAAAAAAAACATCTGACGCCAAATCAGCAGCTGTAAAAACATCCATTGTGTATGAGGCCGAAGACCTACTGGACAAATTTTGACTGCTTTGACCAATTGTATTCTCTCTGATCCGTCCTGGAAGCACTACAGAAAGAAGGGGAAGAAAAGCACACTGACTGCTCAGCACACACACAGCGGGGGAGGGGGAGGGGGAGGAGGAAGGGTGCTCAACTATAAAAAAAAAAAGAATTCTAAAGGTGAATTTACACTTCAGCTTCCTCACAGGAACATCTGAGACTATTTTTTAAACAAAGACATAGTAATGCCTCGTACACACGTACCGATCGTCGGCCGAACGATCGGCCGTCTTTTGTCCAGGGCTGTCGTGTCTGTTGAAAACTGCAAAAGACTGCACACGAATTTTGTTGGCCAACAACAGCCGACTGCAGAAGGGATGTCATGTAATGGTTAACTTTCCTTGTGTTTTTTCTTTTCTGAGCATGCCCAGTCTTGCAAATCTGCTGATTGTCGGCCGAATTCTGTACTGACTGGCGAACAATCGGCCGTTCTGGTGTTGGCCAACAAAAATTTTAATGCCTACATGACAGATTCTTTTCGGCCGAAAGTGCGCTGTCGGCTGTCGGAAGCATCATACTAACAAGCCTACAATCGGTCGTCGGCCGAATATTTACGGCCGACAATCGGTGCGTGTGTACGAGGCATTAGTGTATATAGCTTGCTGTTGTATAAATGTATTGATTTATAATTTTCTTGACTGATCTTCATTATAGTGTATGTAATCTCTAATAATTAACTTCACTTATTCTCTACCTTTTGGTTTTTTAAATCTATCATTAATGGCATTTTGTTTTGTTTTTGATATATCTACCCGTTGATTATGTCAGAAATGTAGAGCTGTGCTGTGTATTGTGCACACTTTATGTTGGAATAATTTTGTGTTGAGGGAGCGAATACAGGACCAGTCATTCTTCTCACAGTAGAGAGAGAATCGGAGACTGGTCTTGATTACAGGGAACTCCTGCACAGAAGATTCAAGTAAAAAAAAAAAAAAACTCATACCTATATTTGCTATCACCTACTCATTGTGGAAACTTTAGTGTGCGATGACTAGGGGAAATGCAATGGCTAATGGTTGGATGTACCAGTTTCTTTCTTAATTAAATATTCATAACCATCATCCAGAAGCTTGACCTTCTTGGCAGTCTAATGACTCACAGGATGATGCCAAGTAAGTAGATCAGAGTTTGCATGACTGCTGGCTACACAAACTGCAAGTCTTGAGCTACTGGTGGTAGTATTTCACATGTAATTTTTGTTCTTTAATTGGGTCTTCTTCTGTTTTTCTCCTTTGAAATGTATAGTTGCTGGTATACATTGGGCTATACTATGCTGACAGTGCTGTGGTCTGTGATAGAGCTTTTATGCAAATTCAGGTTGTCCCTATCTAGGTAGATAGGTTCTAGATGACTGACAGACTATGACAATGTAAAACCTGCAAATGCAAACACACGAGGATCTTTTTATGTGGGACAAATGAAGAGTAAGAAGCTGCAATCTTCTGAGTTACAATAATGGAAAATGTGGGTCCTTGTGAGCTTTTTGTCCTGCATCATGTAATGATTTACAGCAATGTGCAAAGAAATATAGGCTAACAAGCTCAAGTGTGCATAAGGCCGAAAGCGGCTGTCCAGGCTCAACTTTTCAAAAACTTTCATTTCACACACCTAAAAAATACAAAAGATACAGTATCTCACAAAAGTGAGTACACCCCTCACATTTTTGTAAATATTTTGTTACATTTTTTCATGTGACAACACTGAAGAAATGACACTTTGTTACAATGTAAAGTTGTGAGTGTACAGCTTGTATAACAGTTTAAATTTGCTGTCCTCTCAAAAAAACTCAACACAGCCATTAATATCTAAACCACTGGCAACAAAAGTGAGTACACCCCCAAGTCAAAAAGTCAAAATCGGGCCCAAAGTGTCAATATTTTGTGTGGCCACCATTATTTTCCGGCACTGCCTTATCCTTCTTGGGCATGGAGTTCACCAGAGCTTCACAGGTTGCCACTGGAGTCCTCTTCCACTCCTCCATGACGACATCACGGAGCTGGTGGATGTTAGAGACCTTGCACTCCCCCACCTTCCATTTGAGGATGCCCCACAGATGCTCAATAGGGTTTAGATCTGGAGACATGCTTTGCCAGTCCATCACCTTTACCCTCAGATTCTTTAGCAAGGCAGTGGTCGTCTTGGAGGTGTGTTTGGGGTCTTTATCATGTTGGAATACTGTCCTGCCGCCAAATCTCTGAAGGGAGGGGATCATGCTCTGCTTCAGGAAGTCCGAGTAAATGTTGGCATTCATGGTCCCTCAATGAACTGTAGCTCTCCAGTGCCGGCAGCACTCATGCAGCCCCAGACCATGACACTCCCACCACCATGCTTGACTTTAGGCAAGACACACTTGTCTTTGTACTCCTTACCTTGTTGCCACCACACACACTTGACACCATCTGAACCAAATAAGTTTATCTTGGTCTCATCAGACCACAGGACATGGTTCCAGTCTGCTTGTCTTAAGAAAACGGTTTGTGGGCTTTCTTGTGCATTATCTTTGGAAGAGGTTCTTCTTCTGGGACGACGGCCATACAGTCAAATTTGATGCAGTCTGTGTCTAGTCTGAGCACTGACAGTCTGAACCCCATACCCTTCAACCTATGCCACAATTCTGGCAGCACTCATATGTCTTTTTTCCAAAGACAACCTCTGGATATGACGCTAAGCATGTGCACTCAACTCCTTTGGTTGGTCATAATGAGGGTTGTTTTGAGTGAAACCTTTCCTGTTAAACCACTGTATGGTTTTTGCCACCATGCTGCAGTTCATTTTCAGGGTCTTGGCAATCTTCTTATAGCCTAGGCCATCTTTATGTAGCGCAACAATTCTTTTTTTCAAATCCTCAGAGAGTTCTTTGCCATGAGGTGCGTGAGAGCGAGAACATCAAATTTAACACACCTACTCCCTATTCGCGACTTAGACCTTGTAATACTAACGAGTTACATGACACCGGGAAGGGAAAATGCCTAATTGGGCCTAATTTGGACATTTTGACTTAGGGGTGTACTCACTTTTGTTGCCAGAGGTTTAGACATTAATGGTTGTGTTGAGTTATTTTGAGGGGACAGCAAATTTACACTGTTATACAAGCTGTACACTACTTTACATTGTAGCAAAGAGTAATTTCTTCAGTGTTGTCACATGAAAAGATATAATAAAATATTTACAAAAATGTGAGGGGTGTACTCACTTTGGTGAGATACTGTATAAACTGTGTGTATATGTGTGTGTGTGTGTGTGTGTGTATATATATATATTTAGTCTTTATGGAGAAATTAATCTTCAAAGTTCACAAAGGAGCCGTCTTTAACCTGTTATCTTCTGTGGAGAGCAGAAACTTAGTAGCCTGCCAGATCCCTGATATAACACACTGTAGGTGTTTCTAAGCAGCAAGGAACCAACTGAAACCCAACTAGAGTCTTGTGATCTGTGCAAATTATTACTTCACAGTACATGCAAATAGAGTGGATAGCAATGGCTTGTTTAAAGTTTTCACTGCTTGTTAAGATTATGTGCATACTTACTATCCATAATTTAAACATGAGTGCACTATAAAGCAGGGGTCTCTAAATTGCGGCCCAAGTGCTGAATGTGGTCCTTTGCTTGCCTTTGTCCGGCCCTTCAGGCACAATTCCTTCAATTGTGTATAAAGAAAAAGTGCGCTGGATAAAGTAGGTGAAAAAAGCAGCAACCTTAGAGCCAATAGGTGATATGAAATGAAAAAAGAAAATCAGGTGCGCTAAATTCACATGTGTCACACATCAAAACTTGGGTGTGTCACTATTATAAGTAACCAACCAACCTCTGCAGTGTGTACCTTGGTTGATGTGCACTAAGAGGGTGTATGGTATTACCAGAAACCCTGGTGCTGACAAATAAAAGGTGATGGATGAAGAAATAATTTTCAATGTGATAATAACTACATAATCAAATGGTGCTTCACAAATAATGCAAAATAAAGTCCAAAACTTCAGTGTGAACCATCTAAAGTGTATGTACACCCCTGAGGGGTACACAAGTCCCAAAATCCCACACAAATAATACAGTCCACAAACGTGTATTGGATAAAACTGTGAAGGTGCAATGGTTCCACCACCTGGATAGGGATTGGCCTCTTACCATAAGAAAGAGGTCAAGGGCGGATAATTAACCCAGTAGTGTCCTAGGGGTCCCGGGGGTCACCTTGGGATGTGCAGACAAAATTGGCCTCTTACCAGATCGCTCCAAGTATGGGCAAGTTGTCTCACTTTTCGTATTATGTCCCAATCCCGGTCCTCTATCTTCCTGGGGGTTCTCTCTATTATCCCGGATGGAGGCTTCAGCTTGTGGCTCATGAAAATAAATTAGACCATAGTGCAGTACCTTGGGTGGTTTTATTAACAAAAGTAGATGCACTTACATTTAGACGGTCATCTCAAATCACAAAAGAACCAATTCCAATAATAGAGGCCGAGACCACCTGCAGTGCGGTCCGGCAATCAACGATGACGGCGCGGCGCTCCTCTCTGACGCGTTTCCACTCAATAGTCGTCTACGGAGATAGGAGTATGCCTGCACCGTCATCTTCCGCCCTTAAAAAGCCAATGTGTGACGCACTTCCGGTGTCCGCAGTATCCTCCTTCCTGTGCGCGCACAGGAAGTGACCTCACACAAGAAGTCCGTCCCGATACTTCCTGTTATGGAAAATAAACATCCGGGTCAAAGTCCGTGACGCTACCATAATCAGCACGATCGCCACCCATATAATGGGGACCGATCCGGCCGCCACAGGAAGTCGGGATCTGGGCTAACTAGTACTATACAGATGAAGGTCATATATGAAATGCCCAATACAATTCCATACGGTACAAAATAAAATAAAAAGCCGCAATGCTTCTCAGCTAATTCCAGCCATTATACAATAAAAAATATAAAATATAAAATATTGAAATGTAAAACCCTGCCCTCAATATAGGTAGGTAAATATTTTTACACAATATTAAATAATATTTAAATCACATGTTAAAATAATAAAATCAATAAAATATTCCCTCAAATTAAACATGATTTGGGCAATAAGAAAAGAAGAAAAAGAAAGCCAATAGGTAAATGACCTGCCTGTTATCAAACAAGATGTGTCACTATGTGTAAAGAGGAGAAGGGAGCAAGATTTGGCGAATCTCTAAACCATTCATCTATTATGGAGCCGTCTTTAACCTGTTATCTTCTGTGGAGAGCAGAAACTTAGTAGCCTGCCAGATCCCTGATATAACACACTGTAGGTGTTTCTAAGCAGCAAGGAACCAACTGAAACCCAACTAGAGTCTTGTGATCTGTGCAAATTATTACTTCACAGTACATGCAAATAGAGTGGATAGCAATGGCTTGTTTAAAGTTTTCACTGCTTGTTAAGATTATGTGCATACTTACTATCCATAATTTAAACATGAGTGCACTATAAAGCAGGGGTCTCTAAATTGCGGCCCAAGTGCTGAATGTGGTCCTTTGCTTGCCTTTGTTCGGCCCTTCAGGCACAATTCCTTCAATTGAAGCCAATGAGGCACCATTTCTTTCACTGACACTAATAATGGGGCATCATTCCTCCCACTGATACCAATGATGGTGCACTGTTCCTGCCACTTAAACTAATGATGGGACACTATTCCTCATCCTCCTGACCACATTTTTTATATCCCCTGACCACATTTTTTATATGCCTCTGACCACCAAGCCTGAGACATTGGGTACTCTCATGGATGCTGGAGCATTTTGTACTCTCACTGGCCACAGTCCAGCTCCCCTAAAGTCTGAAAAGTATGGACCTTTGTTTAACAAGTTTGGAGACCCATGCTCTAAAACATACTGATAGCCTGCTGACGGTTATTTATGTAAAATTTCTATCTCCAGACAGAATCCGAAAGCTGTTCAAAGCTGCTTGTACACATTGATATTCAAGCTGAAGCCCGTGTGTATGAGTTCCTAGGCCCCCTTCACACAGGCTGTCCGATTCGTTTTTGAGGTGGACTTGGTCTGACCCTCCGGTCTCTTCTATGAAGCAATGGATGTCAGCAGAAACATGTCTGCTGACACCAGCCGCCATCCGATTCGATCCTGTCCACTAAAAACAGATGGTGGTCCTATTCCCCATGGCATCGGATGGAAACAGACAATCTGCTTCCATCCGATTGCCCCAAACAGGAGAGCAGGACTTTGTCTGTGTCAACTCCTCTTCATAGTGGAGAAGACATGGACCGATCATCCGACACAACAATAACACCATCCAATGCTCAATTCCAGGACTTCCCCAAACAACAGGACTGTATTGACAATGGTTTCAGCGATGTAGCTCCGACTGGGCAGTGCTTCCAAACACTTAAAAAATATACACAGGAGGGCGCAAACGCCTAATGTATTACCAAAAATAACCATTTATAGAAAGAACATAACTGTGTTATTCTTACAAAATTAGGAATAAAACCAGGCTTGTCATATACAATTCTTCAACCGGTGAGGCGGGTGACCCTACAGCTACACGATGGAAAAGCTTACGCCTTTGGAGGGACAGACCCCTTTCTCAGAGTTAGCTCTAAAGAAGGTAGTCTATCCCCTGAAACGCGTAAGCTTTTCCACCATGTTGCCGTAGGGTGAACCGCCTCACCAGTTGAAGCATTGTATATTACAAGCCTGATTTTATTCCTACTTTTGTGAGCATAACACAGTTATGTGCTTTCAATAAATGGTTCTTTTTGGCAATGCACTAGGCATTTGCATCCTCTTGTGCACATTTTTGCAGTGTATGGACCTGTCATCCACATGCTCAGCAGAGTAAAAAAAAAAAAAAAATCCAAGAAACAACATTTAGTATACATTGCTGATGTCCCAATTTCTAATGAAAGACTTCCTATGAATACTGGTTCCAGAAACTGTGTTGAAATCTTTTTCTTTCTTTTTTTTTTTTTTCCCTTTTACCCCACTGACTAATTAGCGGTAGAAAGCATCTGTTTTTTTTTTCCACCATAGAGAGCAGCAGGGTCTAAAAGCATGCAATTACTTTTACTAATACACTGGGAATTATTATTCGTTCAGGGCTTCAAAGATTTTTGCCCTTCCCTATGTTAGCATTAAAGCAGAACTCCTGAAAAAATAAGAAGATTTAATAAAGAATAAATAAAATAAAACAAGATTTTGCCGCAATGTCCCCTGCAACCCTTGTCCTCCTGTGGATTTCCTCAGTCAAGCATTATTTGCCCAGTTCTGGACCGGAAGGATTTGCTCCCTTAAAGACAAGGCCATTATTTGCTATTTTTTTTACACTTAGTTACTTTAACAGAAAATTGTGCGGCCGAGCAACACTGTACCGAAATTAAATTGATGTCCTTTTTTCCCACAAATGGAGCTTTCTTTTGGTGGTATTTGATCACCTGTGCGATTTTATATTTTTTGCACTATAAACAAAAAAAAAAGCGACCAATTCTAAAAAAAACAAAACAATATTTTTAACATTCTGCTATAGAACATTCCCAAAAAAAAGTAAAATCAAAAATTTTCATCCTTCTAGGCCAATTTGTATTCTGCTACATATTTTTGGTAAAAAAAAAAAATCGCAAAAAGCCTATTTTGATTGGTTTGCGCAAAAGTTATCGCATCTACATACTAGGGGAAAAATTTGTCATTTTTATTTATTTTTTATTTACTAGTAACTGCGGCGATCTACAATATTTTTATTTATTTATTTTTTTAAGCGGGACTGCAACATTGGGGTGGACAGATCGGACCCCTAACTGACATTTCTCTTTTGTTCATTGTTAGACGCAGCTTCATATCTTCTTTAGCCATTGGGTTTTGCTCCTCCCATCAGCAATAGGACACAAGGCAGGAAAAAGCTTTCACCACGCCCATGGGGCTGTCCCTGCAGGCATAACCCCATACTCTCTGCTACAGCTCTTAGTATGTTCCTGCCTAGTTTTGGAGTAGGACCTAGTACCCTGCTGGGACTTCTGTCTTAGCTGTTATTTTTTGGGAACCTTTTTTGTAATTAATTCTTTTAGAGTTCCTGGAGTACTAAAAGCAACAGCCGGCTGGGTTTTGGACTAGATATTCTAGATCAGTGGTTCTTAACCTGGGTTCGATCGAACCCCAGGGGTTCGGTGAGTCAGTCTCTGGGGTTCGGCGGGGGGGGGGGACAAAGGGGCAATTGCTCCCCCGAGAAAATATTACTGATTGTGAGGCCGAGTGCACCCCGGGAAATCAGAGCTGCGGTCAGGACAACTCACAGCCATTACACATAGACACTTGACACTCCGCCCCCTGTACCTCCCCCAGCAGGTTTCCAGCCTATCTTCTGCAGGCTGCTTGCTGCGTGAGTGGGCGGGATGGGGATGTACCTGACCACGGAGATCGCGCCCGCCAGGAAGAGGGAAGTGTGAGCAGCTGAGCAGAGGGAGCCGAGTGAATGTTCCTGGAGGTAGGCTCAGCTAGCTGTACATGGTGGATTCGTTTACAAGGACCTCTATGCTACGTCTGCTGAGTTACTGCAGCTTAGCATAGAGGTGCTGTTAGCTGACAGATGGAAATGCATGTCCTTTTCATTTAGCTCAATAAAGCATTGTGAATACCCCCTGGTGTGTGCCCTCCTGATACCCCATAGAATGCTCTCCCAACACCTCCCCCCAATGTGTGCCCTCCTAACACCCCATGGTATGCCCTCCAAACAACTCCCCAAAGTGTGTTCCCTCTTGACACCCCATGCTATGTCCTCCCAACCCCCCCAGTGTGTGCCCTCCTGATACCCCATGCTATGCCCTCCCAAAACCCCCCCCAGTGTATGTCCTCCTGATACCCCATGGAATGCCCTCCCAACACCTCCTCCCAGTGTGTTCCCCCCAGTGTGTGCCCTCCTGATACCCCATGGTATGTTCTCCCAGCCCCCCCAGTGTGTGCCCTCCTGATACCCCATAGTATGCCCTCCCAACACCTCCCCCCTCAGTGTGTTCTCTCCTGACACCCCATGGTATGCCCTCCCAACCCCCCCACCCCAGTGTGTGCCCTCCTGACACCCCATGTTTTAATGGTTTTGTTCTTTGTTCTTAATGGTTTTGTTTTTTGAGATACAGTCACCAACACTTGCAGGGAGGCCCCAGCGAGATTTGAACTCGCGACCCCTGGTTTACAAGACCAGTGCTCTAACCCCTGAGCTATGGAGCCTTTTTTTTTTTTTTTTTTTTATGGTTTTGTTCATTTTGTGCACCTATGTATAAATATATATCTAAATATATACCTATGTTTTGAATTTAAAAAAAATCATATTTTATTTTTTCAATTAAGAAGGGTTCGGTGAGTGCGCATATGAAACTGGTGGGGTTCAGTACCTCCAACAAGGTTAAGAACCACTGTTCTAGATACTTAAGGTCTCCCAGCCTGGCCAGCAAGTGTGAGCTGGTTATAGTCCAGCACTAGGCCACGACAGAGCGATGGATGGGAACTAGCCCGCGAGTGGACTGTCTCACTGAGACGCGAACGACTGGGAATGCCCTGAGTCACAGCGTACCCCTTGGCTGGCAGCACCCCCATCCCGGGTGGAAGGTAGTCTGCTTGGAGTGGCGCCCATCTGATATGTGGTATGGTGAGAAAGAGTCCCCCCATTTCTCTGGCAGTCTCAGGGTGGACGTGGGCCCCCTCCTTGGAATAGTCGGACCCTCGGTTATTCCCCGGTTCCCCTGGCCTCTCGGACATACCAGGCCCCCCCTTCAGCTGTCCCAATCCCCCCCCCCCCCCCCCATGCGTCCGCTGCGAACATATGCAGATGGATCAGGCAAACGGTGGTTCAGGCTTATTCACTCAAGGGTCAGGTTTTTCCTTTCCCAGTGAAGGCGCATTCTACTATAGCGCTGAATGCCTCTTGGGCTTTTCACCATCAGGCATCAGTGATACAAGTTTGCAAGGCGGCAACTTGGTCGTCGGTGCACATGTTTACAAAATTCTACATGGTAGATGTGTTGGCATCTTCGGATGCCTCTTTTGGCCGCAAGGTTTTGCTGGCTGCTTTTTAAAAGAGATTTTTCTTCTCTTTGAGGGTGGATGTTTTTGCTAGGAGCTCCAATTGTTCCTGTTTGAGCTCCTTGTTACCTGGTTTGCTAAGTTTAGCCTTTGGGGAAATACGTTCTTTGCTTTATTTTTCCCACCCCTCATGCAAATACTGCTTTGGGACGTTCCAATGGCTAAAGAAGATATGAAGCTGCGTCTGTCAATGAACAATAGCGAAAACTGGAGCGGATTGAGGGTGTGCTAGTCCATTGCTTTTTATTTGTCTGTATCTATAGACATATTTTACTGTTGTGGGTTTAGTAACACTTTAAAGGAGAAGCAGCACAGTGATGAGATCATCTAAACCTTACTATGCAGTATCCTTCTATCAGCATACTTCTTGTCAGCATGTGAACTGATAAGCTCCTTGTGCTCTCTCACTCCAGGAGCTGCAATAGGTTAATGTGGGAATGAGTGCACTAAGGAACTGTGTCTGACAGGTACAGTATCTCACAAAAATGAGTACACCCCTCACATTTTGTAAATATTTTATTATATCTTTTCATGTGACAACACTGAAGAAATGACACTTTGCTACAATGTAAAGTAGTGAGTATACAGCTTGTATAACAGTGTAAATTTGCTGTCCCCTCAAAATAACTTAACACACAGCCATTAATGTCTAAACCACTGGCAACAAAAGTGAGTACACCCCTAAGTCAAAATGTCCAAATTGGGTGCAAAGTGTCAATATTTTGTGTGGCCACCGTTATTTTCCAGCACTGCCTTAACCCTCTTGGGCATGGAGTTCTTCAGAGCTTCACAGGTTGCCACTGGGGTCCTCTTCAACCCCTCCATGACAACAGCCCCGAAGCTGGTGGATGTTAGAGACCTTGCACTCCTCCACCTTCCGTTTGAGGATGCCCCACAGATGCTCAATAGGATTTAGGTGTGGAGACATGCTTGGCCATTCCATCACCTTTACCCTCAGCTTCTTTAGCAAGGCAGTGGTCGTCTTGAAGATGTGTTTGCGGTCCTTATGTTGGAATACTGCCCTGCGGCCCAATCTCCGAAGAGAGGGGATCATGCTCTGCTTCAGTAAATCACAGTACATGTTGGCATTCATGGTTCCCTCAATGAACTGTAGCTCCCCAGTGCCGGCAGCACTCATGCAGCCCCAGACCATGACACTCCCACCACCATGCTTGACTGTAGGCAAGGCACACTTGTCTTTTTACTCCTGGTTGCCGCCACACACACTTGTCTTTGTACTCCTCACCTAGTTTCTGCCACACACACTTGTCACCATCTGTACCAAATAAGTTTATCTTGGTCTCATCTGACCAAAGAGCATGGTTCCTGGATTCCACCATGTCCTTAGTCTGCTTGTCTTCAGCAAACTGTTTGCAGGCTTTCATGTGTATCGTCTTTAAAAGAGGCTTCCTTCTTGGACGACTGCCATGCAGGCCAATTTGATGCAGTGTGGGGCGTATGGTCTGAGCCCTAACAGGCTGACACCCCCCCCCCCACCCCTTCAACCTCTGCAACAGTGCTGGCTGGACTCATACGTCTATTTCCCAAAGACAGCCTCTGGATATGATGCTGAGCACGTGCAGTCAACTTCCTTGGTCGACCATGGCGAGGCCTGTTCTGAGTGGAACCTGTCCATCTGTACCCACTGTATGGTCTTAGCCACCGTGCTGCAGCTCAGTTTCAGGGTATTGGCAATCTTTTATAGCCTAGGCCTTCTTTATGTAGAGCAACACTTCTTTTTTCAGATCCTCAGAGAGTTCTTTGCCATGAGGTGCCATGTTGAACATCCAGTGACCAGTATGAGAAAGTGAGAGCGATAACACCAAATTTAACACACCTGCTCCCCATTTACACCTGAGACCTTTTAAAAGAGGTTAGTGAGGTAAATGGCGCTGCCTTTCAGTAGGTTTTAAGGGGCACTATATGTAAACGTTAATATTCCAAAATACTTATGATCGTATTACCCTTTTCACATCACAATGATTGTAAACAATACATATAAGTAAATAAATATAATACATATTAAAAAGTGCAAATGGTGCAGTAAAAGTGTTAAATCGTGATGTGGCCAATAAATTATTAAGTAATAAATATAATATAGTGCCAATAAATATGAATATAAATATGAAGGAATGTAAGGTGCTTAGTGAAAGGTGACAGATGTATAAATAAATAATAGTATCCCAAATATCTCAGCAAGTGATCAGTGAATGTGGATAAGTCCAAAGCTGGTAATATTGAACAAATGACTGACGTGATCAATAAATATATGATAAAGTGACGTAGTGATAGTTAATTTTATATGTAAGAGACATATATGAGGAACCACAGATTTGCTAAATATAAAGTGACTTGGTGCAGCCTGCCCAACTGTATTTGCAGGGAGGTCATTAACCACTTGCCGACCGCTCACATGGAGCGTACTGCAGCAAAGTGGCTCGATATAGGTCTACGTCGCTGACTCCAGCTGTGTATTCAGACACAGCGGGAGTCGGGCCAGGGGAGGAGAGGCGGTGGTCACCGCCGCTCTTCCCCGATCGTCGGCGATCGAGTGAGGAGATCAGCCCGCTTGTGTAAACAAAGCGGGCGGATCTCCTAAGTGACAGGCAGGGACAGATTACAGGATTCAGCATAGCTGAACCTGCGATCTGTGCCTGTGTCACACAGTCCCCTCCCCCCACACACGTCAGCACCAGGCATATATTTAACCCCTTGATCACCAATAAAGTTAACCCCTTCCCTGCCAGTGTCATTATTACAGTAACAGTGCATATTTATAGCACTGATTACTGTAGTAATGTCACTGGTACCCCCAAAAGTGTCAAAAATGTCAGTTAGGGGTCCGATCTGTCCGCCGCAATGTCGCAGTCCCGCAAAAAAAATCGCAGTTCGCCGCCATTACTAGTTAAAAATAAAACGATAAAAATGATTAAATTTCCCGTAGTTAGTAGCTGCGATAACTTTTGCGCAAACCAATCAAAATACGTTTATTGCGATTTTTTTTTTTTTACCAAACATATGTAGCAGAAAACAATTTGGCCTAAAATGTTAAAAAAATTGATTTTTACATTTTGGGGGGGGGGGGGGGGAATTTCATATAAAAAAATGTGAAAAATATAATTTTTTCAAAATTGTCGCTCTTTTTTTTTATTTATAGCGCAAAAAGGAAAAATCGCACAGGTGAACAAATACCACTAAAAGAAAGCTCTATTTGTGGGGAAAAAAGGACATAAATTTAATTTGGGTACAGCGTCGCACGACCGCGCAATTGTCCGTTAAAGTAACGCAGTGCTGAATCGCAAAATATGGCCTGGTCCGGAATGGGGTAAAAATCTTCCGGTCTTAAAGCGGGTAAAAATCTTCCGGTCTTAAAGCGGTTAAAAATATGCTCATTGAGAATTTTTTGTCAAAGACATGTAGCTAAATACATTTTGGCCTAAATATATGACAAAAATTGAATATATTTAATATTTTTTAACTGTCAAAGTAGAAAAATATTGTTATTTTTTCAAAATTGTTGCTTTTTTTTTATTAATATCGCAAAAAATTAAAAGCGCAGAGGTGATCAAATACCACCAAAAGAAAGCTCTATTTGTGGGGAAAAAAAGGACGTAAATTTCGTTTGGGTACGGCGTTGCATGACCGCCAGAGATGTATAGTAACGAAGTAGAACTACTTAAGTACTGTACTTAAGTACCGAAATGCGGTATCTGTACTTTCCTAGAGTAGAATTTTTTTCTCCTACTTCTACTTTTACTTCACTACATTTTTTCGATGATTTCGATACTTCTACTCAAGTATTTTTTTTTTTGTGCTGCATAGTTACTCGTTACTTTTAAAAAAATTACCACTGCCAGAACAGTAGATGGCAGGTTGCATAAAGCTCAAAAAAATGTGTATAATGTCATTTGTAAATCAGCGCATACGAAAATAAAGGCTGTGTATAATAAAAGCTGCTATACCAAATCTTTCCAATAAAAAGAAAATATGAAACAAGCAAATAAATGGTGCTACAGCGCTTAAAGTGCATCAAGAAACTACTAACAAACACAGGTTAATCATTTGAATAAATCATTTGAAATAATAAAAACAATATGATGTTCATACTTTTGACTTCTTTCTTTAATAACTACATAACACAGTACTTGTACTTCTACTTTCAGTACTTGAGTAGAAATTTTTTTTCAAAACTACTGGTACTTTTTACTTTTAGTACTTAAGTAGCAAATTTTTTGAAAAAACTACTTGCAATACTTAAGTAAAAAAAATGTTGAATACTTTAGTACTTCTACTTAAGTAACTTTTTCTGCGAGCACTTCCACTTCTACTCAAGTAATTTTTTGATCGAGCACTTGTACTTTTACTCAAGTAGAAATTTCGAGTACTTTATACAAGTCTGATGACCGCGCAATTGTCAGTTAAAATCGCACAGTGCCAAGTTGCAAAAAGTGGCCTGGATGTAAAGCAGGAAAATCTTCCGGTCCTAAAATGGTTAAAGTGAACAGGAGTGACTCAAGTTTATTTAAATAAAATTCAGCAATATTAGTCCATCAAAGTGATTAATCTGTGAAATAAATTCCAAAGGGAATTGATGGGTGAATCTCGGGGTGATCCAGGTGGAACGTGCCGGGTGAGGAAATTAGTGGTCCCCTCTCAATTCTGCCCGCACTCACCGGAGCTAAATACCCGTGCAGGGATAACCAGCGTGATGTTTCAAAAGGTTCCCTTCTGCCAGACAGGGCCCGGGTACTGGTGGCTTCAGTGGTTCCACTGGATCTCTCATATGTTTAGTATATTCAATATAATCGATGCAACCTCAGCATCCCATCCAATGTTTGTGGCAATTTTTCAGATCATATATAAGAAGAGCCTCATATAGTGAAGTATTGTAAGGTTCTGAGTTTTTTGAATAAAAAACGGTACTCGTATAACAAGCAGGTAAGCGTGCATGCAATGGTATAGGGACTGCAACTTCCTAGTTTGCGGTATACTTCCGGAACGCTATGCGTTCCAAATGCCAGATGTGCATTCCAAGGTAGCGGAAATGACGTGATTACGCTCTACGCGCTTCGTCAGTGACGTCATCATGAGCACCTGAAACCTTGTAAAAATAATGAGTCACATGACACAGGGGAGGGAAAACTCGGTCCAATTTAAACATTTTCACTAAGGGGTGTACTCAGGGCAGTCCAGTACTTGAGAATCTTCTCCAAATTCTTGAACAACCTTTGCTTCACAATCCTCTCAACACTGCGGTTATCCCTGTTTCTTGTGCACCTTTTTTCTACTGCACTTTTTCCTTCCATAGTTACATAGTTAGTCAGGTTGAAAAAAGACTCAAGCCCATCTGGTTCAACCAACAAAAATAAACAAAAAACACAAACAGTATTGAAAACCCAACATACAATCCCATATACACAATCCTATACCCTCAGTTGATCCAGAGGAAGGCGAAAAACCCCAGCAAAGCATGATCCAATTTGCTACAGCAGGGGATAAAAAATTTCTTCCTGATCCGCCGAGAGGCAATACGATATTCCCTGGATCAACTTCACCTTAAAATTTTTTAGTACCCACTTATATTAAGTACACCCAGGAAAGAATCCAGGCCTTTTTTAAAGCAATCTAGTGAGCTAGCCAGAACCACCTCTGGAGGGAAGTCTATTCCACATTTTCACAGCTCTTGAACATACCTTTCCGTATTTGGAGACAAAATCTGTTTTCCTCTAGACGTATAGAGTGCCCCCTTGTCCTCTGTGTTGACCTTAAAGTGAATAACTCAACACCAAGTTCACTATATGAACCCCTTATGTATTTATACATGTTGATCATATCCCCCTTAATCTCCTCTTCTCAAGCGAGAATAAATTCAGTTCCTCTAAACTTTTCTCATAGCTGAGCTCCTCCATGCCTCTTATCAGTTTGGTTGCCCCTCTCTTCCACTCAACTTTCCAATAATATGCTTGGATACAGCACTTTGTGAACAGCCAGCTTCTTTAGCAATGACCTTTTGTGACTTACCCTCCTTATGGAGGGTATCAATGACTGTCTTTTAGACAGCTGTCAAGTCAGCAGTTTTCCCCATGATTGTCTAACCTGAACCAGACTGAGAGACCATTTAAAGGCTCAGAAAACCTTTACAGGTCTTTTGAGTTAACCACTTCTGGACCAAGCCCATTTCTGACACATGTTGTTTACAAGTTAAAATCTGTATTTTTAGCTAGAAAATGACTTGGAACCCCCAAATATTATATATATTTTTTTAGCAAAGACTCTGGAAAATAAGAAGGTCGTCGTTGCAATATTTGTTGTCACGCGGTATTTGCTCAGCGGTCTTTCAAACGCAATTTTTTTGGAAAAATACATCTCACTGCATTTAAAAAAACTAAACCGTAGAGTTAGCCTATTTTTATTTTTTTTCGTATATTGTGAAAGATGATGTCATGCCGAGTAAATAGATATCTTGCATGTTACAGTTTAAAATTGCGCACACCCGCGGAATGGTGACAAACTACGGTAGATAAAAATCTCCATAGGCGATGCTTTAAAATTACCAGTTTAGAGTTAGAGTAGCTCTTTTTGTAGATTTATTGCTCTCGCTCTGGCGATCGTGGCGATACCTCACATGTGTGGTTTGAACATCGCTTCCATTTGCAGGCACAACTTACGTATGCGTTTAATTTCGTGCGTAAATTTTTTTTTCCCCCTATTTTATTTATTTTTTAATTTTAGCACAGTTTGTTAAAAAATAAAAATAAAAAATCTGATCACTTTTATTGCTGTCAAAGCAATGTAGACATCCTTTGTGACAGTAATAGGCAGTGACAGGTACCCTCTTTGAAGAATCAGGGGTCTAAAAGACCCCAGACCCCCTCCACTGCGCTTCAAAGTATTCAAAATGTCGAAATCTGCATTTTTGAATGCTGACAGTTTTTTAAACTCTGCGCTTTTAACCGCTGAGTAACCCGGCGTGAGGTCATCACGTCGCTTCCGGGTTACTACATCTGAGACCCAATCAAAGCCGAATTCGGCTTTGTTCAGGACTCCAACCAGCTGGCGGACATGCCGGCTTGTTGCTCGGGTCTCCCGGTGGGACGGGAGACCCTGGCAGAGCCGCGGGAGTGGGGGGCGTCCCCTCCCGCTCGCTGGGATAACGGCCGAGCGGCTCCTGAGCCGCATCGGCTGTTATCACCTGAAAGCCAATCGCTGGCTCTAAAAAATGATACTGGGTTGACGCCTCTAGCTGCAGGCATCATCCCGGTACAACCACTTCGCTGAGCCAATGTAGGGCTACGTCGATTCGTGGGAAGTGGGTAATTAGCTGATTAGAGTGTGACACCAAGAGTCTACAATATTGAACCTTTTGAATTCAGATACTGAATTGTGGGTTTTCACTAGCTGTAAGCCATATTCACCAAAAAAGGAGAGAAATGCTTGCAATATATCATTCTGTGTGTATTGAATCTATATTATACCAATATGTGACTTTCACATTTTGAATTTAATTACTAAAATAAATAACTTTTTGATTATATTCAAATTTTTTGAGATTCACCTGTATCTGGTCTCCCACAGTACACAGAACATGGAAATTCAATTATTTTAGCAAATATAAACTGCTAAATACCTTTTCTTATCAGCAGTTAAAGCATTCTTGAGACTTATATCAGTGACCAGCAGAGCACTGGGTAAAGGTTGTAGGATGAGTTTTCATTCTACCCTGATTGTCCTATGAGGCTGCAGGACCCCTGACCCTCTGTGTGGACAGTGCTGGTTGGCCCTGTGCTGATCACATGCACTCTCCCAAAAAAACAAAAAACAAAAAAAAAAACTCTCCAGCAATACACACCAAACTGAGCATGTGCAGCTTGCCTCCAAGGCTCTGAGATAGTTTGGGGACATTGGAAAAAGGAAAGGATCGGAGAAGACTGGATAAAACAGCCTTTTTACACAGTTCAGAGAATTAACCCCATAGCTTCCACAGTTAAAGTGGAGTTCCACCCTATTTTTATACTTACCTCCATCTTCTCGCTCCGGGTCACCTGAAAAAGAAATGGATAATCGCATATTTTTTTTTTTTTTACTTACCTCGTAGCGAAGAAAATATACTTACCTTACTTCCTTCTTCCTCCTTCCTCGGCCGCGGCCCGTCGTCACTTCCTGGCTCTGCAATGATTCCTGGGAGCTGGACGTCATAGCTCCCAGGAATCATTGCGCCTGCACCGGCCCCGACGTCAGTTCCGGGTCGCGCGCGTCATCCCCTTCTAAACAGCTTCTGGGCATGCCCAGAAGCTGTGGAGGGATGACGCGCGCGACCCGGAAGTGACGTCGGGGCCGGCGCAGAGCATCGTGGGACCAAAGAAGGCGGAAGAAGACGCCGAAGAGGACGCGCTGGCTTCAAGCTGCCCACATCTGAGATGGCAGCGCTGGACAAGACGTTTGCAAGGTAAGTATTTGTCCTAACAGGTAAGTGCAACCCGGACAGATCAGAGGCTATCCATTGTGGAATGCACTAGCCCTGACTGTCCCGGGGGTATTAAAAAAAAAAAAATCCAGGGTGGAACTCCGCTTTAATAAAACAAGCATGCTTTACTGCATATACAGACTGAGTTCACTGTTAGGGTAACACTTTAAAAAAAAAAAAAAAATAGACTTTAACCACTTCTGGACCGGAAGATTTAACCACTTAAGCCCCGGAGGATTTGGCTACTCAAAGACTAGGCCCTTTTTTGCGATTTGGCACTGCGTGACTTTAACGGACAATTGTGCGGTCGTGCGACGCTGTACCTAAATAAAATTGATGTCCTTTTTTTCCCACAAATAGAGCTTTCTTTTGGTGGTAGTTGATCACCTCTGCCATTTTTATTTTTTGCGCTATAAACAAAAAAAAGAGCGACAATTCTGAAAACAAAAATAATATTTTTCACTTCCTGCTATTTAACATTCCCCAAAAAAAAAAATTAAAAATCAAAATGTTTTAACGTTTTAGGCCAATTTGTTTTCTGCTACATATTTTTGGTAAAAAAAATCGCAATAACTTTATTTTAATTGGTTTGCGCAAAAGTTATCTTGTCTACTAACGCCAGGAAAGATTTGTCATTTTTATTTTATATTTTTTACTAGTAATGGCGGCGATCTGTGATTTTTAGCGGGACTGTGACATTGTGGCGGACAGATCTAACCCCTAACTGACATTGACACTTTCAGGGGGACCAGTGACATTGCTACAGTAATCAGTGCTATAAATATGCACTGTTATAATGACACTGGCAGGGAAGGGGTTAACACTGGGTGATCAAGGGGTTAAATGTGAGCCTAGGGGAGTGATTCTAACTGTATGGGGGTGGGGCTTGTGAAATGATCACAGAGACCCGTGATCCTATATAGAAGGATCACAGGCGCTCTATGATCATTCCAGAGAGAAGAACGGTCAGCTGTGTTTCCAATAGCTGACAGTCCCTCTCTCAGCGGGGAACGATCGCGGGTGTCAGGCGGCAATCTGAGCCGCCAGCCCCGTGCATCGGAGTTCCCGCTGACGAGTAGGGGCGCGCGATCAACGTAGCCCTACGTTGGTTCGCGCAGGAGGACCAGCCTGCCGCAGTATATATGCGGTGGGCGGTCCGGAACCGTTTAAAATGGACTTTATAATTTCTTTAACCGCTTGCCGACCGCCGCACGACTATTTACGTAGTACTACATCGCTAGCCTGTGAGGGTCTCAGGAGTGAGCGCGCGCGGTCACGGACCCCCCCCCCTCCGGGCGTGTGACCGGCTGACCCGATCATCCGCTGGTCACTCGCGATCGGCGGTGGAGAGGGAGAACGGCAGGCGGCTAATGTAAACAAGCCGCCTGTCATTCTCCCCTGTGTAGGAATGGTGTTCATAATGGTTCTACTATGTAGGACCGTTGATCACTGTTCCTACACCTCAAGCCACAGCCAATCACAGTTAGAATCACGCCCCTAGGGACACACTTAACCCCTCCCTCTCAAAAAAAGTTAACCCCTTCACTGCCAGTGTAATTTTACAGTAACAGTGCATATTTATAGCACTGATTACTGTAGTAATGTCACTGGTAACCCCAAAAGTGTCAAAAATGTCAGTCAAGGGTCTGATCTGTCCGCCGCAATGTCGCAGTACCGCAAAAAAATCGCAGATCGCCGCCACTACGCGTTAAAAAAAAAAAACAAAAATTACAACAATTTTTCCCTTTGTTAGTAAATGCGATAACTTTTGCGCAAACCAATCAAAATATGCTTTTTGCGATTTTTTTTTTTTTTTTACCAAACATATGTAGCATAAAAAAAATTGGCCGAAAATGTTAAAAAATTTAGATTTTTACATTTTTTTTTGGGAATTTCATATAAAAAAATGTGAAAAATATTGTTATTTTTGCAAAATTGACGCTCTTTTTTTGTTTATAGCGCATGATCAAAAAATCGCACAGGTGATCAAATACCACCAAAAGAAAGCTCTGCTTGTGGGAAAAAAAGGACGCCAAATTTGTTTAGGTACAGCGTAGCACGACCGCGCAATTGTCCGTTAAAGTCACGCAGTGCCAAATCGCAAAATAGGCCCTGGTCAGGAAGGGGGTAAAATCTTCCGGGGCTTAAGTGGTTAACTGAACAGAAGGGGGCAAATAAAAGAAGGTCTTTTTTGATTTGATATACATTTTTATTTGTATCAAAATATTTTTGCAAAAATGTTGCTGTTAATATATATCCCTCAGTGGGAAGTATAATGGCGATGGTGCTGTCCCTGACATCTGTTATTTCAGAGGTTACCAGTGTGTTATAGGTTTAGCTTTACAGGAGTGAGACACAAGTCCAGTCTTGCCAGTCTATTCGTGTACTTTGTCAGGGTTGGAGAATAGAGCAGGTTTTTCCAGAGTACTTGATTTTTTTTTGTTAAGAATTACCCTAGTTTATATTGTGATGGGAACATTTGGGGCTTATAAGGATTTGGCTAATGCTGGGTTAAAAGAGGATTTTTTAAAATTAATATTGGTATTACTAGAATGATAAAGCAAGGGATGGAATATTGTAATCATGGAAACTTTTATTTTTTTTTTAATTTTTTATAGTATCTAGTTTAATTATTTGAGAGGATCCAGTCTGGATAAGACCATGATAAACACTTTGCAATGATGAAGCATTTTGTGCCTCATCACTGTACTTGTAATTAAATCCCAACACTGAGGAAAAGATGACCCGTGTGTTTATATAATCATATTCTGACAGCTGTCCTAAACTGGGTAACAAGTCTGAGTAATCCTTGTTTACAAATATTTATAGAACCCCAGCCAAAATGTCAAAAATTAGGAACAGACACAAGCTTCTCCTGCCATTCAAACCACACTATTTACTCTTCCATGTTAATGACAAGGTGGCATGATTGCATGGGAATCATGTGACCTGTGTACCAAGTTGTACTGCCCATAGCCTTGCATAAGAAGGTGTTTAACCAATTCAATACTGGGCACTTTTACCCCCTTCCTGCCCAGGTAAATTTTCAGCTTTCAGAGCTGTCGCACTTTGAATGACAATGCGTCATGCAACACTGTACCCATGTGACATTTTTATCATGTTTTTTTCACACAAATAGAGCTTTCTTTTGGTGGTATTTAACCAACACTGAGGTTTTTTTGAACCCAACCCCCCCCCCCCCCCCAATAAAGAAAAATAAACAAATGTGTTTTTTTCTTTGTTTCTGTTACCTGGGACCAGAGCAATACAGTGATAACTTAGTAACATTGTGCTACTCTGTAGAAGTAATCAGGTTTTATTTTATTTATTTTTTTTACATATTGATTGCTTATACCAGTGAATTTCACTGTTTTAAGCAACCATTTTTACTGAGTAAAATCGATTCATCCAGTGTGTATTGTTGTGATTAGCTGTGATTGGTCACAGCTAATCACATGGTACAGGGTGTGATTGGCCTTGTCTTTACCATGTGATCACTTCGACCAATCATAGGTTGCAACACAATTGGCATTAAAGGAAGCCACCCATTGTTTACAATTGTCATGTGATCTGCTGTGATTGGTCACAGCGATCACTTGGCACTGGCAGCGATGCGGTACAAGAGCTGGTGAGAGAGCGTGCCGCTGCATTTCGAGAGGATGTCATACGACGTCCACCCCGAACGATGAAGGTCCTGCCAGGCAGTCATTTTAACAAAAAGCGGGAGGGAATTGGTTACACTCCAATGTTGATGTGCATAAGTACTGGTATTTTAATCACCTACCGACCACCCTACGCAGATATACTGTGGCAGGGCGGCTCGGCTGGGCATTAACACATATATCTATACGATTATGTGCACGCGGTCTCTGCGGCACAAGCGCGCCGCCGGAGCCGCACTCCTGCAGTGATTAGACACAGCAGGAGGCAGCCCTCGGGAGGAGAGGCGGCGATTGCCACCAGCCTCCCGCGATCGTCACAGAAACTGACAGAAGGCACGACTGCTTATGTAAACAAAGCAGGCAGGTCTTCTGTCTCACAGGCAGAGAGAGATCAGGAGTTTTAGCTAAGCTGAATCCCCGCTCTCTCTGTGCCTGTCACAGAGCCCTTCCTCCGCACAGTGAGGAAGCGCAGTTAGGCATACATTTAATCCCTTTGATCACCCCCAGTGTTAACCCCATCCCTGCCAGTGTAATTTATACATTAACAGTGCATATTATTTAGCACTGATTACTGTATTAGCGTCACTGATCCCCAAAAAGTGTCAAAAATGTCAGTTAGGGGTCCGATCTGTCTGCTGCAATGTCGCAGTCCTGCTAAAAATCGCAGATCACCGCCATTACTAATAAAAAAAAAAATAAGTCCAAAAATCTATTCCGTAGTTTGTAAGCGCTAAAACTTTTGCGCAAACCAATTAAAATAAGCTTTTTGGGATTTTTTTTTTTTAACCAAAAATATGTAGCAGAATACAAATTTGCCTAAACTGATAAAAAAAATTACGTTTTTTTAATAATTTTATTGGGAATGTTTTATAGCAGAAAGTAAAAAAAAAAAATTTTTTTTTTCTTTCAAAATAGTTGCTATTTTTTTGTTTATAGCGCAATATCTAAAAACCGCAGGGGTGATCAAATACCCCTAAAAGAAAGCTCTATTTGTGGGGAAAAAAGGACATCAGTTGTATTTGGGTACAGTGTCGCATGACCGCACAATTTTTCGTTAAAGTAACACAGTGCCAAATCGTAAAAAATGGACTGGTCATTAAGGGGTAGAACCTTCCAGCGCTGAAGTGGTTAAATGAGAATGCTATTTGTGTATCCTGTTCAAGTGTCAAATGTAGGCTGTTGGGGTTTTGTTTGATTATGTTAAATTGATCTTGGACAATGTAGATATGTGAAACTGGAATAGAGGAGGCCATCTGTGGCCAGAAATGATTAAAAAAAAAAGTTGCATCTCTGATCTTTTGTTCAAATTGATCAGATTACTGTTGCAGGCAGATAATCATTTTTAGATTACATATACAATAACACATAAAATATTTCATTTGAATCCGTCATTTTAATTGTCATCAAATAAGTATATACAGCTTTAGTAATTTGCCCATCATCCGTGCACAAAGGCTAGTTTGATCCTTCTGCTTGATGCAAATGAAAAACAATCTGGATCACTTGCGTTTATGCCTGAGAGCAGCAACCCAAACAAAAGATCTGGAGTTTAGCCTTTGAAACAATTGTTTCACTTCAATAAGCAAATCCCCGGAGTTACGAAGGATTAGTCGATCTGCAATTGCCAAACGTCCTCATGTAGCAAGCATTGTCATCCTTTTTACTCTGCATTTTGGTCTTTATCACAGTGTATGTAACCCTTTTGAGCCAGGTTATTTTGGTTGCAGTTTGAGTGCCTTTTCCTAAATGTAATAGTAGGTGGTATTTAATCAGATGAAGATTGTGTAAACCGTTGTGCAGTGTGGTTATAAAAGAGGGATATGTTCTTGGCAGGGGCGTAACTACAGGGGTTGCAATTGCAACCGGGCCCCATGCTCCAGGGGGCCTATGTGGCTCCCCTGTACACCTGGATAGGAGGGGCAACATGTAGAGAAATCACTGTCCTTTTTCCTCCTGTAGCTACAGGACGAAAATAGAGGAGATTGGTTCCTCTGTATGCTGCCCCCGCCACTCCTCCTATCCAGTTCACTTGTGTTCTGCTGTCTCTGGGCCCCTGTGTGCTCCCCTGGTCCCCCCCCCCTACTGTGCCCCCCCCCCCTTACTGTGCTCCCTCCCCTCTCCTGCCGGCTGCTGCAGGGGATGTGGCACAATAGAGAACCAGGGAGGGGTCGGTAAAAATGTAATTTACCAGCTCCTTCATTTTCTGAATGGACAGAGTTATATATAAGTCAGTGACATTGTAAAAAAAAAAAAAAAATAATAAAGTGATGATAAAAAATAATACAATTAAAATAAAAAAAAATAAAAACTTCTGACATCAGTGGAAGAACTTCCAGGATCGCTAAGGTCACACTTGCAAACCGGGCCCTGGCATTCCACCACTGTGGGGAGGCCCCAAGATGACAGGATTGGAGCCCACTGCAGAACTTGTGAAAGGGTCCCACAGGATCAGTGGGAAGAGCGCCAGACTTGAAGGGAATGGCCCCGGACAGGTGTCCAGGGGGCCCTTCATGATTTCTTGCACCGGGGCCCTGAAGATTCTAGTTACGCCTCTGGTTCTTGGTTTGGTCTGGGCAGTAGACAGGGTCCACAGCTGTACAGGGAGGTTGACCTTTTGACACTTACAATCACCTGTGTAGTCCAAGCAACTTTAGGAAACTTTCCTATGATATAGTGCAGTGATGGTGAACCTTGGCACCCCAGATGTTTTGGAACAACATTTCCCTTGATGCTCATGCACTCTGCAGTGAAGTTGAGCATCATGGGAAATGTAGTTCCAAAACATCTGGGGTGCCAAGGTTCACCATCACTGATAGTGCATTAGTATGAGAATACTTACATCTGCAAATATTTTAAAGTATAGCTAAAGGCAACATTTTCTTTTAGTAGTGGAGATGGATTGGAACATCTGTCAATTTTTAGGGAGATTTATCCTCTCTGTTTGTCCTGTTTACCATTATCATTCAAAGTGAAAGTAAAAGACAATCCCAAATTTTGGGTTGTCCCCAGAAAAGTAATAGAGGGTAAATCTTTTAAGGAGAACACTAGTTCTGGTGTCTTGGGGACCCCAATATATTCCCTTAATTTGGAGGATTTCCTCTCACTTCCTGTTTTTCCCTGTGCCCAGTTCTCCATGCCTGTAAAACCAATGTTCTCGTCAACCATTACACATTAAAGCAGGGCAGAATTATTAAAAAAAAAAAAAAAAAAAGTTTCCAAGATGGATGTAAATCTTCTATTTAGTTCAGACTAGATTTGTCTAATAGAGTTGATTGGTTTCCACTTTATTAGTAGTTCTCCTAGCAATCTGGTAGTGTATCATTTAAAAAGTTAGATGAGGAGGCAATGTATCCCCTCCTCACTGCCTGTCAAACACCTTTTAAAAATGATCCTGGTGTGAATTGCTTTTCAGAGGAGTGGGAGTCCTTGCCTCATGTCTCCATTGCGGTGCTATGAAAGTTGTATTTATCTTGCATATGGGATCTCCAGGAAGCCTTATGGTTGAAGAGCCACACACACTTAAGTGTATATGACTTTTTATAACATAAAGGGCCTCCTTAAAGGGAGGGTAAGTGTTATTCCAAATGAGTAGGATTCACTTTTAAATGGGGTATTGCACATAATTTTTTAAAGTGCAGTTTATTTCTGATTATTTCTGGATATCATCGCATTTTTTGTTCGATATGAGACATTTCTTTATGGACCTAAAGGAGTTGTAAAGGCAGAATGTTTTTTTATCTTAATGCATTCTGTGCATTAGGATAAAAAAACCTTTTGGGTGTAGTAGCCACCCCAGCACCCCCTAATACTTACCTTGAAGTTCTTCTATGTCCAGCGATGTCCACAAGTCCCATCCGGTACTCTCCCTCCTGATTGGCTGGGACAGAGCGGCAGCGCCATTGGCTCCTGCAGCTGTCAATCAATGTCAGCCAATCAGGAGAGAGGGGCGGGCCCAAACGGCACCTCGTGTCTGAATGGACACACAGAGCTGCAGCTCAGCTCGGGTGCCCCCCCCTAGCAAGCTGCTTGCTGTGGGGGCACTGGACAGAAGGGAGGGGCCAGGAGCAGCAGCAAGGGACCCGAGAAGAGGAGGATATGGGCTGTTCTGTGCTCTGTCTTTGATTGCTTGCTCTGTTTATATTTTTTTTTTTGTGATTTCCTTTGACCACCCTCCATTTCTTGTATAGATTTCACCAGGGCAGAAAATGAGTAAAGAATTTCATCCTGAACAGCTCTGGGTGTATTAGATGCATGGTCTACCCCCTGCATGCTGTGGTTACTTTTACCCACCCCTATGTCATTGTGTCCTGTAAGGACATGGGTACCGGTGAAAAGAGCCAGATCATGCAAAGCTGGATCAGGATTCAGACAGTTGCTGCAGATATTTGAGCCAAGATGGCTGAGATCGTCAGTGGAAGGGGTACTTATAAGTCCTGCTGTTTTTGGTGTGGCCCTATGTAAACCTTTTTGTTAACTAGCAACAGAGTAGAGTGCTGGTGGGGATCTATTCGGTTAGGTCAACATAGGGTGCTCAACCCTTTGATGAGCGAGGGCAACTTGAGTGATCAGGTAGTCAGTCGTGTGCCACAATGAAGTGAAGTGGTTCAGAATTTTGAATTTTTTATTGAATTACATCTTGAAGATTCTAAACAGAATCGTCGTTTTCTGTGGGATCAATTCCCATTGGATGTTTACTCACTGTACTTCTGCCTGTGGAACAGTTATTCAATGTTTTGCCCATGTTTTCTGAATAAAGCTTAATAATGTTTATATATTCCTGACAGAAGCTTTGGTATGAAGACCAACCACATAAGTTAACTGATTAATTTAATTCAACCGATCTATTTGAATAAATTGCTTGGGTTAAGGACATCAGTGATGACCATCTAACCTCATCGTTACAGTTTTAATGCAGCCTTTCAGCTCCTGTACTTCTAGTAAATGTTGTTTATAAATGTCTGATTCACCCACTTCTGGACTGGAACGACCAGGCCGTTTTTTGTGATACTTTAACTGACAATTGCACGGTCGTGCGATGCTATACCCAAATAAAATTGATGTCCTTTTTTCCCCCCACAAAAAGAGCTTTCTTTTGGTGGTATTTGATCATCTGTGCAATTTTTATTATTTGCGCTCTAAACTAAAACAGAGCGATTAATTCTGGAAAAAATATATTTTTTACATTCTGCTTTAAAAAAAATTCCCAATAAAAAAAAAAAAATTAAAAATCTAAATTTTTTCATAATTTTAGGCCAATATGT
Organism: Pelophylax lessonae; assembly: GCF_965119305.1. Taxonomy (NCBI): domain Eukaryota; kingdom Metazoa; phylum Chordata; class Amphibia; order Anura; family Ranidae; genus Pelophylax; species Pelophylax lessonae. Next base: position 115,997,882 of record NC_138778.1, read on the forward strand.
TTTCGGGTACATATTTTTGGTAAAATAAATCTCAATAAGTGTATATTGCTTGGTTTGCGCAAAAGTTATACAAACTAGGGGAAAGATTTGTCATTTTTTTTTAATTTATTTTTTTATTTTTTTACTAGTAATGGCGGTGATCTGCGATTTTTAGCAAGACTGCGACATTATGGCAAACTACGGACAACTACAGTAATCAGTGCTAAAAATATGCACTGTTACTGTAATAGTGACACTGGCAGGGAAGGGGTTAACACCAGGGGCGATCAAAGGGTTAAATGTGTCCCTAGGGAACACAGAGACCTGTGTTCCTAAATAAGAGGAATACAGGATCCCTGTAATCATTACTGACACAACGGCGGTCTGCTGGGTTTACATTCTGTCTCCACGGGGAGCGATTGCTGGTGCCTGACGGACATCCTGGCTGCTGGGCCTGCTAATTGGCTCCCCCGTTGGCGAATTGGCGCGTTCCCCCACTAGCTGACCCGCGAAATGACATACAGGTACAACGTTACGCGGGACAGAGCCGACCTGCCGCAGTATAAGTGTGGCGGCTGGTCGGCAAGTGGTTAACCAGTTCAGGTTCGCTCGATAGCAGTTTTATTGCTGAAGAGCTGCACCTGTGCGCTGGATCACGTGTGTATATATACAGCAGGAGCCCAGCAGCAGGTACCCCCCGACTCGATGTCCGCCAGGACCCGCCGATAGTTTGGTACAGAGGCAGAATGGCGGTCAGTAGAGCAGGCAGGGATCCTGTGTTCCTACAAAGCAGGGACATTGATCCATGCCTTCCCCTAGTGAAAGCACCTCCTACAGTACACAAAATCAGGCTAGGCACACAGTTAATTTAGGTAGTTATTAATATAACCACTTCAGCCCCGGAAGGATTTGCCCCCTTAATGACCAGGCCAATTTTTATGATTCGGCACTGCGGTAATTTAACGGATAATGTCGTGCGAGGCTGTACCCAAATAAAATTTGTCCTTTTTTTCCCCACAAATAGAGCTTTCTTTTGGTGGTATTTGATCACCTCTGCGGTTTTTAGATTTTGCGCTGTAAACAAAAAAAAGAAACAATTTTGAAAAAAAAGCCATATTTTTTACTTTCTGCTATAAAAAAGACCCAATAACATTTTTTTAAAAATTACATTTTTTTATCGGTTTAGGCCAATTTGTATTCTGCTACATATTTTTGGTAAAAAAAATCCCAAAAAGCATATTTCAATTGGTTTGCGCAAAAGTTATAGCGATTACAAACTACGGGATAGATTATTGGACTTTTTATTTATTTTTTTTATTAGTAATGGCGGCGATCTCCAATTTTTAGCAGGACTGTGACATTGTGGCGGACAGATCGGATCCCTGACATTTTTTTTGGGGACCAGTGACACTAATACAGTAATGTATAAATGACACTGGCAGGGAAGGGGTTAATACTGGGGGTGATCAAAGGGGTTAAATATAATGCGCGAGCCGCCGAAGCCACATGCACTCCAGTCACGTAGTACTACGTGCCTGGACGCAGCCGAGCCGCCCTGCCGCAGTAAAAAGCCAGCGGTTGGCAAGTGGATAACAGGGTGGTGGCAGAAAAAAACTGCTATACAGTCCCATAAAGATCATGCATATCAAATTCCTGATATACAGGCATGCATTAACAAGAGTGTTGCTCTTAAATAATTTCTGCTACACCCAACAAGACCTAAATACAAAAGTCTCAAATGTATAATGAAATAAACTAAATAGCCATAATTTAATTTTATTGATGACCTCTTCATATGTTTGCCTTTTCTTGTTGGTATCATGGGTACATTTGTATATGCAAGATGTGTTCTCATTGTGCCTGTTCATTATTTGTTTTTATATGCATTGTATAGAAGAATAGCCAGATGCAAGTGTTCAAAGAAGCCAAATGGGCATTGTTTAGAAGCATTATGAATTGAAATGGTTGTTTTACCATTTCGCTGCCATGGAGGCATGGCACAGGAAGGCACAGAACCATTTCCAGTGGGCTAGGTCAGTACACCATGGGTCCGTGACATTCTCCCTTCTGCTATAAGCTCCTGGTCACTTCAGACCATGAATTTAAAGCAGAATTGTTCATTCAGCCGGCTGAATAAAAGAATAGCACCGATCAGTGGCTGAAAAGCTGCTGATCACAGCTATTTGCTGAAAATATGACACTCCTGCTGCTCCTCTCCCCCCCCCCCCCCCCCGAAGTGCTGTCAGCTACTGCAGGGGAGCCACAGGGGGATGAGACTCTGAGCAGATTCCTCTGCTCCAATTTCAGAACCGTCCCTTTCTCCCTGCAGCACTGATTCCCCCCAGTGCCCCTTTCTCACTGTGCCATTGTGGCCATTTTTTCCCTCCCACTGGCTGTTAGTTGCTGCTGGGGTACACTTAGGGGGATCGGTTTATCTATGGAGAGCAAAGGGGGAGGAGAGGCTGGTAAAGATGTAATGTTTACCAACCCCTTCCATTCTTCAATTAACACAGTGAGTAGTACCGATCCTGGGTTCATCCGTAGTTACATAGTTTGGTTAAAAAAGGATACAAGTCCATCCAGTTCAACCAATAGAAACTTTGTCTACTATGCTTCAGTTTGTGAATGAATAGGGAGCATCTTCTGTGTGTGTGTGTGTGTGTGTGTGTGTGTGTGTATATAAATATATTTTTTTATAATATATATTTGTAAGAAATGTAAATACAATTGTAAAAAACCTAGTAAGGCCTCATTCACACAGGGCATACTACAGCGAATGCCTGTGTGAGGCTGTGTTTACCCACGTGGGAATACACATCCCCATGCAGGCAGTCTTATTGATGGCAATTGGAATACAGCGCTACTCCCAGTACCACTTATAGCGCTCTTCATAGACACTGCTTCTGCTCCCAATTGAACATCCGTGTGGGTGCGAGTGTATGTCCCCAAACTCATACTGACTACGTTCTGAGCCGTGCACCCTCACAGATGTCAGACTTCGGACATAATTGGGACTGTCTGCACAAGAATGCACGCACGGTAGACCTTTGCATCCCTGTGTGGGTAAAAACAGTCCTCCATGGGTGTACACCTTAGTACACCCCATTTAAACGAGGCCAAAGTAGGAATTTATCAGGAATTATGTTAGATATATTCAATCAGTGATGCTTTTTATTCTATTGGTCATATGCTTTCAGAAAATGTACGATTTGGGGGGTCTTTTACAAATTAGGAAAGCTGTAAGGGAAAATGATAACCTCCAGTTTTTCAAGGCAAGTTCCTTACTTACAGGTTTTTTTTTTTTTTAAACCTCACTTTTCACGGTTTTGCAATAAGGCGCAATTTAAAATCAACGCAATACAGTTTTAGTTTTTATATTTGGTATGAATTTAGCAGGGATCATGTATGTTTTGTCCACGAATATTGATTTGAGTTTATTTTATTGAAAGATATTGTTTGGGTAAACATCGCGGTTCACGGTGACTAAGCCCCCGTTCACACTAAGGCGACCTGTAAAGGGGGCCTGGTCGCCTCCCATAGGGAAGCTGCGGACCCGTTCTAATAGGAGCGACACAAGTCGCTCTGACTTAGAAAAAGGGTCCGGAGCTTCTTTGGGGCGACCGCCATAGACTTCAATGTTATGAAGTCCGTGGCGGCCGCTCCGAGGTGCGAAGTAGCGTCGCTTGTATGTGAACGGGGCCTAAATATTCCATAACGCCCTTTTTTTTTTTCAACTGGTCCTAATGCATTGTTTGGGAATGTTTAACCACTTTACCACCGGAGGATTTTGCTGTCTTACGTCCAGGCCACTTTTTGCGATTCGGCACTGTGCGACTTTAACTTACAATTGCGCGGTCATGCAACGCCGTACCCAAATGAAATTTACGTCCTTTTTTTCCCACAAACAGAGCTTTCTTTTGGTGGTATTTGATCACCTGTGCGATTTTCATTTTTTGCGATATTAATTAAAAAAAAGCGACAATTTTGAAAAAATAACAATATTTTTCTACTGACAGTTAAAAAATATCCAATATATTCAATTTTTGTCATATATTTAGGCCAAAATGTATTTAGCTACATGTCTTTGACAAAAAAATTCTCAATGAGCGTATTTCTAACCGCTTTATGACCGGAAGGTTTTACCCCATTCCTGACAAGGCCATATTTTGCGATTCGGCACTGCGTTACTTTAATGGACAATTGCGTGATCGTGCAACGCTGTACCCAAATTAAAGTTATGGCCTTTTTTTCCCCACAAATAGAGCTTTCTTTTGGTGGTATTTGATCACCTGTGCGATTTTTACTTTTTGCGCTATAAACAAAAAAAATCGCAATAAGCGTATTTTGATTGGTTTGCGCAAAAGTTATTGCGTTTACTAACTAAGGGAAAGATTTCTGTCATTTTTGGTGTTTTTTTTTTTTTTTAACGAGTAATGGCTGCGATCTGCGATTTTTTTTTTTGCGGGACTGCGACATTGCGGCGGACAGATCAGACCCTTGACTAACATTTTTGACACTTTTGGGGGTACCAGTGACATTACTACAGTAATCAGTGCTATAAATATGCACGGTTACTGTAAAAATGACACTGGCAGGAAAGGGGTTAATTTTTATTAGAGAGGGAGGGGTTAATGTATGCCTGGTGCTTACTAACGTGTGTGGGGGGAGGTGACTGAGTGACACAGGGACAGATCTCAGGTTCAGCTATGCTGAACCCTGCAATCTGACCCTGCCTGTCACTTAGGAGATCCGCCCGCTTTGTTTATACAAGCAGGCGGATTTCAACACTAGATCCCCGACGATCGGGGAAGAGCAGCGGTGATCACCGCCGCTCCTCCCCTGGCCCGACTCCCACTGTAACTGAATACAGCGGGAGCGAGCCCCCGGCGCCGCGCGCGCGCCGCCGAGAGAGGGGAATGTCTGGTGACGTAGGTCTATGTCGCCAGACGATAACGAGCCACTTTGCCGCAGTACAGTCAACGTGACTGGTCGGTAGGTGGTTAACAAACTCTAAAATCTGTGAATGTGAAAGAAAAAAAATTGCAAAAATGGTCTGGCCATCTGAGTTTAAAAGTGGAGAGCAGGGCCTAGTAGTGAAAGGGTTAAAGCGTAATTAAACTATATCTGATCACCACAAACTAAAAAGGCTATTTAATTCATTTTATTATTTCAAACACTCATCCATCCATGTTTCTATGCTTTCTTTCGTTGAGAAATCATTTTGAGTATCATCTCCCTAACTTTCCAGCCACAGTCATCTTAAGTAAGGGCAGATGGTTCATATAGCGTTTCCTTCCTGGAATCCATCTGTCTTTCCCTCAGGCATGCAGCCAGGAGGGTGTCCTTAGCTGAGAGAGCCTATTTTTGGCCTAGGCCATGAGTCAGGATGCAACTAAAAAAATGTAAAAAAAAAAGTTTCAAACAAGTAAATATAATATACCTTACTACCTATATACAAATACTAGCTAAATAAGGAATAAAAGTAGTCAATGTTAGTTGAGAGAGTTTGGTTCTACTTTAAGGGTAGTCTATTTTTTCCTTTTATGGAGTTGTTCTAAATTTGTTTCTAAAATTTCTTGCCATTGCAGACTGTAGTTCAGTATCCAGTAACCATCCTTGTTTCTCTATCGGGGGTGTAACTAGAACCTTCAGGGCCAGAGTGACGGGGGCAGCATGCAGAGGAACCAATCTCCTCCATTTTCCTCCTGCAGCTACAAGAGGAAAAAGGAGGACAGTGATTTCTCTACATGCTGCCCCACCGCCCCTCCTATCCAGGTGTACAGGGTAGCCACACAGGCCCCCTGGAGCATTGGGCCTGGTTGCAATTGCAACCCCCGCAACCCCTGTAGTTACACCCCTGATCTCTATTAGAAGAATAGAAGATATGTGCCTAGAACTTTTTCATTGAACAAAATAGCTGCCACTGTTGACTATAAGTAGCTTTTGTTTGTTTTGGATAGACTGTGGGGTAGTTATATCTCCTTTTCTTTTTGTTTGTGTTCTGTGTCCCATTAGGGAGAATTCACTTTACTTCCTGTCCTAAAGATAAAACAAGAGGTAAAAGGAACTCTCTCCTAAGGCAGCCCATAGATTAGCTCAAGCAGGTTGAATGGGAAAAAAATTACTCCATTCTCCTATCCACACTCTCAGTGTGAATAAGGGAACATTCCCTGCTGATTTTTTTGTTTTCTAACAGTGGGGAGACTTTCACGTGTCAGAATACACAGATCCTTGTTGCGGGGGCGACACTGATCAAGCAGGGGAAATCTGACAGGAATGGTGTACAGAAGTCGATTGGTGGATCGACTTCTGTACAAGCACCCTACACATACAGCGATTGAAACTTGGCCCTTCCCAAAAGATGGCTACAGCGTGGCTCTTCAGTTCTAGGAGAATGTCCGTTGACGTCCTCCGAGGCCTCCTGCACACCCTCTGGGGCACACATCGGGTGTGCTCTGTGACTGCTGTGTCCTTCGGATACAGCTGATCACAGATTGTTGCAAAGGGCCAATCATAATGGCCCTTTACCATGTGATCAGCTGTATCCTATCACAGCTGGTCACATGTAAACAGACGGTGATCAGCAGTCCTTTCCTCACACACTGTCTGTATTGGAAAAGAGCCAATGACTGGCAAAGCTTGACAGTACTTTGTTTAAACTGATAATTAGGGCGCTGATCATCAGTGCCCATTAGTGCAGCCCCATCAGTGCACATCTACACATCAGTGAAGAAGAAAAATTAATAGCCGAAACTAAGAAAAACATTTTTCTCTTTCGTTCATTGAGGGACACAGCTCCTGATTCTTCTTAACCATTGAGTTATACTGCCCCCTACAGGAGTAGGACACTAGGCAGGAAGATGCTTGACTACACCTATGGGCAGTCCCAGGGGGTATACACCCACTCTCAGCTATAGGCACTCAGTTTTTTTTCTGCCTAGTCAGGAGTAAGGCCCTAGTTTTTTGCTGGGATCTCTGGTCCTGGGAATTTTTTTTTTCTTTTTAAATGGAATCTTTCCTATCCTTGTTATTTTGTTCCTGTGAGAATCTACAATATTTGCCAGACTTGGCAATGGACTGAATAATCTAGATCCAGAGGGTCCCCCTGGTCTGGTCAGCGAGTGTGTGCAGACCGCAGCTCTACTCTAGGGTGGCTGCGACATAGCCCCACTGGATGGGGGCAGGCAGTCGAGTTAAACGTCTTCCGAGAATGCATACGACCTGGCCTTGGCCTGAGTCGTAGCGTTTTTCCTGGCCGACCGCACCCACATTACGATGGAGCGGTGGTCTGTCCGGAGCGGTGCCCGTCCTGTTTCTGGTAAGTAGCTGCCCCCCTCCCCTTTACACGGGAGGGTTTTGGGGTGGATGTGGGCCCCTCCCTGGGACTGCGGGACCTTTCCCCCCAGCCCCTTTAAAATTTTGGTGGTCACTGTGGGTCTTTCAGACCCCCCCCCTCCCCTTGGGTGAGGTTGTGAGTTGGCTGTTGCCACATGCTCTTAAGGGGGGCTGGTTGGAGTTGCTGCTGACCGGGCTGCTGACTGGGTTTTCCTGATGCACAACGGGGGTTGAGCAGGGTTCCCATCCTCCCTGGGGGTTGGTGACTAGGGCAGGGATGTCTTCTGGGCTCCCTGCAGTGGTTGTTGGCCTGGGGAAGGCAATAATTTAGCATCCGCGGGTATACGTCTCACGCAGCCGGATCCTGCTGAAAATTTAGGCTGCGGCTTTGCGGCTGTCGAGCCGGAAACTACGTGAGGATGGCTGAGGCCACTGCCTCCCGTTTGGGCATCTGCCCTCCCTTCCACTGCACAAGAATTTAGGCCGCGGCCTGCTAGGCCATGTGATCCGCTTGGCGTCTCCCTTAGAAGGGGTGGCGCTGTGGGGGCGCTTTATTTTTTAATGACAGCCTTGCCGCCATTATTGTGTGGGGCACCTGCCCCTTTTTGGTGCTGGGGGACCATCAGGGTACCCTGCCTGCGTGTCCGCGTATGGCGGGCGGCCCCCTTTTAAGGGGGCTATTTCCTATTATACCATCTATGTATGGAGGGCTCGGAGGGTAACCCCCTTGTTTTTTGCAGGGTCCAGTAGGTGGTCTTTTCGTGGGCCCTTGGTCGGCGTCCCCTTCGCGGGATCGTAGTTGATGGCCTCCCCTGATTCTTTACCGGGTGAGCTTAGCATATATATATAGCGACCCTACTGGGACTGCATCCACGCACCCTCAGTGCTCAGATAGTGAGGATAATTCCTCTGCTTCTCTAGCCACGCATGAAAAGGAGCTGGTGGATGCACTATTTGAGTCAGTGCGTGACACTTTAAAAATGGAGGTTGCAGCTGATGCTGCGTCGGAGACCCCAGTCTCTTTTGACCCCCACAGTCCCTCCAAAGCAGTGAGGGTGTTCCCTTTTCCGCTTAATTTGACAACATTGTCACAAAACAGTGGGGTTGTCCAAAACACAGTGGTTCCTAAGCGCTTTTTGCTTGCGGTGTCCTCATGAGGATTAACTGCGTTAAAAGTGGACGGTCCCACCTGTGGTGGACTCGCCGTTTTCCATGTTGAATAAAGCTACCTTCATTCCGTTTGAGGAGTCCCCGGACTTTAAATATCCAGCTGATAGAGCAGAGGCTTTGGCCTGCCATATGTTTGCTGTGGCTAGTTCAGCACTTAGGCTGGTATTTACTATTGCCATGTCTGACCGAGTGCGCTAAACGTTTACGTCGGGACCTGGAGGGGAAACAGCTTCCCTGTGTCTTTGCGGAGCTGGCGGATCAGTTGGTCCAGGGGCTACAGTTTATCTGTAATTCCTCTTGGATGTGGCTCCTTTTCTTTCTATGCTGTCTGTATCAACAGTGGTCCTTCGGCATATTATCTGGCTGAATTACTGGTCTGTGGACCAGACTTCTAAGAAGGCCTTATCTGATCTCCCCCTTGTAGGGGATTGCCTGTTTGGAGCTTCCTTGGATGACATCGTTAAGCGTCTCACAGTGGGGCAGAGTACTCTTCTTCCACAATCTACCAAGGGCAAGGAGCCCCTTCATAGACATGGGCCATTCTCCTCGGCTCAGAAGAGATTTTTATGTCCCTCAGGGTCTCCAGACAAGGGATCAAAAGTCAGGGCCTCCACCGGAGGTTCCAATAGGACCTGGTCTGACAAGCCACAGCCTGCGGACAAGGCTGCCTCTGCATGAAGGGAGGCCCTCACACGTATCTGGGGTGGGGGGACGTCTTCGCTAGTTTCCAATTCCATGGGCCTTCCTGGTAAAGGACATGTGGGTCCACAAAGTTTATTTGGTCAGGCTATAAGAGAGTTTGGTCTTATCCTCCAAAAAGGTTCTTCCCTTCCAACCTGCACTCGTCCCCAGATCACTTACGGGTCTCTTTGAGGTAGTGCAAGACTTGTTCCTTCAAGGAGGCGATTGTTCAGGTTCTGATTTCGGAAAGATTTTTTAGGGGTTTTTTTTCCTCAAACCTCTTTACAATTTCCAGGAAGTAAGGCAAAGTACGCTCAATTCTGGACCTCAAGGCATTAACCTGCTTGTGCGAGTACAGAAGTTCAGCGTGGAGTCCATTAACACAGTAGTGGCGTCCCTACGTCAAGGGGATTTCTTCTCACTTCTATCGACATCAAGGACGCCTACCTGCACATTCTAAGATGTGCCAGTCACCAACGCTTCCTCTGTTTTGCCTTGGGCGAGGAGCATTATCTGTTTGTGGCGTGGACCTTTGGTCTCACCTCTGCTCCTCGGGTCTTCACAAACGTGGGGGCCCGGTGCTGGCATTAAGTCAGCGGGAGGGATCGCGGTACTGGGGTACCTGGATGATCTTTTTCTGCAAGTGGAGTCTACGACTGCTCTGATGGACAACTGGAGATTGCTCTGCGAACTCGGAGGGAACTTGGTTGGATTCTGAACCTTCAGGAGTCTGCTTTGGTTCTGTCCATAAAAACTAGACTATCTCTGTCTGACTCGGCCTCAGCCAGCATGTCTCTTCCTCTGGAAAAACCCCAGATATTGCAAGAGGCAATTCAGCTTCTGTTGTTCAGCAGATGGTCATCCCTCCGGGCTTGCATACGGGTGCTGGGCCTGATGATGTCCATCCTCGAGGCGGTCTGTTTGCACAGTTCCACACAAAATCTTTGCTAAAGAAATTCTGATGAAATAGGACAAGGAGCCACGGTCTCTAGAGGTGGCTTCATTCTCTGGCACTTCGACAGGGAAAATCCTTTCTCCCCCCCCTGTACTGTGAGGAGGCGTCCTCAGCACAGGTGTGCTCAGGGGATTTGGACTCTGGCAGAGTCCAGACTGCCGATTAATGTTCTTGAACTCCGAGGGAACAGCCTTTGTCAGGCTCATTGGACAATTCATCTTCAGGGGTGTCCAGTATGAACTCATTTGGACAATGCCACAGCCGTAGTCTGTCAATCACCAAGGGGGCACAAGTAGTGTCCTTGCAGCTGAGTAAGTAGCCAGCATTCTAAGGTGAGCTGACCGATTTTAGTTCCAGCCCGCTTATATTTCTGCCACGACTGCAGGATCAAAGCAGAAAGGATTCTGTCCAGTCTGACCTCACTGGTCTTGGTATGCCAATCGGGTACAGCTGGTCGCCGATGCTCCTTGGGGGCTTCCTCTCAGGGAGGATCTGCTGTCCCGAGGATCGATCTTCTGTCCTGCTTTAGTCCCTGGCTTTGACAACTTGCTGTTGAATGCCAGGTGCTGAAGGATGGAGGTTGGTCTGAGTCGGTGATTCCTAAGCTGTTGAAAGCTAGGAAATCTACTTCTAGGAAGATCTAACATCGTATGTAGAAGATGTACATTGTGTGGTGCGAGTCTCTTGGGGTTCTTCCTCGCTCCTTCTCGGTGGATCGGATCTTAACCTTTCATTACAGGAGGTGGGGGTTGAACAGAAATTGGCCTTGAGTACCCTCAAGACCTAGATATCGGCCTTTGCGGTCTTTTTCCAATGACTCTCTGGTGCGTACCGTTCTTTAGGGTGTCCAACATTGGTTCCTTCAGCGTGCGCTCTGTTGCCACCCTGGGATCTTAATGTGGTGCTTTAAGCTCTACAGAAGCCTCCCTTTGAAAATTTTCAGGAGATTTCCCTGCTTGCACTGCCCGGAAGGTGGCCTTTTTTTTGGTGGCTATCACCTCTGTGCACAGGGTGTCGAAACTGGCGGCGTTATCCTGTCGTTCACCTTATTGGTGATTCGCAAGGATAAGGTGATGCTTCACCCCCGTCGGTCATTCCATCCTAAGGTGGTCGCTGACTGCCATTCGAATGAAGACTTTGCATTGCCTTCTCTGTGTCCCAGGCTAAACATCTGAGAGAAATTACCTTGTATGCCTTGGATGTGGTCTGGGCAACTAGGGTGTACCTGGCATCTACAGAGTCTTTTAGGAAGTCAGACTCTCTATTTGTGCTCAAAGACAAACCTGACAAGATGGAACAGACAGACGGTGGTTCATGCCTATTGCATCAGGGGTCAGGTTCCTCCTTTCCCTGTCAAGGAGCGCTCTACTAGGGTGCTTAGGGTCTCCTGGGCTTTCCGTCATAAAGCGTCAGTGGTGCAGGTTTGCAAGGTGGCCACCTGGTCGTCGGTGCACACTTTTACAAAATTTTTATAAAGTGGATGTGTTGGCATCTGCGGATGTTTCTTTTGGCCGCAAGGTTTTGCTGGCTGCTGTTTAGAGGACCTGGTCCTCTGAGGGTGTATTGTTTTTTTCAGGTGAGCTCCAGTTTTTTATGGTTGAGTTCCATGTTACTTGGTTAGCTATGGTTAGCCTTGGGAATTTTTTTTCTGCATTTTTCCCACCCCTCATTTTTAACACTGCTTTGGGATATCCCAATGGTTAAGAAGAATCAGGAGCTGTGTCTGTCAGTGAATGAATGAGAAAATGGGATTTCTCTTACGTCCTCTGACAGTCGCCGCCCATTCATACAGTCTTCACGATTGGGTATTGGCCTTCTCCGCAGGAGCAAGCTAGGCGGTAATTTTGTGAATACAACAAACATTAACATATAGACACACCCACAGGGGGCCGTCCCTCTGGCCTATATCTTCCAGCCAGTACCACTCTAATCGAGGTTCTTTGCTGCCTAGCGTCAGGAGTATGCTAGGTTTTCCCTGCTGGGACCTAGTGTCTCAGTTTTTTATCTTGTTTTATTTCTGAAAAGTGTTTTTTCTTTTAAGAATAGCTTTTTATTTTTTCTCACCTACGCTAGTTAGTCAGAATTTGGAGGACTACAAGCGTCAGCAGAACTGGGCCTCATACTGGTTGATATAGAACCTTATGGAGTTCCAGTCTGTCATCGAGCGTCGCAGGCTTTTGGTACGAACAGGCCACGCAACGACAGTGACTCTAGAAGTGGGGACGAACCTGCAAAGTTTTTCTATCTTCGCTGGGATGTCTCAATGTCGGAACGCAAGGGGTTGCAAGCATCCTTCCTGGCTGACGGCACCCCCACCCAGGTGGGAGGTCTCCCGTGTCTGAGCGGTGCCCACGTTCGTGGTATGGTGAGTACTACTACCCCTCTGTCCCTGGGAACAGGGTATTGAGTGGGCCCACTCTGGGGATGGCGGTACATTTAAAGTTTGCTGTAATATCCCTCTCATGGCCATGGGATGGCCCCCTGTGTCCTACTTTCCCTGTCCCTGCGGGGGCGCTCCTGCGGTGCAGACCGCTATACGGGGGGGGGGGGTGTGGGGGCTTGCTTCTCCCCGAGGGGAGCTCTGTGCAGATCTCGGTGGGGGCCAGTGCGGGAGTTTCCTGCGGCGTTTGGCGCTGTTTCGCCCGGCCGCCATGTTTGGTAAGGGCTGGCTGTTTGGCCTCAGAGTGAGGGCAGCGGCCATTTTCCATCATCATTGCCAGCGCCAATCGGGCGCCATCTGTAGTGTGGGCGGATGTTCTGTCTGGGCAGTGGCCATTTTCTAAGTGCTTTTCCTCCATTTGACTCTATCAGGCACCATTTTTTTGTGGCTCAGGGCTGGCTTTTGCCTCTAAGGGTGTGAGGTCACTTCCTCTTTATAATCAGCCTTCTCAAAAGCAGCGTGGCAAGTATAGGGACACTGTGGGGGGATTTTACTGGTTTTCTCTGGCTATATTTCTGCTAGCACTCTTTTGTCAGTTTAGCTTTAGTTAAGAGAAGGGTCTCCACCTGTAGTGCAGTTTGCGATAGGGGTCCGCAGGAACCGCCATTTTAAAGGGCCAGTGTCATTTTTTTGCACTTTGCTAATATGGAGTCCCAGGATAGCAAATTCCCCACAGACCTAGTTGGTGGTTCAGATACTCCTGATCCCACCTCCTTAGCCTCTTGATCTGCTGATGTCTGACCGAGTTACAAAGAAACGGCCTATGCCCTCAGTCTTCTGACTCAGAGCCTGAATTGGTTGCCACGGGCGACGTCCCCCTTGAGGGGTCCCGTCTTCTCAGTCGGATGGGGAGGAGGAGGATTCTTCCTCTGGGATAGCACGTGACCGCGCTGCGGTAGACGCACTTATTATCTCCGTTAAGGAGACTTTAAATCTTGATGATGAGCCATCCATTGCAGGTAAGCGGGTTTCTTTCAGGACCCGCAAGGCCCTGAAGTCGGGTCAGGTCAGGTTTTTCCTTGTCCTGAGGAGCTTCAGGAAACGGTAAATGACCAATGGCGTCGCATTAAGCAGACGCTGGTAGTACCTAAGAGCTTTAAGTACCGTTATTTCTTTGCGGATTCGGTTGATACTCGCTGGACTGTGGTTCCTAAAGTGGACCACACTGTTTCCAGACTGAATAAATCCACCTTGATCCCCGGTGTTTAAGGACCCGGCGGATAGACGGGTGGAAACGCTTTCCCGCCACATGTATATGGTGGCGGGTTCCCTGCTGAAACCGGTTTTTGCTCAGTGATGGTCTCTCAGACTATCGCAGAATGGGCCAAGGTGCTTAGGCGCACTCTGATAGCAGAGTCGGTTTCTGCTGCTGCGCTGGACATGTTGGATCAAATGGCACAGGCCTTGATGTACCTGTGTGACGCGGCTTTGGACGAGGCTCCTTTGGTCGCACATCTGTCTGCGGTCGGGATTGCAATCCGCCGCATTATTTGGCTGAAAAGCTGGTCTGCCGACCACGCTTCTAAGAAGACAGTGTCTGACCTTATGCGGGGAATCGTCTTTTTGGTGACTCTCTGGATGGGCTTACTGGGGGTAAGAGTACTCTCTTGCCTCAAGTCTTGAAAGGTAAATCTCCCTACGCTAAGCGGGGTCCCTCCTTTAAGACTAACCGGGGGTCTTTTCGTGCCTTCGGGACACAGGAAAAGGGTAAGTCCTTCAAAGCCTCCGGTGGTCACAAGAAATTTTGGGCGGGTAAGCCCAAAACGGGTCAAGCTGGGCAGGCAACCCAGCCCACCCCTTCCTAAAGGGACGCCCTCACCCGTATAAGGGGTGGGGGGACGTCTGCGTTGTTTTCCCGAGCCCTGGCGGTCCGACATTCAGGACAGGTGGGCTCGCAAGCTCATTTGTTCAGGGTACAAGATCGAGTTCCGATCTCGCCCCACAGACAGATTCTTTTCATCAAATCTCCATCTGATTCCCGATTGTTTCCGGGATCTACAACGGGCGGTTCAAGATTTTCTCGCCCAAGGGGTAATCGTGCCGGTCCCTCCGTGGGACAGGTTTCAGGGGTTTTACTCCTATCTGTTCACAGTGCCCAGAAAAGAGGGCAAGGTGCGTCCGATTTTGGACCTAAAGTTACTGTACCGCTTTGTGCGGGTACAGAAGTTCCGGATGGAATCCATCCAGTCGGTGGTGGCATCTCCGAGTCCAGGGGAATTCATGGCCTCCATCGACCTAAAAGATGCATATCTGCACATCCCTTTTTACGAGGGTCATCCGTGGTATCTCCGCTTCGCAATCGCAGAGGAGCATTATCAGTTTGTGGCGTTGCACTTCGGTCTCGCTTCGGCTCCAAGGGTGTTCACCAAGGTTTTGGCTCCTGTGTTGGCTCTGCTACGGGGCAGAGATCCTTACCAGGTGGGACAGGCATCCTCAGTCTTGGACAGAAGGATTTCTCTAAGCCACCAGGTGAGATTGAATCTTTTTTGGTAGCTCCAGTCACCGATTCTGACACAAGGCAAGTCCTTCCGTCCGTTATTGTGGACAGGGCTCTCCACGGATGCCAGCCTGTCGGGCTGGGGTGGAGTTCTGGGCACGATTTGTGCCCAGGGGACGTGGTCGGGGGAGGAGTTCTCCCTACCGATAAATGTCCTGGAGCTCTGGGCAATCAAGCTCTGTTTGTTCCGTTGGTCAGCTTGGATTCAGGGCTGCCCTGTACGAGTGCAGATGGACAAGCCGCAGCGATGGCATACATCAAGCATCAGGGGGGCACCAGGAGTGCCCGGGCGGCCAGGGAAGTGGCCGAGATTCTGTCTTGGGCCGAATCACATGTTCCGGCGATTTCGGCCGTCCACATTCCAGGTGTGGAAAACTGGCAGGCGGACTATGAGTCGCCAGACCCTGGACCAGTGGGAATGGTCCTTACACCCGGAGGTGTTTCACCTTCTGTGTATCCGGTGGGGGTCTCCAGACGTGGATCTGTTCGCATCCCGTCTCAACAAAAAAGTGGAAAGGTTCGTGGCTCGATCTCGCGATCCTCTGGCGAACGCCTCGGACGCGTTAGTGGTGCCGTGGCATCGGTATCGGCTGATATGCCTTTCCTCCGATTCAAATGTTGTTCAGGTTAATCCGCAGGTTAGCCTCGGAACGGATGCTGGTGATTCTGGTATCTCCAGACTGGCCGCGTTGGTCTTGGTACGCGGACATTATGCAGATAGTTGTCGAACCTCCCTGGCGGCTTCCACTAAGAAACGATCTTCTTTCTCAGGGACCGATCATCCATCCTGCTGTACAGTCGCTGGCTTTGACGGCTTGTCTGTTGAAAGCCAAGTCTTGAGAGACAGGGGTACCCTGTCGGCTGCCATTCCTACCTTGCTAAAAGCTAGAAAAGCTTCCTCTGGGAAGATTTATCATTGCACCTGGAGGGCATATTTTGCCTGGTGCGAGTCACAAGCTCTTCACCCCCGCTCCTTTTCAGTGGCGGGGGTTTTGGCCTTCCTACATACTAAGGTGGATCAGCGCCGGGCGCTGACCACGATCCAAGGCCTTGGCCATTCTTTTTCAGCGCCTTTTGGCGTCTAATTCCTTGATTCGGACCTTTATTCAGGGGGTGCGTCATCTGGCTCCCTTACCTCCCTGGGACCTGAATCTGGTTCTGTCCGTTTTACAACGACCTCCCTTTGAGAACATTAGAGAGATCCCTCTGCCTTTGTTGTCACAGAAAGTTGCCTTTCTAGTGGCGATCACATCTGCTCGCAGAGTGTCTGAGTTGGCGGCTCTGTCTTGCCACTCCCCCTATTTGGTTGTTCATATGGATAAAGTGGTCCTGAGACCAAATCAGTCTTTTCTTCCTAAGGTGGTTTCAGCCTTCCACCTCAATGAGGATATTGTGTTGCCTTCGCTTTGTGCGAAGCCTAAGCTTTCGAAGGAATTTGCCTTGCATTCCTTGGACGTGGTCCGGGCGATCAAGGTTTACCTTTCCGCCACGGACTCTTTCCGGAAGTTGGATTGTCTGTTTGGCCTTCCTGAAGGACATCGGAAGGGTACAGAGGCGTCTGCAGCAACCATTTCCAAATGGATCAGACAGACGATTGTGCAGGCCTATTCGATTAAGGGTCGGGTTCCTCCCTTCCCTGTTAAGGCGCACTCTACTAGAGCGGTTAGTGCATCTTGGGCTTTTTGCCACAAAGCATCGGTGGCTCAGGTGTGCAAAGCGGCGACCTGGTCCTCTGTACACACCTTTTCTAAGTTTTACAAACTTGATGTGTTGGCATCCTCGAATGCTTCTTTTGGCCGCAAGGTTTTGAGTGCGGCAGTGGTTTAAAGAGACATGCTATTTTTTTACTGTCTTTTAGTCATGGGTTTTTATTTAATTTTTTTCCTGGGTTAGCTCCTGTTGAGCTTTACTTACCCCACTGGTTCAGTTCAGTTTTTTCTCTGTTTGGATTTAGGATTTTTTTGGATTTAGAGCTCAGGGCGGAGCCAGATTGGTGCATTACCTCGAAAACCCACTTTAAACCTACAGCAGGCAACTCGTACCTGCATTCCCGCAGTCACCATCACCCCAGGTGGATACGTAATGTTCCTTTGGGTCAGTTTTGCAGGCTAAGACGTACATGCACCAAGCTCGAGGACTTTGAAGAACAAAGTTCTATCCTGATCAACTGATCAAAAAATTCCAACAAAAGGGATATGACAACCAATGTATACACACAGCTTATACCAAATATAGGCAGGAATATACTGATGAGAGGAAGTCTGAGGACGGTAGAACCAGTCAGGTATATAAAACAAGCGAGGACTACCAAGTGTCATTCTGCACCAAATACAACCAAAAAGCGTTTGCCATTAAAAACATCCTAGAAAAACATTGGGGCATTCTAGAAAAAGATCCGTTATTATCAGGGGCCATTTCGAGTAAACCAAAGGTCATTTATCATAGACCGAAAGATCTAAAGAGTGTCTTAGCACCGAGCCGAGTCAAACCCACTAGGGCAGAATTGGCACCAATGTGGAAGACTATATTTGACCAAAAGGGCTCCTTCAGATGTGGAGTTACCAACTGCGGACTTTGCCATTACATTTGGCATAGGAAAAAGGAGGTCGCAGGGATAGACGGTACATCCTACCAGACAGTTCATTAACTGTTCCACAGAGTATGTGGTTTATGGTCTCGTCTGTCCCTGCGGACTCCTTTATGTAGGACGCACTTCACGCACTTTCAGAACACGATTTGGAGAACATAAAATGAACATCCATAAAGGTTTTGATAAACATTCTCTCTCCTGCCATTTTTCGGGATGTGCATGACAAAAAATCAGTGGGTCTGAAAGCCTTTGGACTTGAGGCCATCACAGGATACACAGATGCTGGCCTCAGATTTCAAAGGTTGTGCAGTAGGGAAACGTATTGGATCCACCAACTTGGTTCATTGGCTCCCAGGGGGTTGAATGAGAGTTTGGACATCACAGCTGTCATACGTTGAGTGTAGGGTCAGCTGGCCCCATGGTCTTTGTCAGGGGGATTTTTTTTCAGAGTCATGTAATAGATACACAATAGAGGGGGCCTAGTGTAGGATGGGTAGGAGAGACACAAGGGTGAGAGTTTGGGGTCACCACTACAGGCAGGAGGATCCACCCAACTAGATAGGCCATTGGATATGAGGCTTAGGCCATGAGGACAATGGGTGCACATGGTGCACCACTTTCTAATTCTAATTTTACTATTGTACTATTTTAGTATGCCAACTGTTGAATACGCTATTGTTAGCAGTTTTAGTGAAAAAGGTGCATAGCAGAGACATTCCATGTTTTTTAATGGAAGTTTTTTATTATGCAAACATTTTTTATCATACATTCTGGCTATATAGGCACCTACATTAATGATTATATCATTGCACATGTTATAAGACATGTTTACAGTATTGAGTAGCATCATGATCCTATATCCTACAATACACTGGAGTCCTAGGACTCCAGTGGATC
Organism: Pelophylax lessonae; assembly: GCF_965119305.1. Taxonomy (NCBI): domain Eukaryota; kingdom Metazoa; phylum Chordata; class Amphibia; order Anura; family Ranidae; genus Pelophylax; species Pelophylax lessonae. The sequence goes on from NC_138778.1 coordinate 116,016,426, forward strand.
CACAAGGGAGTTGGGGTGTGACTGTCCAGTACGCAACAATACCCATATACAGTAGGAGAACATTTTTATGTCCGATTTTCTTCTTCACATTCATCTAAGGAGAAAATTGTATACATGGAATTATACAAGATACAATTGCATACAATTATTAATTATTAGTAATTTTTTTATATATATATATATATATATAAAATATACAGAGAAGAAATTCCAGGGCACCCGCCAACACAGGGTTCCGTTTTCAAATTGCTGTTGCAGATTGGATGGTGAGCCTTGGGGGGCGCAGTAGATCCTTGAGATAATGCCTTGTACTTTAAATCCCATTGAGACTTCGTGTGGAGTGCAGTATCTTCCTCCAACAGCCAGGTGGCAGTGTACCTAACCAGTGATCCAGCTTGGTTGGTGTACATTTCCCCATGGTTACAGACGGAGGCGGGCTCTATACAGAGCTTCCGCCCGTCTTACAGGAAGTGATGCGGTACAGGTCCTGAAGCGCAGGGCGGACGGCGTGCGTTCCAGGACCAGGAAGTAGCGATCTCCTGGGGGGAATACACACTGTGCAGCAAGATCGAACTGCACAAGTCATTTTCCTGCATTCGAGAGGCCCCGTGAGAGAGAGGACGGGCGGCTGGGCACTGAGGCACGAATGGGATATCTGGTACAAGTGGATAAGGTCTGCCATATGGGATATCCAGGAGGGGTAAGTCACTTACAACAGCCATGGCTCCATCTATACATCAGAGGAGTCATGGAAAGCATACCCTGAATCTACATAGGAATATATGAGATCTGTGGCTTGCACAAATACTGAGCGCCGTTCCTGGCGTACATTCCTAGCTTTGTGGACCTCTCGGCTGGTTGTTGATGTAACATTTGATGGCAATTCTTAATTGAACTGTCCCATAGGACACACAACCAGTGGCCATAAAAGTTTTGAGTATTAAGGCTTAGGTACAGCAGGAGTGTTTGTTGATACTGGATGGTCCCGCCCCCTCTCTCTGGGGGGAGGGGAGGGGGAGTAGGTGGAGGAACATGAGGCTACTCTCTATACTTGTACCAGCTATGGTCATGACCAGCTCTGAAGAAGGGGGCTTGACTCCCGAAACGCGTTAGCGGTCGCATCTTAAGGAACATGTTCCAGCACACGTGTGAAGGGAATTTGTAACACGATTTTATTTCTGCATGTTTGTGAGTATGCATTTGGCATTTTTTAATAAATATTTTATACAGTACCGCGGGTAATGCACTAGGTGGTTGCGCCTCCTTTCCTCTCTTTCAGTTTTTTCTCTGACCTGGGTGCTGAGTGGCCTATTTTAAGGTTGCGTCTTCCCACCCCTCACATCTTCACTGCTTTGGGACGTCCCAATCCTGAAGACTGTATGAATGGGCGGCGACTGTCAGAGGACGTAAGAGAAAATAGAATTTTTGTAAAATTTTACCATAAAATTATTTTCTGAGTCCTCTGATAGTCGGCGCTCCCGCCCCTCTCTATGGGGTTGACGGTGTTTCATGGACTGCTTGCTACATACCTGGATTGGAGTGGTACTGGCTGGAGGATATAGGCCAGAGGGACGGCCCCCTGTGGGTGTGTCTATATGTTAATGTTTGTTGTGTTATCAAAATTACTGCCTAGCTTGCTCCTGCGGAGAAGGCCAATATCCAATTGTGAAGACTGTATGAATGAGCGGCGACTGTCAGAGGACTCAGAGAAAATTTTTTTACGGTAAGATTTTGCAAAAATTCTATTTTTCGACTTACCCTAAAATCCATTTCTCTGTTGTTCATTGACGGACACAGCACCCAACCTCTGTGGAGTTGTAATTCTTTAGACACTGCTTATAACAAAACTGAAAAAAAACAAAAAAAAACGGTGATTAAATACCACCAAAAGAAAGCTCTATCTGTCTGATAAAAATTTAATTTGGGTACAGTGTTGCATGACCATGCACTTGGCATTCAAAGTATGACAGCACGGAAAGCTGAAATTTGTCCTTGGCAGGAAGGCATTGACGTGGTTAAATAAGTTCTTGTGTTCTTTCATCCAAACTGAGAAATCCATAGGATCTTTGCCTGTTTGCAATCATCCACAGTGAAACATGATGGAGGCAGCATCATGTTGTGGGGATTCTTTTCTTCAGCAGGGACAGGGAAGTTGGTCAGAGATGATGGGAAGATATATGGAGCATTATACAAGGCAATCTTAGAAGAAAACCTGTTAGACGCTGCAAAAGACTCGAGCCTGAGGTGGAGGTTCACCTTCCAGCAGGACAACAACCCTAAACATACAGCCAGAGCTACAATGAAGTGGTTTACAGTTGTGTTCAAAATTATTCAACCCCCACTGAAATTGATTGTTTTGGGCAGTTTGACATTGATTTTGATCATTCAGTCATCCTGCTTACAATTAAATCAAAGAGGCACGTGTAGGTCAGACAAATATAACATAACATTTATAAAGAAATAACCACAAATGTCTTTTCTGTGCTCACATCATTATCAGTTTTATTCAACCCCCAAGTGACATTCAATCTTAGTACTTAGTACAACATCCTTTTACAGTTATAAAAGCTTTTAAACGTGATGCATAGCTTGACACAAGTGTCTTGCAGCGATCTACGGGTATCTTCGTCCATTCGTCATGGGCAAAAGCCTCCAGTTCAGTCACATTCTTAGGCTTGTGCACTGCAACTGCTTTCTTTAAGTCCCACCAGAGGTTCTCAATCGGATTTAAGTCTGGTGACTGTGATGGCCACTCCAAAATGTTCCAGCCTTTAATCTGCAACCATGCTCTAGTGGACTTGGAGGTATGCTTGGGATCATTGTCCTGTTGAAAGGTCCAACGTCTGCCAAGCCTCAGGTTTGTGACGGACTGCATCACATTGTCATCCAATATCTCCTGGTACTGAAGAGAATTCATGGTACCTTGCACATGCTGAAGCTTCCCTGTACCTGCAGAAGCAAAACAGCCCCAAAGCATGATTGACCCCCCGCCATGCTTCACAGTAGGCAAGGTGTTCTTTTCTTCATAGGCCTTGTTCTTCCTCCTCCAAACATAGCGTTGATCCATGGGCCCAAACAGTTCTTATTTTGTTTCATCAGTCCACAGAACACTATCCCAAAACTTCTGTGGTTTGTCCACATGACTTTTGGCATACTGCAGTCGAGTCTTCTTATTCTTTGGAGACAGCAAAGGGGTGCGCCTGGGAGTTCTGGCATGGAGGCCTTCATTACGCAGTGTGCTCCGTATTGTCTGAGCAGAAACTTCAGTACCCACATCTGACAAATCTTTTCTCAGTTCCTCAGCAGTCACACGGGGACTTTTCTCCACTCTACGCTTCAGGTAGCGCACAGCAGTTGAAGTCAGCATCTTCTTTCTGCCACGACCAGGTAGCGTTTCAACAGTGCCCTTTGCCTTGAATTTGCGAATGATGCTTCCTATGGTGTCTCTTGGTATGTTTAACATCTTTGCAATCTTCTTATAGCCATTGCCCTTCCTGTGAAGAGTAATCACCTCTTCTCTTGTCTTCCTGGACCATTCTCTTGACTTCACCATGTTTGTAACCACACCAGTAAATGTCTAGAAGGAGCTGAGTATCACAGTCATTTTAAAGCTACCTAATTGGTGCTTATTGGGCTTTATTGCTGCTCCCTGACATCCACATGTGTTTTTAATACATGATTGAAAACACTTCAATGAACCTCTGTTCTTCAGAGTGGTAGTCTTTAAGGGGTTGAATATTTGTGTCAATGAAGAATTCACAAAAGAAACATTTACTACTGTATTACAAAACCAATTGATGTCATTTTAGTTGCATATGGTTCTTTAAGAAGTCTTTGTAGGATTTCATTCTGAATACAATTACAAATGTACACTAAATTCCCTAAAACCCTTTACAGCATTGGGGGTTGAATAATTTTGAACACAACTGTATATCATAGCATTTTCATGTGTTTATAATGGCCCAATCAAAGTCCAGACCTAAATCCAATTGAGAATCTGTGGCAAGACTTGAAAATTGCTGTTCAGACGCTTTCTATCCAATCTGACAGAGCTTGAGCTATTTTGCAAATAAGAATGGGCAAAAATGTAACTCTCAATGTGCAAAGCTGGTAGAGACATAACTAAAAAGACTTGCTGCTGTAATTGCAGAGAAAGGTGGTTCTATAAAGTATTGACTTGGGGGACTGAATACATATGCATGCCACACTTTTCAGATATGTATTTGTAAAACATTTTGAAACCATTTATCATTTTCCTTCCACTTCAAAATTAAGTGCCACTTTGTGTTGGTTTATCACATAAAATCCCAATAAAATGGATTTATGTTTTTGGTTCGAACATGACACAATCTGGAAAATGTCAAGGGGTATGAATACTTTTTAAAGGGACTGTACATGGTAATAGGGGGAGTGAACAGAGTTACAGGGAGACTAGCCTGTTAGCATGTTGCTTCTCCTTTCATTGTGGCTGGAGAAGGGAAAAGACCTGTAAAAGTTTTACATAGGCACTATGGCCTATGTTGGTCTAAGGGGGATGCCTGTCAAATTAGGACCTTCAGCTGTATCCATCTGTATAGCCAATGCATCCCCTTAAAGTAACAGGTGTCTGCACACAGCTTCAGGCAGCTCCAGCTGCATAACAAACTGCTCATTTAAACCGTATGTGCCACAGTACCCGAATAAATGAAGCCTACTCAAAGTGGTTGTAAAGGCAGAAGCTTTTTTTTAGTTGTGAGTTGAGAACCAATGATCTAGATCAAGCGATGTTGCTGGAGTGTCTCGGCTGCCAGGCACTCCACTCCTCATTGACTGAGACAGCAGCGTAGCGCTATTGGCTCCCACTGCTGTCAGTTAGTCAGTCAGCCAATGAGGAGAGAAAAGGGGGTGGGGCTGGGCCACTTCTCCATGTCTGAATGGACACAGGGAGCTGTGGCTCGGGTGACCTCCTGTTGAGTGTGGGGGCACTCAACAGGAGGGAGGGGCCAGGAACACCGAAGAGGAACCCAAGAAGGAAAGATCTTGTCTGCTTTGTGCAAAACCACTGCACAGAGCAGGCAAGTATAACATGATTATTATTTTTAACAAAAAAAAAAAAGTCATTAGTATCACTTTAACTGCAACATAGTTAAATTCTGCCTTCTGTGCTACAAGACCTGGCTGTGCTGTGTAGCAGAGCTGAGTAAACTTTAGAACTTGACACAAATAGAAATCCTTAAACTGCTTTGGTATATGCATTTAATCTGTGTATTTAACAGTTTGTCTGCAGTTTATCTTTAGCTGCCATTTTTGATGACTAAGGAGTGCTAGAAGCGTTTTGCAATCTCACTTTATAGCCTTACCCTGCTTTCCAAACAGCAATTAACTTAATTTTTAGATCCTCAATCAGTTGCATAGAAGAGCCTATACTTGTTGAGTAACAACTCCATTTTGTAGTATCCTAAATTAAACGGATTGTAAAGGCAAAACGTTTGCATTATGCATTAATATAAGAAAAACCTTCTGTGTGCTGCAGCCCCCCTAGTACTTACCGGAGCCTCATTCTCTATCCAGCAATGTTGCAGGAGTGTCTCAGCTGCCCGGGACTCCCCTTCTCATTGGCTGACAGCAGAGCAGCGCTATTGGCTCCTTTAATTTAAATTAATTTTTTTTCCTGTTTTATTATTTTCTCTTCCTGTGAGAACTACAATCAACTGCCGGACTTGTCGATGGACTGGATTTTCTGGATCCTCAATCCGGCCTCAGCTGTGCACTAGGTCGGCCGCGACATAGCCCCACTGAACGGGGGTTGGCCTGCGAGTTAAACTTCTCGCGAGGACGCATATGACCTGTCCCAGCCTGAGTCGCAGCGTGCCTCTTGGCCCGCAGCACCCCCATTTCGATGGTGCAGTGATCTTCCCGGAGCAGTGCCCACTTGCTTTCATGGTGTGTTTAGTGTCCCCCCCCCCCCTCTCCCCTGGTGGTCTTTTGGGGTGGACGTGGGCCCCTCCCTGGGACAGACAGACCCCCCCGGGATCCCCTCCCTTCCCTCCAGCCCCTCTAAATGATCACAAGTGGGACAAGAATCCACAGTCTCTAGACAATCTGATCCTGTTGAGCTGGGATACGAGAGGGTCCCTGATATGATGGCTTCGCTCTCCAGTGCTTTAACAAGGCAAAACCTTCCTTCTCCCTGCACTGGACGGTAGTCTCCACCTTTGCCAGCCTGTCCAGGTGGGGAAGCATTTTGGGCACGGATGTGCTCAACGAGTCAAGACTACCGATCAATATACTGCAACTTTTGGAGATAAGCTTTGTCTGGCTCATTGGACAAATCGCCTTTAGGGGTGCCCAGTAAGAATTCAATGGGACAATGCCATTACTGTGGCATATGTCAATCACCAAGGGGGCACAAGAAGTGTACTGGTGGCTCGGGAGGTAGCCGATATTCTAATTTTCAGCTTTGTCTCCGGTAGAGAACTTCCGAGGTGGACCTGTTGGCCTCTCGTCTCAACTGCAAGGTACATAGAATTGAGGCAAGGTCTCGGAATCCTCTGGCCGACGCCACAGATGCACTAGTGGCTACTTGGGACCAGTATCACCTGATATACGCCTTTCTCCCGCTAAAACTTCTGACGTGTCTTCTGCAAAGGATCGAGGCAGAACGGATCTGGTTATCCTAGTGGCTCCAGACTGGCCTCGCCAGTCTTGGTTCGCCGATCTGGTGCAGCCGGTCGCCGATGCCCCTTGGAGACTTCCTCTCAGAGAAGGTATGTTGGTCCAAGGGCCAATCTGCCATCCTGCTTAGCAGTTGCTGGCTTTAATGGCTTGGCTGTTTGAAAGCCAGGTGCTGAAGGATAGGGGGTTGTCTGAATCAGTGATTCCCACGCTTTTAAAGGCTAGCAAATCTACCTCTAGGAAGATTTACCATCGCGCCTTGAAGACGCACATTGTGTGGTGTGTCTCTTGGGGGGGTCATCCCCGTTCCCTTTCGGTGGTTTGGTTTTGGCATTCCTCTAACGCAGCTTTCTTTTACCGTCCTTAACTACGCATTCTTTGGTTCATACCTTTATTCAGGTGGCTCCCCCCAGTACAGTCTCCGTTGCCTCAGTGGGAACTCGATTTGGTGCTGTTGGTTCTCCAGTAACTGCCTTTCAAAAATATTCGCAAGCTTTTTCTGCTTACATTTTCCCAGAAGGTAGCCTTCTTGGTGGCTATTACTTCTGCAAGCAGGGTGTGGGAGCTGGCGGCGTTGTCTTTGTCGTTCACCCTACCTGGTGGCTCACAGAGATAAAGTGGTGCTTTGCCCTTGTCAGTCTTTCCTTCCTAAGGTTGTTCCTGGTTTCCATCTGAATAAAGACATTGTGTTGCCTTCCCTGTGGTGCTCAGCATGTACCTTGTGGCAACCGAGTCATGTAGGAAATCAGCCTTACTGTTTGTCCTTACGGATGGACCTTGGTTGCTTGCATCTGCCATGACCATTTCTAGATGGACAAGACAGACGGTGGTGCAGACCTATTCCATCAAGGGTCAGGTTCCTCGGTTTCCTGTTAAGGCGCTTTCTATGTGGGCGTTTAGTGCCTCTTGGGCTTTCTGCCATCAGGCGTCAGTGATGCAGGTTTGCAAGGCGGCCACCTGTTCATGTTAACTAAATTTTATAAATTTTATAAAGTGGATGCACTGGTATCTGCGGATTCTGCTTTTGGCCGCAAGGTTTTTCAGTCTGCTTTTTGAGAGGACCTGGTCCTCTTTGAGGATGTATTGTTTTCAGGTGAGCTCCAGTTGTTCCTGGTTGAGCTCCATGTTACCTGGTTGGCTAGGTTTAACCTTTTGGGAATTTTTTCTGCTGTGTTTTTCCCACCCCTCATATTTAACACTGCTTTGGGACGTCCCAATGGTTAAGAAGATTCTGGAGCTGTGTCTGTCAATGAACAAAAGAAAATTGGATTTTTGTCTTACCATAAAATCCTTTTCTCATGTTGATGTTCATTGACCGACACAACACCCACCCCTCTATTGAGTTGGGTTTTTTTTCTTCTGGCACTGCTTGAAACAAAAATGAATACCTATAGCAGAGTTCCCCTGAAACTGCCCCATAGACGTGGTAAAGCTTTTTCCTGCCTAGTATCCTACTCCTGTAGGGGAAAGCATAACCCAATCGTCAAGAAGATTCTGGAGCTGTGTCCGTCAATGAACATCAGAGAAAAGGATTTTACAGTAAGACAAAAATCCATTTTTTTTTTTTAACCTTTTTTTCAAATTTGGTCGAATAAAATGTATGCCATAGCCTTAAGCAAATGTATGGTTTTAATGCGTTCGCTGTAATGCCACATTTTTAAACCGAGACTGCTAACAAACTGAACTCCCAGATAATGAGCTGTGTGAGAATATTTGTAACTGCATAGGATCTGAAGTGATGTTCCATTTGATTGCCTCTTTTTCTTATTGTCACCACTTTATGCTGGCAACATCCATATTTTGTTTGCAATAATTATATGTCTTGGGTACACACCGTTCTTAGGCTGTACTGACCTCAGCAAATTGATGTAGTGTGATGAGGATGACTGGAATCTGATTTATCTGAACCTTTTGACTTCAGCCTGTCATTAAGGAAGCATACAGTGCACATACTAGGACTGTGTATATGATAAATATATGCCATCTGCATCGGTCTATTTACCTTAACACAATCCAGATCTACACCCTAGTTTTATTAGCCACCCCTTTTCAGTCATGTGTATAATAAAAGTATATGAATGGCCAAAACTTCTTCTTTTTTTTTTGGTTTTGTATACAGTAGGAAAAGGTTAGAACCTTTAGAAGTTTTTATTGCCGTTTGTGTCCTCACTAGGTCGATTTATAAACTCTATTTGTTCTGGTAACCATTGTCACCCAGACAGAAAATGACTGTTAAAATTTTGGATTTATCTCCAGAACAAGTAAGGGTAAGGCCCTCACACACACAGGGCATTTTTACAGCTGCTTTTAGGTGCGTCAGACATTTTTTATTCTTTTTGCAGCTTAAAAAGGCCCCTACATTTTATTCCATGGCCTCGTACACACACAGGCTTTTAGGAGCTGTAAGTGGCATAAGCATTTTTAAGCGCTAGGCCACGTGAGACTTTTTTAAGCTGTAGTAGTTGGATCTGAGGTTGGAAAATAGAAGAGGGCAGAGAGAGGCTGCTAAACGTGGCTAAAACGTGCATCTTCCAAAGGAAATAGCAGTCAGCTGTCGAAGAGGGAAATTCAGCATACTTTGTAGACAGGTCCTCTTGCTTTCTGTTGCATTTCAGGGGCAAGAAATGAAGGCTATATCCACAGCAAATGAAAAAGCGGACAGGAGTTTCCACCCTTCCATACTCTATCCAAAGTTAAAATAAAAAGTTTTGCCTATTGATACACTTTAATACTTTAAAGCGACGAAGCATCTTTGTAGATTTTAACTGATTTAGGTATGCATATTTCTCAAATGAAGAAACATATGCCAGATAAGCTTAAATTATACTAGATTAGGACAAACGATACCCACATTTTGATGAATTCAAGCATTGAGACCTGAAAATTAATTTTTGTTTAGGAATTGGGGTACATTCATACCAGGTGTGCTTTGGGGAGTTATTCCAGCACAGTCCCACTGCAAGACCAGGCAAAATGCCTTGTCTCCTACCTGGCTGGTTCATAACCCCACGTGTGCCATGCACCAAAACAAGCACAGCATGCACTACTTTGTATTGAGTCCACCACCTTGCACCGCGGCCAATAAAACTTAATGAAATTTCAATAAAGTTTTCAAAAAAAGAAAAGTGCGATGTGCAAATTGCGGTCATCCCAGCAGCAGCACCCAATGTAAATGTACCCCTATCCCTTCACTTTTAGCTAATCCAATATGTCACCTTTTTTATAAACTTTAATGCCTCTTTTTTTAGATTCTTGCACATTTCCTTGTATTATCGGCATACCTTTGGTATCTCCTAGAGAAACGCATAGAAAGTGTGAAAACCTAAATTACCTTATTGCTCTTTGTACAAAAATATAGGGAATGATAATGGCTGGGATAGGTTTTTTTTTGCACCCCAGGAAAGATTGTAAATACTGTACTTGAATCATAGAGATATTTAACACTTTTTAACACATTTGTTTTAAGTATCCCACATCTTCAATCTTGTAATCAGCCATTCAGCCTGTTTAAAGCCCCTTTCACACAGGCGGACCGTTCAGATCCGCCTGTCCGTTTTTTTGGCGGATCTGAACGGTCCCCCCATGCATCTCTATGGGGGATCGGATGTCAGCGGAGACATGTCCGCTGACATCCGATCCGTCAAATCTGGACGGATGGAAACCCTATTTTCCATCCGTCCAGCGCACCGGACGGGATGGGATGAGAACGGACCGACGGTCCGTTCCCATCCGATTTCCCCCATAGAGATGCATGGGGAACTGACAGCTGTGTCTCCGCACACAGCGCGAAGACACAGCTGTCATCCTCCTGCTCAGCGGGGGATCGGCGGCTCGATCCCCAGCTGAGAAAAACGGAATCCGTCCGACGGACAGATAGTGTGAAAGGAGCCTAAAGAGGAAGTAAAGTCTGCCCTTTTTTTTTTTCTTACCTGCAAAGTAAATGTGTAATGTGGATGTATGCATGGAATACTAGCACATTATGTGACACTTAAGGCCCGTAAACACGATAATAAAATCAGAAGGGAAATTTCGTCCCGACGACTGATCTGCCAATTTTCGGATTGTTAGTATGGTGCTTTCGACTAGGGATGCACCGAAATTAAAATTTTGGGCCGAAACCGAAAATGCAGGATGCCCTTGGCCGAAAACCGAAACCGAAAATGACTTTTTCCCCTCAAAAAATTTAAAATAGATAGAAGAGGGGCATAAGCCAAAAACAGGCAGCGACGTACCCCTGTCGCTGCCACCCTGTCACAGTATATGTACTGTAACGGGTTGGCAAGAGGTTAATTTAATTACCAATGGTATTTGTATTATGAAGCATTAGGGGTTAATGTATTGTCACTGCTGGTCACTCATCTATTAGTGATCGACCAGTGGCAGTTAATTAACCCCTTTGTGCTGCATTAGTGCAACCAGTATCAGTGCAACCAGTGTTAATTAACACGGATACTGGTCGCACTAGCGCAGCACAAAGGGGTTAATTACCTGCCACTGGTCGATCACTAATGCATCAGTGACCAGCAGTGACAATACATTAACCCCTCATGCTTCATAATACAAATACCATTGGTAAGCTGCCTCAGCTCCCCCCCCCCCCACTGCCTCAGCTCTCCCCCATCTCCCCCCCACTGCCTCAGCGTCCCTCCTCTGGTGTCCTTCATTCAAAAGTCCCGCCTCTGGCCGGCGGCACCGCCTCCCGGTGATGTCACTACTACGATCTGTGTTAAATGAAGTGACACTCCGGGCGGGAGAGCGGGGCGAGCGGCCGCTATAGATATAACTATGTGATCCATCCCTGTCAGCTCAGCGCGACTATGTGTGAATGAGAACAGAACTGACCTGACACCGGGCGGGGAGGGGCGGGGCGAGCGGCCGCTATTAGCTGTAACTATGTGAACGCTTCACCTCCCTGTCAGCGGAGATAGATGCCTGACAGTGAAGTGAAGCTCTGACAATGTGACAGCTAATAGCGGCCGCTCCCCCCGCCCCCCCGCCCGGTGTCAGGTCAGTTCTCATTCACACATAGTCGCGCTGAGCTGACAGGGAAGTATCACATAGTTCCATCTATAGCGGCCTCTCGCCCCCCTGCCTGGTATGTCCCTTCATTAATGCACGGATCGTAGTAGGGACGTCATTGAGAGGTGGACGGCCGGCCAGAGGCGGGACTTTTAAAACCTGTCCTGCGCTGCGCCCTCCTCCTTCCCCACGGCGGCCATTATTTTCGGCAATGTTAACCCATTATTGGCCGAAATGAGAATAAATTCGGTGGCCGAAATTGGAAAATAAATGGAAATTAGAATAATTTCGGTGGCCGAAATTTCGGTGCATCCCTACTTTCGACAGCCGACTCCGACTTTTCGGCTGACAAAATCCTGATGTGCAGGCTATAAAATTTTTGTTGTCCGTAATACAACGTCCGATTTTCGTCTCATTAGTACAGATTTAGACGGAAAAAAATCTTAAGCGCAAGATTAGGCATGCTCAGAGATGAAAGAACACATACAAAGCAATCCAACACATGACATCACTTCTGAAGTAGAATTCTGTCGTACGGGAAAATTTGTATGAAGATAACCTCTTCTTTTTCCACATCAGACTAGCATGCCACAAAAAACGGACGACAGATCGTTCGATAATCTGATCGTGTGTACAGGGCTTTACCTGCAAACGAAGCCCGCGTCGTCCCCGCTGGAGGCAGCATCCATCTTCCCCGTCTCCACTCTGGGTCCGCGGACTTCAGCTGTACTACTGGATGGAGCCGTATGACGTCACTCCTGTGTGAGACGCCAGTCACGGCCAAGGGTTCTGAAGAAACGGCACGAGCGGCCGTTCCTTCAGAGCGCATGCGCCAATGACTTAATCGGCTGCATGCAATGTAAATATCTCCTAAACTGCGCAAGTCTAGGCGATATTTACAGTACCTATAGGTAAGCGTTATTATAGGCTTATCTATAGGCAAAAATTAAAAAGTTAAGTGTACAACCACTTTAAACAGAGAAATGTAGCCACTCTGCTGTTTGGTATCACTTTGTGCACCACACTGAACATGGTCCAGAGAAAGCAAAGCAGAGTTGTCTGAGGATTTCGGGAAGAATATTATACACCCGCAAGGTAAACTAGAAGATGATCTCTAAGCAGCTTGATGTTCCTCTGACTACTATTGCAAACTTTATTAAGATGTTTTAACCACTTGCATACTGGGCACTTATTCCCCTTCCTGACCAATTTTCTGCTTTCAGCACTCTCACAATTTGAATGCTAATTTTGGGGTCATGCAACACTGTACCTAAACTAAATTTTTACCATACTTTTTACACAAATAGAGCTTTCTTTTGGTGGTATTTAATCACCACTGTTGTTTTTAATTTTTGATAAAAAAAAAAGACTGAAAATTAAAAAAAAAAAACATTTTTTACATATTTTGTTAAAAAAAATTTGCAAATGGGTAATTTTTTCTGCTTTACTGATGGGCACTCATGAGGCGGCACTGATGAGGCTGCACTTATGGGCACTGATAGGTGGCATCGGTGGGCACTAATTAGCGGCACTTAGGGGACCAATGTCCCTCTGACAGAAGCCGTTTAATGGCTTTTTTCTTTCCTTCAGGCTGAAAAAAAAAAAGCCAGTAACCGGCTTCTGTTTACTTCCAGCTGTTGTTGGTTGATAGCTGATCACTTGGTAAGGGGCCGCTGTAATTGGCCCTTTACCCTGGTCTGTGATCAGCTGAGTCCCCCTGGGGCACGCAGAAGAACGGGAGGATGTTCATGTAGGCCCTCCAGGCATTTGAAGCCTGCGCTGTAGCTGTCTTATAGCTTTAGCGTGAGCATCAAGTGGTTAAGGTCTAGGTAGCCAATCCCCCTGGATGTAGCTGCAAGAGAAAAATCCACCCCAGATTGAGCATAACCATGGTGCAAATGCATACTTTTTGAGATGGGAAGGAGGGACACCTATTAGCAGAAATATGTAAGCATAGGAGACACACTCTGTCACGCCCCATTAAAGGAGTATTATAGAAAACAAAGATTAGTTAAACCTAGAAATTATTATTTTTTTTTTTTTTTTTTTACCATTCCTGTTTCTTTATACTGGATTTTGAATTTTACAAATGTAGTAATTGGATGAAAGGTTTAGCACTGGGAAACACTTTTTGAAAGATAAAAAAAGTGCATCTTATATACAACTATAAAGATCAGACCAAAATGAGGAGTAAGGAGAGACTTTGTTCCAATTCAGGGACAGTTTTCGAAATCGGGGACAGTTGGGAGCTATGCAAATGGTAGACAAAGAACCCTAGAAAATTTCCAAAGAGATGCAAGCTGAACTCCAAGGTCAAGGTATATTTGTTTCTGACCAAACCATCCAGAGAAATACTCCTGGAAATGGCTGCAGCGACCACCGTTTGGGGACCAGAAAACAGCACAGATTATTAATATACAGGATTTATATAGCGCCAACAGTCTGTTTGCGCAGCACTTTACAATATGAGGGCAAGACAGTACAGTTACAATAAATGTCAATACAAATAGATTAGAAAATGTCACAAGCATACCAAGGATCTCCAAATAACTGGCAAATGGTTTATTAAAAAGATCAAATCCCAGCACCCCTCCTTTCTTCGTTTTACATTTTTTTTATCTAGTTGTGGTCTTTAACTAAAGCGTTAATATTGAGCCTATAAATAGTGGGATCTATAGTAGGGATAGACTGATATGGTTTTTTTCAGGGCGGAATACCGATATTTTGGTCACAACGTATCGGCCAATATTTTGTACATTTAAAGTTTTGAAAAATAAGACAATTTTTGGCACAAATCTGGTATTGAACAGGTTAATTTTTGTTTAATGCTTAATGGCTGGCATGCTGGCACCCTGTGGTGGTGGGTGGCTAGCTGTCTGGCACCCTGTGGTGGTGGGTGGCTGGCTATCTGGCACCCTGTGGTGGTGGGTGGCTAGCTGTCTGGCACCCTGTGGTGGTGGGTGGCTGGCACCCTGTGGTAGTGGGTGGCTGGCTGTCTGGCACCCTGTGGTGGGTGGCTGGCTGGCACCCTATGGTAGGTGGGTGGCTGGCTGGCACCCTATGGTAGGTGGGTGGCTGGCTGGCACCCTGTGGGAGGTGGGTGGCTGGCACAGGGGCTGTGGGTGGCTGGCTGGTCCACGACCTGTGGGCGGCTGGCTGGTACAGGGCATGTGGGTGGCTGGCTGTCTTGCACCCTGTGGTGGGTGGCTGGCTGGCTGTCTGGCAACCTGTGGTTGGTGACTGGCTGGTACAGAGCCTGTGAGTGGCTGGCTGGTACAGTGCTTGTGGGTGGCTGGCTGGCAGGTACATGGTCTGCGGGTGGCTGGCTGGTACAGGGCCTGTGGGTGGGTGGGTGGCTGGCTCGCTCGCTGGTACAGTGCCTGTGGTTGGCTGGCTGGTACGGGGCTTGTGGATGTGGGTGGCTGGCTGGCTGGCACCGGGCTACTGTGGGTGGGTGTATGGCTGTGATACACTCCTGCAAGACTAGTCCAGACTCCAGACGAGGCTGTCCAAGGCGAGGGAGGCGGTCTAAGAAGGCAGAATGACGTCAGAAAAATATCGCCAATATCGACCAGTTCCGGGGCTGATACGGATATATCGGGGAAAGTGCATATCGGCCTTGCCGATAATCGGTCTATCCCTAATCTATAGCTATCATTTTATTTATGTACACTGTGTATAATCATTACGGTTCACCTGGCTTATGATGTGTGCATATAATCTCTTTGCCAAAAGGCATGCTTACCTGTATTACTAAGCCCAATGTACATGTCAGTGGGGAGTGACTGATGGGCAGGGATTTGAGCCTGTCTTTCGGTTACTTTACAGCGGAGTTGAATACAGTGTGCAGCTGTACTTGTATGCTATTCAGAAATTGCTTGTTTGCATTGATTGTCTCACAGGGTTGTACAACAAAATACTAGGTTAAAGTAGTATTAAACTTTCAGCAACTTTTAGTTTAACACATTAAACATTCCCAAGTAAATTGTTAAAAGTCTTGCCCCAGCACTTGCAGTTTATACAGTGAAGGATGGCAATTACTTTGGTAAATTTCAAGTTGCCCCACTAACACTACTAAAATATAATCTTTATCTTTAACAATAGACTTACCACTAACGTGTCAAAAAAATATAATTTGTATTTTAAAAATATATATATTTGATGTATGTCTTCCTTGCAACTCTCACAGTCGGGTCAGGTGCAGAGACCAGTAGCTATAGCAGTTGAGAGGCTCCCAACGAACAGCAAGATAATTACACAAGTAGGTCACCTTAGCAGATGGTGTGGAGTCTAAACACCAACCGGTATTCACTAGAGCTCCTGATGGTGAAGATGGGTTTTTCTGTGTGTTAGTATCAGGTTCTGGACTTCAGGATCACCTCACTAGGAGGTGAGTCATACCGGGGTCCAGTAGAAGAATATAGCAGATAGAGATTAAGCAGAAGTGTAGTCACTAAACAAGCCAAGGGTCCATAACAAGTGGTTGCAGGCTGGGATCAAGCAGCATAGTCTAGGAACAAGCCAAAAGTCGGTAACAAGTGGCAACGAAGAGAATGACAGCAGCAGGAGTGGCAAGAGCGAAATATCGGCTGGAGAGAGCACAATACTCTGGCTAACAGGAAGTGCAAGGCATGGCTTAAATAGGAAGTTTGTGGGAAAAGCAAAGGGTACAAGGTACAAGGTTCAAGGCAGGATCATGTCTAGGGAACTGGGCAGCATCCTAGGTGTCTCAGCAAGAACAGACATCACCAGATATAGCAGAGGTTGCAGGTTCAGATCTAGCTCCTGACAGTAACTTTGTGTATACCCAATCTTCTAAAAATGTTTCTAAAAATGTTATCCTCAAAGCTTGCACCCTTCCCTCTTCAGTCTTTTAGGTGGACCCTAATGGTTAGAAGGTGACGCAGTTACCATATTGGGAACTCATCTTGCTGGTGCTCTCAACACACAGGCAACTGTGGACACATGTAGTATGTGCAGCAGCTGGGCTCTAAAACCCAACTTTCCTGCTGCCACATATATAGAGTTTAATAACGTATATAAAGCTTTCCCACCCCAAATGAAAACACTGTTCCTGGGATGCCTTTTATGACTGAAGACCTAGGCAGCCTAGATCACACAGTTATACGCTAGGAGAATTCTAGTTATTTCATTAGATGTAGCAGTCTTTTTTTTTTTTTTTATATATATATATATATGTGTATACTCAAAGCGAGAACATGCTTCTGTAAGGGTCCTTTCACACGGGCTTTCCGATGAGGTCCGCCTGTTTTTTAGGCAGACCTGATCGGATGCTCCATGGATCCCTAGGGAGCAGCGGATGTCAGCATTGACATCTCCGCTGACACCCTTTGCTATCTGATCCGATCCTGTCCGTGAAATCCAGTCAGATGTAAACCCTATTTTCCATCTGTCTGGTGGTTCGGATCGGATGAAAACAGACTGGCGGTCCGTTTTCATGCTATATTCTATAGAGGAGAGCGGGGCTCTGAGAGGTCTCTGCAAAGTAAGTGGAGACAGACCTGTCCTCTGCCTGCTCAGCAAAACGCAGTCCGCCAGGCGGTAAGCCCGTGTGAGAGGACCCTAACTCTGACACATACTTTACTGAATTTTAGGAATAGGATTGGTAACCGGTCTTCTGTCTCTGGGATGGCAGATGATTGTTGTTTGGGTTAATACTAATTGAACAATGTGGAAAACCTGCCCAATTTTTGCTGAAGCCCATCTCCATGATAAAGCAGTGGGGTAACTCTCATGCTTTCTTTTCCCCTCTCCTTTGACTTGAGTTCAAACGTTTAGCCAAGTTAAACATACTTGGTAATTCTGGCTCCAGCCAGAGAGCAATCAAATTGTGCCTGCCCAAACCACAAGTTTGAAAATTAGTGACACATTTTTTTAGCAGAGACTTCATTATATGCATCTTTTTTTATTCTTGCATAAACTACAGTCACACTAGGGACTTATGCTGGCCATACACTAGCCGAAAAATCATTTGAAAATTTGTCATTTAGTCCATTCATTTGTTTTTTGCCCAGTTAATGGACACAAATAGAAAATCGTTTTAACTTTTCATAGCTGAAAAATCGAAGGAACAGTTTGGAAAATTCTGCCGAATGAATGAGAAATTAAAAGGTTAATGTGTTTCTCGCCTGAACTGTTTGCACTAGGCACTAGGCATATGTGACCAAAATTAACGAAAAAAACTATTCATTTATGTCCATTGAACGATTTATGGATCAAAATTGGTTCATTAAATTATGGCACAATCATCTGCTGTCACGGCCAAAAATTTTTTCGAAAATTAGTTTGAACGATTTTTCGTGTAGTGGCCAGCTTTAGTCTTATGTGGTTTGCATTCATGTCTCTTGTGCATGGCTTGGTCTCCGCTCAAATAACTGAATGTAGTAATAGTCCGCTCAAATAACTGAATAGTGATTCTCTGTGCTGAATGTGTCACACACACAGTGACTGTACATGCATTCTGGTTTCTAAAACAATTTTTGCTGGTGGTGTGAAAAATGGAATTCTTGCTGATCTTAAATTCAGTGCTGTGAAACTCCGTTATGATTTTATCAGTTAAATATGCTTATTCATTTATATATATATTTTGCTCAATATGACTAATCCTGAAAATCATCTCAGTATCCTCTTACAGTTCACATTTTCTGTAGTTATTTCAGTTGAAGGCCAACAGCCGGTGCTGTACCGTTAGTACAAAGCTACAGCTGTCATCATTACAAACCATAGTAACATGACACAGACAAGTGGGCAAGAAAAAGAACTGCTTTTGAGGCTCTCTCCTTCTACTTCTTGTAGCTCTCCACATGGACAACTGTCAGCGTGCCTCTCTGATCCTCACCGAGGAAGCTGACAGAGAGTCATGCTGACTGTGGAGGCTTCAAGAGCCTTGATCTGGCAATCTAGCCCTAATTTGCCCAAGTTTGCCTTAAAACTACAATCTTCAAGAACCTTTTACCTAAAGTAGTATAGGGAAGTTAAAGCGGAGTTCCAGCCACAAAATCGTCACAATAGATTTTGTGCCATCCGCTTCCTTAGTGTCACCTGAAAAACAATTGGATATTCCTGATTTTTTTTTTTTTTTTACTTACCTTGTTTCAGAAGAAAAAATACTTACCTTCCTTTCACTTCCTCTCTCTGTGCGGCCGTGGCCCGTGCCATCACTTCCTGTCCTGCAATGCGTCCTGGGAGCTCTTACTCATCACTCCCAGGAGGCAATGGGCAGTGACGTAGGCAGCAGGCCGCTCCTCTCATTGCGTTATTTGCAAACAGGAAATGACGCGATGATAGGCGTCCCTATGGAAACCCTTACTATGCTGATCACATAGTACTGGGCATGCGCGAGATTTCGCGCTGCATTCATCTGCCCCATCCAGCAAGAACCAGGGCATACATTTTCATACTGCGGCTTCGGGTGACCACAACAAAGATGGTGGCGTTCGGCAAACGATTTCTAAAGTAAGGTTTTATGATTGCAAATCACTTATTAAACTGTGTAAAACCAGATTAGCGGATGTATGAAGGGCGGTGGATCACTATTTGTATTTTTTAAAAAAAAACGATTCTGTGGCCGGAACTCCGCTTTAAGACCATGGTATTGGTTTGCTGACAAAGAAACCAATGTATGCATGTGAAGTGAGTAGGACAGGAGGAGGAATTCTGTAGTCCTGCAGGGGCTGACAACATACCCTGGGATTTCAGTGAAGCAAAGGTACTGCATTGTCAGTAAACAGAAGCTGCTGATTTAAACTCTAAAAACTGAACAGTAGTTATTTGCTGGTCATGTTCACTTTCTGACTTGCTGTGACCTTAAATAGACAGGGTAGGTCAAAAGGCACACGTTTGCTGAGGGAGAAACTTAAGACAAGAATACAATATAGTTTCTATAATACAAACTGTTCACAAAGTGTTTCATGCACTGGGCAGTGAGCTCTGTGTCCTGGAGGGGCCATCTTACTGCTGGCTTGGGTACTGGGACTTTAGGTGACACTAAAAGTAATTGTAAACACTGTATTAAAAAAAATAAATAAAAACAAACAGGTTTAGGCCCCATGCACACGGGACGTTTTTAACGCCGCTGTAAGCAGCGTCAGGCGTTTTCTTTTTGCAGCCTAAAAACGCCCCTCCATGTTATTCTATGGCCTCATGCACACTCAGACGTTTTTGAGCTGTAAGTGGCTTAGACGTTTTTAGGCTGCAACAAGAACCCACCACCTGCGCGTTCTGAGGACCAGCGTTACAGCGTTAAAAACGCCTGACGCTGCTAAAAGCTGAATAACTTTGCTATAACGTTGCTTAACGTGCGTTAAGCCACGTTATACGTTTTTTTTTCTTCCATTCAAAATCAATGGTTCCCTATGGGATCCTATTGATTTGAATGGAGGTCGCACCGCAACACCGCAAGTCGGATCCGACTTGCGGGGTGACTTGCGCTGTGGGAATCTTGAGGGGGAACGCCACGCCAAAATGGGAAAAAAACGGCGTGGGGTCCCCCCCAGGGTTCCAAACCAGGCCCTTCGGGTCTGTTATGGAATTTGAGGGTAGCCCCATGCCGAAAAAAACGGCATGGGGTCCCCCCCAAAATCCATACCAAACCCTTATCCGAGCATGCAGCCCGGCAGGCCAGGAAAGGGGAGGGGACGAGCGAGCGGCCCCACCCCCCCTGGACCACACCAGGCCACATGCCCTCAACATGGGGGGGTGTTGGTGCTTTGGGGCAGGGGGAGCTCTGCACCCCCCACCTCAAAGCACCTTGCCCCCATGTTGATGAGGACAAGGGCCTCATCCCCACAACCCTGGCCGGTGGTTGTGGGGGTCTGCGGGCAGGGGGCTCATCGGAATCTGGAAGCCCCCTTTAACAAGGGGGCACCCCAGATCCCGGACCCCCTCCCTATGTGAATGTGTATGGGGTACACTGTACCCCTACCCATTCACCCCATAAAAGGCAGTGTATGGAAATAACGACAAGAGACGTTTTGGAAAGTTTATTAAAAATCTTCATCCGACTCTTCTTGTCTTCTCCTCTCCGGGGTCTTCCCTGGGGTCTTCTCCGGGGTCTTCTGCTCTTTTGCTGTCCGCCCTTCTTGTCTTCTCCTCTCCGGGGTCTTCTGCTCTTTTGCTGTCCCCCTCTTCTTGTGTTCTTCTCTCCGGGGTCTTCTGCTGTCCCCTCTTCTGCTGTCCTCTCTTCTTTTCTTCTCCTCTCCGGTCTTCTGCTCTTTTGCTGTCGGCTGTCGGCTGTCTTCTTCCTCCGGTCCTCCTCCGACGACGTCTCCGCTGATTATGCCTATCTCCGGTCTCTTCAGCTTATTATATAGCCATTAGGGGCGTGGCCCCGATGACGTCATCTGGAGACCCCGCCCCCTCATGTCACATATGACGTCATCTGTGACATGAGGGGGCGGGGTCTCCAGATGACGTCATCGGGGCCACGCCCCTAATGGCTATATAATAAGCTGAAGAGACCGGAGATAGGCATAATCAGCGGAGACGTCGTCGGAGGAGGACCGGAGGAAGAAGACAGCCGACAGCCGACAGCAAAAGAGCAGAAGACCGGAGAGGAGAAGAAAAGAAGAGAGGACAGCAGAAGAGGGGACAGCAGAAGACCCCGGAGAGAAGAACACAAGAAGAGGGGGACAGCAAAAGAGCAGAAGACCCCGGAGAGGAGAAGACAAGAAGGGCGGACAGCAAAAGAGCAGAAGACCCCGGAGAAGACCCCAGGGAAGACCCCGGAGAGGAGAAGACAAGAAGAGTCGGATGAAGATTTTTAATAAACTTTCCAAAACGTCTCTTGTCGTTATTTCCATACACTGCCTTTTATGGGGTGAATGGGTAGGGGTACAGTGTACCCCATACCCATTCACATAGGGAGGGGGTCCGGGATCTGGGGTGCCCCCTTGTTAAAGGGGGCTTCCAGATTCCGATGAGCCCCCTGCCCGCAGACCCCCACAACCACCGGCCAGGGTTGTGGGGATGAGGCCCTTGTCCTCATCAACATGGGGGCAAGGTGCTTTGAGGTGGGGGGTGCAGAGCTCCCCCTGCCCCAAAGCACCAACACCCCCCATGTTGAGGGCATGTGGCCTGGTGTGGTCCAGGGGGGGTGGGGCCGCTCGCTCGTCCCCTCCCCTTTCCTGGCCCGCCGGGCTGCATGCTCGGATAAGGGTTTGGTATGGATTTTGGGGGGGACCCCATGCCGTTTTTTCGGCATGGGGCTACCCTCAAATTCCATAACAGACCCGAAGGGCCTGGTTTGGAACCCTGGGGGGGACCCCCACGCCGTTTTTTTCCCATTTTGGCGTGGAGTTCCCCCTCAAGATTCTCACAGCGCAAGTCACCCCGCAAGTCGGATCCGACTTGCGGTGTTGCGGTGCGACCTCCATTCAAATCAATAGGCTCCCATAGGGAACCATTGATTTTGAATGGAAGCAAAAAAAACGCTGCTAAAAGCAACGTGGCAAAACGTGCAATAACGCCAATGGAAAAAGCTACTGAAAGCACGTTTTTACAGCTGCTTTTTCCGGCGTCAGAACTAACTTTGACGTACGTTTTTTCTAACGCCCCGTGTGCATGGGGCCTTATACTTACCTGCCCTGAACCTCCTCTTCTCGGGTTCCCCACCAAGGCTCCTGGTTCCTCCTCTTCGTGGTGTGTTATCTAAAGGACGCCACTTCCTATAGTGGAACACCTGTGGGCTTACACCTAAGTTGCCCTACCTGTGTCTATAGATGCAGACAGTAAAGCTGAGCCCTACCCCTTGCTTCCTCGTCACAGGATTTGACTGACAGCAGCAGGTGGTGGGGCAGGGAAGCATACTGCTACCTAAAATTTTTTTGCCTTAACTACTTGCCGACCGCTGCCGCAGTTTTACTGCAGCAGGCTGGCCTGGCTGTGCGAATCGACGTAAAGGTACGTCAGTTCGTGGTGCTGGGGGGGGCGAGCGTGTGCCACCAGTTGCGCACTCCCTCCCCAACTAGGCAGCAGGGATGCCGATCCACATGACCGGCAGACACAATTGCCGCCGGGCACCTGCGATCGCTCCCCGCTCAGAGAGGAGGACGGTCAGCTGTCAGCTGACCGTTGTTCTCTCTCAAATGATCACAGAGCGCCTGTGATCCTTCTATATTGGTCAGTATGATCATTTCACAAGTCCCTCCCCCACACAGTTAGAAAGCACTCCCCTTGGCTCACAATTAACCCTTTAATCACCCCTAGGTTAACCGCTTCCCTGCCAGTGTCATTATTACAGTAACAGTGCATATTTCTAGTACTGATTACAGTAGCAATGTCCCTGGTTTCCCCCCAAAAGTGTCAAAAATGTCAGGGGTCCGATCTGCCTGCCGCAATGTCACAAAAAAAAAAAACTTTTGCACAAACCAATCAAAATTGGCTTATTGCGATTTTTACCAAAAATATGTTGCAGAATACAAATTGGCCTAAAAGGGTGAAAATGTTGATTTTATTATTTTTTTTGGGGGAGGGGGATGTTCTATAGCAGAATGTGAAAAAAAATATATATATTTGTGTATATATATATATATATATATATATATATATATATATATATATATATATATATATATATATTTTTTTTTTCAGAATTGTCGCTCTTTTTTTGTTTATAGTGCAAAAAATAAAAATCGCACAGGTGATCGAATACCACCAAAAGCTCTATTTGTGGGGAAAAAAAGTACATCATATTTTATTTCGGTACAGTGTCGCACGACCGTGCAATTTTCCATTAAAGTAACGCAGTGCCAAATCGCAAAAAATGGCCTGGTCATTAAGGGGCCAAATCCTTCTGGTCCAGAATTGGTTAATGCAAGGAATAAAGTGTAACTAAAGCCAAAACTTTTTTTTCTTTAGTTTTAGATAGAGTAGAGAAGGATTAGAGCACCTGTCAGGTTTTATTGCTGTCTGTGCCCCTGTTAAGGAGATTCACCTATTTGTCCTAGAGCAGGAACAATTTGTCCTGTTTACCATTATCATCAATAGGGAAAGGAAAAGAAAATCCCAAATTTTGCGTTGTCCCCAGAAAAGTAAGAGGGAAATTTTTGCAATGAGGACACTAGTTCGAGTGATCTTGGAGTCTCCAAGGAATTCCCTTCATTTGCAGGGATTTCCTCTCACTTCCTTTTTGGCAATGGGACAGGAAGTGAAGGGAAATCTGTGCAATGGGACACATATAGTGAAAAACAATTTAACAGGTTTAACAATTTAACCCCTTTTGCGCTATCCAAAATGGAAAAAAAAAGTTTTGCCTATAGTTCTACTTTAAAGGAGTTGTAAAAGCAGAAGTTTTTTTATTTTAATGCATTCCATGTTTTAAGATAAAAAGCCTTTTGTGTGCAGCAGCGCCCCCCCCTTATACTTACCTGAGGTCCCTCTCTGTCCAGCAGTGTCCACGAGTGTCTCAGCTGTCCAAGATCATCCCTCCCGATTTGCTGAGACAGCGCCTTTGGCTGTCGCTGCTGTCAATCAAAGTCCGCTAGCCAATCGGGGAAGACATAGGGGACAGGGCCAGGTCGGTTCACTGTATCTGAATGGACACAGGGAACTGTGACTTGGCTCGGGTGCCCCCGTAAAAAGCTGCTTGCTGGGGGGGGGGGGGGGTCACTCAACAGGAGGGAGGGGCCAGGAGCACAGAAGAGGGACCCGACAAGAGGAGGATCCGGGCCATTTCTACAGAGCAGGTAAGTATAACATGTTTGTTATTTTTATAGGAAAAAAAACGAGACTTTACAATCACTTTAAGGTAAAAAAAAGTTTAGGCTTTAGAACCACCTAAACTCTGATTTATAAATTAAATTCTTCTAAAACTAAATTATTAAAACCCGCGCTAAAAGAGTATGAATAAATATAAATGAAAAGTATATGTCCTGAAGCTGCTACTCACTGGGTAAAAGACCAGAAAAACTAAAATCAATCAAAAGGCAGCGCTAACAGGTATATAAAAATAGATAAATCCGTGCATAATGTAATCAAAAATTGTAAAATACATACAAAATAAAGTGCACAACGTGATCAATAAATATAAAATTCATATGTGTTAAAGTGAATAAAATGAGTACAATCATAAATTGTCCATAGTGCAAAAAATATTCAATAAAGTGCAGTCCAGAAAATGGTTCCTTAGTATAGAACTAAAGTGCTGAAAAAGGTGCTCAAGTAATCCACATAAAGTGCTCAGGTGCTCTTCAGGAAGAAAACCCCCTATGGGGATGCACTCACCAAATCAAGGATAAAAGTAAGCCTTAAGCAGACACAATATCCCCTGGATGGATGGATGGATACTGCACAGCCTCTTATAAATATCCCTCTAATGGCTCTTCTCCACTTTCAACATCAAAATGTCATCCCAACAGTGAAGTATGGTGGAGGGAACAACATGATGATTTGTGCTTGCTTTACTGCCTCAGGGTCTGCATTTTGCACTATCATATATGGTTGCACTATGGACAATTTATGATTGTACTCTATTTTATTCACTTTAACTCATATGAATTTTATATTTATTGATCACGTTGTGCACTTTATTTTGTATGTATTTTACAATTTTTGATTACATTATGCACAGATTTATCTATTTTTATATACCTGTTAGCGCTGCCTTTTGATTGATTTTATAAATTAAATTCTGTTAAATTTGGTTCTGTTTCTCTCAGCTTCCTCCAAATCTCCAAAATTCTTATTTTATTGCCGCTATAATTTGACTTCTGTTAGAGGGTGGCTATATTTGTTATCCATATCCCTCCTGTATGTAGGAATGTAGCCACTCTCGCTGGTTGGTTCCCAAGATTGACTAGTGACTATGGACTATGAGATTAGTAGGCAATGATACAACATACAAAAAAATGCGTAGTAAAACAAAACGGTTGTGACAGTAAAAACACATATAGTATACTGTCCACAAGGGACAACAACCAAGTATGGCCCAACCCCTAGAGGTGTGGGGTGGGTGAGGCCCGACGCATTTCGAAAATTAGCAGGATGATTATATCTTCTTCAGGGGCACAGGTGATTGAAATATATTCTCATAAACTGTATGCAAGGTACACACTCGCAACCGATAATAAAAGTGATGATCAAGTGGATCTTATTGCATATCCCCAAGGGAGCCAAGAAAGCACTTGCCACCAAAAGGGTAAGGATTACTTAGAGTCTGACACGCAAGGCCGGCCAATGTCCAGACCAGAAAAGCAGGATCGATGGGCCAGATCCTACATCATAAAAACCTATTGTGGCATGTAAGGTTGGGTCCTGGTATCAGAAGGGATATACTTTTTTTATGTTGTATCATTACCTTTGTGTAAAATAAAATTATTTTTTTAGATATTTGATACTTTCCATATGTGTCACTACACCAGAGCCCCTTAAAGTCCCACAGAGGGTATCTTTCCTTGTTCTCTTCAATCATTGGGATGTAGGCTCAGCAGTTTAGGTCTCTAACTCTCCCTTTCTACTATATATGAGATTTGTAGTGTAAATAGAGCAGCGCACATGACTCATAGAGGAGACAGAAACACACAGTAACAATGTTATAAAGAATACATTTCAGGGCCATTAGGTAGTGGATGTGTATGGATTGAATTTGAACAATAAGGGTATAGTTCAGTGCCACTATGGGGGTCTGTTTGGGGCTGGATAGAGGAGAAAGTCCTACAGATGTGATGAGAACAAGATCTCACTGGAAGACCATTCTCAATTCTGCTAAATATAGGACTGAAATCGGAATACTCGAAAACGATATATATATATATATATATATATATATATACAGTGGGTACGGAAAGTATTCAGACCCCCTTAAATTTTTCACTCTTTGTTATATTGCAGCCATTTGCTAAAATCATTTAAGTTCATTCTTCTTCCTCATGAATGTACACATAGCACCCCATACTGACAGAAAAACACAGAATTGTTGACATTGTTGCAGATTTATTAAAAAAGAAAAACTGAAATATCACATGGTCCTAAGTATTCAGACCCTTTGCTCAGTATTTAGTAGAATCCCCCTTTTGATCTAATACAGCCAGGAGTCTTTTTGGGAAAGATGCAACAAGTCTTTCACACCTGGATTTGGGGATCCTCTGCCATTCCTCCTTGCAGATCCTCTCCAGTTCTGTCAGGTTGGATGGTAAACGTTGGTGGACAGCCATTTTTAGGTCTCTCCAGAGATGCTCAATTGGGTTTAAGTCAGGGCTCTGGCTGGGCCATTCAAGAACAGTCACGGAGTTGTTGTGAAGCCACTCCTTTGTTATTTTAGCTGTGTGCTTAGGGTCATTGTCTTGTTGGAAGGTAAACCTTCGGCCCAGTCTGAGGTCCAGAGCACTCTGGAGAAGGTTTTTGTACAGGATATCCCTGTACTTGGCCGCATTCATCTTTCCCTCGATTGCAACCAGTCGTCCTGTCCCTGCAACTGAAAAACACCCCCACAGCATGATGCTGCCACCACCATGCTTCACTGTTGGGACTGTATTGGACAGGTAATGAGCAGTGCCTGGTTTTCTCCACACATACCGCTTAGAATTAAGGCCAAAAAGTTCTATTTTGGTCTCATCAGAATAGAGAATCTTATTTCTCACCATCTTGGAGTCCTTCAGGTGTTTTTTAGCAAACTCCATGCGGGCTTTCATGTGTCTTACACTGAGGAGAGGCTTCCGTCGGGCCACTCTGCCATAAAGCCCCGACTGGTGGAGGGCTGCAGTGATGGTTGACTTTCTACAACTTTCTCCCATCTCCTGACTGCATCTCTGGAGCTCAGCCACAGTGATCTTTGGGTTCTTCTTTACCTCTCTCACCAAGGCTCTTCTCCCCTGATAGCTCAGTTTGGCCGGACGGCCAGCTCTAGGAAGGGTTCTGGTCGTCCCAAATGTCTTCCATTTGAGAATTATGGAGGCCACTGTGCTCTTAGGAACCTTAAGTGCAGCAGAAATCTTTTTGTAACCTTGGCCAGATCTGTGCCTTGCCACAATTCTGTCTCTGAGCTCTTCAGGCAGTTCCTTTGACCTCATGATTCTCATTTGCTCTGACATGCATTGTGATCTGGAAGGTCTTATATAGACAGGTGTGTGGCTTTCCTAATCAAGTCCAATCAGTATAATCAAACACAGCTGGACTCAAATGAAGGTGTAGAACCATCTCAAGGATGATCAGAAGAAATGGAAAGCACCTGAGTTAAATATATGAGTGTCACAGCAAAGAGTCTGAATATCCTGGATCTATTGATCACTAATGACCCAGACATAATCTCGGAGGTAGGAGTCCAGGACAACCTGGGCTCTAGCGATCACAGGATGATCACATTTAGTATAAATAACAATATAAAAAGGCAAGTGGGGAACATAAGAACCCTAAACTTCAGAAGGGCAGACTTTCCAAAATTGTACTCATTGATGGAAAGGGTAAACTGGGACCAAACCCTGGGATCACTGACCACAGAGGAAAAATGGGAATGCTTTAGAACAATATTAAGCAAAGGCATCTTGCAGTGCATTCCTATGGGGAATAAATTTAGAAGAGACAAAGCCAAACCTGGCTGGCTAAACCGTAGCGTTAAAAAACTTATTAGGGGAAAAAAATTGGCCTTCAAGAAATATAAATCAGAGGGCACCGTATCGGCCTTCCAGCAATACAAGGAGGAAAATAAGAAGTGTAAACACGAAATCAAGATGGCTAAAATCAACTTTGAGAGACAAATAGCGGAGGATAGTAAAAAAAACCCAAAGAAATTCTTTAAATATCTCAACAGCAAAAAAACTAGGGCAGAGCATATTGCACACATAATTAGCGATGATGGGAGGATGGTTGCAGAGGACACTGAAAAAGCAACCGTGCTGAATTCTTTTTTCTCGTCAGTCTTTACGCAGGAAAAGGAGGGGTACACTGACCATGACTGTATGGTTAGTAGTAATACACAGGACTTGCCACTATGGCTAACAGAGGGGGAAATCAGGGAAAGACTGGATAAACTTAACACAAACAAATCACCAGGCCCGGATGGCGTACATCCGAGAGTGCTCAAGGAACTCAGTATGGTTATATCTAGACCACTGTTCCTGATCTTTGCTGACAGTATTAGGACAGGAGATGTACCAGGGGATTGGAGGAAGGCTAACGTGATTCCGATATTCAAAAAGGGCCAGAGACATATCCCGGGAAATTATAGGCCTGTCAGTCTGACATCAATAATATGTAAACTTTTGGAGGGGATGATAAGGGACTATATCGTAGAGTATGCTAAAGACAACATTATCATCAGTAGTAACCAGCACGGGTTTACAAATGGGCGATCTTGTCAAACCAATCTCTTAGCATTCTACGAGGAAGTGAGCTGTGAGCTAGATAGGGGGAGACCAGTGGATGTGGTGTACTTGGATTTCGCTAAGGCGTTTGATACAGTTCCCCACAAGCGCTTAATTTATAAAATAAGGTCTGCAGGTATCGACAGCAGGGTTTGCTCTTGGATACGGAATTGGCTAAAAGGCCGTGTCCAAAGGGTGGTAATAAACAGCGCATACTCAGACTGGTCTGAGGTAGTAAGCGGGGTGCCCCAGGGCTCAGTCCTGGGACCAACCTTGTTCAATTTATTCATAAACAGCATTGAGGAAGGGATCAGTAGTTCGTTATCAGTTTTTGCAGATGACACAAAATTGGCCAGGGCAATAACTGCACAGCATGAAGCAGATATCCTACAGAATGACCTGGACAAAATTACGGAGTGGGCAACGACATGGCAAATGAGGTTTAATGTGGAGAAGTGTAAGGTTTTGCACTTGGGGACCAAAAACATAAAAACACAATACACGTTAGGAGGGGAACCCTTGGGGGAATCAAAAATGGAGAAAGATCTGGGAGTCTTAGTTGATGATAGATTAGGCAACAGCATGCAATGCCAAGCGGCAGCTTCCAAAGCCAACAGAATATTAGCATGCATAAAGAAAGGGATGTATTCCAGAGATAAGACTATAATCCTTCCACTTTATAAAACTCTGGTCCGACCGCATCTGGAGTATTCTGTCCAGTTCTGGTCGCCAGTCCTCAGGAGGGATGTGTTGGAGCTGGAGAAAGTCCAGAGAAGGGCAACTAAACTGATTAGGGGTTTGGAGGACCTTACCTATGAAGAGCGGCTGCAATCGCTCGATTTATTTTCCCTGGAGAAAAGACGTCTGAGAGGGGACATGATAGCAATTTATAAATATCTTAATGGGGATCTCAGCTTAGAAGAAAAGCTGTTCATTCGAAGGAATTGCATGAGGACTCGAGGACATACAATGCGATTTGAGGAGAAGCGTTTTAACCTCAGGCAACGTGGGGGGTTCTTTACTGTTAGGGCTACAAGATTGTGGAATTGTCTACCACAAGAGGTGGTTTCTGCGGGTAGTATGGTGACTTTCAAAAGACTCTTAGACTTACATCCCAAAGATCAGGAGATTGATGGCTATGTTAGATGATTACAGTCACACACACCTACACAGGTTGAACTGGATGGACTATTGTCTTTATTCAACCTCACCTACTATGTAACTATGTAACTATGTAACTTAGGACCATGTGATATTTCAGTTTTTCTTTTTTAATAAATCTGCAACAATGTCAACAATTCTGTGTTTTTCTGTCAGTATGGGGTGCTATGTGTACATTCATGAGGAAGAAGAATGAACTTAAATGATTTTAGCAAATGGCTGCAATATAACAAAGAGTGAAAAATTTAAGGGGGTCTGAATACTTTCCGTACCCACTGTATATATATATATGTATAGATGTATTGAATGTAACAAACAAATTTAATCAAGTTTTCCTGATTTATCATCCGAGATTCCCCTCATCAGCCACTAGGGAACTGTCATTGGACAACAGTAAAGAAAATAGGAGGAAAGCAGACTTCCAGTAGCTCACCAGTGCCAATGTGTCAGGGTACCCAACACGTGTTTGTGACACTATTCTGTAATCTTTTCCATCATTTTTCGTGAATGGCTTAACTAATTGGAATGAGAATGTTTTGTAGAGAACCTTGACATACTCTGATGCTTTTTGTGTCTTCAGGTCTCTTTACCTTTTTACTTTGGTGGGTCCCCTTGGTAGGTGGATATGGTCTGTTGGGTACTTGTGGTTTGCTGCTTGTTAGCTGGTTTCCCTTTCACTGCACAGTTGGTTCCTTTTGCTGCAATGTACAGTACAGTAGTTCCCTAAATTTAGCCACATTCTCATTCATATTAGTCACATTGTAGCTGTTTGCTCAGTCATATTTGTTTGGTTGTTTTGCCTCCTGGAAACCCTTTTTGGCAGTTAAACTATAGGAGAGATACCCTGTGCTGCTTCTCAATCAAGAATATGACACATTATTCATTCAGATTGGTCATTATACCACCCAATATATCACTTGAAGTTGTCTATTACAGCCCTTTGCACCCAACTGTTCATCTCCTGTATATAATCAGACCTTTTGTTGAAATATTTTGTTCTGCTCCATTTAGTGCTCACCGTTGTGACTGACTGCTGGTGATGAGCCAAACATCTCTGTGGTCCTAAGATTTTACAATCATTGATAGTAAAGGAAAATTAGTACTGAGAAGCCTGCTTATTTTAACTTTCTTTTCTGCTTCCATATATACTTTATTATAGAGCCAGAAATGTCATGTCATTCTAGTAATTGCTGTAGAAGTACACATCGCAACATGCTCTGAAGTCAGTAGGTGAGCTGCAATTAGACCTGCATAGTTGGAACTACTGTATATGTCTCTCCATATCCCCTCTCAGTAAGTAGTTTGAGGGTATGTTCCAGTTGGTTTCAGTAAGAAAAATAAATACAGGTACTCATGGCTTTTAGCTGAGCTGATTGGGTTTCATAATATTTTACTTCATTTGTCCACTTCATCAGTTTATCCACTTGCTTAACATTTTCTACAGGTTACCAGTTTAGAGTTACAGAGAAAATCTAGTGCTAAAATGAGTGCTCATTCAGGACATCCGTGAGAGTACATCACATCTATGGTTTAAACACAGTTTATATATGTAGGTAAGACCTCGGTATGCGTTCACCACTGCACAGGGGGACGGGCAGTTTTTTTTTGTTTGTTTTTTTTCCCTTTCTCCTTTCCTTTTTTTTTTTTTTTAATTTAAAGTATTTTTATTAGGGCTGCAACTAACGATTAATTTGTCTGTCGACTAATCTATCGATTATTTTTACGATTAGTCGACTAATCTAACGATTATTTTTATTTTATTTTTTTTGCTTAATTTAGTGTTTTTTTGATTAGCTAATTAATCCTGTAATTAATATAGACCCCTCAGTAAGCCCCCCCCCCAGTACAGACCCCACAGTAAGCCCTCACACCTAGTACAGACCACTTAGTAAGCCCTCCCTCCCAGTGCAGACCCCTCAGTAAGCCCTTCCACCTAGTACAGACCACTTAGTAAGCCCCCCTCCCAGTACAGACCCCTCAGTAAGCCCTCCCACCTAGTACAGACCACTTACTAAGCCCCTCCCTCCCAGTACAGACCCCTCAGTAAGCCCTCTCACCTAGTACATACCACTTAGTAAGCCCCCCTCCCAGTACAGACCCCTCAGTAAGCCCTCCCACCTAGTACAGACCACTTACTAAGCCCCCCCAGTACAGACCCCTCAGTAAGCCCTCCCACCTAGTACAGACCACTTACTAAGCCCCCCTCCCAGTACAGACCCCTCAGTAAGCCCTCCCACCTAGTACAGACCACTTAGTAAGCCCCCCCTCCCAGTGCAGACCCCTCAGTAAGCCCTCTAACCTAGTACAAACCCCTTAGTAAGCCCCCCCCCTCCCAGTGCAGACCCCTCAGTAAGCCC
This sequence comes from Pelophylax lessonae, assembly GCF_965119305.1. Taxonomy (NCBI): domain Eukaryota; kingdom Metazoa; phylum Chordata; class Amphibia; order Anura; family Ranidae; genus Pelophylax; species Pelophylax lessonae. Next base: position 116,048,932 of record NC_138778.1, read on the forward strand.
TCCCACCTAGTAAAGACTGGGAGGGGGAGCTTACTTAGGGGTCTGTACTAGGTGGGAGGGCTTACTGAGGGGTCTGTACTGGGAGGGGGGCTTACTAAGTGGTCTGTACTGTACAGACCACTTAGTAAGCCCCCCCCCTCCCAGTACAGACCCCCCAGTAAGCCCTCCCACCTAGTACAGGCCATTACAAGCTGGTGTAGCGCCGCACATGTGACATCTCTTAGTAGCTGGGTGATCGGGGAGGATGGCGAATGTGTTGCGGCAGAAGCTGTGGCAGTACAGGGAGTACAGGGGTGCTGGAGACGGTCAGCGCTCACCTCTTGTCTCCGACATTGGTGTGGACGGAGCCCGGCGGGGGAATTTCACCCGGCCGGCAATGCTTCAAGCGGCGCGGCGGCCGGCCAGGGGGGCGTGTGACGTCACGCGTTGACGCGTCAACGCTTTTCACGCACGTCGACGATTTTTTGTAGTCGACTACTTCGACGCGTCGTGGCAGCCCTAATTTTTATTACGTTTTTTCTTTAAGGATACAATACATTTCGTCTTTCAGATGTTTCTTAAAACAGGAAAATATCACATTCAATGCAATATACACAATGAACATTAAAGGGATGAAAAAAGAGAGGAAGAGAAAAAAAAATAAAAAAGGGAAAGGATTTCTCTTCCCTTCCTCTTTCCTCTCAATTCTTAAACCAATACCGATCGTGAAAAGTGAGAATAAACACAACAAATATAAAACAATCCGTGTAAAGTAAACTCACAAGCTCCAAACTTAATGTGTGTAAAAAAAAAAAAAAAAAAGAGGGGATAATTCCCCAATATACATTTATAGGGTTAATAAGGGTTGTGTATATTTTTTAACAGTGCATTTTGTGCGTGACAAATATATTGTGATGTCATTTAACAATCATCAAAACAAAAACGGGAGAAAAGAAGAAAGAGTGTAAATATTTTAATAATATGTGTCGTATGTGACTTATATTATGAAATCATTTGGTGTGTAACTTTGCGTCCTTATATATGTGGGAAAAAAAATTTCCTGTTCTTTAAAAAGGCATCTGAACCAGATAGAGCTATTGTTGTCAGGACAATCACAATATTCCATTTAACTTTATAAAGGAATAAAAAAAAAAAAAAAGATATAACAGATTTTATGTATCCTCCTTCTACCTCTCCATACGTATCCCATTTGTCTCCCCCTAGGGGGCTCCACCCACAGACCGATACAAAAAAAGAAGAAAAACACAGGAGAATAAGAAGAAGAAAAAAAAAAGGGGGGGAGAAAGGTAGGGAAAGACCCCCATCGACTCCGACCGAGTCAGGGGCATCTAGAGGCTCACTCCTTATACACATAAGGGGGGTATCCCTAGATTTCGAGATTTTGCTGTATATACTCATCGGAACTTGTAAATTGTGACCATGGTGCCCAGCATATTCGGGTTTGCTCCTCAGAATTGTTTAATGCTGCAGTTAAGAGTTCCATTCAATGTATTTCATTTACTCTTGCGGCCCACATTTGTCGTGTAGGGGGACATGTCTGTCTCCACATTACGGGAGTGCAGGCTTTCGCAGCATTGAGTAAATGGGCTATCAAAGATTTCCTATATTTCCTGATTGATCCCCTCGTAAGATGGAGTAGGCACAGTGCTGGATCTTCGCCCACCTCTACCGAGGTAAGTTCCTTAATCACCAGAGCGACCTCCCTCCAAAATTCCCTCAAAGAGGGGCAGGTCCAAAAAATATGTATCATTGTGCCTCCCTCAGCACCACATCTCCAACAACAATCTGGAATCGACCCATCTATTCTATGCAGGAGTGCAGGCGCTCTATACCAGCGAGTGAGAATTTTGTAACTAGTTTCCTGATATCTACTGGCCAGGGAAGATCTATGTACCATTGATAAAAAAATTTTAATTTGTATGGGAGTGAAGGAGACTTTAAGATCACATTCCCATTGTCGTATATATGGTAATGGTTGTTCCTTCACTGTTTCTCCCAACATTGCATAGAAAAAAGATAGTGCATGTGGAATAGGTGATCCCCCCTTGCATAATGTCTCAAATGGGGACCATGCTCGCGGGGTATAGCCCTGCCTTTGAAGATGTAGAAGAAAGTGTCGGATTTGTAGGATACTTAAAGGATCTAGATTCAGATCTGACCATGCCTTAATCTCCGAATGAGATGGCGGATCTTTCTCTGTCCAAACATCCATGAGGCGCACTCTCCCCACCTGGGCCAGAACAGTCACCCTGTTGTTCATGCAACCTGGAAGAAATTCAGGGTTGCCTAAAATTGGTGTCATAGGAGATATCAATGGTGCTATCTTCGGATGGCTTTGTACCCTACGAGATTCACGTAATGTAGGCCCAATTTTCGGGTGCGAATAGAGTATATCAATCGCCAAGATTGGTTTCCAGGGGGCCAAAGGAACAGGCCGGCCAGCCGTCCCATTCTCTAGAGAAACCCATTGTTTTGTAGTGGAATTGCAGTGCCAATCCAACACTCACATAAGATGTAGGGCCCTATAGTATTGGAGAAGGTCTGGTAGACCAATCCTCTGTCTTTAGGGAGAGTGAGGATCCGCAACCCAATCCGAGGGGATTTGGTGGCCCACACGAAAAATCGAAACAATGCTTGTATTTGAGAAAAAAACACCCCAGGAACTGATATTGGAAGAGCTTGCATAATGTATAAAATACGTGGCAATATGTTCATTTTGAGTGCACTACATCAGCCAAACCAAGTTAATGCAAGTGTTTGCCAACTTTGAATGTTCAGACGAATAATCCCCAAAAGGGGCAGGAAATTTGTAAAATTTTGCTCTATTCAAAAGATTCCCAGGGTCCGCCGTAATGTTCACCCCAAGATATTTTATCGAGCTAGTGGACCAATGGAAGGGAAAGGCTGTACATATAGATCTCCAGGTGTCCAGGGGCACAGAAACATCCAAGGCCGCAGATTTAGAGAGATTTATCTTATAGTAAGATATGTTGCCATATACCTGAAGTGCATCCAGTATATGCGGCAAAGATTTAATGGGATTCGTCACAAAAAAAATCAGATCATCCGCAAACGCTGCTACCTTGTGGTGTTCACCCACCACCTGGACACCTGTGATATTTCCATCCTTGCGTATTGTGCACAAGAATGGTTCTAAGGTTAAGATGAAAATCAAAGGGGATAATGGACAACCTTGTCGCGTACCATTATTGATCTCAAAGAAATCCGATCTCCACCCATTTACCCGTACTGCCGCCGTAGGCGATGTATATAAGGCCATTATGCAGCCCAACATCCACGGTCCTAGGCCGATATATGACAGGGTGGCCTGGATAAAATCCCAGACCACCCTGTCAAAGGCCTTTTTGGCATCTGTAGAAAGTAACATCATGGGGGTTTGCGTTGATCGAACACTATGTATCAGATCCACCACTCGGGTCGAGTTATCCCTCGCCTCCTTGGTTGTAACAAAACCGACCTGATCCCAACGTACCAATTGTGAGATATAAGGTATTAATCGGTTTGCCAACACTTTGGCGAACAATTTAAGGTCGGTATTGAGCAGGGAGATCGGGCGATAACTCCCACATAGTGATGGATCCTTCCCCTCCTTATGTATAAGAGTTTTATATAGGCCCTCAGAGAATCTAGAGGCATACTTCCTCCTTCTCCAATCGAGTTGAAATATAGTAGTAAAGGGGTCTTCACATGTTGCATAAATTGTTGATAATATGGAAGGGTGAATCCATCAGGGCCGGGAGCCTTGTGTCGCTTAGATTGAGACAAGGCCAGGGTCAGTTCTTTTTCTGTAATTTTGCCCTCCATAACTGTCGTCTGCTCTGGTGACAAAGGAGGCATACCAGATGCTTGTATATATGCCATCGCCTCATTGATTTTCTCCTGTGTGTTCTTATTTACGTCTATATGTGGCAAGTTATATAGAGCTTTATAATACGCCTTAAATTCCTCTGCAATCTCAACTGAGGAATTAATTTTCCGACCATTTGTGTTTTGTATATGTGAAATTACTGTGCGTTTTTGTGGCCCGCGCAAAGCTCTGGCCAACATTGTCCCCGGTTTGTCTGAAAACGCATAGTACTTTCTTCTGGTTATCATAAGGTTCCGAACTGCTCTTTGAAATAATAATTTGTTTAACTCTTCCCATGCTTTCATAAGGGGGATTATGTGTTCTCTCGCCAGAGACTGTTTATGGGAGAGGCTTAATGTTGTAATACGTTCTAAAAGCGGGGTTACCGCCCTCTCTCCATCCCGCTTGTGTCTGGAGCCTATCTTCATTATTACTCCCCGAATAACACATTTATGTGCTTCCCATATAATCCCGGGTGTTTGTGACGAGTCAATGTTTTTCGCAAAATACTCTGTAAGGACTACATCAATTTCAGCCGTGGCAGTAGGAATCTGCAGGAGGGATTCATTTAATCTCCATGTCGCTAACCTCAGGGGTGGACGGGAGCAGTTACATTTTTTTTTTACGATTTATTTTATTATTTTTATTTTTACACTATCCCTTTTTTTTTTTTTTTATATGTTTTTTATCACTTTTTATTCCTGTCACAAGGAATGTAAACATTTCCATGTGATAGAAATAAGCAGTGACAGGTCCTCTTCAATAGGACCCTGCGTCGCTCTTCTACAATGTAAAGCATTAGATTAAAAAAAAAAAAAAAAAAAGATGTAATGTTTAAAAAAAAAAAAATGGCTATGTTTACATTGAGTCGGAACTGGACACGATGTTGAGGCACGTCTCCCGGTCCTCCTAGGCTAAAGAGATGAGCAGAGGCCATCTTTCATCTGCTCATCTCTGTGACCAACAGCCACAACCACTTGATCCGTTTTTGGGCTTCCCCATCCTTCAGGTAAACACTCTGGCCGCTTCTAAAATTGATCCAGTGGCAAATCCGCTGCCCAGACTTTTTTTTTTTCAGTTAGAGAATCGACCTCTGAAAAAAACAGATTAACCCCGTTATTCTACCTCCTACTGAGGATGTCTTTTGACTATGGCCTGGTACGGAGGTGGTTAAAAAAGAACTCCAGGAAGCATTAAAAATGTTATTTATATATATATATATATAATATATTACATAATTTTTTTTTTTTTTCACATTCATTCAAATCTTTATTAAAGTTGAACAGAACAAAAACTATTTTAATTAACTTGTACAGTTAGAAAGTAATAACATATAAAAACAGCATGTGTAAGTACATATTAATCATAACAAAAAAGATATTAACACTTGTGAACTGCAAGAATCAGCCTTACCTATCATTGGGAATGTGTGTTCTCTGTAAACAGCCCAAAACACACAAAGTTTAGATATTGAAGTAGGGCAATGTATGCAGAGATTTGAGGTATTTCTGCTTCATGTATTTACATATACATACTCTTTACACGTTATGCTTGACAGGTCAATATCACGTTCAACTTTTTTTGGGCCCTACTGCAAGATATTAAAGCATCTTCTGATGATTAAGTATGGTTGAATGTCCTTAAAACCTTTTGAGATGGTTGGCATTGTAAGCAGTGGATTATGGACTTGATCCAAGGCAAGCCAGATATTGCAGGCTTCCTAGAACGATTCTTATACTGATGTTTTAGCATAGTTACTTATGTAATAATTAGAAGCCTATCTCCAAAACAAGTTTTAAGAGGTTTATTGTTGATGATGTATCCAGTTCTGGTCTGTCATTTCTAAAAAAATGACAGCCAAGAAATTAATTCACAGCTTGCATTACGTATTTCAAATTTTGCCTGTACACCAGTTCAAATTTTTTCTTTGACCAAGTCAAAATTTTACCTTTTAAACACAATGCAATACAATGCTGATATAATATTCGATGCCCCTGGATGCAAGTATGTAGCAAATTAGACCTTTAGATTACTTTGTTTCAACCTTAAACAAATATTACGAAGGTCATGGTGCATTTTTTATCAATTTTATATTTATGGCACACCTCATGGAATGTCATATTGTGTTACCTTGCATGATATTCCCTTGTGGCTGCTTTGAAATGGTTTACTGGATTCATACCACAAAATTGCATGCTGTCCCATTGGCCAAATACCGCTTTACCCCGGCTTACACTTCTGCGGCTCTCCGAGCAGCATTTTGTGGCGGCACGGCAGCCCATTCATTTTAATGAACTGCTGTGCCTCTTGAAAATGCATGGAAAAGGTCCCTGCTCCATTTTTGAAATTGCAGCCTGCATGCAAAAACCACAAGTGCAGTGCAGTTCCTGTGTGGAAAGCAGTGATTTCCAGTGCATTCATCCTAATGGCCCCTGCATGCATCTCCTGTGGTTTTCTGTGCAGATGGTTGTGGCTGCAGGAAAGGGGAACTAGGTGCCCAGCAGGAACCAACTTCACAAGTGTGAACCAAGCCAGTGTAACAATTTTTAGTTTTGAATAGCGAAGAGGGGGATTAGAACACCTGCCACGTTGTATTGCTGTCTGTGACCCTGTTAGGGAGATTTCACCCTCTCGATTTGTCCTATTTACCTGTATCATCGAAAGTGAAGGTAAAGAAAAATCCCACATTTTGGGTTGATACTTGTTCTGGAAATTTTATAGATGGGCAACTCCTATCCTCCTATTTGTTAGTGGTTCCAAATGATTAGCTACTATACTAGGGAACAGACACAAAAGATACTCGGCATATTTCCAAAAAACTGTTCCCTACTGCATTAGTTATTCATTTGGAACCACTAATTAACATGAGGATAGGATTTCCCTTTCTTTAAAATTTTCAGAACAATACTTGAACAGTAAAAGAGGGGCAATCTTCCAATGGGGTCACTAGTCCTGGCGACGCACCAGGATTCCCTCACTTTATTGGGATTTCCTCTCTTCCTCTGTTGGGTATGGGTCAGGAAGTAAAGGGAAATCTCCCCTATGGGACACAGATGGGGGAAAAAAATGAAGGGGTTATAACCACTTGCTCTATTCAAAATGAAAAACAAATTTCCTTTAGTTACACTTTAACTGTAATGATGCCTGCCCATGGTGCCTTACAGTGATTTTTAGAAGGTATTTTACAGTATTCATATTTTTAATTCTATACATTTATGTGCAATTTTCTGTAGCCCTTGTTCTTTTGATGAGCAGTTTGTCTTTGCCTGAAAGGAACAGTATTTACAGTTGTACACATAGGTTTACATACCCCTTGCAGAACTTGTAAAATGTAAGTCATTTTTGCTGCACCAACACCATCAAACAGCACCAAGGGAAGCCTCATACACACATAAATGGACATAACATTTTTTTTTTTTTTTTTGTGTTTTCTTGTTTAGTAATTATCTTTTCATTGGCTAAAAAACAAAAAAAAACAAATGCCTTAAATCTGTGCAAAACACTCATAGAATGCCCGAGGATCGACCAGAGACACTCGGCTCAAGTGTGAGAGGGTCCACATTCCCTGGAGTTGAAGTAGAGGAACCTATTAGACCTGGTCAGGGTTTATTTTACTATTGATATGACCACATCTCTAATACATGTATACATATGCATATTTATATAGAAAGCATATGTGACAAACGCCCTGCTTTAGTCTAATCTATCTTCGTTTTGCAGAGGAACAATAGCCTTCTGGTTAAAATATTTTTAGCCAAGCTAATGAATGATTCCTAGATGCCTGTGGTATCTGATTTTCCTCCATTTTTGTTGAACTCGCCATGACCACTTTGGAGAAGTCGGGGTAGATTTCAACAGTAGCATTTGTCCCAAAGCCTAGATCTATTAAAGTGTCCAAAGCAAGAAGAGGACTCTTTTGGCCAAAATGTACAGAGAAAACCACACAGATGCATAAGCATTTAGCACATACTTTTAGACCCCATTCACACTAGCGCGACTTGTCAGGCGACTCGGTCGCCTGCCAAGTCGCGGTAGGTCGCCTGCCATTGATTAGCACAGGACCCGTTCTAATTGGAGCGACACAAGTCGCTCCCACTTAGAAAAAGGGTCCTGTACTACTTTGGGGCGACCTGGAGGCGACTTGCATTGAATTCAATTATATGAAGTCCGTGCATATCGCACCGAGGTCGCGGTGCACGCTGTGCACTGCGACTTCACAGGTCGCCCCAGCAAGTCGTGTCGCCCCTGTGTGAATGGGCGCTTAACATGTTATTGTCCACTCAGGGTAGTTATAATTATTCTTTTGGTTTCTGCATTCACATGTACTTGTAGCCTAAGACTAAATTCCAGGCAAGCTGCATAGAATTTAAAACTGCACCAAATTACAAACGTAAATAGATTTTATTTGCTGTATTTGGTGCAGCCAATTTTCAGAGTGGAATAGATAATGTAGTCCATATAAAAATGTATTCCAATGCAAAATCTGATAAACACTACATAAAGCCAGTCCCTGGAATTCATAAAGACCGATGCAGACAGATTTTGCAAAAGTGTCTTGCGTGCATACTAAAAGTTTGTGTACCTGTCTAGAATGCCTACTTGCTTTTGGCACAAGCTACACCATTTTTAGAATGTGCACAGGACCCTTTTGCAAAATCTGCCTGTGCCAGAACTACCTGAATTTGGCACACGAGCTGCAAAAGTGTTGCGTATGGTTCATAAATTTGGTGCAACACATTACCAGTGTGATTGACACAACGACCGTGGTGAAGCAACTTTACTAAATTCTTCCCATTGTGTTTCCGCCCATTGTGTTTCCAGGGCTAAGTCTTGCCCCCTTTATCAGGACTTGCAGGATGGGGGAGAGTATATGCAGACTTGGTAAAGAATAAGTGTTATTTTGAACAAATGATTTGGGCTGGAATGTTTCTCAGCAGCTTGTTGTTGCAGTCTTTCCATTTTGTCCAAAGTGGCTGCCAGTCCAGTATCCAGACACAACACAATAACACTACTCCATTTTCACTGGATGTACAGTTGTGCTCATAAGTTTACATATCCTGGCAGAATTTAGGATTTCTTGGCCATTTTTCAGAGAGTATGAATGATAAAACAAAAACTTTTCTTTCACCCATAATTCGTTTTTGGCTGAAGCCATTTATTATCAACTGTTTTTACTCTTTTTAAATCATAATGACAACAGAAACTACCCAAATGACCCTGATCAAAAGTTGACATACCCTGGTAATTTTGGCCTAATAACATGCACACAAGTTGACACAAAGGGGTTTGAATGGCTATTAAAGGTAACCATCCTCACCTGTGATCTGTTTGCTTGTAATTAGTGTGTGTGTATAAAGGTCAATGAGTTTCTGGACTCCTAACAGCCCCTTGCATCTTTCATCAAGTGCTGCACTGACGTTTCTGGATTCGGAGTCATGGGGAAAGCAAAAGAATTGTCAAAGGATCTGCGGGAAAAGGTAGTTGAACTGTATAAAACAGGAAAGGGATATAAAATGATATCCGAGGAATTGAGAATACCAATCAGCAGTGTTCAAGCTCTAATCAAGAAGTGGAAAATTAGGGGTTCTGTTGAAACCAAACCACGGTCAGGTAGACCAACTACAATTTCAGCCACGACTGCCAAGAAAATTGTTCGGGATGCACAGAAAAACCCACAAATAACTTCAGGTGAAATACATGACTCTCTGAAAACATGTGGCGTGGCTGTTTCAAGATGCACAATAAGGAGGCACTTGAAGAAAGAATGGCTACATTGTCGAGTCGCCAGAAGAAAGCCATTACTACGCAAATGACACAAAGTATCCCGATTACAATTCTCCAAACAGCACAGAGACAAGCCTCAAACCTTCTGGCACAAAGGCATTTGGAGTGAAGAGATCAAAATTTAGCTTTTTTGGCCACAACAATAAACACTACATTTGAAAAGGAGTCAACAAGGCCTATGATGAAAGGTACACCATTCCTACTGTGGTGGATCCCTGATTTTTTGGGGATGTGTGAACTACAAAGGCACAGGAAATTTAGTCAGAATTGATAGCAAAATGCAGTATGTTATCAAAAAATACTGGAAGAAAATTTGCATTCATCAGCCTGGAAGCTGCGCATGGGATGTACTTGGACATTCCAACATGACAATGATGCTAAACACAAGGCCAAGTCGACCTGTCATTGGCTACAGCAGAATAAAGTGAAGGTTCTGGAGTGGCCATCTCAGTCTCCTGACCTCAATATCATTGAGCCACTCTGGGGAGATCTCAAACGTTCAGTTCATGCTAGACTAGGGGTGTTGAATTCAATCGTAGCATCGATGCATCGCGATTCGACCACCTGCGATTCTGCATCGATGCTGCAACTGGCTTTAATCGATGTCCTAATGACGTCATGAAGCGCCGTCCCCTCCCTCTCTGAACAGCGATGGCTCTTTAAAATTTGTAGCCGCGCCCTCTTTTCCCGCCTCCCGCTGACGTCATCCCCAGCCGCCCGGCAAGAGGAGACACGAGGAGCGAGTGTCACTCCCTGACTGCTGGAGAGAATGAGAATGAATACGGTGTGTGTGCACTGTTCTTGTTTACCCTTTACACATGCCCGATTCCCTCCAGTAAGCTGACACTGCACTCCTTATTCACATGCAGTGAGACACTTCCCGATCAGCAGCTGCACAGATTGGGAAATGTCTCACTGCCTGTGATTACCGGAGTGCAGTGTCGGCTTCCTGGCGGGATCGGGCACGTGAGGACTCATCTCTACTCTCGGACACTCAGTCTGCTGCGGGAGACTTGAGTGTCAGAGCGAACATCCCCCACTCCCACATGCGCGCTGGTCCTCCTCAAGCGAGTGTCTGTCCTGACCGTCCAGCAAGTGTACATGTGTCCACCATCCTTCTCACAAAGGCCTCTGTGGGCAGAGGGAGACCCCCGAGTGAGCGTCCCGGACCCCAACTCCCAGTCCTCCATGGCTCAGGCGTCTGCAATCTGCAGTGACTGTCATCATCACTGATCAGGTACCAATGTAAGTCTTCAAATGCTATTACAAATTTACAAATGTTGTTGACATGACACTGCCAGGGGGAGCGGCAGAGCCAGGTGAGGGGGCAGACAGGGGGAGCTGGACTATCCGTTATAGTCACAACCCGGATATCCCTGAGGAGACCCCCATCCAATGGCATGTATATAATATACAGTATATCACATCCCTGAGGAGACCTCCATACACCAGTGTATGGGGGTCTCCTCAGGGATATCAGGGATGTGATATATACATGGCGGTGTATGGGGGTCTCCTCAGGGATGGGATATATACATGGCGGTGTATGGGGGTCTCCTCAGGGATGTGATATATACATGGCGGTGTATGGGGGTCTCCTCAGGGATTTCCAGGATGTGATATATACATGGCGGTGTATGGAGGTCTCCTCAGGGATGTGATAACCACCATGTATATATCACATCCCTGAGGAGACCCCCATACACCGCCATGCATATATCACATCCCTGAGGAGACCCCCATACACCGCCATGTGTATATCACATCCCGGATATCCCTGAGGAGACCTCCATACACCGCCATGTATTTATCACATCCCTAAGGAGACCTCCTATATGTTTGCAGTGCACTATGGGCTGGGCATGGGCATCGGGCAGTAATCGTGATGCATCGCGGAATCAAATCGTATCTAATCGCTGCCCTAATAATCGTAATCGAATTGAATCGTGAGGTAAGTGAAGATGCGCAGCCCTATGCAAGACAGCCCAAGAATTTACAGGGACTGGAGGCTTTTTGCCAGGAAGAATGGGCAGCTTTACCATCTGAGAAGAGCCTCCTCCACAAATACCACAAAAGACTTCAAGCTGTCATTGATGTTAAAGGGAGCGATACAGTTTTAGGAACTGGGGTATGTAAACTTTTGATTAGGGTGAATTTGGGTAGTTTCTGTTGTCATTATGATTTAAATAGAGTAAACGTAGTTGATTGATATTAAATGGCTTCAGCCAAACACTAACCATGAGTGAAAGAAAAATGTTTGTGTTATCATTCATATTCTCCTATGAGCACAACTGTATATAAGAAAAGTTTACAGACCTCTTTGCCGGGCAGCACAGCAAATTCCTTGACCTTTACTGCAGCTGTAAAACTTGTTGCTGCTTGTTTGGACAATGTAGGAGCAGCAGCACACCAATGAGGTCATTGCTCAGGTTATATCTGCTGTCACTACATGTACAAGTGCATCTCATAAAATTAGAATATCATCAAAAAGTTAATTTATTTCAGTAGTTCAATTCAAAAAGTGGAGCTTAGATATTTTCTATAGATGCGTTACACACAGAGTGATATATTTCAAGCATTTTTTTTCTTTTGATTTTGATGATTATTGCTTACAGCTAGTGACACCCAAAATTTAGTATCTCAGAAAATTTGAATGTTACATAAGACCTATAAAAAAAAAAAAAAAAAAAAAGGATTTTTAAAACAGAAATGTTGGCTTACTGAAAAGTATGTCCATGTACAGTATAGTATGCACTCAATACTTGGTCAGGGCTCCTTTTGCATGAATTACTGCATCAATGTGGTGTGGCATGGAGGCGATCAGCCTGTGGCACTGCTCAGGTGATATGGAAGCCCAGGTTGCTTTGATAGCGGCCATCAGCTCATCTGCAATGTTGGGTCTGGTGTCTCTCATCTTCCTCTTGAAATACTCCACAGATTTTCTATGGGGGTTAGGTCAGGCGAGTTTGCTGGCCAATCAAGCACAGTGATACCATGATCAATAAAGCAGGTATTGGTATGTTTGGCAGTGTGGGCAGGTGCCAAGTCCTGTTGTAAAAGGAAATTGGCATCTCAATAAAGTTGGTCCAACACCAGCAGATTTCATGGCTCCCAAATCATCACGCACTGTTCTGAGATACTGAATTTTGGGTTGTCACTAGCTGTAAGCCATAATCATTAAAATTAAAAGAAGTTCTTTTTGACAATATTCTAATTTTATGAGATGCGCCTGTATATGTAGTAGAGCCTAAAGCCTAGTACACACGCAACGATTATCGGCCGACCGATCGTCCGTCTTTTGTCCAGAGTGGTATTTTGTTGGTTGGAATGTGCCTAGACTGCACACGAATTATCTCGCCCAACAAAATTCTACTTCTGAAGTGATGTCATGTGTTAGTTTGCTTTCTTTGTGTTCTTTCTTCTCTGAGCATGCCCAGACTTGCTCATTAGATTTTTCCCTGTCGAAATCTGTACTGATTGCACAAAAATCAGCCGTGTTTTGACGGCGGACAAAAATTTTATAGCCTGCACACCAGATTTTTTTCGGCCGAAAAGTCGGAGTCGGTTGTCGGAAGCATCGTAACTAACAAGCCAAAAATCGGCAGATCGGTCGTCGGACGAAAACTCCCTGCCAAATTTACGAAGGCTTAAGGCTGGCCAAAGACCGATTGAAATTCAACCTGTTCAGCAGGAACCAGCCAAATTTCGATCCATCCACAGGCAGGCTTGTTGTACTGAAGTCGATCTATTGATTAGTCTTAGTACAACCAGCCTGTCTGTTTTTCTTGTGCAATCACTGCTGGAGGCTTTAGTCCCCCCTTTGATGTCATAATACAATAGTGCAGTGGGAGGGATTCCCCCATCAACACTGACTTTGTTGATGGGGGAATCAAGCAATTTTCTTTCCTTCAACCTGTGGTTGAAGAAAATAAAAATTGCATCATTATCTATGGCTTGCTATACCATTTCTTTATCTGAATGCTAATTGGCAGGGCAAAATAGGAAGCAGATGCCAAGCATGGTTCAGATACTGCATTTATATTGGTTACTTTTAAAAGGTTTTGTAAGTAACTATTTTTAGTGAATAAATTAAATGCATCAAATATTTATTTAAATTTTTTTGTGTTTGCCTAGAGTTCTGCTTTAACAACTATTGAGCAATGAAATGCTCTGCCCATTTGTAATGAAGCTCATTGCACAATCATTATTGAAAAAAAAATAATATATTGAGGACAGTGAACTCTTATTACATATTCCCTTTGACACAGTATCACATGCTGCATTCATCATGTATGTCCAGAGGGTGAAGCCTTAAAATATGTGAGATTTCGCATTGTTGAAAATGTTTTTAAGCCTTGTTTTTTTTTTTTTTTTTTTTTTTTAAGTGTTTGTAGGCTAATGTCAGTGACAGAATGGGAAGAGCAAACGAAAGAGGTAGCTCGTTCTGTGTGACATTTTTAGCAGTAAATGTGTAAATCAGTATGTGACTGTTCTGTTAAATGTCGTTCCTTTACAATTGTTTTTTTTTTTTTTTTTACAAAAAATTTAGTTTAAAAAGTGAAGTGAAAACTGAGGCTACTCTCATGAATCTTGTAGTAGGCACAGAGCTGCTGTTGTCAAGAACATATAAACTATGTAGCTCCCCTAATTGTCCTAACGTTGCAGACTACACAATCTCCTTTTGATCTATATAAGCTACTGTATGTAGTACAAGGGCCTGCCCGATTGGAAACAATTGTAATTGATAGTTTAAGTAGGTCTTCTTATTACATAATTTGGTAAGTCTAAAAGAGATTATTTTGTGATTGTAATGCTTATTCCTCTTCCTACTGAACATCTAACCTAAACAAGTTTAACCGCTTGCCTACCGCCGCAAGTACATATACTGCGGCGGTCAGCCCCGGCCAGGCAAAGTGACGTACCGGTACGTCACTAGCCTGTCACTAGCTTGTGAGCCAATAGCGGGCGAGCGCGCGCCCGCCCGCCCGGGCTCGTTCCCTAACAAGTCAGTGCGTGTGACCGGCGGACCCGATGTCCACCGGTCACTCGCGATCGTTCACCGTGAAGGGAGAAAGGCAGGCGGCTAATGTAAACAAAGCCACCTGTCATTCTTCCCTGTGTAAAAATGGAGATCACACGGTTCTACTATCTAGGACCGTTGATCTCTGTTCTTATACCAGTAGCCATGTCCAATCACAGTTAGAAACACGCCCCTAGGGACATACTTAACCCCTCCTTCCCCAATAAAGTTAACCCCTTCCCTGCCAGTGTCATTTTTACAGTAACAGTGCATATTTATAGCACTGATTACTGTAGTAATGTCACTGGTACCCCCAAAAGTGTCAAATATGTCAGTCAAGGGTCCAATCTGTCCGCCGCAATGTCGCGGTCCCGCAAAAAAAATCGCAGATCGCCGCCATTACGCGTTAAAAAAAATGACAAAAATATTTCCCTTAGTAAACGCAATAACTTTTGTGCAAACCAATCAAAATATGCTTATTGTGATTTTTTTTACCAAGCATATGTAACATAAAACAAATTGGCCGAAAATGTTAAAAAAAAAATTTTGGGGGGAATTTCATATAAAAAAATGTGAAAAATATTGTTATTTTTGCAAAATTGACACTCTTTTTTTGTTTATAGCGCATGATCAAAAAATCGCACAGGTGATCGAATACCACCAAAAGAAAGCTCTGTTTGTGGAAAAAAAAGGACATCAATTTCATTTGGGTACAGCGTTGCACGACCGCGCAATTGTCCATTAACGTCACGCAGTGCCGAATCGCAAAATAGGCCCTGGTCAGGAAGAGGGTAAAATCTTCAGGGGCTTAAGTGGTTAAGGTAGATGGGGAGGTGTTCTTTACTCCAAATCAATAGTGAAAAAACAGTCATCCTTCATAAAAAAGTACAGTGAGTGTGCATTGTCGCTTTAGGACAGAAAATGTTAGTAGTAGAATCACCAGGTGAAAATAAAGGGAAAACATCAGAGAAAAAGACAAATACCTCTAAGGACCGATAGGTTGACATATGTTCTAATTTTCCTTTTGGGTTTAGCTCAATTTTAACAATTACGTTTTTGGAACTGCCTTTTTAAAAGTATGTGGCCAGTCAATGGACATTTAATTATTTGCAGTTTTTACACGCACTATATGAGCTTTAAAACAAGTCCCTGCTGACTTCTATAGCTGCAGGCACTGTGAAGCAATTTATCCAAAAATAAGAACTAAAGACAAAACTTTTTTTTTTTTTTTGTATAGAGTAAGGGAGGGTTTATACAACTGCAAGTTTTTTTTTTTTCATTGGCCATCTGTGCCTATTGGGGAGATTTCTCTAAATTTCCTGTCCAAAACGTTACTTGGGAGGAAATCCAAAGTGAAGGCATCCCTGGTTGTTACCAGAGCTAGTGTCTTCATTGGAAGATTTCCCCTCTAATACTGTTCTGGGGACAACCCAAAATTTGGGATTTTCTTTACATTTTGATGATCATGACAAATAAGGAGGGTGATTCTCCATAATGGGGGAACAAACGGCAATAAAAAACCTGACAGGTTTTCTCATTCTCTACACAATAAACAAAAGTGAAACAAAAAAAGTACTTTAAGGGCCTATTTACACCCTGGTGCATTGAGTTACACTGGGCAGCCTTGCCCAGCACAGTCTCAATACATGGACAAGGCAAATTGCCTAGTGTCCTATTTTTTCTGTTCACACTACTGCGTTGTGGTGGTGTGCGCTGAACAAAAGTAGGACAATGCACTACTTTTTTTCTTTTTTTTTTATCACCGCATCGTTTCAGAGCATGAACACCGCATTGCAGTGTGCTGAAGTGAATAGCCGTGAATTGAAAAAATAAACCTTTTGATGCCCTGTAATCACTACAACTACACTATACACTTCACAGTGCATACCAGCGGCCATGTTAAAACCCAGCTGCTGGTGTGAACCAGGCCTGAATTCACAGTAGAAACACCAAAGTTTGTCAACCCACTCTACAATTTTGCAGTGTTTTATGTGTTTTTATTAGAAATTTGGGGGCTGGAAGGCTTATGAGTCACGGCTAGGAGTGGGGTGCAGAGGGGAGCTGAGCATCTGAGAGCGGATCTTTAAGATTTTTTTGAGCTTCTGCTGTGAACATTGCAGTATTTATTGCTCCTCATGGCCTGTAGCTACCAATGTTGGTGAGGACTTGTTTTAAAGTATTTGTCTGGGCAATACGAAAAAAAAATTAAAATACTTTGTTGTAAAGAACTGAAGTCTTCTGAAAACTGACACTTAGGGTTTAAATTCGGCCAGTTCAGCAGGGACTAGACAAATTTCGATCCATGTTTTGGCAGGCTGATTGTACCCAAGGCAATCCATCGACTTTCATTGGAATTATCTACATGTGATTACTGCCAGGGCCTATAGCTGCTAGCAGTAATCATTGTATTCTGTTGGCCAGGAAGGCTCTCTGCACCCCACTGCCAGCAGATGGAGGTATTCCCCCATCAACACAGTCAGTGTTACTCAGTGTTATACACCCATTGTAAAATGAACTTCTATGGCTTGCCTTACTGAAGAATTCAATGTATTGTATATTTTTACATAGTTACATTGGACTAGCTTGGTGTAACCATTGTGCCATGGTGTCAGATTAGGAAAGGGATGTATAGATGACAATGTGTTTTTAAAGTTTCAGTCTGTGAAGCTCTGGCTTTTTATTGCAATGTAGAGATTACCGTATTCTCAAAGTTTCAGTCTGTGAAGCTCTAGCTTTTTATTGTGAGAGGAGAAAGCTGTGTTGTAAGTTTTCTCTGGGTTTGGCCGTTGCGGATCGGGGCCCTGAGCTTGAACGTTCCAAAGTATCTTGGGTGGGACGGAACCTTAAATCCTGTGTTTGGGTATTGCTTGATGCATGCAGCCTGTGAGTACCTGAGGATAGATTTTAGAGACAGGACTTCAGCCAAAAGTCAGGGGCTCTCAGCCAGGATTTAGGTGTGCCCCAGCACAAAAGTTTGTGGGATCCTGTCAAGAGGTCAGAGCCGTAAGCAAGAGAACAAAGGAAGCAAGAAGCAGGACGCAGAGCCTGAGTTCTGTGAGACGTGGTGCATCATGGCAGAAGCCTGTACAGGTGGTTCCCGGGTTACAAACATCCAACTTACAGAGAGAGACAACAGGAAGTGAGGAAAAATCTAGCCTTAGGAAGGGAAATTCACTCCTGTAAGAGTTCTCATGGGAAAAAGGTGTCTCCACTGAAACTTTATCACTAATCCTTTTTTCCAGCAACCCACAATTTTCAAACTCCAGTTGTCATAGGGACAGAAAGCGAGGTGAAATCTTCCGAACAGGGGTACAGACAGCAAAATAAATGGTACAGGGGTGCTAACTTAATCCTTCTCTATGCTATCCAAAAAACTTAAAAATTATTCTTTTGGCTGGAGTTAAACTTAAAAAAATGTACCTTTTCCGACTTACAAACAAATTTGACTTAAGAACAAACCTACAGTCCCTATCTTGTTTGTAACCCGGGGACCGTCTGTATAGCCTTGTTGGCATTTTTGTGTTTGCTGGAAAGCAAAGGGAGACCGAAGAGCAGCGATGCTGATGACTGGGAAGCCAGGTGGCTAATCTTTCAGTTTGCTTTTTGAATTTGAAAACCCTGTGAGGGTAACTATTTTGTATTGAACATTAACTTTGTTTTCAACAAAGGTGGACTACCGCCACCGTAGACTGATGTTCAGACTGATGTGTCTCACTGAAAACGCATCTACCGCATTGAGCTAACGATCCCCCAGGTTACACTATGTATATTCCATACCTGACCGGGAAGCTGGAAATTACTGAATTTGGCCACAAAGGAGGTTGGCCAGTCAGAATGGGCACCATTCAGACAATTCTTTGCAATTTGCAAAGCATTCTCTGACTGGACGAGGTAGAGAGGCAAAACGTTGCTGTCACGCTTTCCACTGCTTCCAATACAATTGGAATACAAAGCATTTTCTGAGCGTCCAATACGATTGGCATAACAAAGCATTCTCTGAGTGTACTCAGGCCAAGTGGCCGACCTTTCGTTTTCAGAATGCAGCAGGCCAGCTGCTTGGCACAGGACCCAGAAGTAAGTGGAGATCACTGGAGTAGCAGTGTCTACCTCAGTGACTTCTAGCTTCCAGAGGGTAAAGGCCTCGGATATACATAGTCTGACCTATGTAAAAATATTATACCATGCCTGGAATTCATCTTTAAGTGTCGATTTACTGAGTGCCCTGCAGCGTTCCGTTTTTTTTCTCCTACCAGCCCCCTTGTCACTAATGGACACTGGATGCCAGGGGGAGGATAAAGCAAAAAAACTTCCCATTAGCTCCTCCTTTCGTCGCCCTCAACATCCCAGCTGTATTTGGCCATGCTTTCTCTTAAATGCAGTGAGTTCTACATTCTTAAAAAGATAAACCTCAGAAAAACATAGGCAAAGTGCTTAGGTATTGTGACGTTTGTGTTGCGTTGGATTGTTCATGCATTTGTTGAGTTCTTAAAGCACTATGCTGTGATTCTCTTCTCTTTTCTTGCTTTGTCTGGATTACCCTACTATATTTGGAATTTGCTTTGTTTATTCCCTTGTATAGTATCTCTTGTTCTATAAAGCAAATTAGAAACTATATTAAGCAATTCTATAAAAATATTAGAGATGTAAATTTGTATTTTCTAACCTGCCCACAAGAACACATTATTTATTACTATGGCTTTATGCCCACTCTGACAAATCGTGCTCCACTTGAGTTCACTCTTTCACTACTCATCACATTGGAGCGAACTTTCTGTGTGTGCAGTTTAAAGACATGCAAATTGGTGTCAACATTTCATGACTCAAAGTAGAACTAAAAGCAAAACATTTTTTCATAGAGATGTTTTTTCAGTTTTTTCATTTTTGCATAGAGAAGGGGAGAGTTATAACTCCTGTCAGGTTTCATCCCATCTGTGTCCTATTGGGGGAGATTTCCCTTCACTTCCTCACCCATTGCCAAAACAGGAAGTGAGAAGAAATCCCTCCAAGGTGCTGGAATCCCAGATTGTCACTATAACAAGTGCGCCCATTTGAAAATTTTCCCTCAATTCTCAGTCTGGGGAGAGCCCAGAATTGGGGATTTTGTTTTCAGTGTCAGTGCTCATGATAAACAGGACAAATAGACACAGACAATATTAAAAACCTGACAGATGTTCTAATTTTTTTCCCATTTAACACTAAAAAACATTTAGTTATACTTTAAAGGATAAGTCCATTCAATACCTAACTAATGCTAAACCTGCTCTTTGCCACATCCTAAGACTAGTCTATTGCTAGACAGTATCCCTTTGAAGAGTCCCTGTTTAAAAAAGTGGACAGTCCCACCTGTGGTTGATTCTCAGGTTTTCAGGCTGAATAACACCACTTTAATTCCGGTGGAAGAGTCTCCGGCTTTTAAAAACTTCCTTGACGGGAGAGCCTAGACTTTGCTCTTCCACATGGTTCCTGTGGCTGGTTTGGTCTTTAGACCTGTGTTCACCATTGCATTGGTGTCCCAGACTTTAACGGAATGGGCAAAGCTTTTGCACCAGGATCTGGAGGGGGAGCAGCTTCCCCCTGCCCTTGCGTGCTGGCAGGCCAGTTGGTCCAGGGGTTGCAGTTTGTCTGTGGTGCCTCTCTGGATGCGGCTCCCTTGGTTTCTAGGCTGTCTGTGACAGCAGTGATCCTTCGGCGCATGATATGGCTGAAATTCTGGTCTGGGGACCAGTCTTAAAAGACGCCCTTATCTGTTCTCCCCTTTTTGGGGATCGCCTGTTTGGATCTTCCTGGATGATATGCTTAAGGATCTTACAGGGGGGAAGAGTACTCTTCTTCCACAGGCTTCCAGGGGCGAGGAGTCTCTTCACAGAGAGCGGATTCTTCCAAACCTGCAGACAAGCCCACTTCTGCCTGAAGCAGTGCCCTCAACCATGTCTGAGGTGGGGGATGTCTTTGCTTCTTTCCAGACCCATGAACCTTCCTGATTCAAGACGGGTAGGTCTACGAGCTGATCTGGTCCGGCTACAAGATCAGGGTTTAGTATTATCCTCCAGTGAGGTTCTTTCCTTCCAATCTGCGTTTGTCCCCTGACCGCCTGCGGGGTATCTTCGGAGCGGTGCAAGTCTTTTTTCTACAAGGAGTTATTGTTCCCCTTCCAAAATCGGAAAGTTTTCAAGGTTTCTAGTCAAACCTGTTTACAGTTCCCGGGAAGGAAGGCAAGGTAAGTCCAACCCTGGACCTCCAAGGCTTTGAAACGCTTGTGCGGATACAGAGGTTCCAAATGGGGTCCATTCATACAGTAGTGGCATCCCCACAACGAGTACGCTTACCTTCATGTTTCACTATATGTCGGTCATCTGCGTTTCCTCTGCTTGCTGTGGGTGAGTAGCATGCTCAATTTATGGCATTACCCTTAGGTTGCCTCAGCTCCTTGTGTATTCACAAAAGTGTTGGCCCCAGTGTTGGCATTGTAGCGGCAGGGGGGATTGCGGTACTGGGTACCTGGGCTGTCTTCTTCTGCGAGCAGAGTCTCCGACTGCTCTTAAGGACAACACTGTGGACATTACTGTGCGGAGTCTGTAGGAGTTCGGTTAGAAATTGAACTTCCAAAAAGCCGCTCTGGTTCTGTCCACCAAGTTGGACTATCTGGGTCTGACTCTGGATCGGCTTCAGCCAGGATGTTTTCTTCCAGGGGAACAAAAATGCCAAGGCTGCAGGATGTGACTCTGCTCCTATTGTTCAGCAGTCAGTCTTCTTTCTGGACTTGTGTGCCGGCGCTGTCCCTGGTGGTGCCTACCTTTTGAGACGGTTATGTTTGCACAGTTCCACTTGAGCCTCTGCAAAGGGAGATTCTTATCAAATGGGACAAGGATCCACAGTCTCTAGGTAATCCTTCCTTCCCCTGTACTGGACAGTGGTCCCTGCGGTTGCCAGCCTGTCCGGGTGGGGAGGTGTTTTTGTTATGGATGTGCTCAAGGGGTCTGGACTCTGGGGGAGTCCAGACTACCGATCACTATACTGGAACTTCGGGGCGATAAGATTTGTCTGACTTGTTGGACAAATCGCCTTTAGGAGTGCCAGGTAAGGATCTACCTGACAATGCCACGGCTGCGGCATATGTCAATCTCCAACGGGGCACAAGAAGTAGTGTCCTGGCGGCTCGGGGGGTAGCCAGCATTCGAAGATTCAGCTGTGTCTCCGGTGGGGAACTCCCGAGGTAGACCTGTTGGCCATTCATCTCAACAGGAAGGTACAGAGAATTGTGGCAAGGTCTCGGGATCCCCTGGACGACGTCACAAACGCACTAGTGTCTCCTTGGGGCCAGTATCTTCTGATGTACGCCTTTCCTCCGCTGAAACTTCTGCCGAGTCTCCCATGAAGGATCGAGGCAGAAGGAATATGGTCATCCTAGTGGCTCCAGACTGGCCTCATCGGTCTTGGTACGCCGATATGGTACGGCTGGTCGCAGATGCCCTTGAAAACTTCCTCACAGAGAAGATTTGATGGTCCAGGGGCCAATCTTCCATCCTGCTTTAAAGACGCTGGCTTTGGTGTTGCAGGATAGAGTGTTTGAATCAGTGATTCCCACGTTGTAAAAGACTAAAAAATCTAACTCCTTCGAAGATTTTTACCATTGCGCTGGAAGGCATACATTGCGTATGGAAAGTCTCTTGGGGTTCATCCCTGTTCCATTTAGTTTTGGCTCGGATTTTGGCATTCCTCCAACGAGGTGTTAAGCAGCTAATGGCCTTGGGTACAGTCTAGGGCCAGGTTTTCGGCCTTGGCGGTCTTCTTTTGCCATCCTTTGGCTGCACATTCTTTGGTTTGCACCTTTATTCAGGGGGTTTGCCACTTGGCTCCCCAAGTACGGTCTCCATTGCCTTTGTGAGATCTCCATTTGGTGCTGTCTGTTCTCCAGTACCCGCCTTTCGGAAATATTCACGAGCTTCATCTGCTTACATTGTTCCAGTGAGTTGCCGCAGGGTGTCGGAGCTGGTGGTGTTGTCTTGTGGCTCACCTTACCTGGTGGTTCACAGAGATAAAGTGGTGCTTTACCCTTGTCAGTCCTTCCTTCCTAAGGTTGTTTCTGGTTTCCATCTGAATAAAGACATTGTGTTGCCTTCCCTGTGTTCTAAGCCTGAACATCCTAAGGAGATTACCTTGCTCTCTCTGGATGTGGGTTGGGCGATCAGTGTGTACCTTGCAGCAACAGAGTCGTTTAGGAAATCAGCCTTGCTATTTGTCCTTACGTATGGACCTCTCAAAGGGTTGGTCGCATCTGCCGTGAAAATTTACAGATGGACAAGACGGGTGGTGGTGCAGGCCTATTCCATCAAGGGTCAGGTTCCTCTGTTCCCTGTTAAGGCGCTTTCTATGTGGGTGCTTAGTGTCTTTTGGGCCTTCCGCCATCAGGCGTCAGTGGTGCAGTTTGGCAAGGTGGCCACATGGTCGTCTGTGCACACTTAACAAAATCGTATACAATAAATGTGCTGGCATCTGCGGATGCTGCTTTTGTCCGCAACGTTTTGCAGACCGCTGTTTGAGAGGATTAGTCCTCTTTGAGGGTGTATATATTTTTCAGATGAGCTCTAGTTGTTACTGATTGAGCTCCATGTTACCTGGTTGGCTAGGTTTAGCTTTTTGGGATTTTTTTCTGCTTTTTTTTTCCCACCCATCATGTTTGACACTGCTTTGGGACATCCTGATAATCAAGAAGATTCGGAAGCTGTGTCCGTCAATGAACGAAAGAGAAAATTGGATTTTTGTCTTGCCGTAAATTCCCTTTCTGTGATGCTCATTGATGGACACAGCATCCACCCATCTATTGAGTTGGGTTATTTTTTCTTCGGACACTGCTTGCAACTAAACTGAATGCCTATAGCAGGAAGTGGGAGCATACCCCCTGGGGCTGCCCCATAGGCATGGTAAAGCTTTTTCTTGCCCTAGTGTCCTACTCCTTTAGGTAGTAGCATAACCCAATGGGCAAGAAGATTCTGGAGCTGTGTTCCTCAATGAACATCAGGGAAAAAGATTTTACGGTAAGACAAAAATCCAATTTTTTGCTTTACAGGGTTAGATAGAATAGTCTAAGAATGTGGCAAAGAGCAGGTTCAGCATTAGTTAGGTTTTGACTGGACTTATCCTTTAAAAATTGCAGCTGAATTGTTGAAATTGTTGCTGAATTTAAAGCACACCTAATTCCTCCTTTTGACTTAGTCTTTTTTACCCTAATGCTTGGTACACAAAAATAGTTTTTTTTTCCGTTAAACCCAAAAAAAAGGCTCGAGGAGAGCTATGCAATGTTAGTACTGCAATCTCCCCACTGAGCTATTGTGTTCTGAAAAGTTTTTAGTTCTGCTCTAGGTACTTGCCGGTGTAACGTTAGAATTCCATACCCCGTGGAGAAACCATACCCTCGTCACTTCCTGTGGGAAACAGCTGAGCAGCGCAGTCCGGATACCTAAGTGACAATCAAAGAATTTGAGAAGTGCGCATGCTCAGAGGTTAGGAAAAACTCACGGCACTCTGTGAAATTTAATGCTTGCGGCGGGTACATTAAAACACTTCGGGTGCAACATAAATCATGTCCTCTCCTATCGCTGTAACATCCCTCATCTCCGGTAATAAATATAAAAGCGGCGGCGGGTGTATGAGACGTAAATGTGACGGCGATCGCGGCTCCGTGATCCGCTTTTATATTTATTAGCGGAGATGAGGGATGTTACAGCGATAGGAGAGGACATGATTTATGTTGCACCCGAAGTGTTTTAATATACCCGCCGCAAGTTTAACTACCGTGAGAAATCCATACCCTCCGTAGCGGAACCGGAAGTGACGAGGGTATGGTTTTCTCACGGGTATGGATTTTTCACGGAACACCGGTTTAGTTTGATTAAGTTAAGGTCCTCCCCAATGGAGGGAACCGACCAGAATACAAAACGAAATTGAGTTTCTAACTCCCGTGTGCTATCCAAAACAATTTTGGCACGAGTTCTGCTTTAAGAAGCCTCCTCTATATTACAAACATGCAACATTTTTGGGAGGTTTGAAGATGCAATTCCACATCTCTCAAATCATCTGGGTCAGAATGAAAAGCTTTGTTCAGATGTACTAGAAACTAGAGGGAACACAGGGTGGTCCCAAGCTGGGTCAGTTACATGATTACTCAGCAGAAGAGTGTAGGTAAGAGTATCCTGGGTGTTTTTAAGGTCAGAGGATAGAAACCAATTTTATATGCTCCATGTCAGGATTGATTACATGCTGTTAGAGATGCCTGAACTATGATTTGTTTCCTGACAGCTTGATAGTATTCCTGTATAATGTGTGGCTGAGTGCGTGTTTGTAAACACCCTATCTTGTGTGTGTGTATATTTATAACGTTGACCACACATTTGAAATGCGTTCCTTATTAGATCTGCCAATGTGGCTTGATTTATTTTATTCAGACCGTTGTCAGGGCTTGGAACTATGCAAGCAGTGGCTTGACGTCTGCATATAATATAATCTATCATCTATCTGAATCTGTTTGATGTTTGTGTAGATCTATACTCCTCTCAAAAACTGCAGTTGCCCCAAAAAATGTGCCTGTGGTTTGATTATACAGTACCAAAACAATTAAATCTACTAATGATTTTCCTTTCTCATAAAGCCCAGCTTCTTTCACTATTGATTGGCCTTTTTCCTAAAGCCTAACTCCAGGCACAACTATTTGCCTTTCTCTTAAAAAAGAATTCTGGGTATGGTATTTTTACATAGTTTCCTAGCTGAACCAATGTAGCTGTGTATATACGATTTACCTGTGGCATCCCTCCTAGAAGCTGCAAATCACTAAAGTAGACATGGATACTCCAGTGATGTCCACTTTCTTCTAGGTCACGTGCCTAATGGCTGCCCAGCTGTATTATGAACACCGGAGGTCTTCCATTGAGCATGGGCACCATTCAGAGATGGCTTTACATTTTCTCATTGGACAGGATGGAGAGAAGAAGTGGTGATGCTACCCGCTCCATCTCATCCAATCAGAGAATGCTTGGCGCGTTCTCTGATCGGATGAGGTGGAGAGGGTAACATCCGATTCGAGAATTGGCGCCTGTGCCAAGTGGCCAACCTCCTGTCTGGCTGCTTGCAGTGAGACCTCAAAGCTTTTAGAGGTCACTGGTGTAGCAGTGTCTACTTCAGTGGTTTCCAGCTTCCGCAGGGATTAACAGGTATGGTATATACAGTCAGGTCCATAAATATTGGGACATCGACACAATTCTAAACTTTTTGGCTCTATATACCACCACAATGGATTTGAAATAAAAACAGTCATGATGTGCTTTAACTGCAGACTTTCAGCTTTAATTTGAGGGTATTTACATCCAAATCAGATGAAAGGTGTAGGAATTACCACAGTTTTTATATGTGCCTCCCACTTTTTAGTCCAAATGTAATGGGACAATTGGCTGCTCAGCTGTTCCATGGCCAGGTGTGTGGTATTCCCTCATTATCCCATTTACAAGGAGCAGATAAAAGGTCCAGAGTTAATTTCAAGAGTGCTATTTGCATTTGGAATCTGTTGCTGTCAACTCTCAATATGAGATCCAAAGAGCTATCATCAGTGAAGCAAGCCCTCATTAGGCTGAAAAAACTAAACAAACCCATCAGAGAGATAGCAAAAACATAAGGTGTGGCCAAATCAACTGTTTGGAAAATACTTAAAGAGAAAGAACGCACCGGTGAGCTCAGCAACACCAAAAGACCCGGAAGACCATGGAAAACAACTGTGGTGGATGACCGAAGAATTCTTTCCCTGGTGAAGAAAACACCCTTCACAACAGTTGGCCAGATCAAGAACACTCTTCAGGAGGTGGGTGTATGTGTGTCAAAGTCAACAATCAAGAGAAGACTTCACCAGAGTGAATACAGAGGGTTCACCACAAGATGTAAACCATTGGTGAGCCTCAAAAACAGGAAGGCCAGATTAGAGTTTGTCAAATAACATCTAAAAAAAGCCTTCACAGTACTGGAACAACATCCTATGGACCGATGAGACCAAGATCAACTTGTACCAGAGTGATGGGAAGAGAAGAGTATGGAGAAGGAAAGGAACTGCTCATAATCCAAAGCATACCACCTCATCAGTGAAGCATTGTGGTAGTGTCATGGCATGGGCATGTATGACTGCCAATGGAACTGGTTCTCTTGTATTTATTGATGATGTGACTGCTGACAAAAGCAGCAGGATGAATTCTGAAGTGTTTTGGGCAATATTATCTGCTCCTATTCAGCCAAATGCTTCAGAACTCATTGGACGGCGCTTCACAATGCAGATGGACAGTGACCCGAAGCATACTGCGAAAGCAACCAAAGAGTTTTTTAAGGGAAAGAAGTGGAATGTTATGCAATGGCCAAGTCAATCACCTGACCTGAATCCGATTGAGCATGCATTTCACTTGCTGAAGACAAAATGAAGGGCAAATACCCCAAGAACAAGCAGGAACTGAAGACAGTTGCAGTAGAGGCCTGGCAGAGCATCACCAGGAATGAAACCCAGTGTCTAGTGATGTCCATGTGTTCCAGACTTCAGGCTGTAATTGACTGCAAAGGATTTGCAACCAAGTATTAAAAAGTGAAAGTTTGATTTATGATTGTTAATCTGTCCCATTACTTTTGGTCCCTTAAAAAGTGGGAGGCACATATACAAACTGTTGTAATTCCTACACCTTTCACCTGATTTGCATGTAAATACCCTCACATTTAAAGCTGAAAGTCTGCAGTTAAAGAACATGTTGTTTGTTTCATTTCAAATCAAGTGTGGTGATGTATAGAGCCAAAAAGATTAGAATTGTTCCCTAATCTCCCGCTGCCACCAGAGAGGCAGCGGGAGATAAGGGAAGTTAACAAGTAGCTGAGGAGCTGGTGTAGTAAGGAGGGTTTTGGGTTCCTGGAGAACTGGGCCGACTTCTCAGTCGGCTACTGGCTCTTTAGTAGGGACGGATTGCCCCTAAATGGGGAGGGTGCAACCGTACTGGGTGAGAAGATGGCCAACACATTAGAGGGGCTTTTAAACTAGGTGATGGAAGGATACAGATGTAGAATTAACCAGCGGGGAGCAGGGTTCAGCGGGCACAAATGGGGACATTAGCGGTAGGGTGTTCAGATTTCCTAAATTCAAGGTGGGTATGGGGAAAAATCGCAAGAGCAGCCTAAAAACAACCTCAAACGAGGATGTAGTATGCCAATGGACAAAATTATGAGGTTTGTATACCAATGCTTGTTTGTATACCAATAGATTTTGTGGGGATTACAGAGACTTGGTTTGACAGCTCTCATGATTGGCTGGCGACCATTCAGGGGTATTCCCCCTTATCGCAGAGATAGAGAAGGTAAAAAAGGGGGAGGGGTATGTCTGTATATTAAGAACAGTGTACAGGTAAATGTGAGAGATGATATTACTAATGGAGCTATGGATGAGGTAGAATTCCTATGCGTAGAACTTCAAAAGGAAGGCACTATGGGAAAAGTAATATTCAGTGTATGCTATAGACCCCCAACCAGATGGAGGAGGGTGAGGCGGACCTCCTTTCACAGATTGGATTGGCAGCAAGGATGGGAAAAGTCATTATAATGGGGGACTGTAATTATCCAGATATAGACTGGGCAGAAGGAACCGCACATTCATCCAAGGCTCGGCAGTTCCTAAATGTTTTGCAGGACAATTTCATGGGTCAGATGGTAAACGCACCGACAAGAAACAATGCGGTACTAGACCTACTGATTACCAACAATACAGACCTGCTCACGGATATAGAAATATGGGGCAACTTAGGAAACAGTGACCATAGATCAATTAGTTTCAGTATTAATCATAGTAATAGGAAACACAAGGACACTGAATTTCAAAAGAGCCAATTTCCCAAAACTGTGCTCTTTGCTAGAAAATATCAAATGGGATTGAACCCTGGGAACAAAGAACACGGAGGAAAAATGGGAGTGCTTCAAGAGTATACTAAACAAAGGAATTGGCCAGTGCATTTCAAAGGGGAATAAATTTAAAAGAGCAAAAGTAAACCCTGGGTGGCTAAACTCCAACATAAAAATGCATATTAATACTAAAGAAAAGGCCTTCAAAAAATACAAGGCTGAGGGGTCATTGGCAGCATTCAAGCATTACAAAGAGTGCAATAAGAAATGTAAAGACGAAATCAAGGCAGCTAAAATAGAACACGAGAGACATATAGCGGAAGGGAGTAAAAAAAACCCCAAGAAATTCTTTAAGTATATAAACAGTAAGAAAGCGAGGCCAGAACACATTGGCCCAATAAAAGATGACGAAGGTAATCTGGCCACAGAGGACATAGAGAAGGCGAAAGTGTTAATTAATTTCTTCTCTTCAGTCTTGTAAATGTCTTCTTTTTTATATTTTAGGTAGGTGAGTGTGCCTATTTTTTTTTTTTTTTTATTTGATTGTAATTGAGGCTTTGCTTTCCTTTAATAGCAGAGATGTGGCCTATGTCACACTGTGCTCCTTTATGCTTCTGCTCCTCATTCGCTAATGAAATGTCCTCTTTGTATGAACTGTTTGTCCTCTGTCATAATTAAGACCTAAATTGAGTTTCCTTTCATCAAAACGCTCCTCGTTTATAACCTTTAACCCCCTGAGCGTCTTTCAACTCACGAGTCTAATCCTTAAATCCACAGATTAATTTAGAGTTTATCATACAGACTCCAGCCAGCTCTAATTTCTCCTATCTGTGTTTATCCCAGTGGCTGTTTACCAAGATGCTCCGGCCAGATGTAATGTCCTTAAGCCTCGTGGCACAACATGTCTTATCGTGTCTGTGTCCTCATTGTAGTAATATAATAAGAGGAATCTCGGGAACTCTAATCAAATGTGTACAAGCTGACAAAGCCAAAATATATCCAAGCCAGCCGTAAGAGACAAAATGAACGATGCTAATAGAAAAGCCACTTTATTGTGCCCTGTTTATGAAGAAATGTATGAAATGTAATGTTCTACATAAAAAAATGTTTCTGATACATTTTTCACATTGATTGGTATTGAATATTTTATTCTGTTGAATGTAGAGCTGTAAACATTGTTTTCAATACTTATATCAATGTGATCTGTTTATTATAGTTATCATTATTGCTTGCTAAAGTGTCAGTCCACCAAAAATGATTTCATTCTTTGGCACTTGCTGAGAAGGTAAATTACCAAGTAGTTTCTTATTATCAGTCCAGTGATGAGAGAAAAAATGGCATTAAAGTGTATGTCAAGCCAATGTCTCACTCTCCATGCTGGGTTTATATTATATAAGAGGAAATGCAACAAGATGATGGGAACATTCCTGTTATGATGGGTGGAGAGTTAACTCTGGGCACAGAAAAAAAATACCCTTGCATTGCCCCCCATCTGCTCTGCAAGGGCTAAATGTTCATGAAGTCCAGGTGTGCATAAATAGGCTTATTTATAATACCTTATTCCTCACTCCAGCAGGGTCACTCCAGCTGTGACCAATCCTGAGAAGTCACTTCTCTAGGGTGCGTCCAACAAAGCTTGCATGCCTGCCTTCTCCACGCACATTGCAGGGTTAATATCTTTGCATTACTGTATACATGATAACATCGAGAGACCATCCACAGCCTGCCCACAGACTGGAGAATTGGGGAGAAGAGGGCAGCGCTAGAGTAACTGCATACTTGTAACTGTTATAAATTTATATCCATCTGATGCCAGGATGATCCAAGATATTATTTCTTTGTTTCAATAGGCAGTTGATTTTAGCTGATGCCGATTTTGGATATACAGTATGTTTGTATGTCGAAGTGTATGTGTATAGAGCAGGTATACCTAAATAGAGGACCACAGTCCGGACCCAGACCAAGCGACTGGTGTCTCTGTATCGCTGTAACCTCACCATTCAGTTTTATGTCTCTTTCCTTCACCCTCTGTCCAGATTGGCCAGCACCACCCCAACACTGTCATCTTCACAGCAGAGCAGAACATAGGAGTGCTGGACGGCCTGGACAGAAGGCAAGAGCAGCCCCACTCCTCAAGTTAAGCAGCAGTGATTGGCCTCTCTGACACAGGGCAGTCCCAGCAACCAATCACCCACTAGATATGAGGAAAAGTTGGAAAGCTCTTGCCCTCCTCCCAGACATGATGCATCTCCCACCTCCTGCCCTGCTGTGTAAGGTAGGAGTGGGCACAGCGTAAAAGGGTATGCTGTTGTCTAAAGGGAGAGCTATACTGTATAGAGGGCTGTATTGTAAAGTTGGGAACTGTGATGTAAATGGGGAGGATTATATGTAAAGAGATTCTAAAATATAAAGGGGGCGGGGTTGCATTGTATAAAGTGGAGCTGTGATTTAAGAGGGGGGCTGTGATGCAAAGCAGGGCTGTGATGTAAAGGTGGACACTGTAATGTAATAGTGCTGCAAAGTAAAGAGGTGACAGTGATGTAAAGGGGGACTGCGATCTAAAAGGGAACACTGTGATGTAAATGGGGGACTGTGCTGCAAAGGGGTGTATGATGTGAAGTGCTCTGTAATGTAAAGGGGACTGCAATGCAAAGGTGGGGAATGTGATGTAAAGGGGGACTGTATTGTAAATTAGGGTTTGTAAGCAATGTGATGGAAAGGGGGGACTGTGATAAAAAGACAGGCCACTATGAAGTAAAGGATGGCTGTGATGTATATGGGGAGGTGCTGATGTTAAGGGGACTGATGACACCGATGAAAAGAGGGGATTGTGATGTGATGGGGGAACAATGACACTGATGTTAAGGAGGGATTGTGATGTAAAGAGTCTGAGTCACAGAATAAATATGAGATCCTGACCTCTTTGCATTATTGCCATGTATTTGTCGTATTAATTAATATTTTATTAAGCTTTAATGTTCACAACACGTTGTACTTTTAGTAACAGACTACTTGTTTAGATTTTTTTTCTCTTCCACAGTCTCTTTTCTCTCTTTGGGGAATTAAAAGAACACATACATTTTATTACAACAGTCTGTACTTTATTATTCCAGACCAGGGTTTCTCAACCAGTGTGCCGCGGCACACTGGTGTGCCGTGAGGGGTCCCCAGGTGTGCCAAGGCAAAATGACCCCCAACCTATGCATTAATAAGTAATCTGCTCTTTAATGATTGCTGGCTGGTCTGCTGGCTGATCAATTGTTACAGCGGTGTCGGTCTGGTGCCAGTCCACTGTTTAATACTCGCTTCCCACTGCCACAGTGGGCAGGCCTCCCAACCCGCATTCTGCCAACCAATGACGTCATCAGTTGCTATGGGCGGATCGGGTGCACAAGCAAGGGCTTGCTGGACGTTAGAGCCGGGAGACGCTGGCTGGCACAAGAGGAGAGAAACTGGGAAGGAGGATCTTCTACATTTTCATGTTCGTTACCTTCGGTTTCATATAGACTTCTATTATGTCCCTTATTTTTGGCATGCTTTCCAAATATGCACCAAAAATGTAGGTGCACCTTGAGATTCTGCCAGATTGTAAAGGGTGCCTTGGTTGAAAAAAGGTTGGAAAACACTGTTCCAGACTATACTCGCAGGTCTGAAAATAAATAAATAAATGCTGCTCATTTAAGGTCTTTTGAGTGGGGATATGCAGTTTAAAATTGTGTACCCATCTTAAATTCTGTAACTCTGATGTCATTTTCCTAAGTGTTCATGACGGTCCTTAGGTAAACACAAACTGGACCTAAAGTAGAACTATAGGCAAAACCTTTTTTTTTTCCTCATTTTGGATAGAGTAAGGGAGAGTCCTAACCCCTGTCAGTTTGTTTGCCATCTGTGTCCAATTGTGGAGATTTCCCTACACTTCCTGTCCCATAACCAAAACAGGAAGTGAGGAGAAATTCCTTGGGGACCCCCAGGTCACCAGAACTAGTGTCCCCATTGAAAGATTTACCCTCTTACTTTTTTTGGGGACAGCTCAAAATTTGGGATTTTCTTTTACTTTCGCTTTCAATGATAATAGTAAACAGGACAAATAGAGAGACAGACAGCAATAAAAACCTGACATGTGTTCTAATTCCTCTCCACTGATTCCAAAAGTAGAAAAAAATGTTTTGCCTTTAGTTATACACTTTAAATTGGTACTTGGGTCATAAAGTTCAAGGCTAAGTGTATGAAAAATGTACATGGCAGGTAAGAAATTCATATGAGAATTCTGGAATTTCTCTAAATATGAACAGTCATATCGTGAAACTGTTTTTGCTTATTGCATCTGAACTGTGTGATGCAATGGTAAACAGGAAAAATAGAGAGAGGGAATTTCCCTAGCGGGGGCACAGACAGCAATAAATACTGACAGGTCCACCTCTACTCTACTCTGGGGGGGGGGGGGGGATAAAGTTTTGCCTTTGTACTAGTTGTACTTTAAAGTGGACTTTCATACTCTTAACACATGTGCCTCCCATTCTTCCCATCCTCCCATCCTGTAGAAGTCCGTCCCCACCTCCCTATGTCCAGCCCCGCCTCCCCATGCACGTCAATCACCTTAGGCAATTGACGCGCACACTGCACGTTATTTATCCCAGCAGGCATAGCCTTTCCTTCAAGGGAAGAAGGAGGGGGCAGGCTTATCAGCATGTCAATGAGAAGTCCGCCAGCTGAACCCAGAAGAGGCGGCGGGCCTCTCAAAGATGTCAAAAAGATCATGGTGGCACTGGACAGGAGGTCCGCTTTAAGGAAATGTCTGGCACTTTTTTCTTTGAAGCCACACTGCCTAAGATAAGGATATTTGTATTTGTGAACAGTTTTCATAAATGCAATAGTGTTGGTAACTGTACTAATATAAAGTACAGATGGCTTTAGGGAGATTTTTTTTTTAATATAAGCCTTTAGCATCATTCGTATGACCACAGACATTGTAACATATTAAAGTGTCACTAAACCCACTTTGTAAAAAAAATATCAATAAATGCTGTATTACATGCTAATAATACTTAATCACTATGAGATTCATTTTCTGCAACAAGCCTGATTGAGCCTGCTACTCTCTATCGCCACCTTCTGTTCATGTCTCCAATTCAGATAGGGATTTCGCAGAGCAGTGCTGGCAGCTCTGCACATGCCCAGTTTACAGTGAATTTCTATACTGAGCTTTTCCTCCCTATCACATCTGAGCAGCCCACATGTGGCGACCCACTCCCTCTCCCCTCCTCCATGGCCACTTACCAGCTAATCACAATGGGGACAGGATATTAAATGTAGATTATTTGAAGCTTCACCTCCCTCTGACAATTTAAAACCGTTTGTTAATAATAATTATTGATTTTTACTCTGCATTCCAAAGGCTTTTTTGATTTTGTTTTGAACATGTGACCAGCAGCAGAGGATTAGAAGCTCCTCCTCCTCCTTGTGTTTCTCTACAGACAGGCTGGGAAAGATCTCAGTCATGTGACCGCTGTATATCGATTAGGAAAAATTTACTTAGAGGTTTGTTTGTATTTTTAAATAATTACAGTGCCGTTCTCTGCATACAGAAAGAGAAGGGACAATGTAAATTAAACATTGTGTGTTTAGTATCACTTTAAAGAATGATTTTTGTCTTGGGGAATTCTATTCATGAAGAAAGCGGTCACAAAATCTACAGCTTTTTATTATCGAGCTTGAGTCACTTATCTGTTTTTCTCCTGCAGGTTTCACTGGGGATCTGGTGGACAATCGCACATCTTTGCCCTGGCCTGCTTCTGAAGCATAAGTAAGTGTTTTTGGGGTTTTGAATATTTATTCTTTTCTCCTGGTAAACTGCACCTAGACTGCTACAGGAATGCAGCCTCTTGCACACAGATGATTTGAAGCTTAGGATTCATGCACAGGCGCTTTTGTCTTTATATCCTAAAAGCTGGGTGCATTACAGGTGCAATGTAGAGCTCCTTGCCAGCAGCCATGTCAAAATCAATGATAGGCTTCAATATGTGGCGGTATGATATTCCGAGCAGTAATTTTTAGGTATGCAGGAAACCATTAGAAGGACCACATACCATTCACTTCAAACATTGGCTACATGCACCAACTGCAGCTCCCCGGGCAGTGAAAAACTCTGGGATTTTACACAAGAGGATATTTTAAGTCTCAAACCGTTCATGTGCATAAAAGCTATTTAAACAGTTTTAAGTGTGGGAAATAATTTAAACTTTTGTCAGGTTTTGTTGCTTGAATGTTGGGGGATGAGAAACTCCAAATGCAATAAAAAAAGAAACCGGTTAGAGCCCTTTCATACCGAACACAGTTGGATGCGGTTGGCTGAACTTTGAACTGGCTCCAACTGCATAGACAGCCCAAAATCAAAGTGAGCCTATAGGTTTAGTTCACATCATTGCATTGCAGTTCAGTGCAGTTAAAAAAAAAAAAGATGTGGGTGATGTCATGGCGCTCTCTAATATCGCTAGGTGGTACAAGGAAGGGGGATGAGAAAGAGGAGGGGGTGCGGAGCAGCAGAGAGGGGGATCCAATAGGTGATAGAGGGGGGGCCATGTTCGGCAGCTGCCAACTGGAGCGAGGAGAGGCTCTGAGGAATAGAAAGCAGGAAAGAGCGGCGCCGGCTTAGTGTAGCATAAATTTATTCAGCAATGATAAATGTAGCGAGGAAAGGTAAGACAGGTACGATGGGTGTAGTGGGATCATCCATCTTCATCTCCTAGAGAAGTGCAGTAGAGGAGGGTGGTTTAGTGCCGATGATGTGGGGAAGCTGTTGTTCGGCAGCTTGTCCGTGGGTTTCAATGGCGGCGGCGGAGCGTTCACAGCAGGGCTCCGGCTACCAGCTTCCGGTCTTGACCAATGTCACTTCCTGGTAGGAAGAAGATAGGGGTTGCACGCGTTCGGAGCATCCGTGCTCCTTCGTCAGGCAGAAAATGCTGCATTTTTCCTCACTGCAAGTGCAGGGAACGCACTATAAACGCTCCACACCGTGCCCCTTTAAGCTAAGCAAGCCCAAAAAGGTATAGAAAAATGCATTGTAAATGCAGTGCAAAATGCATTCAAGCGCGCATTAAGTGTACTTCAAATGCTTGTAAACATGCAGTCAAAAACAGGCAGGTATGTGCTGTTTCTGGTGTACATGTGCCCTTCTGAACATGTTACATGTTACACCTATATTTAGGGTGTAACATGGTTAGTATCAGACACCTCTCCCCTGATCCTCCCTCCTTGTCACATGAAGCCAGAAATCATCTTACCGCACTCGCTGTCACAATTTTTTGAGAAGGCAGCCGTGTGAGCGGAGATCACAGATCCCTATGAATCAAGGAACTGTTGGCTTGTAGTACTCAATGAAGTACCAGGGCGCGACTGAATGATAGGAAGCTCAATAACTGCTTACCTGTATTGGAGTTGTGGGCAAACCGCTACAGTCTGCGGGACGATGGCATTACACCCACAATCTGCTGATCGTGGGTGCAATGCTTTCCAGACTCATAACGAAAAATAATAAATGCATATTTTTTTCTTGCAAAAAAGTGCATTTACAATTGTTTTTGTAAAAGTGAACTTATCCTTTAAAGTGCAAAGCAAAAAATGTAATTGAGATGTTAAAAACTGGAAAGGCTTAAAATGTAATTGTGGCTAAAAAAAAATCTTTCTCTCAAAAGAGGTTTATATGCAATCCTCAGATGAATCGTGACGTTTATAAACTAGCATGTATAATGTGTGTAATTTGTTCGATCAAATCCTATGTATAATCGATCTAATAAGATTTAATTCAAAAGAACATATAGCATCACTCCTTTGGAAGTTTTCATTGTCATAAATATAGAATCCTAGTGGATTTGATATTTTTTTATGTTTTTTTTTTTTATACACTGCTCAAAAGGAATATGCTCAAAATGTGAACAGATCTGCAAAGTGATTTCAATTATTTACAATGAGAAAAAAAAAATGAAAGAACTGACTGCATGAGTATACACCACTTGCAAGTCTTTGTTTAGTATATGTACCTTTCTTTAAATACCAGAGGAGATACCTTTGGTAACAATTACAGTATTATTCTGTGTGGACAGGTCTTTATCAGCTTTGAACATTTAAATGTTATTTCCTTACTTTCCAAAAACTCCACCAACTCTGCCAGCTTGCATGGGGATCATAAATGAATGGCCACAAATAGTCTGATGGATATTTGGACTCTAAGAGCCGGTTCACACTGAGGCGATCCGACTTGCCGGGGCGACCTGTGAAGTCGGAGCGACATGCACGGACTTCATATCATTGAAGTCAATGCAGGTCGCTCCAGGTCGCCCCAAAGTAGTACAGGACCCTTTTTCTAAGTCGGAGCGACTTGTGTCACTCCTATTAGAACGGGTCCTGTGCTAATCTATGGCAAGCGACCCACCGCGACTTGTCAGGCGACCAAGTCGCCTGACAAGTCGCCCCAGTGTGAACCGGCTCTGACTTCGCCATTCTAGAACATTAAGCCTTTGTTTACAATGGTGGTTGGGGGACAGTTAAAAAAATAAATAAATAAGCGGCTAAGCCTTAACATGGCAGCCAGAAGGGGTGGTACACAGAAATGATATCACATATTGTATTTGAGAATTGATGAAACCAATACATTTGACCCATTCAAATGCTTCTAATGCACAAGGTTGCGGCACAGTACAACAGGTTTTAAGTTGTTAAGGCCTGGTTTATATTTTCAGTATCCTCTGAAAAGTGAGCCACAGTGCATTGTTTTTGGAGGACAGTTGACGGGTGTCTCAAAGGGTAATGTGTCACTTCCTGGATGCCATTGAAAGCCTGTACTGCAACTAGACATATGCCGGTTTTCGGTAATTCGATATATCGCGGTATTGCATAGCCACGGTATTGTTATTGTGGCATTTTTAAAATACCGAGTTTCTCTGTCAAGTCTGCCTGACTTGTGAATTGATACATTTCAGTGAGCTGGATGACTCATTCACTCACACAGCTAACCCCTTTCAGCATTAAGTCTCCTAACTATAAACAAAAATGATTACATTTGTATCTTTTCCTTCCCTCTGCCAGGGAGAAAGGAAGTTTAACCTCTTAAAGACTGGATCTTTTTCTGACACTTGTTGCTTGCAAGTTAAAATCAGTTTTTTTTTTGCTAGAAAAGTACTTAGAACCCCCAAACATTTTATATATTTTTTTAGCAGAGACCCTACAGAATAAAATGGCGATTGTTGTAATATTTTATGTCACACTGTATTTGCGCAGCAGTCTTTCAAACGCAATGATTAGACTTTAAAGAGGTTGTAAACCCGTTTAAAATTTTTTTTTTTTTTTTACATCCTGCAAGAGAAACACATAATGAGCTAGTATGCATCGCATATTAGCTCATTATGAAATACTTACCTTAGAACGAGCCCCCGCCGTGCCGCTCACTCACCTGTATGACGAGCGACATGTTCAGTCGCCCGTCTTCCGGGATCGCGGCATCCGGCCATCTGATTGGCCGGAGCCGCGGTGACGTCACTCCCGCGCACGCGCGCGGGAGCCGACGGTCACGGCACGGGGCTCTGAAGGAACGGCACGATCAGCCGTTCCTTCAGAGCGCATGCGCCAGTGACGTCACTGGCTGCATTAAAGGTAAATATCTCCTAAACGGTACATGTTTAGGAGATATTTACAGTACCTATAGGTAAGCCTTAATATAGGCTTACCTATAGGTACAACTTCCTGAGGAGGGTTTACTTCCTCTTTAATGAATAAAAAAAAAAAAAAAAACGTAACAGTAAAGTTATCCCAATTTTTTTTTTTTGTTACACAGAGAATCGTGAGAGAATCGTGATCTTTATTCCAAGCTAAAAAATTGTGATTCTCATTTTGGCCAGAATCGTGCAGCTCTAATAAATATATATATATATATATATATATATATATATATATATATATATATATACACACCCACACGCATAGCAGCCCACATTACATTATTATATAGCCATCAAGCAGTGTCTACAAAAAATGCAGAAAGCTTGCCAGAGCAGGAACTGCAGGTTAGTCGCATGGTGCAAAAGCAGGATGGATTTCAAGGCCACTGAATTTTAAAAAAATGCTGCATGCACCTTTTTTCTGCGGAAAATGAGGGCATAGCAGCCCGTTCAAATCAATGGGCTGCTATGCCTGTGCAAATGTGGGCCGCCAACCCGCATACATGTGAACCACCAACCCTCATACATGTGAACCACCAACCCGCATACATGTGAACCAGGCCTAAAGCAATAGTAAAGTCATTTATAAACAACACCTCCTTCAGGTTTAACCACTTCTTGACCACAAGGATTTGCCCTCTTAATGACCAGGCCATCGGATCGGAGCCGAGCGCCAGGACCAGTTATCACCAGTTAGGCCAGACACTGCTTGATGACCTATTTTAGGCCTGGTTCACAGAGTCTGTACTGACTGACTATATAATAATGTGCATAAGTGAACCAAAGCCCCTAAATTCAGCAATGAAATTGAAGTGAGGTGGAAATTTAATAATTTAAATTTAATAATAGAATACCGTGATAATACCGTATACCGTGGCAAAACCTTAATCAATTAATCGCAGCATGAAAATCTGATACCGTCACAAGCCTAACTGCAACTGCATACTGGTAGCGCTGAAAGTGTTGTGTAGCATAATGTTTGCAATGTCCTTCTACCCTACTGGTGCTCCCCCTATTTCCTCTAACCTGCCTGTCAACTGCAAACATTTCTTTTTAGAGGGTACCACCAGTGTAAATAAACAAGTGCTATGGTTTCAGCAGAGGGAGGGTTCAGTGTGGGACAGAGCATAGTAATGCCCTCCTCTCCCTCCATAGAGCATCAGTGTTTCCTTCTTTCCATACATCTACAGAGTATTGGTTCTCCACCTACTTCCACAGAGCTCCTTGCCTACCAACCCACTAAATACCAGTGCCCCCTTCCATTGACAACCAATGAGCATTTTTTTCCCCACTAGCTACCCATTTCGGCCATTTTTCCTTACAGTTAACCACTAATGCCACAAAATTGTTTCTCCCACTGGCTGTTGCTGGCCTTTTTTTCTACTCTCCGGCCTCCCTTTTTTTTCTTTTTCTTCCCCTGATCACCGAAACTGTAATTTTTTTTCCCTCCACCTGACTACGAACACCAGACATTTTTCCCTTCCTTCCAGCACGTGATTCTTTTTTTTTTTTTTTCCTTCTTTGCACTTTGACTTCTGTTTCTGTGGTGGCACTTTACAATCGCTTTCTATGGAACCACTTTAGCATGCATGCTAGCCCCCCATCTCTTTGGGACTCACAGATGCAATCAGCTGCTCTGTGAGCTGACAAGCACAGCTGGCACACAGACCAGAGATAAATGAAACAATTTTTCCTAAGCAATAATAGTTTGTTTTAAATTATAAAAATCTCTGTAATATAACAAAATTAAATAATAATAATCTATAGAATATAAAAAACAAGCAGAAAGTCTAAGAATATAAAGTGCATGTGCATTCAGATATTGACATCTAGGTTCTCCATTAACTTGAGTCCCAGCAGTCAGTGGATCTGGAAGTATCGGAGTGCGATCTTCCCAACTAGAAGTTGAGAAAAGAGCAGTACCGACTTTTGAATAATGTAAAAAAATTAATAAAAATGCAATTTTTTGTACATAAGTCACTTTTACTTTGAGAGCTTTGTTTTTATATACACAGATACCAAAAGTATTGGGAAGCCTGCCTTTACACGCACATGAACTTTAATGGCATCCCATTCTTAGTCCGTAGGGTTCAATATTGAATTGCCCTAACCTTTGCAGCTATAACCACTTCAACTCTTCGGGGAAGGTTTAGGAATGTGTCTATGGGAATGTTTGACCATTTGTGAGGTCAGGCACTGATGTTGGACGAGAGAGACTGGTTTGTGGTCTCCGCTCTAATTAATCCCAAAGATGTTCTATTGAGTTGAGGTCAGGACTCTGTGCAAGCCAGTCAAGTTCCTCCACCCCAAACTCGCTCATCCATGTCTTTATGGAACCATGTTTCGCAGCTGCAACTGTCCATGAACACCTGTCAGCCCAGCTATAAGAATTGGCTGATTCCTGCAGCTGTTCTTGCCTTCCTCTGTTTCTTCATGTGAAGGAGGCCTAGAGCTTTATTTCTGATCGTGTCAGATTTGTAGGTTTTGGTCTTCCCCTTACTACGGTCAGCACTTACTGCACATGGGGTGGGGAATGAGGTGCAGTTTTCTTTCCTGCTTTTACACTGACGCATTCATTTAGTAATTGGTCTTTATATTATGGTCATCCACAGTGACATAATAGTGGGTAGTCAGTCTGTGCAAGCTTTAAAAGTAAGGTAAAATTTAGCCATCTCTTATCTTTGTCTACACATAAGAAATTAATGTTTTGTTAAAAAAAAATAAACCACATTCTCTGTGATTGTCACATATTGTATGGCTGCCTGCACTAAGCTTAGTTATTCCTTCCGATAATTTAGTCAGTGAATGCTGCATGTTTTTGTGTAATTTGGTAAAGGGGAGTGGCTTCTGGGCATTTACTGTAAATTTCACTTGGTTTACCTACACATGGATTGCGTTTCCTCTCAGTGAGTGTGGTTAGGAGGTGCCATTCGACTTGCAGCTTTTATTGTCACCTCAGTCTTCTTAAACATCTATCCACATTACAAGTTTACTACTGCTTCCATTTCCTCCTTACCTCACCTTACTCCACATCGATAAGTCAATGTTTTTGTTGTTTAAAGGTATTTTAGGAAATCTGTCTCGGGTGCTTTTTTTAAAAGAGAAACATTTTTATTATCCCCCAACACCAGTAATGGTGCTAGGCTATCAGCACTCAACCACTCATGGGAAATATGAATGACTCAGTTAAAAAATAATAATTGAATAAAGACCATCAATACAAACCAAAATTTGGGGGCTTTATGAGCGGTATTTGGGGTATTGCGGTACTTGGGTACCTAGACGACCTCCTTCTGCGAGCAGAGTCTCCCAATGCCTTATTAGACCATCGACATTTCGGTGCGAACGTTGCAAGAGTTCGGATGGAAACGTAATTTCCAAAAATCTGCTCTGGTCCCGTCCACCAAACTGGACTATCTGGGCCTGACCCTGAACTCAGCCCCAGCCCCAATGTTTCCTCCTAGTGGCGAAACTCCAGAAGTTGCAGGATGCGATTCGGCTCCTGTTGTCCAACCGGCAGTCATCTCTTAGGAACTGCATGCAAGTGCTGGACCTGATGGTCTCCACTTTCGAGGCAGTTCCTTTTGCTCAGTTCCATACCAGATCTCTGCAAAAGGAGATTCTTGCCAAATGGAAAAAGAATCCACAGTCTCTAGACAATCTGATCCTGTTGAGCCAGGGTACGAGGGGGTCCCTGATCTGGTGGCTCCGCTCCCTAACACTTCAACAGGGAAAATCCTTTCTCCCCCCCCTGTACTGCATGGTGGTCACCATGGATGCCAGCCTGTCCGGGTGGGGAGGTGTCTTGGGCATGGATTGTGCTCAGGGGGTCCAGCCTGCCGATCAATATCCTGTAAATTTGGGCGATCAGGCTTTGCCTGACTCAATGGACGAATCGTCTGAGGGGCGCCTGGTATAGATGCATTCGAACAATGCCATGGCCATGGCAAATGTCAATCAAGGGGGCACCAAAAGTGCCCTAGTAGCCCAGGAAGTATATGGCATTCTAAGGTGGGCAGAACGCTTTGTTCCAGCCATCTCTGCTGTGCATATTCCAGAGGTGGAAAATTGGCAGGTGGACTGCCTCAGTCGGATGACCTTGGATCAGGGAGAATGATCTCTCCACCCGGAGATGTTTCTTCAACTGTGTCTCTGGTGGGGCAGTCCCGATGTGGACCTGTTGGCCTCTCGTCTCAACAGGAAGGCGCAGAGGTTCATAGCAAGGTCTCAGGATCCTCTGGCCAACGCCACAGACACTCGGGTGGCTTCTTGGGGCCAGTATTGTCTGATATATGCATTTCCTCTGATGACACTTCTGCCAAGACTCCTGTGAAGAATCGAGACAGAAGGGATTCCGGTCATCCTAGTGGCCCCGGACTGGACTCGCAGGTCTTGGTACGCAGACCCGATATGGCTGGTCACCAATTTCCTTTGGAGACTCCTTCTTAGAGAAGACCTTTTAGCCCAAGGCCTGATCCTCCATCCTGCTTTACAGTTGCTGACTTTAACTGCTTGGCTGTTGAAAGCCAGGTGCTGAAGGATAGAGGGGTGTCTGAATCAGTGATTCCTACGCTATTAAAAGCTAGAAAATCTACTTCCAGG
Source organism: Pelophylax lessonae (assembly GCF_965119305.1). Taxonomy (NCBI): domain Eukaryota; kingdom Metazoa; phylum Chordata; class Amphibia; order Anura; family Ranidae; genus Pelophylax; species Pelophylax lessonae. The sequence continues at coordinate 116,091,818 of NC_138778.1, forward strand.
AATATTTATCATCGAGTTTGGAAGGCGTACATTGCATGGTATGAGTCTCGGGGGGGGATTTCCCCAAATTTCTTTTCGGTGTCTCGTGTCTTGGAGTTTCTCCAAAGAGGTGTAGATCAGCGTTTAGGCTTTGGAACAATCAAAGGCCAGATTCCGGCCCTAGCAATTTTCTTTCTTTCAGCGCCCGTTGGCCACAAATTCCTTGGTTCACACCTTGGTTCAGGGGGTCCGCCACCCAGCTCCCTCAGTTGAGGTCTCGGTTACCTCCGTGGGACCTCAATTTGGTGCTGTCGGTTCTTCAAAAACCGCCTTTTGAAAATATTTCTGAGCTTCCTCTGCTTACATTGTTGCAGAAGGTAGTCTTCTTGGTGGCTATTACTTCTGCGGGCAGGGTGTCGGAGTTGGCTGCATTGTCTTGTCATTTACCTTACCTGGTGGTTCACAGAGACAAAGTGGTGCTTCGTCCTTGCCAGTCATATCTTCCTAAGGTTGTCTTTGGTTTCCATTTAAATGAAGACAATTGTGTTGCCTTCCTTGTGTCCTAAGCCTAAGCACCCTGAATGTTCGCGTGATCAGGGTGTACCTGGTGGTGACTGAGTCGTTCCGGAGATCGGATTCCCTATTTGTCCTTACGGATGGACCCCATAAGGGACTGGCCGCGTCTGCTGTGACCATTTTTAAATGGATCAGGCAGACGGTGGTGCAGGCCTACCCACTGAGGGTCAGGTTCCTCCTTTCACATTTTATAAGGTGGATGTGTCGGCAACTGCAGATGCAGCCTTTGACCGCAAGATTTTGCAAGCCGCTGTTGTGGAGGATTAGTCCTCTTTGAGGGTGTATTTTTTTTTTTGTCAGATGAGCTCTAGTTGTTCCTGGTTGAGCTCCTGTTTTATCTGGTTGGAACGTTTAGCCTTTGGGACATGTGTTTATTGCGGTGTTCTTCCCACCCCTCATGTTGACACTGCTTTGGGGCGTCCCAAGGGTAAAGAAGATATGGAGCTGTGTCCGTCAATGATCGAAAGAGAAAACTGGCTTTTTGTCTTGCCGTAAAATCCTTTTCTCTGATGTTCATTGATGGACACAGCACCCGTCCCTCTATTGAGTTGGGTTTTATGTTCTTCTGACACTGCTTGTTACAAAACTGAAGACTATAGCAGGAAGTGGGAGTATACAACCTGGGACTGCCCTATAGGCGTAGTCAAACTTTTTACCGCCTAGTGTCCTACTCCTGTAGGGGGCAGCATAAAGCCCCCTTGGGTCAAGAAGATATGGAGCTGTGTCCGTCAATGATCATCAGAGAAAAGGATTTTACGGTATGACAGAAATTCAGTTTTGTAACTGCAATACTCTGAAATCTCCTTGCTGGGGGTTGCGCATAGCCTTTGCACTTTGGAATGCCTTGGTAAATAGACGTTTATATGCATATACTTCTATATTTTTTTACTTTCTTGACCTTCCTTAAAGAATACCTGATTTGCTTGCATGATAAACAGAGTCCTGACCCTGACTCATTTATTGTCTGTTCCTCTTTCTCTGCCATTTTAAACCATAAGGGCACTCTACAGCACTCTGACAGGTATTTAGTTGCTAAGCAATGGTAGAATTAAAAAAAAAAAATGTATTGAGACCCTAATTACCACTCTGCTTTTAACCAAACAGAACAAGCTCAACATACTAGATTAACGGACTAAACATGCAAGCTCAACGTATTTTGTGCTGTATCTTATCCCACTGAAATACAGAACATTTTCCCAATTTTTAAGAATTATTAAAATATAGAAGCAGTTTGGAGTAGCTATGTGCAAAATTAATATAAAGGTAAAAAGAACAATTGTTTAAAATATTATATAAATTAAGCCACTCTAAATACAGCAGAGTTTTAAAGAAACTGCTTTTATCCTTAAAGCGGAGCTCCATCCAAAAGGAGAAGCCCTGCTTGTTTGCTTCCCCCCCCCTCTCGTACCACATTTGGGAGGGGGACTTGTTTTTGCAGGTGCCTATCTCCACTAGTCCTTTTGCCCCCCCCTTCTTTCTCCTCTGCCGGCGGGCCAGTTAAAAAGCGATGCGCGCTTCGCTCGTGCATTAAAGCGGCGTTCCACCCAAATATGGAACTTCCACTTATTTGCTTCCTCCCCCCCTTTGGTGCCACTTTTGGCACCTTTCAGGGGGGAGGGGGGGGAACCGGTACCTGTTTTTGACAGGTACCCTTCCCCACTGCCGGGAACGGCGCCGCGGCAAAGTGAGGACCCCTCCTCCTACCCTCCGCCGCCAAGACAATCTGAATGTGCAGCACGCTTGGCGCATGCGCAGTAGGGAGCCGCCCGTGAACCCTCCCTGACCGACAATAGCAGCGGGAGCACCCGACAGCCGATGGAAACATCGGCTGCGGTGCTGACATCGCTGGACTCCAGGACAGGTAAGTGTCCTAATATTAAAAGTCAGCAGCTACAGTATGTTAATTTTGGGAGGGGGGGGGTGGGGAAACTCCGCTTTAAGGAACCGGCTGTGAAGCTGAAAGGCTTCACTGCTGGGTTTCCTTACTACGAATGGCGGTGGTAGCACCAGAGAGCCGATCGGAAAATCAGCTGGGATTGTAGCTACTGACTTTTAATTTTTTGAGGGGGGTGTGGAACTACTTTAACAATGTATAAGATTTTTAATTTAAAGTGGTTGTAAACCTTACATATACCCATTAAGGGTACTATCCTCAGGTGATACACAAAGATTAAACAAATTCTATATAAGTTGTACATGTTTATCTGCAGTATTCTCTTTTCTGCAGCAGTTCAAAGGCCAGAATTTAAAAGCTTGTCTGAGCTGTCAGAACAAAGGCGGCGGAAAGCTGAAGTTACAGCCTGCAGAGCTCAGTGAGGAGAGCTCTGAGAGCTGATTGGAGGGAAGGGACACACCTTCCCCTTCACACAGAGCTGAGGCTGCCAATCTGCTGGTTCTCCATCCCCTGTCACCATTTTACTCTTGGTGTCAGGAAAACATGTAAGAAGTGATTCATACAGATAGCAGCTGACAGAAATGACACTTAGTGCTTCCGATTGAGATAAGTACAGAAGAGTAATATGTTTTGTTCATATTTCCACAAGTCCTGGATGCTGAAAACAACCCAGTTCTTGCATGGCCAGCATATTCACCGGACATGTCACCCATTGAGCATGTTTGGGATGCTCTGGATGCTATACGACAGTGTGTTCCAGGTTTCCTTCTGGGTGATGAGCTCAATAGCTAAATCAAGTTCCCCCCCCCCCCCACTGTGGCCTGTGAGCGTGCGCAGAGCAGAGCGTGCGCAGAGCAGAGCTCTGCCCTGGGTAGGCGCTTCTTTGGTAGGGCAAATCTTTCTTACCCTTGTATTGGACAGTGGTCACGATGGATGCCAGTCTGTCCGGGTGGGGAGGTATCCTGGGACTGAGCTCTGCTCAGGGTTGTTGGACCCTGGAGAAATCCAGACTACTGATCAGTGTCTTGGAACTTTGAGCGATCAGGCTGTGCCTGGATCACTGGACAGATAGGCTATGGGGGGCTCCCAGTACGGATCTAGTTGGACAATGCCACAGCGGTGGCTTATGTCAATCACCAGGGCAAAACAAAAAGTGTATTGGCATCTCTGGAAGTACCTGGCATTCTCCAGTGGGCAGAACGCTTCGTTCCGGCCCTCTCCGCTGTACACCTTCCAGGATTAGAAAACTGGCAGGTGGGCCATCTCAGTCAGCAGGCGTTGGACCAAGGAGAGTGGTCCCTTCATCTGGACGTGTTTCATCTGATATGTAGTGACCAGCGTACATGCCCCCTTCAATGCAGTGACCAGCGTACATGCCCTCTTTCAATGTAGTGACCAGCGTACATGCCCTCTTTCAATGTAGTGACCAGCATACATGTCCCTTACAATGTAGTGACCAGCTTACATGCCCCTTTCAATGTAGTGACCAGCTTACATGCCCCTTTCAATGTAGTGACCAGCTTACATGCCCCTTTCAATGTAGTGACCAGCTTACATGCCCCTTTCAATGTAGTGACCAGCGTACATGCCCCTTTCAATGTAGTGACCAGCGTACATGCCCCTTTCAATGTAGTGACCAGCGTACATGCCCCTTTCAATGTAGTGACCAGCACACATGCCCCTTTCAATGCAGAGACCAGCGTGCGTGCGTGCCTCCTTCAATGCACTTACCTGGAGCAGTCCCGGCATCGGCTTCTCTTCAGTCCCCTGGCGGCGCGTCTCCACGAGTCCTCCCGCTCCCGCCTCCTCCTCGGCCAATGGCATGGGGTTTGCCTTGCGGCCAGTCAGGAAGCGCGTATCGGACGCGCTCCCTGATTGGCCAGGAGGAGGATCCGTGTGACAATAGCAAATTTTAATTCGCTATTGTCACACAATGGGTGGGCTCGGGACGCACTGCTCTGCGCCCCGGGTCCACCCTTTGCATCGCCCTATTAGAGCCTCTGGCTCTAATCAGGTGATGCCCAAAAAAAAAGCCCCATTGAACTCCATGCGTCCGGCGCCCCTGCATGTAGATTAGGGGGCCGGACACATGGATAGGGGGGCCAACGAACGCCCCCAACGAACCGGCCGCCACGAGATCTGGGTGAGTGATCAAACCTATCACAGTAGCAGTTGTCTCACACTGATGGTGTATAGGATTTTGAGGGTGAAAGAGAAACCTGATGCAAGGATTGTAAGATACCATCCCAGATTTTGTTTGAGATTGTATAATGCAATAAAGTGCTCCATAACAAAAACGTTCAAATGAACATGTGCAAAAAATGCAAAAATTATAGATTTAAATATATATGCGCAAAAAGGCATTTATAAAAAAATATGCAATAAACCGACATTGATAAATGTAGTAAATCAAAAAAAAGTAAAAATTGTGACCCACTCCAATAGATGTAAATAATCAAGTCCTAAATAAATAACTGTCCCACTCTTACAACAAATTTTTTTCTCTTTCGTTCATTGACTGACAGCTCCTGATATTCATAACCATTGGGTTATACTGTCCCCTACAGGAGGAGGACACAAGGCAGAAAATAATTCTGACTACACCCATGGGCAGTCCCGAGGGGTATACTTCCTTTCTTCTATAGCCATAGTTTTTTTCTGCTAGTCAGGAGTAAGAACCTACTTCCGTGCTGGGATCTTTGGTCCTGGCAAATTTTTTTTCCCCTGGATTTTTTCCTGTGAGATCTACCATTTGAATGCCGGACTGGGCTGCAAGCTGGATAATCTAGATCCAGTGGTCACCCCAGTCTGGCCAGCGAGCACGCAGATCTCAGCTTTGACCGCGACTCAGCCCCACTGGACAGGAGCTGGCCTGCAAGTTAAACATCTCACGAGGTCACATACAACCGGGTCTCGGCCTGAGTCGCATCATTCCTCCTGGCCGACAGCCCCCCATTTCAATGGAGAGGGGTTCTCTCTGGAGCGGTGCCCGCCTGTTTACTGGTATGTTGAGTATCTGTCCCCCCTCTCCCCCTGAAGGGTTTTAGGGTGGAAGTGGGCTCCTCCTTGGGACAGTCAGACCCCTGGGTTCCCCTCCTTCCTGCAGGCTCCCCCCCTTGCCAAGTCCCTCATCCTGCCCCCTCCTCCACCCTGGGGCTATTTGGTCGGGCTGGCGATGGGGGCCGAGGTGGTTTGCCGCCAGCGACCGGACATCGATTGTGCTAGCAAAAAGCGCCCCCCGTCTTCCCCTGCCTCATTTGTATCATCAGACCCTGAATCTGCTAGCAAAAAGCGCCCCCCGTCTTCCCCTGCCTCATTTGTATCATCAGACCCTGAATCTGATTCGGCCGCCGCGAACATGGATCACCCTGCTTCGTCTATAGTTACGTGCCTGGAATCCTCTGATAGTGAGGATGATTCCTCCACTTCTGCGACTGTGCATGAAAAGGCACTGGTGAATGCACTGACTGTATCTGTGCGTGAGACCCTGAAGATGGAGAACGCAGCTAAAGCTGCGACAGAGGCGCTGGTGCCCTTTTGCACTCACAAGCCATCAAGAGTGGCAAAGGTGTTTCCTTTCCCTTCCTATTTTGACAGAATTGTCGCTAAAGAGTGGGGATGACCAAAGCATACCCGTGGGGTCCCCAAGCGCTTTACTAGGTGTTACCCCCATAAGGAGTCACTTCTTAAGAAGTGGACTGTGCCACCGATGGTGGACCCCCCAGTTTCCAGATTAAACAAGGCAATCATGATTCCAGTTGAAGAGTCCCCAGCCTTTAAGGATACGGCTGATAGTGGCCCGCACTATGTATATTCTGGCTGGTTTGGCAAGGAGGCCAGTATTCACCAAAGCCCTTGTGTCGCAAACTCTGACCGTGTGGGCTAAACTTCTACAGTGTGACCTGGAGGGGGAACAGCTCCCCCTTGCCTTTGCCAAGCTAGCGGACCAGCTGGTCCAGGGGCTGCAGTTTATCTGTGATGCCTCTTTGGATGCGGCTCCCCTGATGGCTCGTCTCTGTTTTGGCAGTGGTCCTTCGGCGTGTTTTTTGACTCAAATGCTGGTCTGCAGATCAGACTTCAAAAAATGGCCTTGACTGATCTTCCCTTTCAGGGAGATCCCCTGTTTGGAGCTACCCTGGGTGACGACATTAAAGGTCTCACATCGGGGAAGAGTACTTTACTTTTCTTACGCAGGCTACTAAGGGCAAGGAACCTCGTTGTAGATGTGGGCCTTCCTTCTTGGCTCATAAGATGTTTTTTCATCCCTCAGGATCAACTGAGAAGGGCTCAAAGCCTTCCAGGGCCTCTTCTGGAGGATCCAAACGAACCTGGTCTGGCAAACCAAGTTCAGACTTCTCCTGGCCTGAGAACAAGGCTCCTTCTGCATGAAGGTGCGCCCTCACCTGTATCAGGGGTGGGGGGACGTGTTCGCTGATATCCGGACCCATGGACTTCCTGGGTTGAAGACCAGTGGGTCCACAAAGTCATTCGGTCCCCGGTACAAGATTGAGTTTCACTCTTGTCCCCCAGCAAGGTTTTTTCTTTCCAACTTGCGCCTGTCCCCAGTCCACTTACAGGGCCGGTTTGGAGCGGTATAAGACCGGTTCCATCAAGGGGTGATTGTCCCAGTTCCGACCTTGGAATGTTTTCAGGGTTTTTACTCAAACCTGTTCACAGTCCCCAGGAAGAAAGGTAAAGTGTGTCCAGTCCTGGAGGCGCTAAACTGCTTTGTGCAGGTACAGAAGTTCAGAATGGAGTCTATTCGAATGGTGGTGGCATCCCTGCGTCAGGGGAATTTCCTCGCTTTCATCGATATCAAGGATACCTACCTTCACATTCCAATATGTGCCAGTCACCAACGTTTTCTTTGCTTTGCTGTGGGAGAGGAGCATTATCAGTGTGTGGCATTACCCTTTGGTCTCGCATCTGCTCCTCAGCTCTTCAACACTGGTGCTAGCTTTGCTATGCCAAACTGGGATTGCGGTACTTGGCTACTTGGACGATCTCCTTCTGCTCTGGTGGAGAACCTGGAGATCACAATATGAACTCTGCGGGAGTTCGGCTGGATTCTGAATTTAATCTGCTCTGGTTCCATCCACAAAGCTGGACTATTTTGTCCTGACTTAGCCAGAGTGCTCCTTCCTGTGGACAAACTCCAAAAATTGCAGGCTGAAACTCACCTGCTGTATAACAAATGGTCATCCCTCCAGACTTGCATACGGGTGCTGGGCCTAATGGTGTAAACCTTTTGAGGCGGTTTAGTTTGCACAGTTCCATACAAGGTCCCTGCAAATGAAAATTCTGACCAAATGGGACAAGACTCCGCAGTCTCTGGACAATCACATCTGGCTCAGTCGAGGCACGAAGGAGTCCATGATATGGTGGCTTCGTTCTTCGGCTGAGAAATTCTTTCCTACTCTTGTATTGGGCAGTGGTCACCACGGATGCCAGCCTGTCCGGCTGGAGAGACATCCTCGGCAAGCATTCCGCTCAGGAGATCTGGACGCTGGAGGAACGATGTCTTGTCTTGAGCGATCAGACTGTGTCTGGATTATTGGACGGATCATCTTCAGGGTTGTCCAGTGCTCATTCAACCAGACAATGCCACGGCCGAGGCTTATGTCGATCGCCAGGGGGCACAAGAAGTGTCCTGGTGGCTCTGGAGGTAACAGGCATTCTAAGATGGGCAGAACAGTTTCACATTCCCGGGGTGGAAAATTGGCAGGTGGATTACCTCAGTCGGCAGGCGTTGGACCACGGGTGGGGCACCCCCAAGGTGGATCTGTTGGCTTCTTGGCTCAACAGAAAGGTGCAGAGGTTTGTGGGGATCCTCTGGCGGACACCACAAATGTGCTGGTGGCCCCTTGGGGTCAGTATGATCTGATTTACGCCTTCTCTCTTCTCAAGCTTCTGCCAAGACTTTTATGCAGGATCGAGGCAGAAGGGATTCTGGTAATTTTAGTAGCTCTAGATTCGCCTCGCCGAGCTTGGTACACCGATTTGGTGTTGCTGGTCGCCAACGTTCCTTGGAAGCGTTCTCTCAGGGAGGATCTGCTGCCACAAGGACTGATCTTCCATCCTGCTTTACAGTCGCTGGCTTTGACGGCTTGGCTGTTGAACGCCAGGTGCTGAAGGATAGGGGTTTATCTGAGTCGGTGATTTGTACACTATTGAAAGCTAGGAAATCTACCTCTAGGAAAATCTACCATTGTATGTGGAATACGTACATTGGGTGGTGTGAGTCTATTGGGGTTCTTCCTTGCTCCTTCTCGGTGGCTCGGATCTTGACCTTCCTTCCAACAGGGGGTTTATCAGAAATTGGCCTTGAGTACTATCAAGGACCAGGTGTCGTCTTAGGCAGTCTTCTTCCAACGGCCTTTGGCCACACACTCCCTGGGGGCATACCTTTCTTCAGAGTGTCCGACATTTGGTTCCTCCAGTGCTGGCTCCATTGCCGCCATGGGATCTTAATTTGGTGCCTTCAGCTCTACAGAAGCCTCCCTTTGAAAATAGTTGGGAGATTCCCCTGCTTACTCTGTCCTAGAAAGTGGCTTTTATAGTGGCCATCACCTCTGCGGGCAGGGTGTCAGAACTGGTGGCGTTCTACTGTTGTTCACCTTACCTGGTGATTTACAGGGATAAGGTGGTTCTTCACCCCTGTCCGTTGTTCCTTCCAAAAGTTATTTCTGATTTTCATTTGAATGAAGACATTGTGTTGCCTTCCCTGTGTCCCAGGCCTAAACATCTGAAGGAAATTTCCTTGCATGCCTTGGATGTGGTCCGGCAATTGGGGTGTACGTGGCAGCTATGGAGTCTTTCAGGAAGTCAGACTCTGTGCTCACAGATGGACCTCCAAAAAGGGTTGTCTGCTTCCTCTGTGACCATTTCCAGATGGATCAGACAGACTGTAGTTTAGGCCTATTCCATCAGGGGTCAGGTTCCTAATTTCCCTGTCAAGGCGCACTCTACTACGGCGCTTAGTGCCCCCTGGGCTTTCTGTCATCAGGCGTCGGTGACGCAGGTTTGCAAGCTGGCCACCTGGTCGTCGGTGCACACTGTTACAAAGTTTTATAAAGTGGATGTGTTGGCATCTGCGGATGGTTCTTTTGGCTGCAAGGTTTTGCAGGCTGCTATTTAAGAGAACCCGATCCTCTTTGAGGGTGTGTTGTTTTTTCTAGTTGTTTGGTTGACCTCCTGTTGCCTGTTTGGCTGATGTTTAGCCTTGCAAATTTTTTTGTTCCCACCCCTCATGTTTAACATTGCTTTGGGACGTCCCAATGGTTATGAAGATCAGGAGCTGTGTCTGTCAATGAACCAAAGAGAAAATGGGTTTTTTGTCTTACCGTAAAATCCATTTCTCTGATGTTTGTTGACGGACACAGCACCCACCCCTCTGTGAAGTTATAATTCTCTTGACACTGCTTGTAACAAAACTTAGCGGCTATAGCAGAGAGAGTGGGTATACCCCCTGGGACAGCCCATGGGTGTAGCCAGAATTCTTTTCTGCCTATTGTCCTGTAGGGGGCAGTATAACCCAATGGTTATGAATATCAGGAGCTGTGTTCATTATAGAAACATTAGAGAAATGGATTTTAAGGTAAGTCAAAAATCAAATAAATATCCCTGTGCCTGTATATCATTCAGTAGAAAAAAGAGAATACATCATTTCTCATAATGTAGTATCAAAAAGACACCATACTTTATTAGCCCAAAACAATGAAATACTACTCACAAAATCAGTGCTCTAAAAACCAGTGCACAAGGAGGTTCGCCTTTTTTTAATCAATATACATTGCCCCCTTAACCACTTAAGCCCCAGAAGATTTTACCCCCTTCCTGACCAGGGGGTTTTTTGCGATTTTTTACTGCGTGACTTTAACGGATAATTGCGCGGTCGTGCGACGCTGTACCTAAACGAATTTCACGTCCTTTTTTTCCCACAAACAGAGCTTTCTTTTTGTGGTATTTGATCACCTGTGCAATTTTTTGATCATGCGCTATAAACAAAAAAAGAGCGTCAATTTTGCAAAAATAACAATATTTTTCAAATCAAAATTTTTTAACATTTTTGGCCAATTTGTTTTATGCTACATATGTTTGGTAAAAAAAAATCGCAAAAAGCGTATTTTGATTGGTTTGCGCAAAAGTTATTGCGTTTACTAACAAAGGGAAAGATTTTTGTCATTTTTGGTGTTTTTTTTATTAACGAGTAATGGCGGCGATCTGCGATTTTTTTTGCGGGACTGCGACATTGCGGCGGACAGATCGGACCCTTGACTGACATTTTTGACACTTTTGGGGTTACCAGTGACATTACTGCAGTAATCGGTGCTATACATATGCACTGTTACTGTAAAAAATGACACTGGCAGGGAAGGGGTTAACTGTATTGGAGAGGGAGGGGTTAAGTGTGTCCTAGGGGCGTGTTTCTAACTGTGATGGGACAGGTCTCCTATTGTAAAAACAGAGATCAACGGTTCTACATAGTAGAACCGCCTGATCTCCATTTTTACACAGGGGAGAATGACAGGCGGCTTGTTTACATAAGCCGCCCGCCTTTCTCCCACTCTACCGACGATCGTAGTGTGACCGGCGGACATCGGGTCCGCCGGTCACACGCGCGGACTCCTCCGTGAACGAGACGCGCCCGCCCGCTATTGGCTCAAAAGCCGGTCACAGGCTAGTGACGTAGATCTACGTCACTCTGCCTGGCCGGGGCTGACTGCCGCAGTAAATATACTGTGCGCAGTCGGCAAGCGGTTAAGGATAAACATTCATTTGAAAACACAAGTAAAATAGCAAACCTAGGCCTTCTGGCGTAATGGCGTCACGTAGCCCGCCACTGACGCGTTTCGTTACATGACTTATTTTTATCCTATGAGAGATTCACACATAATTTGATGAAACACAGGAGGTGACATATCTGTGGTGTTTTATTGCAGTTGAACAGCCAGGTAACCAGGATGACTGTCCTGTGTAAATCTCAGGAGGTGGTGGACAAAAAGGGTGATCTATGGTAGAATGGTATAGTTAACTGCTTACCTGGAGTTACGCTTTAAAGCAGATCTAAGACCAATCACTAAAATCTTGTATGAGAGTTAACATGGTATGTCACCTCACAAGCTGGTTTCAACCTTTTTAGTAGTTTAGTAAAGTGAGATAGCATGATAAACCACTTTCTAAAATGTAGACTGATATAGAGTACCTAATGCAAATTTCCCATAATGGCAGTGATTGAATTTTGCCTGCTGATAGGCAGGATCTAAATGTATATTCTCTGCAGTTATTCTTTAGATAGGTGGTTATCTCTGTAATATAAATATATTTTATTTTGTAAAGTGCTTCACAAACTTTTGGCGCTAAATAAATCCTGTATAATAATAACAATGCAGTCATTGCTTTGCACTCATTGAAGTGTCTGGCCCGTTGACCTGCTCATCTGTCATTAGTTTTGTGCTTTGTCATCTGCTGGACAAAATGGGGAACTACAGGGCAGGCAATCTTGTGGTAAATTTTATGTGTCAACACCTAAACAAACAGAAACCCTGATAGCCAGCCTAGTTGTAGACTTTTGTCTAAACATTTAGCTATGGTTGTGCCTTATCTATGGTCAGTAGGGCAAACATGAGAACCTCTAGTGTAGATCAGACCTTGTTTAGATCCTTTATGCAAGGTAGTATGTGATTGATGACATATAGTAAACCAACAAATGTGATATTCAACAAACCTTAATAAAACTTTTTTTGGGAAAATACTTTTTATTGAAGATTTTCATCTTAGACAAACAAAAAATACGGTTCATACAAATGTCATATGTGACTTGTACAACCCACAAATACAGGAGAAACAATGGGAGGTCTGCAATCCGTATATTAATACTTTCCAAAAAGCATATAAGCATAGAGCAAATCTAAACAGTACTAGGTAGATATGCAAAACATTACAGATGTCTCCAATACAAGTGAAACTGTTCGGTGAATGTGTTTTTTTTTTTTTATTATACAGTGAATGATTCACCTCCAATTAATGTTTTGGTGAATATAAAATTTGTTTTGACTTTACCACCTACGGTGGTTTCTGCAGCAACCTGTGCTGGTGCCTTTTGTGTAAAAGAAACCACTGATACCCCACCTGTTTAGGATTTTAGACAGGTAAATTGTGTGGAAAGTAAAAAAAAAAGCATTCTAATTATTCCTGGGCCCAAAAGCTTATAGCCTATATTTTTCCAGAATGGGAAATTTGTTTAAAAAAATAATCTCTGCGGAAAAAAAGGAAAATTTGGAGCCCAATATAATTGGGATGGCATTCCACCAGGCTTCACTTTTTACTTTCTTTTTTTTTGCATTTGTTTTAAAAGACTAGTTTTTTAAGCATCATCAAATCATCAAGTTGATGAGTATCTAGTTCTGAATGTCATATTCTATTTGTTGCACTAAAAAAACGTCTCCAATTGTTCCTCATGAATGGATATGTCATTCCTGGAACTATTAGTCACCTCAATACCACCGTACGTATATATACAGTCTTTTAAGCTGGACATACCGGGATCATGGTTGCAGCTACAATCTTAATACTGGTGCCATTTTCCTCAGCTGGCGATTCTCTTTAATGTAAAAGTGATCTGAGTGGCTATACAGCTGCTGGATCAGTTATATAGGCAGCCAAAGGGGCCACCTTTACGGGCTCTCCTGTCTGATCTTCAGGAACTGGAAGCAACGAGGATTGTCACTTTCTGGGTGGGTTTTTTTCACAAGCCATTACAAGCTTGTACAGCATCTGATTAAAACCGATCTTGGTGGAGCATGATCAATGGGATTGTATATTAGAATCAGTATTGTCCTGCTCTCTTAATGCTACCCAGAAGCTCTTACAGAATACATCGTCCTCCGTGCACATTTCATGCTATATCGCAGTGGTTCTCAATTCCGGTCCTCGGGACCCACCAACAGGCCAGGTTTGCAAGATAACTAAATTACATCACAGGTGATCTCATTTGCTGCTCAGTGATTGCAGTATTCTAGTCTGCATCCCCCAAGGTAATACTTAAAATCTGGCCTGTTAGTGGGTCCCGAGGACCGGAATTGAGAACCACTGCTATATCATATGGGAAATTTTCAGTCCCCACTATGTGGCAAATGCACTACAACACAAGGTGATATTCTATAATTACTATGGTGTTGGCCTAAGCTTCATGATACTGTGTGGAGATAATGGATACTCTTAATAAGGTTTTTCACACTACTGTACCATCCCTGATGAGCCCAACTACTGTATTCTGGGTATACTAGATGACCTTGAATTAACTGAATTTCAAAAAGTAGCTGTCAATATACTTTTGTTTCAGTACTGGATGTATGATCAACCTGCGACATATTGGGAATGGGTTAACGACATTGGTGATATCCTCAGACTAGAAAAAAGAATTTTTCAACATATAGGCTGCCTGAGGGAGTTTGAAAAGCTGTGGTAGGACTGGTTAGCAGTCCCTGGCTTAACCCTATTGACTTGGTCATGGATATAGTTTTGGGCTAGACAATATTAACAACCTTTTCATGATGTCTCAGGTCTCTCTGCCTGTTGCGAGGTGTAATTATTTCAACCTCCTTTGCCTTACTCTGCTAATATTATTTGTATTATTGTGTATGTACTACGCTGGAATGTTATTTATGAAGTGGGGACTTTCATATTTTTGTACCTTTTGTGTGCTGGAACACTCTTGTTGTTATGGATATTGCCTGTAACTGCTTAATAAATTCTTCTTAAGTTAAAAAAACAAAAACTATTGTGGTTTGATCAGATGCTTTGGAGACCAGAGGAGCCATCTTGAGTCTATTAGACTCCAGATTTCTCCATAAAGACGACTTGTCATGGCCAATTGCTATAGCAATATAAAAACAAAATTAAAGCACCCTGTTCCACTATACTCACTTCCACATGGATCTGGCACGCATATGCAAATGGTTACATCACACATGTGTGGTATCGCTGCATTCTAGTGCCAGACCTCCTGTGTAACTCTAAACTGGTAACCTTTAAAGGCTTTTAAAGAGCCCCCTATGGATAATTTATTGTACCATACTTTGTCACCACTCCATGAGCGTGACATGTATAGTATCTTTTTTGCTACTTTTTTTGAAGTATGCTTTGGGTCTGGGTGGACTTTTGCTCAGCCTGCACCCTCACTAGCCAGCGGCATCCAACTCATCAGACCTTGACAGCCTGAGCGGGTTATCATGGGTCACTGGAAATCAAATGTAACATACTATATAATACCTGCAAAGGTGCTTGATTTTCTAAAAATTAAAATTTGAAGTATTGCGACCTGATTAATATCAAGAAAAGAAGACAATTCAACAGTCAACATGCCCTTTATGTAATGCAACACCCCTGCTGAGTGTGAAGGGGTGGACTTCTCCAAAGAGGTTGAATCGTCTGAAGCAAACCCAAACTCATATGTGTCTATCTCAGTGGTTCACACATTTTTTAGGGACTAAGGTATCAGCATAAGGGACTTGGAAAGCACCCAATTTTTTTCTCTTACCTCAAAAAGCGACCGAAGCCCACGGAAAAGGAGCGGTCTTCACCTGGAACCAAGAATTTCTTGAATTTTTTCAGAAGTCGGACATAATAGAAGACTTATTTACAGAAAAAGTTCTGGAGCCCCTAAGCCTGCCAAGATAGGCAGCACACCTTCCTAATGAAGGGACACCCCCATTTTTGTAAGTGGGGTGCGGTTTGGTTGCCTTTTTGTGGTTGTATGAATGTGAGATATCTCCAATGTATGGGTCCAAAATGTTGTGTCCCAAAGCTAAAAGCTGGTATTTGGCATCTTGCCTTCTAAATGCTCCATGCCTTCAAACATGCCTACTACGCTCAACAACAAAGAAGTCCTGTTTGCTGCTTTGGACCAGTTGTGCTCTCCGGGGGTCATTGGCAATGCTCCAGAACCTGAAAGGTTTCACGGTTATTATTCCAACATGTTCACAGTGCCCAAGCAAAATGGTGTTGTGCAGCCAATTCTGGAACTGAAGCACTTGAACAAGTTCTTAAGTTCTGAATTTCAGGCAGATGTTAAGACAATTTAATCCAGGCTTATTTTTATCGGCCTCCTATAATTCCATGCACAGCAGCACTACAGAGAGAAAGTCAGCATTGACAGAAAATCAAAGCTCTATTGCTTTGCACAATGCTGTCTGTCTTAAATAGCGAATTTGCTGAAAGCCAAACCTAGCACAAGGAAGACCTCAGTCTGGGGTTACTGCATTGCAATCTACCTGGACTTCCAAGGCCTGTCTAAGCAGTCAGGTTGGGCTGCCTGGATCACAAGAGTGGCTGAACAGGATTAGAAATCTTTATTGGCAGGTAAAGCTCTGCACATATATGTATTTGGTAGTTTGCCTGCATTTCAGTTTTAATCTATAATGCTATCAACCACATACATTCAAGTATTTTTTTAAATAAAAATGCATTTTGGGCTCACAGGAATATGCTAACATATGTTAGCTCAGTCTGTCAATTCAGGAAAACATTGCCCTCTAGTGGTGACATAGATATAAAAGAAGATTGTGTTTGAGTAAATTTAGAAATCGAGACAAGAAAAAATGTTGAATGTGACTGCTGGGCATTGTTTTGTGTGCAGCATAGCCTTAAGATTGCTGTACACACATAGAATATTGTTCAAAATATTTCATTTTGAGAACGTTTGATTCGATTTTCTAGTCCTTAGTGGGGTCCAATCAATGTTTGTTTTTTGAACCGTATTGATGAGAAAATTCAAAAATTGATGTGGTAAAGAGAATTTCTCAACAAATTTGTAACTGTGTGTGGTGTTCATAAGTCTATTCATTCCCATTTTTTTGGAAATGTATTTATTATTATTTTTGAAGTACTACCAAGAATATTTGTTGTCATCGAATGTACTAAAAATTTATAATGAAAAAGTATGTCTCTTAAAGGATACATAGGAGTCTGCCATTGCAGAACTCCTAGAAAAGCTAGTTGCCTGGCCAGTTTGCATGAGGTTGAAGTCTAAGCCCCTCCAACAGTGTGATCTTTGCCATAATCCCCAGCTGTCTACTTGACCACAAGTGTTGGGTTTTCCCGCTCACCATTTCATGTTCCATCTCCTTGCATGGAATTTTTCATAATATAAAATAAATTCAGTTTACAGCAGGAAGAGTGTAAACTCCTTGTGCGTGCAGACTCAGGTACTCAAGTATGGATACTGTATCCCACCAAGAGAGTAACTTAAAGCTATAAGAAATTGTTACATGATGTGAATTCTACTACCAAAACCTCAAGTGTCAATGTTGGGTTTACTGACTCTTTAATCATTCATTCTTTTTAGATATCATACATTTTTTTTTTAAAGCGGAGTTCCAGCTGTTCCTGTGTTTATTAAAAGCCAGCAACTACAAAAAAGTGTAGCTGCTGACTTTTAATAAACACACTTACCTGTCCCACAATCCAGTGATGCGGCTGCCCGAAGCCTTGGTTATCTCCCTGGGCTCTCTCTGGTGCCAGCATCACTAGTGTGAGCACCCAGCTGTGACAGCTTGCGGCTTCACACCTGGGTGTGCACTGCGCATGCGCGAGTCATGCTGCAGGGAAGGAGAGGAGGGAGAGGAGTTTTTTACCACTCTGGAAGCATTGATATCCAACATTACATTTGCTTCTATTATATAACATTGAAATAAATACACCGCATTTCTATACACTTACTTCAAATGAACATTGGGACATATTAACGTCACTCCGTCGGCATTGGGACATATTAACGTCACTCCAGCGGCATCAGGGCAGACACCTCCACTATCACATTGCACACAATGACCCCATAGGCATTGACCACCTCCAAGTAGTGTCTCTCTTATAGAGGATTCTGTACTCCTCAGTAGTGCACTATGAATGACAAAGCACAGATAGTTGTAGTGACAACTGTATCTGTGGTATCCTAACCATTCCATAAAACCTCCCCAGTTGTATGGCTCTATTCCCCTCCCCCCCCCCCCTTTTTTTCTTTTCTTTTTGAGAGCTGTTAACAATATGTTCTCTTTGGAATTTTAATGATATGTAGAAAATTGTTGTAATATGTAGATTGACATCACAATTAATAATAGTGATTTGATCTGTGAAGCGGCCCCCTAGACGTCAGGACAATCCTTATGGCCACTTTAATGGCTAAATGGCTATGCACACCCTGCAAAGGAAAGCCCCAGCACTAGATGGCTGGGGCAACTATTAGGCAGTGAGACAGGCTTTCCAACTTCTGCTGCTGTAGCTCAGTCTCTTTCTAGTCCGATTTGGCATAAGATTGGTAGTCTTAACTTCCTGTGTCGGTGGCGTTCTTGGTTTCGTCCTTCTGTGTACCTCTCTCGCAGCCCGAGCATGCGTAACCATGCAGCGCTAAGCGTGGGGATCGCGGGGAGGACCCATAGGATGAGCAGTGACGTGATCACACAGCACGGGTTGGTGCATGCGCAAACTCTATTATAGAACGCCGGGTATCTCATGGAGATGCCATTCTCTCCACAGCAGCGTGGAGATAGGAAGCAGTAAATACTAGGGATCGACCAATTATCGGCAAAGCCGATATATCAAGGGCCGATATGCACTTTCCCCGATATATCGGAATCGGCCACCAAGGTGTCCGCTATTACCGATATTTCGGAAAGTGCTTGTACCGGAGTGATGCCTGCAGCTAGAGGCATCACCCCGGTACCGGCGTCCATATCCGACAGTTGTAATGTCAACCAATGCGGAGAAGCCGCTCAGCTGTCATTACAAGGAGCGGGAGGGGACGCCCCCCCCCCCCCCCCCCCCGTCGCCGCCTTTCGCGGCTTTCACGGGTCTCCCATCCCACTGTGACACCAGGGCAACCAGCCTGCACAACCGCCGCAGACCCGATCAGAGCTGTATTTGGCTCTGATCAGGTCTCCATGCAAAAACTACTGGCGCCAGATTAAAAAAAAATTACAGCATTCAAAACAGCCAAACTTGGCGTTTAGAATGCTTTTAAGTGCAGAGGAGGAGGAGATCCCTCCACAAGAGTACCTGTCAAGTAAAAAAAAAATTAAATGTACGAAAATATCGGCCGATACGTGATGACCAAAATATTGGTATAGGCAATGAAAAAATGATATTGGTCGATCCCTAGTACATACCCCAGGGGGAAATACCATTGCTCCTCCAGGAGATAATATCCTCTTCGGTCTCCATTTAGCATTATCAAGGAAACCCTCCAAATGAACCCCTATTGTAAGTATACACTATCAGAGCCATACAACTGGGGAGGTTTTATGGAATGATTGGGATACCACAGACACAGCTATCACTACAACTATCTGTGCTTTGTCATTCATAGTGCACTAGGGAGGAGTACAGAAACCTCTATAAGAGGCACACCACTTGGAGGTGATCAATGCCTATGGGGTCCTTGTGTGCAACGTGATAGTGGAGGTGTCTGCCCTGATGCCGCTGCAGTGACGTTAATATGTCCTAATGTTCATTTGAAGTAAGTGTATAGAAATGTGGTGTATTTATTTCAATGTATATATAATAGAAGCAAATGTAATGCTGGCTATCTATGCTTACAGAGTGGTAAAAAATTCCCTTGAAGACAAATTTGAATGTGGAAACACGTTGGAATTCCCAGCATATTTGTAGTATTCACCACAACAGAAAGTGTCATATGAATGAAGGATCCCTACAATTAGTTGGAATTACCACTATGGGCTAAATCACGTTACATCGTATGCAATATGGTGGACTATATGGACTCCAGAAATCATTGATTGAGTTCATATAAGCCCTTATATACTGTTATTTTGTGTGAAAAATCAATATTTTTGACTTTTATGACCATAGACCCCCACTAGGAGGGGATTTGTTCTCTTTTATAAGTAATTTAATCAAATGTAAATCTTTTTATAATTCTAGTTTTTCTTTTGTTGAAATCCATAATTGCCCGCACAATTTGTGATAAGGAGGCTGCTTTAAAGTGGTTGTAAACCTCAGCAAACACACATCATAGGTTGAACTGGATGGACAGATGTCTTTTTTCAACCTCACAAACTATGTAACATGAAATATGAAAAATACGTATCCCTCTATAGTGTGTACTTGTCTCAATTCAGAGCACGAAGTTTCACTTTTGTCCGCTGCTTCCATCCTATGCTATCAGCATGACTCACTTCTGACAAGTTTTTTGACACCAGAAGAAAAAAGGTGACAGCGGGACCTCCAGCTGATTGACAGCCTCAGCTCTGTTGCTGTGTGGAGGGGTGTGTGTACCTTCCCTCCAATCAGCTGTCAGAACTCTTCTCACTGAGCTCCTCGGTGTGTAACTTCAACTCCCTGCCCCCTTTTTTTCTGAACTCTCAGCCAAGCTTTATAATTCAGCACTTTGAAGGAATGCACATTGCCTTGCAAAAGTATTCACCCCCTCGACTTTTTACCTATTTTGTTACATTACAGCCTTAAGTTTAATGTTTTGTTAATCTAAATTTTATGTGATGGATCGGAACACAATAGTCTAAGTTGAAGTGAAATCAGAAAAATATATAAATTAAAACTATTTTTTAGAAATGGAAAACAGAAGATTGGCATGTGCATATGTATTCACCCCCCTTGTTATGAAGCCCATAAAAAGCTCTGGTGCACCCGATTACCTTCAGAAGTCACATAATTAGTGAAATGATGTCCACCTATGTGCAATCTAAGTGTCACATGATCTGTCATTACATCCTTACACACCTTACACACACCTTTTTTGAAAGACCCCAGAGGCTGCAACACCTAAGCAAGAGGTACCACTAACTAAACACTGCCATGAAGACCAAGGAACTCTCCAAACAGTACAAAAGAGGGTTAGGTTATAAAAAAATATCCAAATCTTTGATGATCCCCAGGAGCACCATCAAATCTATCATGACCAAATGGAAAGAACATGGCACAACAGCAAACCTGCAAAGAGGCGGGTGCCCACCAAAGCTCACGGACTGGGCAAGGAGGGCATTAATCAGAGAGGCAGCACAGAGACCTAAGGTAACCCTGGCGGAGCTGCAGAGTTCCACAGCAAAGACTGGAGTATCTGTACATGAGAGGACAATGAGCTGTACGCTCCATAGAGTTGGGCTTTATGGCAGAGTGGCCAGAAGAAAGCCATTATTTTCAGTACAAAACAAAATGGCACATTTTGAGTTTGCGAAAAGGCATGTGGGAGACTCCCAAAATGTATGGAGGAAGGTGCTCTGGTCTGATGAGACTAAAATTGAACTTTTCGGCCATGAAAGAAAACACTATATCTGGCGCAAACCCAACACATCATATCACCCAAAGATCACCATCCTCACAGTGAAACATGGTGGTGGCAGCATCATGCTGTGGGATGATTTTCAGCAGCCGGGACTGGAAAACTGGTCAGAGGTGAGGGAAAGATGGATGGTGATAAATACAGGGATATTCTCAAGCAAAACCTGTACCACTCTGTGCGTGATTTGAGGCTAGGACGGAGGTTCACCTTCCAGCAGGACAATGACCCCAAACATACTGCTAAAGCAACACTTGCGTGGTTTAAGGGGAAACATGTAAATGTGTTGGAATGGCCTAGTCAAAGCCCAGGCCTAAATCCAATAGAAAATCTGTGGTCAGACTTAAAGATTGCTGTTCACAAGCACAAACCATCCAACTTGAAGGAGCTGGAGCAGTTTTGCAAGGAGGAATGGGCAAAAATCCCAGTGATAAGATGTGGCAAGCTCATAAAGACTTATCCAAAGCGACTTGGAGCTGTGATTGCCGCAAAAGGTAGCTCTACAAAGTATTGACTTTAGGGGTGAATAATTATGCACATTGACTTTTTCTGTTATTTTGTCCTATTTGTTTGCTTCACAATAATAAAAAAAAATCTTCAAAGTTGTGGGCATGTTCTGTAAATTAAATGATGCAAATCCTCAGACAATTCATGTTAATTCCAGGTTGTGAGGCAACAAAACACAAAAAAATGCCAATAGGGGTGAATACTTTTGCAAGGCACTTTAGAGGACAGATGGCTGCAGATAGACAGGTACAACTTGTGAATGAGGACTTTTTTTGTCATCTACGTGTGTCAGCTTAGGCTAGTCCCTCCCCAGGGGTTTACAACCACTTTTAACCAGGGTTGTCTGAATGATTACTGGAATTATATTGAGTAAGTTTTACCAGTCAAATTTCTTTAAGCACAAATCGATCGAGAATAATACAAACTACATTTTGAAATTATTTTTTATTCACTAGACATGTATTCACAATAAATAGTTTGATTTATGGATGGACATAGACGGAAATCGTACATAAAAATAACAAAATCGTATGCAACACTCACTAAGGTATGTTGCTACGTATATTCGTAAAACAAAGGGATCAATTTCTCACCATGAACAAAATAACCGGATATATTAATTACTATCAGACAATAGTCTGCCTTTTACAAAGCCAACAGTTATTCCCCTGCAGAGGGATTAAGTGTTAAAACCATGTTAAAAAAAAAAAAAATGGTAAGCTACTATAGCGCCAAACAAGAATTGATTAAAAATGGAAATATAAACAAAAATAAAAATTGAAGGAAAATCTAAAATGGTTATTATATCGGGGGAAGAACAATCTGAGTATCACAAGAAATCAATAATACGTATATCAGAATAAGCAATAAATCATGAAAAGATCAATGTATTATAATTTTTTTCCTAAATGGCCGCTGGCTTACTATGGTCGTTACCAGAGTCCCCTAAAATAGCTGCCTTTTCAAAATGGCGTCTCGTCAGGGTGGAGCTTCATTTTGGCATCCTTGAATTGTCAGAGGATAAGGCATGATAATGAGTATCTCTCTGCGTGGATGAAATATCCAGGTCTGCATGGATGGAGTGTGAAATGAAGAGTGTTTGAAGTGTGTCAGTGTGTTCCTATCCTTGTCCTATATACAGTTCTGGACAATAGGCTCATGAAAATTTACAAACCTATCCCTGAGGCTAGACGTTCTTTCATTGGTATATGTGGCTAAATATTAGCCAAGTTGTTCCTATAAATAATCTGTTATAAGGATGTGCACTTTCTCATGATACAGGTGTGGCCATGTGATTTTTCTAATATTTTGTATATATAATGTTTAGGAGATCTGGTAACTGCCAACAAATGAGCATGCATTTCTGTTACAGCAATATTTAACAGTACAATTTTTTTATTCTCAGGAGTTGGAATTCCATAAATAGCAATTGGAATACGTAAAAATACTTAGAAAATATTAATACATACATTTGAATTTACTGTAGTTATGTCACGCATACATTTCCCTAATAATAGAGATTATAAATCAACAAACTGTAGTTATAGCAACACCCTTTTACCATGTATATGTTGTGATTTACAATCATTTGAATGTCCATTATGTTTATCAGGTAGAATCGTTTATAATCCATTGGCTTATATGTACAGTGGGGTATTTGATACACTGTCAACTTTGCAGGTTTTCCTACTTACAATGCATGTAGAGGTCTGTAATTTTTATCATAGGTACCCTTTAACTGTGAGAGATGGAATCTAAACAAAAATCCAGAAAATCACATTGTATGATTTTTAAATAATTAATTTGCATTTTATTGGATGACATAAGTATTTGATCACCTATCAACCAGTAAGAATTCCGGCTCTCGCAGACCTGTTATTTTTTCATTAAGAAGCCCTCCTGTTCTCCACTCATTACCTGTATTAACTGGACCTGTTTGGAACTCGTTACCTGTATAAAAGACACCTGTCCACACACTCAATCAAACAGACTCCAACCTTTCCACAATGGTCAAGACCAGAGAGCTGTGTAAAGACATCAGGGATGAAATTGTAGACCGGCACAAGGCTGGGATGGACTACAGAACAATAGGCAAGCAGCTCGGTGAGAAGGCAACAACTGTTGGCGCAATTATTAGAAAATGGAAGAAGTTTAAGATGACGGTCAATCTCCCTCTGTCTGGGACTCCATGCAAAATCTCCCCTCGTAGGGCATCAATGATCATGAGGAAGGTGAGTGATCAGCCCAGAATTACACGGCAGGACCCGGTCAATGACCTGAAGACAACTGGGACCACAGTCTCAAAGAAAACAATTAGTAACACCCTTCGCCAGCATGGATTAAAATCCTGCAATGCACGCAAGGTCCCCCTGCTCAAGCCAGTGCATGTCCAGGCCCGTTTGAAGTCTGCCAATGACCATCTGGATGATCCAGAGGAGGAATGGGAGAAGGTCTTGTGGTCTGATGAGACAAAAATAGAGCTTTTTGGTCTAAACTCCACTCGCCATGTTTGGTGGAAGAAGGATGAGTACAACCCCAAGAACACCATCCCAACCGTGAAGCTTGGAGGTGGAAAAATTATTCTTTGGGGATTCTTTTCTGGAAAGGGGACAGGACGATTGCATTGTATTGAGGGGAGGATGGATGGGGCCATGTATTGGGAGATCTTGGCCAACAACCTCTTTTCCTCAGTAAGAGTATTGAAGATGGGTCGTGGCTGGGTCTTCCAGCATGACAATGACCCTAAACACACAGCCAGGGCAACTAAGGAGTGGCTCCAGTTGAAGCATCTCAAGGTCCTGGAGTGGCCTAGCCAGTCCACAGACCTGAACCCAATAGAAAATCTTTGGAGGGAGCTGAAAGTCCGTATTGCCCAGCGACAGCTCCGAAACCTGAAGGATCTGGAGAAGCTCTGTATGGAGGAGTGGGCCAAAATCCCTGCTGCAGTGTGTGCAAAGCTGGTCAAGAACTACAGGAAACATATGATCTCTGTAATTGCAAACAAAGGTTTCTGTACCAAATATTAGGTTCTCCTTTTCTGATGTATTAAATACTTATGTCATGCAATAAAATGCAAATAAATTACTTAAAAATCATACAATGTGATTTTCTGTATTTTTGTTTTAGATTCCGTCTCTCACAGTTGAAGCGTACCTATGACAAAAATTACAGACCTCTACTTGCTTTATAAGTAGGAAAACCTGCAAAATCAGCAGTGTATAAAATACTTGTTTGCCCCACTGTGTGTGTGTATGTATATGTGTATATATATATATATATATATATATATATATATATATATATATATATATAGCTGGGGAAATTGCTTTCTGTGAGGGGGTTTATCTTTGTGTTAATCTTTCTCAGAGCTGAAACAATGGCTGGTCACTCTATAACCACACAAGTCCCTCTAAATAGACCTGGTGCCTTTGTACCCCACCTGTAAACGACGACCAGGGGTTATCTTCACACTCTATTTGAACATTGTGTATTTTTGCCTTCGAAAGTCACCTTTTATTACTGGTCCAAGGATCATCAAATTAATTCTATTTGGCGACCATGAAAATAGATTTATCCTTGGCTTCAGGTTGGAAGGAAAAGTACACACTCATTGTTTTTCTAACTAGTTCTGTAAGCAGGCTTGTTTACAGACTTTCAGCAAATTAAGAACAAAAACAATGTTTTAAGTTGAAAACTTGGGGGACTTGTCCTTAAGCTGACCCTTTCTCTGGGGCTTATTTAGTCTTCCATTTTCATCACTTCAATGTTGGAATTGTGTATCTGTATCAATTTCTTGACAATAGTTCTTACAGCATGTCGAGGGGGGCCAGAGAGGCCTAGATTGGAGTAGTTCTGTAGTCCAGCACAGTAAAACTCTGGGAAAGCGGATAGGAATGCTTGGCATTTCTGTTCAAGAGATGCGTTTTGTAGCTCACTGGATTTCATCAGCTCATCTCCTCAAGGTCACTCCTGTGACTCGTATTCAGTCGACTGAAAGTCACCAGCTCTCTGCTCACTGAAGACCAGGAATTGAGCGATCAGCGGCCCTTAATCACTCCATTCATAAGAATTTAGGGCACCAACACATTTTTGTGTGGGGTGGGAAGACACACGATTTTGCACGTGTTCTCGCATCGTACCTGGTATAAACAAGCCAAACCATAAAATGTAGTTTGTGATGCAGAGTTCAGTGGTCAGTAGGTTGTGATGCAGAGTTGCCTTGCTCCTGTAAAAATCAGTGAGCAGCATGTTGTGGCAGGATAGAGCATTATGCAGTGGTAGGGCAGTCGGTGAGTAATGATATGCTCAGGCACATTCGGATCGTACCCACCAGAAAGACATTGCTCCACGCCGCCAATTATAAGCAGCATGTGTATGTGCAGCTGCAGGCTGGGAAATGGCTCACTACCTATGATTGGCGGTGTGCAGTGACGACTTCCTGGAAGGTATGATCCAGACACACCTGGGCCCATCCCTATCAGCAAGCAGTATGTAGTGGTAGGCGGAGGCATAGAATTCCTGCTGGAGAAGCTTCTCTCCATCAGCCAGTTACTGCAGCACTGAAGATGAAAGACTTACAGGGCTGCTATCTCTGCCCCCTACCTTCTTCAGCTGCTTGATCCGCCATAGCAACCACCTGTGGGAGGAGGGAAGGAGGTGGATACACTATACACTGCTGGTCCCGTCCACCCCCACCCTTAGCTGCCATGGTAGAAGTTGAGGGAGAAGCAATTCAATCTGAACTTTGGGGACAGGAGAGTGTCACAGACAGCCCCAACCCCCAAATCTCAGATATGCAAAGCTGCCACTTGGGCCTCTGTTCACACATTTTAAAGCCATATTACCCACTTAAGGCCCAAGCCTATTTCTGACACCTTTACAAGTAAAATCAGTATTTTTTGCTAAAAAATTACTTAGAACCCCCACAAAATATATATATTTCTTTTTTAGCAAAGACTCTGGAGAATAAAATGGCGGTCGTTGCAATATTTTTTGTCATGCGTTATTTGCGCATTGGCCTTTTTTAAGCGCAATTATTTGGGAAAAAATATATTTCACTGAATTTAAAAAAAACAAAACCATAAAGTTAGCCCAATTTTTTGTATATTGTGAAAGATAATGTCACACTGAGTAAATAGATACCGAACACGGTTTAAAATTGCGCACATTCGTGGAATGGCGACAAACTTCAGTACCTAAAAATCTCCGTAGGCAACGCTTTAAACATTTTTATGGTTACCAGTTTAGAGTTAGAGGAGGTATTTTTTTTAGAATTATTGCTCTCACTCTGACGATCGCAGCGATACCTCACATGTGTGTTTTGAACACCGTTTTTATTTGCGGGCGCGACTTACCAAAGGCAATTTATTTATTTTTTGTGCGCGAGCTCACGCTGATGGGGGCGCTATAAAAATTTTCCCCCTATTTATTTTATTTTACTTTTTATTTTTAACACTGTTTTAAAAAAACTAAATAAAAAATCTGATCACTTTTATTGCTGTCACAAGGAATGTAAACATCCCTTGTGACAGTAATAGGCAGTGATGACAGGTACTTTTTATGGAGGAATCTGGGGTCCAAAATCTGCATTTTTGAATACTGACAGTTTGTTTAAATTGGTGCCATTGGCAGCTGAGTAAACCGGAAGTGACATTGTGACGTCGCTTCCGGGTTACATGATCAGAGACCCAAAGGAAGCTGAATCCCGAGGCTTCATTTGGGACTCTAATCAGCCAGCGGTAGTGCCAGCTGCTTGCTCGGGTCTCACCCGGGCAGAGCCGCGGAAGGCGGTGGGAGGAGGGGGGGGATAATGGTAGAGTGGCTGCTGAGCTGCATCAGTTTTTATCTCCTGAAAGCCAACCGCCGGCTCTACAAAACTGTTACCGGGTTGAAGCATGCAGCTTCTGGCATCAGCCCGGTACAACCAGGGCCGTCTTTAAGGCAGGGCAAAAGGGGCAGCTGCCCTGGGCCCCATCATTGTTGTGGGGCCCAAAGCAGCTGCCTCATACTTGCCAACTATCCCTGTTTAAATTCCCTTAAAGTTTTAGTCCCATAGCTGCCCAGCTCTGCCCTATCGCCATGTACAGATGACTCACCTGCAGACCCTGTGTTTACCTGTTATCAACCTGCAATGATATGTAAATTGTGTGGCATTAATATGTAAATAGCCATGGACCAGTTGACTTGATATGTAAATAGAGGCAGCATTTATATGTATATCATGACAATTGCTGCCTGATCTGATTAAGTAAACTGATTTTGAGTCTAGCTGTTGTTTATTGTGTGTCTCAGAGAAGGTGGAGAGCGAAATTGCATTGGGGGGCCCACGAAAATGTTTGCCCAGGGTCCAATCAATATTAAAGACGGCCCTGGGTACAACCACTTCTTTAAGCCGACGTACAGGTACGTCGGTTTGGGGGAAATGGTTAAATCCAAAAACAAAAGTGTAATATAGTGTAGTTTATCAATCCTTAGATATGATGGCTACATTTGTTTTCTTTTTTTGTGGGGGAATTTTTTCCCTTTATTTTCACCTGGTCAGTGTAGGCAGATTTAGAGTGAATCCAGAAAGTATTTACAGCGCTTCACTTTTTCCATATTTTCCACGTTTTATGTTACAGCCTTATTCCAAAATGGATTACATTCATTTTTTTGTTAACATTCTACAAACAATACCCCATAATGACAATGTGAAATAAGTTTGTTTGAAATCTTTGCAAATGTATTAAAAATAAAAAAATCACATGTACACAAGTATTCACAGCATTTGCCATGACACTCAAAATTGAGCTCAGGTGCATCTTGATTCCACTGATCATCTTTGAGATGTTTCTACAACTTGGAGTCCCCCTGTAGTGAACTTGGATGTTGATTGGACATGATTTGGAAAGGCACACACCTGTCTATATAAGGTCCCACAGTTACCAGGGCTTATCAGAGCTAAAACCAAGCCATAAAGTCCAAGCTATTGCGTGTAGACCTCCGAGACTGGATTTTATGGAGACGCAGATCTGGGGAAGGGTACAGAAAAATTTCTACAGCATTGAAGGTCCCAATGAGTACAGTGGCCTCCATCACCCCGTAAATGGGAGAGGTTTGGAATCACCAGGACTCTTGCTAGAGTGGGCCGCCCGGCCAAACTAAAGCCCCGTACACAGGCGTCGATAATTGGCCGTGAATTTTCGGCCAACGTCCGATCGGCCGATTTTCGGCTTGTTAGTATGATGCTTCCGACAACCGACTCCGACTTTTCGGCCGAAAAAAATCTGGTGTGCAGGCTATAAAATTTTTGTTGGCCGTCAACACAACGGCCGATTTTCCTTCAGTCAGTACAGATTTCGGCACACAAAAATCTGATGAGCAAGACTGGGCATGCTCAGAGAAGAAAAAACACACGGAAAGTAAACCATCACATGACATCACTTCTGAAGTAGATTTTTGTTGGCCGAGAAAATTCATGTGCAGTCTAGGCACATTTCCATCCAACAAAACACCACTCTGGACAAAAGTTGGACGATCAGTCGGCCAATAATCGTTGCGTGTGTACGAGGCATAAGTGTTCAGGAGAGAAGGGCCTTAGGGAGATGACCAAGAACCCAATGGTCACTCTGACAGAGCTCCATCGTTTCTCTGTGGAAAGAGGAGAAACTTCTGGAAGAACAACCTTCTCTGCAGCACTTCACCAATCAGGCCTGTATGGTAGAGTGGCCAAACTGAAGCCACTCCTCAGTAAAAGACACATGGCAGCCCTCCTGGAGTTTGCCAAAAGGCACCCCATGAGAAACAAAATTATCTGGTCTGATGAAACAAAATTTAAACTCTTTGGCCTGAATGGCAAGTGTCATGTTTGAAGGAAACCAGGCACCACTCATCACCTGGCCAATACCTTCCCTACAGTGAAGCATGGTGGTGGCAGCATCATGCTGTGGGGATGTTTTTCAGTGGCAGGGACTGGGAGACTAGTCAGGATTGAGGGAAACATTAATGCAGCAATGTACAGAGACATGCTTGATTAAAACCTACTCCAGAGCAATCTGGACCTCAGACTGGGGCGAAGGTTCATCTTCTAACAGGACAAAACCCCTAAGCACACAATTAAAATAACTAAGGAGTAGCTACAGGACAACTCTGTGATTGTCCTTGAGTGGCCCAGCCAGAGCCCAGACTTAAACCTAATTGAATATCTCTGGAGAGATCTGAAAATGGCTGTGCACCGACGCTCCCCCCTCAAACCTGATGGAGCTTGAGAGGTCCTGCAAAGGACCAGGAAAATGAGTAAAATAATGAATTTAATCCAATTTGGAATAAAGCTGTAACATAACAAAATGTGGAAAAAGTGAAGCGCTGTGAATACTTTCCGGATTCACTGTATAATATGATCACAGTACTATGCGTTCCTGGGGAACAAAAATACTATAGCGCAATACAGACTAAACACAGGTAGCTGTTGCCTAATTAAAATACGTAGTCCTTATACAGTGCCTTGCGAAAGTATTCGGCCCCCTTGAACTTTGCAACCTTTTTCCACATTTCAGGCTTCAAACATAAAGATATAAAACTGTAATTTTTTGTGAAGAATTAACAACAAGTGGGACACAATCATGAAGTGGAACAAAATTTATTGGATATTTCAAACTTTGTTAACAAATAAAAAAACGAAAAATTGGGGGTGCAAAATTATTCAGCCCCTTTACTTTCAGTGCAGCAAACTCTCTCCAGAAGTTCAGTGAGGATCTCTGAATGATCCAATGTTGACCTAAATGATGATAAATAGAATCCACCTGTGTGTAATCAAGTCTCTGTATAAATGCACCTGCACTGTGATAGTCTCAGAGGTCCGTTTAAAGCGCAGAGAGCATCATGAAGAACAAGGAACACACCAGGCAGGTCCGAGATACTGTTGTGGAGAAGTTTAAAGCCGGATTTGGATACAAAAAGATTTCCCAAGCTTTAAACATCCCAAGGAGCACTGTGCAAGCGATAATATTGAAATGGAAGGAGTATCAGACCACTGCAAATCTACAAAGATCTGGCCGCCCCTCTAAACTTTTAGCTCATACAAGGAGAAGACTGATCAGAGATGCAGCCAAGAGGCCCATGATCACTCTGGATGAACTGCAGAGATCTACAGCTGAGGTGGGAGACTCTGTCCATAGGACAACAATCAGTCGTATACTGTACAAATCTGGCCTTTATGGAAGATTGGCAAGAAGAAAGCCATTTCTTAAAGATATCCATAAAAAATGTTGTTTAAAGTTTGCCACAAGCCACCTGGGAGACACACCAAACATGTGGAAGAAGGTGCTCTGGTCAGAAGAAACCAAAATCAAACTTTTTGGCAACAATGCAAAACGTTATGTTTGGCGTAAAAGCAACACAGCTCGTCACCCTGAACACACCATCCCCACTGTCAAACATGGTGGTGGCAGCATCATGATTTGGGCCTGCTTTTCTTCAGCAGGGACAGGGAAGATGGTTAAAATTGATGGATGGAGCCAAATACAGGACCATTCTGGAAGAAAACCTGATGAAGTCTGCAAAAGACCTGAGACTGGGACGGAGATTTGTCTTCCAACAAGACAATAATCCAAAACATAAAGCAAAATCTACAATGGAATGGTTCACAAATAAACATATCCAGGTGCTAGAATGGCCAAGTCTAAGTCCAGACCTGAATCCAATCGAGAATCTGTGGAAAGAACTGAAAACTGCTGTTCACAAACGCTCTACATCCAACCTCACTGAGCTGGAGCTGTTTTGCAAGGAGGAATGGGCAAAAATTTCAGTCTCTCGATGTGCAAAACTGATAGAGACATACCCCAAGCGACTTACAGCTGTAATCCCAGCAAAAGGTGGCGCTACAAAGTATTAACTTAAGGGGGCTGAATAATTTTGCTGAATATATCTTTGTTTGAAGCCTGAAATGTGGCAAAAGGTTGCAAAGTTCAAGGGGGCCGAATACTTTCGCAAGACACTGTGTGTGTATATATATATATATATATATATCGTTTTTTTTTTTAATGTGTACATTAGACATATGCCGGTTTTCGGTAATTCGATATATCACGGTATTGTTATTGTGGCATTTTTAAAATACCGAGTTTATCTGCTCCTCAGTCTGACTTGTGAATTGATACATTTGGATGACTCCTTCCTCACTCAGCAGTTCACTCACTCAATAGAAAACAGCTCTGGTAATATGATCCTAGAGTGAGAGACTTAGCTCCTCCCTGTAACCAATCAGACGGCTCCCACTCAGCACACACCCACATGCTTCCTTTCCGGGCTCAGAGAGACACAGTGAGAGACACAGTGCCTTCTACAAGCATCTGCAAGTTTTTTTTACCATACACTGTCACTAGATAGATAGATGGAGAGACAGCTAGATGGAGAGACAGCTAGATGGAGAGACAGCTAGATGGAGAGACAGCTAGATGGAGATATAGATAGATAGAAATACATACACATAGCAGCATATATATATATATATATATATATATATATATATATATATATATATATATATATATATATATATACAGATGCACAGGTATAGCAGCCCACATTACATTATTATATAGCCATCAAGCAGTGTCTGGCCTACCTGGTGATGACTGGTCCTGGTGCTCTGATCCGATGGCCTGGTCATTAAAGGGGCAAATCCTTGCGGCCCAGAAGTGGTTAAACCTGCAGGAGGAGCAGTGTTTTTATTTGTAAATTACTTTACTATTGCTTTAGGCCTGGTTCACATGTATGCGGGTTAGCGGTTCACATGTATGTGGGTTGGCGGCCCATATTTGCACAGGGATAGGGATAGCAGCCCATTGATTTGAATGGGGTTGAGCTGCTATGCCTGCGTTTTCAGCTGAAAAAAGCCGCATGCAGAATTCTAAAAAATGCAGTGGCCATGAACCCCATCCTGCTTTTGCACCATGCAACTTACCTGCAGTTCCTGCACATGCAAACTGTGTTTTTAAATGCTGGGCCCATGTATTTAAAAACGCAGAAAGCTTGCCAGAGCAGGAACTGCAGGTAAGTCGCATGGTGCAGAAGTAGGATGGATTTAGAGGCCACTGCATTTTTTTAAAATGCTGCATGCACCTTTTTTCTGCGTAAAATGAGGGCATAGCAGCCCGTTCAAATCAATGGGCTGCTATGCCTGTGCAAATGTGGGCCGCCAACCCGCATACATGTGAACCGCCAACCCGCATACATGTGAACCGCCAACCCGCATACATGTGAACTAGGCCTAAAGCATGTGAAAAGTAATTTACAAATAAAAACACCGCTCCTCCTGCAGGTTTAACCACTTCTTGGCCGCAAGGATTTAGCCCCTAATGACCAGGCCATCGGATCAGAACGCCAGGACCAGTCATCACCAGGTAGGCCAGACACTGCTTGATGGCTTATTTTAGGCCTGGTTCACAGAGTCTGGTTCACTTTTGCACATTATTATATAGTCAGTCAGTACAAAGTCCCTAAATTCAGCAATGAAATTGAAGTGAGGTAGAAATTTAACCACTTTACCACCGGAGGATTTTGCTGTCTTCCGTCCAGGCCACTTTTTGCGATTCGGGGCTGTGCGACTTTAACTGACAATCGCGCAGTCGTGCGACGCCGTACCCAAACGAAATTTACGTCCTTTTTTTCCCACAAACAGAGCTTTCTTTTGGTGGTATTTGATCACCTGTGCGATTTTTACTTTTTGCGCTATAAACAAAAAAAGAGCGTTTATTTTGAAAAAATAACAATATTTTTCACATTTTTTTTATATGAAATTCCCCCCCAAAAAAATGTAAAAATCAAATTTTTTTTAAATTTTTGGCCAATTTGTTTTATGCTACCTATGTTTAGTAAAAAAAATCGCAATAAGCGTATTTTGATTGGTTTGCGCAAAAGTAATCGCGTTTACTAACTAAGGGAAAGATTTCTGTCATTTTTGGTGTTTTGTTTTTTAACGCGTAATGGCGGTGATCTGCGATTTTTTTGCGGGACTGCGACATTGCGGCGGACAGATCGGACCCTTGACTGACATTTTTGACACTTTTGGGGGTACCAGTGACATTTCTACAGTAATCAGTGCTATATATATGCACTGTTACTGTAAAAATACACTGGCAGTGAAGGGGTTAACTTTATTTGGGAGGGAGGGGCTGTGTGTGTCCCTAGGGGCGTGATTCTTACTGTGATTGGCTGTGGCTCTAACTGTAAGGACACTGATCAACGGATCTACATACTAGATCCGTGTGATCAGTGTCTTTACAGCGAGGAGAATGACAGGCAGCTTGTTTACACAAGCTGCCTGACATTCTCCCTCTCCCCCGACGATCGCCGAGTGGCCGTAAAAATGACACTGGCAGGGAAGGGGTTAATTTTATTGGAGAGGGAGGGGTTAATGTATGCCTGGTGCTTACTGACGTGTGGGGGGGGAGGTGACTGTGTGACAGAAGGACAGATCGGATGTCCAGCTATGCTGAACACTCCGATCTGTCAGTCCCTGTCACTATGGAGATCCGCCCGCTGTGTTTACACACAGCGGGCGGATCTCAAGACTCGATCCCCGACGATCGGGGCAGAGCAGCGGCAATCGCCGCTGTTCCTCCCCTGGCCCGACTCCCGCTGTGAATGAACACAGCGGGAGCGAGCCTCCGGCGGCGCGCGAGCCCCGCCCACAAGGGGCGGAGTCCAGCGACGTAGGTCTACGTCGCTGGACGGGATCGCGGCACTTTGCCGCAGTAGCCTCCATGTGAGCGGGGCTAAAGTGGTTAATAATTTAAGTTTAATAATTGAATACCGTGATAATACCGTATACCGTGACAAAACCCTAATCAATTAATCGCAGCATGGAAATCTGATATCGTCACATGCCTAGTGTACATACTGTAGGTATGTGATGCTTACACATAGCTGGCAGACAAGTTTATTTTACACATCGAAAGGGTCAAAGGGAATTATCTAAAGTGGATTGTAAAATGCAGATTTATGTCCTCAGATTTGAAATGAATAGTAAAGTTTAGTTGGGGGGGGGGTTTAATGCAATTTGGCCAGTATCTAATGATATGACAAGGAACCTTAAGTATTTATTGAATATCTGTTTGAAAAATGCTATTTACCATAAAGGGGAACTTGTTTAACAACTTAGGGCTGGCCATACATGTTCAACTTTTGTTGTACAATTTTCTGGTAGATCTACCACAAACCACATAATGTGAGGTCAAAGCTAAACAACACATTTACTTGTATCAAATTAGGCAGGCCTTGGTACTACATACTTGAAGGTAAATTTCAAGAAAATTGGACAGAAAATTGTAAGAAAATTGGATCATGTATGGCCAGCCTAAGGGTATTTAAAAATGTGATTTTGCCTTAAACAATACAGGACATCTCTGATCGAACTCATTTGAAATTTATACCTGCAGCTGTCTGAGGCCAGGAGGCATGATTTGTAACACGTTAGATCAAAGGTGCTAGTAAAACCAGTCAATAAGGAAGCTGTATATAAAGAGAGATTTTGATTGCTGACACACAGTAGTAGGGAAGCACGTGCCTAGAAGATAGTATACATTATTGCATGCATGGAAGCTACCTAGATGCATATTATAGATTGGATATATTATGCTGGATATTGTAGTTTCTTTATGCTGGCCATGACATGAATAACGAATAGGACTTTGAGGCCAGTTGTTTTTAGCTTTTTTCAGCTGTAGCGTTTTTTAGCTTTTTTTTTTATAACAAAACTTTACTCCCACAAGAGCTTATGTCTCAAAAACGTTGATAAACGCCAAATAGCCACATTTTTCAGCTTCTATCAGTTAGAGCCTTTTTACAGCTGAAGAACGCCTCTTTAAACCCACTAGTTCTGGGGGGGGGGGGGGGGGGGGTTTACAGCCAGAAAACGCCCCTGCCAAAAACTGCTGATAACAGCCAATGTGTGCATGGACACATAGGATAACATGCTGGGGAGTTTATTGGCCGTAGAAAAAAACGTCTGACGCTAAAAAACAGCAGCTGTAAAAACGTCCAGTGTGCATGAGGCCTGAGCCCCGGTTCACATTTGTGTGATTGCGGTGATCACATGTAATTCGGAGCGCACTGCTCCTAAATTACATGCGATCTCATGTGCGGTGTGAATTTCAGCCATGCACTTGTATGGCTGAATTCGCACCGGATCCGCAATAAACACGCACATAAGGCTTTTTTTTATCCGCAGCAGAATCTGATCGCATAGTGGTTCACACTAGTGCGATCCGATTCTGTGCGAACTTGCATATCGCACTGCGATATGCGATCGCAACTGGAAGTGTCGTTAAACTTTTAATTGACACCCCCTGCGTATCGCATATGGCAGTGTGAACTGCCAGAGGTGCGGATGCGATGCGGGATTACGCTGCATATTCGCAGCGTTCCCGCATCACACAAATGTGAACCGGCACTGAAAGTTGCTGTTCATTGTAATATTTACAAATCCTCTGCTGGATTTTGTCATCTGTTACAACTCTGTGGACTTGTGTGGGGACCCAATAAATGCATCTCTCTGGAAAAGAACCATTGAACCTGTTGCTGCGGAGATTTGTTTTAAAATAATTATCACTCCTATCCCCCTGTATATGACAACATAATTATTATCCTCCTTTATCTATGTATTACAACATAATGGTACCATGATCCAGGTTGTTATATATAGATGAAAGATGATCAGACAAATCTGCATTTTACAATCCCCTGTAGATAACTTCCTTTGACCCTTTTTGATATGCAAAATGCGCTAGCCACATATGTATAATATATATATGTAAAATAGTCGCATTACTAGTAAATAAATCAATAAAAATGACATAAATCTTTTCCCTAGTTTGTAGACGTGATAACTTGTGCACAAACCAATCAAAATACCCTTATACTCTCATTGGGATTTTTTTTTTTTACCAAAAATATGTAGCAAAATACAGATTGGCCTAATATGATGAAAAAACTTGATTTTTATTTTTTTTTATTTTTTTTTCGGGAATGTTATATAGCAGAAAGTGAAAAATATTGTGGTTTTTTTTGTCAGAATTGTAGCCATTTATTTGTTTATAGCCCAAAAAAAAAAAATTGCACAGGTGATCAAATACAACCAAAATAAATTTGCACAATTGTCCGTTAAAGTAACGCAGTGCCGAATCGCAAAAGATGGCCTGGTCATTAACTATGCGCGATTTCTGGCACTCCGCACCAACATGTAAAAATCATCATTTTTTTGCTAGAAAAATACTCGGAACCCCCAAACATTATATATATATATTTTTTTTTTTTTTTAGCAGAGACCCTAGGAAATAAAATGGCAGTCATTGTAACTTTTTATGTCACACGGTATTTGCGCATACATTTTGGGGGGGAAAAAAACTTTTATGAATAAAAAAAACCCACTAAAGTTAGCCCACTTTTTTTGTATAATGTGAAAGATGATGTTACGCTGAGTAAATAGATATCTAACATGTCACGCTTTAAAACTGCGCACATTCGTGGAATGACGCCAAACCTCCGTACTTAAAAATCTCTATAGGCTACGCTTTAAAATTTTTACAGGTTACCAGTTTAGAGTTACAGTGGAGGTCTTGGGCTAGAATCTAATGTTCTAAGGTTCACAGCGATACCTCACATGTATGGATTGAACGCCGTTTATATATGTGGCCGCGACGATCACATGCAAGCACGCGGGACGGAGGCACTTTAAATTTTTTTTCTTTTTATTTTAGTTTTATTTTTATTTTTTTTTACACTTTCCCTTTTTTTTTTTGATCACTTTTATTCCTATTACAAGGAATTTAACCATCCCTTGTAAATAAATCCTTGTCAATAAGACCTCAGATCTCTCCTACAGGCTAGAAAGACTGAAATAAAAAAAAAAAAAAAACCTCAGCTTTTCAGCCGAGATCAGTGCAGTATTGAAAATTGCCAGGCTGGGCGTGACGTCCTTGGCCCCAGAGAGTCATAGAGACTTGCGGGGACCATCTGGTCCTCGCAATCTCTATGGTGACACTTCGCTGTCGGCCGATTTCCTTCCCCGGCTTGCTGATCTTACGGGCGAGCCGGTAGATGCACCTGAGGACGGCGGGGGGGGGGGGGGGGGGTGGGGATGTCCTTTCCCGCTGCCTGAAAGAACGATCAAGCGACTGAACAGCAACTATGATTGTTCTTATGGTGAAGGGAATCGACGGCTGAAAAAAAATGATATCTGAATGATGCCTGCAGCTGCAGGCATCGTTCAGATATCCCCACTTAAAGCCCAGGACATCATATGATGTCTAGCAGTAAGGAAGAGGTTAAGGGGGGAAATGTACTGATCCACAAGTGGTTAAAATGCCAATATATCCTACTTCTGGGTGTATTTATTAGATATATATATATAATGTGACTAATATATAATATTAAATTCACTGTTTCACAGTGTAAATGAACCACTTTTTTAGTAGCGATTATCTGCTTTTTTTGTCTGCTTTTTTGTACTATAAAGGGTGAATTTTAGTTCTTTTTTACACCAATTATAACAGGTGATACAAGAAAAAGCATGCTGCTGCTAATATACGGCTTAGGCCTGGTTCACACCTATGCGTTTTTTGGTGCTTTTTGCAGAAACACACTACAGTTCATTTACCATGCTTTTTTCAGCCGCTCCGTATTTGGAAAGGGTCAATGATTTTTTTCAACGCTAAACTGTGCTTTTTTCGGTTCAATAGACTTCAATGGAGGAGCTGCAGAAAAGCATGTAGTGCGTTTTTTCCAAGATTTGCATTTTTTAATCTGCCCAACAACAAATTGGCCAAAATAAAAGCATAATCTCAAATTGCAGCAAAATTGCGTGTGCAAAAATGCAAAATGCACAGCAAAAAGCACTGCAGATCAAAAGCAAACTGCATATGTGTGAACCAAGCCTTATAATGGCCATAAACGTATTGCTTTTCAGACGAGAGTATATTCATACGAAAAATCTTTGTACATTCGCTGAATGAAGGAATATCTTTTGAAAATTTCACTTGCTTTTAACATTCAGTTTTAAAAAGAATGTAATTTCTGAACGAAAACTACATATATTGTCTGAAAATTCCTTTTACCGAGAAGTTTTCTACTTCGAATTTTCCCGTCCCGTCAAAGTTTGAAATATCCAATAAATTTTGTTCCACTTCATGATTGCGTCCCACTTGTTATTGATTCTTCACAAAAAATTACAGTTTTATATCTTTATGTTTGAAGCCTGAAATGTGGCAAAAGGTCGCAAAGTTCAAGGGGGCCGAATACTTTCGCAAGGCACTGTACATATTTTTTATAGATATATTAATGATGACAATTGCAATATTTGTTTTATTCTTGGTTTTCTTTTTAGAGGCAGTATTATGATCTATGTCCCTCGAGTGGCCCTGGTACATATTATAATTTCCACAGTTTTGCAGTGTCTTGCGTTGCATAATACTTATAAAAAAAAAAATATGTGACAGTCTATAAAAGAATATAATCAAAAGGGTCCATATTCAGGTTCCAAATGATAAGTGTGAGTAGAATATTCCAAAATACAAAAGTGAGTCGTGATAATGATGTCCCGTCACCAATACCAAATAAATGCGCTCACCAGATGTTGTTGACCCTAAATACCATATGGCATGAGGGTCAAAGGAGCTGTTAGGATGAGGTAGGATTCCTTGAACAATCTGCAACCACGGATGTCTCCTTGGTGTGTATCCAACAGGGGAGATTGACAGGATCACTCACAGATAACCAGACCCATGTGGTGGTAAACCAAAGGAGACAGACATAGTGTAAAACCCCAATAAAATATTTATTAAAAAAGGGAAGAAACACTCACAAACATTCCAATGGTAAGAGCAGAGAAATATGCAAGTCTGGCTGTAAAGTCACGATTCTGATGCATTTCGTCCTACAGGACTTTTTCAAAGGATATAACCAGGATAAAAGTCCTGTAGGACGAAATGCATCAGGATCAGCGCTTTAGGCTCGGGTCACACTATTGCGATGCGGGAAGGCTGCGAATTCGCAGCCTTTTCCCGCATCGCACACGCACCCCCGGCAGTTCACACTGCCATATGCGATACGCTGGGGGTGTCAATGTAATCTTAACGACACCCCCAGTTTGATCGCATATCGCAGTGCGATCGTGCAGTTCGCACAGGATCGGATCGCACAAGTGTGAACCGCTGTGCGATCCGATCCTGATGCGGCTGCAAAAATGCCTCCTGTGCGTGTTTGCACCGGGTGCGATGCGAATTTAGCCATACAAACTGTATGGCTAAACTCGCACCGCACAGCTGATCGCATGTAATGTCGGAGCAGTGCGCTCCGACATTACATGCGAACCCGGCACTCGCATCAGTGTGAACCGGGTCTTAATCACAGTGAAGGTGCATTTATACGGAGACTCGATTACACACAGGTGGATTCTATTTATCATCATTAGTCATTTAGGTCAACATTGAATCATTCAGAGATCCTCACTGAACTTCTGGAGAGAGTTTGCTGCACTGAAAGTAAAGGGGCTGAATAATTTTGCACGCCCAATTTTTCAGTTTTTTATTTGTTAACAAAGTTTGAAATATCCAATAAATTTTATTCCACTTCATGATAGTGTCCCACTTGTTGATTCTTCACAAAAAATTACAGTTTTATATCTTTATGTTTGAAGCCTGAAATGTGGCAAAAGGTCGCAAAGTTCAAGGGGGCCGAATACTTTCGCAAGGCACTGTGTATATGTGTATATATATATATATATATATATATACAGTATCTCAAAAAAGTGAGTACACCCCTCACATTTTTGTAAATATTTTAATAAAGCTTTTCATGTGACAACACTGATGAAATGACACTTTGCTACAATGTAAAGTAGTGAGTTTACAGCTTCTATAACAGTGTAAATTTGCTGTCCCCTCAAAATACCTCAACATACAGCCATTATTGTCTAAACCGCGGGCAACAAAAGTGAGTACACCCCTAAGTGCAAATTGGGTCCAAAGTGTCAATATTTTGTGTGGCCACCATTATTTTCCAACACTGCCTTAACCCTCTTGGGCATGGAGTTAACCAGAGCTTCACAGGTTGCCACTGGAGTCCTCTTCCACTCCTCTATGACGACATCACGGAGCTGGTGGATGTTAGAGACCTTGTGCTTCTCCACCTTCCGTTGGAGGATACCCCACAGATGCTCAATAGGGTTTAGGTCTGGAGACATGCTTGGCCAGTTCATCACCTTTACCCTCAGCTTCTTTAGCAAGGCAGTGGTCATCTTGGAGGTGTGTTTGGGGTCATGTTGGAATACTGCCCTGCGGCCCAGTCTCCGAAGGATGGGGATCATGCTCTGCTTCAGTTTGTCACAGTACATGTTGGCATTCATGGTTCCCTCAATGAACTGTAGCTCCCCAGTGTCAGCAGCACCAGACCATGACACTCCCACCACCATGCTTGACTGTAGGCAAGACACACTTGTCTTTGTACTCCTCACATGGCCGCCACCACACACGCTTGACACCATCTGAACCAAATAAGTTTATCTTGGTCTCATCAGATAACAGGACATGGTTCCAGTAATCCATGTCCTTAGTCTGCTTGTCTTCAGCAAACTGTTTTTGGGCTCTCTTGTGCATCATCTTTAGAAGAGGCTTCCTTCTGGGACGACAGCCATGCAGACCAATTTGATGCAGTGTGCGGCGTATGGTCGGAGCACTGACAGGCTGACCCCCCACCCCTTCAACCTCTGCAGCAATGCTGGCAGCACTCATACGTCTATTTCCCAAAGACAACCCCTGGATATGATGCTGAGCATGTGCACTCAACTAATTTGGTCAACCATAGTGAGGCCTGTTCTGAGTGGAACCTGTCCTGTTAAACTGCTGTATGGTCTTGGCCACCATGCTGCAGCTCAGTTTCAGGGTCTTAGCAATCTTCTTGTAGCCTAGGCCATCTTTATGTAGAGTAATCATTCTTTTTTTCAGGTCCTCAGAGAGTTCTTTGCCATGAGGTGCCATGTTGAACTTCCAGTGACCAGTATGAGAGAGTGAGAGCAATAACACCAAATTTAACACATCTGCTCGCCATTCACACCTGAAACCTTGTAACACTAACGAGTCACACGACACTTAGGAGGGAAAATTTCTAGTTGGGCCCAATTTGGACATTTTCACTTAAGGGTGTACTCACTTTTGTTGCCAGCGGTTTGAGACATTAATGGCTGTTGAGTTATTTTGAGGGGACAGCAAGTTTACACTGTTATACAAGCTGTACACTCACTACTTTACATTGTAGAAAAGTGTCATTACTTCAGCATTGTCACAAATGTGAGGGGGGCACTCACTTTTGTGAGATACTGTATGTGTGTGTGTATACATATATATATATACACACACACAGCGGGGGAAAATAATTATTTGATCACCTGCAGATTTTGTAAGTTTGCCCATTTAGAAAGAAATTAACAGCCTATCATTTTTATCATAGGTTTATTTGAAATGATAGAGTTGGAATATCAACCAAATATCCAGAAAAAATCATGATACATTTGTTTAAATTGAGTTGTAGTTACATAGTTAGTCAGGTTAAAAAAAGACACAAGTCTATCTAGTTCAGTGAGTAAAATAAGTATTTGATCCCCGTGTAAAACATAACTTCGTACTTTGTGGAGAAACCATTTTCGGCAAGCACCGAGGTAAGATGTTTCTTGTAGTTGGTTACCAGTTTTACTGCTTTGGGTCATTGTCATGCTGGAAGACCCATCTACAACCCATCTTCAGTGTTCTGGCTGAGGGAAGAAGGTTCTCATCCAAGATTTTACAATGCTTGGCCCCTCAAT
Source organism: Pelophylax lessonae (assembly GCF_965119305.1). Taxonomy (NCBI): domain Eukaryota; kingdom Metazoa; phylum Chordata; class Amphibia; order Anura; family Ranidae; genus Pelophylax; species Pelophylax lessonae. The sequence continues at coordinate 116,133,917 of NC_138778.1, forward strand.
GTGGCAAAGTCAGCCTGTACCTTTAGCACAGAAACAGCCCCAAAGCATAATGTTTCCACCTTCGTGCTTGACTGTAGAGATGGTGTTCTTAGGGTCATAGTCAGCATTTTCCTTCCTCCAAACACGGCGTGTCGAGTTAATGATAAAGAGCTAAATTTTGGTCTCCTCTGACTACAGCATTTTTTCCCAATCCTTCTCTTAATCATTTAGATGTTCATTGGAAAACTTCAAACAGGCCTGTACATGTTCCCATTTTGAATAGGGGGACCCTGCAGACACTGCAGGATTTCAACCCATAGCAGCGTATTGAGTTACCGATGGTTTGTTTGCTGACTGTGGTCCCAACTGCTTTGAGATCATTCACAAGCACCTCCCATATCGTTCATTAACGACATTAATTATTTTCTATTTTCTTTTCCTATGAAAGTGAAACTATCTTTAAGGGGGGGGGGGGGGGGTCTATGGTAAAAATGTGCCTCAGCTGCCTTCCTCAACCCCTATTGTAAAATTAGCCCAACAATAATGGTAGCGACCTTCAGACATAAAATATGAACAAAACTATCCCTCCATATTGTATACTTGTTTTATTAAGAGCACTAAGCATTATTTCTGTCTACTGCTTCGTTCCTCTGCTATAAACATGAGTTGCTTTTGACAAGTTTTCCTGACACCAAGAGAGAAAAAAGGTGACGGGAGGGATCTCCTGCAGATTGACAGCCTTAAGCCTCGTACACACGAAACGATTATCGGCCGACCGATCGGCCGTCTTTTGTCCAGTGTTGTTGTGTTGGTTGAAATGTGCTCTAGACTGCACACAAATTTTCTCGGCCAACAACAACCAACTTCAGAAGTAATGTCATGTGCTGGTTTACTTTCCGTGTGTTTTTTCTTCTCTGAGCATGCCCAGTCTTGCTCATCTGATTTTTGTCTGCCGAAATCTGTACTGACTGATGGAAAATCGGCCGTTGTTTTGATGACCAACAAAAATTTTATAGCATGCACACCAGATTTTGTTCGGCCGAAAAGTCGGAGTCGGTTGTCGGAAGCATCATACTAACAAGCCGAAAATCGCCCAATTGGACGTTGGCCGAAAATTCACGGCCAACAATCGTTGCGTGTGTACGAGGCTTTATCTCTGTTCCTGTGTGCTGTGTGAAGGGGGTGTGTCCCTTCCTTCCAATCAGCTTTTAGAACTCTCCTCCCTCTACAGAGTGTAACTTCAGCATTCTGTCCCCTGTTTTTCAGCTTTATAAATGCTGGACTTTAAACCGATGTAGAGAGGAAATGCTGCAGATTAATATGTACAACTTATGTAACAGAATCTGTTTCATCTCTGTGTATCACCTGATGCCAGTCACTTCACTCAGTATATGGAAGGGTTTACAATTACTTTATTTTTCAGGACAAACTTTCAAAGATCTTCACCCCCTCAGGACAAGCTTTTGGGGGATACCCCCTTCTTGGTTCAAACAATACTGATAAATAAAGGTTTAGCAAAACATTAAAAAGGAGCTCCAGTCGTTTCTATGTTTAATAAAAGTCAGCAGCTACAAAAAGTAAGTGGGGGGGGGGGGGTGTCAGTAATTAAAGTGGAGCTCCGCTTTAAGGAACAATTTCCAGACAACACAATTTAAAAATAAAGAATCATGGCATGGGCAGTAATCAGTTGTGTTATGGCAAGTACACTGAAACCGTTACAATCACCTTAAGCTTGAATCATTAATTCCACCCTCTGCTGCTGAAAAGTAGCATTATGCCAGTATAAGAAAACATGCCCCTTACCTCCTATTGATTGTGCATATATTTTAAGGGAAACCCTATCTTTGCATAAGGCTTTCATTCCATTCCTACTACTCCCCTGTGCTGACAGCTGTCAGTGGGTTTCTGGACCTCCGTTTATTTCTATGATGCATTGCATATAGAGGCAGGTCAGCTGACCAAAAATACAAGGCTACAACAACAGAATAAAATTTCTGCAAAAATTTGACAAAAGTCAGCGCCTTGTCAATATGTACTGAATTGAACCTACAACGCTGCTGGAACCATACATGTGTGCTCATTTAATTGTAAAGATAGCCTTTTTGATTCGCTAACTGGCAAACTCTGCCTAGGGCTTTAGCTGTGAATTCATTTGAAAACAATCATGTGTACTTGGTACCCGTCCAACACCATCCTCTAATTAAACAGTCAAAGCCTTCATCTAAAGTCCCACATTTGTCTTGAGAAATACCATGCAGCCTATGCATAGTTTCTGGAGATACTATAAAGAAAACCCTATAGTGCAAGAAGAAATGTGGGCTCTACAAGCTTTTTTTGTCTGAAAATGTTATTTTGCTGATTTATTTGCTTTAGTTCTTTGAGTGACTAATCTAGGACTAGTATGTAGTTTCGGACTTTAGATTCCACTGGCTACTTGCTTGTTTCCAGGTCAGATGATAGTGAGGATAATCATAGTAAATTAGCATTTTCCTACCTAGGTCAGCTTCAATGTTTCTCTCAGTACAGGTTTCCTTGTCATGTTGACTGAGTCAATATTTAAATCTTAGTATCATAATTGTACAGGACTCGGGAAGCTTATTCATACACCTTGGGTTATGGGGTCCTACCTTCAGGTAATTGGAGCTTGGCAAGCTTTTGAGGACTTCCCCTAAAGGAGAAGTGTGGGGTTATAAAAAAAAATTCATACCCACCTCAATGCTGCAGCCTTCTCCCTCCGACTCCAAGCCTGAGAATTGAGTGGTCACATGAAAGCTGATCACTCTGTTGTCTGTCCTCTCTGAGCAGAGAGAGGTGACTGTCAATCACTACTCTCTGCTCTGACCCTGTTTACTGGAGCACCAGACAGAAGATGGGGTAGGAGCAGCTGGCCCAGGCTCTTTATGGTGCACTCAAAGGCTGAGTCAGCTGCTGATCAGGCATCTGGGTGTATCCCGACATTATTGTCTGGATCTGCTCTGATGAAGTGACAGTGGACTTTAGCCCGCTGTCTGCTGATTCTGGTCACAGTAGTGTACAAGCAAGCACACTTCTGTGGGAGAAGTATGGCCATAGCGTTTTTTTCAATTAGGTTCTTTGGCCTGCAGAAACCACCGTTTGAGCCCAGCAGGGATATTCCCTTGGAGATCCTTTACAGAAAAATTGCTTTTTTTGATTGCCATCATGTCTGTTAGACTTGTCTTTGAATTGACAGCCCATTCTGTCAGTTACAGCTCTCTGCTCTGTCCCCTCTTTGCTGGCTGAGGAGCGGTCGGCTCAGTCTCTCAGCAGCTCGCTGAGAAGCTGAGCCCGGTGCCGGTCCAGGCATGTGGGCGGATGCCGACCATATGGTCGCGATCTTGTCTGAGCCAGCTCTGTGACTTCAGCCTGTTGTCTGCTGAAAACAAGTCATAGAAGTGCAGAACGATCTGCACTCCTGTAATCCACAGGAGAAGTACCACCAAATGAGATCTACGTTCTACTTTACACCGTTCTTGTACTGAGTTCTGTACTAGTTATGGGCCTGCCATTGACATGTCAATAGTAGCCTGCAGTCTGTTTAAAAAGGAGACATACTGGTTTCCCTGCTGTAATGCCTCCCTCTGCCCAGTACCTTGAATGCTGGGAGAGCACCTGGCAGTACAGCATACAGATGATTGCTAGTTGTAATATTGGCAGTTTCAGCCTTGATTCTGCTGCTGAGGGTAAAGCTTGGGGTCCTATACACAAGCTGATTTCAAATGCTTTAAATACACCTTTCCATCCGGTATCAGTCTTGGGCAAGAATTCAAACTGCTAAACACATTGCTGATTTATATGTATGTGATCCGTTTTTTCTGTTTTCTGCAATTCTGTTAAACTGCTCTTGGGATTGATACTCCCATATAACACTATATAGGAAAAGGGTGGCATCACTATTCAAAGCTTTACAATTATACACATATTTGTGATAGGTCTGACAAGGGTTTTTTTGTGCTTCCCCTCCTGTAAGTCTACTTAACTACTTTAGCTCTCTTACCTGTGTATCCCCAATGGCCCGTACACACGATCCGAAAATCGGGCGAAAAAAAACGCTTGTGAAAAGATCGGACGATAATCTGATCGTTAGTACACAGCTCACGAGAGCCGATCACGACAGTACGCCCGATATTATCCGGTCGTGCAAGCATAAAAATTTTGATCGTATTATAACACATCGTATGATAATCGTATTATCAGTATGCTGTTCGTCCGAAACAAATGGTGAGCAGTAGACAGCGCATGAGCAGTAGACATCATTTCCCCTCACATGCTACAACGTGATTACGCATACCGGAAGCTTTTGAATAATCGTCCGAGAAAATTCGTATCGTAAGTAACCTCTCCCATTTGCGAATATAATTGAGAGTTCCTAGCAACCAAACAAAAACGGATGGAACGTCGTCCGATTTTCGGATCGTGTGTACTGGGCATAAGGCTAGGTTCATACTGTAGCATGTCCGTGTGGGTGCGTTTGCAGGGGCACAACAGCCTATTTATTTGAATGGGCTGCTATACCTACAGGAATTGAATAGAAAATTCCTGACCCTTTTTCAAAAATGCAGTCGCATGGAATTATGCATGCAAAAACATGCCATGTTTTCCTCTGCATGATGTTGCCATTAAGACTACTAAAGAGCAACATGTTTTGTCTGGGAGTCAGGAAACTGATGCAATTTACTTGCATTCTCGTACCCGTTACAGTGGTCCTATGACCAAAGCAATTTTTACATCTTTACTATAGGCCTGTTTATTCAGCAATAATATTCCATTACTTCGTGTTAATAAACCCAGACTATGAAAAACCCTCATTACGTGCCATATTATGGAGTGTGCATACTCACAAAGCCACTAAAGCATTTGTTTTATGTAGAGTGAAATATACCTAGTTGATCCTGCCTTCAGCTGTCCCTCTCAACTTCTCAGCCCCCTCTGCAGCCTGAGATTGTTTAGACCAGCTGTTGCCATGTGCTGAGCATGCTCCAGTTTAAGTTCCTTTCTAAGCTCTTCATTTTCTCCTTTTTCTTATTTTACTGTAAGTCAAAAACCCAGTTTTCTCTATCGTTCATTGACGGACGCAGTCCTCTGATGCAGATCAGTAGGGACATCCCAAAGCAGTACCCAAATGAGGGGTGGGAACAGCAGAACAAAGAAAAAACAGTCCCCAAGGCCAGTATGGCCAACCAGGCAACACAGGACTCATCAAAACAACCAGATGAGGTCCGCCTGAAAACAAACAGAAAGACACCCTCAAAGGAAAGGCATACATCAACCGGTACTGGCCCCAGGGGGCCACCAGCGCATCTGTGTCGTCTGCCAGAGGGTCCAGAGAGCAGTGCCACAAACCTCTGTACCTTTCTATTGATCTGAGATGCCAACAGATCCACATCCGGAGTGCTCCAGCAAAGTTGGAACTGCTGAAACACCTCCGGATGCAGGGACCACTCCCCTGCATCCAAGGCCTGGCAGCTGAGGTAATCCACCTGTCAATTTTCCACTCCCGGAATGTGGACCGCGGAGAGAGATGGGACATGGCGCTCTGCCCAACGTAGAATGTCTGCGACTTCCAGGTCCGCAAGGACACTCTTGGTGCCCCTTTGGTGACTGACATAAGCCACGGCCATGGCATTGTCCGATTGAATGCGCACTGGACAACCCTCCACACGGTCGGTCCAGTGCGTCAGAACATTGATCAGCAATCGAGATTCCTCCAGGGACCAGACTCCCTGAGCTGAATCCTGATTGAGGAAACCGTTGATGAGCAGCATAGATTGGAATGTGAAGGTAGGCATCCTTGATGTCTATTGAGGCCAGAAAGTCCCCCTGATGTAGGGAGGCCACCACAGTGCAAATAGTTTCCAGCGCGCACAAACACATTCAGTGCCTTAAGTCCAGGATCGGACACACCTTGCCCTCCTTCTTGGGAACCGTGAACAGGTTGGAATAAAACCCATGAAAGCGTTCCTCGTACAGACACTATCGCTCCTTGCTGTAGCAAGTCATGCACTGCCCCATAGAGCGCTGCAAGCCATTCCGGGGATAGGCGGACATTGGAAAGGAAAAATCTGACCGGAGGAGCGGATCGAAACTCGATCTTTTATCCGGACCGCACAACATCCCGGACCCAATTGTCTGGGATCCGGGCCAGCCACAAGTCCGAGAACTGGCAAAGGCGCCCCCCCACCCCAGTCCTGGGTCAGGGCGCACCTTCAGGCCGACGGGGCCTTGTCCACAGGTCTAGCGGAACCGGACTTCTATGTTCCAGACCAGGGACGCTTGGAACCACCCGAGGGAGCCTTATAGGGCTTTGCCTTATCAGCTGCCCCTGAGGAACGAGGATACTTCCTGTGAGCCGAAAAGGACAGACCCCGCCAACAGCGAGAATCCCTACCCCTGGAAACCTGCGGGAGAAAGGTACACTTACCCCCTGTAACACCTTTAATAATGTCGTACAGGGTAGCCCCAAACAGACGGTCCCCCTGAAAGGGGAGTTCCGTCAAGGCCTTCCTAGAAGCCTGATCCGCAGACCAACACTTCAGACAGAGCATACGCCTCATGACTACCACCGAAAACGACAGGCGACCCAAAAGGGAAGCAATGTCCAGCTCAGCATCGCAAGCAAACTGCAGCGCCTGCACCATCTGGTCCAACAGTTCCCCAAATTCAGGAGGGACAGACTTGCCCTCCACCTCACGGCGTAGCAGCTTCGCCCATTCAGTCACCGTTTGGGTGACAAGGGCCGCAGCAAAAGCAGGCCGTAGCGCAGTCCACGCCATAGCGTACATGTTCCTGGCCACAGCCTCCGCCCTTCTATCCTCTGGGTCCTTAAAGGACGGAGACTCTTCAACCGGAATAACTTGTTAAGTTTGGAGACCGGGGAATCCACCTTAGGTAGCACCGACCACTTCTTCATCAACGGGGTAGTGTCTAGTAAACCGCCTAGACACCCCGGGAGAACGTTTCAGTCTCTCCTATTCTTTGGCGGGTAGGCCAGCAAAATAAGTGGGGAAGGGAAAAGACTTCCACCCTTGGAGGCTTATGGGTGCCGAAGGCAACCCGCACCCCAAGAGCGGCGACAGCCGCATCCTCCAATTTTAGGGTTTCCCGCCCTCCAAATGCCGCCTCCACCCAGGACAAAAAAGCTTCCAGGACCACTGAAATCGCATCAGTGGACATTTGAGATCTGGAGGGCCCTGCAGCCCCTGTGAGGGGTGCGGGTTGGGACACATGGCCTGAGGAGTCCATGTTGCACTAATAGGACCCGCCAGCAAACTTTGAGAAAAATGACAGAAAAAAAAGTTTATTTTTTTTTTAATATGAAAAAGGAATGTCCCCCGCGGCGCTACAGCGCCCCCCCGGAGGTCAGGCCCATGCTAAGGACCCCCGCAGAGAGAGAATAAGCCCCCAGCGACGCACTGTCCTTGGAATGCAGCAATCTGATCAGGGAGGTCTGCACGTGTCAGCGGTGGCTCAGAAAAAGAAAGTGAACCTGGAACTTCCCGGGCTGAAGAGAGGGGCCCCTCCCACTGAAAATTGCCTCCAGGCACACCCACGGGCCTTCCCAGCAAAAATTCCACTGCAAAATGGCCGAAAATCCCCCCCCCCCCTCCAAGAGGACCTCCGCCATAACTGCAGACAAGGCTACCACAAAATGGCGGGTCCGTGCGGCAATAGAACCCCCCAGGGAGACCCTCAGCCAGCCCTACTTACATCATCAAGCCTTGGAGGGCCCGACCGAGCCCCCCCCCCCACTCCATTGACTGAGCGCTGCGAACGGTGCACCCCCCGGCCCCCCATGTGTCCTGCAGACAAGGCCCCAGCCTCAGGTAGGCCCAAAACAGTCCCCCACTGGGGGGGGGAGAGGAGGGGGGATTACAACAGGACAGAGGGGAACCACGGAGTGTGAGGGTCCGACCATCCCAGAGAGAGGGCCCGCGTCCATCCCAAAATCCGCCAGGGAAGGGGGGGGACTTGTACTCACCATACCGGGAACACAGGCGGACGCCATGTCATAACAGGACCCCACGCCCCCAGAGTAGGGGGGCTGTCGGCCAAATAGGAACGCTGCGACATAAGCCTAGACCCTGTCGTGTGGATCCTGGTGAGATGTTTAACTCGCCGTGCCAGTCCCCGTCCAGTAGAACTATGTCGCGGCCGACCCAGCGCGGAGCTAAGGCCTGCACGTACTCGATAGCCAGACTGGTGTGACCACTGGATATAGGGATTCAGCCCATCGCCCAGCCTGACATAATTGCTTCAAGATCTCACAGGAAAAACGTTCCGGAGAAAAACAAAAGACTAGCTAAAAATAAATCTACTTAAAAAATTACTTCTATGCCAGGACCAAAGATCCCGGCAAGGAACTAGGTCCTTACTCCTGACTAGGCAGATTAAAACTGACATCCTGTGCAGGAAGAGAGAGGGTATAATCCCAAATTCTTTCTGCCTAGTGTCCTACTCCTATAGGGGGCGTTATTACCCTACTGATATGCATCAGAGGACTGCGTCCATCAATGAACGATAGAGAAAAAGCCTATACAACTGCTTTAATTCCTATTCCAGAAATGCAACAAAGAACTTAGAAAGTCTCCCAAACTGAGGGGAGTTCCCATTTTTAGGCAAGTGTCCTCAAAACATGTGACACAGAAACTTGACAGAAGGTCTAAACATTTCCCACTCAAATACAAAAAAATAGGCTTTACCTAGAGATACACTGCTGGGGTACAGTTCAGTAGAACTTGTATAGCAGTATTCTCCTGGATATTCATTGCATCATTATTTCTAATGTGTACACGTATGGTTAACAATAGCAGAATTTGATTATGCTTTAGTTTAGTTACAGGAGCTCTTGGAGGCACTCCAGATTGGATTTTTGCTTTAGGGAATTTTGACCTCCCATGCCCCATGGGATCCTGGCAGCTGGGAAAAAACAATGTACCCTCTAAAAGTGGTTTTGTGTTCAATTCACTTATTTTTGGGACCAGAGAATTCCATTCATGGTGTTGCTGCTGTAATCCACTCTGTGTATCCCTGGATCTAATGCCCCCCCTCCACCCACCTTCTCCTCTCCTTCTAAATACACATTGCGCAATAAGAATCCTGACATCTTTTCTCCTCTGGCAACAACAACCATTTGAAATGAGAGGTTAACCCTTTTCTACTCGGAGCAGAATTTTGTAAAAAAAAAAAAAAAAAAGTTTTGTATGCCCGGTGTCAGCTCTGAACTTGGTATTTATATGTAGAACCTGTAGTTTGATATGTATATGTGATTGTAATCTTTGGTTTATATATGAAATTATTATTTCAACAATAGCTATAATTAACGTTCACTCACTGCAAGTACACAATATGTTCCATTTAAATGGGATCCTGAGCTTAAAGTGGTATTAAACACAAAACCAGAAATGTAATATATTGCACCTTACCAGTCATTAGATGTGGTGGCTGCATTTCTTTTCTTTTTTTTTTTTTTAGGCTTTTTCACCTTTGTTTTTGCCCACATCCCAGAACTCGAGAATGTATATGTACAATCCCCTAAAGGTTGGACTTTATAGGGCAAAAAAATCAAAAGGATCAGTTAAAATATTATACGTATCTGTTGTAGAAATGGCAATATACAAACGTTTAAAAACAATGCAGTGAAATAATTGTACAGCCATAGTCTGTACAATTGTAACTGAGGGTAACAGAGCAGAGACAACTACCCAACGCCTTTCAAAAATGAAGATTTTTTTTCTTCTTCAGGGGTATTGGACTACAGATTACATAGGTTCGATTTTTTAGGCTTTTTCCCCTTTCTTTTTACCTGGGCATCTGGCCAGTAGCACACCTCCTGTATTAGAGTGCCCCCACTCTGCATTAAGGAGAACCTTTGGACAGCAGCATTTTAGCCAAACTCCAGTTTATACTGCATGAGCTGTTACATCAATAATTTTTTTTTTCTTTAGAATAAAGGTTTTTTATGAATACATAAAAAACTGATCATTGTAAGATCCTCTGTTGGTAAATAGTTTGTCCGAAAAAATACTTTTAACTGCTACATTTGCAGGGTAGCCACTTCTGTTAAAAACAACAGACTTACTAGCTAGATCCCCATATACAAAAAAGAAAAGGAGTACAGCCACCTCATCTAAGAATTGGTAAGCTGCAATAAAATAATTGTTTGCTTTTGGTTTTAAACCACTTTAAATTACATTAGTATTCGGAAATCTGAAGTTGACACCCTTTGTATGTTTGCTCCACCACCTAGGGTACCTAGAATCCAGACCATCCCTGATGCATATTTCATCGGCGTCCCGCAAGGCTTCCTAACACTCAGGTCTTTTGCGGCATTCCACTGCTATTTTAAACTGTACCACCAACGCTTTATATATGAACCATTTTTAGCACTATTGCACTTTTTTGTTCTTTTAAAAATAAAAACATGGAGTTTTATACTACACCATGAGGAGTGCGATATTTTTTTACAACAACCAATAGGATCCAGGACCACCCGAGCACGGACGTCTGAGACCCCGCTGGATACTCGCCATACAAGCTCATTTGACCCACTTGTCGTATGACATTGGGGGTCAACAACATCTGGTGAGTTTGCATTGCCTGCCTCATATACACAGGAGCATGGAGGGTGACAACACCATTGCACAGTTGTTTTGAATCCAACACCAATACTGAAACCAGAACAGTCACTTTGAACTATTATTATTTCTTGGAATATATGGACACTATTTCTCTGCACTGAGCACTTTTTCTTTGTCTCATTGGACTTTTTTAAGGGATTTTTATCACTGTATATTTACTTACAAAATGCATAGATTATTTTATCTGTAATAATTGGAATAAGCATAGCTTATGCACTTTATACAATTTTATTTGGTTCAGCAAACACACTGGATTTGGTGTGTACACGTTTATTGTTTATGACTGGAAAGTCATATTTTAGCACAGTATATGCACAATATACATAATCATTTTATGTGGTTTATACAAGCACATGGGAAAAATATATAGGTGGTACTAGATACCCCCTATATCTTGGCACATGCTGTAGGTAACAATTACTATACTACCTAGTACCACATGTACATTTTTTAGGGCCATTGGCAATAGCAACCCCTAAATTACAGGTAGACTCATTGGTGTCAATACCAATATATTTTGATATCTACACACCACCCTATACAGCAAATTCTTTTTCCCATACCAACCTGCTATAAGGTATGCGCTGTTGATGTAATGGCCCTAAATCTTAGCTAACAAATGTTTGCCCCCAGAACTGTGACTGAACAGTCACTGACAGCTATCAGTCAACTACTGATGATCCAGAGCCAGTAGGACTTCGCTGTGCAGCCAGTCACAGTGAACAAACAAACGGTAGCCCCTGTTACGGGCTCCCTGTATCACTGCCCACTTAGAGGGCTGGTTCCTGTGGTGACATAAGCGTTAAAAAAGAGAGCAGATATTGCTATCCACTTTACATTAGACACCACAATGTTACTGCTCACGCACAGCTTGCATTTTAAGCTTTTACCATAAAATTCAGGTTGTGGTGTGGACTGCGCAGTATCTTAGAGCTTTATCTTCTGAAGACCCCTTTTACACAGGTGGGTCCCACCTTAAGCAGAGTACAGTGGTATAGTTGCCAGAAGACCATCTGAAGCCTGTGGGGTTGACCATAGTGACCAAAAAATGTTGAGCTTTCATTCCTAATCCTCTAACCAGAAAACTAAACAGATTCTGATTTGTTGGCACAAGAAAAGCTCCAGTTTTTATGAATGACCTGTGAATACATTCAGAATCCAAAATTGTCTCTAGGGAATTTTTCATTGAGCCTACCTGAATTTAACTGCCCACATAGGAACATGGAGAGTTCTGTTTGTAATTCTATTTATAACTGAGTAGTAACACACTTGTTTATGATGCTTTTAGAAACCGTCTTTTGTTTTAGGCCCCATGCACACAGTGCGTTTTTGCAGCTGCTGTTCGGAGCGTCAGACGTTTTTATTTTTGTAGCTTAAAAACGCCCCTCCATGTTATTCAATGGCCTCATGCACACACAGGCTCTTAGGAGCTCCAAGTGGCATAGGTGTTTTTAAGCTGCAAAAAAACCCAGGGCCTGCGCGTTCTGAGGACCAGCGTCAGAGATGTAAAAACGTCTGACGCTGCTAAAGGCTGATTAACGTTGCTTATATAACGTTGCGTTATACAGCGTCAAGCCATGTTATACGTTTTTTTTTTTTTTTTTCTTTTCTTTTATGTGAAAATCAATTGTTCCCTATGGGAGCCCATTGTTTTGAATGAAAGTCGCATCACAAGTCGGATCTTGAGGGGGAACTCCAAAATGGGACAAAAATGGTGTGGGGCTCCCCCCCAGGTTCCAAACCAGGCCCTTCGGGTCTGGTATGGATTTTGAGGGGAGCCCCACGCTGGAAAAAATGGCGTGGGGTCCCCCCCCAGAATCCATACCAGACCCTTATCCGAGCATGCAGGCCAGGAAAAGGTAGGGGACGAGCGAGCAGCCCCACCCCCCCTGGACCATACCAGGCCACATGCCCTCAACATGGGGGGGTGGGTGCTTTGGGGCAGGGGGAGCTCTGCACCCCACACCCCAAAGCACCTTGCCCCCATGTTGATGAGTACAAGGGCCTCTTCCCGACGACCCTGGGCGGTGGTTGTGGGGGTCTGCGGGCAGTGGGCTTATCGGAATCTGGAAGCCCCCCTTTAACAAGGGGGCCCCCCAGATCCCGGACCCCCTCCCTATGTGAATGGGTATTGGGTACATTGTACCCCTACCCATTCACCCCATAAAAGGCAGTGTATGTAAATAACAACAGGAGACGTTTTGAGAAGTTTATTAAAAATCTTCATCCGGTCTTCTCCGCTCTGCTCTTCTCCCCTCTGCTCTTCTCCCCTCTGCTCTTCTCCCCTCAGGTTTTCTTCTTCCTCCTGTCCTCCGACGATGTCTCCAGTGATTATGCCATCTCAGGTCTATGCAGCTTGTTATATAGCCATTAGGGGTGTGGCCTCCCGGTGATGTCATCCGAAGACTCCACCACCTTACCATGACATACTAGAGACATCGTCGGAGGAGGACCGGAGGAAGAAGACCAGAGGGGAGAAGCGCGGAGGAAGAAGAGCAGAGGGGAGAAGACTGGATGAAGATTTTTAATAAACTTCTCAAAACGTCTCCTGTCATTATTTACATACACTGCCTTTTATGGGGTAAATGGGTAGTGGTACCCCCTACCCATTCACATAGGGAGGGGGGTCCGGGATCTCGGGGGCCCACTTATTAAAGGGGGCTTCCAGATTCCGATAAGCGCCCTGCCCGTAGACCCCCACAACCACCGCCCAGGGTTAGCGGGAAGAGGCTCATGTCCTCATCAACATGGGGGCAAGGTGCTTTGGGGTGGGGGGTGCAGAGCTCGGTCGTCCTCTCCCCTTTCCTGGCCTGCCGGGCTGCATGCTTGGATAAGGGTCTGGTATGGATTTTGGGGCCCACACTGTTTTTTCGGCATGGGGCTTCCCTCAAAATCCATACCAGACCCAAAGCTGTTTTTTTCCCATTTTGGCGTGGAGTTTCCCCCTCAAGATTCTCAGAGCGCAAGTCACACCACAAGTTGGATCATCCTAATCCGACTTGTGATGTGACTTCCATTCAAATCAATGGGCTGAAAGCCGTATCAAAGACGGCTCCTAGGCAACCATTGATTTTGAATAGAGGCAGAAAAAACGCTGCTAAAAGCCAACATGGCCAAACGTGCAATAACGCCAATGGAAAAAGCTACTAAAAGAACATTTTTACAGCTGCATTTTTACAGCTGTTAGAAGTGGCTCTGCAGCTGTTTTTTTTTTTTCTGACGCCCTGTGGGCATGGGGCCTTAGAATGATCAGTACAGGTTACTTGTAGCTAAATTGCCTACAGCCCAAAATAAATGTTTTACTGCTTTACATATGGAAGAATGTTGTCACCTCTAGGATATGTTTCTCTATCGCTCATTGACAGACATAGTCCTCGGTGATACAGCACCTTCGGGTTATGTTGCCTCCACAGGAGCAAGACTAGACAGGAAATTAAAATGCTCTGGCCACACCCTAGGGGCAGTCCCAGAGGGTATATCCTCTCTCTCTCTGCCTCAGCAAATCAGTTATTTTCTGTCTAGTTAGGAGTAAGGACCTAGATACCTTGCTGGGATCTTCGGTCCTGGCAAGATTTTTTTCTTAAAAAGATTTTTTAGACAGCTTTTTTCTCCAGTGTTCCTGTGAGATCTTCAAGCAAGAAAGCTGAACTGGGCGACGGGCTGGATGTTGAGATCCGGTGGTCACCCCAGTTCAGCCTACGAGCGCGTTCAGGCCATAGCTCCGCGCTGGGTCGGCCGCGACAAAGTCCCATTAAGGGACTGACCCCGTGAGTTAAACGTCTCGCTGAAACGCCAAAGACCATGAGTCACGGCGTCCGTATTGGTCGACAGCCCTCCCGCCCCGGTGGAGAGGGGTACTGTCAGGGGTTGGTGCCCGCCTGGTTCCGGTATGGTGAGTAGTATGTTCCCCCTTTTCCCCCTGACGGGTCTTGTGGTAAACGCGGGCCCCTCTCTGTATGGTAAGATAGAGTCCCCCTCTATCCTATAACATGGCACAGATCCCCCTACTTTGAGTGTGATTTTATGTGCAAAAAGCCAGGAGGCTTGGTTTGGGAGCTAACAATCTAATTGTATACATGTTTAAAAGATTGTAATCAGTGGCAGTCTGGGAATCTTACTGTGATAAGAATAAGGTACCTACCAGTCAGAAGCCACGGACATGTAGACTGCCTTCCTAGTCAAATCTCCAGCTATAGCAGGCCTTCCGAACGGCCATGAGGTCCGCCAGGGCCGGTACCGCCAATCACGCCAAAAATCCCCATGCAGAGATAGTGTTGTGTGCCCTGCAGCACACCGCTATTCGGTACAGGCCGCCGCCATTTTTTTTGCTGGATTGCACGAGCCGACATTTTGGCGTAGCCTCGTGTCTCCAGCATGGGGGCGGCCATGTTTGAGGTGATCCAAACACCTCGTGGAGCTAGGGGAGGCGCCGGAAGGCGTGCAGAGGGCGGAGCCGCCTCCTTTCTTCCTGGGCAGCCAGCCAAAAGACTTCCTGTTTGTCAAGACAGCTCTGTAACCTGTTGCAGTTAAACTCTGAGCATCAAGTGGTGAGCCTGGGGGTCTATCTCTCTCTCTCTCTCTGGATCGATAGGGATCCCTAGCAGGTAACACTAAGGGGCTTTTGTGGCGTTGGGGGTCTGTGAAAAAAAAAAAAAAAAAGTTTTTTATTTTTGAATTATATTATCCGGGAAGTTACTGGAATAATCATGGACCCTGCCACACAAATTCCCCCACCTGTTTCCCTCGAGGGGGCCACGGGACCCGCTGGTGCACAGAGTGTAGAGGCATTTACAGCAATTTTGGAGTCTATGGTGGCTCGGGTGGAGGCGGCCTGTCAGGGACGAGGGTCAAGGAAGCGACCCCCGCCTACCCCTATATTATCTGACACCTCTGACTCAGATACAGAGATGGTCACTGCAGTTGCAGGTCCCTCTGCAAGGGCTGTTACCTCAGGTAAAGCTCCCTCAGACAGTGAGGAGGACGTTTCTTCTCCCGCTATAATTCAGGAAGAAGCATTGGTGGACGCACTAGTTGTGGCAGTGCAGGAAACCTTAAAACTTGAGGTTTTACCGGCAGAAGCAACTGATACAGAGATTCCTTTTGGTACTAACAAGCCCATCAAAACGGTGAAGGTTTTTCCTGTACCCAAGTGTTTTGGTAACAAGATTAAAGGAGAATGGGAGCATTCTAAACGTACCTTTACTATTTCCAAGCGTATTGCTAGACGCTATCCGTTTGAGGAATCCATCATTAAGAAATGGACGGTACCACCAGTGGTGGATCCACCTATTTCCAGGCTGAATAAAGCCACGGTTATCCCAGTGGAGGACACTTCATCCTTTAAGGATCCGGTGGATCGAAAGATGGAAGCAGAGTCCCGCACCATCTTCTCTCTGATAGGGTCAGCATTTAGACCAGGAATTGTTATTGGTCTAGTTTCCCAGACACTTACGGAATGGGCGAGATTGGTACGCCAAGACCTTAGGGGAAAAGATATTCCCCAGGAAACATCTGATTTGATGGAACAGATTATACAAGGGCTACAGTTTATCTGTGACGCAGCCTTGGACACTACTCCCCTATTAGGGCATGCATCTATGTCAGCGGTAATCCTCAGACGTGTGCTGTGGTTAAAATGCTGGTCAGCTGACCTAGGTTCCAAAAAGACCTTGACGAATCTCCCCTTTCAGGGGAATCGTCTATTTGGGGCCACCCTAGATGAAATCATTAAGGATGCCACTGGGGGCAAGAGCACTTTTTTGCCACAGGCTGCTAAAGCTAAGGGACCTCGCAACAAGCGAGGACCTTTCTTTACCGCCCATAAAGGGTTCGCACGCCCGGCTGGAACAAGCGGGAAAGGCAAGACTCCTCCAGGAGGGTTCAAGAAAGGCTGGTCGGACAAACAGAGGACCAACTCAGCCAAACCCGAAGCAAAGGAGTACACAGCCTGAAGGTGCGCCCCCACCCGGTTTGAGGGTGGGGGGACGTTTTCACCGGTATTCAGGACATTAGATCGAGCATCAACTACTACTACCGGTGCGATTCTTCCCTTCCAACATTTAAGTACTACAGGGAGCGGTAGTCACCGTTCCCTGAATAGATCTTTTCCTTTACCTTTTCCTAGGATTAGTCTCAATTCCCCACAGGAATCGGATCTGGTTGACCAGACAGGCCAAGAAGCCTCTAGCCGGGTGACTTCGGTCCCTGAGGTTCAACCAGAAAAGATCACCCTTCCTGATAACAATCAGGTATCTGATAAATGTGTGGGAACAGAAAACGACCAGACTTTCTCGGATGGTCGGGGCCAGATAGCTCTAGGGACGCCTGGTTCAGATCCAGTCAGCACCAGTGGTCCTAGAAATTCTAGGCTGGCCTCGTCAAGCCGGCCTGGCCGACTTGGACAGGCTAGTCGCAGACGTTCCATGGGAACTTCGTCTCAGGGAGTGTCTGTGGTCTCAAGGACCAATTTACCATCGTGCTTTACAGTCGCTGGTTTTAATGGCCTGGCCATTGAGACCCAAGTACTGAAGGACAGAGGTTTGTCAGCTTCAGTCATTCCTACCCTTATCAAAGCAAGGAAAGCGACTTCCAGCAAGGTCTATTATCACACATGGAAGACTTATATTGCGTGGTGCGGATTTCCTCCACGTACCTATTCGGTGACTCGAATATTGGCTTTTTTGCAACAAGGGGTTGAGCAGAAGCTAGCCTTGAGCACCATCAAGGGTCAAGTTTCAGCATTAGCAATCTTCTTTCAGAAACCTTTAGCTACCAAGTCCTTGGTGCGGAATTTCATCCAGGGGGTGCGGCACCTGGCTCCACCAGTCCGCGCGCCCTTACCGCCCTGGGATCTTAATTTAGTTTTGTCGGTTCTACAGAAACCTCCCTTTGAAAACATCAGGGAGATTCCCTTGTTTACTTTATCCCAGAAGGTGGCCTTCTTGGTGGCTATCACTTCTGCTCGCAGGGTGTCAGAACTGGCTGCATTATCATGCCAGTCCCCATACCTAGTGATTCATAGGGATAAGGTAGTACTTCATCCTAAGCCATCCTTTCTTCCTAAGGTGGTTTCAGATTTTCATCTGAATGAAGATATTGTACTACCTTCCTTGTGTCCTCAGCCCAAGCATCATCGGGAACATGTGTTGCATTCCTTGGATGTGGTTCGGGCAATCAGAGTATACCTGAAAGCTACGGAATCATTCCGTAAGACGGATTCACTTTTTGTGATCACGGATGGCCCCAGAAAGGGTTTGCCTGCATCTGCCGCGACCATTGCCAAATGGATTAGACAGACGGTGGTACAGGCTTATTCTATTAAGGGTCAGAGTCCTCCGTTCCCTGTTAGGGCGCACTCCACTCGAGCGCTCAGTACTTCCTGGGCCTTTCGCCATCAGGCGTCAGTGGTCCAGGTATGTAAGGCGGCCACCTGGTCGTCGGTACATACCTTTACAAAATTCTATAAAATTGATGTGACGGCATCGGCGGATGCCTCATTTGGCCGCAAGGTTTTGCAGGCCGCAATTTGAGGAGACCGGTGGTCTACCTCGAGAGTTTTTTTCTGTTTGAAAAATTTCTTTTTTGTTGAGTCTCATCATTAAGGATGAGCATTGTAAACTTCTAGTTGGCACCGGTTGGGCCTTCTAGATTGGGATTTGATTTCCATTTTCCCACCCCTCATTTGTGATACTGCTCTGGGACGTCCCGAAGGTGCTGTATCACCGAGGACTACGTCTGTCAATGAGCGATAGAGAAAAATGGATTTTTGTAAAATCTTACCGTAAAATCCTTTTCTCTTAGCTCATTGACAGACGTAGTCCCCGCCCCTCTGTTTTGGAGTTGGGTTGGGTTAAAATCTCTAAAGACTGCTTTTTGACATAACTGATTTGCTGAGGCAGAGAGAGAGAGGATATACCCTCTGGGACTGCCCCTAGGGTTTGGCCAGAGCATTTTAATTTCCTGTCTAGTCCTGCTCCTGTGGAGGCAACATAACCCGAAGGTGCTGTATCACCGAGGACTACGTCTGTCAATGAGCTAAAAGAAAAGGATTTTACGGTAAGATTTTACAAAAATCCATTTTTTACTATTCCTTTTCCTTTAGTCCCCATGCACACAGGGCATCTGAAAAAACGAGCTGCAATGCTAGTTCTGACGGTTGGAAAAAGCATTAAAAACGCTTTTAACCACGTTTTGCATTGGGTTTATTGTGCATTTAGCCACCTTTAGTGCTTAGCAGCGTTTTTTTTTAAATAACTCCTACCTCTTCTATTTTCCACTCCCAAATTTCCCACAATGCCAAAATAAAATATGTAAATAGCATGTGTCAGTGCCATTTTGGTTGGAGAGAGGAGAGAGCATTTGAGAGGAGCTGTGAGTTTTTTTGGAATTTCTTGTTGTTTTTTGGTGTTTTTGATTATGGATCCCATTGTCCAGAAAATTGACGAGGCAATCCTGCTGATTGTTTCATGGAGGCTGCGGAGAAGTAGACAGTTGATTCTGGACGCATCCTATAGTATCGCAGAACTCTCTTTGGGGTACTTTAACAACTTTTATGGCCAACTTAGCATGCATCTGGCCAAATTCAATAACTTCACGCGGATGTCTGTGTCTGTCTTCGATGACCTGATAGAGAGGCATAGGCCAAGGCTGACAAGGAAGGACACTTTGGTGCGAAGCAGTGTGTCACCAGAGGAACCGACTGCTTGTGGCACTCAGGTGACATTGTTTTAATCAGGAAAATGTACATAATATATACTGTGTGTGTATATATAATATAATAAATTAGTGTGTGTATATATGGTTAGGGTTGGGTTTATTGTTAGGTTAGGGGTTTGGGTTGGGTTTAGTGTTAGAGGTTTTCCATTGAAGGTCAAAGGTTATGAGGTGTGGCTTGAAAGGTCAAAGGTCAGGAAGTTTTTTATTTGTATGATTTTTTTTTTTTTGGAGGGGGGGGGGGGGTTATTTTTAACTTCCTTGCTACAAAGCAATCCTTTGTTTCTTTGCATCACTTCTTCCTCCTTGGCATCTCCACGGTGGCCAAGGTAACAAGGAAAACCTGTGTGACAATATGGGAGGAGTTTAAGGAAGTGGTAATGCCGAGGGCCTACTTAAGACCTCTGGGAAGCAGTTATAAACGCGTTTTGGGAGAAAACACAGTTCCCTAATTGCATAGGTGCTCTTGACAGCAAACGCCTCAGAGTAAAGAAGCCTCCGCACTCAGGATTGCTGAGTCCTTTATTTATTGCTGTGGATGTTGGAGTGTACAGGAGCCAAGGTGATGCCCGTATATTTTGTGAGACGGCCTTCAGACATCGTCTACATGAAGGAGGGCTCAACATTCCACCCAGCAGGCCTCTACCCTGCACCGAAGAACCCAGTTTTCCCTTGGTTATGGTAGCGGATGAGGATTTTGGACTGGCTGAAAATCTCATAAGGGTAGGCTATGGTCTGTCCAAAAAAACTTCAACTTTCTTCTCAGCCGTGCACGCAGCATTGTGGAATGTGCCATCGGTGTATGCACTGCAAAATGGAGAGTACTGCTGTCTTGTATGCAGCGCGACATTGAGAATGCCATCATAGTGGTCCTGACATGCTGCCTCCTTAACTTTTCTGCGGGACAGTGAGAGAAGCACTGTTGAACCGGAGCCCCATAACCGAAGTTAGAGAGTGCAATTTTTGCACTTGTGTTCCACTTCACGGGTAATGAACATCTGGAATCAGTTTGTGGATTTTTTCTTATCACCAGATGGAGAAATGTCATGGCAAGATCAATGTGTGATACATTTTTGGATCTTTCCTTAATAAGCTCTGTTTTCTGCCTTGTTCAAAAATCTTTTTTTCTTTGAATAAATCATTTTAAATTTATGTCTGTTCTTTTGATGTCTTGTTCCTGTGTCCTTTTCCTCTGCGTGAGGCAAGCGTATGCTGCCCCCTTTTGGGCTGTGCATACGTTTACCCCACGCAGAGGAAAAAGTCTATTTTTTCTCTCTTCTGCGTGAGATAATGCACAATATTACACTTGGAGAAGTGCAGATGTAATTTTTTAAACCCACACAGAAAATTTCAATGTTGCTGTAGTGCATCATCTTGGAAAAAAAAAAAAACTGACAAAATTTTTATTTTAAACCTTATATTTTGAAATCATAAAAACGCCAGAATGGGGAGAATTAAAGCTGGTGATATGTGGAGGATGAATTATCCCCTTGCCTTGCACGTAGGGATTGGGATGGGGGAAAGCAGATTCAGGGTGTGAGTTGGTAGGTAGGGGCAGGCATAGAAATGGGAATGAGTTGGATGGTGAGAAGGCGGGGGGGGGGGGGGGGGGTAAAGGAGGTCTTGGACTGGATAGGGGGGGATGGCATTGAGGAGGGGGCTGATTTTGAGAGGGGGGGTACTAGCGCTGCTAAAAGTCCCGGGGGCCTTTGGGGGATCCTGAAAAACATTGCATGGATTGCTTCTTGGTGGCCCACCACTTAATTTTGCATGTCGATATTGCATACATGCGATCATACAATGCTTCTCCTGGTCTCCCCCAATGTTCTCCAGGATATGGTATGAAGTGTGGCGGAAGCAGGCACGTGGGTTGCCTGGATCCAAGAAGGCATCCGCACTGCTAAAGACCGACAGAGAGAGAGACATACAGACAGACCGACATAATGGATGGACAGTTACCTGACATGGAATCTTCCATTTTCACACTTGTTTGAGGAGGGAGTATGAGGCCAGTGCTGTCTGTGGCACTGGTTGGTAGATCTTCTAATAACGGTCCTTCCACTGTCTCCTCCAAATTCTCCCTTTCACGATGTTGGATGTTGTCCTGAAGAGAATAGAATATAAAGTTAAGCTATATAAAAAAAATAGTTAAGCAATATCCTGCCTCGAAACGTATTAAAACAAAATTCAGAAAAAATAAGGAATAGACATGTTTTTAGTAGATAAATAATGGCTGCCAAGGTCTTTCAGGCAGAACTAACATCAGCTGTGGAGGCCCATGCAGAGCAATGGGATTTTTCTCATGGCCTGTATAATGAAAGATTATGCAAAACTTAGTTATGGATGGACATCAGTTTAGCGCTGAAACCCAATTGGGAGTGCAATGCACAAAGGGAAATATATGTGAAAAAACAAACGTACTCTCTAATGATGTTGATTTTTGCTTGGTGGAAGAAAGCCAAATGCTTTCAGTACAGATGTGGCTTCTTAGAAGGAGCTGGTGCTCCACTTTTCATTGCCTTCTCCTCCTCTGTCACGTCCCTCCTCACATGGTTGCGTAGTGACTTCCAGTGTCACTGAAAAATGTTGCCCTAAGAATAGTGGAAAAGAAGGGTTAATATGCATTCCTAATTAACATTACACAAACATATCCACTTGACGACCGCCGCCCGACTATATACGGCGACGGTCAGCCCCTCCCAGGCAAAGTGACGTACCGGTACGTCACTAGCCTGGGAGCGAATAGGGGGCGAGTGCGCGCCGCCGGAGGCTCGCTCCTGCCCCCGCTCATACCCGACGAAGTAGAGAGGGAGAAAGGCAGGCGGCTAATGTAAACAAAGCCACCTGTCATTCTCCCCTGTGTAAAAGCACAGATCACTCGGTCCTGCTATGTAGGCCCGTTGATCTCTGCTGTTACACACACAGCAACATCCAATGACAGTTCGGAACACGCCCCTAGGGACACACTTAACCCCTCCCTCTCCAATAAAGTTAACCCCTTCCCTCCCAGTGTCATTTTTACAGTAACAGTGCATATGTATAGCACTGATTACTATAGTGATGTCACTGGTACCCCCAAAAGTGTCAAAAATGTCAGTCAAGGGTCCGATCTGTCCGCCGCAATCTCGCAGTACCGCAAAAAAATCGCAGATCGTCGCCATTACACATTAAAAAAAAAAACAACAAAAATGACAAAAATCTTTCCCTTAGTAAACGCAAGAACTTTTGCGCAAACCAATTAAAATACGCTTATTGTGATTTTTTTTACCAAACATAGGTAGCAGAAAACAAACTGGCCAAAAATTTTAAAAAAATTAGATTTTTACATTTTGGGGGGGGGGGGGGGGGGATTTCATATAAAAAATGTGAAAAATATTGTTATTTTTGCAAAATTGTCGCTCTTTTTTTGTTTATAGCGCATGATCAAAAAATCGCACAGGTGATCAAATACCACCAAAAGAAAGCTCTGTTTGTGGGGAAAAAAAGGACGTCAAATTAATTTGGGAACAGCGTCGCATGACCGCGCAATTGTCCATTAAATTCACGCAGTGCCGAATCGCAAAATATCCCCTGGTCAGGAAGGGGGTAAAATCTTCCGGGGCTTAAGTGGTTAAATAAAAATAAACTTCTCTCCCTGTTTGCTGCATTTCTCCAACGGTCCCAGTCTGGTGTCAACACAGAACTGATGTCCATCCATGATTTGACCTTCCTTATCCGGTTATTGTAGAAGGGATGTAACAAATCCCACAGCTCTGGATGGTCTTCTACTGCAAAGTTTGGACTGTAAGGGTCCTTTCACACGGCCGCTCCGTGTGTCTGCAAATCATCCCATCCGTTTGCGGATGATTTGCGGACATAATGTAAGTGAATGGCATTGCGGATGTCAGCGGAATACCATCCGCTGACATCCGATTTTCTTCCTTTCAGTTCTGTTCCGTTTTTTCGAATGGAACAGAACCCTATTTTTTCATCCGTGTAAAAAACAGAAAGGAAGGAAAATCGGATGTCAGCGGTGTCATCCGCTGACATCCGCAATGCCATATACTTACATTATGTCCGCATATCATCCGCAAACGGATGGCATGATATGCGGGCACACGGAGCGGATGACAGAAATGTCATCCGCTCCGTGAAAAAAAAAAAAGTCCCGCAGTGGACTTAAGCAGCGGAGACCCTAAGACCTCAGCAGCTATCGTCCCTGTCCTCTTCCTCTCCTCACACAACCACATGGCTGAGCAAAGGACTCTTGAGTAATCTACTGACAGAAATTTCCTGGTTTTCCTGACATTACAGTGACCAATCGCATATTTACAGCTTAATGCTGCTAAACGCGGCTTAACACTGTATACAGTGTTTAGGTGCGTTTAGCCATGTCAGGCGTTTTTAAAACTGTAACGCCGGTCCTGTTTTTTTTTTTTCGCAGTTTAACCACTAGCCGACTGCTCACGTTGCTGCTACTGCAGCAGAGCGGCTCAGCTGGGTCCAGCGACGTAGACCTACGTCGCTGCATTCCCACATCCCCCAGCGGCGCACGCTCGCCGCCAGGGGCTCGCTCCCACTGTATTCAGAAACAGCGGGAGTCGGGTCAGGGGAGGAGAGGCGGTGATCACCACAGCTCTTCCCCGATTTGTGTAAACAAAGCGGGCGGATCTCCTCTGTGACAGGCAGGGACAGATCACAGGATTCAGCATAGCTGAACCTGCGATCTGTGTCTATGTCACACAACCCCCTCCCCCCACACACGTCAGTAAGCATGAGGCACACATTTAACCCCTTGATCACCAACAGTGCTAACCCCTTCCCTGCCAGTGTCATTATTACCGTAACAGTGCATATTTATATGTGTAAAACAGTAAATTAATACCCGCGCTGTGATGAATAAATAATAGTGAATTGTAATTATTTTTAAATTTATATATATATACAGTATCTATCCTGAAGCTGCTGCTCACCAAGTAAAACACCGGGAAAAACGAAAAAACATATAAAGGCAGCGCTAGCAGGTAAAATCTATAGATAAGTGTTATATGATTAAAATTGGTATACTGTGATAAAAGGTTTTACTAAAAATTAAGTGCATAAAAATTCACTGTTCATATTCACTGTTGCACTTTACGTATTTATGAATTTATATTTACTGAATTTTTATGCACTTAATTTTTAGTAAAACCTTTTATCACAGTATACCAATTTTAATCATATAACACTTATCTATAGATTTGTAGCAAAAAAAAAATTGGCCTAAAATGTTAAAAAATTTTGATTTGTACATTTTTTTGGGGGAATGTTATATATCAGAATTGAAAAAAAAAAAACAATATTTTTCACAAATTGTCGCTCTTTTTTTCAAAAATTAAAAATCGCACAGGTGATCAAATACCACCAAAAGAAAGCTCTAGTTGTGGGGAAAAAAATGACATAAATGTAATTTTATTACAACTTCGCACGACCGCGCAATTGTCCGTTAAATTAACGCAGTGCCAAGTCGCAAAATATAGCCTGGTCAGGAAGGGGGTAAAATCTTCTGGTCTTAAAGTTGTTAAAAATACGCTCATTGAGAATTTTTTTGTCAAAGACATGTAGCTAAATACATTTTGGCCTAAATATATGACAAAAATTGAATATATTGGATATTTTTTAACTGTCAAAGTAGAAAATGTCAATTTTTTCGCAAAATTTTCGCTCTTTTTTTTATTAATATTGCAAAAAATGAAAAGCGCAGAGGTGATCAAATACCACCAAAAGAAAGCTCTGTTGTGGTAAAAAAAAAAAAGGACGTCAATTTAGTTTGGGTACAGGGTTGCATGACTGCGCAATTGTCAGTTAAAGTTGCGCAGTGCCAAGTTGAAAAAAGTGGCCTGGACGTTAAGCAGGAAAATCCTCCGGGGCTAAAGTGGTTAAAAAACGCTTATGCCTGTGCTTGAAGCCAAAGAATAACATAGAGGGGCTTTTTTAAGCTGCAAAAAAAAATAAAAATAAAATATGCCTGACGCTCCTAAAAGCGTCTGTAAAAACACCCTGTGTGCATGGGGACTTAGAGGTTTTTTTTTATTTTGCTTCTGACCAAGATGTTCATTGAAAATAATATAAGCTAATATAATAGTATAATATTCCTACTGGACGTTTAATCATGTTTTTTTCAGTTTAGTCAGATGTTTTTTTTGTTCAATTAGTTCTTAATGAGTTTATCAAATGTATGTAGACATATTTGTGCATATATTATCTTTATTTTTTTTTATATATTTCATACCTTTTGATATTTACATATTCACATGCATTATGATCGTTGATGTACATTTTTATTGTATCACATTGACTTTTTCCATTATTCATGTAGGGATTTTTGTTATAGTCCTGATGAAGGTTTTTCATTTTTTACCCCCAAAGCGTATTGATTATTATTTCAGCTTTCAGTGCTGTCGCACTTGGAGTTACAATTGTGCGGTCATGTAACGCTGTACCCAAACTAAATTACATTTTTACAATTTTTTTTTTTAAAAACAGAGCTTTCTTTTGGTAGTATTTAATCACCACTTTGATTTTTTATTTTTTGCTAAATAAATGAAAAAAAGCATGTAAATTTTGAAGAAAAGTTTTTTCTGTTATAAATTTTTTTTAATAAGGACGTTTTCGCCTTCACTGACGGGCACTAATGAGGCGACACTGACAGGCACTAATGAGACGGCACTGATTGGTACTAATGAGGCGGCTCTGATGGGCACCTATTGGCAGCTCTGATGGGCCACTATTGGCAGCTCTGATGGGCCACTATTGGCAGCTCTGATGGGCACCGATTGGCAGCACTGACGGGCACCGTTTAGCAGCACTGACGGTACCGATTGGCAGCACTGACGGGCACCGATTGGCAGCATTGTTGGGCATCGCTGATGAGGCTACACTTATAATCAGTGCACTGATTATCAGTGCAGATCTCCCTGTCAGGAGAGTCGCTTATCGGCTCCCCTCTACTCATGATCTGTCAGCATGAATATAGGAATGCCTAGTTACGCTGTGATCATCTGTGATTGTACACAGCTGATCACATGGTAAAGAGCCTAGGTCATAGGCTCTTTACCGTGATCAGAAAGGCAGTCTGTTGGAGCGAAACACACCACGTTGTGCACCCCCGGGGGCACACCAGAGCAGGTTGTTCTGAAGGATGTCATATGACGTTCATTCAGAATTGGATAGGCAGAGCCCAGCCATCGTTTTGCTATAGGCCAGGCAGGATGTGGATAACCTGATCATTAGTCGCTTCATTCCACGCAGCAGAAGGAGGAGGGCTACATTCACACTGGCGATTTAGGCCAGTGTGAATTGTAGCAGCAGGTATCTTATGATTCCTGCTGCGCTTCTAAGCGGCTTGCTACAGCCACCGGCCCATTCAATAAAATGACAGTTCACCAGCGAGCGCAACTATTCACAGCCCTCTGCACAACCAGTCATTACTTGTGGTGCTTTGTGGGCTGTGATTGGTTGTTCAGGTGACAATCACCCAGGCTGTGCCGCCATCTTGGTCCTTTTTAAGCTGGCTTTCTCTTTTGGGTAAAGTCAACCAGTTCTAATGATGTGCTCAGGCAACATTTTGCAGCATGGAAATCCTTCTATTCATAGTTATGTAAATTGTGTTACACCCACCCGCTTTGCTGCTTCAGGGCCTGGAGAGCTTGAAGTCTTTGTCAACTATGAATTCTACATCAAATCAAAGTGTGCTTAATGAGAATGGGAGGCCATCTGTCCAAAAGTTTAAGCTAAAACCAGTAATGTTGTTTTGACATTATAATAATCTGTAGGGCACAAGCAAGACATTAGATGGCTAAAAAAATGAGAAACAGACCACATTGCAAGGGGGTTGTTTTAAACAGGTGGTTCATGTGATAAATTCAAAAAAATCTAAAAAAAAGTCTGCCCCAGAGCTCTGTGATGAAGTTTCACTTTGCAAAGAATACCCAGTCACGTGCGTAGAAACTTAAAAAAATAAAAAAAACAGCATTTTTTGTTTGCACAGGGCAAAATTCCTTGCAAAATGCAACTTCGCTTGCAAATTGAACTGCCTATTTCCATTTAGTAAATCAACCGCAGTGTCAGAGAATAGTGTATGTAATACAACTACACGAAGCCATATAATACAAAGGGGACAATACAAGCTTCTGAGACCAACAGTGTACACTATTAGGTCACGTTCATACCTGCAAATGAGCCCAGTACTGATTACATGCGGAAATCCCAGCGATTACACTGTCTGAGTCAAGGGTCGATTCCTCGCAGGTGATTGCTGCATGAGTGATCACATGCGTGTGGCTGCGATTAGCTGCGGGAGCTGCAGTTAGTCCCTGGGAACCGCCGCTTGGGTTCTCGCATGCTATCAGTATTGGACCCATTCACATGTAGCCTTACAGCTATCGATTTTTTTTGGGTTGAATTCATGAACAAAAAGGCAAACATATTATTTTGTTTTTTTAAGTATATCGCATTTTCTGTAGATGCTTTTGAGTAAGGATCTAATGTTTGCCTGTTCAAATATATTGAACAAGTCAACAATTGGGGGGTATTTACTTTTTCACTTGACTGTACATAAAATTCATGGTAATTTTTTCTTCATATAACAGAAATGCTTTCCGTAAAGCAGCCATTGCTTGGAATGGACAGACTATAATCACATTTTGTGTCCTCCACATCCGATACTACCCATTCTGTTGGGGTTTAATCTGAATATACCTGTTTGGGATCAAAGACAAATGTTACATTTGTTCTTTGAGCCTTCTGCACAAATTTGTATGGCCAAACCTTTTTTGGTCATATTTCTCTTCTGGGGCAAAAGAATGCCCTCACTTATGCTCTACTGTGACCCAGAATTGTATTTAAATTCCACAGAATATGAATTAGAATAGTAGAATACCATATTGTCGTGATCCACCCAGATGCCTAATTGGCAGCTGGCTCAGCCTCTGAGCCTGCCACTGAAAGCCTGAGCCAGCCACTCCTGCCCTCTCCCCAGCCTGGTGCTCTAGTGAATGCTGAAGGGGCAGAGCAGAGAATGATGACTGATAGCCACCACTCTGCTCTGAGCGGACGCAGAACTGAGAGTGATCGTCATGTGATCGCTCAGTTTTCGGGCTTAGAGCAGGTGGGGGAAAGCTGCAGCATTAACCACTTACGGACTGACCGCCGTTTATTTACGTTAATACTGTGAAATTAAATACCGGGGTATAGCAGCAGGTAGCTGCCATAATCCCCAAATTTTTTTAAATGGCGGGAGGTCCGCTTTAAAATAAGTGTGGTCCCAGCGGTGAATTTGCCACAGGATCACCCTTATGGGCCCCCCTCCCGCCGCTTCCCGGTCATTTTCCCTGCTTACCGGACCCGTTGGTAGCGGGGAAAACAATACGGTCCGCTGTCCCCTCAGACAGGAAGTCGCGTAAGGGCAAGATGGGCCTCACTCGACTCTATGGCCTTGGAGGACCGGAGCAACGTCCTATGTCGCTTCTTAGCATCAGATTTAAAGAGCCATCATGACATTTTTTTTTTATAGTATAGATGTGAGATCTGGGGTCTTTTTGACCCCAGATCTCACATTAAAGAGGTCCTGTCATGCTTATTTTGATTACAAGGGATGTTTACATCCCTTGTAAAGGGGATAAAAGGGATCAAAGCTTTAAAAAAAAAAAAAAAAACAGTGTAAAAATAAAAGTTAAAATAAATAGGAAAAAAATGTATAAATTAAAGCGCCCCTTCCCCGTTAGCACACATGCAGAAGCAAGTCGCGCCTACATATGTAAACTGTGTTCAAACCACACGTGCGGTATCGCCATGATCCTTAGAGCGAGAGCAATAATTTGAGGCTTAGACCTCCTCTAAACTGGTAACCTGTAAAAAAATTTTAAAGTGTCGTCTATGGGGATTTTTAAGTACCAATGTTTGTCGCCATTCTACTAGCGTGCGCAATTTTGAAGCATGACATGTTGGGTATCTATTTACTCGGCATAACATTATTTTTCACATTATAGAATAAAAATTGGGTAACTTTCCTGTTTTCTTATTTTTAATTAGAAAAAAGTGTATTTTTTGAAAATCTAGGGTCTCTGCTAAAAATATATATATATATATATATATATATATATATATATATATATATTGTGACGAGACCAATCTCGCCACTGGGCGTTGGAGAAGCCTGGTTGCTCGCCTCCTGCAATGTGACTATGGACCCTATCATCAGCCCATGCTAAACGTAAACCCCATGGCGATTTGACTGTGTTTGTGGCATCCGAGCGCTGTTTGGATATGTTGAGCGCTCAAATCCAGGTTATCTGGGGATGGGTTGAATGTGGGGGTTCTGTTCAGTAGACTGGGAGTTATGCATTTTTGTGTCTTTTTGTGTTTCTTTAAACATGTGGCTAATGGAGTCTTGCCTCTATCCTGGAAGCTAAACCTTCTTCCTGTAAACTGTAAGGCACAGTCCTAATATGCACTCCTAATATGGTCATCCCAGGAAGTTCTGAGGAGACGGACTGTCTAAAGGTGGCTACCCATTCACCTTTTGTCAGGTGTGCTAATGACCTCACCTGTTGTCTGCTAAGGGAGGTATTGACACTCAGAGTAATGTGTATTGAGGGTTCGTTAGGGAACCATTGTTCTGTGTCTGACTATAGTTTACATTGATTGCACCCTGGGGTTTCTGTCTCCTTGCATTGGTCAAAGCTATCTGACCAATCCCTGTTGACTCATTTTCAAGTCCTCATTTGCATAGCAGCCCTCCTGGTCAAGCTATCTGACCAATCACTACTGACTGATTTTTGAGCCCTCATTTGCATGTCTGGAGAGGACCTTATGGGGGACTGCAGGTACTGTGAAATTGATCAATGGGAAAGCGGTTGTTGGGGGAAGGATGTTCCAAATTCTGTATAAAAGTGTGCTGTGTTCTTCCAATAAATGTTGTTCCTGTTTTACCCTCAACTCGGAGCTTTGTCTCGTTCTTGGGGGGATTCACTGTATGCTGTTGGAGACTGATTGCTAGGAGTGTAAGCTGATGTATGCTTTTCCTGTTCGTCTGCTAGCAGCTATTCGTGAGGTTCCAGGTTGGAGTGCTATTTTGTATCCAGTTCGGGAGTTTGATGTTCTGCAGTAGCTGTGCCTGTCTCTCAGAAAGGGGCATATCGCCTAAACGGATTTTAACCCCTTGTCTGCTGAAATGGTCCGTAACATATATATATATATATATATAATGTTTGGGGGTTCTAAGTAATTTTCTAGCAAAAAAAGATTATTTTAACTTGTAAACAACAAGTGTCAGAAAAAGGCCCGATCCAGAAATGGTTAAGGTATAAATGTATGTTTGTTTTTTTTTTATTGTGTTTTTTTGGAATCTTGCACCTCTTATTTGCATTAGATGGATGATGTGTTTTTTAATTTCATCTCCTACAGGTTTTCACCATGGCAGTGTGGATCCAGGCACAGCAGTTGCAAGGCGATGCCCTACGTCAGATGCAGGCGCTTTACGGGCAGCATTTTCCTATAGAGGTGCGACATTACCTGTCACAATGGATAGAGGCACAATCATGGTATGTATATAGTATCCTGCTGATTGCTAGTAACATAAATAATGCTTACTGTATCATTGAACAGTCTTCCTGTCCATTAACCACTAATAATGACATTACAATCAAAAAGTTCACATATTCAGGGTGAAAGCCTAACTCCAGGCATAAGCTTTTTTCTTTTAATATTGAACTTCTGAAAGAAATTGGTCCCTCTGTCAGATATGTATTGCTGTTTGTGTCCTCCCCATAAAACCTAAATATGGTTCTCACTCTTCTAAATATAGGCTTTGGTTGCCGTCTCTGTCCCTTAGGGACAGAACAACAAAACCCAACCGAGATTCTAACCCTTCCACACCCTGTTTTGAAAAAAAAATTTTTTTCTTTCGTTCATTGACTGACACAGCTCCTATAACGGTTGGGTTATACTACCCCCTACAGGAGTAGGACACTAGGCAGAAAAAGAATCTGGCTATGCCTATGGGCAGTCCCAGGGGGTATACTCCTGTCTCCCTATAAGTACTTTTTGGTTTTTAGTCAGGGGTTCCTTGTTCCTTGCTGGGATCATTGGTCCTGGCAATAGTTTTTTCCTGTTTTTTTTTTTTCCTATGAGATCTACAGTCAACTGCCAGACAGGCCGGATAATCTAGGTCCAATGGTCTCCACAGTCTGGCCAGCGAGTACGTGCAGACCTCAGCTCCGCGCTAGGTCAGCCACAACATAGCCCCACTGGATGGGGGCTTGCCTGCGTGTTAAACGCCTCTTTAGGTAGCAAATGATCGGGTCTCAGCCTGAGTCGCACAGCATTCCTTCTGGCTGAAAGATCCCCCCCCCCCCCCTTTCCACACGTCTGGAATCCTCAGATAGTGAGGATGATTCCTGCACATCTACAACTGCGCACGAAAAGGCGCTGTTGGAAGCACTGATTGTATCTGTGTGTGAGACCTTGAAGATGGAGGATAAAGCTGCGATGGAGGTGCAGGTTCCCTTTGGCACTCTCAAGCCATCCAGAGCGGCAAAGGTGTTTCCTTTCTCTGCCTATTTTGACAGAATTTTCGCTAAAGAGTGGGGACAACCAAAGCATCCCCTTGGGGTCCCTAAGCGATTTACTAGGCGTTACCTCTATGAGGAGTCCCCTCTTAAGAAGTGGACTGTTTCACCAGTGGTGGACCCTCTGGTTTCCAGATTGAGCAAGGCAGCCATGATTCCGGTTAAAGAGTCCCTGGCCTTTAAGGATCTGGGTGACAGGAAGGCGAAGGCTGTGGCCCGTAATATGTACACTCTGACTGGTTCGGCACTGAGGCCGGTATTTACCATTACCCTGGTGTCGCAAACTCTAACCATGTGGGCTAAGCTTTTACTCTGTGACCTGGAGGGAAAACACCTCCCCCCTGCCTTTGCTTAGCTGACGGACCAGCTGGTCCAGGGGCTGCAGTTTATCTATGACCCCTGGACTTTCCTGGTATAAGACAAGTGGGTGCACAATGTCGTTCAGTTCGGCTAAAAGATCAAGTTTAACTCTTTTTCCCCCAGCAAGGTTCTTTCTTTCCAACTTGCGCCTGTTCCCAGACCGTTTACAGGGTCTGTATAGGGCTGTACAAGACCCGTTGCTTCCAGGGGTGATTATCCCTTTTCCAACTTTGAAATGTTTTCAGGGTTTTTACTCAAACATGTTTACAGTTCCCAGGAAGGAAGGCAAGGTGCGTTCAATCTTGGCCCTCAAGGCACTGAACTGCTTTGTGCGGGTGCGGGTGCAGGGTGGACTTCATTCGCACGGTGGTGGCATCCTTGCATCAAGGGGATTTTCTTGCCTCTATCGACATCAAGGATGCTTACTTTCACATTCCAATATGTGCCGGTCACCAGCGCTTCCTCCACTTTGCCGTGGGAAAGTGGCGTTATCAGTTTGTGGCATTACCCTATGGTCTTGCCTCTGCTCCTCAGGTCTTCACAAAAGTGTTAGCCCCGGTGCTAGCATTGTTAAGCCAACGGGGGATCGTGGTACTGGGCTACTTGGATGACCTCCTTCTGCGAGCGGAGTCCCCTACTTCTCTGGTGGACCTGGAACCTGGAAATCACCATACGAACTCTGTGGGAGTTCGGCTGGATTCTGATTCTTCAAAAGTCTGCTCTGGTTTCGTCCACAAAGCTGGACTATCTGGGTCTGACTCTGGTCTCGGCGTTAGCCAGATTGCTCCTTTCTCAGGACAAACTCCAGAAATTGCAGGCTGCAATTCTTCTCCTGCTGTCCAGCAGATGGTCATCCCTCCGGACTTGCATGTGGGTGCTGGGCCTGATGGTGTCTACCTTCGAGGCAGTTCCTTTTTGCACAGTTACATATGAGGTCCCTGCAAAGGGAGATTCTGGCCAAATGGGACAAGACTTGGACAATCAGATCCAGCTGAGCCTGGGAACAAAGGAATCCCTGATATGGTGGCTTCGTTCTCCAGCGATTCGGCTGGGCAAATCCTTCTTCCCCTTGTATTGGACAGTGGTCACCAAGGATGCCGGCCTGTCCGGCTGGGGAGGCAACCTCGGCAAAAATTCTGCTCTGGGGATCTGGACACTGGAAGAGTCAAGACTACTGATCAATGTCTTGGAACTCTGAGGGATCAGTGCCTCGACCATTGGATGGATGGTCTTCGGGGATGTCCAGTGCACATTCAATCAGACAATGCCATGGTGGTGGCTTATGTCAATCACCAAGGGGGCACAAAAAGTGTCCTGGTGGCTCGGGAGGTAGCCGCCATTCTAAGATGGGCAGAACGGTTTGTTCCAGCCCTCTCCGCCTTGTACATTCCCAGGGTGGAAAACCGCCAGGCGGATCACCTCAGTCAGCAGGCGTTGGACCAAGGGGAGTGGTCCCTTCATCCGGAGGTGTTTCATCAGTTCTGTCTCTGGTGGGGCTTCCCCGAGTTGATCTGTTGGCATCTCGGCTCAACAGAAAGGTGCAGAGGTTTGTGGCTCAGTCACAGATCCTCTGGCGGACGCCAAAGTCGTGCTGGTGGCCCAGTGGGGTCAGTATCGTTTGATTTATGCCGTCCCTCTTCTCAAGCTTCTGCCAACACTTATACGCAGGATCGAGGCAGAAGAGATTCTGGTCATCTTAGTGGCTCCGGCTTGGCTTCACCAGGCTTGGTACGCCGATATGGTGTGGCTGGTCACCGACATTCCTTGAAAGCTTCCTCTCAGGGAGGATCTGCTGTCCCAAGGACCAATCTTTCATCCTGCTTTACAGTCGCTGGCTTTGACGGCTTGGCTATTGAGTGCCAGGTTCTGAGGGATAGGGGTTTATCTGAGTCAGTGATTCCAACACTGTTAAAAGCTAGGAAATCTACTTCTAGGATGATCTACATCGTACGTGGAAGACGTACATTGCGTGGTGTGAGTCTCCTGTGGTTTCAACCTCGCTCCTTCTAGGTGGCTAGGATTTTGACCTTCCTTTAATGGGAGGGTTAAACAGAAATTGGCCCGGAGTACCATCTAGGGCCAGGTGCAGCTTTGGCGCTCTTCCTTAAATGACCCTTCGCCACACATTCCCGTACCTTTCTTCAGGGTGTCCGACATTTGGTTCCTCCGGTGCGGTCCCCGTTGCCGCTTGGGACCTCAATTTGGTGCTCAGTACTTTAGAAGCCTCCTTTTCAGAATCTTAAGGAGATTCCCCTGCTTATGCTGTCCCAGAAGGTGGCCTTTTTGGTGGCTATCACCTCTGCGCACAGGGTGTCGGAATTGGCGGCGGAATCCTGTCCACCTTACTTGGTGATTCACAGAGATAAGGTGGTTCTTCGCCCCTGTCCGCCGTTCCTTCCAAAGGTTGTCTCTGATTTTTATTTGGATAAAGACATTGTGTGGCCTTCCCTGTGTCCCAGGCCAAAACATCTGAAGGAAATTGCTTTGCATGCCTTGGATGTGGTCCAGGCAATTAGGGTGTACCTGGCAGCTATGGAGTCTTTTAGGAAGTCAGACTCACAATTTGTGCTCACAGATGGGCCTTGGAAAGGGTTGCCCTCTTCCTCTGGGACCATTTCTAGATGGGTCGGACAGAAGGTGATTTAGGTCTATTCCATCAAGGGTCAGGTTCCTTCTTTCCCTGTCAAAGCGCACTCTACTGGGGCGCTCA
Organism: Pelophylax lessonae; assembly: GCF_965119305.1. Taxonomy (NCBI): domain Eukaryota; kingdom Metazoa; phylum Chordata; class Amphibia; order Anura; family Ranidae; genus Pelophylax; species Pelophylax lessonae. The sequence continues at coordinate 116,168,920 of NC_138778.1, forward strand.
GTGCCTCTCTTGGCCCTTCCGTCATCAGGCGTCAGTGACGCAGGTTTGCAAGGGGGCCACCTGGTCGTCGGTGCACACTTTTACAAAGTTCTATAAGTGGATGTGTTGGCAACTGTGGATGCTTTTTTTGACTGCAAGGTTTTGCAGGCTGTTGTTTAGCGGAATTGATCCTCTTTGAGCGTGTATTGTTTTTTTCAGGTGGGTTCCAGTTGTTTTGGTTGAGCCCATGTTGCCTGGTTGGCTACTGTTTAGTTTTGGGAATTTTTGTGCTGTTCTTACCCCTCATGTTTAACACGGCTTTGGGATATCGCAATGGTTATGAAGATCAGGAGCTGTATCTGTCAACGAATGAAAGAGAAAATGGGACTTTTGACTTTCCGTAAAATCCATTTCTCTGATGTTCATTAACGGACACAGCACCCACTTACAACTCTATGGAGTTGTAATTCTTCTGACACTGCTTGTAAAAAAACTGTGAGTACCTATAGCAGGGAGTGGGGAGTATACCCCCTGGGACTGCCCAAAGGCATAGCCAGATTCTTTTTCTCCCTAGTGTCCTACTCCTGTAGGGGGCAGTATAGTCCAATGGTTATGAAAATCAGGATCTGTGTCCGTCAATGAACATCAGAGAAATGGATTTTACGGTAAGTCAAAAATCACATTTTAGCTGGAGAGGGTTTTTCACTGTTTCTGGTAGCTTTAGAATTGAACATACAATCTCTAGTGAAGGCTACATTGATGGGTCTTGTTTTGTAAACCCGTCACACAGGCTGTGGTCTAGTTTAATAAAATTTTAGTGGAATACTACATCAGGTTTCCTTATGTTACCACTTTCCTTCTCTATTTAAATAACCTGGACATAGCATACAATTGAGAAATTAACATTCTATTACAAACGGAATTACATTTATTGTTCCTGAACAGGAATCTGCACTGTTTTTACGATATCTTTTTTATTCAGTGTAATATTAAACATATCACTTTTGAATTTTTTTATCGCTGTCACAGAATTATGAAATATCGGGAAAAGTGCATATCAGCCCCCGATAAATCGTCTTTGCCAATAATCGGTTGATCCCTAATTTGCAGTAAACCATACTTGTTATACAGAGGGTTATTTCTCTGCATTGTGTAAAAAGCTTGTTTGATCCTGTCTTCTCTTGTCCTCCCCTTCTTCTGTTCCCAGTCCATCTCCTGATAGAACAGAGACTTGGGGGCACTCTGCACATGCTCAGTTTGTTGTATATTGCTCGAGAGTTTTTTTATTTTTCTTCGGGAAGAATGCATGTGATCAGCACAGGGCCAATCAGCACTGTCCAGACAGAAGGTCAGGGGGTCCTGCAGTCTCATAGGACAGTCAGAGGAGAATTAAAACTCCCCCTACAAGCTTTAACCACACACTGATAAAAGTCACAAGACTGCTATATACTGCTGATGAGAAATTATATTTAACAGTTTATATTTACTAAAACTTTTGCATTTCCATGTTCTGTGTACTGTGGGAGACCAGATATAGTGAATGCAGGATCTTGGGTTTAGTAACACTTTAATTCTTGTGTACCTAAAAGAAAAAAAACAACAACTAAATAATGATGGCTTTCATTTAATTAATGTAATGTGGTGATTACCAGGGACTCTGTGGATCCAGAAAACCCCCAGGACAGCATGAAAGCCACACAGCTGCTAGATGGGCTGGTGCAGGAACTGCAGAAAAAGGCAGAGCACCAAGTTGGTGAAGATGGGTTCTTATTGAAGATTAAACTTGGCCACTATGCCACGCAGTTTAAGGTGGGTTATGTAAATGTTTGGATAAATGTTTGATGTCATTCTAAAATGTAGCATGTTGTAGACATTTGTTTAGAAGGCAGTTGTCACTTAACTAATTAACCACTCTAGCTCTCATACCTGTACACTTGTATGGATTAGAACATTTCTACAATTCTGCTATGTGCCTCTTTGTTCTCCCACACCTTTGTCATTACTGAAGTGATACACCGAGATTAAACATATTCTCCCACATAAGCTGTACCTGTTATCCTACAGCCCTCTACCGTCTGCTATAACACAGAGATCAAAGGTTATTTATTAGCAGTACAGTAGAAGGCAAGGGGTGTGACTTTGATGTCACACTGTGCACCGCTAGAGCACAGAGCCCAGTGGAATCTTAGTGGAGGGAAGGGACACCCCCCCCCCCCCCCTTTACACAGAAGCATAAAACATATGGCTGTCGGTCATCTGATTTGTGCTGGAGGGGGATGAAGCTGTCACCAGGGAGTCTGTAATGTTGGCACAAAAAGCTATTAGGCCGCATTCACACTTGGTGTTCTGGAACGCACGGCAAAGCACACAGGAAGCGCACAGGTTGGAAACAGGCTGCAAATGCACCACGCTCTACACCGAAAAGGTTCTGGGATGATTTTGGCATGTTTGTCATATGTAGAGCAGCCCATAAGACCCCATTCACATCTAGCAATTTGGAATCACGGGCAGAATTGGGGAGATTCTACCTGTGTTTACAAATAACGCTGAAATTGCGGTTAGATGCAGGACACATGTTTGGGTGCAATTACACTCCAAACACAGTGCGATTTTTTTTGCAACGATTGTTGCGCAGCAAAATGTGCGAACCTTGTCGCCCAAAAAAGGCGCATGAGCTCCTTTTGCGTGACAAACGTATCGGTCAGCCAATTCAAGTGAAGGCGATGTGAACTGGGCCTTCATAAATGAGCTGCCCTCTGCACAACATGCGGAAACCTATGAAGAATGTGCATTCCGGATACACAGAGTGCGACTAGGACCTTAGAAGTGACTCACAGCTGAAAGAAGAGAAATAATATTATGGGGTTGATTTACTAAAACTGGAGAGTGCAAAATCGGGTGCAGCTGTGCATGGCAGCCAATTGGCTTCTAACTTCAGCTCGTTTATTTAAGCTTTGACAAAAAAAAACCTAGAAGCTGCTTGGTTTCCATGAACTACACCAGATTTTGCAGTTTTAGTAAATAAACTCCTATGTGCTTTAGATTGAGGCAAGTAGACACTATAGAGGGGTGTGCTTTTTTTTCATGTCTGAGGTTTACAACTACTTATTGATAAATTAAAATATAAATACCTTTTTGGGACTAACAAGGCTTTCTTTTGGTGATCGATAGAAAAAAACAGCGCTGGAGAAAGAATAAATCCCCCAAAATTGTTAAACACTATAATTTTTCCCATTATATGGCTGCCATCTCAAACTACAACTCCCAGGATTATAACCATTCTGTTTAGAAGTCTGTGGGATTGCTAGGCTTCAGCTCTCCCTTGTTGACTGGAGGAGAAAGGTGCAGCATAACATCTGTATCTCAATATAGGGAGAGAAGTATAAAAGGCAGTGTCTGCTTCTCCATATTGCTGTAGCCCAGCATCTGGCTAAATTTGTTTGACCCTATAAAAGATATCAAATATATTTAGAAATAAAACATAGGCTTTTTAAAATTTTCTGCTTGATTTGAGGTAAACTAGTGGTCTCCAAACTGTCCCTTTGCTTGCCTTTGTCCGGCCATTGATGCACTATTCCTTCCACTGACACCAGCAATGGGGCACTATTCCTTCCACTGACACCAGCAATGGGGCACTATTCCTTCCACTAACACCAGCAATGGGGCACTATTCCTTCCACTAACACCAGCAATGGGGCACTATTCCTTCCACTGACACCAGCAATGCTGCACTATTCCTTCCACTAACACCAACAATGGGGCACTATTCCTTCCACTAACACCAGCAATGGGGCACTATTCCTTCCACTGACACCAGCAATGGGGCACTATTCCTTCCACTGACACCAGCAATGGGGCACTATTCCTTTCACTAACACCAGCAATGGGGCACTATTCCTTCCACTAACACCAGCAATGGGGCACTATTCCTTCCACTGACACCAGCAATGCGGCACTATTCCTTCCACTAACACCAACAATGGGGCACTATTCCTTCCACTGACACCAGCAATGGGGCACTATTCCTTCCACTGACACCAGCAATGGGGCACTATTCCTTTCACTAACACCAGCAATGGGGCACTATTCCTTCCACTAACACCAGCAATGGGGCACTATTCCTTCCACTGACACCAGCAATGCGGCACTATTCCTTCCACTAACACCAACAATGGGGCACTATTCCTTCCACTAACACCAGCAATGGGGCACTATTCCTTCCACTGACACCAGCAATGGGGCACTATTCCTTCCACTGACACCAGCAATGGGGCACTATTCCTTCCACTAACACCAACGGATGTGGCAAAAATCTGTCCACTAACTACAAAAACGGACCACTATTTCTCTCACTGACACTGACTATTTGTCCCCCTAATACCAAAGATCTGGCATTGTTAACTCCAACTGGGCATTTTTTGGCCCCCTTAAAGTCTGAAGGACTGTAAGCTGGCCATTTCTTTAGAAAGTTTGGGGACCCCTGCGGTAAACTAAGGGTTCATAAGGAATTATATAGGTAAAAATTTTATTTAAAAAAAGGAATCTTTAACTTTTTTTTCTTGTCAGGTTGCTTTAATGGACATGCAGATGGAAGCTCGTCACTTTGATCTGCAGACAAATGTACATAACAATGTTAACCTGAATATTGAGCGGTATTGGCCAGCTCAATAGAAACCGGCCTATATTCGATCCGTGTGAACGGAAGCCAGTCCCACAGAAGTCAGCGACACGGCCGACTTCTGTCAAAGGGGCATGACCAAAAAAGATCTGCCTATCAGCATCCAAATAGCACTCTGAGCCATTGGTGTCCCCCTGTCAGAACACAATAGCTCAGCGGGGGGGATTTCTGTACTAACATCAAATTGTTAGTACACGATCTCCTCCCGAGCTCTTCATTTTTTTTATTGTTCAGCCCACTGGGTTGAACGAAAAAACAAACTGATAGTGTGTACTAGGCTTTACTTTGTACCTCTCAATTTTCCATGTGAATAGTAAACACTATTTCTCTATCGCTCATTGACAGACGTAGTCCTCGGTGATACAGCACCTTCGGGTTATGTTGCCTCCACAGGAGTAGGACTAGACAGGAAATAAAATGCTCTGGCCACACCCTAGGGGCAGTCCCAGAGGGTATATCCTCTCTCTCTCTGCCTCAGCAAATCAGTTTTTTTCTGTCTAGTCAGGAGTAAGGACCTAGATACCTTGCTGGGATCTTCGGTCCTGGCAGGATTTTTTTCTTAGAAAATAATTTTTTAAGACAGCTTTTTTTCTCCAGTGTTCCTGTGAGATCTTCAAGCAAGAAAGCTGAACTGGGCGACGGGCTGGATGTTGAGATCCAGTGGTCACCCCAGTTCAGCCTACGAGCGCGTGCAGGCCATAGCTCCGCGCTGGGTCGGCCGCGACATAGTCCCACTGGACGGGGACTGACCCTGCGAGTTAAACGTCTCGCTGAAACGCCAAAGACCATGAGTCACGGCGCCGTATTGGTCGACAGCCCTCCTACCTCGGTGGAGAGGGGTACTGTCAGGAGTTGGCGCCCGCCTGGTTCCGGTATGGTGAGTAGTATGTTCCCCCTTTCCCCCTGACGGGTCTTGTGGTGAACGCGGGCCCCTCTCTGTAATGGTAAGGATGGGTTCCCCTCTATCCTACAACATGTCACAGATCCCCCTAATTGAGTGTGATTTTTGTGTACAAGAAGCCAGGAGGCTTGGTTTGGGAGCTGACAATCTAATTGTAAAGATGTGTAAATGATTGTAGTCAGTGGCAGTACTAGAACTTTACTGTGATAGTATAAGGTATCCTACCTGTCAGTAGCCACAGGGCGATGTCTATACATGAATACTGCATTCCAGATCATTCCTCCAGCTAAGCAGCAGTCCGCATACGGCCCGCTAGGGTCCGGTACCTCCGACCACGCTGACCACCATGAGGGTGAAGGGTTGTGAGGCCGAGATCCTTCTGCAGACATGCCGCTATTCTGTGCAGGCCGCCGCCATTGTCTGGTAGATCGCACGAGGCCGCCATTTTGGTGTAGCCTCTGGTCTCCAGCATGGGGGCGGCCATGTTTGAGGTGACTCAAACACCTCATGGAGCCAGGGGGAGGAGCCGGCAGGCGTGTTAAGGGGCGGAGCCGCCTCTTTTACCCAGGAAATAGGGCCAAAGACTTCCTGTCTGTAACAAGACAAGCACTGAGCAAGCTGATGAAAACTTCTGTGCATCAGGGATGAGCCTTGGGGTCTGTCTCTCTCTCTGTGGGGTCCAAAAAGGCAGGTAACACTGAGGGGCGCTGTTGCGACTGGGGGACATAAAAAAAAAAAAAAAGTTTTTTTTTACTTTGTCATTTTTTGTCGCTGGCAAGTGTCTTGTATAATCATTGACCCTGCCGCATAGGTATCCCCACCTGATCCCCTCAAGGTGGCCGCAGGACCCTCCAGTACCCCACTTGTGTTTTAATGCATTATCGGCAATTTTGGAGTCTTTGGTATCCCGGGTGGAGGTGGCCTGTCAGGGACGGGGGTCAAGTAGCGACCCCCGCCTACCCCTATTGTTTATCAGATACTTCAGATACGGATTCGGAACTGGTCAATGCAGTTGCAGGTCCCTCTTAGGGGGCTGTTGTCTCAGGTAATATCTCCTCAGCAGTGAGGAGCACGTTTCTGCCTCCGCCATAGCACAAGAGTGGTGGATGCACTAGTTGTGTCCGTCCGGGAAACCTTTAGTCTTGAGGTTACACCGGCAGAGGTAGCTGAGACTGAGATTCCTTTTTGGTACTTGTTAGCCTACCAAAAGGGCGAAGGATTTTCCTTTACCCAAATGGGGTCATTTTGAAACGAACCCCTGTTATTTCCAAACGCATGGCTAGGTGCTATCCGTTTGAGGAATTCCTCTTTATAGGATAGACGGTACCACCTGCTGTCTTGCCACAGACTGTTAGGATAAAAAGACCTCGTAACTAACGAGGACCTTCCTTTTCTGCTCATATAGAGTTGTTCGTTCCGCGAGGGCGGGCGATAAGGCGAAACCCTCCAAAGCCCCTTTAGAGGGGTTTCAAAGGGCGCTGGTCGGGTAAACAAAGAGTCCGGCTCAGCCAAGCCTGAAGAATATAGCCTGATGCGCCCCTACCCATCTCTGGGGTGGGGGGGGGATGTCTTCACCGGTTTCTGGAGGACACAGGATCGAGTTTCGATCACTTCCACCGGTGCGATTCTGCCCTTCTAACATTGAACGGTTTCAGGGGTTCTATTCGAACCTATTCACAATGCCCAGGAAAGAGGGCAAGGTGCGTCCAAATCTGGACTTGGGAAGAAATAGAGTCCATCCGTACAGTGGTGGCCTCCCTGCATAAAAGAGATTTCCTGGCGTCCATAGACATATAGGATGCCTATCTTTATATCCCCATCATCGCAGGACATCAGCGTTTTTTCGCTTTCCCAAAGATCATCCCTGGTTCCCACCAGGAGACTGAACTATCTGGGCCTAAGGTTGGATACATCCTGGGCAAGAGAGTTTCTCCTTGCTGGGAAACTCCAGAAGGTTCAGTCAACGATTCGGATGTTGCTGTCCGTCAATTGGCTGGGACTGATGGTGGCCTTCTTAGAGGCAGTACCGTATACCCAGTCTCATACCCGAATTCTCCTGAAGGAGATTCTTTTTTAATGGAATCAGAATTCCGATTCCCTGGACAATCGGATCCGGTTGAGCGAGCGGACCAGGAAGTCTCCGATGCTCAACCAGGGGAAGTCATTTCTTCCGATAGTATCCAGATTACCAATAAGGGTATCGGAATTGAGAGCGATCAGATTTTGTCTGATTTACTGGATCGAGCAGCTCTAGAGCAGCCCGATTCGGATCCAATCGCATATGGCCTCTTCATCCAGAGGTTTTTTCCCTAGCTGTCCCTTCATTGGGACATCCCGGATGTGGATCTGTTGGCACCTTGGCCTAACAGGAAGGTGCGGAGGTTTGTAGCTCGCGCCACGATCCTCTAGCGGACGCAGCAGAAACGCTGATCGCCCCGTGGGGGCAGTATCAGCTACGGCATGCCTTCCATCCTCTCAAGTTGCTGCGGGAACTTCTTCGCAGGATAGAGGTGGAGGGAATTCCAGTTATTCTGGAAATTCTGGATTGACCTCGTCAAGCCTGGTACGCCGACTTGGCGAGGCTAGTCGCGGACGCTCCTTGGAGATTTCCTCTCAGGGAGGATTTGCGGTCTCAGGGACCGATCTTCCATCTTGCTTTACAGTCGCTGGCTTAATGGCCTGGCCATTGAGACCCAGGTACTGAAGGACAAGGGAGTGTCAGCTTCAGTTATTCCTACCTCCAGTTAAAGCAAGGAAAGCGACTTCCAGCACATGGAAGTCTTATATTGCATGGTGTGAATCTATTGGATTTTCCCCACATACCTATTCGGTGACCCGAATTTTGGTCTGTCTGCAACAAGGGGTTGAGCAGAAACTATCCTTGAGCACGATCAAGGGTCAGGTTTTCGGCGTTAGCAATCTTCTTTCAAGAAACCTTTGGCTAATCATTCCTTGGTGCGGAATTTCATCCAGGGGGTGCGACATCTGGCTCCACCAGTGCGCGCACCCTTACCGCCTGGTATCTTAATTTAGCGTGGTCGGTTCTTCAGAAACTTCTCTTTGAAGATATTAGGGAGATTCCCTTGCTTACATTCCCAGAAGGTGGCCTTCTTGGTGGCCATTACTTCTGTACGCAGGGTGTCAGAACTGGCCGCATTATCCTGTCGTTCCCCAGATCTGGTGGTTCATAGGGATAAGGTGGTTCTTCTTCCGAATCCATCCTTCCTTCCTAAAGTGGTTTTCGTAAGACGGACTCACTTTTTGTGATCACGGATAGCCCTTGAAGGGGGTTGCCTGTGTCTGCCGCGACCATATCTACATGGATCAGTCAGACGGTGGTACAGGCTTATTCTATTAAGGGTCGGAATCCTCCGTTCCCTGTTAGGGCGCACTTCACTCGAGCGCTCAGTACTTCTTGGGCCTTTCGCCATCAGGCGTCAGTGGTCCAGGTATGTAAAGCGGCCACCTGGTCGTCGGTACATACCTTTACAAAATTTTATAAAATTGATGTGATGGCATCGGCGGATGCCTCATTTGGCAGCAAGGTTTTGCAGGCCGCAATTTGAGGAGACCGGTGGTCTACCTCGAGGGTTTTTTTCTGTTTGAAAATTTTTTTGTTGAGTCTCATCATTAAGGATGAGCATTGTAAACTTCTAGTTGGCACCGGTTGGGCCTTCTAGATTTGGATTTGATTTCCATTTTCCCACCCCTCATTTGTGATACTGCTCTGGGACTTCCCGAAGGTGCTGTATCACCGAGGACTACGTCTGTCAATGAGCGATAGAGAAAAATGGATTTTTGTAAAATCTTACCGTAAAATCCTTTTCTCTTAGCTCATTGACAGACGTAGTACCCGCCCCTCTGTTTTTTTGAGTTGGGTTGGGTCAAATTCTCTAAAGACTGCTTTTATGACATAACTGATTTGCTGAGGCAGAGAGAGAGAGAGGATATACCCTCTGGGACTGCCCCTAGGGTGTGGCCAGAGCATTTTATTTCCTGTCTAGTCCTACTCCTGTGGAGGCAACATAACCCGAAGGTGCTTTATCACCGAGGACTACGTCTGTCAATGAGCTAAGAGAAAAGGATTTTACGGTAAGATTTTACAAAAATCCATTTACAATGTGTCCCAAGGTCTGTTTTTGGACCGTAGCAGCTGAAATAGCTGCATTTCCACAGCATCTCCTGGCTGAGAGCTAAGAATTGCTGACAAATACAGAGAGGGAGCAGCAGCAGAACAGAAGGGCAGTGCATACCATAAACAGCCTCTGTACAGTTGTGCTCATAAGTTAAAGCGGAGTTCCACCCTAAAATTAAACTTACCTCCATCTTCTCGCTCCGGGTCACCTGAAAAACAAATGGATAATCGCAATTTTTTTTTTTTTTTTTTACATACCTTGTTTAGAAGAAAATATACTTACCTTACTTCATCTTCCTCCCCTTGGCGGCCACGGCGATTCGTCACTTCCTGGCTTTGCAATGATTCCTGGGAGCTGAACGTCATCGCTCCCAGGAATCAATGCGCCTGCATCGGCACCGACGTCAGTTCCGGTGTAGGCGCCGTCATTCCCTGCTAAACAGCTTCTGGGCAAGCCCAGAAGCTGTGCAGGGATGACGCTGAGACACCGGAAGTGACGGCGGGGCCGGCGCAGTGCATCGTGGGACAGAAGAAGACGGAAGAGGACACAGAAGAGGATCGCGCTGGCTTCAAGCTGCCCACACCTGAGATGGCAGCGCTGGACAATACATTTTCAAGGTAAGTATTTCTTCTTGCAGGTAAGTGCGACCCGGGACAGATCAGAGGCTAGCCATTGTGGAATGCACTAGCCCTGACTGTCCTGGGGTTATTTTTATTTAAAAAAAAATGTCCCAGGGTGGAACTCCGCTTTAACATACCCTGGCAGAATGTATGATTTTTTGGCCATTTTTCCTGAGAATATGAATGATAACGCAAAATCTTTTCTTTCACTCATGGTTAGTGTTTAGCTGAAGCCATTTATTATCAATCAACTGTGTTTACTCTTTTTAAATCATAATGACAACAGAAACTACCCAAATGACCCTGATCAAAAGCTTACATACCCCAGTTCTTAATACCGTGTATTGCCCACTTTAGCATCAATGACAGCTTGAAGTATTTTGTGGTATTTGGGGATGAGGCTCTTTATCTTCTCAGATGGTAAAGCTGCCCATTCTTCCTGTAAATTCTTGGGCTGTCTTGCATGTTTGGGATCTCCCCAGAGTGGCTCAATGATATTGAGGTCAGGAGACTGAGATGGCCACTCCAGAACCTTCTGCTGTAGCCAATGACTGGTCGACTTGGCCACGTGTTTAGGATCATTGTCATGTTGGAATGTCCAAGTACGTCCCATTCGCAGCTTCTGGGCTGATGAATGAAAATTTTCCTCCAGTATTTTTGGATAACATACTGCATTCATCTTGCCATCAGTTCCGACCAAATTTCTTGTGCCTTTGCAGATCACACATCCCCAAAACATCAGCGATCCACCTCCGTGTTTCACAGTAGGAATGGTGTACCTTTCATCATAGGCCTTGGTGACTCCTCTCCAAATGTAGCGTTTATGGTTGTGGCCAAAAAGCTAAGTTTTGGTCTCATCACTCCAAATGACTTTGAGCCAGAAGGCTCGTCTCTGTGGTGTTTGGCGTATTGCTTTGTGGCATTTGCATAGTAAGGGCTTTCTTCTGGCGACTCGACCATGCAGCCCATCTTTCTTCAAGTGCCTCTTTATTGTGCATCTTGAAACAGCCACACCACATGTTTTCAGAGAGTCCTGTATTTCACCTGAAGTTATTTGTGGGTTTTTCTGTGCATCCCAAACAATTTTCCTGGCAGTTGTGGCTGAATTTTTAGTTGTTCTACCTGACCGTGGTTTGGTTTCAACAGAACCTCTCATTTTCCACTTCTTGATTAGAGTTTAAACACTGCTGATTGGCATTCTCAATTCCTTGGATATCTTGTTATATCCCTTTCCTGTTTTATACAGTTCAACTACCTTTTCCTGCAGATCCTTTGACAATTTTTTTGCTTTCCCCATGACTCCGAATCCAGAAACGTCAGTGCAGCACTAGATGAAAGATGCAAGGGTCTGTCAGGAGTCCAGAAACTCATTGATCTTTTATGCTCACACACTAATTACAAGAAAACAGATCACAGGTGAGGATGGTTACCTTTAATAGCCATTCAAACCCCTTTGTGTCAACTTGTGTGCATGTTATCAGGCCAAAATCACCAGGGTATGTAAACTTTTGATCAGGGTCTTTTGGGTAGTTTCTGTTGTCATTTAAAAAGAGTAAACACAGTTGACTGATAATAAATGGCTTCAGCCAAACACTAACCATGAGCGAAAGAAAATATTTTGTGTTATTCATATTCTCTGAAAAATTGCCAAGAAATCATAAATTCTGCCAGGGTATGTAAACTTATGAGCACAACTCTAATTTGGCAAAGTTTTTTGGATATATGTATTGACATCCAGTATTCATAGCTGGTTAAATTTGATGATGGGTCTTTATTTTTTTTTTACTGACACCGTGTTTACAGTCAAAAAATTATTGAAAATAATTTAAAATAAAATAAAACTTATTTATTCTTACATATTTTATATAGAATCCAGCCAAAGACTTTTTTATCTTACGGTTTGGAATAGTGAGGAGAAAGAATAAACCTTTCTTCTGGGTTTTTATTGTGGTCTTCAATAGAGACATTTCTTGTTACTTCTTGCTCCAGTAATCCAGCAAAAGGAACACATGCCTATAAAAATGTGGCTAACCATCTAAAGGCTCTTCTTTTTGTTTCTTTTAATTTTGGAAAGAGTAAAGAAGGGTTATAACCCCTGTCAGATTTTTGCCATCTGTGTCCCATAGGGGAGATTTGCCTTCACTTCCTTTCCCATAGTCAAAGCAGGAAGTGAGAGGAAATCCTTGCAAATTGAGGGAAATCTAGGAACATTTTATTTGCACCTTCAATGATGACATTAAACAGGACAAATTGAGAGGGTGAATCTCCCTAACAGGGACACAAACCTCAATAAAAACCTCTGACAGGTGTTCTAAGCCTTCTGTACTCTATCCAAAACTAAAAACAGCACCTGGCACTGAAAGAAAAGCTGCTATTGCCACCCACAGTACCGTACAAGTACATTTCTAGCCTCCGAGAGAGAGAGAGAGACACAGTGTTGCAGCAGCCTGTGATCAGGTAATGGCCTGATCACCCCCCAGTGAGGAGGGGTTCACTTTCACTGCCACTGATAACCAATATGAGGGTTCGTTTTTACTGCCATTTACTACCAATATTGGGGGGATGATATGTTAAAGTGATTGTTAACGATCACCTTTTAAAATAACACATTCAGTTTAAAATCGAAATGAAAGGCAAACATTTTTTGTAAAGATATAAAAAAACATTATAAATACCTTTTTTCTTTTTTATAAGTGATCACATTCCCTTTGTTCTCAGCTGCATAAGGGAGGGAGGAGAAACAGCAGCATACTGCTCTTCCCTGTAAAAGGCTGTGTGGGGGGGGGGGGGGGGCGGAGAGTCAGGACAAGACTGATCATTGGATGAGAGCTGACTGATTTTCTAGCACAGCTAGCAAACTGACCTGACCATAGTGTGTCCTGCTTTAGCTGGGTACACGTGGGCAGAAAATCGTCCGAAAACGGTTGGTTCGACAGGAACCGGCTGACTTTCAGCCCATGTGTACAGCTCCTCGTCAGACGAAAGCAGGTCTCACAACCAGCTTGTGTCAATCGAGCATGCTGGAAAACCAGCATCTGATTGGCTGCAAGTGCTGCTCAGTGTGTTCTGCTGGTGGGGGGGGGGGTAAGCTAAAAAACTGAAACATGAAGCTAAAAAAAAAAAAAAAAACCTTTTCTGTGCAGCAGCCCCTTTTAATTCTTACTTAAGCGCCACCTCATCCATTGACGGAGACAGCAGTGGGAGCCATTGGCTCCTGCTTCTGTCAATCACAGCCAGTGAGCCAATGAGAGAGAGGGGGCTGGGCCAAGCCGCAGCTCTGTGCGTGAATGGACACGCAGAGCTGCAGATTGGGAGCGAGCAATCTCAGGTGCCCCCATTACAAGCTGCTTGCCCTATGTGCACTCGGCAGGAGGGGGACCCGAGAAGAGGAGGTTTAGGGCTGCTCTATGCAAAACCACCGCACAGAGCAGGTAAGTATAACATGTTTATGTTTAAAAAAAAAAATGTACTTTAATATTACTTTAAAGTATAAAGGCAAAACATATTTTTTTTTTTCAGTTTTGGATAGAGTGGAGAGGAATTAGAGCACTTTTAGTTTGTAATGCTGTCTGTATCCCTGTTAAGGAGATCCACCCCCTCTATTTATCCTGTTTACCATGATCATTAAAAATAAAAGAAAATCCCACATTTTGGGTTTTCCCCAGAAAAGTCATAGAGGGGAAATCATCCAATGAGGACACTAGTTCTGGTGACCTGGGGGTCCCCAAGGATTCCTCTCACTTCCTGTTTGGCTATGAGACAGGAACTGAAAGGAAATCTCTGCAGTGGGACACAGATGGCGAAATAAAAATTGTCAGGGGTGTTCTAACCCCTCCTTGCTCTATCCAAACTGAAAAAAAAGTTTGATCTATAATTCTACTTTAAATGACTGTGTTTTGTTATTTTTCGATGTATATCCAGGTGTTTTCAATTTTATTGAATCATTTGGATAATTGTAGTTTTTAAAATGTTAATGTTTTAATAAATTGTTATAAAATGTTTTTGAAACTGTGTAAATAGATAATGTTCCTTTACAAATTAGTGAAATCCCTAACCCATTTCTGTGATTCCACTCTTTTTTTTATAGAACACATATGAACGCTGTCCCATGGAGTTGGTCCGATGCATCCGACATATTTTATACCATGAACAGCGGCTAGTAAGGGAAGCAACAAATGTAAGGTTCTGTTTTATATCATCTTACAGTGGATATAAAAAGTCTACACACCCCTGTTAAAATGTCAGGTATCTGTGATGTAAAAACTGAGATAAAGATAAATCATTTCAGAACTTTTTCCACCTTTAATGTGACCTATAATTTGTACAACTCAGTTCAACAACAAACTGAAATCTTTTTTGGAGGGAAGTAAAAATAAACTAAAATATGGTTGCATAAGTGTGCACACCCTAAAACTAATACTTTGTTGAAGCACCTTTTGATTTTGTTACAGCATTCAGTCTTTTTGGATATGACTCTATAGGCATGGCGGCACCTTGGCTTGGCAATACTTGCCCACTCTTGCAAAAACACTCCAAATCTTTCAGATTGCGAGGTCATCTCCTGTGCACAGCCTTCTTCAGATCACCCCACAGATTTTTAATCAGGATTCAGGTTTGGGCTCTGGCTGGCCCATTTCAAAACTTTCATCTTTTTCTGGTGAAGCCATTCCTTTGTTGATTTGGATGTATGTTTTGAGTCGGTGTCATGCTAAAAGATTAAGTACCTCTACATGTTCAGCTTTCTAGTAGAAGCCTGAAGGTTTTGTGCCAATATGGACTGGTATTTGGAACTGTTCATAATTCCCTCTACCTTGACTAAGGCCCCTGTTCCAGCTAAAGAAAAACAGCCCCAAAGCATTAAGCTGCCACCACCATGCTTCACTGTGGGTATGTGCAGTGTTTGGTGATGTGCAGTGTTGTTTTTGCTCCAAACATATCTTTTGGAATTATGGCCAAAAAGTTCAACCTTGGTTTCATCAGCCCATAACACATTTTTCCACATGCTTTTGGGAGACTTCAGATGTGTTTTTACAAAATTTAGCCGGGCTAGGATGTTTTTCTTCATTAGAAAAGGCCTCAGTCTTGCCACTCTACCCCATAGCCCAGACATATGAAGAATACGGGAGATTGTTGTCACATGTATCACACTTGCCAGATATTCCTGCAGCTCCTTCAATGTTGCTGTAGGCCTCTTGGCAGCCTCCCTCACCAGTTTTCTTCTTGTCTTTTCATCCATTTTGGAAGGTTGTCCTGTTCTTAAAAAAGTCACTGTTGTGCCATATTGTCTCCATTTGATGTCTTCACTGTGTTCCATGGTATATCTAATTCCTTGGAAATTCTTTTGTACCCTTCTCCTGACTGATACCTTTGAACAATGAGATCCTTCTGATGCTTTTTACGCTTTCTGTGGAATATGGCTTTTGCTGTAGGATGGGAAAATGTCAGGAAAGACCTACTAGAACAGCTGAACTTTTTTTGGGGTTAATCAGAGGCACTCTAAATGATGGCAGGTGTGTCCTATTTAACATGGGTTTGAATGTGATTGCTTAATTCTGAAAGCAGCTACATCCCCAGTTATAGGAGGGTGCACTTATGCAACCACATTATTTTAGTTTTTTGTTTTTACTCTCCCCCTTCCAAGGGTTTTTAGTTTGTTTTTCAATGGAGTTGTACAGTTAATAGGTTACATTAAGAGTCGATTCACACTAATCCGACTCGAAGTCGCTCCGACTTCTGGCGCTAATGAAGTCCCCCTTGCAGCGCGACTTCAGGGCGGCTTGCGACGACTTCTCATAATAGAAGTCAATGCAAGTCGCTCCGACTTTGCAAAAAAATAGTGCAGGAACCTTTTTCTAAGTCGGAGCGACTTGAGTCGCTCTGATTAGAACAGTTCCATTGCACAGCATTGGAAGCTACTTGTCAGGCGATCAAGTCGCCTGACAAGTCGGATCAGTGTGAACCGGCAGTGAGGGCTCTTTCACTCGGCCGCTCCGTGTGAGAGCTCCGCTGCGGGACTTTTTTTTCTTTTTTTTTCCACGGAGCGGATGACATTTCTGTCATCCGCTCCGTATGCCCGCTTATCATCCCATCCGTTTGCGGATGATATACGGACATAATGTATGTCTATGGGGGTTTGCGGATGTCAGCGGATGACACCGCTGACATCCGATTTTCCTTCCTTTCCGTTTTTTGGACGGAACAAAAATAGGGTTTTGTTCAGTTCCAGAAAACGGAACAGAACTGACAGGAAGAAAATCGGATGTCAGCGGATGGTATTCCGCTGACATCCGCAGTGCCATAGACTTACATTATGTCCGCAAATCATCCGCAAAAAAATAGGATGATTTGCGGACATACGGAGCGCCCGTGTGAAAGGGCCCTAAAGGTGGAAAAAGTTCTGAAACAATTTAACTTTGTCATTTTTTAATACATTGCAGAAACCTGACATTTTACAAGGAGTGTGTAGACTTTTTATATCCATTGTAAATCATGGAAACATTCTATTGTGTTTGTATATTCCTAATTGTGTATTTATATTTTTATACTTTCAATTGGTTTGTAAGCCTTGTTGCTGCATATTTTGTATTGTTAATTTGCATTGACTTATTTTCCTAATATCAATATTTAAAGACGAATTCCAGGTGTGGCTATGTATACAGTAGGGATGCACCGAATATTCGGCGGCCGAACATTATTCGGCCGAAAATAGAAAAAATAGCACTTTCGGTGTTCGGCCGAATAAGTCAAAAGGCCGAATAATTTTGTGCCGAACAATAGGGCTGAACGATAGTCGATATGATATCGACTATCGTTCTGTGGCCGTAGGCGATATTCATATCGCCGAGGTCACGATATTTACAGGGGGAAGGGACTCGGAGGAGGACAGGAGGACTCACAGACTTCCGTGTTAGGCAGGGGAAGCCGGGACACTTCAGCGGTGAGCATACATACATTACTCACTCGTGCACTGCAGCCCGCCCCACACATTCAGTGACTCTTACTCTCCTCCCTAGTTTTTTCAATGGCACATTCAGGAAGCCAATCACGCCGTGATTAGCTGCACAGCGAGCCAATCACGCGTGCCTGCACACCTGATTGGTTCCGCTGTGCCGCTACTCACGGCGTGATTGGCTTCCTGAATGTGCCATTGAAAAAACTAAGGAGGAGAGTAAGACTCACTGAATGTGTGGGGCGGGCTGCAGTGCACGAGTGAGTAATGTATGTATGCGGCTGTGCTCCTTTCCAGGCTCCTACTAGTCCACCTCCAGCCTCCTACTACCACCACTATGAGAGACTGTGTCCCTGTATAATCTGATCGAGTCCACACTGACTGACTGTCACTGAGTAATTGATGTTACCACATTAACCCTGACCTGCCCAGTGCCCTGTATCTGCAATTAAAATTTACAAGGCTGCCTGCATGCTTCCTGATTTCCATTCCCAGCATCCTTCCCAATCCCTACAGTGTCACTAACATTAACCCTATGGTACAAGGCTGCAGTGTGCACTGAATCCCATTCCCTACAGTAACATTTAGGGAGAGAGACATGAGAGAACAAGAGAGATAGAGAGACATGAGAGGACAAGAGAGAGAGAGAGAGACATGAGGACAAGAGAGAGAGAGAGTGAGAGGACAAGAGAGAGAGAGACACGAGAGGACAAGAGAGAGGACAAAAAATTGGCAAAATAAATGGAAAAAATGCGAAACACCGCGTTCGGCCTTCGGCCAAACATTTCATTATTATTCGGCTTCGGCCAAGAATTTCATTTCGGTGCATCCCTAGTATACAGTATTACATTGGTCCAGCTTGGACCTATGTATACATCATATCTGGTGCCCCTGAAAACGGGAAATCAATGAAGTAGACACCATTACTCCAGTGACCTCCATTTACATCTGGGTTCTGTGCTGAGTGGTTGACCTGCTGCATTTCAAACACAGTAGGTCAGCTGCTCAACGCAGGCACCATTTTTTGATTTTTCACAAAAGGAAATGGATTCAGCATTGGTACATAACGGTACAAAAAAAGGGTATATAGTACCGAAGAGTGTGCTCATTAATACATTTGCATACAGCATATAATCAATAAAGATACAGCATTCAAAGGACTTTAGCTGGTTCTCGAATATAGAGCGTATACTTGGTGTCTTAAAATACCCTTCAAACAGGGCGAGGAGGGGGAAGTTTTCATGTAGTAGGTAACATCATAACCAAGCTAAATTATAATGCCCGTAAATATGTCCATTTTAGATGAGGGCAGAGTGGATTTAGCCGTTTTTTTGTTTTTTTTTTGTACCATAAAGAGACTTAAAGCAATAGTTAAGGCTCCTTTTTTTTTAAAAAATAACAAATATGTTATACTTACCTGCTCTGTGCAAGGGTTTTGCACAGAGCAGCCCGGATCCTCCTTTTCTGAGGTGCCCCAGCAGCGCTCCTGGCTGCTCCTCTTCATTGGGTGCCCCCATGGAGAGCCACTTTCTATGGGGGCACCCGTGCGGGCGTGAGCCAGTGGCTTCTGCTGCTATCATTCTATCCAATTAGGACTCCAGACAGAGGCTGGAGCCGCTGTGTTCGTGCTCATCGATGGAAAGATCGGGTTCAGGTAAGAAAAGGGGGGGTGGGGGTCTGGAGGGCAGATGACGCATAGAAGGTTTTTCACCTTAATGCATGGGATGCAACTGTTTAAGTAAGCACAGAAAAGTAGCATGTGTAACAGTCCAACAGTATATAAATATGAGCACAGTATTTGGCAATTAAAAGTGACTGAATAAGAAAGGGCAATAAAGAAAAGAGAGGGAATAGGGCACCAAAAAATAAAAAAAAACGGAAGAAGTGAAGGGGAGTACCAGCTTCCATCTATTTCATAAGTTCACCTTTATCCAGATGGTAGTTGTAGATACAAGAGCCAGGCATTCCCAACCTTTTAAAACTTTGATTGTTTATCTCGTAGTACACTGACGATTATTTTGTTAAGCATAATCCATGTTTATTTGCGCTTCAATAAAGATAGAGCAACCACAGCTCTCTTCCAGGCTGTGGCAATCGCTATCTTATCTGCTAAGGATATAAAATGGATCGGTGTTTGAGTGTGCTTGGGAATATTATCAACTAGTTTGTTTGAAAGGGCAACCCAAGCATTCTTGGTGATATGCTGGTTTTCCACCGTACAAAGGAAATAATTGCATTTCCATGTCCTGAGTACTGTGGGAGACCAGTTATAGTGAATGCAGGCTGCTGGGTTTAGTAACACTTTAAATTTAGACTTTTTACATTGGAAAGCATGTTTATTCATTACCATCAGTCTGCGCCAACGTGATCTTTTTGTTCTTGGACACACACCTTGATGGCACTCATACTACCAAGAGGGAGTATATACTAACTCAGTCAGATATCTGCATGTGTGTGGCTTTCCAAAAAAAGTTTTAATTGATTCCTTGACAAAACAGTTCACCATTAGGTCATTGAAAGCTGGTCTCTAATTGGTTGCTCAAAAGATTCATAGAAGCTACCCATAGACATTTGGAAAAATAAAATGTGTGAAAAATCGTGTAAACATTGTTCATACAAAAGAACGTTTCTTGGATGAACATTTCCAGAAACAATCTATTGAGCTGGAATTCTTTGTCTTTTCCCTGTCAAAAGGAATATTTTATTTGCATGTCTTCATATTATTTTATTTGAGTGATTTGTAAATGATAGGCATGTGCACATCCTTTGATATTTCTCTTTGCAGTCCAGTTCTCCAGTTGGGGGCCTTGTAGACACCATGCCACAGAAACACCTTCAGATTAATCAGACTTTTGAAGAACTGAGACTTATCACTCAGGACACAGAGAATGGATTGAAAAAACTGCAGCAGACACAAGAATACTTCATCATACAGTACCAGGAAAGTCTGAGGATCCAAGGTAAGTCAGCCCACAACCTTCGGCTTCCAGTTAGACAGGTGAACAGTTCTGATGATCAAGTGTAACTTATAGAATTATCATGCAATGTTTAGAATCTAAAATGCCACACTAAATTTTAAAAATTAAAAATGTTGGATCATGTGGAGATCTCTGCTTATCAGGCATTGCACTCACATTACAATGATGGTTAATGGGGAGTTCTCTGTCATGCGTTGCATAACACTAAAATGACAGGCTTGACAGCTCAAATGACAGGCTTGCATCTATCCAAGGGTACACTCTGTTTTAGAGAGACAGGATAGGTAGGGAAGGGTGATGGGGGGGGGGGGGTGCCTGTATGTCAAGTGCTATTAGTGAATATGAGAAATGACATCACCAACAGAGCTGGTGGTGAGTTGAAGCCTTTGTGGCTAGAGCTTCAAAGGGGTGAAACAAAAGATAAATTAAAGCAGTATTAAATCTGAAACAAACATTTATTAAACCATTGCTGCATTCGTTTTTTTTTTTTTTTTTTTTTTAATCTTTCTTTTTCATTTTTACCTGGTCATCCAGCCAGTATGTCTGTTGTTTTCAAAAGAAAAAGCTCTACTGCAAATGTATCAGTTAAGAGTGTTGAGCTAAACCACTTAAAATGACCAGGGGTGCTTACAATGATCTGCTTTTATCTTTGTTCCAGAGAAGGGGCACTCAAATACAGGTGATGTGTTACTGGCCAGATCACCTGTTGAAAACAGAGGAAAAAAAGCTGAATAAAAAAAAATAATGCAGCTACCACATCTAATGATTCATAGGCTGCAATATGTTACATTTTTGTTTAGGGTTGAATACCACTTTATTCATGGGTATATGCTATACGCCCCCTAACCTCAAGGATGAAGAGGAGAACTGTCTCAGTTCTGTTTCACAGTTAGAAATGATGGGGGTGCAGGGCAATGTAATAATCATGGGGGACTTCAGCTACCCTAATATTGATTGGGCAAATTGAACTGCACACCAAACGAAGGCTTTCCATTTCTTGAATGTAATGCAAGACAATTTCATGGGTCAAATAGTGGAAGCCCCAACTAGAAATGATGCTCTGCTGGACCTTCTGATTTTAAAGAGCACAGAGCTCATTGCAGATGTGGAAATAAGTGCTAGTTCTGGTAACAAGGATCACAGAGTAATTACTTTTACTGTAAATTACAAAGGTTGGACAAGAACACAAAATTACAAAATGGCTAACTACTAATTTGTGCTCCATACTGCATGCTACTAAATGAAATCCTATTCTTGCGCCAAAGAACCCTAAATATGAACGTAAACAGGCATATTAGCAAAGAAAAGCTGTCCTTTAATAATAATTAAAAAAAAGTCCAAAAGTTACAAAAGCATGTAGTAAGAAATGCAAGAGCACAATCAGGGCAGCTGAGATAGGTTACTAGAGACAGATTGGCTGGGGATTGACCACTCTGAACCTGGAATTGCTGAGAGCTGAGCGGTTTCAGGTTGACTCTTATTAGGGGTGAACAGTAAACAGATGTTCATGTATCTTCCTTGTGCATCTTATCCTGACACCTGCCATCTTGGTAATTGGCCACCCAGGAGGAACAGGTAAGCCCAGGACATGTGGTGGAGGGGGACAGCACATTACTGTAGACGTGATCGGAAAGTTGACTTCCACAAGACAGCTGACAGCTTACTGTTTTTTTTCCCCCAATACTTTAAGGTAAAACAGGGTTAGTTCTGATACATCAGCACAAGCATGTCTAAAATAAACATGTACATGGAAAGATCAGCACAGTCAAAAGTCTCTGTACCCCACGTGACATTTTGCATGGTAGACATGGTTAATGTGTCACACTATGCAGGCGGCACAGTGGTGTAGTGGTTAGCACTTTCACCTTAGCAGCAAGAGGGTCGCTGGTTTGAATCCCAACCACGACACTACCTGCCTGGAGTTTGCATGTTCTCCCTGTGCCTGTGCGGGTTTCCTCCGGGTACTCCGGTTTCCTCCCACACTCCAAATACATGCTGGTAGGTTAATTGGATCCTGTATAAAATTGGCCCTACTATGTATGTATGAATGTGAGTTAGGGACCTTAGATTGTAGGCTACTTGAGGGCAGGGACTGATGTGAATGTGTAATGTATATGTAAAGCGCTGCGTAAATTGACAGCGCTATACAAGTACCTGAAATTAAATAAATAAAAATAAATAATAAAAAGGACAAAAGAGAGGAGAAAGGAGAGAGTAAGAATTGGGGAAAGGAAGAACAAACAAAAGGGAGGGAGGGAGGGGGGGGAATAAAAGGTGGAGGAAAGGGATACAGTCATATTGCCATGGAATCCATTTAGCTGCCAATGCTGCTGCAGACAAAATCATTATGTTAGTGGCAGCGCAATGGTAGTTGAAGCCAGGTTTCCATTACTGAATTCTACCTTGACAATGCTAGTTCCATGGCTGTCGTTCTTATGCTTTAACTTCAGTGCTGGCTGAGTTGCTGACCCAGAACAGGCATAAATGCAAGTAATTCTGACACTTCAAAAGCAATCATTTACCGGATGCTTGTTCTGGGACCGTGACTGAACCATACCAAATTCAGGCATAGCCAGGCATTTAACATTTTTAGAAGGAAGAATGCAATGGCAGCCCCAATACTTCTCTAAGGACACTTTAATCATGTTTGGAAAAAATATTGATGAAGCTGAAGTACAGTTTTACATTTGAAGTAATTTTTTTCACATTTTGCTGTAGTTCTCTTTATTATTTATATTGATTATTTGTGTTTATGTAATTGCTGTTATTTTAAGAACAATTAGCCTTCAGGCTGCTGGAAATGAAGGTACTTATTCTGGGACTGTAATTATACACTTCGACTTTCTCTAAACAGCTTGATGGATTCTCCATCAAATCTTGCCAAACATAATTAAAGTCCTTTGGAGATTGCTGCTGTCATAACCTAAGTAAACAGCCTGTAGGGGAGGAGGGGGAAAAGCTCTCGGCAGCAGGACATCCATCGTGCTGGCTTTACTGCAGCAAGATTTTACACATAAAACAGCATTGGAATACAGTGTACCACACAGCTTTGTCAAAGGTAAACAAACAGCCTCAAGCAAATGGCAGGATGCCCAGGGAAGCTTAGTACTAGGGGTTTTAGATATAGACCGTGGTGACCGATGAGGGTTTATAACAGTGTAATAAAATTGACAGAGAAACATTTTGGATCAGTTTACCAGCTTTGTGAAAAATGTGATTTCAATTATTGATGAGGATTAACTGTATGGCTTGTGTGCCTGTGTCACACTTGGCTCTGTTCTATCAAAGGGCAAATGGAGTCTCCACCACATGTCTGTCCAATAAAAGCCCATTTTCACTGAGGACCTGTGTAAAGTGACCAGGGCCATAGATCATTTTTTACCTTGGTGTGGTTTAGCGCTTTTCTGTATCAAGATCTGGTTTTCCACCCTGCCCTTTGGTCGCTGGCTTTAACCACTTGCCGACCGCTCACTTGGAGCGTACTGAGGCAAAGTGGCTCGATTCCGGTAGGTCTACGTCGCTGGACCCCTACCCTTGTGGGTGGCGCGCTCCCGCTGTATTCAGACACAGAGGGAGTCGGGCCAGGGGAGGAGAGGCGGTGATCACCGCCGCTCTTCCCCAATCGTCAGGGATCGAGTGATGAGATCCACCCGCTCGTGTAAACAAAGTGGGCGGATCTCCTATGTGACAGACAGTGACAGATTACAGGATAGCTGAACCTGCGATCTGTGCCTGTGTCACATAGTCCCCTCCCCCCACACACGTCAGTAAGCACCAGGCATACATTAACCCCTTGATCACCAATAAAGTTAACCCCTTCCCTGCCAGTGTCATTATTACAGTAACCGTGCATATTTATAGCACTGATTACTGTAGTAATGTCACTGGTCCCCCCAAAAGTGTCAAAAATGTCAGTCAAGGGTCTGATCTGTCGCCGCAATGTCGCAGTCCCGCAAAAAAAATCGCAGATCGCCGCCATTACTCGTTAAAAAAAAAAAACAATAAAAATGACATAAATCTTTCCCGTAGTTAGTAGCTGCGATAACTTTTGCACAAACCAATCAAAATACGCTTATTGCGATTTTTTTTACCAAACATATGTAGCAGAAAACAAATTGGCCTAAAATGTTAAAACTTTTTGATTTTTACATTTTTTGGGGGGAAATTTCACATAAAAAAATGTGAAAAATATTATTTTTTCAAAATTGTCGCTATTTTTTTGTTTATAGCGCAAAAAGTAAAAATCGTACAGGTGTTTAAATACCACCAAAAGAAAGCTCTGTTTGTGGGAAAAAAAGGACGTAAATTTTGTTTGGGTGCGGCGTTGCACGACAGCGCAATTGTCAGTTAAATTCGCACAGTGCCAAGTTGCAAAAAGTGGACTGGACGTAAAGCAGGAAAATCCTCCGGTCCTAAAGTGGTTAATGACCTTACTATTGAATCCCAGGCCCTGTTGGTTTCAGTTTTTCCTACGCTCCTAGACCTCATGCACACTGGGCTTAAAAAACACAGCTTTTACAGGTGTTTTCCCTTTTTTTTAGCCTGTAAAAGCAACTCTATGTTAGCCTATGTGTCCGCCGACATGGGTGTTTACATGTGAATTAGAAGTGGAGCATTTACAGGCTGAATGAAAAACACCTTCAAAACCACATTCTGGAGAGGAACGTTTGGTCAGAAAAAGACACTTGACATGCCTGTTGTTCTGGCCAGTGGAATCCATTAACCCTAAAATGCTTGACACCCCTAAAAAATGTACAAATAGTGGCTGGCGTTTACATGAGGCCTTAAAAGCTAGAAAATCAGCTTCTCGCAAATTCTACAACTACAAGGCATATTTCTTTTGGTGCAAAACAAGGAAATTCCATCCCAGTGGGTAAATATGAATTTTGTCCAGTCTGGTCCTGATCAATAGTTGGTCTTAAGTACCATCAAGGGTGAAATCTCAGCTTACTCTGTTCTATTTCATAGAATGCATGCCTCTTACTCATTAGTAAAGGACTTTTTATAGGGTGTCACTTACATTATCACTCTAGTACATTCCCTTGGAACTTAGGTAGTTCTTCAGACCAGCTCTTCGAACCGATTAGGGATATTTCTCTGTAGAACCATACTCCCAAGGTTGCCTTTCACTTTGCCATAATGTTGGGGAGGCAAGTCTGATTTGACGGCCTTAAAGCGTTAGAGTTCACCTTTATAGAACAAAGGTGAACTAATACTGGACACCCCTACCCCTACCCCCCCCCCCCCACGCTACTTACCCTTGGGGCTGCTGAGCTTTCCATGGCCCTGTAGCTGATCCAGGGATTTGAAATTCCCACACTTCTCCCTCTTCTCCATCAGCGCTTCCGGCACCGACTGGATGGATTCTGATTGGTCATTGCTGTCACTATGATTGTTACTGTTCAAAAACTTTCTGCCTGTGATATCTAACTTTTTTCTTGGAACATTAAGATTTACATTAAAGCGAAGATTAAAGGTTCAACTTCTAGCGCTTGGTAGGGTGTAAGGTGTAACATGCTCAAGAACATGTCCTCCTGGCTCAGGTAGAGAAGGCATGGGTAGGCAGATTAGCTGCCTACAAAATGCAGACACTTCCACAAATACTATACATATTTCGGTCCTTCCATATCTCAGTTAAGCAATCCTATATAAAAACTCTCACATATTAACTGGAAAGGGAAAAGAGCTTGTTAGTCCCATGCGTCAGACATTTGGGGGGCATGGAAATAATAAACCTACAAGACTACCTCACGGCAGTCCACCTGGACCATCTGAAACATTGGTCCAATGCCTCAGCAGACCCACTATGGTTAGATATAAAAAAGGGAGTTACCAAAATCTCCAACCTATGTTCTTTACTGTATGCTGACACATGGAGAGCGTCTAACTTATCCGCATGCTTACCTACCACCAGAGTGTCCATTCTTGTACAGAGAATAATAGTAAACTCCCCTTCCCTACCTTCTATTCACTCCATCACTAATACCCCACTCACGACTCTAGAACACCTAATTTCTGACATTACATTGAACAACTTGGAGAACTTTGGTATTTACTCTTTGGAAGACCTCCTTGAAAGAAATCAGCCAATCCCTCCAGAAACCCTTTTCGCCAAATATAGTCTTTCACGTACCACCTTCTTAACCCTTTACCGCATCTACCACTTTTTAATTTCATCTCCACTACCATGCATCAAGGTACATCCTAAAATAGGGCAGCTTTTCTGCAACCCTGCACAACCCACCAAGTGAACATCCCTTATATACAAAAGACTGCAAGAAAAAAATTCAGTAAATCCCAACCAATGCTCCAATGGGAATCAGACCTCCTTTACTGATTACCAGTGGACCCAAGCTATTCGGTACTCAGATTCCATAACACACTGTGTTAACCATTGAGAAATGCCCTTAAAAATATCCCTCAGGTTGTATCTCACCTCATACAAACTAGCCAAAATGTTTACCAACAGCTCATCAATTTGCTGGCGCAGATGCGGCGCCACCACGGGTAACATCATGCACATCCTATGGTCTTTTAAAAATATGCGCAGTTTGTGGTGTAAAATGTTTCAAATAATATCAGAAATAACTTGCATCCTAACTCCCACCAACCCTGCACTAGCCCTATTTAACTTGGGTATTGACAAATTCCCGGTTATGTACTGTGGCATAGTGGCTAATATATTACTTTCCACCAAAGTCACCATTACCAGGCACTGGAACAAGACCTATCCCCTAACCCATCTGAATTGATCAACACAACCCACCAACACTTCCTGAGAAAAATGTTGTTGATCATTATTTTTTCCCACAGAAGCCTGAAATTGGACCCAGAATCAGTGAATCTCTGTATGGGCTGTCAAGTTGAAAGCTGCAGAGCTTGTGAATGAATTATCAGCACTCTCATCAGAGCCCTTGCAGTTCATTAACTACAAGCCATCTGCTGCGGTGGATGACGAGACTTGTAGTTATCTTATTTACAAATTCACAGGTTTTAACATGTGACAGTAGGTGCGAGGAGAGGAACCCCCACCTGCTGTCACAAGGGGGGGGGGGGGGATCGGGATCAAGAGCGTTAAAGAGGACAGGTTCTTCATTTTTGATATGTTTATTGGATTTAGAAAACAAAACACATAGCATATAAAATTAGTTATAACGTGTACGCAGCCACCTTGATAGTAACTCAAACAAGGGTAGTAAGCTAGATAAGGGCAGGGTGATAACATTAATATATGGATTGAGCATATAGTACAGTCCGGAAGTATAAAAAGGGGGATTTTGCATGCTGCTCCTTCAAATTTTCTCATCACTGAAATAAAAAACAAACGTCAATTTAACTCTACTTCGAAAATTGGATTCGAAAATCAAACAAATGTTCTTAAAAGAAAATATTTTGAAATTAAATTATGTCTTGGCTTTCCATACCTTTTTGCCCCTCCCTTCCTTCATGTGTTCAATACTTTTTCCCTGAGTCATTCCATTTTTTACACACAAACTAATTTCTGAACTTATTTGTTTTGGTTTCGCTGTATGTATGTTCTCGACATGTGGTGAACATTTAATGTCAATAGCACCTTTAGAAATATACAATATATTACCAAAAGTATTGGGAAGTCTGCCTTTACATACACATGAACTTTAATGCCATCCCAGGCTTAGTCCATAGGGTTCAATATTGAATTGGCCAACCCTTTGCAACTATAACAGCGTAAACTCTGGGAAGGCTGTCCACAAGGTTTGGGAGTGGATATTGGAATGTTTCAGGCAGAGATTTTGGAAAGAAGGCTTTGATCGCAGTCTGTGCTCTAATTCATCCAAAAGGTGTTGTATCGGGTTGAGGTCAGAACTCTGTGCTGGCCAGTAAAGTTCCTCCACCCCAAAACTAGCTGATCCATGTCATAATGGACCTTGCTTTGTGCACTTGGGCGCAGTCATTTTGGAAAAGGAAGGGCCAACTCCAAACTGTTACCACAAAGTTGGGAACATGAAATTGTCCAAAATGTTTTTGTATGCTGACGCCATTAGAGTTCCCTTCACTAGAACTAAGGGGCCAAGCCCAACCCCTGAAAACTATCCCACACTATAATCCTCCCTCCACCAATTGATTTGGTCCAGTGCACAAAGCAAGGTCCATAAAGACATGGATGGGCGAGTTTGGGATGGAGGAACTAGACTGACCTGCACAGAGTCCTAACCTCAACCAGATGAATTAGAACGCAGACTGCGAGCCAGGCCTTCTCGTCCAACATTAGTACCTGACCTCACAAATGCGCTTCTGGAAGAATGGTCAAACATTCCCATAGACACACTCCTAAACCTTGTGGACAGCCTTCCCAGAAGAGTTGAAACTGTTATAGCTGCAAAGGATAGGCCAACTTATAATTGAACCCTACAGACTAAGATTGGGATGCCAAATAAAGTCCATGTAAGTGTAAAGGCAGGTGTCCGAATACTTTTGTTATTATGGTATATTTACCTAAAAAAATTGTGTTGTGTGCAATACTTATTTTACCCAGTGTATAGCCAGCTAAAAGAATCGGATCAAAAATAGGCTAGCTCAGGAGGGACGAGCCTAGTTTCATTCAGAGTGTGGCTCTCCCTATTTGTCAGAAGTCGATCGATTTGATAAGTTGGAAACATTTTGTCAGTCAGTGCCTGCAGGCTGACACTGCTGGGTGCACTTTGGATTTAATATATGACCTTAAAGAGAGTCTATAGTAAAGAGAAATATACATGACCTCTTCCAACAACCTCTCACAATATGTACCTGTCCATTTGTTACTGAATCTGGGTTTAGTGTAAGGGATGTTACTGACCTGAAGCTAGTATGCAGCGTGACGTTCTGTCTTCATCAGCTGCATACTTGTTGGCATCAATGCTTTCTCGTATTAAAGCTACAGGACCGGTTTACTGCCCTGGAAGATGTCTTGTGAGAGAGATTAGAGGTGGTATTGTTTTTTTCTCTGTCGCTCATTGACAGACGTAGTCCTCCTTGATTAATATCAACTCGGGTTATACTGCCCTCTACAGGAGTAGGACTAGACAGGAAAGAAAACGTTCTGGCCACACCTTAGGGGCAGTCCCAGAGGGTATATCCTCTCACTTCCTGCTACAGGATATCAGTTTTTTTCTGTCTAGTTAGGAGTAAGGACCTAAGTTCCTTGCTGGGATCTTTGGTCCTGGCAAGATTTTTTAGAAATACTTTTTTAGGCAGCTTTTCTTCTCCAGTGTTCCTGTGAGATCTTCAAGCAAGTACGCTGAAACTGGGCGACGGGCTGGATGTTGAGATCCAGTGGTCACCCCAGTTCAGCCTACGAGCGCGTGCAGGCCATAGCTCCGCGCTGGGTCGACATAGTCCCACTGGACGGGGACTGACCCTGCGAGTTAAACGTCTCGCCTGGACGCCAATGACCAGTTGCAAACTGAGTCACGGCGTCCGTATTGGTCGACAGCCCCCCCACCCCGGAGAGGGGTTCTGTCAGGAGTTGGCGCCCGCCTGGTTCCAGTATGGTGAGTAAAATGTTCCCCCTGTCGGGTTTGTTGGTGGACGCGGGCCCCTCTCTGGGATGGATGGACGTGATCCTAGCAGGTGTCATTGATCCCCCTCTTAAGAGCTGGGTTTGGGAGCTGACTATCTATAGTCACTATATGACACTATAAGGGAGATGACTGAAGTCAGTGGCAGACTGCTAAAAGGCATTACTATTAAGGTATAGAGGTATCCTACCTGACATAATGTGTATACAAGACGATGCCTATGCCTGGATTACCACATCCGCAGGTCGCCATCCTTCCATAAAGCCGGTCACCTCCGCAGGCCGCACAGCCTCCCGCAGGCCGCACAGGCCGAGCGCACACTCCCGCAGGCCGCACAGGCCGAGCGCACACTCCCGCAGGGCGCACAGGCCGAGCGCACACTCCCGCAGGGCGCACAGGCCGAGCGCACACTCCCGCAGGCCACACAGGCCGAGCGCACACTCCCGTAGGCCGCACAGGCCGAGCGCACACTCCCGCAGGCTGCTGCTACTTTGCTCAAGCCACCGCTATCCTCCACAGGACACTGAGGGGCCGCCGCCATTTTCCTGCAGATCGCACGACGCCGCCATATTGGCGTAGCCTCGTGTCTCCAGCATGGGGGCGGCCATGTTTGAGGTGACCAAACACCTCGAGGAGTAATTGGGAGGCGCCGAAAGGTGTGTAAAGGGGCGGAGCCGCCTCCTCGGCCCGGGAAAGCAAGCCAAAGACTTCCTGTCTGTAACAGACAGTGCTGGAAGCAGGTTGATAAGAAACTTCTGTGCATCAGGTGAGCCTTGGGGTCTCTCTCTCTCTCTGAGGGGTCCAAGCAGGTACACTGAGGGGCGCTATTGCGCTGGGGCACTAAGTAAGAAAAAAAAAAAAAAAGAAAAATGTTTTTTCTTGCAATTAATTTTTTGTGTTTGCTGGCAAGTGTCTTGTTAATCATGAACCCTGCCACAAATGTATCCCCACCTGATCCCCTCGAGGTGGCCGCAGGACCCTCCAGTACCCCACTTGTGATGATGCATTATCAGCAGTTTTGGAGTCTTTGGTATCCCGGGTGGAGGTAGCCTGTCAGGGACGGGGGTCAAGAAAAGCGACCCCCGCCTACCCCTATTTTCATCTGATACTTCAGATACGGATTCTGAGCTGGTCATTGCAGCCCCTTTTCTGGGGTTGCTGTCTCAGGTACGGTCTCCTCAGACAGTGAGGAGGACGCTTCTGCCTCCGCCATAGCACAAGAAGCGTTGGTGGATGCACTAGTTGTGTCTTTCCGGGAAACCTTAAATCTTGAGATTACACCGGCAGAGGTAGCTGAGACTGATATTCCTTTTTTGGTACTAGCAAGCCTACCATAATGGCGAAGGGTTTTCCTTGCCCAAATGGGGTCGTCCGAAAACGAACCCCTGCTATTTCCAAACGCATTGCTAGGCGCTATCAGTTTGAGGTATCCCTCATTATAAGATGGACGGTACCACCAATAAAGGACTATCCCGTTGGATTGACAGAATGGGCCCCCACCCATCTCTAGGGTGGGGGGACATCTTCACCGGTTTCCGGATCCATGGCTTTCCAGAATCCCGGATAAAGAGGTTCGCGAGGTCATACGGTCGGGATACAAGATCGAGTTTCGATCACTTCCACCGGTGCGATTCTTCCCTTCCAACATTCGACATCCCCGGGTCGCTTAAAAAGCTTTGCGGGGGACAGCTTGATGCAACAGGGAGTGGTAGTTCCCATTCCTTGGACAGTTACAGGGGTTCGAGTCGAACCTGTTCACAATGCCCAGGAAAAAGGGCTAGGTGCGTCCAATTCTGGTCTTGGAAGAGATGGAGTCCATCCGTACAGTGGTGGCCTCCCTGCATCAGGGGGATCTCCTGGCGTCCATAGACATTTAGGATGCCTATCTTCATATCCCCATCTTCACAGGCTGGTTCCCACCAGGACACTGAACTATCTGGGCCTAATTTTGGATACATCCTTGGCAAGAGTGTTTCTCCATGCGGAGAAACTACAGAAGATTCAGTCAATGATTCGGATGTTGCTGTCTGTCAACTGGCTGGGACTGATGGTCGCCTCCTTAGAGGCAGTACCGTTTGCCCAGTCTCAGACCCGAATTCTCCAAGAGGAGATTCTTCTCAAATGGAATCGGAATCCCGATTCCCTGGACAATCGGATCCGATTGAGCGAGCGGACCAGGGAGGCTCTGGTCTGGTGGCTTCGATCTCCGATGTTCAGCCAGGGGAAGTCATTTCTTCTGATAAATTCCAGGTTACCGATAAATGTGTTGGAACTGAGAGCGATCAGACTTTGTCCGATTTACTGGACCGAACAGCTCCAGGGCAGCCCGGTTCGGATCCAATCGGACTATGCCACGGTCAGGACTTATGTCAATCACCAAGAGGCACCAAGAGCGCCCTGGCGGCCATAGAAGTGGCCAACATTCTTTATTGGGCGGAACAGTTGTTCCAGCTCTCTCTGCGATATTCATCCCGGGGGTGGACAGGCAGATTATCTCAGCCGTCAGATTCTGGATCAAGAGGAATAGTCTCTTCATCCAGAGCTATTTCTCCGCAGGATAGAGGTGGAGGGAACTCCAGTTATCCTGGTAATTCTGGGCTGGCCTCGTCAAGCCGGGTACGCTGACTTGGGCAGACTAGTCGCGGACGCTCCTTGGAGACTTCTTCTCAGGGAGGATCTGCGGTCTCAAGGACCGATCTTCCATCATGCTTTACAGTCGCTGGCTTTAACGGCCTGGCCATTGAGACCCAGGTACTGAAGGACAGAGGATTGTCAGCTTCAGTTATTCCTACTCTAATTAAAGCAAGGAAAGCGACTTCCAGCAAAGTCTATTATCGCACATGGAAGACTTATATTGCGTGGGTGAATCGTTGGGATTTCCCCCACGTACCTATTTGGTGACCCGAATTTTGGCTTTTCTGCAAAAGGGGGTTGAACAGAAACTATCCTTGAGCACTATCAAGGGTCAGGTTTCAGCGTTAGCAATCTTCTTTCAGAAGCCGCTGGCTACTCATTCCTTGGTGCGGAATTTCATCCAGGGGGTGCGGCACTTGGCTCCGCCAGTGCGCGTGCCCTTACCGCCCTGGGATCTTAATTTGGTCTTGTCAGTTCTGCAGAAACCTCCCTTTGAAAATATCAGGGAGATTCCCTTGCTTACATTATCCCAGAAGGTGGCCTTCTTGGTGGCTATCACTTCTGCACGCAGGGTGTCAGAACTGGCTGCATTATCATGCCATTCCCCATATCTAGTGGTTCATAGGGATAAGGTAGTTCTTCATCCGAAGCCATCCTTTCTTCCTAAGGTGGTTTCAGATTTTCATCTGTATGAAGATATTGTGCTACCTTCCTTGTGTCCTAAGCCCAATCATCCTCGGGAATGTGCGTTGCATTCCTTGGATGTAGTTCGGGCAATCAGGGTATACCTGAAGACTACGGAATCGTTCCGTAAAACGGATTCACTTTTTGTGATCACGGATGGCCCCAGAAAGGGGTTGCCTGCGACTATCTCCAAATGGATTAGACAGACGGGGGTACAGGCTTATTCTATTAAGGGTCGGAATCTTCCGTTCCCTGTTAAGGCGCACTCTATTCGGGCGCTTAGTGTTTCCTGGGCCTTCCACCATCAGGCGTCAGGGGTCCAGGTTTTCAAGGCGATTACTTGATCGTCGGTTCATACCTTTACAAAATTTTATAAAGTTGATGTGATGGCATCGTCGGATGCCTCATTTGGCCGCAAGGTTTTGCAGACCGCAATTTGAGGAGACCGTCGGTCTACCTCGAGGGTTTGTTGGGTTTTTTCACTTAGGTCTCATCTTTTTGCTCGATGAGTCCTTGATGCTTCTGGTTGGCTCCGGTTGGGCCTTCTGGATTTTCATTTCTGTTATCCCACCCCTCATTTGTGGCACTGCTTTAGGACGTCCCGAGTTGATATTAATCAAGGAGGACTACGTCTGTCAATGAGCGACAGAGAAAAATTGATTTTTGTAAGATCTTACCGTAAAATCCTTTTCTCTTAAGCTCATTGACAGACGTAGTACCCGCCCCTCTGTTTTTGAGTTGGGTTAAATTCTCTGACACTGCTTTGTGACATAACTGATATCCTGTAGCAGGAAGTGAGAGGATATACCCTCTGGGACTGCCCCTAAGGTGTGGCCAGAACGTTTTCTTTCCTGTCTAGTCCTACTCCTGTAGAGGGCAGTATAACCCGAGTTGATATTAATCAAGGAGGACTACGTCTGTCAATGAGCTTAAGAGAAAAGGATTTTACGGTAAGATCTTACAAAAATCCATTTTTTTTCTGACAAATCGCGTTTACCAATGCATATAGTATCCAGAGTATATCAGATATTTAGGGGATTGTAAAAAGGTGCATTAAAATGAAATGATTAAACTCTTTAGGTGAAGTTGTAAGAGGTGCAATAAAGCCTTCGAAATGCTGGAAGACCGAGTGGGCCTGCATTTTTTTCGAAGTTGGAGCATGCCCCTTGGCAGACTACAACAGCGCCCAACAGTCACAGGCAAGCTCAGGCTCATTTTGGAGCAATGTACACATTGCAAGCAGGTTGCGTTTGTTTGCTACATCATTAAATAGGGTGCAACATTATATTATTCAATAAAGAGGCAAAAAATGGAACAGCAGGTGTTTTTGAGGTTTTCACCACTTGGCGGTTTATTTGATGATAAATATATGCTAATAAAAATGATTAAATCATCTTTTTCTGAATAAACACTCCAGTTTTATTATTCAATTAAATTTCTAACCGCTTTCTCAAGTCAAGTCCAGAAAGATCTTCAAAATTTTGCAGAGATGTTTCTGTTCTCATTCACATGTTGCCCAGTTTTCTCCAATGGATGGCAATGTGCCTTTTTCTTGAAAGATTATCACTAAGTAGCTAAGTGTCTGAAATAGCTAAGTGTCTGAAATATACTGTTATTCGTTTTACAGTAACCGTATGTTCTGTGATTATATTTAGAGTCCATGAACACTGGCCTAAAAAAAAACACCTCTAGAAGCAGAAATTTGTCTGTAGAAGCCGCTCCATGTTATCCTAGGTATCCATGCACATTAGTACGTTTAGAGGCATATTTTAAGCTCCGCATTTAGAGGCAGAAAAACTAGCTTAATGCTCCTACGCAATTTTTTTTTCTGCCAAAAGAACTTTTTAAGCCCAGTGTGCATGGAACCTTAGACTGTAAAGGGGCCGAGGAAAACCAGATAAACATTTGTTTGATATGTACAATTGTGTGCAGAAGTTTACATACCCTGGCAGAATTTATGATTTCTTGGCCATTTTTCAGAGAATATGAATAATAACACAAAAACGTTTCTTTCCCTCATGGTTAGTGTTCGGCTGTAGCCATTTATTATCAATCAACTGTGTTTTACTCTTTTTAAATCATAATGACAACAGAAACTACCCAAATGACCCCGATCAAAAGTTTACATACCCCAGTGTATTTTTTCCAAAAAAAATGTGTTTGAAAAACCCCTACGAAAAAAATGTGTGACATAAAAAATTGCAACAATTGCCATTTTGTTCTCTGGGGCCTCTGCTAAAATATATATACATTATATATATATATATATGTATGTATATACAGTCAGGTCCATAAATATTGGGACATTGACACAATTCTAATATTTTTGGCTCTATAATGGATTTGAAATGAAACAAACAACATGTGCTTTAACTGCAGACTTTCAGCTTTAATTTGAGGGTATTTACATCCAAATCAGGTGAAGGAATTACAACAGTTTGTATATGTGCCTCCCACTTTTTAAGGGACCAAAAGTAATGGGACAATTGGCTGCTCAGTTGTTCCACGGCCAGGTGTGTGTTATTCCCTCATTATCCCATTTACAAGGAGCAGATAAAAGGTCCAGAGTTTATTTCAAGTGTGCTATTTGCATTTGGAATCTGTTGCTGTCAACTGTCAATATGAGATCCAAACAGCTATCAGTGAAGCAAACCATCATTAGGCTGAAAAAACAAAACAAACCAATCAGAGAGATGGCAAAAACATTAGGTGTGGCCAAATAAACTGTTTGGAACATCCTTAAAAAGAAAGAACGCACCGGTGAGCTCAGCAACACCAAAAGACCCGGAAGACCACTGAAAACAACTGTGGTGGATGACCGAAGAATTGTTTCCCTGGTGAAGAAAACACCCTTCACAACAGTTGGCCAGATCAAGAACACTCTCCAGGAGGTAGGTGAATGTGTGTCAAAGTCAACAATCAAGAGAAGACTTCACCAGAGTGAATACAGAGGGTTCACCACAAGATGTAAACTATTGGTGAGCCTCAAAAACAGTTATGCCAGATTAGAGTTTGCCAAACAACATCTAAAAAAGCCTTCACAGTTCTGGAACAACATCCTATGGACAGATGAGACCAAGATCAACTTTTACCAGAGTGATGGGAAGAGAAGAGTATGGAGAAGGAAAGGAACTGCTCATGATCCAAAGCATACCACCTCATCAGTGAAGCATGGTGGTGGTAGTGTCATGGCGTGGGCATGTATGGCTGCCAATGGAACTGGTTCTCTTGTATTTATTGATGATGTGACTGCTGACAAAAGCAGCAGGATGAATTCTGAAGTGTTTCAGGCAATATTATATCTGCTCATATTGAGCCAAATGCTTCAGAACTCATTGGACGGTGCTTCACAGTGCAGATGGACAATGACCCGAAGCATACTGCGAAAGCAACCAAAGAGTTTTTTAAGGGAAAGAAGTGGTATGTTATGCAATGGCCAAGTCAATCACCTGACCTGAATCCGATTGTGCATGCATTTCACTTGATGAAGACAAAACTGAAGGGAAAATGCCCCAAGAACAATAACTGAAGACAGTTGCAGTAGAGGCCTGGCAGAGCATCACCAGGGATGAAACCCAGTGTCTGGTGATGTCTATGCATTCCAGACTTCAGGCTGTAATTGACTGCAAAGGATTTGCAACTAAGTATTAAAAAGTGAAAGTTTGGTTTATGATTGTCAATCTGTCCCATTACTGTTGGTCCCTAAGAAAAGTGGGAGGCACACATACAAACTGTTGTAATTCCTACACCTGATGTGGATGTAAATACCCTCAAAGCTGAAAGTCTGCAGTTAAAGCACATCTTGTTTGTTTAATTTCAAATCCATTGTGGTGGTGTATAGAGCCAAAAAGATTAGAATTGTGTTGATGGTCCAATATTTATGGACCTGACTGTATATATAATGTTTGGGGGTTCTAAGTAATTTTCTATCAAAAATACTGATTTTTACTTGTAAACAAAGAGTATCTGAAAAAGGACTGGTTAGCAATTGGCTTTACTAGTATTATGGTGTATATCAGTGTTTTTCAACCTTTTTTCAGGTGAGGCACCCTTTAAAATTTTAGACAATCTCAAGGCACCCTTTAAAATTATGGACAGTCTCAAGACACCCCATTGTAAAATGTAAAAAACGATTCTAATAATTTTACACAATGCAGCAACATCCACACGTGGGACATTAACCACTTCCCCCTGGGTGGACATCATATGACGTCCTAAACTTTGCGGGGGTATACCGGGATGATGCCTCTAGCTAGAGGCATCATCCCGGTACCGTGGTTTGCAGCCGACGGTCAGCTTTCCGTCGGTACCGATCAATGCGGCCCGGGAGCCGCTCGATCGTTACCCGGGGGGGCGGGAGGGGATGCCCCCCCCCCTCCGGCCGCCTTCCGCGGCTTTTACCCAGCCGGCGCGTCCGCCGGCTGGATGGAGTCCCGATGAATGCCGGAAACGGCATCGATCGGGTCTCTGATGACGTAACCCGGAGGCGGCGTCCATGATGTCACTTCCGGGTTAGTGTGCTGCAAAACGGCGCCAAATTTAAAAAATGGCTGTATGCAAAAACGCCGTTTTCGGTGTTTTGCATACAGGGAAGTGTAGTGGAGGGGTCTAGGGTCTTTTAGACCCTCGATCCCTCCATAAAGTGTACCTGTCACCAATGTTCCCTCTAATTTTTTACTGGGCTGAGCAAATAAAAAAATTTCTGAGCGCAGTGCTCCCCAACCTTTTTATCGCCGCGGACCGGTCAACGTTTGATCATTTTTCTGTGGCCCCCAATCAATGCAGAGTGCCCACAGCATTGCCCCCAATCAATGCAGAGTGCCATAGCATTGCCCCCAATCAATGCAGAGTACTACAGCATTGCCCCCAATCAATGCAGAGTACTACAGCATTGCCCCCAATCAATGTAGAGATGCCAGCGTGCCCCTTTTCAATGTAGAGGTGCCAGTGTGCCCCCTTTCAATGTAGAGATGCCAGTGTGCCACCTTTCAATGTAGAGATGCCAGTGTGCCACCTTTCAATGTAGAGATGCCAGTGTGCCCCCTTTCAATGTAGAGATGCCAGTGTGCCCCCTTTCAATGTAGAGATGCCAGCGTGCCACCTTTCAATGTAGAGATGCCAGTGTGCCCCCTTTCAATGTAGAGATGCCAGCGTGCCACCTTTCAATGTAGAGATGCCAGCGTGCCCCCTTTCAATGTAGAGATGCCAGTGTGCCCCCTTTCAATGTAGAGATGCCAGTGTGCCCCCTTTCAATGTAGAGATGCCAGTGTGCCACCTTTCAATGTAGAGATGCCAGTGTGCCCCCTTTCAATGTAGAGATGCCAGTGTGCCCCCTTTCAATGTAGAGACTCTTCAGTCCCGAGTCTAGTAATGGTTCTGCCATTTTTTCAGTTTTTAATTAATGCAGAGTGCCCACAGCATTGTCCCCAAATCAATGTAGAGATGCCAGTGTTCCCCCCCCCCCGTGCACTTACCTCATGGTCACGGGCGGCAGCTTCTCTTCAGTTCATTCCCCGGCTTCCTGCCTCTCCTCAGTCCTCCTGACTCCCCGAGTCCCGGCGCCTCTTCCTCGGCCAATGGCATGAAGTTGGCCTTTCGGCCAATCAGGAAGCGGGAGGACCCGCTCCCTGATTGGCCAGGAGGAGGATCCGTGTGACAATAGCGAATTTTCATTCGCTATTGTCACACAATGGGCGTGCTCTCGCGGCGCACGCTCTGCTACACGGCCGCCACGTCTGCGGCTGCGCGGTTTGAATAGGTGCTTGCGCGGGACCTTCATTCACACTGCGCGCCCGCGCATGCGCGCAGGCTAAAGGGAACACTGCCTGTCACCGCATATTGCTGTCACAAGGGATGTTTACATTGCTTGTGACAGCAATAAAAGTGATCAGATTTTTTTTTAAAAAAAAACTGTAATAAAGTTAAAAAAAATAAATAAAATAAATGGGAAAAAAAAAAATTTAGCCGCCCCGGTCACCGTTAGCTCGCGCACAAAAAAAAAACGTACACGGAAGTCGAGCCGCGAATGAAATCGCTGTTCAAACCACACATGTGAGGTATCGCCGCGATCGCCAGAGCGTGAGCAATAATTAAAAAAAAAAGAGCTACACTCTAACTCTGGTAACCGTTAAATAAATTTAAAGTGTCGCCTATTGAGATCTCTATTGACCGTAGTTTGTCGCCATCCCACAGGGGGCGCAATTTTAAACCGTAACATGTTGGGTATCTATTTACTCTGCGTGACATCATCTTTCACAATATACAAAAAAAATGGGCTAACTTTACTGTTTAGTATTTTTTAAATGCAGTGAAATGTAATTTTTCCCCAAAAAAATGGCGTTTTAAAGACCGCTGCGCAAATACCGCGTGACAAAAAATATTGCAATGACCGCCATTTTATTCTCCAGAGTCTTTGCTAAAAAAATATATATAATGTTTCGGGGTTCTAAGTAGTTTTCTTGGAAAAAATACTGATTTTAACTTGTAAACAAAAAGTGTCCAAAATAGGCCTAGTGGTGAAGTGGTTAAACGTTAGAGGTGATTTATCCTTCCAATGAAAAAACAAGTTTGCACGCTGGAGTAGTATTCCATCAGTCAGCTAATGTCACCCCAGTGCTGAGGGAGAGGGGCACAGGAGGGTCAAACAAGGATGCTGTGGAGGCATTCGATATTCTTCTTTTTAGCTAATGACATCATTGGTTGCTAGCTTGTATACAAATTTTGATCAATTTTTAGGCGTTTAGCCAAGGCACCCCTGTTGAAAAAGTCTGGTGTATATTACATACACTAGCATTCAAACATTTGGATTACCAAAAAGATCCTCATGTTTTTGTAGTAAATGATTGCCAAGGTGAACATACATAATGCTAAATTTTAGACAATTAATGGTTTATTAACCACTTGCCGACTGCCTAACGCCGATCTACGTCGGCAGTCAGCCCCTCACAGGCAAAGTGACATAGGGCTACGTCACTAGCTTGTGAGGGTCTAGGGAGCGAGCTCTGTTTGTGGGAAAAAAAGGACATCAAATTTGTTTAGGTACAGCGTCGCACGACCGCGCAATTGTCCGTTAAAGTCACGCAGTGCCGAATCGCAAAATACCCCCTGGTCAGGAAGGGGGTAAAATCTTCCAGGGCTTAAGTGGTTAACAAAATCTTCAACTGAGCTATCACAGTTACAAAGGTATTTGTGATAACCAGTTATCATTTTAGCAACGCATTTACCATTATGGTATTGGCGAAAAGACTGCTTAACCATTTGCCATCGGCCTAACTGTAAATATACGTCATGCTTTTGACGTCAAATACCGGGGTTATGGTCCCAGTGGCAGGTTCACATTTATAGGCAACAAGAGAGGTGCGCCCCCCCCCCCCCACCCGGCACTTCCAGTGGTTCCCGAGATTACCGGAGCTGTCGGTAACCTGGGAACTGATCCGGTGTGGCTAATGGCTAGTCACTAATGCCTCTTGGGCATAAACGAGGGATTTTTTTTCCCTTAAAGGCAAAATATCTTTTTGACCCCAGATCTCTAAAAAAAGAGGACCTTTCATGCTTATCTACATTCCTTGTAATTGTAATAAGTGATAAAAAAAAAATAAAGGTACAGTGTAAAAATAAAAAATAAAACAAACAAGAAAAAAAATAAAGTGCCCCATCCCTCCTAGCTCGTGCACAGAAGCAAATGCTTACATAAGTCGTGCCTGCATATGTAAATGGTGTTCAAACCACACATGTGAGGTATAGATGTGATCGTTAGGGCGAAATCAAAATTCTAGCACTAGACCTCTAACTCTAAACAGGTAACTAGGGTTTGAGCAATATGGTTTTTTCAGGTCCGATATTTTGTTCACAAAGTATCGGTATCGGCCGATATTTTGTACATTTAAAGTTTTGAAAAATAAAGACAATTTTTTACACAAATCTGGTACTGAACATGTTAATGTTTTGTTTATTAACATTATTAACATTAAAGGCTCATTCTTCACACCTTACCTGCATGAAAACTGATAGGAAAACCACACAGCTTTCACTTGCAGTTACATCAGTTTCACATCATGTAAACGAGTCCTAGAAGAGTAGACAACTGTGGAAAAAAAAAGTGCTGGGAAAATAACTAAAGGGTTCCCAAAACAACATTTACATAAACTGCTGCAGTAGTGCACACAGTCTGAAATTATTAAATCTAGTAGCTGCAGTGCAAAAGACAGTGGACTAGACACTAGAACTACTCACTTTCAATACTCCCAGTTAGGCAGAACAATATTATAGCGCAGAAAGCATAACATTTCAGCATGTTCAACAGTTAAACGGCTTCTGTTTTTTTCATAAATTGCTGCCACTTCACTAAAAACACACTCACTTGGTACCAAGTGAGGAGGAGCAGAAAGGAGTCTTCTAGCATGAGAAGCAAGTCTTTTGTAGCGTGCCTCATTTTCTTTCCACCATTGAAGAGGATCACCACGTCTTCTGTCAATTATTGGTTCCTTCAAATAGAGACGAAGTTCATCATCCAGGGTCATTATTGCAGATTCAGAAGAATCCTCTGCATGAGGCCCCAATAAAACGCTGAACATGGCATCTATTCGAGCACGATGAAGTTTCTCTTCTGTCTGTTATCTTTTTGGACATTTTTCTCTTATTGCAGCATCCTGCTCTTCCAGATTAGAAACCTGCCCTTCCTGACTTGTCTTTTCGGCAGGAACCTTCTGTTGAATATCTTCTGTCAGCCATTGTTTTGCCTTGGCCAATATGTCATCAGAAGAGAAAGCATGATCCAAAAGACATGCAAGCACAACATTTTTATTTTCTTCATGCTTCTCAAAACGTTTGGTGAGGCTGTCCCTCATGGCCTGCCTACATGTTTTAGTGCCACGTTTGTTGGGTCCTTCATTCTCTTGAAGAAGTATTTTCAGCGCTCTCACACGTGGGATGACAGATGACACAGATGAGTCATAATGACTCACCTCTAGTGTCACTTCCTCTATGGGGAGGAGGGTCTCAATGACATTGGCTACAATGTCCCACTGATCAGCAGTAGGACAATGATATCCTCCATATACACCTAAATAGATGGTAAGAGCTCGCTTCTGCTCCAGCATTCCTTGCAGCATGTGAAGTGTTGAGTTCCATCATGTTGGAACAGCGTGTTAATCAAGTTGTTTTTGGGTAGACCAAGGTCTTCCTGAATTAACTTCAGTTGCTGCTTGGCAAAGATTGAATGGAGGAAATGGCCTGCGCACCTCTTCAGCATGCCAATTATATCAAACAAAGCTCTCTGGTTTGACAGACACAGACCATCATTCACCACAAGTTAGAGGATGTGTGCCATGCAACTGAGGTCTGACACTTGAGCAAGCCTCATTCCCTTTACCATGTTCGCCCCGCTGTCTCGAAGCACAAGCATCACTCGGTCTTTGGTGATTCCTTAGTCTTCAAGCATGCCTAGAAACCTTTCTCTAATGTACTTCCCAGTGTGGAATCCTTGCATCATTTTGTATTCAACACCAAATGCCTTTTTGTCCATCTGCTGTCAATGAAGTGGCATGTAAGACTCATTAGTGACTCTGTTTGTCCTGACCAGCAGTCATTCGTGAATGAGAGTGAGTTGCCAGTATTCTCTGGTTTCAGCATAGCCTTTACTTTCTCAACGAGCTTTTGGTGTGTACCTTGGCTCAACTATGGACATCAACCACTTAAATCCACAGTCAGACACCATTATAAATGGCTGATTATCAGTGACCATCTCTGTGATTACTCTGTCCAGCAGTTAGGATCTTCCATCAGAATTTAGCCACCTGTTTTTTTTCCTGAAACCTATCTGTTATTGTTGCCTGGGATACTGGTATACTGGTATTTCCCCTTGTGATTCATTGTTGTTATTTCTATACTGCATGATATAATTTAACATGATGAACTCTTAGATGGGCCCAAAGATTTGACGTATTTTTGGTCTTTACAATTGCTGATCCCATGCTTACATTGTTTGTGCACGTGTTGCACACTGCTGCTTTTCCTGGAGATGGAGACGAGAAATAGTCCCAGATCACACTTACTTTTTCTGTCAGTATCCATCTCCATTGAAATTTGAAAGACACTACTAAAATTTAATATAGGGTTAAAAAAAACTGGGTGGGTGGCTGGCTGGCACTCTGTGGTGGCTGTGGCTGGGTGGCTGGCACCCTGTGGTGGCTGGCTGCCTTGCTGGCACCCTGTGGTGGGTGGCTGGCTGCCTTGCTGGCACCCTGTGGGGGGTGGCTGGCTTGCACAAGGGGTGTGGGTGGGTTGTTGGCTGGCTGGTAAAGTGCCTGTGGCTGGCTGGCTAGCTGGCACAGGGGCCGTGGGTGGCTGGCTGGCACAGGGGCCGTGGGTGGCTGGCTGGCACCCTGCGGTTGGTGACTGGCTGGCACCCTTCGGTTGGTGACTGGCTGGCACCCTTCAGTTGGTGGCTTTGCTGGCACCCTGTGGCGGGTGGCTTTGCTGGCACCCTGTGGCGGGTGGCTGGCTGGCACCCTGCGGGT
Source organism: Pelophylax lessonae (assembly GCF_965119305.1). Taxonomy (NCBI): domain Eukaryota; kingdom Metazoa; phylum Chordata; class Amphibia; order Anura; family Ranidae; genus Pelophylax; species Pelophylax lessonae. The sequence goes on from NC_138778.1 coordinate 116,212,532, forward strand.
GTCGCAGTTCCGCAAAAAATCCCAGATCGCCGCCATTACTAGTAAAAAAAAAAAAAAAAAAATCAAAATTGCATAAATCGTTCCTGTAGTTAGTAGTCACGATAACTTTTGCGCAAACCAATCAAAATACGCTTTTTTTTATGTAGCAGAAAACAAATTGGCCTAAAATGTTAAAAAAAATTTTCAGAATTGTCGCTCTTTTTTTGTTTAGAGAGCAAAAAATAAAAATCGCACAGCTGATCAAATACCACCAAAAGAAAGCTCTATTTGCGGGGAAAAAAAGGACATCAATTTTATTTAGGTACAAAGTCGTATGACCGCGCAATTGTCCGTTAAAGTAACGCAGTGCCGAATCGCAAAATATGGCCGGGTCATTAAGGGGGCAAATCCTTCCGGTCCAGAAGTGGTTAATAGTCTTGGCTATTCTTTAAATCAATTTATTGGCCATAAATAAACCAACCCCTCCTCCCCAAAGGATCAACCCCCACCCACCCTACCTTGTGAATCACTAACTGTGTTATAAATACATAACAAATATAAAAACCTTCAAAATATATAGATACATAGTGATTAAGAAGTATTCACAATCACAAACATACAGCAGCAGTGGCATAACAGAGGAACTACCAGAAAGACGATTACATGGATAGCAAACATACTTACAGAAAGGTGCAGTGTATGATAAAGTCACAAAAAGGCCCCCTTCACACGGAGCGGACCGTATTGCGATCCGCTCCGCCACTTTTTTTTTCACGGATGACACTTGTGTCATCCGCTCCGTATGTCTATGGGATTGTGGATGACACCGCTGACATCCGATTTTGCGTCCTTTCCATTTTTTAAATGGAAGAAAAAATAGGGTTCTGTTCCGTTCCAAAAAACAGAACAGAACTGAAAGGACACAAATCAGATATCAGCGGATGGTCATCCACTGACATCCGCAATCACATTGACATGCATTATGTCCGTATATCACCCGCAAATGGATGGGGTGATATACGGACATACGGAACGCCCGTGTGAAAGGGGCCAAAAGGAGGGGAGGTAGCAGGTTTAAGTGGGGGAAGTTAAGAAGAGAACTGTGTGCAAGATCGGTAAAATTACTGGTCAATGTTGTCTTCCCTTCCAACCTGTTGTTCATTATACGTTTGAGAATAATTCCCAAACGATAACTATAATGAGTTCTTTAATCGATTAATTTCTTTGTAACAGCATATGCCAATCATAGTGAATACAGACTAAATAGGGAATATATATATATTTATTCACAAGACATGTATTCACAAATAGATATGGGTGACAAAATAATATAATCTCACATAAAAGACAAACTTTATTTAAAACGGTTTGGCTCAGCAATGTAAATTAAAAGGATTACCGGTACTTTTTCTCAGGAATAGTAAAAAAACATATATCAAGAATTAAGATTAAGTATCGGAGAACAACGTCTGCGATTTGCATAGCCAACAGTTACTCCTCTGCAGTTGGAGTGAGAGTAGACTATGTAAAACGTGAGAATAATTTGCTAATATAGCGCTAAACCAAGAATGGAAAAATGTATAAAAAAAATAGTAAGGGAAAAATCTACAATGGTTGTTACAACTGGGGAAGGTAATCTAAATATCCTGAGCATACAATATTTATAGCACACAAAGAAACCAAAATAAATGTAATCAATGAGACATAATTAGCATTCCAAAATGGCTGCTGGCTCACAATGGTCATTACCAGAGTTCCTTAGATGCCTTTCCCAAAATGGTGGCTGGTTAAGGAGGAGTTTGTGTCTGGCGTCCTTAATGGGGGTGTGAATGTCAATGTGTGTGAATGTGCATGTGTCCCTATGCCTTGTCTGGGTTTTCCTATATACTGTATTAGTACAAAAAGGCCATAAAAATTATAATAAGCCGAACCCAGAAGGTGGATCTTCTTCCCATTGGTTGGGGTAGATAACCATTAACTGATTGTGTAATTATGCAAATACCTCTTCTAACCACCATGTATGTCAGGGAGCAAAAATATTTGATATAAATTACTGCATTTATTTGTAGTAAAAAAAAAAATAGAAATATGTCCATATTCTCATGGTGCAGGCATGGCCATCTGATATTTCTGTTATATATCTTTGAAAGGTTCAGTTCTGGTTACGCCGTTTAATGAGTATGCATACTGATACTGTATATATATATATATATATCTTGGTTAAGAAAAATTGATTTACCTGTTTATTATCTAGATTGATACACAATAACCTGTAACTATAACTGTATGACACGTGATATATTCACTCAGATTATCTACTGGAGAATTATTATTAGTAAATAATGTAATCATGACATGTTATAGGATCTAAAATATGTAATGTAATCTAATCCTCATATACTACTATATAACCAATCTAATATAATTTTCATATGAGGATTGTCCATATAACCATAATTTCCACATCCCCTCTTGGTATATGATGGAACAAGGAGGTTGTAGATGCTTATGATCATATTGAATTTGTTTAAAAATACTGTTTGAGTAGGTATAAGTTGATGACCAGAAAATATAAAAGCTTTCTGCTGATGGTTTCTCTGTTTACCTTCTCAGAAACTGAGACAATGGTCTGTTAGGTAACCCATTTTACAACTGTCCCTGTGATGACTCGTGCGGAGTTGTCCTTGTATGTAAAACTCCCCCACGGTGGCCTTCGCCTGGAATCAGCAATTTCATTGTCAGGATATTATATACGCGGTTCTTCAAATATATTCAATGACCATAGAATATAGTTTGTTATCCCAAGGGTTAGTCAACAACAGCTTACCACTCTTCAAAAAGGGCAAAGGAAACAGAAACATGACGTCTACTTGAGGAATTTCTGGTGAAGGCCTCGATTTGAACCTTGTCTCTGGGTTCATTCAGTTCTTAATTCTTCACATGCAATATGAAAAATATGCCTTTTTCTTACAATAGTCCTGACAAACCCCAGGTCCAAGCCTACTCGTATACTCTTAAAGAAAAGGGCCTGTCTCGGCACTCGATGCAGATTGAAAGCGGAGGAAAAAGGAGGTAGAGTACACGAGGGGGGAGGAGAATTAGAAACAACATGAATACCCTAAACTTTGTAACATATAATGTAAATTTGCCAAATAAAAGGCCCAAGGATTTAGAAGAACTCCAACGTTACTCTGCTATTATAATATTTCTACAGGAGACACATGTAACACATGATACAAATGTGAAATTGTACGAAAAATATTACCCTAAATGGTTTTATGGAGACTCCCCATCTAAAAGAGCAAAGGGAGTAGCAATTAGCATGGCAAGGGATGTTAGGTTTTCTTTAGAAGATAGCTTGGTTGACCCAGAGGGATGATATATATTCTTGAAGAGACAATTGCAGGAAATGGAATGCACGGTGGCAAACGTAAACTGCCCAAACAAAAACCCGAGGGGGTCTTTTGAAAAGAATATTAAAAAAGTTGATGCAGTTTAAAAAGGGTATACTGATCCTGGCAGGAGACTTTACCTTTGGAAGGACCCACACTTGGACTGTACATCTCGTGCACAGGCAACTGGAAGTCACTTACTCAGGGCAGTGAAAAATAAATTGTTTCACTTTCAGATGGTAGATGTATGGAGAACTCAACACCCCAGGGAAAGGGACTACTCATTCCACTCCCCTGTGCACAGGATGTACTCAAGACTAGACTACATTATGATTACAATAGATAGAATGTTTGAATCAGTCGTCAGCACCTCAATTGGAATTATGACATTTTCAGATCATGCTCCAGTAATCACGAAAATAAGACTGATAGGACCACAAATATTTGGAGACTTAATGAAGAACTGACACAAGATGTAGCACTAAGGGAAAATATAGGAAAATAATTGGATCAATACTTTAAGCGCAAGGAAACCCCAGACATATCAGATGCGACAGTGTGAGAAGCTCATAAGGCATACATCAGGGGCATATTGATATCAATAGGCTCTAAGAAGAAAAGGGAAAGAGCTAGTAATATAGACTAATAACATAAATACATGAGCCAGAACAAAAGCACAAAAAAAGTGTAGAAGTGGAGACACAACAAGCCCTAGTAATAAAAAGGGACAAATTAAAAGAGCAAATGGAAGAAGAGACAAGACAGTCTTTAACAGAGTTGCCAGAGATAATATATAATTGAGGAAATAAGCCAGGGAAACATTTAGCAAGAACACTAAAGAATCAAAAATTGATAAACACTATTGAAAAAAATAATAGAGGGAGAAATGGTATATTCAGCAACAGAAATAGCTAATGCATTCCACAGCTACCATGGTGCTTTATATAAAGTGAGGCAAATGGGTTCACATGAAGATGAACAAAAGAGAAAACAAAACATGCAAGCATATATAAAGGAGGCATAACTACCTAGAATAACAATAGAACAACTGCAAGCCCTTTGAGATACCAATCTCACAGGAGAGAGATAGGGGTTGCATTAACAAACTCAGCAATAGTGAAGAGTCCAGGACCCGATGGGTTTACCACTTGTTAATATAGGACGTTTAAGGCAATATGAGTACCAAAATTATGTACATACTTGAACGGGCTTGGAGAAGGAAAGGAAATGAGAGCAGAATCATTGCAAGCATTTATAATGGTAATACCAAAAGAAGGGAAAGGCACTACCTTATGTTCTAGCTACAGGCCAAATGCGTTATTAAACTCTGACATAAAACTTTACGCAAAAAGATTGAAAGAGCTGATGCCAAAATAGATCCATGCGGATCAAACAAGTTTCATACTGGGCAGAGAAGGGAAAGATAACGGGATAAGAACGTTACTCTTATTACAAAAAGGCTAGAAGGCTTAAAGCCCCTGACTGTCAATGGATGCTGAAAAAGCATTTGTCAGTGTAGACTGGGGGTTTATGTTAGAAACATTGGAAGATCTAGGTATTGGCCCTAGGATGAATTATTGGATTTGAACCCTATATAGGACCCCGACAAAGTTAACGGAAACCTTTTGCTTCCTTTTGGAATGTTCAATGGGACAAGACAGGGGTGTCCACTTTCGCCCCTGTCATTGGATCCATTATTGTCTTCCATTCGAAACAACGTAGACACAGGGGTGAGTAAAGGTGGAACCTGAAGAACATAAAGTAGCAGCATATGCCGACGACGTCCTGTTTTATATTTCTAACCCTAAAATAACTCGACCAAATGTAATAAAAGAGTTTAAAAATATGGGGGACTATCAAATCTTAAGATCAACCCAAAAAAATATGAAATTCTGAATATCGGGTGAAGTAAGCGTGAAGAAATAGCCCTGCAGAAGTAATTCCCATTTACATGGGCAAAAGCAGAGTTAAAATACCTAGGGATAAATCTACCTTAATCGTTCGTTTATTTCATACCAACTATATCCCTTTGCTAAAAGAGATAAAAGTAGACATTAAAAAACTTTCAATGCAACCCCCTTATCATGGCTGGGATGAATAAATATGGTCAATATGGTAATATTACCCAAAATCCAATACAAATTCCAAATGTTGCCAATAGATATTCCACAGACATATATTTTAAAACCATTAAAACATTGATTTTAAAGTTCATCTGGCAGGGAAAGAAGTCAGGAATACAGTACATGACACTTAGTAAAGAGAAAACACAGGGGGAGTTAGTGGCACCAGAAATTAAAAGATACTATAATGCAGTTATAGTATCACGAATGATAGACTGGACAAAAATAAATTCTGATAAAATATGGGTCAACATAGAATCCACAATAAGCGGCACACAGTTTAAAAAAAAATAAAAATTTGGATTCCAGCAAAATATAGGGACGCACATGACTTTACACACAATAGGACTAGAGTAGTATATAAAATATGGGACACTGGACGGTGTAACGTGAGAATTACCTACCCCGTGAGAAAAACCTACCCTCGTCACTTCCGGCCAGGAACAGCTGAGCAGCGCAGCAGTGCGCATGCTCAGAGCTCCGGATACCTGATGGAAGAACAGAGGAGCTGACTAGTGCGCATGCGCACTAGTATGGAAATATGTCGGTGTACCGTGAACAAAACCTACCCGCGCGGCGGTTACATAAAACAGCTGTGCAGCACTATGAGTCATCTCTGCTCCTGTCCCGGTCACTTCCCTGCTCTCGACAAGTAAATATAAAAGCGGCTCTCGGCTCCGTGATGTATGTTTTCATACACCCGCCGCCGCTTTTATATTTACTTGCCGATAGCAGGGAAGTGACCGGGACAGGAGCGGAGATGAGTCATATTGCAGCACAGTTATTTTAATGTAACCGCCGCATTACATACAGTGCCGTGCACCGGAAGTGACGAGAGGTAGGTTTTTCTCACGGGTAGGTAATTCTCACGGAACACCGGCACAAGATACTTCGCACCTGGGAATGAGACAGTTTAGCAATTGGATCAAAAATACACAGTTAAATATATAACACATGAAGATCATATCACAAGCTTAAAACTAGTGGGGAAAACATGTCTCTGAATTAATGGAGGTACTCTCAGTTAAAGCCCTTTGTGGGCTCTCTACCACAACCGATTAGATCTGGGAAGGACCTGAACCTAGTGGAAAAACTATGTAACCCACATACAAAAGTTAAACGTATCATATCCCAGATATACAAAATGCTAACAGAAATGGTGGGTCTGTGGAGACCTACATTCATAGAGACATGGGAAAAGGAGTTAGGAACATGAAAGAACAAGAAGTAAATGTATTGTTGAAATCTGCCCATGATTATGCGGTCAATATAAATACCATTGAAATGAACTATACATGTCTATCGAGATGGTATATAACACCCGTAAAAAAAAATGTGCAAAAATGTCAACCTGAAAGGTCCCCTCTATGTTGGAAGGGCTGTGGCATGTTGGGCACAATGGCCCACATCTGGTGGGACTGCCCTAAAATCCACGATTATTGGCAGAAGGTGCAACATTACATCGGGGAAATCACAGGAGTACATATTACTGATGATGGGTGGGTTTGTCTATTTCATAAAACTGGTAAATCAAAAAAACATTATAAAAGCATCATTGTCCTTAACTTATTAAAAGCAGCAAAGGGGGCAATTCCAAAAAAAATGGCTAGAACCTGAAAGCCATACAATTAGAGATTGGTGTAAAAGACCTGAGTATATCTACAATATGGAGTACCTGGGAAGCAGAGAGGAAGATCGGACAGAGAATTTCTCAAAAAAATGGGTTAAGTGGGCAGAGTTTAAGAAGACGAGTAAATATTTAGAAATTTGGACGGACTAGAGTACGAGGGGGGAACATAAGAAGATTAACCACTTAAGCCCCGGAAGATTTCACCCCCATTCCGACCAGGGGGTTTTTTGCGATTTTTTACTGCGTGACTTTAACGGACAATTGCGCGGTCGTGCGACGCTGTACCTAAACGAATTTCACGTCCTTTTTTTCCCACAAACAGAGCTTTCTTTTGGTGGTAATTGATCACCTGTGCGATTAGTGATCATGCGCTTTAAACAAAAAAAGAGCGTAAATTTTGCAAAAATAACAATATATTTCACATTTTTTTATATGAAATTCCCCCAAAAAAATGTAAAGATCAAAATTTTTTTAAGTTTTCGGCCAATTTGTTTTATGCTACATATGTTTGGTAAAAAAAATCACAAAAAGCGTATTTTGCTTGGTTTGCGCAAAAGTTATCGCGTTTACTAACAAAGGCAAAGATTTTTGTCATTTTTGGTGTTTTTTTTTTAACAAGTAATGGCGGCGATCTGCGATTTTTTTTTTTGCGGGACTGCGACATTGCGGCAGACAGATTGGACCCTTGACTGACATTTTTGACACTTTTGGGGTTACCAGTGACATTACTGCAGTAATCAGTGCTAAAAATATGCACTGTTACTGTAAAAATGACACTGGCAGGGAAGGGGTTAACTGTATTGGAGAGGGAGGGGTTAGGTGTGTCCTAGGGGCGTGTTTCTAACTGTATTGGGACATGTCTCCTATTGTAAAAACAGAGATCAACAGGTTTTACATAGGAGAACCGTCTAATCTCCATTTTTACACAGGGAGAATGACAGGCGGCTTGTTTACATAAGCCACCCGCCTTTCTCCCGCTCTACCGACGATCGTAGTGTGACCGGCGGACATCGGGTCCGCCGGTCACACGCGCGGACTCCTCCGTGAACGAGCCGCGGGGGACGCGCGCCTCAGCAGGCGCGCGCTCGCACGCTATTGGCTCACAAACCGGTCACAGGCTAGTGACGTATATATACGTCACTTTGCCTGCCCGGGGCTGACCGCCGCAGTATATCTACTTGCGGCGGTCGGCAAGTAGTTAAGAAGAAAGGGGGGGTGGTGTAATAGATGAGTTTTACTGATTGGTAGGGGAAGTGGGAAGGAAATTGGGAGCGGTGGGGGGGGGGGGGGGGTTGAGGTTTGGGTAATGGTTGTAATAAGACTGCTGAAGTGTATTTGTATTTGAAACTCAATTCAATTTAAAATTTTGTTTTAAAAAAAGTCACAAAAAAGGAGACAAGAATGTGCCAGCATGTATAACTTGCCTTGCAAGGAGAACTACAGGAAACAGCTGGCCATCAGGAAGCTTGATGGCGAATGGAAAATAATATATATATATGTGTGTATACATACACAGTGGCGAAAATAATTATTTGATCCCCTGTAGATTTTGTAAGTTTGCCCACTTACAAAGAAATGAACGGTCTATAATTGTTATCATAGGTGTATTTTAAATGATTAAGACGGCAGAAAACCCAGAAAAAACACATGATACAAATGTTGTAATTCGAGTTGCAGTTCAGTGAGTAAAATAAGTATTTGATCCCCTACCAACCAACAATAGTTCTGGCTCCCACAGTCTGGCTACAGTATGTGCTCATGTGGTACACAGATTAGGGCTGTCAATTTAAGAAGGCGCTCCTAACGACAACTCATGTGTTCGAATCACTTAGCCACTGTAATATTCTGGCCACCATGTTCACATGATACAGTAGCTTTTTGACGCTTGCCTGAGTCCATAAAAAGGTTAGAATTTATGTTGCTGGCAGTGTAGAAGGTTTACACTATGCCCTGTATTGCCTCCCAGGCAGGTTTTTTGTATACGACACTGTTTAACAAAAAGTCAGTTGGTTTATGTGCAATCACACAGAAACTGGCAAGCTGTTATAGCCCTTCCCATGCATGACTACATGACCAACACACACAGATGTATCTGACAATGTCACCTGGAGAAAAGGGACATCTTTGTCCTAAATTTTTTGTGGCTGATTGGTTTTCCATTAAAGCTTTGATGTAAAGGAGCAGTTTCTCTACAATTGACTGCTGGATAATTTTTTATTACATGGGTGGTGCCACCAAATGGTCTACCCTGGTTCTCATTAGCTATGTGTGCAGATGCTATAGGTTTTCTGACTGTACCCTTAAGACATGCAGCTGTTGAGAAACTATTATTTTCTACAATGAAAAGGGAATGACTACTGAATACATCGTAGGATACATACTTTCTGTTATTTGCAAATATCTTTTATGGCAGATGAGCTGATGGAACCATTAGGTGGAACTTCATGGCGAGATTACATGACAGCCTAAAATCCAATAAACCTCCCCTTCTTCCTTGAGGATGTCCGCGAACTTAAATGATTTTCTAATATGTACTGTATATTCAGTTGTAGCTTGTGGTTTTTGGTTTAATATGACACTTTGTTTCTATAAGTGACAGTGTGTGACTTGCTTCTGTTTTCTTTTCTCAGCTCAGTTTACCCAGTTGACCCAGCTAACCCCCCAGGAACGTATGCCTCGTGAAGCTACATTACAGCAGCGACAAGCTTCCTTAGAAAACTGGCTTCAGAGAGAGGCCCAGACTCTTCAACAATACAGATTGGTATGTTCTAAAGCTGACATCATTTTAACATTTCCGTCATCATGTCTATCTACTCTGAAGTGTAGGTTGCTTTGTTAATTGAGTTACTAGTGGCAGTCATGTATTTATTCTATTGTTGGTTTTTCAGGCTGCTAAATCTAATTACATCTAAAGAATAAAGAATAGGTCACTTTTCTTCCTTGGTTTAAATGACTGTGCTTCTTTTGGTGTCGTGTTACTATCACAATGGGCAGTATGTACATTTTGTAACTGTTATCAAGCACTACAGGTAGCATCAGTGTGTTCTGGTGCTCATTTTTGCTAGAGCAGAGTCTTGATAACATTCAGACATTCATCAGAGAGCCTTGTTTGTGAAGTAAAGGGATCCTTACCACAACTTGAGGCAGTAGAAAGAAGAATCAACATTGACTATTTGTAGTCCTTATGCTGCTAGCATTAGTAGTTAGGAAGTATATCATACTTCCTTGTTTTACCTTTTTTTTTTTTTTTTTTTTTTTTTTTTTTTTTTGTGATTTCTCAGCAAGATAGCATGGAGACGCATCGTAGTTCCACTTTAAGGTGTTAAGAATCTTAGGTAAAACTCAGAGATAACACTGATAGAGTGTAGATAGAACAGGATTGTTGTGAACTGTAACCTTACAGGAGATGATTAGACATAGCGTAAGTTTTGATGATTGCCAACCAGACTTTGGGAAAAGCTGTTTTAATGACTATATTCATGTAACTTTTTAGGTTTATTGACACTTTAACCTGTACCTGAACTTAAAATGTTAAGATTTGCCTCTAGTAACTCAACTAACAAAACAACATGCACTTCAGATGCATCTGAATGGGCTGCTGTACCTATGAAAAATGCAGGGAAAAAGTCCCTGCACCTTTTTCAATTGTGCTCAAAGAATTAATGGCACGCGTCTGCTAACAGCAATGCGTTTTTGGTGCCGGAAAACGGAAGCGTGAGATTCACATGTAGTCCTGCACTTGCAGAATTGTGAATCTAGTCAAATGCCCTGCTGCCTCTGATTTCTAGTCTCATGAACTTTGGAGTGAAATTTGATTAAGTCAGTACTGTGCTGCTCACTGTTCTCCTTGCTGAAGGCTCTGACTAAAGGATGCAAAACCCTGCCTCTCCCAAGTGTGCTTCCTCCACACAGACACAGTGCAATGTAAGGCATAGAAAGTCAGTCATTGGGGAACAGTCTGTTTGGAGACCACAGGCAACACTGGTGACTAGTCCTTTGCCCCTCTGCCTGTCTTTTTGGGCATAGCCTCCACAGTTTAGTTCTTCTTTACGTACAGTATACATAGGTTTGGTTGTGACGTCTTACTGCAGTTTGAATGCCAACATTGCGCTTTGTACTGCTGCTTCAGTTTTGGTTCAAAAATTAGCTTATCCTTTTGCAGAGTTTTTTTTTTTTTTGCATAAAAAAAAAATAATATATATTTTTCTTGCTTGGTGACATTTTTAAAAATTTCTCTAAATTACAAAAAGATTTACCTTGGCTTCTTTTAAATTATTTAGTAATTGAAATACAGTATAAGGCCTTGAATTTAGTGGGTTCCTTGTATTAGTTGCCATGAAAGAGGCATCAACTTTTTTTTTTTTTTTAACTAAGTGTATAAAGTTGACAAATTATTTAATTTCTTATGTTTATTCAGTGGCCTCACAGAGTTGCTTATTAGAGAAATTTATTGTACCTGCCTGGTGCTGGTCTATGAACTCTCACTGACCATTGGTTATTCCATGATCCTGACTTTTATAGCTACAGAACAGCTCATGATGAGGCAGAGACCAGAGAGTTTGCACACAGATTAAAAGTGGTTAAAATACATGTAAAATAGGTAAGTTTAGTGCAGGGGTCCTCAAACTGCGGCCCGCCAGGGTCCTGAGCCCGGCCCGCCTGCCAGGATGTATTATTCATGTTGTTTTTTTTTTTCCTGAATCACCTAATTAGAGCCAGAGGCTCTAATAGGCTTCAGAAAAGGGTGGACCCGGGGTGCAGAGCACTGCGCCCTAGCCCACCCATTTGTGTGACAATAGCGAATGAAATTCGCTATTGTCACACGGATCCTCCTCCTGGCCAATCAAGAAGTGGGTCCGAGACCCACTTCCTGATTGGCCGAAAGGCAAACCCATGCCATTGGCCGAGGAGGAGGCGGGAGGACTCGAGGAGACACGGGGGACTGAGGAGAAGCCGCTGCAGGTAAGGGCACTGACTGGTCTCTCTGCATTGAAGGGGGCACGGCACGCTGGTCTCTCTGCATTGAATAGGGGCACGCTGGTCTCTCTGCATTGAATGGGGGCATGGCACGCTGGTCTCTCTGCATTGAATGGGGGCACGCTGGTCTCTCTGCATTGAATGGGGGCACGCTGGTCTCTCTGCATTGAAAGGGGGCACGCTGGTCTCTCTGCATTGAAAGGGGGCACGCTGGTCTCTCTGCATTGAAAGGAGGCACGCTGGTCTCTCTGCATTGAAAGGGGGCACGCTGGTCTCTCTGCATTGAAGGAGACATGCTGGTCTCTCTGCATTGAATGGGGGCACGCTGGTCTCTCTGCATTTAATGGGGGCACACTGGTCTCTCTGCATTGAATGGGGGCACGCTGGTCTCTCTGCATTGAATGGGGGCACACTGGTCTCTCTGCATTGAATGGGGGCACGCTGGTCTCTCTGCATTGAAAGGGGGCACGCTGGTCTCTCTGCATTGAAAGGGGGCACGCTGGTCTCTCTGCATTGAAAGGGGGCACGCTGGTCTCTCTGCATTGAAGGGGGCACGCTGGTCTCTCTGCATTGAAAGGGGGCACGCTAATCTCTCTGCATTGAAAGGGGGCACAGCACGCTGGTCTCTCTGCATTGAATTTGTTTATAGTGTTTTCCAAACTATAGTCCGGCCCCCAACAGTGTCTGAGGGACCGTGAACTGGCACCCTGTTTAAAAAGTTTGAGGACCCCTGGTTTAGTGGCTACAAAGAGTTATATGCCTATGGACATTGGTACTGTGTATATACAATGCTCTCAGGCAACAAAAAGCTAAATTATAATAGTGACAAAGCAACAGCGTTCTCACTGTCTTATCTGCCATATCACTGTAGCCCATGGTTTTGAATTTGGCCTTGCTACCTTTTCCAACATATTTTCAATTTTATCTTACAATGCTGCCTATGCAGGATCTGTCAGAGAAGCACCAAAAGACTCTCCAACTTCTACGCAAGCAGCAAACAATTATTTTGGATGACGAGTTGATCCAGTGGAAGAGACGGCAACAATTGGCAGGAAATGGTGGACCTCCCGAAGGAAGTTTAGATCTATTACAGACTTGGTAGGTGGTGATTCAAGGTTCCAAAAGTAGCAATGTTACCATCAGTCAGTTTGTCATGGTTTTTTACACACCTGTCTGTCGCCTCCTACTGCTTGGATCTGAATTTGTGGCATTTCCTTAGCCTGGTCCAGCAAATTTCATTCTTAAAGGGGGTTTCAAACCAATTAATCTTTTGTTTTGTAATTTGGAAAATATTACAGATTTGACTCTGAGAGCATGTTCAAAGTTTAGGGATGCACAAAGATTTTTTGAACCTGTAATCTAACTTTGTGTGAAAACATTTATTTATTAATTTGTTTTAATGACCAACTGAAATTTTGTTTGCTTAGGATAAATGGAATAAGTCCGTAGCTCCAGATGTTTTTTTCACATGGTCAGCTTATTTGAGACAATAGTGTCAATATATAATGATTAAAAAAACAGTTTGTAATTTAAACTTTTGAAAATAAAGGGGTATATGCAAATGCCAGGAGCCTAGCTAATAAATTGGATGAGCTGGAACTGTTAGTACATGAGGAGGACATAGACCTTGTGGGAATAACAGAAACTTGGTTCGACCCCTCACACGACTGGCTGGCCAATATTGATTCGAGGAGAAAAGATTTAACCTTAGGCTACGCAGGGGGTTATTTTACAGTAAGGGCTACAAGATTGTGGAATTCTCTACCACAAGTGGTAGTAACTGCTGGGACTATGGCTACTTTTAAAAGACGTGATCAGTAGGGCGGTGGACGTGATCAGTAGGGCGGTGGACGTGATCAGTAGGGCGGTGGACGTGATCAGTAGGGCGGTGGACGTGATCAGTAGGGCGGTGGACGTGATCAGGAGGACGTGGTCAGTAGGGCAGAGGACGTGGTCAGTAGGGCGGAGGACGTGGTCAGTAGGGCGGAGGACGTGGTCAGTAGGGCGGAGGACGTGGTCAGTAGGGCGGAGGACGTGGTCAGTAGGGCGGAGAACGTGGTCAGTAGGGCGGAGGACGTGGTCAGTAGGGCGGAGGACGTGGCCAGTAGGGCGGAGGACGTGGCCAGTAGGGCGGAGGACGTGGCCAGTAGGGCGGAGGACGTGGTCAGTAGGGCGGTGGACGTGGTCAGTGGGGCGGTGGACGTGGTCAGTGGGGCGGTGGACGTGATCAGTGGGGCGGTGGACGTGATCAGTGGGGCGGTGGACGTGATCAGTAGGGCGGTGGACGTGATCAGTAGGGCGGTGGACGTGATCAGTAGGGCGGTGGACGTGATCAGTAGGGCGGTGGACGTGATCAGTAGGGCGGTGGACGTGATCAGTAGGGCGGTGGACGTGATCAGTAGGGCGGTGGACGTGATCAGTAGGGCGGTGGACATGGTGAGTAGGGCGGTGAACATGGTCAGTAGGGCGGTGGACATGGTCAGTAGGGCGGTGGACATGGTCAGATGGTCAGTAGGGCGGTGGACATGGTCAGATGGTCAGTAGGGCGGTGGACATGGTCAGATGGTCAGTAGGGCGGTGGACATGGTCAGTAGGGCGGTGGACATGGTCAGATGGTCAGTAGGGCGGTGGACATGGTCAGATGGTCAGTAGGGCGGTGAAAAGGTCAGTATGGCAGTGGACATGGTCAGTGGTCGGGCCAGAAGATTTTAATTTTTTTATTGTTTTTAAAAAAATTTAGGAGCCCCATTGGGAGGCTTTGCTGAGATATCAGAGGGAGAGGGGATGCCGGTAGCACTGAAGGGGAGGGGGGGGGGGACCAGGGAACACACAGAAAACAAGTAACCTGGATACAGGGCCAGTGCAGGGATTTTTGTCTACAAAGGCAAAGGTGCATTTTGCAGCTCCCCGTTCTCCACCACCATCCTCCCGCCAAACCTGCCACACACAGTAACACCTTCTGTATTAGAGTGCCACAATCTGGGTGAGGGAGCAAAGGGGGTACCTTCAGAAGGGGGGGGAGTGTTAAAGTTAGTAGCAGATTTAAATACACTGACAAACTGAAGCCAAACTCCAGTGAACACTTTATAATCAGTTACAGTAAAAATATTTTTTTTTTTCCTTTTAGGATTAAGGATTTACATAAAAAAAAAATATATATTTCTCTTACGTCCTCCGACAGTCGCTGCCCACTTCATATTCATCACCAATGGGGGGGTTATGTCCTTTATTCCGTAGGAGTAGCTAGGCAATAGAATATGTTAGTACAAAGACTTTTAACATATCCCACCCCCAGGGGGTGGTCCCCTCAGTACATAACCCTCCACTTCCTGTATCCAACTCAGTTTCATTTGTCTAGCTGTCAGGAGTAGCTGGAAGTTTCTGTGCTGGGGCACCTTGTCTCAGCTCTCTTTCCTTTCTTTGGATTTTATTTGAGTTTTTTCTCTCTTTCTTGTTAGCTGTTATTTTACCAGCGTTAGTTAGTTCTTTGGAAGAAGAGGATCATGCGGGCTGCGTCTCGGGCTGACCCCCCTGGTAGCAGGCTGTGGGTCAGTGGCTTCTCAGCCCGCCATCGAGCGTTCAGTCAGGTATCGCTCCTGAGTTATCTGAACGACCCATCCCTGTTCCGTGCAGGGATGCTAGGTGAGGTGGCTACCTCACCGGACGCTGTGCGGTTTCTCAACCCACCTTCTGATGCGTCCTGGATGCGACTCTCCCTGCCTCATGTGCAGCGGTTTGTTCGCCTGTGCGGGTCCCCCACGCCATGTAAGAGGTAAGTGCATTTATGTGGGGACCTGTCTGTCTGGGGGGTGTCAGTCTGGGACTGTGTACCTTGCCCTATGTTCACACTATTACGTTTTCCCTATCTCTCACATTGCATGCTGTGGGCTGCAGGAGGGGGGGCTGGCTGCACTCTGTGTCAGTTTTCTGTCTGTGTGAACGGCTGTGTGCTGTGGGGCTTGAGTTTCTCATGCTTGGGGCACATTACAGCGCCGCTGTGGCGGTTTACCATGTTCCTTTTTTGGGCAGATGGTGTGTTTTACTTCACCCTCATGGGGTGTGGGAGCGGCGGTTTCGGCGCCAAAACGGCGCCATTTTGGCTGCGATCGCTCCGGCCGCATGTTTTACATGCATGGCGGCCATTTTCTTGTAGCCTCCATAGGCTTTAATAGAGCGCCCTGTATGCCAGCACTTCCTTTCCTTCAGGAGCACCGCAGGCAGCAGCAGCAGCACCGATCTCTACAGGTTCATTTCTCTCTATTCCCTGTATCCTACCTTGGTATACTTGTCCCTGTGGGGGTCCCTTGTGTGGGGTGCTTAGTGTGAGTGGGCTACGCTCTCTTAAAGGGGCGGTCACCCATTTATTTTTGCTACTACAGGGGCATGGATTCTCAGGAATGCTAGTTTCCTGCCAATTTAGTGGGAAGCCAGGGGACTGCGGTTTCCCCCCCCCCCCCCCGGGGGGGATTTGGCTGCGATTGTGGCTAGCCTTGCGACTCAGGTGCAAATGCTGGTGGCTGCTCAATCCTCTAAAAGGCCCAGAGTTTCAATTTCCTCTGATTCAGAGGGTGATGGTACTGGGGCTGCTGTGGCAGAGATCTCCTTATCGGGGTCTCGTTCCTCCCTGGACCTTATAGGGTCAGAAATGGAGGCTGAGGTAGAGGGGGTTGATAATTCTCCCCCTGGCTCGTCTGAAGAGCTTGCATTCAAATTGGTTGCTTCTATCAAGCAAACTCTGCGTTTGGAGGAGGACGCATGTCCTCCAGCTGCCTTGGCGGCTTGTGGGACGCAGAAAAGGCGCAAATCATCGCAGATGTTTCCATGCACTGATGATTTTCAGCGCGCTGTGAAAGAACGATGGCGTAATATACGCAAACCTTTTGCTGTACCAAGTAGGTTTAAGCTGCACTACCCTTTTACGCCTGCTACTGATGGGCGTTGGTGTGTCCCCCATCCGGTGGACCATGCGTTAGCAGTTTTGAACAAGTCCACTGCGATTCCTGCTGAAGACACCCCGGTGTTTTCCGGGATGCCACGGACAAGAGGATGGAGTCCCTTGCCCGTCGTTCCTGTTCTATTGTGGGTTCTATGTTGAAAGCTTTATTTGCTTCACTTATGGCGGCCCAGGCGGTCGCGAGCTGGACGCAGGTGCTTAGGCGTGTCCTGGTGGCTGATTCTGCCCCCCAGGCGACTTTGGATATGGTGGATAAAATCCACCAGGGTGTCATGTATTTGTGTGATGCGGACCTGGATATGGTTCCGTTGGCTGCACGTGTACACAGTGTGGCGGTGTTATCTCGCCGCCTGGTTTGGTTGAAGTGTTGGTCTGTGGATCAATCTTCACGTAAGACCTTGGCCAATCTGCCTTTTGATGGTTCTCGCCTTTTTGGCGAATCCCTGGATGCCCTAATTAAAGGGGTCACGGGGGGTAAGAGCACGCTCTTACCTCAATCCCACAAGACTAAGACGGCTCCTGGAAAAAAGAATGCCTTCTTTCGGCCCCCTCAGGGGTCCTTTCGTGCCTTTCGGTCACACTTTGGGGCAGCCGTCCATGGGTCAAGGCTCCCGCCAGTAGCCGTGGGCAGGTAAGCAAAAGTCCGGCCAATCCGGTTCTGCGGCCCACAACAGTGCGGCCTGAAGGGGCGCCCTCACCCAATTCACAGGAAATCGTTCGATCTGGCTACTAGATCGAGTTTCTCTCTCGGCCGGAGAGCAGGTTTTTTTCCCTCAAGTCTTCTGTTATCCCCGGAGCTTTTGCGGGACCTGCATCTAGCGGTGCAGAACCTGAGGGCTCAGGGAGTGGTGGTCCCGGTGCCTCATCGGGACAGATTTCGAGGGTTCTATTCCAATCTGCTCACCGTGCCCAGGAAGGAGGGCAAGGTGCGTCCGATTCTGGACTTGAAGGCGCTGAACCACTTTGTGCGGGTGCGCAAGTTCCGCATGGAATCCCTGCGGTCGGTGGTGGCTGCCCTGGTTCCGGGGGAGTTCATGGCTTCCATCGACTTGAAGGATGCGTATCTTCACATCCCAATTTTCGAGGGTCACCAGAGGTGCCTTCGATTCGCCATAGCGGAAGATCATTACCAATTTGTGGCGTTGCCTTTTGGTCTCGGCTCCGAGGGTGTTCACCAAAGTGTTGGCACCGGTTCTGGCTTTGTTGAGGGCCCAGGGCATTTCGGTTCTGGGGTATCTGGACAATATTCTGGTTCGGTCTGCGACCAGCCAGAGTCTGGAGAAGGATCTGTCCATCACGTTGCAGACTCTGCAGGAGTTTGGTTGGACGATCAACTTTCCAAAGTCGACATTGTGCCCATAGGTTCGGATTTCTTACCTGGGTATGATTCTGGACTCTGTCCAGGCGAAGGTCTTCCTGCCGGAAGAAAAACTCGCAGCTCTTCAGGAGGCAGTCAGGTCCCTCAGGGACGTTCCATCTCCGTCCATTCGGACGTGCATGCGGTGTCTGGGATTGATGGTCTCGGCTTTCGAGGCGATTCCCTTCGCCCAGTTTCACACACGGGATCTCCAAGCGGAGATATTGTCCAAGTGGGACGGGCGTCCGCAGTCTCTGGATCTCTAGATGTCATTGAGTTCTCAGACCAGAAGGGATCTTCTGTGGTGGCTTCAATCCCCCTCAGTATCGGGGGGCAAGTCTTTTCGTCCCCTTTCATGGTCGGTGATCACCACGGACGCCAGCCTGTCTGGCTGGGGTGGTGTTCTGGGCGTTCTGTCCGCCCAGGGTGTTTGGTCGACGGAGGAATCCTCCCTTCCGATCAACGTTCTGGAACTGCGAGCGATACTCCTCTGTCTTCGTCGTTGGACGGACAATCTTCACGGCTACCCGGTTCGGGTGCAGACGGACAATGCCACGGCGGTGGCTTACATCAATCACCGAGGGGGCACCAGGAGTGCCCGGGCGGCTCGTGAAGTGGCCGCGATTCTGTATTGGGCAGAGACGCATGTCCCGGCAATATCGGCAGTTCACATTCCGGGGGTGGAAATTTGGCAGGCGGTTTATCTGAGCCGCCGGACCCTGGACCAGGGGGAATGGTCCCTTCACCCGGCTGTCTTCCAGATGTTGTGCGCGAGGTGGGGTCTTCCGGAGGTAGACCTGCTCGCGTCTCGTCTGAACAACACAGTACCACGGTTCATGGCAAGGACGCGCGATCCTCGGGCAGACGCGTCGGACGCGTTGGTTGCCCCGTGGCTTCAGTACCAACTGATGTATGCGTTCCCACCGATTCAATTGCTGTCCGGGTTCCTTCGCGGAACCGACCACGGTGATTCTTGTGGCACCGGACTGGCCTCGCCGGTCCTGGTACGCAGACCTCATAAATCTGGCAATCGACGCCCCGTGGCGTCTGCCTCTTCGAGAAGATCTTCTGTCGCAAGGACCGATCTTCCATCCTGCTTTACAGTCGCTGGCTTTGACGGCCTGGCTGTTGAAACCGAGGTCCTGAAGAACAGGGGTCTTTCCCCTGAGGTCATTCACACCTTAATAAATGCGAGGAAGTCTTCCTCGGGGAAGGTTTATTACCGTACTTGGAAGGCGTATTTTGCCTGGTGCGAATCCAGGGGTTTCTCTCCTGACACTTATTCGGTGTCTAGGGTGTTGCCCTTCCTTCAGACGGGTGTTGACCAGCGTCTGGCGCTGGCCACGATCAAGGGTCAGGTGTCTGCTTTGGCCGTTCTTTTTCAACGGCCTGTGGCATCTGATTCTTTGGTTAGCACTTTTGTGCAGGGGGTACGTCATCTGATCCCTCCTAGGAGGGACCCTCTTCCCCCTTGGGACTTGAATCTAGTTCTATCAGTATTGCAGCGTGCTCCTTTTGAAAGGATCAGGGAGATCTCGCTGTCTTTGTTATCCAAGAAGGTCGCTATCACCTCGGCTCGTCGAGTGTCGGGGCTGGCAGCCTTGTCCTGCAAGTCTCTGTATCTGGTTGTGCATTTGGACAAGGTGGTCTTGCGACCTAACCCTTCTTTTCTTCCAAAAAGGGTTTCGGACTTTCATCTCAATGTGGACATTGTCCTACCTTCGCTTTGCGCGAAGCCGAAGCGTCCGACGGAGGTGTTGCTTCACTCCTTGGATGTTGTCCGGGCGATTAGAGTCTATCTCAAATCGACTGAGTCATTTCGCAAGTCGGATGCCTTGTTTGTCCTTCCGGAAGGTCCTCGGAAGGGCATGGCGGCGTCGGCTTCTACAAACGCCAAATGGATCAGACAGACCATTGATCAGGCCTATGCTTTGAAGGGGAAAGTTCCCCCTGTACCTGTGAAGGCGCACTCTACCAGATCTCTGAGTACGTCTTGGGCCTGTCGTCATGGGGCCTCTGTGGCCCAGGTGTGTAAGGCGGCGACTTGGTCGACCGTACACACTTTCACGATATTCTACAGAGTAGATGTTCAGGCATCGGCTGATGCTTCCTTTGGCCGCAAGGTTCTTAGTGCGGCAGTTCCCTAGAGCCCTTGTTACGGGTTCTTTGGCTTTTTGGGATATTTGTTTTTTCCCTGGGTTTTCTTGCTCCTGTTGAGCGAGTGTTTTGTTCTTATGCCCAACTGGTTTCCTTCCTTTGGTAAGGTTCCTTTCTCTGATGGGGAGACGGCGTTGCCTTGGGCGCGGCTGCGTTCTTCCCACCCCTCATGTTTACACTGCTTTGGGACATCCCCATTGGTGATGAATATGAAGTGGGCGGCGACTGTCGGAGGACGTAAGAGAAAACGGAATTTTTGTAAAATCTTACCTGTAAAATTCCTTTCTCTGAGTCCTCCGACAGTCGCCGCCCCCGCCCCTCTTTTGGGGTTTTGATGTACTCTCTACTGCTATTCCACTGAAACTGAGTTGGATACAGGAAGTGGAGGGTTATGTACTGAGGGGACCACCCCCTGGGGGTGGGATATGTTAAAAGTCTTTGTACTAACATATTCTATTGCCTAGCTACTCCTACGGAATAAAGGACATAACCCCCCCATTGGTGATGAATATGAAGTGGGCGGCGACTGTCGGAGGACTCAGAGAAAGGAATTTTACAGGTAAGATTTTACAAAAATTCCGTTATATATATATATATACAGTGGGTACGGAAAGTATTCAGACCCCCTTAAATTTTTCACTCTTTGTTATATTGCAGCCATTTGCTAAAATCATTTAGGTTCATTCTTCTTCCTCATGAATGTACACATAGCACCCCATACTGACAGAAAAACACAGAATTGTTGACATTATTGCAGATTTATTAAAAAAGAAAAACTGAAATATCACATGGTCCTAAGTATTCAGACCCTTTGCTGTGACACTCATATATTTAACTGAGGTGCTTTCCATTTCTTCTGATCATCATTAAGATGGTTCTACACCTTCATTTGAGTCCAGCTGTGTTTGATTATACTGATTGAACTTGATTAGGAAAGCCACACACCTGTCTATATAAGACCTTCCAGATCACAATGCATGTCAGAGCAAATGAGAATCATGAGGTCAAAGGAACTGCCTGAAGAGCTCAGAGACAGAATTGTGGCAAGGCACAGATCTGGCCAAGGTTAGAAAAAGATTTCTGCTGCACTTAAGGTTCCTAAGAGCACAGTGGCCTCCATAATCCTCAAATGGAAGACGTTTGGGACGACCAGAACCCTTCCTAGAGCTGGCCGTCCGGCCAAACTGAGCTATCGGGGGAGAAGAGCCTTGGTGAGAGAGGTAAAGAAGAACCCAAAGATCACTGTGGCTGAGCTCCAGAGATGCAGTCAGGAGATGGGAGAAAGTTGTAGAAAGTCAACTATCACTGCAGCCCTCCACCAGTCGGGGCTTTATGGCAGAGTGGCCCGACGGAAGCCTCTCCTCAGTGTAAGACACATGAAAGCCAGCATGGAGTTTGCTAAAAAACACCTGAAGGACTCCAAGATGGTGAGAAATAAGATTCTCTGGTCTGATGAGACCAAAATAGAACTTTTTGGCCTTAATTCTAAGCGGTATGTGTGGAGAAAACCAGGCACTGCTCATCACCTGTCCAATACAGTCCCAACAGTGAAGCATGGTGGTGGCAGCATCATGCTGTGGGTGTGTTTTTCAGCTGCAGGGACAGGACGACTGGTTGCAATCAAGGGAAAGATGAATGCGGCAAAGTACAGGGATATCCTGGACAAAAACCTTCTCCAGAGTGCTCTGGACCTCAGACTGCGCCGAAGGTTTACCTTCCAACAAGACAATGACCCTAAGCACACAGCTAAAATAACGGAGTGGCTTCACAACAACTCCGTGACTGTTCTTGAATGGCCCAGCCAGAGCCCTGACTTAAACACAATTGAGCATCTCTGGAGAGACCTAAAATGGCTGTCCACCAACGTTTACCATCCAACCTGACAGAACTGGAGAGGATCTGCAAGGAGGAATGGCAGAGGATCCCCAAATCCAGGTGTGTAAGACTTGTTGCATCTTTCCCAAAAAGACTCCTGGCTGTATTAGATCAAAAGGGGGCTTCTACTAAATACTGAGCAAAGGGTCTGAATACTTAGGACCATGTGATATTTCAGTTTTTCTTTTTTAATAAATCTGCAACAATGTCAACAATTCTGTGTTTTTCTGTCAGTATGGGGTGCTATGCGTACATTCATGAGGAAGAAGAATGAACCTAAATGATTTTAGCAAATGGCTGCAATATAACAAAGAGTGAAAAATTTAAGGGGGTCTGAATACTTTCCGTACCCACTGTATACCGTGCCTTGCGAAAGTATTCGGCCCCCATAAACTTTTCGACCTTTTGCCACATTTCAGGCTTCAAACATAAAGATATAAAACTATTTTTTTGTGAAGAATCAACAAGTGGGACACAATCATGAAGTGGAACGAAATGTATTGGATATTTCAAACTTTTTTAACAAATAAAAAACTGAAAAATTGGGCGTGCAAAATTATTCAGCCCCTTTACTTTCAGTGCAGCAAACTCTCTCCAGAAGTTCAGTGAGGATCTCTGAATGATCCAATGTTGACCTAAATGACTAATGATGATAAATAGAATCCACCTGTGTGTAATCAAGTCTCCGTATAAATTCACCTGCACTGTGATAGTCTCAGAGGTCCGTTTAAAGCGCAGAGAGCATCATGAAGAACAAGGAACACACCAGGCAGGTCCGAGATACTGTTGTGGAGAAGTTTAAAGCCGGATTTGGATACAAAAAGATTTCCCAAGCTTTAAACATACCAAGGAGCACTGTGCAAGCGATAATATTGAAATGGAAGGAGTATCATACCACTGCAAATCTACAAAGACCTGGCCGTCCCTCTAAACTTTCAGCTCATACAAGGAGAAGACTGATCAGAGATGCAGCCAAGAGGCCCATGATCACTCTGGATGAACTGCAGAGATCTACAGCTGAGGTGGGAGACTCTGTCCTGGGGACAACAGTCAGTCGTATACTGCACAAATCTGGCCTTTATAGAAGAGTGGCAAGAAGAAAGCCATTTATTAAAGCTATCCATAAAAAATGTAGTTTAAAGTTTGCCACAAGCCACCTGGGAGACACACCAAACATGTGGAAGAAGGTGCTCTGGTCAGATGAAACCAAAATCGAACTTTTTGGCAACAATGCAAAACGTTATGTTTGGCGTAAAAGCAACACAGCTCATCACCCTGAACACACCATCCCCACTGTCAAACATGGTGGTGGCAGCATCATGGTTTGGGCCTGCTTTTCTTCAGCAGGGACAGGGAAGATGGTTAAAATTGATGGTAAGATGGATGGAGCCCAATAAAGGACCATTCTGGAAGAAAACCTGATGGAGTCTGCAAAAGACCGGCGATTTGTCTTCCAACAAGACAATGATCCAAAACATAAAGCAAAATCTACAATGGAATGGTTCACAAATAAACATATCCAGGTGTTAGAATGGCCAAGTCAAAGTCCAGACCTGAATCCAATCGAGAATCTGTGGAAAGAACTGAAAACTGCTGTTCACAAACGCTCTCCATCCAACCTCACTGAGCTCGAGCTGTTTTGCAAGGAGGAATGGGCAAAAATTTCAGTCTCTCGATGTGCAAAACTGATAGAGACATACCCCAAGCAACTTACAGCTGTAATCGCAGCAAAAGGTGGCGCTACAAAGTATTAACTTAAGGGGGCTGAATAATTTTGCACGCCCAATGTTTCAGTTTTTTATTTGTTAAAAAAGTTTTAAATATCCAATAAATTTCATTCCACTTCATGATCGTGTCCCACTTGTTGATTCTTCACAAAAAATTACAGTTTTATATCTTGAAGCCTGAAATGTGGCAAAAGGTCAAAAAGTTCAAGGGGGTCGAATACTTTTGCAAGGCACTGTGTATATGTGTGTGTATATATATATATATATAAATATATATATATATATATATATATATATATATAAATTGTAAAAGCTGATCATTGTAAGCACCCGTCAGTGGGAGATGGTTTGTCATATCCCTCTAACTGCTACCTCTGAGAGAGCTTGTTCTGTTGAAAAATAACAGACTTACTGACCAGATTACCAGAGGAAAATAAAAGAAAGTCTAAACAAGAAAACAAATGTAGCCACCCCAACTAAAAAGGGTACCTGGACAGTGTTACAGAAGGGGGGCAGTGTGACGGGAAGTGTTGAGGGACAGTTTGCCAGGAGGGGGCAGTATGGGGGGGGCAGCATGATGGGAGGGGGGGCAGTGGAGGGCAGAATAGGGGGAAAGTGTGCCAGGTGGGGGCAGCATGATAGCAGGGGGACAGTGGAGGGCAGTATGGGGTGGGGGGGAGCAGAGTGACAGTTAGTAGGACACCTGAAACACTATACTCGCTGGGCAGTGCATTTCCTTACACTCTGCTGTGGCAGGGATTGTGTTTGTATCTACCTAGGCGTGAGTGGCCTCAGGGCAGGGAGCATTTCTCCTACCTTGCCCAGCAGCAGGAAAAGCCTTGAGACAAGAAGCGGGGGTTGAAGCCGGAGTTGGGGGGGCAGAGCTGGGAGGCGGTCCTAGGTGCGGATGACTACTTGTCAACATCGTAAATACAGCTAGCACCAGGCTGGATAGGAGGTCCGGTGGGGCGGCATATGGTAGAACTGATCCCGCCCCTGCAGCCACTGAAAGCCCTGCATGAACCAGGATGAGAATGGAGGAGATCGCTTCTCCTATATGCCACCTCTCCTGCCCGCCTATACACCCTCGTGCTAGCTGTATCCACACAGTGTGAGCAAGTGACAAGCAGTTATCCATACCTAGGACCGCCCCTGGCTCCGGCTAAAGCACAGGTGTAGACAAACGGGACAGGGGACCTCCACGGGACCCCTGCAGCACGGGGCCGGGTCGCTACCGCGACCCTTGTGACTGCTATAGATACACCACTGGCTACTATAAAGCATGAAGCAGCTTGCTGCATCTTAGAAAATCAGAGGTTGGTCAGAAGGTGGTTAAAAGCCACCTGTGAAGAACATAGGACCTTTTCATGCAAGCACTTTCTGGTTCCATTCAGCAAGGGGATGGGGTGTAATGAAGTCTTAGTTGCCCATTTAAAGAATTTATATTTCAAACTTGCTATCCTGCAGCTGGTAATTTAAAGAGGAAGTAACGTTTTAATTTTGAACTGTACCTTCAGGTAAGTCTATAATTAGGCTTACCTGTATGTACTGTGAATATATCCTAAACTTGCACAGTTTAGGAGATATTCAGAGTACATGCAGCCAATGGCATCATCGGCACATGCACTCTGAAGGTCGGGCTTACCGTGTCAGACCTTCATAGCCTGTGCCGTAAATGTGATGTCACTGCGGCTCCGGACACTCACCGCCCCGGAGCTTGTGAACCCAGAAGAAACAGCGGGAAGATGTCAGCTGTTTCAGCGGTGTGCAGACGCTGCTGGAGGGCTTCATCTAAGGTAAGTATTTCATAATTACCTAGTATACGATGCATACTAGCTCATTATCCCTTTCGTCTTACATGTTTTTTTGTTTTTTTTCTCATGGTTTGCAACCTCTTTCATACCTTCTCTTACCAGGTGTGAAAAGCTTGCAGAAATAATATGGCAAAATCGGCAACAGATCAGGCGAGCGGAACATCTTTGCCAACAGCTTCCCATTCCTGGTCCTGTGGAGGAGCTTCTAGCCGAACTCAATGCTACCATCACTGACATAATCTCAGCTTTAGTCACCAGGTAATGCAACTTATAAAAAAAAAAAAAAACATTTTTTAATTACTTTGCATAACTATGCAAGTTTCAGCTGAAAGGATTCACATGTGTGAAAAAATTATTTTATTAAACATGGGATTCTTTCATAAACATAATGCTGATAGCAGTAGTGTTGTATAATTTTAGGATCGTACAGTAGCCAATCAGATGTCAGTCTTTTGCAAGTCATATGAAAGATTTAGGCTTCTTGCACATTGGAGTAAAAAACAAAATTTCTTTTTTTTTTTTTTTACTGATCTGAAAACATGTACAATATTGTCTATGGAACAATGCAGACAGCAGATCCATAACACAGAGACGAGAAAAAAAACAAAACAAAAAAAAAATTTAGGTGCAGTAATTTATGGGGATACGCGTGTTATACATGCTTATATTGCAACACTAGCAACTAGAAGAAGAGGAAAAAAATGTACGCATGCATACGTATACGCACATTTGCACGTGTATAGGCAAGGTCTTTCCGAAACATTTTACTCAGGATCTTTCTGTCAGCAAGATTCTGAGTATAAACGTTCGTTAATTATTAGGTCCCTGTGCAAGAGGCCTAAGGCTACATTCACATGGCCATAACACAGCCGTAAACCTTTTACTGATCATTAGGCAAGGAACAAAAGTTGCAAAAATGATCAATGAATAGATACATTTTCTTGCTTTACGTCCAGGCCACTTTTTGCAACTTGGCACTGTGCTATTTTAACTGACAATTGCGCGGTCATGCAACGCTGTACCCAAACGAAATTTCTCTTACGTCCTCGGACAGTCGCCGCCTCTCCATATTCGTCACAATGGGGTAATTGACCTTTGCTCCGTATGAGTAGCTAGGCAACAGAATATGTCAATATTAAAGCTTTTATCATATCCCACCCCCAGGGGGTGGTCCCCTCAGTCAATACCCTCCTGCTTCCTGTATCCATACCTCAGTTTCATTGTCTAGCTATCAGGAGTAGCAAGCTGTTTCTGTGCTGGGGCTTTTTGTCTCAGCCTTTATCTTCTTTTTGATTTTATTTGAGTGTTTTTCTCTATCTTTACTTAGCTGTTTATTTTTTCAGCATTAGTTAGTTCTTCTGATGAAGAGGATCGTGCGGGCTGGGTCTCGGGCTGGCCCCCCTGGTCGCAGGTTGTGGGCCAGTGGCTTCCCAGCCTGCCATTGAGCGTTCAGTCAGGTTTTTTCCTGGCATGTGTGAACGACCCATCCCTGTTCGCTGCAGGGATGCTGCGGTGAGGTGGCTACCTCACTGGACGCCATGCGGTTTCGCACCGCAGTTCTGCTGCGTCCTGGCTGCGACTCTCCCTGTCCTCTGTGCAGCGGCTTGATCGCTTGTGCGGGCTCCCCACGCCATTCAGAAGGTAAGTGTACTCTGTGTGGGGACCTGTCTGTTTAGTGGGTGTCAGTCTGGGACTGTGTAACCCTGCATTCTGTACACACTATTGGGCTCCCTGTCTGTTTTGCTGCTTCTGTGGGCTGCAAGGAGGGGGGCCATCCTACACTGTGCTGTGTTGCAAGTGGTGTATTTTCTCTGTGTGACAGGCTGTATGCTGTGGGGCATGGTGTGACGCATGTTATGCATACTTGCGGCGGCCGCTGCTGCGGTCCGCCATTTTTTTATTATTAGCTTATGCTGGCCATTCCTGTGTGAGGAGAGAGGCGCTTTTGGCGCCAAGCGCCGCCATTTTGGCGGCGATCGCTCAGACCACATGTCATCGCTGCATGCTCTGCCTTTGCAGTCCCCCACCGGCGGCCATGTTTGTGGAGCCTTCCATAGGCTTTATAGGAGCGGTCTGTATTACATCACTTCCTTTGCCCTGAGACCAGCGATCGATGCAGCAGCCTGAGGGATCTCTCCAGGTTTATCTTCCTTATTCCTGTATTCATTGCCTAAGTTTGTTGTACTTCTCCCTGTGGGGGTCGGTGTGTGCTGTGTGTGTGCGGTGGGCTGCGCTGCCGCGCTCTTAAAGGGACAGTACCCCTTTTTTCCTGCAAACTTTTGGGGCATGGATTCTCAGGAAAGCAAATTTCCTCCCACTTTAGTGGGGGGCCAAGGGTCTGCTGCTTCCCCCGAAGGGGGCGATTTGGCTACCATTGTGGCTAACCTAGCTGCTCAGGTGCAGATGCTTGTGGCTGCTCAATCCACAAAACGGCCCAGAGTTTCAATTTCCTCTGATTCAGAGGGCGATGGTGATGGGGCTGCTATGGCTGGGGTCCCCTTATCGGGGTCCCGTTCATCCCTGGACCTTGTAGGGTCGGAAGGGGAGGCAGAGGTTGAAGGGGTTGATGATTCTCCCCCTGGCTCGTCTGAAGAGCTTGCAATCATGGATGAATTGGTTGCTTCTATCAAACAAACACTGCATTTGCAGGATGAACCATGTCCTCCTGCCGTCCTGGCCTCTTATGGGACGCAGCGGAGACGCAAATCATCGCAGGTTTTTCCTTGCACTGAAGATTTTCAGCGCGCTGTTAGTGAACAATGGCGCAATATAAATATATGTTCAAGCTGCGTTATCCCTTCACACCCGCCACTGATGAACGTTGGTGTGTGCCGCCTCCGGTGGATCACGCGGTGGCGGTTTTGAATAAATCTACTGCGATTCCGGCGGAGGATACCCCGGTGTTCCGGGATCCCACGGACAGGAGACTGGAGTCTCTTGCCCGCCATACTTACTCGGTTACCGGTTCCATGCTAAAAGCTATTTTTGCTTCCCTTATGGCAGCTCAGGCTGTCGTGGATTGGACGCAGGTGCTCAGGCGCGTCCTGGTGGCTGATTCTGCCCCGCCGACAACGTTGGCTATGGTAGATCAAATTCATCAGGGTGTCATGTATTTGTGTGATGCGGACTTAGATTTAGTCCCTTTGGCTGCACGTGTGATTTGGCTGAAATGTTGGTCTGTGGACCAATCTTCTCGCAAAACTCTGGCTAATCTACCTTATACGGTATCTCGCCTTTTTGGCGACTCCTTGGATACGCTGATAAAGGGGATCACTGGGGGTAAGAGCACGCTCTTGCCCCAGTCCCACAAGGCTAAGGTTGCTCAAGGTAAGAAGCATGCTTCGTTTAGGCCCGCTCAGGGGTCCTTTCATGCCTTTCGGTCGCACTATAAGGGCAAACCCTTCAAAGGCCAAGGCTCCCAAAAGAAGCCATGGACAGGTAAGCTAAAGTCCGGCCAGTCCGGATCCGCTGCCCATAACAGTGCGGCCTGAAGGGGCGCCCTCACCCAGTTCTGGGGTGGGGGGACGTTTGCTCGGTTTTCTTCAACCCTGGCTGGCCCGCGTTCGGGATAGGTGGGTTCAGGAGATCGTTCGGTCCGGTTACAAGATCGAGTTTCTCTCTTGGCCGGCGAGCAGATTTTTTCCCTCAAATCTTCAACTGTCTCCGGAGCGTTTGCGGGATCTGCACCTGGCGGTGCGGGACCTGCGGGCTCAGCGAGTGGTGGTTCCGGTGCCTCATCGGGACTGATTTCGGGGGTTTTACTCCAATCTGTTCACTGTGCCCAGAAAGGAGGGCAAAGTACGTCCGATTCTGGACTTAAAAGCTCTGAACCGCTTTGTGCGGGTTCGCAAGTTCCGCATGGAATCCCTGCGCTCGGTGGTGGCTGCTCTAGTTCCGGGAGAATTCATGGCCTCCATCGATTTGAAGGATGCGTACCTTCACATCCCCATTTTCGAGGGTCACCAGAGGTACCTTCGATTCGCCATTGCGGAGCATCATTACCAATTCGTGGCGCTTCCTTTTGGTCTCGCTTCGGCTCCGCGGGTGTTCACCAAGGTGCTTGCACCGGTTCTGGCCTTATTGAGGGCCCAGGGCATCTCGGTCCTGGGGTATCTGGACGACATTCTGGTTTGGTCTGCGACCAGTCAGGGTCTGGTGAAAGACCTGTCCGTCACGATGCAAACTCTGCAGGAGTTTGGTTGGACGATAAACTTTCCAAAATCGACGCTGTGTCCGTTGGTTTGTCTTCCCTACCTGGGAATGATTCTGGACTCTGTTCAGGCGAAGGTCTTCCTGCCGGAAGACAAGCTCAGGACACTTCAGGAAGAAGTCAGGTCCCTCAGGGACGTTCCGTGCTCGTCCCTCCGGACGAGCATGCGGTGTCTGGGATTGATGGTCTCGGCCTTCGAGGCGATTCCCTTTGCACAGTTTCACACGAGGGGTCTCCAAGCGGAGATCCTGTCCAGGTGGGACGGGCGACCTCAATCTCTGGATCTTCAGATCTCGTTGAGTCCTCGCACCAGAAGGGATCTTCTGTGGTGGCTACAATCCCCGGCGGTGTCGGGGGGCAAGTCTTTTCGCCCTCTTTCGTGGACGGTGATCACCACGGATGCCAGCCTGTCGGGCTGGGGTGGTGTTCTGGGCGTTCTGTCCGCCCAGGGTACTTGGTCGGAGGGGGAATCCTCCCTTCCGATCAACATTCTGGAATTGCGGACGATAAATCTCTGCCTTCGACGTTGGACGGACAGGCTTCAGGGCCGTCCGGTTCGGGTGCAGACGGACATTGCCACAGCGGTGGCCTACATCAACCACCAAGGGGGCACCAGGAGTGCCCGAGCGGCTCGGGAGGTGGCCGACATTCTATCTTGGGCCGAGATGCACGTCCCGGCGATATCGGCAGTTCACATTCCGGGGGTGGAGAACTGGCAGAGTCGCCAGACCCTGGACCAGGGGGAATGGTCACTCCACCCGGATGTCTTCCGGATGTTGTGCGCGAAGTGGGGTCTTCCGGATGTGGACCTGTTCACGTCTCGCCTGAACAACAAGGTGGGAAGGTTCGTGGCAAGGACGCGCGATCCTCGGGCAGACGCGTCGGACGCATTGGTGGCTCCGTGGCATCAATATCGCCTGATGTATGCATTCCCACCGATTCAGCTGCTATCCAGGTTCCTTCGCAGGTTGTCCTCGGAACAGCTCACGGTGATTCTGGTGGCGCCAGACTGGCCTCGCCGGTCTTGGTACGCAGACCTCATGAATCTGGCGGTCGACGCTCCATGGCGTCTGCCTCTTCGAGAAGATCTTCTGCCTCAAGGACCGGTATTCCATCCTGCTTTACAGTCGCTGGCTTTGACGGCCTGGCTGTTGAAACCGAGGTCCTGAGGGATAGGGGTCTCTCCCCTGAGGTCATTCACACTTTGATCAACGCTAGAAAGACCTCCTCGGGGAAGGTTTACTACCGTACTTGGAAGGCCTATTTTGCCTGGTGTGAGTCCAGGGGGTTTTCCCCTCGCTCATACTCGGTGTCTAGAGTGTTGTCTTTCCTTCAAACGGGTGTGGACCAGCGTTTGGCGTTGGCCGCGATTAAGGGTCAGATTTCTGCGCTGGCCGTTCTTTTTCAACGTCCTGTGGCGTCTAACTCCTTGGTTAGCACCTTTGTTGAAGGAATGCGACACCTGGTCCCTCCTAGGAGGGAGCCTTTGCCTCCATGGGACTTGAACCTCGTTCTGTCCGTGTTGCAACATGCTCCTTTTGAAAAGATCAGGGAGATCTTGTTGCCCATGTTGTCTAAGAAGGTCGCTTTTTTGGTGGTGATCACTTCGGCTTGCAGAGTGTCGGAGCTGGCGGCCTTGTCCTGCAGGTCTCCGTATTTGGTGATTCACTTGGATAAGGTGGTCTTGCGACCTAACCCTTCTTTTCTTCCGAAGAGGATCTCGGAATTTCACCTCAATGAGGACATTGTCTTGCCTTCGCTTTGCGCGAAGCCCAAACATCCTAAGGAGGTGGATTTACACTCCTTGGATGTTGTTCGGGCGATCAGGGTTTACCTGTCATCGACAAAATCCTTTCGCAAGACGGATTCTCTATTTGTCCTTCCAGAGGGGCCTCGGAAGGGCATGGCGGCGTCGGCTTCTACCATCGCCAAATGGATCAGACAGACTATTGAGCAGGCATATGCTTTGAAGGGAAAAGTTCCCCCTATGCCTGTGAAGGCGCACTCTACCAGATCGCTGAGTGCGTCTTGGGCCTGTCATCATCGGGCCTCGGTGGCCCAGGTGTGTAAGGCGGCGACTTGGACGTCCGTTCACACTTTCTCAAAGTTCTACAAAGTGGATGTTCAGGCATTGGCAGATACTTCCTTTGGCCGCAAGGTTCTTAGTGCGGCAGTACCTTAGGGTTCCTTGTTTTTGGGCCCTTGGCTGTTTGGGATGTTTTTATCCCTGGGTTATTTGTTTTTCCTGGGTTGTTGCTCCTGTTGAGCAAAGTTTTTTTCATGCTGCCGAGCTGGTTTCCTTCCTTTGGTAAGGTTCCTTTCTCTGATGTGGGTCCGGCGTTGCCTTAGGCGCAGCTGCGTTTCCCACCCCTCATGTATGCACTGATTTGGGACGTCCCCATTGTGATGAATATGGAGAGGCGGCGACTGTCGGAGAACGTAAGAGAAAACGGAATTTTTGTAAAATCTTACCTGTAAAATTCCTTTCTCTGAGTCCTCCGACAGTCGCCGCCCCCGCCCCTCTTTTGGGGTTTGTTTATGTACTCTACTGCTATTCTACTGAAACTGAGGTATGTATACAGGAAGCAGGAGGGTATTGACTGAGGGGACCACCCCCTGGGGGTGGGATATGCTAAAAGCTTTAATATTGACACATTCTGTTGCCTAGCTACTCCTACGGAGCAAAGGTCAATTACCCCATTGTGACGAATATGGAGAGGCGGCGACTGTCGGAGGACTCAGAGAAAGGAATTTTACAAGTAAGATTTTACAAAAATTCAGTTTTACGTCCTTTTTGTTCCCACAAACAGAGCTTTCTTTTGGGGGTATTTGATCACCTGTGCGCTTTTCATTTTTTGCGATATTATTAAAAAAAGAGCAAAAATTATGCGAAAAAATTGACATTTTCTACTTTTGACAGTTAAAAAATATCCAATATATTCAATTTTTGTCATATATTTTGGCCAAAATGTATTTAGCTACATGTCTTTGACAAAAAAAATTCTCAATGAGCGTATTTTTAACCGCTTTAAGACTGGAAGATTTTACCCCGTTCCTGACCAGGCCATATTTTGCGATTCGGCACTGCGTTACTTTAACGGACAATTGCGCGGTTGTGCGACACTGTACCCAAATTATGTCCTTTTCTCCCCACAAACAGAGCTTTCTTTTGGTCATATTTGATCACTTGTGCGATTTTTATTTTTTGCGCTATAAACAAAAAAAGAGCGACAATTTTGAAAAAATAACAATATTTTTCACATTTTTTTTATATGAAATTCCCCCAAATAAAATGTAAAAATCTAAATGTTTTAACATTTTAGGCCAATTTGTTTTCTGCTACATATTTTTGGTAAAAAAAATCGCAATAAGCGTATTTTGATTGGTTTGCGCAAAAGTTATCGCAGCTACTAACTTCGGGAAAGATTTATGTCATTTTTATTGTTGTTTTTTTTAACTAGTAATGGCGGCGATCTGCGATTTTTTTTTTTTGCGGGACTGCGACATTGCAGCGGACAGATCGGACCCCTGACTGACATTTTTGACACTTTTGGGGGGACCAGTGACATTACTATAATCAGTGCTATAAATATGCACTGTTACTGTAATAATGACACTGGCAGGGAAGGGGGTTAACTTTATTGGTGATCAAGGGGTTAAATGTATGCCTGGTGCTTACTGACGTGTGTGGGGGGAGGGGATTGTGTGACACTTCAGCTATGCTGAATCCTCCAATCTGACCCTGCCTGTCACATAAGAGTTCCGCCCGCTTTGTTTACAGAAGTGGGCGGATTTCCTTACTCGATCCCCGACGATCAGGGAAGAACGGCGGTGATCACCGCCTCTCCTCCCCTGGCCCAACTCCCGCTGTGTCTGAATACAGTGGGAGCGAGCCTCCGGCAGCGTGCATGCGCTGCCGAGAAGGGGAGGAGTCCAGCGCCGTAGGTCTACTTCGCTGGACGGTAACGAGCCACTTTGCCGCAGTACCCTCCATGTGAGCGGTCGGCAAGTGGTTAACGTGTAAAAATTGTCCTGTTCTTTTATTCATTGGTATATGTATGTATATATACACATGTCCTCAGATGCAGATTTTTAGAATTTGTTAGAGATCTGAACAGAGTGCATGTTTATGCACCTGTGTGAATGTTTTCTTTGAAAACAATGCAACTGCATTCAGATCTGTAAATAAAAAAACATTTGTAAATGTTTTTTTTTTCCGGCCGTGTGAACGAGGCCTTAACCTAAACTTTGTATATACCCAGTAAGTGCCGGTTCACATTTGTGCGATGGGGGAACGTTGCGAATATACAGCGTGTTCCAGCATCGCATCCCCACCCCTGGCAGTTCACACTGCCATATGCGATATGTTGGGGGTGTCAATTAAAGGTTAACGACACCCCCAGATCAGATCACATATCGCAGTGCGATCTGAAAGTTCGCACAGAATCGGATCGCACTAGTGTGAACCACCATGCGATCCGATTCTGCCATGGACCAAAAAAAGGGTCCTGTGCGTGTTTTAGTGTGATTGCGGTGCAAATTCAGCCATACAAACTGTATGGCTGAATAACGCACAGACATCGCATGTCATTTTAGGAGCAGTGCGCTCCGAATTACATGCAATCTCTGTGATCGCACAAATGTGAAACGGCACTTAGGCTCCATGTACACGGGACGTTGTTAAAAGTCCCTTTGAATGCTGGAATTTTTAGGACGTTTGAAACGTCCCTTCAGTCGCATTTGTACCCGCGTTTAGCGGGCGTTTAGTGGCGTTTGCGTTTAGAATCGTTCCTAGAGGTCAAAAAAATTCTTCCTCTTTAAAATGGAAAAACGCGAACGCTAAACGCGGGTCATCGCGTTCAGACGCGTTTGTGCGTTTGAAACGCCGGGAAACACACGTTCGAACGCAAATAATTGCGTTCTAAAAACAGTCCCTGAACGCAACTGCCTGCAAATGACTGTAAACGACCTGGTGTACATGGACAGATAAGATAAAATGTAGATGGGTTCAGGGGCTTTTGAAAAAAACGCCCAACTGCTCCTAAACGGCCGTTTCCAGCGTCCCGTGTACATGGAGCCTAATACTGAATAGCTGAAGAATGTTTATTACACCGGAGTTATTATTTTTAAACCAAAGCTTTTCACCCTCTTTATGTGCATATCATAGATGCTATTTATTTGTAACAAAAACTAAAGGAGGGCTACATTCAGTATAAAAAATATATCTTTATTATTTACATAACATTAAATAAATTGGAAAATCATTTAAGAACGCTAAATCATGCACCATCAAATCAGGCCTCTAGAAACCACAAAACAAGATCATACGCATTTGATAAATACCATTTACATTCATATTATTGCTCATCTTTATAATCATGAGAAAAAAACTGATATAATCTAGAACCTGGTTTAAAATATATAGCAGTGAAAGCTATATTGTTATCAGTCTGCAGATGGATGATCTGAAAGATGTTATGTAAATAGTCACATCGCCTAACCATTTTTTTGCTTTTTAGCACTTCGTTATTTTAACGGACAATTGCACGGTCATGCAACACTGTACGGAAAATAAATCTATATGATTTTTTTCCCCACGAATAGAACTTTCTTTTGTGGTATTTGATCAACACTGGGTTTTTTTATTGTTTGCGCTAAAAAACAAAATAACACCAACCATTTTGAAAAAAAAAAAACAACAATATTTCTCTTTCGTTCGTTTATGGACACAGCTCCAGAATCTTCTTGACCATTTGGTTATGCTGCCCCCTACAGTAGTAGGACACTACCAGGAAAAAAAACGTTACCACGCCTATGGGGCAGTCCCAGGGGATATACTCCCACTTCCTGCTATAGGCACTGTTTTTTCTGCCTAGTCAGGAGTAAGGACCTAGTTCCTTGCTGGGATCCCTGGTCCTGGCATGTTTTCCTTTTTGAAAGGAATTTTTTCCTTCTTTTATTTTTTTCTGTTTCTGTAAGAACAACAATCAACTGCCGGACTGAGCATTGAACTGGATAGCCTAGATCCTTATGGTCTCGCAGTCTGGCCAGTGAGCGCGACCCGACCTCGACTTCGCGCTAGGTTGGCCGCGACATAGCCCCACTGGACGGGAGCTGGTCGGCGAGTTAAACGTCCCACGAGGATGCATAGACCTGGTCACGACCTGAGTCGCAGCATGCCTCTGGCCCACAACACCCCCATTCCGATGGTGGGGCGGTCTGCCTGGAGTGGTGCTCACCCAGTTTCCATGGTGTGGTAAGTAGTGTCCCACCTTCCCCTGGTGGCCTTTTGGGATGGTCGTGGGCCCCTCCATGGGATGGTCCAACCACCAGGTTCCCCTCCTACCCGCATAGCATCTCCCCTCTTTTATCGTGGTCCCCCCCGGGACCACTCACATTTACCCACATCTAGCCCCCCCCCCCTCTAGGAGTGGCCATATGTGTAATGTCTGTTTGGGGGTATTGAGCAGGTGATGGGGGGGGCGCACCCCTGGCTGATAAACATGCCTTTTTGGGGGGGAATGGTCCTAGTGGAGGCTCCTGCAAGGGCCCCTCCTTACTGTCCATCCATTTCTAGGGGTCCCAGGAGCCGCTTGATCACCGTGTGGAGCCGCCATTTTGATGTGGATGGCTGGTGTAAATGACGGCGGCCATGTTTGTGTAGTTTGGTAGCCATTTTCTTTTAGTTTCCCCATTGATCTAAAGCGGGGCCATGTTTTTAGAGCCTATGGAGCGGTGATTTGGCGTTGGGCCTCTAGTGTTACTTCCCGGATTCTCTTCTTCTCTCTGATCACTGCACGGCATGTAGCTTGGCACTCTGCTCTGTACCTGAGACGGTGGTGGTGAGTCCCTGTGGGTACAAACGGCTCTCCCTCTTTCTGCTATAGCAGCAACTTGGTGCTCTGGAACTTGTGGTGCTGCTTGTACAGCAGCTGGGGGTCGTTTAGCCGTGCTTTTTCTATTTTTGCTAGTGTGGTTCCCGGGTTAACTATGGAGTCCCTAAAGCATGTTTCACCACCTGACCCCTCTCAGAGGTTGCGGGGCCCTCCGGGTCCGAGACTGCTCTGTCTGCTATAACAGCGATCCTAGAGTTAATGTCCAAGGTAGATATGGTCCTGCAAAACAGGACGGGCAAAAAAGAGCCCCTCGCCCTCATCTGCATCCTCTGTCTCCTCAGATTCTGAGGTTAAACTGGCCTCCGCGGACACAATTATCCCTACTGGGTCTGCGTCCATGCACCCTGAGTGCTCTGATGAAGAGGATGATTCCTCTTCCACTATGGCCGCGCACGAAAACGGTGCTAGGGGATGCACTAAATGTATCAGTAAGGGAAACTTTAAAACTGGTGGAGGCAGCCAGTACATTTCAGTACCCGCAGATCCTAAAAGGCGACAAAGGTATTCCCCTTTCCCCCCTAAATTGTTGTGAGTCAGCAAGGTTTCCCTAAACGCACTGTCGGGTTGCCAAAGCGTTTCGCTAGGAGATACAGTATCCTTTTGAAGAGTCCCTGTTGAAAAAGCTGACAGTTCCACCTGAGTGGATTCTCAGGTTTCCAGGTTAAATAAAGCCACCCTCCTCCGGTGGGTGACTCTCCATCTTTTAAAGACCCTTTTTGACAAGAGAGCTGAATCTCTGGCCTGACATTTTTTTACCATGACCGGTTCCATCCTTAGACCAGTGTTTACCATAACTTTGGTTTCCCAGACCTTAACGGAATGGGCAAAGCTTTTGTGCCAGGATTTTAAAGGGGAACAGATTCCCCCTAACCTCGCAGAGCTGGGGGACCAGTTGGTCCAGGGGTTTCAGTTCATCTGCGATGCCTCTCTGGATGCGGCTCCTAAAGTCTTGCAGGGTATCTGTAACAGCGGTGATCCTTGGGGGCATGATTTGGCTCAAGTACTGGTCTGCGGACCAGGCTTCCAAGAAGGTCCTGTCAGATTTTCCCTTATGTAGGAGATTGCCTGTTCGAAGCTTCCATGGATGAGATCATTAAGGGTATTACAGGGAGGAAAAATTACTCTTCTACCGCAGGCTACCAGGACCAAGGAGTTTCGTCGAGGGCCTTTCTTCTCGGCTCACAAGCGGCCTTTTCATTCTTCAGGATCTCAGGACAAGGGATCGAACCCCCTCCGGACGCCAGCCTGTATGGGTGGGGAGGGGTCTTGGGCACGGATTGTGCCCAGGGGGTTTTGACTCTGGATGAGTCCAGACTGCCGATCAATATCTTGGAAATTCGGGCGATCAGCCTTTGCCTGGCCCTTTGGACGGATCGTCTGCAGATGCCCCCCCCCCCCCCCCGGCGGTAAGGATTCAATCGGACAATGCCACGGCTGTGGCATACGTCAATTACCAAGGGGGCACAAAAAGTGTCCTAGCGGCTCGGGAAGTAGCCGGCATTCTAAGGTGGGCAAAACCGTTTTTTCCAGGCCTCTCTGCTGTGCATATTCCAGGGGTGGAAAATTGGCAGGCGGACTACCTCAGTCGGCAGGCATTGGAACAGGAAGAATGGTCTCTTCGCCTGGAGGTGTTTCATCAACTGTGTCTCTGGTGGGGAACTCCCGATGGGAACCTTTTGGCCTCTCATCTCAACAGGAAGGTACAAAGGTTTGTAGCAAAGGCTCTGGTGGCCCCTTGGGGCCAGTACCGTCTGATATACGCATTTCCTCCTCTAAAACTTCTGCCGAGACTTCTGCTAAGAATCAGGGCAGAAGGGTTTCCGGTCATCCTAGTGACCCTAGACTGGCCTCGCCGGTCTTGGTACTCATATCTGGTACGGCTGGATGCTGACGTCCCTTGGAGACTCCCTCTCAGAGAAGATCTTCTGGCTCAAGGGCCGACCTTCCATCCTGCTTTACAGTGGCTGGCTTTAATGGCTTGGCTAGTGAAAGCCAGGTGCTAAAGAATAGAACAGTGTCGGAATTGGTGATTCCCACGCTGTTAAAAGCTAGAAAATCTACTTCTAGGAAGATTTATCATCGAGTCTGGAAGGCGACCATTGCAGGTGTGAGTCTCAAGGGAGTCTCCTCCCCCCGTTCTTTTTCAGGGCCTTGGCCTTGGGAACCATCAAGGGCCAGGTTTTTGTCTTGGTGATTTCCTTTTCTATGCATTCCTTGGTTCGCACCTTTGTTCAGGGGGTTCGCCACTTGGCTCCCCCAGTGAGGTTTCCGTTGCCTCCGGGGGACCTCAATTTGGTGCTATCGGTTCTTCAGAAACTGTCTTTAGAACATATTCGTGAGCATCCTCTGCTTACTTTCCACTATACTTTGACACAGAAGGTAACCTTCTTGGTGGTTATTACTTCTACTTGCAGGCTGTCAAGAGTTCACCTTATTTGGTGGGTTCACAGAGACAAAGTGGTGCTTCGTTTCTGTCCGTCGTTTCTTCCTAAGGTCGTTTCTAGTTTCAATTTAAATGAGGACGTGTTGCCTTCCTTGTGTCCTAAACCTAAACACCCTAAAGAGATTGCCTTACACTCTTTGGATTTGGTTCGGGCAATCGGTGTACCTGGCGGCGACTGAGTCGTTTGAGAAATCAGACTCGCTATTTGTCCTCACGGATGGACCTTGTAAAGGGCTGGCTGAGTTTGCTGCGACCATTTCTAGATGAATCAGGCAGACGGTGGTGCAGGCCTATTCCATTAAGGGTCAGGATCCTCCTTTCCCTGTTAAGGTGCATTCTACAAGGGCGCTTGGTGCCTCTAGGGCCTTCCATCATCGGGCATCAGTGGTGCAGGTTTGCAAGGCGGCTACTTGGTCGTCTGTGTACACTATCCCAAAATTTTACAAAGTGGAAGTGTTGGCATCTGCGGATGCTGCCTTTGGCCGCAAGGTTTTACAGGCTGCTGTTGAGAGGACTAGTCCTCTTGAGGGTGTATTTTTCAGGTGAGCTCCAGTTGTTTCTGGTTGAGCTCTTTGTTACCTGGTTGGCTAGGTTTAGCCTTTTGGGAATTTTTTCTGCTGTGTTTCTCCCACCCCTCACATAGGCAGAGGATCGAAGAAACTTGCAGAGCTGTGCTGCGAATAGACAAGCTCTCTGCTTATCTGTCTCTAAGCACCCTCCCCCACACAAATTTCAAGCTTCTTTTTATCTCCTGTTTCAGGGAACTTCTCAGAAGTTATCATGCTGATAACAGAGGAAGGGAGCAGCAGAAAGACACAGAACTTAGGGCTTTGGAGAGGGATAAGTAAACACTAGAGATATATATCAGATTTCATGAATGGGGTTTACATCCACTTTAGCTAACTTCATCTGCCTATCAAGGTTCACCCGTTTGATCTATAGATGAAAAAACAGAAAGTTACAAAATGAAACAATGTTTCATTGTAGCTTTCTGTATTTATGGCTGAGCAATGTTGCTGATAAACATTGCCTGATTGCTTTTTTTTTTTTTTGACAGCTCCTGCTTTTCTGTGTACTCGGCAATGCAGCTGTGATTAATCAGAGCTGAATTGCCATGTACTGGAACAGGGGGGATCCTGGCAGCAGGGCAGAAGGACTGAAAATATTAGGCATGCCCTGTATACAATGATTACATTTTTTTGGGCGTGTCTAGTACACCCTGAGTCTGTAACTCGATATATACGTGACTCTGCACAGTTGACCCACAGCGTCCCAGTATTTGTACAGTGCGCGGTCAGGATACGGTTATTTTACTCCAAAGACATGTTGGTAGGTTAATTGGCTCCTGTCCAATATGGACATGTATGTATAAATGTGAGTTCAGTGACAACACTGAAGAAATGACACTTTGCTACAATGTAAATTAGTGAGTGTACAGCTTGTATAACAGTGTAAATTTGCTGTCCCCTCAAAATAACTCAACACACAGCCATTAACCACTTGCCAACTGCCAGTTGTACATATACTGCGGCAGGTCGGCTCTGCCCCGCGAAACAGAGTAACTGCACGTTGCTTTGCGGGACCACCCCAATTCACCACAGGGGAAGCTGATCTGTGGGTCTGGTGGCCGTGATTGCCGCTGGGCATCCACGATTACTCCCCGTAGAGACAGACCGGTGGTCTGCCGTTGAAAACACGGCAGACCACTGTTCTGTCAGCAATGAACACAGGACTCCGGTGTTCCTCCTATTTAGGAACACAGGTCCCTGTGTTCATTCCATAAGTCCATCCCCCACACAATTGGAAAGTACCCCCTAGGGACACATTTAACCCTTTGATCGCCCCTGGTGTTAACCCCTTCCCTGCCAGTGTCGTTAGTACAGTAACAGTGCATATTTTCAGCACTGATTACTGTAGTAATGACATTGGTCCCCCCAAAAGTGTCAAAAATGTCAGGTGTCAGATCTGTCTGCCACAATGTCGCATTCCTGCTAAAAATCGCTGATCGTCGCCATTACTAGTAAAATAAATAAAAATTACATAAATCTTTCCCCTAGTTTGTAGACGCAATAACTTTTGCGCACACCAATGCATATACTCTTATTGGGATATTTTTTTTACAGAAAATATGTAGCAGAATACAAATTGGCCTAAAATTATGAAAAAAAAGATTTTTTAATTTATTTTTATTGGGAATGTTCTAAAGCAGAAAGTGCAAAATATTGTTTTTTTATCAGAATTGTCCCTCTTTTTTTATTTATAGCGCAAAAAATTAAGATCACAGAGGTGATCAAATACCACCAAAAGAAAGCTCTATTTGTGGGGAAAAAGGACATCAATTTTTTTTGGGTACAGCATCGCACGACCGCACAATATTTAGATAAAGTAACTCAGTGCCGAATCGCAAAAAAATGGCCTGGTCTTTAAGGGGGAAAACCTTTCGATCCAGAAGTGGTTAATGTCAAAACCACTGGCAACAAAAGTGAGTACACCTTTAAGTGAAAATGTCTAAACTGGGCCCAATTTAGCCATTTTTCCTCCCCGGTGTCATGTGACTCGTTAGTGTTACAAGGTCTGGGGTATGAATGGGGAGCAGGTGTGCTAAATTTGGTGTTATCGCTCTCACTCTCATACTGGTCACTGGAAGTTCAACATGGTACCTCATGGCAAATAACTCTCTGAGGATCTGTAAAAATGAATTGTTGCTCTACATAAAGATGGCCTACCTAGGCTATAAGAAGATTGCTAAGACCCTGAAACTGAGCTGCAGCACTATGACCAAGACCATACAGCAGTTTAACAGGATATATTTCACTCAGAACAGGCCTCGCCATGGTCGACCAAAGAGGTTGAGTGCATGTGCTCGGCATCGTATCCAGAGGTTGTCTTTGGGAAATAGACTTATGAGTTCTGGCAGCATTGCTGCAGAGGTTGAAGGGGTGGGGGGAGAGCCTGTCAGTGCTCAGATTATAGGCCACACACTGCATCAAATTGGTCTACATGGCCGTTGTCCAAGAAGGAAGCCTCTTCTAAAGATAATGCACAAGAAAGCCTGCAAACAGTTTGCTGAAGACGAGCAGACTAAGGACAATACTGGAACCATATCCTGTGGCCTGATGAGACCAAGATAAAGTTATTTGGTTCAGATGGTGTCAAGCGTGTGTGGCGGCAACGAGGTGAGGAGTACAAAGACAAGTGTGTCTTGCCAACAGTCAAGCATGGTGGTGGGCGTGTCATGATCTGGGGCACTACAGTTCATTGAGGGAACCTTGAATACCAACATGTACTGTAACACACTGAAGCAGAGTATGATCCCCTCCCTTGGGAGACTGGACTGCAGGGCAGTATTCCAACATAACAACCCCAAACACACCCCCAAAGCGACCATTGCCTTGGTAAAGAAGCTGAAGGTAAAGATGATGGACTGACCAAGCATGTCTCCAGAGCTAAACCCTACTGTGCATCTGTGGGGCATTCTCAAACGGAAGGTGGAGGCGCGCAAGGTCTCTAACATCCACCAGCTTCATGATGTAGTCATGGAGGAGTGGAAGAGGACTCCTGTGAAGCTCTGGTGAACTAATTGCCAAGGAGGGTTAAGGCAGTGCTGGAAAAATATTGGTGGCCACACAAAATATTGACACTTTGGGCCCAATTTGGACATTTCCACTTAGGGGTGTACACATTTTTGTTGCAAGCGGTTTAGATATTAATGGCTGTGTGTATTATTTTGAGGGGACAGAAAATTTACACTGTTATACAATCTGTACACTCACTACTTTACATAGTAGCAAAGTGTAATTTCTTCAGTGTTGTCACATGAAAATATATAATAAAATATTTACAAAAATGTGAGGGATGTACTCACTTTTGTGAGATACTGTATTTAAGGGCTCCTGGGTAGGAGGAAAAGTAGGAAGACATCAGAGGGGAACAGTTGTTTAGTAGCAAAAATACATGAAACTGCTTGTGTTGCCTATTTACAAGCACTTCCATTAAAGTCTATGGGGCCAGAAACCCACGACCGCTCCAAAAAAGCTTTTTTTGTGCTTCGGCGACTGACCTTAGAGATGTGAACAGACTGGATTGAAATTAATTGGATTTCTGATAGTTGTCACATGAGCAAAAATGCTCAGGTGTGAACATGGGTTTATGTTAAAGTGATCTGGGTGGCTGTGGAGCCGATCGCTGTTACACGAGTCACAGCTAGAGTGGTGAGCAGGGGGGACAATAGGATCTGCATAAAGAGGACCTGTCCTCGACCAATGTTAAAAAAAAAAAAATCAAAGTCAGCCGCTATAAATACTGCAGCTGCTGGCTTTTAATAAACAGACACTTACCAGCCCAGGGATCCAGCGCTGTCCTCACCCAGGCCATTTCTTCCCTGGTGTTGGGGTCCCCAGCGCTGCCATCTTTACTCTGGGAAGTTGGCAGGGACTCCCTGTGGCTGCAGAAGGCTACACTCGAGTGTACAGTAGATGTATTCTTCTTCAGCGACCATGGTCTTGCTGCCATCTCAGGACAATGCAAAACAACTGCATGAAATGCAAAACAACAACCAAAAATGGCGCACCAACCTAGCGCATTGCAAACAAAACGTTTATTTAGGAATAAAAACAAGAAGTGTTGAACTCACAAACGCACGGCATGTATATGCAATATGCATATCATAGCAAGTGAGAACAATCGCCTTCAGGTCTGCTGTAGTCCACCAATAGTATGGGAAGACC
Source organism: Pelophylax lessonae (assembly GCF_965119305.1). Lineage (NCBI taxonomy): Eukaryota > Metazoa > Chordata > Amphibia > Anura > Ranidae > Pelophylax > Pelophylax lessonae. The sequence continues at coordinate 116,256,793 of NC_138778.1, forward strand.
AAGCAACGTCTGTAATTTCAAGGGAGAACCCTCTTCATCAGAGCTAAAATAGTTAATCACTATTTTGGTTCTCCCTTGAAACACGTCGGCCATTACGGACCCTGCCTGGTCTTCCCACACTATTGGTTGACTACAGCAGACCTGAAGGCGATTGTTCTCACTTGCTATGCTATGCATTTACATGCTGTGCGTTTGTGAGTATAACACAAAATGTTTTTTTTCTTAAAGGAGTTGTAATGTCAGAAGGTTTTTTATCTTAATGTGTTCTGTATGCAGCAGCCCCCCTTCTGCCCCCCCTAACACTTACCTTAGGTCCCTCTCTGTCCAGTGATGTCCACGAGTCCCTCAGCCGTTCGAGATTCTCACTCCTGATTTGCTGCCTCTGCTGTCAATCAGAGCCAGTTAGCCAATCGGGAAGGAGAGAGGGCGGGGGCCAGGTCTCTGCTCGTGTGTGAATGGGCACAGGGAGCTGTGACTTGGCTGGGGTGCCCCCATAGCAAGCTGCTTGCTGTTGGGGCACTGAACAGGAGGAAGGGCTGGGATCACAGAAGAGGGACCCGAGAAGAGGAGGGTCTGGGTTGCTCTGCGCAAATCCACTACAACAGAGCAGTTAAGTATAACATGTTTGTTATTTTTATAGTAAAAAAAACCCCAAAACTTTACAATCACTTTAAAGAAAACTTTGTTGGTAATGCGCAAGGTAGGTGCCCCCTTTCTTGGCTTTCTTCACAGTCAACTCCCCACTGCACATGTGCAATCCACAATAAAATGCCCAATACATGCAGAGGAGGGGAGAGATAAAGATCCCCTGAACTTCTGTAGTGACTGAAGTTTTGCGTTTAAATGTGTGAAAAAAATAAATAAATAAATTAGAACACGTATTGGGTATCACAGCGCATGTTGGAATGAGAGCAATAATTCTAGGTACCTTATTCATGGTTAACATTAAAATTATGAGCTGTTGCCTATTGATAGTTTTTGTTTTCACCATTTTGCTGACGCACACAGTTTTGATGTCTTACGCATTTATTATCTATTTTCTAACCAAAAATGCAGATTTCATTTTATGTGAAAAATGAAAATACATGTTCCGGAGGGTAGGTTTATATTTGATACTAAATTAGTAGATTGATGAGAGAAAACTGTAAAGGCTGAGAATTATCTAAAAGATATGTACAAATTTACCGTTTTGCCCATTGCAGTGTATCCTCATTGGTTGCTTTGATAAGCACAAACAGTACTTATTTTTCACACACAATAAAATCTGAGACACGTACTCAGCTTGTTTTCTTAGCTAGGGATCCTCTTTAAAACAGAGTTCTATACAATTTCTAATTGATTGTATTTCATGAGTCTTATTAGCCCACAAATGTCTTATTTTTACAGCACTTTTATTATTGAGAAGCAGCCACCACAAGTGCTGAAAACACAGACTAAGTTTGCAGCGACAGTCCGGCTTCTAGTGGGTGGTAAACTGAATGTCCATATGAACCCACCTCAGGTCAAAGCCACCATTATCAGCGAAGTACAGGCCAAGGCTCTGCTGAAGAATGAAAACACACGCAAGTAACTATCGACATTAAATGTTTCTGTGTTTCTATTTGTCGTCCTCTTCTGTTCTGCCTGTAAGTCACCTTCTGTAACCCGTATCGTTTCAAGCTCAGCTGTGCCTTCGTTTCCATATTTGTGATGTCTTCTAATATTATTTTACCTATTTGTTATTCATATATATATATATATATATATATATATATATACACACATTCTATACGCACAGTATGTATGTATGTATGTATATATATATATATGTGTGTGTGTGTAATATATATAGTGAATCTGGAAAGTATTCACAGCGCTTCACTTTTTCCACATTTTGTTACAGCTTTATTCCAAAATAGATTAAATTTATTATTTTCTTTAAAATTCTACAAACAATCCCCCATAATGACAACGTGAAAGAAGTTTATTTGAAATCTTTGCAAATTTATTAAAACTAAAAAACAAAAAAAATCCTATGTACAAAAGTATTCAAAGCCTTTTCGCAATACTTTGTTGAAGCACCTTTGATACCAATTACAGCTTCAAGTTTTTTTGAGTATGATGCTACAAGCTTGGCACACCTATTTTTGGGGCAGTTTCTCCCATTCTTCTTTGCAGGACCTCTCAAGCTCCATCAGGTTGTATGGGGCATGTCGGTGCACAGCCATTTTCAGATCTCTCCAGAGATATTCAAACGGGTTCAAGTCTGGGCAACTCAAGGACATTCACAGAGTTGTCCTGTAGCTACTCCTTTGTTATCTTGGCTGTGTGCTTAGGGTCGTTGTCCTGTCAGAAGATGAACCTTCACCCCAATCTGAGGTCAAGAGCACTCTGGAGCAGATTTTCATCAAGGATATCTTTGTACATTGCTGCATTCATCTTTCCCTCAATCCTAACTAGTCTCCCAGTTACTGCCACTGGAAAACATCCCCACAGCATGATGATGCCACCGCCATGCTTCACTGTAGGGACGGTATTGGCTAGGTAATGAGCGCATGCCTGGTTTCCTCCAAACATGACGCTTGCCATTCAGGCCAAAAAAGTTCAATCTTTTGTTTCATCAGTTCCGAGAATTTGGTTTCTCATAGTCTAAGAGTCCTTCGGATGCCTTTTGGAAATCTCTATGCAGGCTGTCATGTGCCTTTTACTAAGGAGAGGCTTTCGTCTTGCCACGCTACCATACAGGCCTGATTGGTGGAGTGCTGCAGAGATGGTTGTTCTTCTGGAAGGTTCTCCTCTCTCCTCAGAGAAATGCTGGAGCTCTGTCAGAGTGACCATTAGGTTCTTGGTTATCTCCCTGACTAATGCCCTTCTTCCCCGAACCCTTAGTTTGGCTGGGTGGCCCACTCTAGCAAGAGTCCTGGTGGTTGTAAACTTCTTCTATTTACAGGTATTGGAGGCCACTGTGATCATTGGGACCTTCAATCCTGCAGAAATGTTTCTGTACCCTTTCCCAGATCTGTGCCTCCATACAATCCTGTCTCGGAGGTCTAAGGACAATTCCTTGGACTTTATGGCTTGGTTTTAGCTCTAAAAAGCCCTGTTAACTGTGGGACCTTATATAGACAGGTGTGTGCCTTTTCAAATCATGTCCAATCAACTGACTTTACCACAGCGGGACTCCAATCAAGTTGTAGAAAAAGAGTGTCATGGCAAATGCTGTGAATACTTATGCACATGTGATTGTTTTCGCTTTTTATTTTTAATACATTTGCAAAGATTTCAAACAAACTTCTTTTACGTTGTCATTATGCAGTATTGTTTGTAGAAAGTTGAGAAAAATAATGAATGTAATCCATTTTGGAATGAGGCTGTAATGTGGAAAAAGTGAAGCGCTGTGAATACTTTCCGGATTCACTGTATCTCCCACCCATGGCTGATTTTCCCTTTTTATATTGCCTATCCCATCCTTCTCTTAGTTGTAACATAATATACCTTCCTCCTTTTTAATTTTTTTTCAGTTTTCCTACCACCTTCTCTACCTAATCTCACCTGTGCCTCAGTATTCCTATCAATAGTCTTCCGCAATCTTAGCTGTGCGTCAGTATTCCTGTCACTAGTCCTCCTCTGTTACCTGTGCTTCTGTATTCCTGTCACTGGTCTTCTCCTGATCACATCTGTGACTCTGTATTGCAGTTATCGTTGTCTTCATAATATTGCCAGTGAGTCAGTGTTGTTTCTGCAGCCTGATTTTGCCTAATTTATTGTGCCCATCACAGCCTTCACCTGTTTTACTTATTTTTGTTCCCCATATGTTTATGTCTGACCTCAGGTGTAGATGCAATGTTGTGCCACTGCAAGATGCACATTGGTCTATCACTATATTGCGCTGTAAAAAAAAAAAAAAAAAAAAAAAAGAAAATCACAATGTTTAGTGACTTATTTTACTGACCTATATTTCTTTCTGTTGCAGTGAGAGCAGTGGAGAGATCCTAAACAACTGTTGTGTGATGGAGTACCACCAGGCTACTGGAACACTCAGCGCTCACTTCAGAAATATGGTAGTTTCTAACATTTGCTTTCTTGCTGAAATATTCACATCGTTGATCAACAGTTGCTCATATGTATCATAACCCTCTATGCTGTTTTCATCACTAGTCTGGCTTAACACTTATTGTGTTATACACTTTCTAGAAGTATATAGTTATACAGTGGGCATCTGAGTTATACTGTATGTCGCATATACCCCGGAAGGAGTAGCTGCTGCTTGAGTCCCCTGTTTTTTTGCTGATGACTCTGCAAATAGCACCATGCACTCTGACACATCTAGCTGGATGGGAAGTATTTATTGCAGATATATTTGTAGTACCGAATGGTCAAAAAGATATGGACAACAGTAATGACACAGCAAATGGGTAACAATAGCAAGACATTTACTGCAAGTGGGTGAACAGTAGCAAGAATTATCCTGTGGAAAGCAAAGAATTGGCATAGAGACCACAGCTCCTCCTAAAGTCTATACTGGGGCAATCCTAACTAAAGAGAGTTACACCATCATAACTGTTCAGCAGTCTATAATACACGCTGTTTCTTTTGCTGGTCAGCTCATTGGGGCCCAAATCTTACATTGGAGCACTCAGGATAATGTCCCTTCAAGCACTGATAAAGGCTCTGGCTGTGTGATACTTTCAGACAACACTGTTCCTCTTTGTTGGTGTCCCCCAATCCCCCCCAGGTAAAAGGCTCCATCAGCATCCATGGTGCTTTTTGGTGTTCCAGAATGTCTGCCACTGCGCTTTTCTCCCTCTCAGGTGCTATGGCAAGCCACGTGCAGGCAGCCTGAAGCGCACTTTGTCCCTCCTGAACATCCTTCACACACACACCTTCTCCTCTCTACATAAGAACGACAACCATACTTTCTCTTGAATGAATATGGGATCTGTTGTTTCTTTGCTCAGTCCACCAAGAGAGACTTGCCTCATATTTGGCCCAGTTAAATTACCACTATGCAGAGGCAACATTTCTTCACTAAGACATGGGGAGGACACTATTATGGGTCACCTCAGCCCATACTCTAGTGGTTTTGGGGGGAAATACTTGGTGTTTTAAAAAGGACTGAAGGACTGTAATCTGGGACCCTTTTTTTTATAGGATCATCTTCATTGGAGGCTTCATTGGGTGAGGTTGAGCCCTCTTCCATGTCAACTCTGGACTATTAAACGGTTTGTCCTCAGCCGCTGGAGCATTCTGCCTGCAGAAACTCTAAGCATGCCTCGGTGCCATTCCCTGCAGATTCTGTCTGTAACTCTTCTAAACCTTCGACTCAAACTGGGCTTGTGGCCCCTGTCACTGACTCAGATTCAGAAACTCAACAGTCTATATCTCTGAAGAGACTGCAATTTACTGAGAGGGTAAAAGAGGTGATTTCTTCCCCAGGGTGTCTGGTGTGCTAGGGTATCCCCATATCCAGTGCCTAAAGCATTTGTTACCCCAACATTTGATATTCCTGATATGTGGCTGCTGTACCATGTACTTGTATGAGAAAGTATCCTGTTCTCTTTGTATTGCTTTTTTTGAGTGAAATCCCTGGTGTTCCTGCTAGTCCCTCTACTTTCTTGTTAAAAACTGACAACACTAAGTAGGGGAGCACACCGTGGTCAGTTCTCTAGCTATGCTGGGAACTCTGTGTACTCTCCTCCAATGATCAGACTTGTTCTGACGCCCCCCTGCACAGCCATTCCTTTGTGAGCTTAGTGTGCTGTTACTTCTCCTTTCCACAGCTCTTATGCAGCTGAGAACAGAGGGAATGTGATCATTTATAAAAATTGGAAAGAAAAAAACATTTATATATATATTTTTATGTTATATTTATACAAAAATGTTTTGCCTTTCATTTCTATTTTAAATGGAATAGGTAGGTTGTTTTACAAGGTGATCATTTACAATCACTTTAAGACTTGTTCCCCAGAACCATAGATACCCCATTCGTTGAGGGATCCCACTGTGATTTGGCTTCCCTACCTGGACTTCGATGGACATAGGTGCTGCAGGACTTTCACCTTTTTGAAAGGTTTGGTTTGGTCCCTCTGCTGAGTGATGTTGACAGTACTACCGTTGACCTTATTGCTTTACAGAGAGACAATGCATTGCCTTCTGCCTCTCCTCAATCAGTAGTCTCCACATTGATTCCCCGTTCACATGGAGCAACTTGTTATGTGATTTGACTGGTCAAGTCGCATCCTGTTGCTGGAAATGTGTTCAATTTGATGCAATGCTGACTTTGTGATGCTGCATCGATTTGAAAAAGTAATTCTGCACCACTTTTGGAGGTTTCGGGTGCGACTTGAATAGACATCTGTGCTTGAAGCAGCACAGACATCTTTCAAGTCGCACCCGAAGTCTCACTGCCATGCTGCTTTGAAATTGTTCGATTTCTAAGCCGCAGTTAATGTGAACGGGGTATGAAGGAAGATGTTTTCACAGCTTGGTGTTTCCTTGGATTGTCAGAATGTGGTACATACTGGGATCATGCTGTTAGGCATAGAGTATGTCCCGAGGCCTTAGTGGGATCTGATCCCCTGGAGATAGGTCATCATTTTGTGGCTGATCTTCAACCTCTTTAGGAAGTTCCACTAGATCCCTTCCTTGGTTTTGTCCTTAATCAGATGAATATACTTGGCAGTATGGCTGCCCCTAACTCCATGGCCCCGGAAGCTTCTCTGGACCAGGGCTGGTCCGGTTATTCTTAGAACTGTGTTCTGAATTAAGGTTAGGCAGGTCCTGCAGAGTTCCTCTGTCAGGCCCCAGAGACACATTTTGGATGTGGATAGGTTTTTGCTCTTCCTCTTATTTTTCTAGTGCTCATGTAGACCAGTCTGACATTGTAAGAAATATCTTTATCCTTACCTCCCTTGAAGAGGTGTACCTCTCCTGCACCTCCTTTTTTTCAGCCAGACTGACTTCACAGTAGGAAACCTTGGATTTTATATCCGTCTCAGGGGTCATTTAGCAAGTAGCAGCCCTCAAAATTTCAACCTGCCTGCTCGCATTAGGGCGAGTGTGGAGCCGCATCAGAGGGGAGGTGGGGCGACCGCCGCCAGCAGGCAGGGTTGGACTGGAGCCGACTTTCCTCCCAGCCTCGGCCCCCCTGTCATTCTCTTAGCAAGGCCTGACATACAGCAGGAGTTGACAAAGAACTAGATGAGGTGGGGGAGGAGGGTTGGGTTGGAGCTACCAAAGATTACTTTTCCTGTTAACTATCTGGTTATTGATTGCTCGAATCACCTAGCAAGCAATCATCACCTTGTTAATGGGAAAAGTTAACTTTGACAGCTCCTGCTCCTGTCCAGTGCTGTGCTCCACTTTAAGTCTCTGCATCCTAAATCAGTGAAAGTGTCATTCATTGGTTTTCATTTTTTTTTTATGATATATTTAATAATATACACTATATTCCCAAAAGTATTGGGACACCTGCCGTTACATTTACATGAAGTTTAATGGCATCCCAGTCTTTGTCCGTAGGGTTCAGTATTGAGTTGGCTCACCCTTTGAAGCTATAACCGCTTCAACTCTTCTTGAAAGTCTCTCCACAAGGTTTAAGAGTGTGTCTATGGCAGGGATCCTCAAACTACGGCCCTCCAGCTGTTGCAGAACTACACTTCCCATGAGGCATTGTAAAACTGACATTCACAGACATGACTAGGCATGATGGGAATTGTAGTTCCTGAACAGCTGGAGGGCCAGAGTTTGAAGAACCTTGGTCTATGGGAATGTTTGACCATTTTTCCAGAAGCACATTTGTGAGGTCAGGCACTGATGTTGGATGAGAAGACCTGGCTCGCAGTCTGCGCTCTAATTCATCCCAAAGGTTTTCTATCGGGTTGAGGTCAGGACTCTGTGCTGGCCATTCAAGTTCCTCCACCCCAAAACTCGCTCATCCGTGTCTTTATGGACCTTGCTTTGTGCACTGGTGCTCAGTCATGTTGGAACAGGAAGGGGCCATCCCCTAACTGTTCTCACAAAGTTGGGAGCATGAAATTTTCTAAAATGTCTTTGTATGCTGACGCCTTAAGAGTTCCCTTCACTGGAAGTAAGGGGCCAAGCCCAACCCTTGAAAAACAAACCCACACCATAATCCCCCCTCCCCCAAATTGTTTGGACGAGTGCACAAAGCAAGGTCCATTAATACATGGAGGAATGAGTTTGCTGTGGAGAAACTTGTTTGGCCAGCGCAGAGTCCTGATCTCAACTTGATAGAACACCTTTGGGATGAATTAGAGAGCAGACTGCGAGCCAGGCTTTCTCGTCCAACATCAGTTCCTGACCTAACAAATGCGCTTCTAGAAGAATGGTCAAACATTTCAATAGACACACTCCTAAACCTGGTGTACAGCCTTCCCAGAAGAGTTCAAACTGTTATAGCTGCAAAGGGTGGGCCAACTCAATATTGAACCCAACAGACTAAGACTGGGATGCCATTAAAGTTCTCGTGGGTGTAAAGGCAGTTACCCAAATACTTTGGGTAATATGGTATGTGTGTATATATACAGCTGCAAGAAAAAGTATGTGAACCCTTTGGAATGATATGGATTTCTGCACAAATTGGCCATAAAATGTGATCTGATCATCATCATCTAAGTCACAACAATAGACAATCACAGTCTGCTTAAACTAATAACACACAAAGAATGAAATGTTGTCATGTTTTTATTGAACACACCATGTAAACATTCACAGTGCACAGGAAAATGAGAGAGGACTTCACATCGTGTGATCAATTTTCAGTGATTGGCACCGTAGCTTGTAGACTATAACCTTCACATAGACCAAATTTAATATAGAATTATTGTTTTTTTGATTTTTGTTTTTTTTAACCAAAGATATGTAGCAGTATTACTTTTGGCAAAAATATATCACTAAATTTAGCAAAATTTTAAAACCGAAATGGAAGGTTTTTTGGTTTCACAGCCTCTTACTGGTGGAAGCTCAGTTCCTTTTGGTTTAGCCATTCCCTTTGATGATCTCTTCTGTCCTGGTCTTGAGCATGATGTAAATCCTCTATGGGGAACTCCCCTCCTCTGGTTTAGATTTGGTGTTGGTCCTTCAGATATTCTTGAGTTGCAGATGGCTCCTAATTTCTTCTTTAATGTTTCAGTGGCTGTTGCCCACCTCTCAGTTGTCCTACTTTTGGACATCCTAACTGTTTCTAAATTTCTCTGTCCCCCAATGGACAAAGGCTAAAAAAAGGAATTTTGTACTTATCGAAATAATTTCCATGGGCAAATGCTCAACTGTATGGGTGAAAACAATTACTCCAACATCAAAACTTAACTTTACCTCCTAAGCCAAAGGTGTCAAACACAAGGCCCGCGGGCCGAATGCAGCCCCCCAGGCCATTTCATGTGGCCCTCGCACCTCTCATGCAGCTGTGGCAGCCTCCTTGTCTCTGCCCCCACCTTTTCTCTGTAGTCGGCAGCAGAGAGGACAGAACTCCTTTGCCAGATCCTGCAGTACTCTGTGCAGCTGCAGAAAGGCTCGTCTTTGCCCCCCCCCCCTCCTCCTCAGCAGTCCCCTTTAGAGAGGATGGCAGAACTCCTCCTACAGATCCTGCACCTCTCTGTGCAGCCGCAACACCACCTTGTCTCTGCCTCCCTGGTCTCAGCATTCAGCAAACTCTGGAAGCGGACTCCAGCCCTTCTCTGGTTCTCCTCCAGACCCTTCACTTCTTCCCAGATCCACCCTCTGGTAAGGGGGTGCATTGTGATGTAAGGGAGTAAGGGGGCGTGGGGTGCTCTGGACATCTAATCTTACAGATATAACCGGCCCTTTGAGGGAAACCATAATGCTGATGCGGCCCGCGATGGAAGTGGAGTTAACACCCCTGTCCTAAGTACTCATATACTCTTAGATAGTTGTATAATTGAGGCTTTTTGGCCGTTTAATGGAAAACGTACAGAACATGTGCATTAACTCACACATCGTCTTAATAGTTGTGGATCTCCATAATCTACCTTCACATTAAACAATGCATATTTGCTATTCTAAAAAAATATATATATATACTGTATTTGTGTTATTTATAGTTGAATGAATAGAATGATTATAGTATGCATCATGCTTCCTATTTTGAGACAAAAACCAGATAAAATAAAAATATTAAAAAAATATATATATAAAATTAAATAAAAATATAATGAGATTAATGTTTGTGTGACATTATTTTCCTTTCTACAGTCTCTAAAGCGAATTAAGCGGTCTGACAGGCGGGGGGCAGAGTCGGTAACAGAGGAGAAATTTACCATCCTGTTTGAATCTCAGTTCAGTGTTGGTGGAAATGAACTAGTGTTCCAGGTCAAGGTAAGTACTCAGTGGTGCTTATGAAGGCTGCCTTGTGTATTTAAGGAATGACTATGCAACTCTGAAAATTTTATCCAAAGTACAGTTTAATCTGATGCATTCCAGTTCCAAATCCACTGTAGCTGTATGTAATACTTCCAAATGCCGTCATTGTATAAAAAATTCCGCGCTGTGGTATATCTACCTGGCTGCAGACTAATATGCAATCCCAATGTAAGGATGCAGCTAGTAAAAAGCAAAAAAAAGGTTATTGGCGCTGCCTGGATCAAAGGAACAGTGACAGCTAATGGGAGATATAGTGAAAAAAAAGATGAATATGTCTCACCAATCCGTAAAATAAAAGTGCTGAAGTGCAATATACAATAATATAAAACTGTACTGACAATGTTGGAACAACAAAATATATATAGTATCAAAAGCATACATACAGTGACAAAGTGCAAAAATAATAAAGCAGAAAATCAAAAAAAATGTAAAAATGTCCATATGAGATGATATTAATCAAAATCACAAATAATTGTCAATTTTCAAATAATTTGTGATCGTGAAAAAACACGCATGCTCCCCCTCTCTCCCAGGACCGCACTCACCAAATCACAGAACCCCTGCAGGGGTAACGAGCATCAATGGTAATATAGATGGCTCTTGTTTATGTACCCAGCTGGATGTGAACCACATTCCCAGTATAAAAGAGATCCTCTCTCAAAGGCCACAGATATATGAGAAAAAAGGATCCTCATTGCGTTATTCCGTATATTAAAAATAATTTATTGAAATCTGTACAATATACTCACAAACCTATAGGAGGCAATCGCAGTAAACCGCTCTACACTCCTGATGACATCACATCGATGAAACGCGTAGAGTGTCACTACGTCACTTCGGTTCATTTCCGGCTCGTGAAACGCACAGCGTTCCGGAAGTATTGTTTCAAAGACCAGTCGGTTTACTGTGATTGCCTCTTATATGTTACATGTGTGGGGGTTCCATTCAGAATGATTAAATGGCAGCCCCTCACATTTTCTCACAGCAAGGCATTTTCACTGCAGGTGCCGGAATCACTGCTATCCTAGCACCTGCATAGGTTTGAACTGAGCTTTAAGGCCAGTTCACACCACAAAAAAGCAGTCCATATGCATTTCTGCATGTGTGTTTTTTTTATTCATTACTGTGCCTTTTTTACCCTAATTTATGACCAGGGAAATCACATTTTCTCTTTCGTTCATGAACGGACACAGCTCCAGAATCTTCTTGACCATTGGGTTATGCTGCCCGCTACAGGATTAGGACACTAGGCAGGAAAAAAAACTTTACCACGCCTATGGGGCAGTCCCAGTGGGTATACTCCCACTTTCTGCTATAGGCACTTTTTTTCTGCCTAGTCAGGAGTTTGGACCTAGTTTCTTGCTGTGATCTCTGGTCCTAACATTTTTTTTTTTTTTTAATGGATTTTTTTTCCTCTATTATTTTCTGTTCCAGTGAGAACTACAATCAACTGCCGGACTGGGCGATGCACTGGATATTTTAGATCCTTACAGTCTTCCCAGTCTGGCCAGCGAGCATGACCCGATCTCAGCTCCACGATAGGTCGGCTGCAACATAGCTTCACTGGACGGGGGGTGGCTGGCGAGTTAAATGTCTCGCGAGGACGGTCAGACCTGGTCCCGGCCTGAGTCACAGTGTACCTCTGGCCCGCAGCACCCCCATTCCAAGATGGTGCGGTGGTCTGCCTGGAGTGGTGCCCACCTGGTTTCCATGGTGCGGTAAGTAGTGTCCCCCTTTTCACTGGTCGCCTGTTGGGGTGGACGTGGGCCTCTCCCTGGGATGGTCAAACCCCCCGAGTTCCCGTCCTTCCTGCATAGCGTCCCCCCCCATTTATCGGTATCCCCCTGTGGACCACCCCCCCTTTTCCCACACCTAGCCCCCCCTCCCTTTTCCCCCTAGGGGTGTCCGAACAGGATTAGCTGTTTTGGGGGATGTTAAGCGGGTGAGGGGGGCATGGCCGGCTGCAAAAACGTGTTTTTGGGGGGACAATCCTGGTGGGGGCTCTTGCCAGGGCCCCCTCTTCCTGCCCATAGGTTTCTGGGGATCTTAGGAGCCGCATGGGCGCCACATGGAGCCTCTATTTTGTCGTGGATGGCTGCTGTATCTTTTAGCGGACATGTTTGTGTAGTCCGGCTGGCATTTTCTTGTAGTTTACCATTGAATAATGTCGTGACTATGTTTTTAAAGCCCACAGAGCAGTGATTCGGTGGTGGGCCTCTAGTGTTCACTCCTGCCCTTCCTCCTCTCTAAACGCCACACTACGTGCAGCTGGACTCTCTGCTCTGTACCTGGGTCAGTGGTGGTGAGTCCCTGTGGGTGTAAACGGCTCTTCCTCTGCTTTGCTATAGCAACAGCTGGTGTTCTGGGACTTGTGGTGCCGCTTGTGCAGCGGTGGGGATTTTTTTAGCAGCCTTTTTTTTCCTATTTTGCTAAGGTAGTCCCTGAGTTCCCCATGGAGTCCCTGGAGCATGTTAATCAACCTGACCATCTTTCAGAGGCTTTGGGGCCCTCAGGAGCGCAGTCTGCTTTGTCTGCTATGACGGCAGTCCTGGAGCCACTTGTGTCCAAGATAGATATGGTCCTGCAAAACAGGACGGGCAAAAAGCGCCCTCCCCCCCCCCCCCCCCGCCTTCATCTGCATCCATCTGTCCCCTTAGATTCTGAGGTTGATCTGGCCGCCGCGGACGCGAGTCTCCCTACTGTCTGCGTCCATGCAGCCTGAGTGCTCTGGTAGTGAGGATGATTCCTCTTCCACTATGGCTGCGCACGAAAAGGCACTAGTGGGATGCACTGATTGTAGCAGTGCGGGAAACTTTAAAAATTGAGGATGCAGCTGCTGCTGCGTCAGAGGAGCCAGTATGTTTCGGTATCCGCAAATCCTTTAAGGCGACAAAGGTGTTTCCCTTTCCTGCCTATTTTGACAAAATTGTCACGAGTCAGTAGGGTTCACCTAAACGCACTGTCAGGGTACCAAAGCGTATCCTTTTGAAGAGTCCCTGTTAAAAATAAAAAATAAAATTAAAAACTGACAGTCCCACCAGTCCCACCTGTGGTGGACTCTCAGGTTTGCAGGCTAAATAAAGCCATCCTTCTCCCGGTGGAGGACTCTGTCTTTTAAAATACCTTATCACAGGAGCTGAATCTCTGGTCCAACATCTTTTTACCATGGCTGGTTCGATGGTAAAAACCGGTGTTTACCATAACTTTGGTCTCCCAGGCCTTAACAAAATGGGCAAAGCTTTTGCACCAGGATTTGGAAGAGGAACAGATTTCCCCTAACCTTGCAGAGCTGGCGAACCAGTTGGTCCAGGGGTTGCAGTTCATCTGTGATGCCTCTCTGGATACAGCTCCTTTAGTCTGCAGGGTTTCTATAACAGCAGTGACCCTGAGGTGCGTGATTTGGCTCAAAGAAAGGTCCTGTCTGATCTTCCCTTTGTAGATCGCCTGTTAGGAGCTTCCATGGATGAGATCATTAAGGGTTTTACAGGGGAGAAGAGTACTCTTCTCCCACAGGCTACCAGGAGCAAGGAGGCTCATCGTAAACGTGGGCCTTTCTTCTTGGCTTACAAGCGGCCTTTTTGTTTCTCAGGAAAAGGGATCGAAATCCGTTTGAACCCCCTCGAGAGGTTCCAAGAGGCCCTGGTCTGGTAAGCCGAGAGTGGCTCTCTCTTTAGGCCAGCAGACAAGCCCTCTTCTGCCTGAAGGGGTGCTCTCACCCATATCTGGGGTGGGGGGATGTCTTCGCTTTTTTCTGGACCCGTGGACCTCCTTGATTCAAGGGAGGTGGGTTCATGAACTGATTCGGTCCGGTTACAAGATCAAGTTTCGGTCTTCGCCGCCGGCAAGGTTTTTACTAGAGATCGACCGATTATCGGCAAAACCGATATATCAAGGGCCGATATGCACTTTCCCTGATATATCGGAATCGGCCTTTGGATTTACCGATATTGCCGATATTTTCGTGACGTCATTGCGTATGTTGCGCGCACACATTCTGCCTTCTAACACCGCCTCCCACATGACGCCATTTCACCGCGCGCTGCACATGTTCTCTGCCTTAAGACCAGCTCCCACGCCTTAGACAGCCTCGTTTACAGCCAGCTGCAGTCCCACAGGCCCTGGCCTCAGCCACCCACCACAGCGTACCAGCCATCCGACCTACAACAACAGAACATGCCAGGGTGCCAGCCGGGCCAGCATCCGGCCACCCATTCCACAACAGGGTTCCAGCGAGCAAGCAAACCAGCCACCCAGAATAGGGTGACACCAAGCCAGCCAGCCACCACAGTGTTCCTGCAATCCAGCCACCCATAACAGGGTGACACCAAGCCAGCCAGCCAGCCACCACAGTGTTCCTGCAAGCCAGCCACCCATAACAGGGTGACACCAAGCCAGCCAGCCACCCATCCATAACAGGGTGACCCCAAGCCAGACAGCCACCACAGTGTTCCTACAAGCCAGCCACCCATAACAGGGTGACACCAAGCCAGCTAGCCACCACAGTGTTCCTGCAAGCCAGCCACCCATACCAGGGTGACACCAAGCCAGCCACCAACCCACCACAGTGTTCCTGCAAGCCAGCCACCCATAACAGGGTGACACCAAGCCAGCCACCCACCACAGTGTTCCGGCAAGCAAGCCACCCAACAGGGGGACACCAAGCCACCCACACTGCCAGGTGTCAGCCACCAACCCACAACAGGGTGCCAGCAACTTCAGCAAGCCATGATCTTTAATCTTTTTTTGTGTCTTTCAAATTGAAATAGAGATGGATGAGGAGAGAAAAAGTAAAAGTGTGGTCTGGGACTATTTCTCGTCTCAACCTTCTCCAGGAAAAGCAGCAGTGTGCAAAACATGTACAAACAACATAAGCATGGGATCAGTAACTGCAAAAAACAAAAATACGTCAAATCTTTGGGCCCATCTAAGAGTTCATCATATTGAATTGTATCATGCAGCACAGAAAAGAACAAAATGAATATCAATGTGATTCCAATACCTCCTCCACTATCCCAGGCAACAATAACTGATATGTTTGTGAAAAAAAACACATGTCATTGTCTAGATTCAGATGGAAGATCCCAACTGCTGGACAGAGTAATCACAGAGATGATTGTCACTAATAACCAGCCATTTACAATGGTGTCTGACTCAGGATTTAAGCGGTTGATATCCATACTTGAGCCAAGCTACACACTGAAGAGTGAGCAGTATTATAGAACCGAAATGCTGGCAAAGCTTCACCAAAAGGTCGTTGACAAAGTAAAGGCTATGCTGCAACCAGAGAATGCTGGCAACTCACTCTCATTCACGACTGACTGCTGGTCACAAACAGAGTCAGAGTCACTAATGATTCTTACATGCCACTTCATTGACAGCGGATGGACAAAAAAGGCAATACAAAAGCGATGCAAGGATCCCACACAGAATGTTTCTGGGCATGCTTGAAGAATGGGGAATCAATAAAGACCGAGTGATGCTTGTGCAGCTTCGAGACAGTGGAGCAAACATGCGGAAAGGAATGAGGCTTGCTGATATGTCAGACCTCAAAGCCAAAGAGTTTTGATTGATATATGTTTTGAGAAGCATGAAGAGATTAAAAATGTTGTGCTTGCAAGTCTTTTGAACTTTTTGATACAAGAACCATGCTTTCTCTTCTGATGAAATATTGGCTAAGGCGAAACAATGGCTGACAGAAGATATTCAACAGGAGGTTCAACTCTATTTGAAAGAAGCAGTAATTGACAAAAAAAGTCATCCTCTTCAGTGGT
Source organism: Pelophylax lessonae (assembly GCF_965119305.1). NCBI lineage: Eukaryota > Metazoa > Chordata > Amphibia > Anura > Ranidae > Pelophylax > Pelophylax lessonae. Next base: position 116,272,944 of record NC_138778.1, read on the forward strand.
GGAAAGAAAATAAAGCACGCTACAAAAGACTTGCTTCCCATGCTAAAAGATACCTTTCTCTCTCTCTGCTCCTCTGTCCTCCACTCCTCCTGAGCATGTTTATGAAGTGGCAGCATTGTATGAACAAAACAGAAGACCTTTAACAGGTGACCATGGACATGCTGAAATGTTCTGCTTTCTGCATTATAATATTGTTCTACTTAACTGGGAATATTGAAAAGATCGTGTCCACTCCAATCCACTGTCTAGCTTTTTTTCGAGCAGTTTTGCACTGACTGCAGTAGTTGCAGTGAGTGCCCTACTGCAAAGACTCCAATCCAATGTCTAGCGGTTGCGTAGCTTTTTTTCTAGCATTTTTGCTCTGACTACTGCAGTTGCAATGAGTGCCCTACTACAGAGGTAGTCCACTGAGTGACTCCAATCCAAACCACTGTCTAGCTGTTGCCTAGCTTTTTTTCTAACAGTTTTGCACTGACTTCTGTAGTTGCAGTGAGTGTCCTACTGCAGAGGTAGTCCACTGACTCCAGTCCAATCCACTGTGTAGCTGTTGTCTTGTCTAGCTTTTTTTTTTCTTGCAGTTTTGCACTGACTGAACTGTAGTGGTGATTTACTGCAGTAAGTGAGTGCAGTACTGCAGCTGTAAGTTTATTATGCATTCCATTAATGCACAATCAGATGACGTGAAACTGATGTCCCTACAAGTGCACTTTTCCTATAAGTTTTAATGCAGTTAAGGTGTGAAGAATGTTAAAAATGTTAATAAAGATTAACATGTTTATTAACAGACTTGTCGAAATTTGTTTATTTTGCAAAATTTTAAATGTGTGAAAATATCGGGCAATATTGGCCGATACTGATATGCGATCTGCAAAATATCGGTATAGGCAACGAAAAAACGATAACGGTCGATCACTAGTTTTTACCTTCCAGCCTGCGTTTGTCCCCAGATCGCCTACAAGGTCTCCTCAGGGCAGTGCAGGACTTACTTCTACCAGGGTTCATTGCACTAGTTCCTGACTCAGGACGCTTTTAGGTGTTTTACTCAAACCTATTTACTGTTCAGAGGAAGGAGGGAAAAGTTCTTCCAATCATGCACTTTAAGGCCTTGAACCACTTTGTGCGGGTACAAAAATTCCGGATGGAATCCATTCGCATAGTAGCGGCATCCTGTCATCAAGAGGATCCCTATAGATATCAAAGATGCTTACCTTCACATCCCAATATATGTCGGACATCAGCGTTTTCTTTGCATTGCCGTGAGGGAGGAGCATTATCAATTCCTGGCATTACCTTTTGGTCTAGCCTCCGCTCCTCGAGTGTTCACAAAAGTGTTGGCCCCGGTGTTAGCATTGTTGCGCCAGTGGGGGATTGCGGTACTGGGGTACCTGGACAACATTCTTCTGTGAGCAGAGTCTCTTACTGCCTTGAAAGACATCCTGGACATCACTGCAAACCTGTCAAGGTCTTACCTTGCCTTCCTGTTGGCAACCATCTTGGACATGTGCAGACTGCTGTCTCTTATAAACTCTGTTTGCATCATCACTTGCCTGCTGCCTGGGCATCGCTCAGTGATGGTGTTGCACACCTGACTATATATATAGATATATATATATATATTTCACCTGATGGCCTGCAGTCCTTGCCCTTGTGTTTCAAGGTGTATCACTGCTACAGTCTTCTGTTCTCAGTGTTCCCCCATGCATGACCTGGCTTGGCTGACGATTTCCTGGCTCTTGATCCCGTATTGGCTTACGCCCACACATCAGCTTACGTCCCCACATCGGCAGACGACCAGGCATCGGCTGACTACCTGCATCTGGGCTCGACCTCGGCTTGGATGACTACCCACTTCCGGACTCAATCCCGGCTTGGATGACTACCCTGGCTGTTCCTGGTTTCGCTCCGTTCTCTTGCTGTGTGTTTATTGTTGTTGCTATAATAAACTGCTTTATTTTACTTGCATCTTGTTTCCTGGCACCCTGACAGAACCTTGCAAAAGTTCGGATGGAAACTGAATTTCCAAAAACCTGCTCTGGTTCTGTCCACAAAGCTGGACTACCTGGTTCTGACCTTGGACTCTGACTCAGCCCGGGTGTTTCTTCCGGGGGAAAAACTCCAGAAGTTATAGGATGCGATTTGGCTCTTGCTGTCCTGCAGAAGGTCCTCTCTTAGTACTTGTATGCAAGTGCTGGTCCTGATGGTTTCCACCTTCGAGGCAGTTCCGTTTGCACAGTTCCATACGAGACCTCTGCAAAGGGAGATTCTTGCCAAGTGGGACAAGAATCCACAGTCTCTAGACAATCTGATCCTGTTGAGCCGGGGTACGAGAGGGTCCCTGATTTGGTGGCTTTGCTCTCCGGCTCTTTGACAGGGAAAATCCTTTTTTCCCCTGTACTTGATGGTGGTCACCATGGATGCCAGCCTGTCCGGGTGGGGAGGCGTCTTGGGCACAGATTGTGCTCAGGGTGCTTGGACTCTCAAGGAGTCCAGACTGACGATCAATATCATGGAACTTTGGGCGATTAGGCTTTGCCTGACCCATTGGACGGATCGTCTGTAGGGGTGCCTGGTCAGGTTTTAGCCGGACAATGCCACGGCCATGGCATATGTCAATCACCAAGGGGGCACAAAAAGTGTCTTTGCGGCCCGGAAAGTTGCCGGCATTCTAAGGTCGGCAGAACACTTTGTTCCAGCCCTCTCTGCTGTGCATATTCCAGGGGTGGAAAATTGGCTGACGGACTACCTCAGTCGGTAGGCGCTGGACAAAGGAGAAGGTTCACTTCACCCAGAGGTGTGTCATCAACCATGTCTCCGGTGGGGAACTCCCAAAGTGGACCTGTTGGCATCTGGTCTCAACAGTAAGGTACAGAGGTTTGTAGCAAGGTCTCTGGATCCTCTGGCCGACTCCAAAGATGCTCTTGTGGCCCCTTGGGGCCAGTATCGTCTGATAGACACCTTTCCCCTCTAAAACTTCTGCCAGGACTTCTGCAAAGAATCGAGGCAGAAGGGATTCCGGTCATCTTAGTGGCCCCAGACTGGCCTCGCTGGGCTTTGTACTGTAATCTGGTACGGTTGGTCACCGACGTTCCTTGGAGACTCCCTCTCAGAGAAGATCTTTTAGCTCAAGGGCTGATCTTCCATCCTGCTTTACAGTCACTGGCTACAGCCAGGTGCTGAGGGATAGAGAGGTGTGCTAAAAGCTTCAAAGTGTACTCCTAGGAAGATTTATAATCGCATCTGGAAGTCGCACATTGCGTGGTGTGAGGCTAGGGGGGGTCTCCCCTCGTTCTTTTTTCAGTGGCTAGAATCTTTGAGTTCCTCCAAAAAGGGGTAGATCATTGCTTGGCCTTGAGAACCATCAAGGGCCAAGTTTCAGCCTTGGCGATTTTCTTTCAACGCCTGTTGGCTAAGCACTCCTTAATTCATGTTTTTATCCAGGGGTTTCGCCACCTTGCTCCCCCTGTGAGGTTTTCGTTGCCTCCAAGGGATCTCAATTTGGTGCTGTCGGTTCTTCAGAAACCGCCTTTTGAAAATATTTGTGAGATTCTTCTGCTTACTTTGACACAGAAGGTAGCTTCCTTGGTGGCTATTACTTCTGCACACAGGGTGTCGGAGTTGGCTGCGTTGTCTTATCATTCACCTTCTCTACCACTACCACAGAGACAAAGTGGTGCTTCGTCTCTGTCAGTCGTTCCTTCCTAAAGTTGTTTCTGGTTTCCATCTAAATGAAAACATTATGTTGCTTTCCTTGTGTCCTAAGCCTAAACACCCTAAGGAGATTGCCTTACATTCCTTGGATGTGGTTCAGGCAATCAGGGTGTATCTGGTGCTGACTGAGTCGTTTAGGAAATCCGACTCTCCATTTGTCCTTTCAAATGGACCTCGTAAAGGGCTGGCTGTGCCTACTGCGGCTATCTCCAGGTGGATCAGGCAGACAGTGGTGCAGGCCTATTCCATTAAGGGTCAAGATCCTTCTTTCCCTGTTATGGCACATTCTACAAGGGCACTTAGTGCCTCTTGGGTCTTTCGTCATCAAGCGTCCATGGTGCTGGTTTGCAAGGCGGCCACTTGGTCGTCTGTGAACACTTTTACAAAATTTTACAAAGTGGATGTGTTGGCATCTGCCGACACTGCCTTTGGCCGCAAGCTTTTGCAGACTGCTGTTTGAGAGGACTAGTCCTCTTTGAGGGTGTATTTTTCAGGTGAGTTCCTGTTGTTCCTGGTTGAGCTCTTGTTACCTGGTTGGCTAGGTTTACCCTTTTAGAAATTTTCTTCTGCAGTGTTTTTTCCCACCCTTTATGTATGACACTGCTTTGGGAAGTCCCAATGGTCAAGAAGATTCTGGGGAGGCACACAACACCCACCCCTCTATTGAGTTTGGTTATATTTCTTCTGACACTGCTTGCAACAAAACTGAGTGCCTATAGCAGAAACTGGGAGTATACCCCCTGGGACTGCCCCATAGGCGTGGTAAAGTTTTTTCCTGCCTAGTGTCCCACTCCTGTAATGGGCAGCATAACACAATGGTCAAGAAGATTCTGGATCTGTGTCCATCATTGAAAATCAGAGAAAAGGATTTTACAGAATTTGGAAAAGGTTTCTGCACTAGAGTCCAGTGCAATTTCAGCCCATAGTCTTCTATGTTATCTCAGAAGTCGCATCAGCATTAGGCTTAGTTCACACCTATGCGTTTTTCAGTGCAGTTTCAGTTTAGCAGAAATGCACTACAGTCCATTTAACATGGTTTCCTGTGGGTCATATTCACATCTCTGCATTTTCCACTGATGTGTTTTATGGAAACGTTTCCCTGATGCAGGTTGAGTTTTTGGTTAAATAGACCTTGATAGAAACGCAGCAGAAAGGTATAAAAAAACACAGTGCTTGCTATTTTGATGCATTTATGATGCGTTTTTGCTGGTTTCTCCCACATGACAACAGTCACCTCGCAAAAACGCATTGAAAATACATCAAAAAAGCATGTGAATATTTAAAAATGCACCAGTAAAAAAAGCAGCAACCGCGACCTGCATAAGTGTGAACCAGGCCTTCGTTAAGAAGCTATGCAACATCTATACAACGTTGATGGATGTGTGGTTTTTTTTTTTATTCAACCCTCACCCTTTCTTCCTGGTCATCCTTGCTGTCTAAAACTCTTTCCAAGCACATTCCATTAACAACTGAGTGTAGCAAAAATGTGCGTTCCCGCATGCTTTTTTTTAGCACATTTCCATTCGTAAACACGCATTGCACAAAGGGCAGCCCATTCATTTGAATGGGCTGCCTGATGCGAGACAAATGTTCCAATGTAGCGTAAGCTTCCCAGTTGTGGAGCATCGTGCATTTTGGCATGTTTGTAGCTTATTTTGTCACACAGCAAAACATGCATCTGCTAACCACGATTGGGATGTCATTAACAATTCGGTTTCATTCACATCTGCATGTTTCCTAACATGCAGAAAGCTATACAGAAAACATGCACTTTGCCTCATTTTTTGGAAACGCACTGCAAATACGTGTCGCCCTTGTGTTGCGATTTAACTGCATTTGTATCTTCACAATTCCTAAAGCATGGCAACCTACACAGAAAAGATGCACTTTGTCGCGTGTTTTAGAAAGGGGTGGCAAACTTGCTTCGCTATTGAGTTACCATTTAGACTGCGTTTGCATCTCTGCGTTTCTAAAATCACGCCAACCCACACACAAAACGTGCGTTTTACCATGCGGTTTTATAATGTTGGCAAATGCATGTAGCGCTTGCGTTGCCTTTTTAGGCTGCATTCACATCTGCCGGTTTCCAAACATGCAGCAACCCACACAAAGAAAAGATGCACTGTGCCATGCATTTCGGAAACACACTGCAAACCCGCATTTCGCTTGTGTCTCCACAATGACAATGAAAATGCAATGCATTTTTGCAGCATGTTTCCAAAATGTCCAAAATGCAAGACAAAGCACACATTTTCTGTACGCTTGGAAATGCACAGGTGTGAATGCAGCCTTTAATGCCACCCCAAACACAGTTAGCAGTCTCATGTTTTGCCAAGTATTTGTCGCCAACAAAACCCACTACAATCATGCCAAAACACGCAAAGCTCCATGACCGAAAGGGTCCTTAAAGCGGAGTTCCACCAAAATGTGGAATCTCCGCTCATTTGCTTCCTCCCCCTCTCCTGTGCCACATTTGGCACCTTTCAGGGGGGAGGGGGGGAACAGGTACCTGTTTTTGACAGGTACCCTTCCCCACTTCCAAAAAAAGGCGCCGAGGCGAAGTGAGGACCCCTCCTCCTACCCTCCGCCGCCAAGCCAATCTAAATGTGCAGCGCACTTCGTGCATGCGCAGTAGGGACCCACCCGTGAAGCCGCAAGGCTTCACTGCCGGGTTCCCTGACCGGCAATGGCGGCGGTAGCACCTGACAGCCAATGGACACATCGGCTGCAGTGCCGACATCTCTGGACTCCAGGACAGGTAATTGTCCTAATATTAAAAGTCAGCAGCACAGTATGTGTAGCTGCTGACTTTTAATTTTTGGAGGGGGGTGGAACTCCGCTTTAAGCTACTTTGGTGCGCTTGTTGTGCTTATGGATGTGAATGGGCTGCCATATCCACAATGCGCGCTTAAGCCGGCCATACCCGCACAGAATTTCGGCCGTTTGCAGACTGAACGATTATTCGTCGGTCGAAAACGAATTGGCCACTAACTGACAGAATAAACTCTTTAACATAATCGTTTTCATGATCATAATGATCGTTCGATAACATGCGCAATACGAGTCAGAATATTATTTTCATTTCAATTTTACCATACACGTAAAAACTTTCGTAAAAATGATAAAAGTTTTCGCTAAGTTTTCGAAGGAGAGTTTTCTGGCAGCAAGAATCACCTAGGAGTGCAGGTGAGAGTTAAAAATAAAAAAAAACACACTTCTTATCACATCTTATCACAGTCACAGAGGAATCCTTATCTGATGCTGATTCTGCAACTTCTGTGAGTGTTTAACATAGAAGTCCATGAGGCTGAAATCGCTGGGCAATATTGAAAACTACGTGATTACCTTTGTCATGAAAATCTGTGCTACTCAAGTCCCATCACAAATCTAATTAGTTAAGGATATGTGAGTTATGATGCATTTTTTATGTGTTTTGGCTCGTTTCAGTACAGTTCCATGCAGAAAAAAATGCAGCATGTTCTACTTTTGTTTTCTAGAACTGAAAAACACTGGAACTGACCGCACTGGTGTGAACTATGCCATTGGAACCCATGTAACCTACTTTATATGCGTTTTTATAGCAGAAAAAAAAGGGACTGGACTGCACAGGTGTGCACTGGCCCTAAATCCTTTTTAACTCTTTCGCCTTTTTGGACTTACTACATACAGTATCTCACAAAAGTTAGTACACCTCTTACATTTTTGTAAATATTTTATTATATCTTTTTATGTGACCACACTGAAGAAATTACACTTTGCTACAATGTAAAGTAGTGAGTGTACAGCTTGTATAACAGTGTAAATTTGCTGTCCCCTAAAAATAACTCAACACACAGCCATTAATGTCTAAACCACTGGCACCAAAAATGAGTACACCCCTAAGTGAAAATGTCCAAATTGGGCCAGATTAGCCATTTTTCCTCCCTGGTGTCATGTGACTCGTTAGTGTTACAAGATCCCAGGTGTGAATGGGGAGCAGGTGTGTTAAATTTGACATTGCTCTTACTCTCTCCTGCTGGTCACTGGAAGTTCAACATGGCACCTCATGGCAAAGAACTCTCTGAGGATCTGAAAAAAATAATTGTTGCTCTACATAAAGAGGGCCTAGGTGTTAAGATGATTGCCAAGACCCTGAAACTGAGCTGCAGCACGGTGACCAAGACCATACAGCGATTTTATAGGATAGGTTCCACTCCGAACAGCCCTCACCATGATCGACCAAAGAAGTTGAGTGTACATGCACAGCATCATATCCAGAGGTTGTCTTTGGGAAATAGACATATGAGCGCTGCCAGCATTGCTGCAAAGGTTGAAGGGGTGGGGGGTCAGCCTGTCGGTGCTTACACCATACGTTGCACACTACATCAAATTGGTCTGCATGGCTGTCGTCCCAGAAGGAAGCCTCTTCCAAAGATGATGCACAAGAAAGCCTGCATACAGTTTGCTGAAGACAAGCAGACTAAGGACATAGAATCCTGGAACCATGTCCTGTGGTCTGATGAGACCAAGATAAACCTATTTGGTTCAGATGGTGTCAATCGTTTGTGGCAGCAACTAGGTGAGGAGTACAATGACAAGTGTGTTTTGTCTACAGTCAAGCATGGTGGTGGAAGTGTCATGGTCTGGGGCTGCATGAGTGCTTCCAGCACTGGGGAACTACAGTTCATTGAAGGAACCATGAATGTCAACATGTACTGCGACATACTGAAGCAGAGCATTATCCCTCCCTTCGGAGACTGGGCCGCAAGGCCGTTTTTCCAACATAACGACCCCAAACACATCTCTGAGACGACCACTGCCTTGCTAAATAAGCTGAGGGTAAAGGTGATGGACTGGCCAAGCATGTCTCCAGACCTAAACCCTGTTGAGCAACAGTGGGGTATCCTCAAACAGAAGGTGGAGGAGCACAAGGTCTCTAATGCCTCGTTTCCACTGAGCGGAACGGTTCGGATCGGGACAGATCGGCAGGCTGATAATGGTCCGGTCTATTCAGTTGAGCGTTTCCACTGGAAGTCGGACCTCTAGGGTCCATGCGGGGCGTACACCAAATGCCTAGCGTTGCGGCGTGGCGTCACACTAGTGCGACAACAGACGTGACGCTACAACAACAACAACAATGGAGGTCATCCAGCAGCTCGTCTTTGCTCTACTTGGCTTTTGGTTCTTAGTAATCAAAATACATGCCACACAGTGTGAGAGAAGGTTACGAGCGGCAAAGCGAAACACAGCAGAAAAGAGAAGAAAACTTTTGGCTTGGGTCTTGAGTCAGGAGGAGAAGTACACCTTTGTGCGGCAAAGACAAAGACGGCAGCGTTATAGGGTAAGCAACATTATGCCAATTGTCATTTATTTCTACCCGTATTAAAAAGTAAAATAATACAGAATATGACAAAATCTAATATAAGATGGGAAGGATATACAGTACATATGTACTTAACAACATTCATGTTGCACACGTATGTAAACATGCACATTTGAAGTATTAAATCAAATGCATAACAAATCATTAGTAGTATAATGAGTATTTATGTATAAGGTGTAATACTTCAAATGTGCATGTTTACATACGTGTGCAACATGTATGTTGTTGAATACATAATGTACTGTATATCCTTCCCATCTTATATTAGATCTTTGCAGATTCTGTATTTTTTTATTTATGTATAAGGTGTAATACTTGCAATGTGTACTCATTGCTCACTTTTATACATGATGCTATCTGACCTTGTAAAATATAGTATGTTGTATTAATATGTTTTTATTATTTGTGATATGGTAACATCTGCGTTTTCTTCTTTTAAAGATGCTTCTCCTTTTGTCAAAGCAGCGCCGCCGACCAGTCATTTGGGCTCTCCCCCGTGCCAATGAGTGGTGGGATGTGACCGTCCCAGGATTCACACACACACAGTGGGTGCACAATTTCCGAATGTCGGAGGAAACCTTTTCATACCTTTGTGCAAGGCTACGTCCAGCGATGGAGAAGCAAAGCACAAACTTCCGAGCCAGTTTGCCAGTGAGGAAAAGAGTAGCCATTGCACTGTGGAAGCTGGCTACCAACAGTGAATACAGAAGTATAGGTCATCTTTTTGGTGTCAGTAAATCATCAGTGTGCCGTTGTGTGCAGGACTTCTGTAAGGCTGTCTGCACATCGCTAGCTCCTGAAATTGTTCATTTTCCAGACAGGGAAAAGCTTAAAGACATGGCTGACTACTTTGAAAACAGGTGGGGTCTTCCACAGTGTGTTGGTGCTATTGATGGGTCACACATACCAATAATAGCACCACAAGAATACCACACTGACTACTTCAACAGAAAGGGCTGGCATTCCATCATCCTCCAGGGAGTGGTGGATGGAAAAGGACTATTCTGGAGTGTGAATGTTGGAAAACCTGGGAGTTTGCATGATGCTCGGGTTCTACGATTGTCCACATTTTGGGATTGGGTTGGGCAGGGAGGGCTGTACCCTCTTTCCACTAAGAACATTTGGGGGGTGAATGTTGGCTATTATGTGCTCGGGGACTCTGCCTACCCTTTACAAAATTGGCTCCTGAAACCATTTCCTGACAATGGCCGCCTGACACCAGAACAACAAACCTACAACAAGAAAACATCCAGGGCACGGGTCGTAGTTGAAAATGCTTTTGGAAGACTTAAAGGTAGGTGGCGGTGTCTTATGAAGAGGAATGACAGTGACATTCAACTTGTCAAATCCATGGTGCTTACTTGCTGTGCTCTTCACAATCTTTGTGAAAGTCATGGAGAAGACTTCCACCAGGATTGGAATACGTCTGCAGAAGAGCCAGTAAGGGTAATAGCACAGGATATTGAAGATGAGTGCAATGAAATACGTCAGGCTCTGATGCGTCACCTCAACACCTAATTTTTTACCATGATTGTTTTAAAGTTTTAATAAAGTTTTACATTAATGAATCAGACACACCCAAAGTCTCTTATAAAATCTCTTTTATTCAGCAACAAAAATATTCTTTCTATATTTTCTTACAAGTAAGAATTCAAAAAAATAAAACATTTTTACAAAACAAAACTGAAAAATTACCAAAAAACAAAGGGTACAGGTCCTGTGCTGGCTGACAGGCACTATTGCCTTGGCGGTGGCCTGGGATCACGACTGGCTCCCAGCACTTGAACAAGCTGCCCTAGGACACCAAGGAAGGCCTGGTTGAAGGTAGACAACTGCTCCATCTGCTGCCGGGCAATCTCAGCCTCCTGGCGCATAGCTTCCTGGGCATCCTGACGCAGTGCCTGAAACCACCGCTCAGAAAGGGTCTCCATCCTTTCCTGTTGTCTTTCCTCTACTGCCCTCATATCATCAATAACTGTGCGCAGATCCAGCTGCAACCGTCTCCTTTCACCTGGAATATACAAAATACCAGAATATTGATTTAAGAAAATGCACAATTATAACTTTCACTCTGATCATAATGTCTTACCTGTGTGACGTGGTGCATTTGGCGTACTCTGTGGTAGGCTTGGTGTTGACACAATCGTACTGGTGCTGCTGAAAGATGTCGATGGACCATCGTCTGAAAAGTTAGAGGTATCATTGGAGAGTCCATCCACAGTATCTGAAAATGCACATATCAAGGGTTTTATACACAAACGAGAAGAAGACACAGTGTACTATCTTATGGCAGTTATCATCAGGTAGTAAACAATGGGATGCAGAGTGGGTAAAAAAATGAGATGCCTATACTCTTCTGTACAGGTATTTAAATAAAAAATAATGGAACTATATCAGTTTAAAGGCTAAGGTACAATGAGAGCATCAGAAATCTCCATTATCTTTTCTACAGTTGTCTTTTTTCTCAAAAATAGGGGCTGGTTTATACAGACAGTACATTTCCCTATCCATTCTGAGATTAACTTTACTTGGTTAAAGTGCACTGTGGCTGCTTGAAATCATGCATGATAGCCTTTAATAGTATTTTTATGCATATTCAGCCCCCATTGATATTATCAAGCCCATACTAATTAAGCAAAACAGCAGTCACGCATTTTTCATTAATTATACAAAACAGTGCAGCGCTACTCCCTACCATTTTCTTTCAGTCCACTGCACAAATACAATTACATTTTTGGTGCAGAGTTAATGGTTTTGTGCAGTTATTTTTTTTAAATGGTTAGCATAGGGAAAGCCAATGCCAAGCAGGAAAAAAAATAAAACTTACCAACAGGATCTATCATGGATTCGAGAAGTGCAGATGCAGATGAAGATGCAGAGTCCAGACCTCCTTCCCTGCCTTGGTTTGCTGGCCTATGCCCGTAAATGGCGTCCATGGCATCGTACCACTTCCAAGTACTTCGACTGTTTCCACTACAGCTGTTGGCATCCTTAATTTTTTTATATTGGCCTTTAAGCTTCTTAAGCTTTGCCCTACACTGACCCGACGTCCGTTCAAATCCCTCGGCTGCCATCCGCTGGGAAATATCTTTATACACCTTTTCATTCCTCACTGATCCATCAAGCTCACTCTGAATAACACTGTCCGCAATTATAGTAAGGAAAGTGGATAGTTCCTGAGTTGACCAGACCCTGCTGTTATTTGCAGGCATCCTTCTCCTATATCTGGACTGAGCTGCGCTTCCGTTTGACGACAGCAGTGACGTTTTCCTGTCCACCAATCAGTGGAATGTATCGTGTGACACCAGTAGCTCCGCCCTAACCGTACCGTACCATTTCCTATGGCCCTACATCTGAAGGAGGACCACGAATGGTGCGGTTTGGTTCGGTTGTATGGGCCACTTTCATAATGGAAACACCAAAAATAGCGTACCGTACCGAACCGATCCGAACCGTTCCGCTCAGTGGAAACGAGGCATAACATCCACCAGTTCCGTGATGTTGTCATGTGGAGTGGAAAAGGACTCTAGGGGCAACCTGTGAAGCTCTGGGGAACATCATACTCAAGAGGGTTAAGGCAGAAAGTAATGGTGGCCACACAAAATATTGACACTTTGGGCCCGATTGGACATTTTAACTTAGAGGTGTACTCACTTTTGTTGCCAGCGGTTTAGACATTAATGGCTGTGTGTCGAGGTATTTTGAGGGGACAGCAAATTCACACTGTTATACAAGCTGTACACTCACTACTTTACATTGTAGCAAAATGTAAATTCTTCAGTGTTGTCACATGAAAAGATATAATAAACTATTTACAAAAATGTAAGGGGTGTACTCAATTTTGTGAGATACTGTATCTCCAGAAAATTAATGGTTAAAGTAGCTAATTTCCGCAATAGCAGCTATTAACTTGTTACTGTTTTAATCAGCTGTCAGCTAGACCCCCCCGTTGTTTCTGGGTTCTCACACTTTCCCTCTCGGGAGCCCAGGACCACAGTAAACTGGGATGGATGGAACATCTGTTCCAAAATCTCCTCTGCTGTTTATGAAGCTGAAAGACATCTCGAAGATCTCAGTTTTGAGATGTCATTCCATGGCTGCTACAGCAAGGGAAGTAGCTAACCAAGCACAATCTGTGCTTGATTAGCTGCAGTGGAAGGCAGGGGAGATAATGGCGGTCCCCATAATGTGACCTCTAACATCTCCATAAAGAGGACTTGCCGCATAGAGGGGTTTGTTAGCCCCTGATAAAAATAAACTTAAACAAAAATAAAACATTATAATAAATCTTAGTTAAAAAAAATAATAATAACTGCAACCCTGTTTTCCTGTACACACTTGTAGAAACAAATGCACACACCGGGTGCACACATGTATGTAGACCATGATTGCACAATATATGTGAGGCGTCGCAGCAAAGTTCAGAACAAGAGCAATACTTTTAGGGCCATAATTAACAGATAACTCTAAACCAGCCTTTTTCAACCAGGGTGCCCTTAGGTTTCTTCAGGGGTGCCTTGGCAAAATGCCTAAAAACTGCCCAAAAATTGTATGCAGGTCGGCGTGTGGATGAAGCCTGCCTTTTAGTTACACAAAGCCACAAGTTTTCATTGTAGACTGATGCATCCTTGTAGATCCTAACAACCAATGGCATCATCAGTTGATATGGAGGATGTCAGTCACCTGTATAGCATCTTTGTTTGACCCTCCCCTGCCCCTCTCCATCAGCGTTGGGGTCACATTAGCTGAGTGATGGAGAAAAACTGAGAAAGAGGAAAATTGGAACCTAGTCAGTACCAGTTTGTAAAAGTGTATTTGCTTTGGAAGAATAAATCACCTCTAACGTTGGGTGTCATACTTGTGTGGATGTTGCTACATTATGTAAAACGATTAGAATACTTATTACATTTTAGAATGGGGTACCTCGAGACTGTCCATTATTTTTAAAGGGTGCCTCGAGATTGTCCATAATTTTTAAAGAGTGCCTTGACTGAAAAAGAAGGTGAGAAGCACTGCTCTAAACGAATAAGTTGTAAAGGCACTTGAAGTGTTGCCTATGTAAAATTTTAAGTACGGTATCTAGTTCTTGCTATACCACGGGCTCACACAGTTTGTACAACTTGACATGTCTGGTATTTACTCAACACAACCTTACCTTTTTTTACTTTACCAAACTTTAATATTCTATTGTGTTTGTGCAAAAATTATTTTTAGTGTATACCTGAAAATATACATTTACATTTGATAAAAAGTCGAGCAAATATTGTATGACGTAAAATTTTTTTAGCAACCATCATTTTATTCTACAGAGCCTCTGCTTTCAGGAAATGTATAATATTATGGAGGGTAAAAGTAATTGTATATCCAAAAATGCATTTTACCTAGTATGCTCAAAATGTAAAAATTGCTCTAGAAGGGAAGTGGTTAATGAATTTATAACTCGATTCGTTTTCATATCTTACTAGCATTCAACTTGAAATACTTTCCTTATATTTCAGACATTGTCTCTCCCTGTTGTTGTCATTGTACATGGAAGTCAAGACAATAATGCTACAGCGACAGTTCTATGGGACAATGCGTTTGCTGAGCCAGTAAGTGACCACTTTGTGCAGATGTTAACCACGTGACCTCTGGAAGATTTTCATGACAGGCCATTTTTTGTGATACGGCCCTGCATTACTTTAACTGCCAATTGTGTGGTCATGCAATGCTGTAATCAAATAAAATGTATTTGTTTTTGCCCACAAATAGAGCTTACTCTTGGTATTAGTTAATCACCACTGCGTTTTTTATTTTTTGCCTTTTAGCCTCGGTTCACATTTATGCGATGCGGGAAGGCTGCGAATCCGCAGCCTGTTCCCGCATCGCACACGCACCCCCGGCAGTTCACACTGCCATATGCGATACGCTGGGGGTGTCAATGTACTGTTAACGACACCCCCAATTTGATCGCATATCGCAGTGCGATCGTGCAGTTCGCACAGGATCGGATCGCACAAGTGTGAACTGCTGTGCGATCCGATCCTGATGCGGCTGCCAAAAAGGGTCCCTGTGTGTGTTTGCTGCGGCTGCGGTGCGAATTTAGCCATACAATCTGTATGGCTAAACTCGCACCGCACAGCCGATCGCATGTAATGTCGGAGCAGTGCGCTCCGACATTACATGCGAACCCCGCACACGCACAAGTGTGAACCGGGGCTTAAACAGAAAAAGAACAATCTTTTTTACTTTCTGCTATAAAATATGTCAAATAAAAAAGAAATTTAAAATCAAATTTTTTCATAACTTTATGCCAATATGTACCGTATTCTACATATTTTTGGTAAAAAAAATCCCAGTAGGCGTTTATTTGATTGGTTTGCACAAAAGTTATAGCGTCTACAAACTATAGGATATATACTAGAATTTTTTTAAAACTAGTAATGGCGGTGATTCGCGACCTGTAGCAGGACTGCGCTATTGAGGCGGACATTCTGACACTTTTGACACTTTGTGGAAACACTAATGACACTGGCTGGGAAGGGTTTAAACATCTAGGGCAATCAAAGGGTTAACTGTTTGCCTAACCAGTGTTTGTGTGTTGTACTGTGTGTGGTGTTTTCACTAAGGGAAATTATGAATTTTATTCTCTGCTTTGCAGGGAAAGAAAATCCATTGCTTCCTCCCCTGTCAGAACGGAGCTCTGCTTTGTTTACATAGGCAGAGATCGGTTCAGAGTGTTTTCCTGATGATCATCAGGTACCAGCGGATATCCGTTGGATGGCACCCACTGATCAGCTTCTGCTGTGACAAATCACAGCAGAAGCAGCGTGCGCACACCCCCTTCCAGAAATGCCAGCCCACTAGGTACGTGATCTGGCACCGAAGAGCAGCTCTGCCACCATACATTCTTTTGATGAGATTGGCAAGCGGTTAAATGAGTAATGTATTCTGTATTCGATGTATTTAATATTCTACAAGATAACATATATTAAATATACAGTATACAAAGATCTAAAGTTAAGTACACATTTTTTGGACTAATCTGTTTATTACAGTGCATTTATACAGATAAAAAAATATTTTTATTAAAACAAAATGTGTACACAGATATGATATGTATACTGTATGAGAAGAAAAGTCTATTTTATTTTTTTTATATAAGAAGTGAAATAAAGCATGTTTTCTAGTTGGCTACTACACTTTTCTCATTGTTCTCTGACACATTGAAGCGGTTCTTCAGTCATTTTGCAAAAACTAAGTCAGCAGCTACAAAACCATAGCTACTAATCTTAATAAACAGACACGTACCTGTGCAAGGATCCAGCGATGTCCTCACCCGGCCGCTTTCTTTGGTCCCCAGTGCTGGCATGTTAACTGTGGGCAGATGGCTGTGACTCCTTGCGGCTTCCCACATTGTGAATGTTCCTGCAGCCTTCTGGGACCTGTGATGTTTCCCAGAAGGGTGCAGGTGGGGGAGGGGGGTGGTCAGGAGTAGATCTTCTGCTTGGATCACCTAGATTTTGGAACGGGTACCTCTCAAAACGAGTTACCCCCCTCAAAAAACATTTGTACCAAATATGTCAGAGGGGGGTGGGTGGGGCATAAGAGGAGGAGCAGAACTTCCCCTTGTGGGTGAAAGCGTATTTTTTGGTAGTTTTGGAGATAGTGGGGAAGGGCTAGAACCTCTGTAAACTGTTTATCGCTGTCAGAGGTTTTGTCGAACAGATATTCTCTTAGACTCAGTGACAAAGTCGTCAGGACAGGAAGTGAGGAGAAATGTCCATTTGGAACAGAGACAACAATAATAAGCGTGTGAGACTTTGGCTAATCCTCTAACCCTCCATCTTCCTGGGGACTTTGTTAAAGCAATAGGGTGACCAGGATATTTATAAAAACAATGAAAGCTTTGACTTTGCCACTTGTTTGCAAAAAAGTGCTGTATTCCTCTGAACAGTTGCTCTGCTTCTTATACATCTTTTTATTTAAATGTAACATTCACAACCTCTCTTTGCAGGGCCGAGTGCCATTTGTAGTTCCAGACAAAGTTCTTTGGCCGCAGCTGTGCGAGGCTCTGAATATGAAGTTTAAGGCAGAAGTTCAAAGCAACCGAGGGCTCAGTGATGAAAATCTTGTGTTTTTGGCTCAGAAACTTTTCAATAACAACAGCAACCACAAGGACGATTACAACAACATGACGGTGTCCTGGGCTCAGTTCAACAGGGTGAGAGGCTAAGTGAGATCTTATTTTCCAATCTGGCCTGGAGATATTAATAGAAGGCCATAGTCACATCTTGTGCCCAGTTTATGGGTCATGCTCTCAGTGCTGGCTCTCACTCAAGGTTATTCCAATACTTTTGTACATATAATAACTGTTAAAGTATCAGTAATCAAAAAATCGAGGCAGTCTTAAATCAAGATGTGATTAAAGGAAAATGCCCATCAAATGTGTTTTAATGGACAGGATAGAATGGAAGCCGTTCATACTTTTCCTCCATCTTCCACTCCAGAGAGATCTACTATGAAGTTTACTTATTTCTGCCTCTAATAAAGACCAGTATGTATTGGAACTTTTTGTAAGGAAATTGCAAAATGTTCAGCTAGCTTTAAGTAGTTTTTTTCAAGCACATTTCTGCTCAGGTTTGGTGAGGTTTAAGCAGAATCTGATTTTTTTTTTCTAATACTGACAGCTGTTTATAGCCACACAGTACAGCATTCAGCCCCATAAAGCTGCTGCCTGCCATAGACTTTGACAGGCAGTCAGCAGTGGGGCTGGATGCTGCTTCTGTCCCACCCTGGCCCACTAAAACGCCAGAAAGAATGCATTGCTCCTAGGTGGCCCCCATATGCAAGGGGCCCAATGTTGACTGTTACTTTAAACATGCTTTTGTGGAGCTTCAGCACTTCAGGAAGTTTGTTTAAAGCAACAACTCTTCTATTTAGATCTCTGTTTAGCATCCCATAATTGAATGTTTAGTTTGCTTTGGAGACTCAAAAAGCTGCTTAATGCATGATATTTTTCCAAATACTTTGCTAGAGCTTGTTGTATACATTGCTTTTTTACATTGGCCTTTCATAGGCCTTGGGGAATTTCAAAGTAAGCCATCACCAAACCTGGGGCAAAGGAGTATGTGAGGATATCACCCCTGCTTACTCTGCATCAAGGTCTGCTGGAGTAGATTGATAAACATAAAGTTGATTGATCCTAATAAGTTTATTCATATTATTGTGCAGCTGAGTGCAGAACCTGCCGATATGTATAATTAGCCATCCAATGAAAGTTCTGTATCAAGTTCTCTTTCTTGAATTGCTGATGGTACATATTAGCAGGTTCTGCATTCAGCTAAGATAAGATGGCTTTATTTATGATGAATAAACTTTATTATGTCTATCATAGGTTAAACCTGCCATTCTGACATAGACCTTGAGATGCTGTCAAATTTTGCAGCTTAGTGTAAAATGTTTGTGTACATTGTGAGCGGTTTAAAAAAAAAAGAAGGGCAATTCTGCTGAACGGGAAATCAGCGGTTTGTATGGAAATTTCTCTTACACCACCGGGAGGGGTTCAATATTTCAGAAATATCCTCAGTCCTGGACAGCATCCAGTTCTGTTTAGTGTCTGCAACTGTAAGCCAACTTGTATATTTCACAGGTTTACAGTGGGTACGGAAAGTATTCAGACCCCCTTAAATTTTTCACTCTTTGTTATATTGCAGCCATTTGCTAAAATCATTTAAGTTCATTCTTCTTCCTCATGAATGTACACACAGCTCCCCATATTGACGGAAAAACACAGAATTGTTGACATTGTTGCAGATTTATTAAAAAAGAAAAACTGAAATATCACATGGTCCTAAGTATTCAGACCCTTTGCTGTGACACTCATATATTTAACTC
This sequence comes from Pelophylax lessonae, assembly GCF_965119305.1. NCBI lineage: Eukaryota > Metazoa > Chordata > Amphibia > Anura > Ranidae > Pelophylax > Pelophylax lessonae. The sequence continues at coordinate 116,291,890 of NC_138778.1, forward strand.
AGGTGCTTTCCATTTCTTCTGATCATCCTTGAGATGGTTCTACACCTTCATTTGAGTCCAGCTGTGTTTGATTATACTGATTGGACTTGATTAGGAAAGCCACACACCTGTCTATATAAGACCTTCCAGATCACAATGCATGTCAGAGCAAATGAGAATCATGAGGTCAAAGGAACTGCCTGAAGAGCTCAGAGACAGAATTGTGGCAAGGCACAGATCTGGCCAAGGTTACAAAAAGATTTCTGCTGCACTTAAGGTTCCTAAGAGCACAGTGGCCTCCATAATCCTCAAATGGAAGACGTTTGGGACGACCAGAACCCTTCCTAGAGCTGGCCGTCCGGCCAAACTGAGCTATCGGGGGAGAAGAGCCTTGGTGAGAGAGGTAAAGAAGAACCCAAAGATCACTGTGGCTGAGCTCCAGAGATGCAGTCAGGAGATGGGAGAAAGTTGCAGAAAGTCAACCATCACTGCAGCCCCCCACCAGTCGGGGCTTTATGGCAGAGTGGCCCGACGGAAGCCTCTCCTCAGTGTAAGACACATGAAAGCCCGCATGGAGTTTGCTAAAAAACACCTGAAGGACTCCAAGATGGTGAGAAATAAGATTCTCTGGTCTGATGAGACCAAAATAGAACTTTTTGGCCTTAATTCTAAGCGGTATGTGTGGAGAAAACCAGGCACTGCTCATCACCTGTCCAATACAGTCCCAACAGTGAAGCATGGTGGTGGCAGCATCATGCTGTGGGGGTGTTTTTCAGCTGCAGGGACAGGACGACTGGTTGCAATCGAGGGAAAGATGAATGCGGCCAAATACAGGGATATCCTGGACAAAAACCTTCTCCAGAGTGCTCTGGACCTCAGACTGGGCCGAAGGTTTACCTTCCAACAAGACAATGACCCTAAGCATACAGCTAAAATAATGAAGGAGTGGCTTCACAACAACTCCGTGACTGTTCTTGAATGGCCCAGCCAGAGCCCTGACTTAAACCCAATTGAGCATCTCTGGAGAGACCTAAAAATGGCTGTCCACCAACGTTTACCATCCAACCTGACAGAACTGGAGAGGATCTGCAAGGAGGAATGGCAGAGGATCCCCAAATCCAGGTGTGAAAGACTTGTTGCATCTTTCCCAAAAAGACTCCTGGCTGTATTAGATCAAAAGGGGGCTTCTACTAAATACTGAGCAAAGGGTCTGAATACTTAGGACCATGTGATATTTCAGTTTTTCTTTTTTAATAAATCTGCAACAATGTCAACAATTCTGTGTTTTTCTGTCAGTATGGGGTGCTATGTGTACATTCATGAGGAAGAAGAATGAACCTAAATGATTTTAGCAAATGGCTACAATATAACAAAGAGTGAAAAATTTAAGGGGGTCTGAATACTTTCTGTACCCACTGTATGTTTCCAAAGTATCCCTGTCACCTATACACAGTAAGGCCTCTTTCACACGGTCCGCCTCCGTAGGCGGATCCGTGTTGCTCAGCGGGGATCGATCCCCGCTGAGCCAGCGGATGACAACTCCGTCTCCGCTTGCAGAGCGGAGAGGGAGGTGTCTCAGCCCCCGCTGCCCTCTATGGGGGATCGGATGAGAGCGGACCGCCTGTCCGCTCTCATCCGATCTGATCCGATTACTGAACGGATGGAAAAATAGGGTTTCCATCCGTCCAGATTTCACGGACAGGAAATCTGGTGGCTGGCTGCATGGAGGATCCGATCAGATCCGCCTAAAAAACTGACAGGCGGATCTGATCGGACCGCCCGTGTGAAAGAGCCCTAAAGGAGATACATTGTTGGACTGAATGGCTAAAGTTACAAATCACATAGAATATGTCAGATTATTATTATGGAAATGACATGGGAGGGTCAGGAGATACTGATGATTTTATAGGTTGCAGTGTTGTAGTTGCCAGTCTTTTCTATATAATGACTTCCTGCACTGTATATACATCTAATCATGTTGTATGTGAAAGCAACCTTACTTTCTTTCATGTTTAGTGGACTCTAATTAACCAGTTCTGGACCAGAAGTATTTGCCCCCTTATGACCAGGCCATTTTTTGCAATTCGGCACTGCATTAATTTAATGAAAAATTGTGCTGTTGTGCGACGCTGTAACAAAATAAAATTGATGTCCTTTTTTTCCCACAAATAGAGCTTTTTTTTGGTGGTATTTGATCACCTGTGCGATTTACAAAAAACAAAAAAAGCGACAATTCTGAAAAAAAAACTATATTTTTCACATTCTGCTATATAACATTCCCCAAAAAAAAATTAAATCTCAAATTTTTTCATCCTTTTAGGCCAATTTGTATTCTGCTACATTTTTTGGTAAAAAAAATTGTGTCTTAAAACTAGGGGAAAGATTTATGTAAATTTTATTTATTTATTTTTTTTTACTAGTAATGGTGGCGATCTGCGATTTTTAGTGGGACTGCAACATTGCGGCGGACAGATCGGACCCCTAACTGACCTTTTTGACACTTTTGGGGGGACCAGTGACATTACTACAGTAATCAGTGCCAAAAATTTGCACTGTTACTGTAATAATGACACTGGCAGGGAAGGGGTTAACCTAGTTGGTGATCAAGGGGTTAAATGTAAGCCTAGGGGAGTGTTTACTAACTGGGAGGGGGGGTTGGGCTTTTGAAATGACAATGGAGACCTGTGATCATATATAGAAAGATCACAGGCGCTCTGTAATCATTTCAGAGATAAGAACGGTCAGCTGTGTTTACAACAGCTGCCTGTTCTTATCTCTCAACAGGGAGCCGGCAGCAATTGTGGCTTCTATCGGCATCCACGGGCGGCACACGCTCCCGCCCCCCAGCACCGGGCGACCGACGTACCCCTATGTCGGTTCATGCAGGAGGGGCTGCGTGCCGCAGTTTAACTGTGGCGGGCGGTCCGTGACTGGTTAAGCATATGAAGGATGGCCCAAATTTACAGGGGCATGTCATCCTCCACCATTGAGGTTTGTCATATCTCATCAGAAAGGTGTTTGCATACTCTTAACCAGCCAGTATGGGTTAGAAGACTTGTTTTGGACAATTTACAGAAGGTCACAAAACATGAAAAGATAAACTAACTCACAATGCCCTTCCACACCTCAGGTCCCCCTTGCACTTACCTCCTTGGATGATTACCTTTCACTGCCCACGCTAGCTGATGTAGTGGTTCGGGCATTTGAAAGCTGCACTTTTCTGTATCCTTCTTTCTCCTGGGATGCTAGGACAGCTCAGAGATCATTGGTCCACATGGACACATGTTGGCGCTGACCTTTTCCTGCTCACCATTGTGCACATTATGATGCTACACAGCCTCAGAGCTATGTACTGCATTTTTCAGATGCCCAGACTGCTGTACCAGCTGGTGGTGTGGCAGCAGAAGATAATCAATAAAAGAGATTAGTGTAGTTGGGACCAGGGATGCGAGGAGGATGTAGTGAGTTCACCTTTCATTTAGTAAAAGAAAAAAAGTGAACTAACTCTTTAAGCAAGACCTGATAGTTTGCGTGATCATGCTTTGTTTTCTGTTTACCCAGGAGAACCTGCCTGGCTGGAATTACACATTTTGGCAATGGTTTGATGGAGTGATGGAAGTTTTGAAGAAGCACCTCAAGCCGCATTGGAATGATGGGTATGCACAGCCTTGAAAAAAATGTCCCGACCCCTCTGCAGTACATTCCTTTCCTTGCCTTTATTTTAGACTTTTTCAAGCCTATTTGGTAATGAAAAGTAGTAAAACACAACTCCCAATTAGCTTTTACCTTTTAAGGAATATGTCCTTGGAAAAACTGAAAGCAGCACGTTAAAGGTAAAGTGTAACCCCAGCCCAAACTTCTTTTCAGTTTTGGATAGAATAGAAAGAGATGGAAACTATTGTTGTCTGTGTCCAGATAGATGCCCTTTGCACTTTGGTCAGCTGACACAAACCAATAATAAAGTGTTAATCTCCTAAACTGAGGGGATAATCCCACCTCTAACAGTTGTCACCAAACCTAACATGTGTCTGCACAGGAAGATATTATCTCTGCTGTTTTGGTGACAACAATAAAAATTGAATTGCCTCCCAATTACTTGTTCAGTGACAATGGTCCCCAGGGCAAACAGTAAAGTTAGGGCTCCCCAACAGGAACACAACAGTAAAAACCTGACAGAGGTTCTAAGTCTTCCCCACTATATCCACAACTAAAAAAAAAAGATGTGGGTGAAGTTGTAATTTAATGTGCACACAATTTCAGCCAGTCCTAAGTAGCTGGTATTTCTCACCATTTTCATTTCTTCTGCCTTGTGGTCATTGATATTTCCGTTAAAGCTGGACTTTAGGCAAACAGTTAAACACACAGATGAAATACATATAATAAAATCTCTTTTATCTGTCGAAGGATTTATATTTCTGCCCATCCAGTTCTGATATTTACTCAGCTCTGCCTGATGGGGAAGGAGGCCGGTTTATTTTTATTTTTTTGTGCTGTAACACATACAGGTGTTGTCCCCTGCCACCCTGTGACTCTGCTCTCTGCTCCTATATGTTCTTTGTTAGCACATGAGCAGTTCAGCACAACTGATTGGCTCCTTGTGCTGCTGCTTCCTCTCCCAGTTTGAGCTGTTCTGTACAGGGGTCACCGGAGACGCTTACCTGTTCATGTTCCTACACTTCTTGCATCAAAAATACATGTAATGGGGGGCATGGCCAACCACTGTAATGAGTGGCTGCAGCTAGATTTGGGTGCCATGCTGCAGAGCAAAAGCCTTTCTTAGAAATTCAGGATGGCTTTAAAATAGGGATAGACTGATATGTTTTTTTCAGGGCTGATACCGATATTTTGGTCACAAAGTATTGGTATCGGCCGATATTTTGTACATTCAAAGTTTTGAAAGATAAAGACAATTTTTGACACAAATCTGGTACTGAAAATTTAAATTTTTGTTTAATTCTTAATGGTTGACTTGCTGGCACCCTGTGGTGGGTGGCTGGCTTGCTGGCACCCTGTGGTGGCTGGCTGGCTTGCTGGAACCCTGTGGTGGCTGGCTTGCTGGCACCCTGTGGTGGATGGCTGACTGGCACCCTGTGGTGGATCACTGGCTGGCACCCTGTGGTGGCTGGCTGGCACCCTGTGGTGGCTGGCTGGCTGGCTGGCAACCTGTAGTAGGTGGGTGGCTGGCACAGGGGCTGTGGGCGGCTGGCTGGTACAGTGCCTGTGGCTGGCTGGTACAGTGCCTGTGGGTAGCTGGCTGTTTGGCACCCTGTCTGTGGGTGTCTGGCTGGTACCCTGTGGTGGGTGGGTGGTTGGCACAGGGGCTGTGGGTGGCTGGCTGGTACTGGGCCTGTGGGTGGCTGGCTGGTACAGAGCTTGTGGATGTGGGTGGCTGGCATGGGGCTTCTGTGGGTGAGTGTATGGCTGTGATACACTCCCGCGAGACTAGTCCCGACTCCAGACGAGGCTGACCAAGGCGAGAGAGGCGGCCTAAGAAGGCAGAATGACGTCACAAAAATATCGGCCAGTTCCTGGGCCGATACCGATATATCGGGGAAAGTGCATACTGGCCCCCCAATATATCGGCCTTGCCGATAATCGGTCTATCCCTACTTTAAAGCTCTATATCCTGCCCTGCACCTTATCTGGACTTTCGTTCATTGATAGTCTTTGAGAGTTTGCAAGGTCATGTGGCAAGCCACAGCCACATGGAGCAGTAATCAACTACCCACGGATTCAAGTGAAATCTCGGGGGATCCTCAGATAAACCACCTAAACGGACTCTGAAACAAGTCCAATGATTAGGTACTGGCAATGCATGTAATACCTAATCGACTGTAAAATAGATGGATCTCATCCTTGCAAGATGTGTTTCTATCAATGCCTAACCAAGTGTCAGCCTCTAAGAAGTGATTTGATAGCTGCTCTGTTGGATGATTGAGGACCTTTGAAAATTATCAAGGGGGGTGGGGGTCATGGCCAGCAGCCGAGAAGATGGAAAGGAGGAAAGAGCTCTCAGTCCATGCGGCGGATTACAGCAACCAGTAGCAGCTTACTGGCTCCCTATACCCACCTCTGCACTCTCGAGCACCCAGAGGCAGCGATAGGGAAAAGAAAAACCCATGGCCGACCCCAGAAAGCTGACTGGTTTCTTCATTCTGTCGGGCATCTCACCTCCTCAAGATACCGCCGTCTGTAACGAGTCCCCAGCTTCCTCGGCAAGCGGCTCCCTGCATGGCTCCAGTGGTCGACTGCATACCTCCTCGCCATCACAAAAGACTGAAGTCTATTCCTCATGTATGCAGGTGAGCACTCCGGGGGCGATCACTCTGCTGAAAACACCAGGGAATTTATTGATGATTACTCCATTGCTGGGCAGCCGATATCAGACACAATTCTCAAAGATATGATGGTGACTCTAAGGGGCTCGCTGCACAGGGATCTTCTCTCTTGATTAAATAAGGTAAAGCAGATGTTGAGGCTATTGAGGTGAGAGTTAGCCACGTGAAGAGTAAAACGGGGGACTTTGCAGTAGCTGACAACAAAGTAGTTGATGCCCGTAATGACATGGAAGAAGAGCTTAAAGCCTTAAAAATTTAATTGGCAGATTTTGAAGTGCGCGCATGCAGAATTAATGTGAAGTTCAGGGGAATTTCGGAACTAGTCTCTCAGTCGAACCTGAGGCGTTGTGGACAAGTATTGGTGTTTGGGTTAAAATACTACCCAATAACTGACGAGGGTAAATATGGCTTTATTCTGGCTATACTGTCATGAATTTAGAAGTTATGAAATATACTGGGATGATGGATTCTACCAAGAGACAAATATGTGTATTCTGCAGATTCCAAGTAAGGTATTTATGACCCAATGTCTGTTAACTCTCTAGTCACTCAAACTGGCAAGCCCGACAGTTTTATAGGCCCTGAGATGTGTATTGAGAGGTTGATGAGAGGTATCTGGCATGCAACAAATAGGTTGTGGATTGTATGAGCTGAAGGAGAAAGGAGGGGGGGGGATCACTGCAACTATGTCTTACACCAAGATGACATGGGAGACTTGTGACCTGAACAAAATCACACAGCTATTTGTGTGCCCAACATGCACGACCAATAAAACAAGTGTAATGATATTAGATTCATAATTCTCCCAGAGTGGGGAGGGGGTCAGTGCCCGGATGTTTGTCGAACAGTGGGCACATTTTCTGACGCTCAGATTTCAGCAGCCTTTACTGTGGAACAGGTCCATCAGGCCCCTGCTAAGCCTCCCTTGCCTTGCAGAACTGCTAGACCCCTATTGCAAGACTTCTCAAAACACATAAGACAGATCCTATTTTGAAAAAGGCCAGGCAAAAGGGCCCTATGATTAAAAAGGTGGTGAATTCTGGGCCTCTCTCTGGAACTACAAAAGCAAAGAGCATCATTTACTAACGTGAACGCACACTCCACAGCAGTGGTGTACTATATGGTGTGGCCAGCAGGCTTTTTGTGCTTTATGATGGCAGGGCACTTTTTTTTCACCTATTCAAAGCATGCTATGACTTGCGCTCCACTATGGCTTCCGATCTATCTGCCAGGCAAATCCCATCACAACAGTACTGCATAGATCAGTGGGGAGTATTTCAATCGGGAATGGCGCTTTGTCAAGGAGCCTCCCTGACAAAGATCGCTGTTCCCGATTGAAACACGTCACAATTGAGACCAGCAGTGATGTGAACTGGGTCGGGCAATTCCTTTGTGTGCCTCCTTACTAGCAACCTGATCAGTCAGTTTATCCATGGCTGCGACCAAGCCGGCACCATTCGCTCTCATTTCCCCATTTACAAGCGCACTAGCGGCCTCACTGATCTATACAGTGCTGTTGATGATATTTGCCTGACATGCTTAGGTACAAATTGTTGCCTTTTGAGCTTCATTACTGATTTTAAATTGGACAATATTGTTTAATGCATACTATTGAAGTGCTTTTGATGTGAATTGTCTGACAGATAAAGTGGTTGCCTTGAGGTACATGGATATGATTGCTACTTCCTACGCTCTACTATTAATGATATTGATTTTAATTATGCAGTATTGTGTATAGTATAATGAACACTTTACTTTGATGCGACTAATGCGTGTAATTTAATCATTATGTGGCTGTCTTACGGTATATATTTATTTAAAGTGGACACGCCATTAAATCAATGCAGCAGAATTACCTTTTGAAAGTGAATTTGAAGATTAATTTGAATCATTGCAAGAGTGACTTAATTTTATTTATTTTTTATCTAGTTTACTTGACTTATGTGAGGATTGGTATGTTGCACTGTGTGACTTTTATTTACTGTCATATCACATAGGGTGGATGTGGGCACACTAACTAACTCGGCACATGCTCTTGCCGTACATTTGTTGCTGCCAGATATTTTTTTGACCCGTGTGTGTACTTTTGCAATTCCTGCAGTGCTTATTTGAACACATTTCATAGCTCTATTTTTTACTAGCATTTATAGCCCCTTTGTTCTCAGAGAGAGTATGAGGATGAGGTCCATCCAGTGGATGCCTTACAGTTACATTTATCTACAAGCCATGTGCCCAAAGAAAAACGCAAAAGCAACAGTGCACATAGACGAGGGGGAAAAAAAAATAATAATAATGACCATCAATCTTCTATGCAAAATCACCATATGATCTTAAAATGATACAAGTAATGCAAACACTGTTATTATTATTATTATACAGGATTTATATAGTGCCAACATTTTGCACAGCGCTTTACAACATGAGGACAGACAGTACAGGTACAATACAAATTAAACAGTTGGAAAAAGAAGGCCCTGCTTGTTAGAGCTTACAATCTAAAAGCTAGGTCAATAGTGGCAAGAACTTACAGATCAGACACGTTTTTAAGGACTTTTGCCCTATTATATGCATTGCCCTAATATCCTTTTAAAATTATATAGAAGTTTGGTGATCAATATTTTTTTGTATGCTTGTCTCCTTGCACTGTTGCTTTTATGTTTGTCTTTACATTACCAGATCAACTGTTCTTCAAAGGAGCATTTATTCCTTGTGAGCCTTTTAGTTCTTTGGTTAGGGGTTGACAACATGAAACAATCGTTTGTTTTAAGCTATGTGCCCGCACCACTTTGTTGCTATTATATATTATATATATATAACCATTTTTATACTTCTAAAAGCCCTGTCCCCAATGCAGAGTTGGAGCAGTAGGTTTATGGGCATGCACTTGGGAGATTTGTCCACTAGATGGTGCAGCTTCCACATTTAACTTTTAAACTGTCTCCGTTCCATGTATCAGAAAGGATAGTTGCCAGTTATGAGTATTTCTATGCGCTTGTTGGCTCTAATGTCTTCAGTATTACCTTCATACAGGTGGATCATATGTGTAGGTAATCACTCATTGCTATTCAAAGGAATATGTGTTTTATACTTTTTTCCTTTTATTTGTTTGGTTTGAAAGTGTTCTGTTTTGTCTAGTTAGATGTCCTTAATGTTAAGTCTTGTTACTGTCCCTAAGTTAGGGCAATAACTTTTTAACCTCCCTGGCGGTATGATTCTGTCAGGAATTCTGTACCAAAAGCGGTACAATTCTTTTCATGGAAATTTGGCGTTATGTATTATAGGCCTACAATTCTTAGTAATTACTGACTTAAACCTGACCAAAACAAGACTCTAGTAGACATCCCAGATATGATAAATTTGAAACACAAACGCATGAATTATAATCGAATCAATAATATAATTTTATTATAGAATATATATAATAAAATTATTATTGATTAGATTATAATTCATGCGTTATATATATATATATAAACGCATGAATTATAATCGAATCAATAATATAATTTTATATATATATACATACATACATATACATATATATATACATACATATACATATATATATATATGCATATATATAATATAAAATGTGTTTTGTGCAACGTTTTTTTTTTTAATTTCCCTCCCTAGTTCCGCTCCCATGCAGCATTGCTGCTGCAGGGAACGGAACTAGGAAGTCCTCCTACCGACAGACGAGCGGCGGAGATCTCGGCTGGCGGTCACAGCAATGAGAGCTCATCGCTGGATCGCCAGGATAAGGTAAGACACTCTGCTGCGCTGTCTGCATAGCTCTGCCCATTCACCCCGAGCGTGACTCGGGGATACCGATAATAGCAGGAAATTCCTACCCCGAGTCACGCTCGGGGATACCGCTAGCGTGGTTAAGGAATTCAATTCCTTATTCTCTTTACTCATTTGGTCTGGTTCAAGACATAAGTTGAAGTACTTTACAAAGTCTTAAAGAAGACACAGGGGTATCATTGATGATATATTGCTGTTCTACCTGGCTGAATATTTGAAACACTTGTCTGAAAGGTTCTCACCCTCTGTCCATACAACAGCAGATGCCCACCTGGCCTGTTTTCTTAAAATTGAGCAGCTGCTGATTTATTAAGAGGCCTATTATTGATTTGTTCCAAACTCTAATTCTCAGTGCCTCAGACTAGCCAGGTAATTTTGGGCAGCAGTCAAGAAAAGTGCTTGCTATGAGGACCTTCTAGATAGTGTATTACTTTGGGATAATCCAGTGCTTGCCCAGTTAAACTCTGTTCCAGACACTGCAGCATGGTGGGCTAGAGGGGTGGTAAATCTGTCTGTGACATTCAGGTGTGTACATATGGCCAACTTCAGGGGACAATGGGTTTTTATATTTGGGTTTAACTGGGACACACCTTAAATAGCCTGTTTCAGCCCTCAGAGATTCAAATCTCAATTAAAGAGTATTGGGATATTCAATCTGAGGATCCCAAGAGACTGATAAACCACCTTGTGCTCCTAGCTACTTCATGCCAAACTAGGCAAGTCTCCTCTGTCAGTCAGGGATAGGTGGCCAATACCAACCCCATCCCTGACATCTGAAGATTGTGACAGTATTTTGAAAAAACATTTATCTGTATCTCTGGCTTTTTATAACAAACTTATTCAACTGTACATATTCCATCAAACTAATCGAACATGACCTACCTACAGAAAATAGGGTCAGTTATCCCATACAAAACTGTCTGTGCTGTCATCTCCAAGCAGACTTTGTCCATCTGATACGGACATGCCCTACGCTCAATTTTTTGTCCCAGGTGACAAATTCAGTGTCACCAGGGGCATAACTACAGGGGTTGCAACTGCAACCAACCGGGCCCCATGCTGGATAGGAGGGGTGGCAGGGGCAGCATGTAGAGAAATCACTGTCCTCCTTTTTTCCTCCTGTAGCTGCAGGAGGAAAATGGAGGAGATTGGTTCCTCTGTATGCTGCCCCCGCCACTCCTCCTATCCAGTTCACTTGTGTTCTGCTGTCTCCCGGCCCCCCTCCCCCCACTGTGCGCCCTTCCCTCTCCTGCCGGCTGCTGCAGGGGATGTGTCACAATAGAGAACCAGGAAAGGATCGGTAAATATGTAATTTACCAGCTCCTTCCTTTTCAGAATGGACAGAGTCCTAGTCAGTCACATTGTAATAAAATAATAAAAAATAATAAAATTAAAATACCAAAAAATAAAAACTACTGACACCAGTAGGTGAACTTCCAGGATTGCAAAGGTCACACTTGCAACCGGGCCCTGGCATTCCACCACCGTGGGGAGTCCCCCAAGATGGCAGGAAGGGGACCCACTGCAGAACTTGTGAAAGGGTCCGACTGCAGGACCGTGATAAAGGACCCTGCAACTAGAGTAAAGGGCCCCAGGATTAGTGGGAAGAGCCCCAGGCTTGGAGAAGGTCCCCGGCTAGGGGTCCGGGGGGCCCTTCATGGTTTCTTGCACCAGGGCCCTGAAGGTTCTAGTTACGTCTCTGATTGTCACCCCTGATTACAATGCCTGTCCTCTGCTCTCTGGAGATGTGTTATCCTAGATTGGGAGTTGTGGCCCCAGTATACTATACATACATACACACACACACTCTCACCAGCCACTTTATTAGGTAGTATTGGGTTATACCCCCTTTTGCTTTCAGAATTGCCTTAATTATTTATGGCATAGATTCAACAAGGTATTGGAAACATTCCTCAGAGATTTTAGTCCATATTGACATGATAGCATTGCGTAGTTGCTGCAGATTTGTCGGCTGCACATCCATAATGCGACTCTCCCGTTCCACCACATCCCAACGGTGCTCTTTTGAATTGAGATCTGGTGGCTGTGGAGGCCATTGCAGTACAGTCAACTCATTGTCATGATCAAGAAACCAGTTTGAGGTGATCTGAGCTTTGTGACATGGTGCATTATCCTGCTGGAAGGAGCCATCAGAAGATGGGTACACTGTAGTGATAAAGGTATGGATATGGTCAGCTACAATACTCAGGTAGGCTGTGACATTTAAACGATGCTCTATTGATACTAAGGGGCCCAAAGTGTGCCAAAAAAATATCCCCCACACCATTACACCACCACCTGTACTGTTGATACAAGGCAGAATGGATCCATGTATTCATGTTGTTTATGCCAAATTCTGAATCTACTATCTGAATGTCATAGCTGAAATCGAGACTCATCAGACCAGGAAACAGTTTTCCAAACTTCTATTGTGCAATTTTGGTGAATCTGTGCGAATTGTAGCCTCTTAGCTGATAGGAGTGGCACCTGGTGTGGTCTTTTGTTGCTGTAGCCCATCCGCTTCAAGGTTCGATGTGCTGTGCATTTAGAGATGGTATTCTGTATACCCTGGCTGTAACGAGTGGTTATTTGAGTTACTGTTACCCTTCTATCATCTTGAACCAGTCTGCCCATTCTCCTCTGACATCAACAAGGAATTTCGATCCACACAACTGCTATTCACTGAATATTTTCCCTTTTTCGGACCATTCTCTGTAAACCCTAGAGATGGTTGTGCATGAAAATCCCAGTAGATCAGCAGTTTTTGAAATACTCAGACCATCCCCTTTTTCACCAACAACTATGCCACGTTCATAGTCACCTAAATCCCCTTTCTTCCCCCATTCTGATGATCAGTTTGTACTTAAGAAAGTCCTCTTCACTAGATGCCTAAATGCATTGAGTTGCTTTATCTGATTTATGTGTACCTTATAAAGTAGCCGGTGTGTGTGTATATATACAGTGCCTTACGAAAGTATTCGGACCCCCTTGAACTTTGCGACCTTTTGCCACATTTCAGGCTTCAAACATAAAGATATAAAACTGTAATTTTTTGTGAAGAATCAACAACAAGTGGGGCACAATCATGAAGTGGAACAAAATTTATTGGATATTTCAAACTTTGTTAACAAATAAAATACTGAAAAATTGGGCGTGCAAAATTATTCAGCCCCTTTACTTTCAGTGCAGCAAACTCTCTCCAGAAGTTCATTGAGGATCTCTGAATGATCCAATGTTGACCTAAATGACTAATGATGATAAATAGAATCCACCTGTGTGTAATCAAGTCTCCGTATAAATGCACCTGCACTGTGATAGTCTCAGAGGTCCGTTTAACCACTTACCGCATACTAACGTATCCCTACGTCGGTAAATTTTGCGGTAGTGTACCGGGATGATGCCTCTAGCTAGAGGCATCATCCCGGTACCGTGGTTTAGAGCCGACGGTTGGCTTTCCGTCGGTACCGACCGATGCGGCTCGGGAGCCGCTCGATCATTACCCGGGGGGCGGGAGGGGACGTCCCCCCCCCCTCCCGCCGCCTTCCGTGGCTTTTACCGGGGCTCCCGTCCCACCGGGAGCCCCGAGCACCCAGCCGGCACGTCCGCCGGCTGGATGGAGTCCCGATCAATACCGGAAACGGCTTCGATCGGGTCTCCGATGACGTAACCTGGAGGCGGCGTCCATGACGTCACTTCCGGGTTACTGTGCTGCAAAAGGCGGCAAATTTGAAAAACGGTGGTATGCAAAAACGCCGTTTTTGGCGTTTTGCATACAGGGAAGTGTAGTGGAGGGGTCTAGGGTCTTTTAGACCCTCGATCCCTCCATAAAGTGTATCTGTCACTACATATTGGTGTCACAAGGGATGTTTACATTGCTTGTGACAGCAATAAAAGTGATCAGATTTTTTTTTTTAAACTGTAATAAAGTTAAAAAAATAAATAAAAAAAAACGTATATGGAAGTCGAGCCGCAAATGAAATCGCTGTTCAAACCACACATGTGAGGTATTGCCGCGATCGCCAGAGCGTGAGCAATAATTTAAAAAAAAGAGCTACACTCTAACTCTAACCTGGTAACCGTTAAATAAATTTAAAGCGTCGCCTATTGAGATCTCTATTGACCGTAGTTTGTCGCCGTCCCACGGATACAAAAACATTTCCCAAGCTTTAAACATCCCAAGGAGCACTGTGCAAGCGATAATATTAAAATGGAAGGAGTATCAGACCACTGCAAATCTACGAAGACCTGGCCGTCCCTCTAAACTTTCAGCTCATACAAGGAGAAGACTGATCAGAGATGCAGCCAAGAGGCCCATGATCACTCTGGATGAACTGCAGAGATCTACAGCTGAGGTGGGAGACTCTGTCCATAGGACAACAATCAGTCGTATACTGCACAAATCTGGCCTTTATGGAAGAGTGGCAAGAAGAAAGCCATTTCTTAAAGATATCCATAAAAAGTGTTGTTTAAAGTTTGCCACAAGCCACCTGGGAGACACACCAAACATGTGGAAGAAGGTGCTCTGGTCAGATGAAACCAAAATCAAACTTTTTGGCAACAATGCAAAACCTTATGTTTGGCGTAAAAGCATCACAGCTCATCATCCTGAACACACCATCCCCACTTCTTCAGCAGGGACAGGGAAGATGGTTAAAATTGATGGGAGGATGGATGGAGCCAAATACAGGACCATTCTGGAAGAAAACCTGATGAAGTCTGCAAAAGACCTGAGACTGGGACGGAGATTTGTCTTCCAACAAGACAATGATCCGAAACATAAAGCAAAATCTACAATGGAATGGTTCACAAATAAACATATCCATGTGTTAGAATGGCCAAGTCAAAGTCCAGACCTGAATCATATCGAGAATCTGTGGAAAGAACTGAAAACTGCTGTTCACAAACGCTCTCCATCCAACCTCACTGAGCTTGAGCTGTTTTGCAAGGAGGAATGGGCAAAAATTTCAGTCTCTCGATGTGAAAAACTGATAGAGACATACCCCAAGCCACTTACAGCTGTAATCGCAGCAAAAGGTGGCGCTACAAAGTATTAACTTAAGGGGGCTGAATAATTTTGCACGCCCAATTTTTCAGTTTTTTATTTGTTAAAAAAGTTTGAAATATTCAATAAATTTCGTTCCACGTCATGATTGTGTCCCACTTGTTGATTCTTCACAAAAAATTACAGTTTTACATCTTTATGTTTGAAGCCTGAAATGTGGCAAAAGGTCGAAAAGTTCAAGGGGGGCGAATACTTTCGCAAGGCACTGTATGTGTGTGTGTGTGTATATATATATATATGTATATGCACAGTATCTCACAAAAGTGAGTACACCCCTCACATTTTTATAAATATTTTATTATATCTTTTCATGTGATGACACTTTGCTACAATGTAAAGTAGTGAGTGTACAGCTTGTATAACAGTTTAAATCTGCTTAATGTCTAAACTGCTGGCAATAAAAGTGAATACACCCCTAAGTGAAAACGTCCAAATTGGGGCCAAAGTGTCAGTATTTTGTGTGGCCACCATTATTTTCCAGCACTGTCTTAACCCTCTTGGGCATGGAGTTCACCAGAGCTTCACAGGTTGCTACTGGAGTACTCTTCCACTCCTCCATGAGGACATCACAGAGCTGGTGGATGTTAGAGACCTTGCGCTCCTCCGCCTTCCATTTGAGAATGCCCCACAGTTGCACAATAGGGTTTAGGTCTGGAGACATGCTTGGCCAGTCCATCACCTTTACCCTCAGCTTCTTTACCAAGGCAGTGGTCGTCTTGGAGGTGTGTTTGGGGTCGTCATCATGTTGGAATACTGCCTTGCGGCCGAGTCTCCGAAGGGAGGGGATCATGCTCTGCTTCAGTATGTTTCAGTACATGTTGGCATTCATGGTTCCCTCAATGAACTGTAGCTCCCCAGTGTCGGCAGCACTCATGCAGCCCAGACCATGACACTCGCCACCATGCTTGACTGTAGGCAAAGACACACTTGTCTTTATACTCCTCACCTGGTTGCCCCCATGCACGCTTAACAACATCTGAACCAAATAAGTTTATTTTGGTCTTATCAGACTACAGGACATGGTTTCAGTAAACCATGTCCATAGTCTGCTTGTCTTCAGCAAACTATTTGCAGGCTTTCGTGTGCATCATCTTTAGAAGAGGCTTCCTTCTGGGACGACAGCCATGCAGGTAAATTTGATGCAGTGTGCGGCATATGGTCTAAGCACTGATAGGCTGACCCCTCGCCCCTTCAACCTCTGCAGCAATGCCGGCAGCACTCATAAGTCTATTTCCCAAAGACAACCTCTGGATATGATGCTGAGCACGTGCACTTAACTTCATTGGTCAACCATGGCGTGGCCTGTTCTGAGTGGAACCTGTCCTGTTAAACCCCTGTATGATCTTGGCCACCATGCTGCAGCTCAGTTTCAGGGTCTTGGCAATCATCTTATAGTCTAGGCCATCTTTATGTAGAGCAACAATTATTTTTTTCAGATCCTTAGAGTCTTTGCCATTATGTGCCATGTTGAACTTCCAGTGCCCAGTATTAGAGAGTGAGAGCGATAACACCAAATTTAACACACCTGCTCCCCATTCACACCTGACAACTTGTAACACGAACGAGTCACATGACATCGGGGAGGAAAAATGGCTGTTTGGGCCCAATTTGGACAATATCACTTAGGGTTGTATTCACTTCAATTGCCAGCGGTTTAGACATTAATGACTGTGTGTTGAGTTATTTTGAGGGGACAGCAAATTTACATGGTTATACAAGCTGTATACTCACTACTTTACATTGCAGCAAAGTGTAATTTCTTCAGTGTTGTCACATGAAAAGATGGAAAAAAATATTTACTAAAATGTGAGGGGTGTACTCACTTAAGATAATGTGATAATGTAATGTAAGATAATGTGTAATATATATGCATACGCACACACACACACACACACTGTCCAGACAAATTTTACAAAGTATGGAACATTTGGTGGAACTTAGGTTTGACTTCTGTGGACAATGCTACCTCTCAGTATGTGGATGACAACGAATGCAACACTTATGGTACTGTTGCTGCACAGATAATATCTATGTATGCAGGGCCGGTACAAGGGGTGGGCAGGAGGGGCGGCTGCCCTGGGCGGAGTGTGGGAGGAGTGTGGGAGGGGGCGCCAAAACACTGAAGAATCACCTTTATTCTAAGCTCCTGTGTTGCTAAAACATGTCCAAAATCAGAGCCAACAATGCGCCCATACCTTCTGCAGGCTTCCCGCCCCTTGCTGGAAAGGAGAGACACACTCTCCTGGGCACAGGTTTCGTACAGGCTGGCTGGTTGGATCGGGACTGTGAGAGCTCCTGTACAGGTGGGCGGAGCAAGCAGAGCACACTACACTGCAGCCTCAGCAGACATCGGAGCTCTCCTCTCCTCTCCTCTCCTCCTCAAGCTGAAGATAAGAGACAGATAGCAGACTGAATTTCCTCCTCCTGTGAGTCCCGATCTGTCCTGTCCTGTTTTACTGTGCAATGCTGTGCTGTAAGCCTGTACTGACCCTTGCAGTGCAGGTTTACTAAAGAGAAAGTAAAATGTTTTGAATAGGTTAGGAATATAATGGGACTTTTCAGGCTCCACATACTGTAGATGTTATCCACACATACACACTATATCTTAATCCTGCCTTTTAATAAGATATACTGTGTGTATGTGGAATACATCTACAGTATGTGGAGCCTGAAAAGTCCCATTATATTCCTAACCTATTCAAAGATTGACCATAAACAAGTGATGTGTTGCAGCCCAACTCCAGCAAAGTGAAACAGTCCACCCTTGCAGTGCTGGAGGATATAGCCTCATGTATACTTTCTCCAGCCAGCTACAGTGCTCTCCTCTTCCACCCAAAGTCTCATCACATACCATACAGGAACATTAACCCTGTATGGTATGATGAGGCTGGAGTGTGACCCAGTCACAGTTTACCCAGGAGCTCCCAAGGACCAATCACAGCACTGGAGAGAGCCTACTGCCACAAGGAGTAAGGTAAAGCTGGGTACACATGAAACAAAATTTGTTCGGCCCCCCATGGACCAGCTGAATTTTGATCTATGTGTGGCCTTGCCTGTTGGCCGCCTGTCAGAATGGGAGCTTCTGTAGAATGGGAGCCTGCTGGAAAACCTTGTTCGATCAGCAGCTTGCAGCCAATTAGCTGCAATGCTGATCAGTGTATTCTGACAGAGAAGAGTCCCCAGCGTCAGAATACGTCTCGTGGAGGGGATTTCTTCATCCACCGCTTGTGTGGATGGATGAATCTAAGTGTTTTTTTTTTCAATTCAGCCCACTGGCTAAACCAAAAAAAAACCTATGCATGTGTGCCAGTTTAAGTGCCGAATCACACTATTGCAATGCCAGACATTGCATGTGATTTGCACCACATTGTGGTGCAGATCACATGCGATGTCTGTGCAATGTGATTTCAGCCATACAAACTTTTTGGCTGAAATCGCATCCCATTTGCACAAGAATGGAGCAGGGCCCTTTTTTTTGGTTCGCACTGGAATCGGATTGCATGGGTGTTCACACCTATGGGATCCAATTCCTGCACCATTTCACAGTTTGAACTGCAATCTGCGAACCAATCTGAAAGTGTCATCATTACCTTTACATTGACACCCCCCAGAGATTTGCAGATCTCAGTGTAAACCACTGTGCGATTCTGGTGCAATGGTTTTACCCTAATCCTCTGCTCCTAGAATAAAAAAGTCCCATACACACAATGAGAATATCAAACATTTTTTTTTTTTACATGCTAGTCTTAGGAATATACTGGGACTTTTCAGGCCCCATTGTAAGGGTTGATTTTTTTTTTTTTTCCTGAAGTTGGGATTTAAACGTTTATTATGAAAAAAATTCAGGGAAGACATTTGGGTTAGACAGGTACATTAGTTGGTGGTTTAATGTATATATTGAGTGTTTGTATGTACGTATTCATGCATATATGAAATGCCTCATAGGGGTAAATTATTCAGTCCTGACCTTAGCACTCTATACATAGGTGTAATTATCAAGTGTGGTTATCAGGCATGGGTAAAATGATTGGTCATGCACAACCCGGGGGGGGGGGGGGGGCGCAGTTTTGCATGTTCGCCCTGGGCGCTGGATGACCTTGTCCCAGCACTGTATGTATGGAACAAGTTCTCTCCTGTAATTGTGTACTTTCCTCTGTGCTGTTACTTTGTCTTCAATAAGTTAAAAATAGAAATGCCTTTAATAATGAATACAAAGCTGTATTCACTTGTGTCTTTAAAATCTGCCTAGAATTCAGCTTTAAGGGTGTCGTTTTTTAGGCTAAGTTAAACATCGGCTTCTTTTTTATTAAATAGAATGGGATTACATAGCCTAGTTTTTGCCCCTGATCCTGCCAACCTTGAAGTTTTGGGTTTTCCCACCCACCTTTGGGTGTTTCCAGTTCTTCTGGTACATTCTCTGCAATAAAACATAATAAATAGCGGCATATAACATGGACCCCATGGTAATAATAGTAACAGGTGAGCTGTATTTAATTTAGCAAACACGTATACAGACCTTGTTATTGCAGTATTGTCAAATGAGTAATTATCATCTATTGCAAACACTCTAACGCCTGAATCTCAACAATAAATAATATTGTATG
Organism: Pelophylax lessonae; assembly: GCF_965119305.1. Taxonomy (NCBI): domain Eukaryota; kingdom Metazoa; phylum Chordata; class Amphibia; order Anura; family Ranidae; genus Pelophylax; species Pelophylax lessonae. Next base: position 116,311,677 of record NC_138778.1, read on the forward strand.
CTTGGCTCTGCATATTGAAAAAATAATTTTGTAATTTCATGCTTGATGGTTAGGGATCAACAGTTGGGCATGTATGTATTGGTCAGCATCACTAGTCAGTCAGCATTGGGCATTGCTGAGTATTTTCCCTTGTGATGGGAGGTACAGTTTAAGCTGTGCCAGCTCATGGGAAGAGAAGCACAGTAGTTCACACACTCAGGACATCCAATAGTTTTGCCAGGCAGTAGGGCAGCTTGTAAATATCTATTCTGTGGTCTATAATGTGAGACTGGAGAGAAGGTGGTGGTCATCCAGGATTAAGGCACTGATCTTTCATTGCTAAAGCATGGTTACCTGTGGTTCCCCACAGGTTGCATATAGCAACCCTATATAAGATATAATGTCTATCTAGTGCAGCTAGATGCATTCCTACTGAATTTACATGTGGAGCTCAACTCTGCTGTGCTATTGACTTTTCTCTTTCATTCATCGACGGACACAGCGCTCCATAAATCCTAACTACTGGGTTATATTGCCTCCTCCAGGAGTAGGACTAAGCAGAACAAAAAACACCTAGCTACGCCCATGGGCCGTCCTCAGCTGGTATATAACCCCCCTCTCTGCTCTAGGTAATCAGTTTTAATCTGTCTAGTCAGGAGTAAGGACCTAGGCTCCCAGCTGGGATCTCTGATCCTAGCATTTTTTTCTCATTCCTTACATCTTTTTTGTATTTTTTTTCTTGGGAGATCTACAATCAACTGCCGGGCTGCGCAATGGGCTGGATAATCTTGATCCAGTGGTCCCTTCGGCCCAGCCATTGAGTGTGTGCAGACCGCAGTTACGTGCTGGGTTGGCCGCGACATAGCCTCACAGGCAGAGGCGGGCCTGTGAGTTAAACGTCTTGCAGTGTCTCATACGACCGAGCGTGGGTTTAGGTAGCATCATTCCCCTGGTCAGCAGCTCCCCTACTTCGGTGCCGAGGACTCTGTCTGGAGTGTTACCCGTACCATGGAAGTGTGAGTACAGTAATCCCCTCCCACCTTTTGTCGTTTTTTTGTGGTGGACGCGGGTAACTTCCAGGGATGGTCGGACCTGCCGGCAGGTTCCCTCCTCCCATCCTTGAATCCCTTAGTGAGCTGGGCTTCCCCCATCTGTTCCTAAGGTCTCCCCCTGCTATCTCCACTCTGTAGGGGTCCTGGGATAGTGTACGTCCTGCCCTGGTAGTCTGGACTGGTCCCATTGTTGGAGACCCATAGGTGCATGCCCTGCTGTTTCCAGTGTGGGTATAGTGCAGGGGGGTCCCAGTGCAGAGACTGGTGCAGGGTGCGCAGTGGAGTCTCCCCTGACGTGTTTCCTTCCTTCAGGGGGGTTTTCCGTTGCAGAGGGCGCAGGAAAGATCCTGGCACCATGCTTTAGGATCTGTAGCTGATGTTGGCCATTTTTCCTTAGTCTGGCTGGTCTCCAGCTGGTGGCCATGTTTGTGTAACCTGATGATGTCACTGAGGCCACTTTCTCTTAGTCTGGCTGGTCACCAGCTGGTGGCCATGTTTGTGTAGCCCGATGTCACGGGAGCCATTTTCCCTTAATCCAAGAGACGCTGGAGACGACCGAATCCTCATGTGGATGCTGAAGCTCCTACTCTTGCTCCTCAGTTTCCTCTTCCTGTGCCCGGGACTTTCCCGCCTTTCCCTGCTCAGTCTGTCTCATCTAATTCTGAGCCTGATGCCCCCGTGGACGTGGCCCATCCAAGGGGGCTTATTATCACACCCCCAGATCCATCCGATAGTGAGGATATTTCCTCCATGGTCACAGCAGCGAATTAAAAAGTGCTGGTAGACTAACTTATTACTGCAGTGCATGAGACTTTAAAAATGGAGGATGCCGCTGATGTAGCCATGGACATGGCTGTGTCGTTTGGTACGCATAAGTCATCTCGCACTCCAACGGTGTTTCTTTATGTGCCTTATTTTGACAGGTTTTCCTCTAAGGAATGGGAACATTAGCCTTTTGAGGAGTCACTTTTAAAAAAAGTGGACTAGCTTTGTTCAACCCTCGTGTTTCCAGGTTGAACAAAGCTACCATGATCCCAGTAGAGCAGTGGTCCTCAACTCCCTTCCTCGGGGCCCACTAACAGGCCAGATTTTAAGTATTACCTTGGGGAGATGCAGACTAGAATACTGCAATCACTGAGCAGCAAATGAGATCACCTGTGATGTAATTTAGTTATCTTGCAAACCTGGCCTGTTAGTGGGCCCCAAGGACCGGAGTTGAGGACCACTGCAGTAGAGAAATCTCCGTCCTTTAAGGACCCGTCTGACAGGAAAGCGGAGGCTGTGGCACGCAGCATGTGTACTATGGCTGGTTCGACATTGTGGTCAGTCTTTGCCCTGGTGTCTCTGACCCTAACTGAATGGGCCAAGCTTTTGCGCCAGGGTATGGGGGGTGAGCATGTCCCCACTGCTTATGTTGATTTGCAGTTTATTTGTGATGCAGCTTTGGATACAGCTCCTGTGCTGTCCAAACTTTCTGTTTCAGCGGTGGTGATTAGGCGCGTGCCTGGGAGGTTCCAAGCATCCTTGGTCTGGTAGGCCTAGAGCTAGCTTCTCTGGACCCGCAGACAAGACCCCTTCAGCATGAAGGTCTGCCCTCACCCAATATTGGGGTGGGGGGACAGCTTCGCTGGTTTCCGGCCTCGTGGATCTCCTTCATGAGCGTCAAGGGGTTCCAGGAAATGATTCTTTTGGGGCTACCCAGAAAGGGGCACAGAGCTTGTCCTTTTCAGGTTTTTAAGGTGTTTAAGCCAGGTATTTTTTGTTCTGCTTAGTCCTACTCCTGGAGGAGGCAATATAACCCAGTAGCTATGATTTATAAACTGCTTGGTTTACTATTTTCAAAAATGAAAATAAAAATGGATTTTATGGTAAGTACAAAAATCCAATTTTTTATGTATCCTGACTTTTTCTTCTACGTTTTTTTCTTTCCAGGCAGGAATTTTCATTCCAATCCCTAAATGTTATGTCATTACTCTTTTTCTTTTTTTTTTATTTACAGGGCAATTTTAGGCTTTGTCAACAAGCAGCAGGCTCATGACATGTTGGTGAATAAAAGGGACGGGACTTTTCTTCTGCGCTTTAGCGATTCGGAAATTGGGGGAATCACAATAGCATGGAAGTTTGAGCTACGTAAGTTTGTGAGATTTTACTCTTCAGAATTCTAAGCAAACGTATATACAGCTAGTCTTGTGATCCAGACTCTATTTGCATACTGCAGAACTAGACGATTAACACCCTTTTTTTTTTTAAGTAATAAACCAAGCAGTTATTGCACAAAACCATTCCAGTGCATTCGTTTTGATGTTGTTTTCTTGATGGTTTGCATCAGACTACAACATAAAACAATGCTCCCTGTTAGAGAGATTCATGCTCCCTAGTTGACAAAAAAAAAGCCAAGGAGGAGTTGTAACCATTCTCTACTCTGTAAAAAAGGAAAACATTTGGATCTAGGTATACAATAATGATTGCCTGATATTTTCAGAACATCACATTTTAAAATATCTAACTTTCAGACTCTGCTATTGTAATCCGTTTTATAGTAGCTGAGGGGAATGTATGGAGATTTGTTTTCTTTATTCTACTTTATGTGAAGCTCATTGTTGTATTTCAGGAGCGTTTTAGGTCTTTCAGTGTGATATTGCTCTGATAGGCAAGCAAACATAATGTATTTTGTCAAATTTAATTATGTTCCTCGGTGAGCAATTTTTTTGGATGGCAACGCAGGGTTTTCCAAGTTTATGTATAATAGAAGGATGTACTGTTTTTGGTAATCTAAAGTATGTCTACAGCTTTCCTAGCTAGGATTAGTAAATCATCATCAGTACAGTCTCTTGCATCTTTACCAAGATGCTTGCCTTGGTGTTAGCCCTGTTACACCTTTAGGGTATCTCCATTGTGGGTTACTTTACTGACGTTTGGCTTTAAGCTACGTTGCATCAGATCCTGAAAGCCAACCTCAGGATCTTATTGTTGACTTTCTTGGAGTTAATTTGGCTGCCAAGCATTAGTCCTCTATAATACCATCCCCTCTCTTGCAATACTTGGCATTGATCTAGGACCTGAGGTTGTTGAGGGCTTTCTTTCCTCAGCTCCTGAGGTTGCAAGCTCAGTTTAGACTCTGCCCAATCACTTTTTGATTTGTGAGGTTTCCTGGTCTTACATAGGTTGAAAAAAAGACACAAGTCCATATGGCTCAACCAATAAAAGACAAAAAACAGTAAAGAACACACCCAACCATACAATCCCATATACACAATCCTATACCCGCAGTTAGTCCAGAGGAAGGAGAAAAACCCCAACAAAGCATGATCCAATGTGTTACAGCAGGGGAAAAAAATTCCTTCCTGATACCCCGAGAGGCAATCGGATATTCCCTGGATCAACTTTACCTATATTAGTAGTAGTACCCATTTATATTATGTACACCTAGGAAAGAATCCAGGCCTTTTTTACGGTCTTGTGATTGCTTACTTCAAAACAGATCTTTTTGGCCAACATCATACCAGGATATTTTAGACAAAGGTCTTCTGGAAATGGAACAAATCACCACTCTCACTGTACAGACCAATTTGTGAAGACCAATTTGAAAGAGAGGATGCACAGACCTAGTGCTTTATCTTAAAACCATTGCTATATTTTTATATATATATATATATATATATATATAGAATATAAAAAAAAAAGTGGTAAGTATTATACTCACAAGACGACATATCAAGCTCATCACATAGTACAACGTCATCCACACTGCATTATATCATGTGGTAAGAGCAGATAAAGATCCAATAGGCTAACACATTTCAAGAACTAGGCTCTTCCTCAGATGTTATGAGGAAGAGGCTAGTCCTCAAAACGTGTTAGTCTATTGGATCTTTATCTGCTCCTACCACAGGATATGATGCAGTGTGGATTGGATAACATTGTACTATGTGATGAGCTTGATGCATTTGTCATCTGGTAAGTATAATACCACTTTTTTATACAAAGAAAGTGATGGTTTTAGGATGATACACTAGGTCTGTTTGCACTCTCTTTCTCTTTGTGGTTTCAGTTGTGCAGACTCCCACAGTCTTAAGAGGGCAGCAAGGCGAGGTGTATCCATACAAGCCAGGATCGAAGTATAGCCTACTTACATTGTGCAGCCCACTTCTAAGTGCAGGAGGTTTTTGTGTTTGTGACTATTTGTAGACAAAGGCATATCTATGGTGAAGGCCCCATTCACTAATGCTGTAAGGAAAGTCTTCAACTGTGGTGGAAGATAGTAAGGATGGGTGGGTTGGGGCAGAGTCCTTGGCTTCCGATCAAAGTATTGGAACTTTGGGCAATAAGTTTGCTTCCCTTTAGTTGGAGTGCTGATCTAGAGGGATGCCCAAAATGGGAACAGTTTCATGATGGTGGCATATGTAAATTACCAGGGTAGTACCAAGAATCTGGAAATGCAGTTCCTCAACACATGTAGGTCCTGCCTCACAATTCAAATATCGATCTTTACCTCCTAATCTTTGTGGTCAAGCTTGCTTGACAAGAAATCATAGCCCCCAATATTTTTTGTGACATATTCGTCACTGCAGTAGCTGCCCTATATTTCAAGCCTTGTTGAGAGACTGCTTTTTGTGCCATAGACACTGCGCCATCTTGGTTTTTGTGTCCAAATGTTTCAGTCTTAGAAAGGGTCCTCAGAGGCTTGCAGCACAATAGGTATATGGAAAGGTTCTAGGTAGTATAGATGAATTTACTTCTTTGTAGATCTTTGTTGAGCAGAAGCTCTTACAGGCGTGCCTTACTCCATTCACAATCAGGCTGTACCACCCCACTTTAGCCTTTATATGTAATGTGTATTGTTATTAGACACTTCATTTCTGATGTGGTTGATATCCAAAATATCTTCGCTTTAGTAGTATCTGTTGCAAGAATGTCCCTTGCAGCCAACTCTTCTTAGTACAGCTGTTGTGTGAACATGCCTAGACGCTGCCCAACCTTCTGGTCAATACGTAAACTTATAAGCTTAGTACTACTTGTTGCACTGTAGGTGAAATCTAAAATTGCAGCATGTAGCCCCAGTAGAACTAATACCTACAAAATCTGAGTATTTCTGTGTTAATACATAGGAGTGAAATGAATAGCTGGTGGATTTAAACTTGTAGTATAAGTTCACTATGTGTGTATTCACAATGCTTATCAGATTCTGCAGGCAGTTTTCCTTCAAGCACTGTATACCTTTTGGGCCCAGTTGTCACTTATTCTGTTTACAAGCCATTACATTTTCTGCTTTCTGAGCCAGAATAAAGTAGATAAATATCTTGGGACAGGACTCAGAAGAAGCAAAGTTTCCTGTACAAAGAATACTTTGAAGAATAACACATGGTATTATCCGCAGCTGGATTTTCGTTTTTGGATGATTGAAACTTACACTGTTTACATTTTAGACGTCCGCTAATATATTTTTCTAGGTTAAATACATTTTTCTGTTCATGCTGAATCTGCTGTAACTTTATTCTTCTCTTATATGTGTACTTCATATTCTGTTTATGTATCCCCAGCGGACAGAGCTTTGTGGAATCTGATGCCTTTTACAAGCCGAGACTTCTCAGTACGTTCGCTGGCAGACCGACTGGGTGACCTCAATTATCTCATCTATGTGTACCCTGACCGTCCCAAAGATGAAGTGTTCTCAAAGTATTACACCCCAGTTCTCTGCAATCCCTGTAAGAAACTTTCCATATACCATGTATCTGTCTGTTGCAAATATTTCTTATGTACTATCACAGGAGGAAATAATGAGATACTTAAATACTTTTGCTTTATTTGTAAGTATTTATTTGTTTTTACTTGTTCTTTGCAGCTAAAGGAGATGGCTATGTGAAGCCAGCCATAAAGCAAGTGGTTCCAGAGTAAGTCTCTTTTCCTGACATATTTGCATGTATGCCATATTAATGATTATCCCTGGTCAGTTGATGATGGTGCTTAACAGATCTGTCATTGAATACGTTGTACAAAGAAAAGTGACTGTACATCACAGGTGTCAAACACAAGGCCCGCGGGCCGAATGCGGCCCCCAGGCTATTTCACGTGGCCCTCACACCTCTCCTGCGGCACCCCCCTTGCCTCTGCCCCCACCTTGTCTCTGTAGTCGGCAGCAGAGAGGACAGAGCTCCTTTGCCAGATCCTGCACTCCTCTGTGCAGCTGCAGAAAGGCTCATCTTTGCCCCCCCCCCTCTTCCCAGCAGTACGCAGCAGAGAGGAGGGCAGAACTCCTGCAGATCCTGCACCTCTCTGTGCAGCCGCAACGCCACCTTACCTTTGCTTAGCCTGGTTTCAGCATTCAGCAGACTCTGGAAGCTGACTCCAGCCCTCCTCTGGTTCTCATCTAGACCCTGCACTTCTTCCCAGATCCACCCACATCTTCCTTCTGGCAGCAGCACAAGGTAAAGGTGTGCATTGTGTTGTAAGGAATGGTGGGTGACTCTTGACTTCTAAAGGTGGGGGGGGGTTCTTGACATCCCATGTAAGGGGGCGTGGGGTGCTATGGACATCAAATCCTACAGATATAACCGGCCCTTTGAGGGCAACCATAATGCCGATGCGGCCCGCGATTAAATTAGGTTTGACACCCCTGCTGTACATGAATAGTTTTACAGTATTTGCAAATGATGGCACAGATTCCAGCATAGCTTATAACAGTCTCAGAGCTTTTGGGTCATGCAGTGAATATCTCCAAATGCTGGATAATTTATTTTTCAGTAGAAAAGTATTTTTTTAATTATGTGCATGTCTATATTTTATCTTGAAGAGTATGTAAAACGAACATTTCGTATTCCTAATATGTGCCTGCTTTACCATGTACTTGCGTTAAAAAGTATCTTGTTCTCTTTGTATTGCTTCCTTTTGTGTGAAATCCTTGGTGTTCTTGCCAATCCCTCTGCTTTCTTAATAAAAACTGACCACACTAAGGAGAAAGCACTGTGGTCAGTTCTCTAGCTGTGCTTTCCTCAAATGATCAGACCTCCATTTACTGGGAAGCTCCATGTATAGCTGTTTCTCCTCCCCCAGCTCTCTGTTCTCAGCTAGGGCTTGGAGGGTGTGTTATCAGTTATAAAACGGGGGAAAAAATGTATTTATAATGTTTTTTTTTTTTTTTTTATGTGTATACATACATGTTCTTCCTTCCATTTCTATTTTAACCACTTAAGCCCCGGAGGATTTGGCTGCTCAAAGATCAGGCCCTATTTTGCGATTTGGCACTGCGTGATTTTAACGGACAATTGTGCGGTCGTGCGACGCTGTACCCAAACAAAATTGATGTCCTTTTTTTCCCACAAATAGAGCTTTCTTTTGGTGGTAGTTGATCACCTGTGCGATTTTTATTTTTTGCGCTATAAACAAAAAAGTGCGACAATTTTGAAAAAAATAACAATATTTTTCATGAAACTCTCAAAAAAAAATGTAAAAATCAAAATTTTTTAACATTTTAGGCCAATTTGTTTTCTGCTACATATGTTTGGTAATAAAAATTGCAAGCCCTCTGCTGGGGCTTGCGTCCAAGCGGCTGGGTGCCCACAAAAATTTAGGCCGTGGCCTAGTTGGGCGCCTCAGTTGGGGTATTGCATTTAGCCAGTGCATTTAGCTGAAGCCCCGCTCTACTTTTGGGCATCTGCTGGGCTGAGGATCTGTGCACTTGCGGCTGGGCCTCCACAAAAATTTAGGCCAAGACTTGCAGCCTGCTAGGCCGTTTGGTCGGCTTGGCGCCTCCCTTTGAAGGGGTGGCGCTGTGGGGGCACTTCATTTTGTGAATGACCGCTTTGCCGTCATTATTGTGTGGGGCACCTGCCCCTTTTAGCACTGTGGGACCATCAGAGTACCATGCCGGCGCATCCGCATCCCAGCGGGCGGCCCATTTTAAGGGAGCTATTTCCTATTATGCCCTTCATGGAGGGGGACCCCCTTGTTTTTTGCGGGGTCAATTAGGTAGTTCATTCGTGGGCCCTTGGTTGGCGTCCCTTTGCGAGATAGTAGTGGCGGGCCTCCCTGATTGCTATGTTTTCGGGATGAGGGTCTGCGTCCACGCACCCTGAGCACTCAGATAGTGAGGATGATTCCTCTACTCCTGTAGCCAATCATGAAAAGGCGCTGGTGGATGCACTTGAAAAAGTGACACTTTGAAACTGAAGGTTGCTGCTGATGCTGCGTCAGACCCTTTTTGGCACCCACAGGCCCTCCAAAGCGGCGAGGGTGTTACCTTTTCTGCTCACTTTGACAACATTGCCACAAAACAATGGGGTTGTCCAAAACACAGTGGGTCCTAAACGCTTTTTTCTTCTTGCAGTGTCCTTATGAGGATAACTGCATTTAAAGGTGGACGGTCCTACCTGTAATTTCATTTTTTTACTTTCTGCTATAAAATCCCAATAAAAAAAATTAAAAAAATCTAATTTTTTCATCAATTTAGGCCAATATGTATTCTGCCACATATGTTTGGTAAAATAAAATCCCAATAAGTGTATATTGATTGGTTTGCGCAAAAGTTATCGCGTCTACAAACTAGGGGATGGAATTATGTAATTTTTATTTATCTTCTTTTTACTAGTAATGGCGGCGATCTGCGATTTATAGCAGGATGTTGTGGCAGACAGATCGGATACCTAACTGACACTTTTAAGGGGACCAGTGACACTAATACAGTAATCAGTGCTAAAAATATGCACTGTTACTTTACTAATGACACTGGGAGGGAAGGGGTCAACACCAGGGGCGATCTAAGGGTTAAGTGTATCCCTAGGGGATGCTTTCTAACTGTGGGGGGGGTTGACTCACTGGATGAACACAGAGACCTGTGTTCCTAAATAGGAGGAACACAGGATCCCTGTGTTCATTTCTGGCAGAACAGCGGTCTGGCGTTCTGTCTCCATGGGGAGTGATCGTGGGTGGCTGGCAAACCCACTATTGGGCTCCCCCTCTGGCCAATCGGCGTGCCCCCACTATCTGTTACAGGAAGCAACATACGAGTACGTCGTTTTGCATAATAGAGCCGATTTGCTGCAGTAAAACTAAGGCGGCTGGTTGGCGAGTGGTTAAAGACCAAAAAAATATCTTGAAGTAATCCATCACCACTTATGCCAAAAAAAACTCGCCAAGATTTGCTGGTAAGGGTATAAACTGCACATTCCCCTCAGGTAGCAATCTCCTGCAAGTCCATCATGCAATCATTTGCCGGCAGTGCAAGTTCCTCAAATCCACATCAGCATAACAGATCCCAATGCAAGAGAGAAAAATCCTTGCATAGCATAAGATTCTTAAAAACGCTTAGGCTGGGTCCACATCTAATGCGGATGCGGCTCACAGCAGGGGTCCTGTGTGTCCCTGTACTCTGTTTCAGGGACGAATCGGGCCCAAATTTTTGCCTGAATTCAGACCTGAAACTGAGCCAAAGATGCACAGGACCCCTGTGCAATCCACTCCGCTGCAGCCATGGAGATGTGTGAACCAGCTCCATTGAGAGCTGGTCACAATCTCCTGTCATGGAAATTGGTCCGCATCCGATGCGCATAAGTGCAAACCTAGCCTTAATTTTTAGGTAGTAAACACACAAGTATATTCACATAGATAGGGCGGTAGTGAGCCCTGTTTTTGTTTGTGAATATACAGTGCCTTGAAAACGTATTCATACCCCTTGAAATTTTCCATATTTTGTCTTGTTACAACCAAAAACCTAAATGTATTTTATTGGAATTTTATCTGATAGACCAACACAAAATGGCACATAATTGTGAAGTAGAAGGAAAATGATAAATGGTTTTTAAAAAAAAAAAAAAAAAAAAAAAACTTCTGAAAACTGTGGCGTGATTTGTATTCAGCCCCCAAGTCAATACTTTGTAGAACCACCTTTCGCTGTAATTACAGCTGCAAGTCTTTTTGGTTATGTCTCTACAAGCTTTGCACATCAAGAGAGTGACATTTTTTTTCATTCTTCTTTGCAAAATAGCTCAAGCTCTGTCAGATTGGTTAGAGAGCGTCTGTGAACAGCAATTTTCAAGTCTTGCCACAGATTCTCAATTGGATTTAGGTCTGGACTTTGGGCCATTCTAACACATTGAATATGCTTTGATCTGAACCATTCCATTGTAGCTCTGGCTGTATGTTTAGGGTCGTTATCCTGCTAGAAGGTGAACTTCCGCCCCAGTCAAGTCTTTTGCAGACTCTAATATGTTTTCTTCTAAGATTGCCCTGTATTTGGCTCCATCCATCTTCCCATTAACTCTCACCAGCTTCCCTATTCTTGCTGCAGGAAAGCATCCCCCCAACATGATGCTGCCACCACCAAGTTTCATGGTGGGGATGGTATATTCAGGGAGATGTGCAGTGTTTGTTTTCTGCCACACATAATGTTTTACTTTTAAGCCAAAAGGTTCAGTTTTGGTCTAATTTGACCAGAGCACCTTCATACACATGTTTGCAGTGTCCCTTTCTTATGGCTTTTTCTCAACAATGGCTCTCTTCCTGCCACTCTTCCATAAAGGCCAGATTTGTGAAGTGCACGACTAATAGTTGTCCTCTGGACAGATTCTCGCACCTGAGCTGTGGATCTCTGTAGCTCCTCCAGAGTTACCATGGGTCTCTTGCCTGCTACTCTGATTAATGCTCTCCCTGGACGGCCATGTCTTGGTAGGTCTGGAGTTGTATCATACTCTTTATATTTTGGATGGTGGATTGAACCGTGCTTCATTAGATATCTAAAGCTTGAGATATTTTTAATATAACCTAACCCTGCTTTAAACTTCTCCACAACTTTATCCCTGACCTGTCTGGTGTGTTTCTTGGCCTTCTCAATGCCGTTTGTTCACAAAGGTTTTCTAAAAAACCTCTGAGGGCTTCAAAGAACAGCTGTATTAATGCTGAGATTAATTTACACACAGTTGGACTCTAGTTACTAATTAGGTGACTTCTGAGGGCAGTTGGTTCCACTAGATCTTAGTTAGGGGTATCCGAGTAAAGGGAGCTGAATACAAATGCACGCCACACTTTTCAGATACTTAGTTGTAAAACATTTTTAAAACCATTTATCATTTTCCTTACACTTCACAAATGATCTGCCAATTTGGGTCTATCATATAAAATACATTTACGTTTTTGGTTATAAGATGACAAAATGTGGAAAATTTCAAGGGGTATGAATACTTTAAGGTACTGTACTTGTATCAGGGGAGACACTCTATTATGTCAGAAGTGAATCTACCTGCTCTAGAAGCGCTGAAAATAAAAGAGAATGGAAAGGAGCTGGAATAGATGGTGGAAGAGGTTGTAGAGGATTTCTCACCCCCAGGCTCCTACTCACCTGATACCCTGGCTTCACTCAAAATGCTTGCCAATATACACATGCTCACTTCTACTACAGTATCTCACAAAAGTGAGTACACCCCTCATATTTTTGCAAATATTTTATTATATCTTTTCATGTGACAATACTGAAGAAATTACACTTTGCTACAATGTAGTGAGTGTACAGCTTGTATAACAGTGTAAATTTGCTGTCTCCTCAAAATAACTTAACACACAGCCATTATTGTCTAAACTGCTGGCAACAAAAGTGAGTACACCCCTTAGTGAAAAAGTCCAAATTGGGCCCTATTAGCCATTTTTCCTCCCCGGTGTCATGTGACTCGTTAGTTTTTACAAGGCCTCAGGTGTGAATGGGGAGCAGGTGTATTAACATTGGTGTTATCGCTCTCACTCTCATACTGGTCATTGGAAGTTCAACATGGCACCTCATGGCAAAGAGCTCTCTTTGGATCTCAAAAAAAAAGAAGAATTGTTGAACCACATAAAGATGGCCTAGGCTATAAGAAGATTGCCAAGACCCTAAAATTGAGCTGCAGCATGGTGGCCAAAACCATACAGCGGTTTAACAGGACAGGTTCCATTCACAACAGGCTGCGCCATAATCGACCAAAGCAGTTGAGTGCATTTGCATCCTATCCAGAGGTTGTTTTTGAGAAATAACCGTATGAGTGATGCCAGCATTGCTGCAGATGTTGAAGGGGTGGGGGGTCAACCTGCCAGTGCTCAGATCATACGCCGCTTACTGCATAAAAGTGGCATGGCTGTCATCCCAGAAGGAGGCCTCTTCTAAAAATGATTCACAAGAAAACCCACAAACAGTTTGCTGAAGAAAAGCAGACTAAGGACATGGATTACTGGAACCATGTCCTGTGGTCTGATGAGACCAAGATAACCTATTTAGTTCAGATGGTGTCAAGTGTGTGAGGCGAGTACAAAGACAAGTGTGTCTTGCATGGTGGTGAGAGACTCATGGTCTCTGGGCTGCATGAGTGCTGCCAGCACTGGGGAGATACAGTTCATTACGGGAACCATGAATGCCAACATACTGAAGCAGAGCATGATCCCCTCCCTTTGGAGACTTGGCTGCAGAGCAGTATTCCAACATAATGACCCCGAACACAACTCCAAGACAGCCACCGCCTTGCTAAAGAAGCTGAGGGTAAAGGTGATGGACTGGCCAAGCATGTTCAGACCTAAACCCTATTGAGCATCTGTGGGGGGTCCTCCAATGGAAGATGGAGGAGCGCAAGGTCTCGAACAGCCACCAGCTCCGTGATGTCGTCATAGATAGGCATGTGACGATATCAGATTTCCATGCTGCGATTAATTGATTAGGGTTTTGTCACGGTATACGGTATTATCACGGTATTCAATTATTAAACTTAAATTATTAAATTTCTACCTCACTTCAATTTCATTGCTGAATTTAGGGACTTTGGTTCACTTTTGCACATAATTATATAGTCAGTCACTACAGACTCTGTGAACCAGGCCTAAAATAAGCCATCAAGCAGTGTCTGGCCTGCCTGGTGATGACTGGTCCTGGCGCTCGGCTCCGATCCGATGGCCTGGTCATTAGGGGCTAAATCCTTGCGGCCCAGAAGTGGTTAAACCTGCAGGAGGACCAGTGTTTTTATTTGTAAATTACTTTTCACATGCTTTAGGCCTAGTTCACATGTATGCGGGTTGGCGGTTCACATGTATGCGGGTTGGCGGTTCACATGTATGCGGGTTGGCGACCCACATTTGCACAGGCATAGCAGCCCATTGATTTGAATGGGCTGCTATGCCCTCATTTTACGCAGAAAAAAATTGCATGCAGCATTTTAAAAAAATGCAGTGGCCTTTAAATCCATCCTACTTCTGCACCATGCGACTTACTTGCAGTTACTGCTCTGGCAAGCTTTCTGCATTTTTAAAAACATGGGCCCAGCATTTAAAAACACAGTTTGCGTGTGCAGGAACTGCAAGTAAGTCGCATGGTGCAAAAGCAGGATGGGGGTTCACGGCCTATGCATTTTTTAAAATTCTGCATGCGGCTTTTTTCAGCTGAAAACGCAGGCATAGCAGCCCAACCCCATTCAAATCAATGGGCTGCTATCCCTATCCCTGTGCAAATATGGGCCGCCAACCCACATACATGTGAACCGCTAACCCGCATACATGTGAATCAGGCCTAAAGCAATAGTAAAAGTAATTTACAAATAAAAACACCGCTCCTCCTGCAGGTTTAACCACTTCTGGGCCGCAAGGATTTGCCCCTTTAATGACCAGGCCATCGGATCGGAGCGCCAGGACCAGTCATCACCAGGTAGGCCAGACACTGCTTGACGGCTATATAATAATGTAATGTGGGCTGCTATGCCTGTGCATCTATATATATATATATATATATATATATATATATATATATATATGCTGCTATGCCCGTGTATGTATTTCTATCTATCTATCTATCTATATCTCCATCTATCTATATCTCCATCTATCTATATCTATCTCTCCATCTATCTGTATATCTATCTCTCCATCTATCTGTATATCTATCTCTCCATCTATCTGTATATCCATCTCTCCATCTATCTGTATATCCATCTCTCCATCTATCTAGTGACAGTGTATGGTAAAAGTACTTGCAGACGCTTGTAGAAGGCACTGTGTCTCTCACTGTGTCTCTCTGAGCCTGGGAAGGAAGCATGTGGGTGTGTGCTGAGTGGGAGCTGTCTGATTGGTTACAGGGAGGAGCTAAGTCTCTCACTCTAGGATCATATTACCAGAGCTGTTTTCTATTGAGTGAGTGAACTGCTGAGTGAGGAATGAGTCATCCAAATGTATCAATTCACAAGTCAGACTGAGGAGCAGATAAACTCAGTATTTTAAAAATGCCACAATAACAATACCGTGGGTATGCAATACCGCGATATATCGAATTACCGAAAACCGGCATATGTCTAGTCATAGAGGAGTGGAAGAGGATTCCAGTGGCAACCTGTGAAGCTCTGGTAAACTCAATGCCCAAGAGGGTTAAGGCATTGGCCACACAAAATATTGACATTTTCACTTAGGGGTGTACTCGCTTTTGTTGCCAGCTGTTTAGACAATAATGGCTGTGTGTATTATTTTGAGGGGGACAGCAAATTTACACTGTAAGAGTCGGTTCACACTATCGCGACTTGTCAGGAGACTTGTCAGCCTGACAAGTCGCGCTCCCTCGCGGTCCATTGACCGCTACAGGACCCGTTTTAATAGGAACGACACAAGTCGCTCCGACTTAGAAAAAGGGTCCTGTACTACTTCGGGGCGACCTCGGAGCGACTTGCATAGACTTCCATTATGTGAAGTCCCTGCAAGTCGCTCCGAAGTCGTGGTGCATGGTAATGCACAAGTCGCCCCCGAAGTAGTAAGGAGTCGTGTTGCCTCAGTGTGAACCGACTCTTATACAAGCTTTACACTCTCTACTTTACATTGTAGCAAAGTGTCATTTCTTCAGTGTTGTCACATGAAAAGATTGAATAAAAAATTTACAAAAATATGATCAGTGTTCTCACTTTTGTGAGATACTGTATATATTTTTTTTAGCAGAGACCCTAAATAATAAAATGGCGGTGGTTGCAATAGTTTGTCACACTGTATTTGCGCAGCAGTCTTTCAAAAGCAATTTTTTTGGAAAACATACACTTCAATGAATTTTATAGAAAAAAAAAACTAAACTGTAAAGTTAGCCCAATTTTTTATATAATGTGAAAGATGATGTTACGCCCAGAATTGTGAGAAAATCATGCTCTTTATTCTAAGCAAAAAAAATTCTCATTTTATCCAAAATCATGCAGCTCTACTCTGCTCTATTATAAATCTGCAAGGACACTCATTTTGACTCTTATTCCCCATTCTCATGTCTTATCTTTAAATCGGTAGTATACCGATTTTTGTGACTTTTACCTACAGGTAAGCCTATAATAATTCTTACCTGTAGGTACAATTAATATCTCCTAAACCTGCACGGTTTAGGAGATATTTGCACTGCATGCAGCCGCTGACTCTATCGGCGCATGCGCTCTGAAGGTCTGGCGGACTTTCAGAGTTCCTTGCAGGGAAGTTGCTGGAAAGTTAATCCCCCGCGAACATGCGCGAGAGTGACGTCATCGCGGCTCCGGCCACTCACAGCGCCGGAGCCGCCGAACCCAGAAGAGAAGCCGAGGGATCATGTCCGCTCCCACAGCGGTGTCCGGGGGTCCGTGTCAGGGCTTCGTTTTAAGGTAAGTATTTCATAATGAGCTAGAATGCGATGCATACTAGCTCATTATGCCTTTGTCTTGCAGGGTTTTCTTTTTTTTTTTTTTGAGTATACTACCACTTTAACTATTGTACAGGTCTTGGCTGCTGTATGTAGCAGGGTTGTGACTGTAAAATACGGAAACCTTTCTTCACCGTAAGAGCTGTGAAATGTGGAATAGACTCCCTCCAGAGGTGGTTCTGGCTAGCTCACTAGATTGCTTTAAAAAAGGGCCTGGATTCTCTCCTAGGTGTAAATAATATAACTGCGTACTAATCTTTATAGGTAAAGTTGATCCAGGGAATATCCGATTGCCTCTCGGGGGATCAGGAAGGAATTTTTTTTCCCCTGCTGTAGCAAATTGAATCATGCTTTTCTGCAATTTTATTCGCCTTCCTCTGGATCAACTGTGGGTATAGGATTGTGTATATGGGATTGTATGGTTGGGTTTTCTTTACTGTTTTTTTTTTTTTTGTTTGTTTTGTTTTTTTATTGGTTGAGCCAGATGGACTCTTTTTTCAACCTGACTAACTATGTAATCGGCGTGGCAAAACCCCAACTCTCCTACTGGCTCCAAATCTGTGAATAGACCAGGGTTAAAGTGAGCAGGAGGGTTGAAGGCATTCTGGTGGCCACACTGATTACAGTTGCAAGCATTATTACATACAGTGGTTGAGACTCGTAGAACAGGTGACTTGCAGATTAATAATGAGGCACACAATTTACAATATATTTGAACAACTACAAATAAAATATATTAAAAAGTTAATATATATATATTGTATCTTGGGTAAGGTTCAGCTTCAGCGGTTACACTGGTAATAATCTCTTTTGCCTCTGTACGGTGTTCGATAGAGTACTGATGTTCAGGATGATTTTGGTGCTTCTTTGTGGCTCCAGTAGTTTACATTTCAACATCTGTATCATCAAATAGCAGTAAAGTTTTTGCTATCAGCATGTGTAACTCAGCCATTCTTCTTTTTGTAAGGTTTGTTGCTTCTGATGTCATCCCAGCAAACAGCTACATGGACCAGGCACCTTCCCCTGCAGTTTGTACCCAATCACACTATAATCTTTACCCACAAAAGTGAGTATCTTTCATATTACATAAAAAAAATAAGTTGCTGCTAAGTGTAATGACTATTTAATGTAGTTGGACAAGGAAAACAAACCCTGTTTCCCTCTGTAATTGAATTGCTGTTGAAAGGGTCACATGGATTGAGTATAGTTCTACAAAAAAATATGAATGTCCATTCTGTTCTGTTTAACACACGTGGAAGATGGGAGTGAAAGGTCTGTGCCAGGTTTGCCATTATTCTATGTGAATCATCCTGGCAAAGACTGCACCCCGTCTTCATCTCTGTGTAGATAACTGAGCTCATACTGATTGGAGGGTTCTAGCTCTGGTTTAGCAGAGGGTAGGTTAGACTTTTGCTGAGAGAGACGACCGCTTTGACAAGCAGAGAAAGGATTCTGCACAGCATGCTGGCAGGGGACAGGCTTTTCTACGCAAGATGTGGCTGCTTTCTAAAGAAAACAAATTGTAAGGCTTTGCACAGCTTTTGGTTTGACACATCTACATACCTCCTAACTTTTTGAGATGGGAACAAGGGAAACCTTTTAGCAAAAGTATGTAGGCATAGGAAACACCCCTTGTCATGCCCTCTTAACCACTTAAGCCCCGGAAGATTTTACCCCCTTCCTGACCAGGGCCTATTTTGCGATTCGGCACTGCGTGACTTTAATGGACAATTGCGCGGTCGTGCGACGCTGTACCTAAACAAATTTGACGTCCTTTTTTTCCCACAGAGCTTTCTTTTGGTGGTATTTGATCACCTGTGCGATTTTTACTTTTTGCGCTATAAACAAAAAAAGAGCGTCAATTTTGCAAAAATAACAATATTTTTCACATTTTTTATATGAAATTCCCAAAAAAAATTTAAAAATCAAAATGTTTTAACATTTTAGGCCAATTTGTTTAATGCTACATATGTTTGGTAAAAAAATAGCAAAAAGCGTATTTTCATTGGTTTGCGCAAAAGTTATTGCGTTTACTAACTAAGGGAAAGATTTTTGTTGTTTTTTTAGTAATAGCGGCAATCTGCGATTTTTTTTGCGGTACTGCGACATTGCGGGGGACAGATCGGACCCTTGACTGACATTTTTGACACTTTTGGGGTTACCAGTGACATTACTGCAGTAATCAGTGCTATACATATGCACTGTTACTGCAAAATGACACTGGCAGGGAAGGGGTTAACTTTATTGGGGAAGGAGGGGTTAAGTGTGTCCCTAGGGGCGTGTTTCTAACTGTGATTGGACATGGCTACTGGTGTAGGAACAGTGATCAACGGTCCTACATAGTAGAACCATATGATCACTATTCATACACGGGAGAATGACAGGTGGCTTGTTTACATTTGCCGCCTGCCTTTCTCCCTTCACGGCGGACGATCGCGAGTGACCGGCGGACATCGGGTCCGCCGGTCACACGCACTGACTTCCCAGGGACGGAGCCGGGGCGGGAGCGCGCCTCCGCGCGCACGCTATTGGCTCACAAGCAAGTGACAGGCTAGTGCCGTATATATACGTCACTTTGCCTGGCCGGGGCTGACTGCCGCAGTATATGTACTTGCGGCGGTCGGCATCCGGTTAAAGGATAATTATAAAAGATTGATTAGTTAAACCCAAAAGTGCATTTTTTTTTTACCATGGCTATTCCTTTATACTGGCTTTTGAAATTTACTAATGCAACAAGTTAGAAATTGTATGAAAGATTTAGCACTATGAAACCCTTTTTGAAAGATAAATAGTGTATTTTATATTCAACTATATTAATCAGACCAAAATGAGGGACAAATGAGGAGGATAGAGGGACTTTGTTCCAAATCAGGGACAGTTGGGAGCTATGCATCTGTTTAGCTCTTATGCTGAAAAAGAAACCATACAATTCTAGACAAGGAGCCAGCTTTCTTATATCTTTTCCTCTTCTATCCAGTACAGAAATGGTGATCCATTGTGATCATTAATTATTCTCTCCTTCAGACCTTTTGTGTATGAAAAGAGCACTGAGGGACTTCAGGACTTTAAAAATGTTTCCATGGCATGAGGCATAAAAGATAACCTTACTGAATTTTATTTTGCAGACAGGAGCCAAATAAGAGTGAACAAGCAGAAATCATAACCCCTTACCCTTTGTAATGTGCTACCTGAGGTTTATTGGTAGTTATGTGACTGTGGTTTGTGCTGTAACTCCTACTTAAATTGGTACTTCACTTTCTCAGTCAACACGGATTATTTTTTAATCCTTCTGCTGCTAGTTCAGTGTTTCTCAACTCCGGTCCTCAGGGCACACTAACAGGCCAGATTTTAAGTATTACCTTGGGGAGATGCAGACTAGAATACTGCAATCACTGAGCAGCAAATTATATCACCTGTGATGTATTTCAGTTTTCTTGCAAACCTGGCCTGTTAGTGTGCCCTTAAGGGCCGGAGCTGAGAAACACTGTTCTAGCGTTAGTAAATTGATAGGAATGTATACCATATCTCTTTGCTTTAAACTTTTTTTACTTTTCTTTAGTTACTTCCTGGTTCCCATGCCTAGGCAAAATATGTCATACATCCAAGGAGGGGAGGAGGGGCTTTGTCAGCTAAGCGCTGACTGCAAGCCTGAGCTGAGAGCAGATGGATTCCAGCAAGTAAATGCTACCTGAATCATCTGCCCTTACTCAAGATGGCCACTGCCAGAAAAGCTAGGGAGTGGTTTGCAAAGTGATTTCTCAGTAGACATGGATGGGGGAGTTTGCTTTGAATATCAAAGATGAATTAAATAGCACTTTTGGTTTGTGATGCTCAGATACAGTGTAGTTCTGTTTTAATGGCAGCAAAGTAGAATTGCCCTGATTGACTTTTTTTTTTTTTGCAGCCCTGACTCTGTTCTTGACCCTGATGGTGAGTTTGACCTAGATGACAGCATGGATGTGGCCCGACATGTTGAAGAGCTCTTACGGCGACCCCTGGATAACAGCCAGTGGATACCCCATGCTCAGTCCTGACTCCCCTCCCCCCTGACTCTGCACTGCCTCCAGTAATCAAAATGTGAATTGTTTTCACAAAAAAATTCATTTTGGTATTTTGTGCATGGTGATGAGTAGTTTTTTTTTTTTCTTTGTTCTATGGTACCTTTTGTCACAAAAAAAAAAGTATCTTTACTTGCTTTCTCCTCCCCTGTTCCCTGTTGAAGCTAATTTTCTTTGGGGGATTTAGTCCTAGTGTTAGTGTAACTCTTTTGCTTCCTGAGAGGTCTGTGAAATATTGAAAAGAGGTAAGCTGAAGGTGCCACAATCTTTGCAAGGCCCCATATACACAAAGTGTTATAAGGGGTGTTCAGCAAACATTTCTGATGCCCAATGTGTGCCCCCAGACACTGGCCAAAAAAGCGTATTGTTCTGGATGATCAATGCACACAATTTAGCCAAATGCTTGCCTCACATTGCTCTGCATCACTTTATAGGTAAAATCGCCAGCAGCATTTCAGCTGCTCGGCAGAATGTGGCCAGGAACCCCCACAGAGGTGCTGGAATTACTTCCACAGTGAGAATGAGGCCTATGTGCCTTGACAGAAGTTTAAGCTAAATGTCATTCATGTTTACCTTGCTATATATGTAGAATATTCTCTGCATCTGAGCCTCGGCTTGAAAATTGTAGAAATATAAAAGAGAGATAATATAAATAAACCCTATATAGGCTTATGCAGCATTTTAAAATAATTTAATATTAAATATCAACATATAGAATTTTATATATATATGGCAAAATACAAACCTAGAAAAAAAGGTTTGCTTACCTAGTCTGAGAATCAATTGAAGTTTAGCATCTAGGAAAATCTCAGTTAATGAGGCAGAAGTGTCATACAAGTGCCAACAGCCATGGGCAGTCATAGAGGAACTGTCCTCTTCAGCACATTTCAAATGTTGCATCGTGTCTCATTAATGTTTAGTTGCAGCAGGGCTAGGTTGGACTTCGATTTTATTTTAATACCCAGGTGAGTAAAAGAATTTGCCCCACCTGGGCAGGGGGACAAAATGGAGCTGGTGTTAGTAGGCAGACATATATATATATATATATATATATATACATACATACATACACACACATACATACACATACATACACACACCCTTGAAAAAGTATTCATACCCCTTCAAATGTACCACATTTTGTAATGTTACAACCAAAAACGTAAATGTATTTTTTGGAATTTTATGTGATCGACCAACACAAAGTGGCACATATTTGTGAAGTAGAAGCAAAATGATAAATGGTTTTAAAAATTTTTACAAATGAATATGTGAAAAGTATGGCGTGCATTTGTATTCAGCCCCCCCGAGTCAATACTTTGTAGACTCAGCTGCAATTCTTTTTGGGTATGTCTCTACCAGATTTGCACATATATGAGAGAGTGACATTTTTGCCCATTCTTCTTTGCAAAATAGCTCAAGCTCTGTCAGATTGGATGGAGAGCGTCTGTTAACAGCCATTTTTAAGTCTTGCCACAGATTCTCAATTGGATTTAGGTCTGGACTTTGACTAGGCCATTCTAACACATGAAGATGCTTTGATAAACCATTCCGTTGTATCTCTGGCTGTATGTTTTGGGTCGTTGTCCTCCTGGAAGGTGAACCCCAGTCTCAAGTCTTTTGCAGACTCTAACAGGTTTTCTTCTATCATTACCCTGTATTTAGCTTCCCTTTCCCTGCTGAAGAAAAGCATCCCCATAACATGATGCTGCCACCACGTTTCATAGTGGGTATGGTGTGTTCAGGGTGATTGTGCAGTGTTAATTTTCTGCCACACATAGTGTTTTGCTTTTAGGACAAAAGGTCAATTTTAGTCTCATCTGTCTAGAGCACATTCTTCCACATAGTTGCTGTGTTCCCCACATGGCTTCTTGAAAACAGGACTTCTTATGGCTTTCTTCCTGCCACTCTTCCATAAAAGCCACATTTGCGGAGTGCACGACTAAAGCCCCGTACACACGTGCAGATTGTCGGCCGAACGATCGGCCGTCTTTTGTCCCCGGGCTGTCGTGTCCGCTGAAAAGTGCAAAAGACTGCACACGAATTTTGTCCGCCAACAACAGCCGACTGCAGAAGTGATGTCATGTGATGGATAACTTTCCCTGTTTTTTTTTTCTTTTCTGAGCATGCCCAGTCTTGCAAATCTGCTGTCTGTCGGCCGAAATCTGTACTGACTGGCGAACAATCGGCCGTTCTGGTGTCGGCATACAAAAATTTTAATGCTTGCACGACAGATTCTGTTCGGCTGAAAGTGCGCTGTCGGCTGTCGGAAGCATCATACTAACAAGCTGAAAATCGGCCGATCGGTCGTCGGCCAAATCTTTTCGGCCGACAATCTGCACGTGTGTACGGGCCTTTATAGTTGTCCTGTGGACAGATTCTCCAACCTGAGCTGTGGATCTCAGCAGCTCCTCCAGAGTTACTATGGGCCTCTTGGCTGCTTCTCTGATTAATGATCTCCTTGCCCAGCTAGTCAGTTTAGGTGGACGGCCATCTCTTGGTAGGTTTGGAGTTGTGCCATACTCTTTCCATTTTCAGGTGATGATTTGAACAGTGCTCCGGGAGATGTTCAAAGCTTGGGATATTTTTTATAACCTAACCCTTACTTCTCTACAACTTTATCCCTGACCTGTCTGGTGTGTTCCTTGGCCTTCATGATGCTGTTTGTTCACTAAGGTTCTCTAAATAACCTCTGAGGGCTTCACAGAACAGCTGTATTTATACTGAGAATAAATTACACACAGGTGGACTCTATTTACTAATTTGGTGACTTCTGAAGGCAATTGGTTCCACTAGATTTTAGTTAAGGTATCAAAGTAAAGGGGCCGAATACAAATGCATGCCACACTTTTCAGGTATTTATTTGTAAAATAATTTAAATCATTTTTCACTTTCCTTTTACGTTTCTGGTTGTAACATTACAAAATGTGTAAAATTTCAAGGCTCTGTATGTGTGTGTGTATATATATATATATACATACACACACACACACACACACACACACAGTATCTCAAAGGTGAGTACACCCCTTACATTTTTGTAAATATTTTATTATATTTTTTCATGTGACAACACTGAAGAGGTGACACCGTTCTACAATGTAAAGCAGTGAGTGTACAGCTTGTATAACAGTGTAAATTTGCTGTCATCTCAAAATAACTCCACACACAGCCATTAATGTCTAAAGAGCTGGCAACAAAAGTGAGTACACCCCTAAGTGAAAATGTCCAAATTGGGCCCAAAGCATCAATATTTTGTGTGGCCACCATTATTTTCCAGCACTGCTTTTATCCTCCTGGGCATGGAGTTCACCAGAGCTTTAAAGATTGCCACTGGAGTCCTCTTCCACTCCTTCATGATGACATCATGGAGCTGGTGGATGTTAGAGACCTTGCGCTAGGGCTGAACGATAGTCGATGTGATATCGACTATCGTGCTGTGGGCGTGGACAATTATCACATCGCCGAAGATAACGATGTAAGGCATTAGGCAGGGAGAAGTCGGGATGACTAAGACCCCGTTCACACTGGGGCGACCTGGTCGCCTGCCATAGAGAAGCTGTGGACCCGTTCTAATAGGAGGGACACAAGTCGCTCCGACTTAGAAAAAGGGTCCGGAGCTTCTTTGGGGCGACCTGCATTGACTTCAATGTTATGAAGTCCGTGCCGGCCGCTCCGAGGTCGCGGTGCGAGCTGCGCGCCGCGACTTGTGAGGTCGCCCCAGCAAGTCGGATCGCCCCAGTGTGAACGGGGTCTCACAGTCTTTGTAGCAGAACAGAGCCAACATCCGTCCCACATGTTCAGTCTGCCTGCCAGCAGCTAGCTTAGTTCTCCAGCTGATGGTAATATGATCCTAGAGTGAGGAGCTCAGCTCCTCCCTGTAACCAATCAGCGGCTCCCCCAGCACACTGACACTGAAGAACTGGAAACAGTAACAGTTCAGAGTGAAGAGTCGAGTCAGTACGTGTGGGACTGGACGGATGTCATGTGTTATTCTACCTCCTGCCACCACTGAGTCCTGACTGTGCCTAATCCACACAGACTGTCACTGTCAATCCCTACAATAACATTAACCCTGGCCTGCCCTGGCTGTATGGTGCAATCTGCAATTACAATCAGAAGAAGGCTGCCCTGCTGCAATACTTCCATTATTTCCTCTCAATATCGCAATATATATCGTTGGGAAAAAAAATATTGCAATGTACTTTTTTCCAATATCGTGCAGCCCTACCTTGCGCTACTCCACCTTCCTTTGGAGGATGCCCCACAGATGCTCAATAGGGTATAGGTCTGGAGACCTGCTTGGCCAGTCCATCACCCTTACCCTCAGCTTCTTTAGCAAGGCGGTGGTCGTCTTGGAGGTGTGTTTTGGGTCATTATCTTGTACACTCCCACCACCAGGCTTGACTGTAGGCAAGATACAGTTGTCTTTGAACTCCTCAACTGGTTGCTACCACACACGCTTAACAACATCTGAACCAAGTAAGTTTATCTTGGTCTCATCAGACCACAGGACATGGTTCCAGTAATCCATGTCCTTAGTCTGCTTGTCTTGAGTAAATTGTTTGCAGGGTTTCTTGTGCATCATCTTTAGAAGAGGCTTCCTTCTGGGACTACAGCCATGCAGACCAATTTGATGCAGTGTGCAGCGTATGGTCAGAGCACTGACAGGCTGCCCCCCTCCCCCCTTCAACCTCTGCAGCAATGCTGGCAGCCCTCATACATCTATTTCCCAAAGACAACCTCTGGATATGACGCTGAGCACGTGCACTCAACTTCTTTAACGGACCATGGCGAGGCCTGTTCTGAGTGGAACCTGTCCTGTTAAAACGCTGTATGGTCATGGCCATTGTGCTGCAGCTCAGTTTCAGGGTCTTAGCAGTCTTCTTTGCCATGAGGTGCCATATTGAACTTCCAGTGACCAGTATGAGAGTCACATGACACTGGGGAGGGAAAATGGCTAAGTGGGCACAATTTGGACATTTTCACTTAGGGGTGTACTCACTTTTGTTGCCAGTGGCTTAGACATAATGGCTGTGTGGTGAGTTATTTTGAGGGGACAGCAAATGTACACTGTTATGCAAGCTGTACACTCCTTTACATTGTAGCAAAGTGTCATTTCTTCAGTGTTGTCACTTGAAAAGATATAATAAAATATTTTCAAAAATGTGAGGGGTGTACTTACTTTTGTGAGATACTGTATATATTATGCATGTATCTTCCCCAGTGATATTTTCCCTCCTTAGATGGTGAGCAAGGATAGTGTTCAACAAACACTAAAAATACCTGCCCTGGAACCTCCAGTTTGGTTGCTTCATCCAAGTGCAGATTACCAGCTACATTGTCACCTTAAAAGGCGCATGTTGTCATTAAAAATGATTTCCACTGTTCTGCTGAGACAACTTTTTTTTGTGATCATCTATGTTGCCAGTTGGCTAAAACAGTCACAAGGCAGTTGAGAGAAAAGAATGAAATGTTAGAACTGTAGAAAGTTGTTAGAGAGAGAACCTTTAGCTCCCTTAAAAGGAATCTGTTATGCAGGCTATTCCCCATCTCAGTAGCGGTTTCCACCTACCATATGGCCCAAACCTGGAAAGTGGTGCGATTTCCAGGGCAGGTTTGCCACTATGTGTGAAATAACAGCACTTTCATGCATCGAGCAGTGGCAGCCTGGCAATGGCAAGTAACCACCAGGTTGTTTGCTATCTTAACTCCTTCAAGTGGAATTCCAGGCTAGATCTAACCAAACCTAAAATGTCTCCCTCCACCCTTCCAACTACTAGAAGGAAGATGCTTAAACTTACCTATTCTCAGGATGCTCCAGTCTGGTCATGTGATCTCCCCAGCGACCACCTTCAGGGGAGAGGAGAGAGAACTGATAATGAATGGAATGCCTGGGCAGGCTTACTACGGGGCATCCACTGTCGGCTGGCCATCCTTTCCTATGTAGCCAGCTGCAGGGAGGTGATCACGTGACCAGAGTGCCCTTAGAGTTGGTGTCTATAAGCATCATATTTATTATGCAGGGTAGGTGGGAGCGATTTTAAGCTTGGATAGATCTAGCCTAGAATTCCAATTTAAATCTAAACTGGTCAGAACTTTTGCTATAGGTGACATCAGCTTCTTTGTTTTTCCATAAAACAAATGCTGATTTTGTAGCTTTGCGGAGCATTACTTTGATGCAGTTCTTTGTAAAACCACTGGTTCCTTGAGATTGGCAGGAGGTGCAAACTTTAAACAGTGGGAGATAGAACTCCTATTTACTGCTGAGAAAATCTTTTATGTCTTGGAAAAGGGCTGCTGCTTTAAATGTATGGTGTGTAGGAAGTGTGATAAAGAATTCTGTAACTCCACATTCATTTTTGTTGTCTCAAACACTCACAGTATATCAGGAGAATTTACACATCCTGCATGCACAACTGTTTAAATTTTTTGTGGCTCGCGCAACATTAAAACAGCCATTTTGTCATAAATAGTAACAAATAACATGCATTAGGAGAAGTGTCATTCTCTTAGAGCCGGTTCACACTGAGGCGACACGACTTTGGGGGGGCGACCTGTGAAGTTGCGTGCACCGCGACTTTGGCGCTACTTGCAGGGACTTCACATAATGGAAGTCTATGCAAGTCTCTCCGAGGTCGCCCCAAAGTAGTACAGGACCCTTTTTCTAAGTCGGAGCGACTTGTGTCGCTCCTATTAGAACGGGTCCTGTACTACTCAATGGACCGCGACCGACCACGACTTGTCAGGCTGACAAGTCGCAGCAGTGTGAATGGGCTCTCAATGTCATCAAAGCACACGAGGGAAATCATCCACTTATTTAATATGCTGAAATGTAACAAAGGACTGTAGAGGTCTTCTGGTCTCACTGCTACTCAGTGGGGTTTGTACGCTCTATCTTCTCTGATAGCAAAAGTTTGTGTGTTCCTCTCATGCATCTATACAACATTGTGTTTATGCCCTGTAGTGGTGTGTGACATTTAGTCAGGTCATATAGTGCTCCTTTGTGGAGTAAATAAAATTAGGGAATGTACTCACCAAGCATGATAATACTGCATCAGAGAAGGAACCGTATCAAGAGGGGGACATGTCATGCCATGGATTAGGTTCCTAGCTATTATTTCTTTCTCAAAAGACTATCTGTAAGGCTAATACTTTGCATTCACCCATAGTGTTCAAAGATTAACCACAGTTATTCTTCGCTTCAGATCTCAAAACTATGTTTTTTTTAGGACTTGATAATAATTTTGCTTGGGTGATTTATTCAGCCTTACTGAATCAGTAATTACCACTACTGTTCCCATGGAGAAAAATCTTCAAATCATGATAGGTTGAGGTACTTGAGGATCATGGTTGAGAAATGCATGTAAATCAGATTATTACATAATAATGGATAGTAGTGGACAGTGTACACAGACCGATCTTTCACCTAAAAAGAATTATTATACATGATATACATAGAACACCAAAACCCCATCTAGACTGCTGAACTTCCCCAAGACCCATCTTTACAAATGGAAAGAAAGAACTTCTCTAGATCTCAGCGGGCCATGGCAGGCTACTATTAAGCCATACTATAGTCCTATTAGATTGTGCTTAATGTATATTTTATATCACCTACAATTTAAGTGCAAAGGTTTTAATATATAATCTGAGGTAATGTAACAATTAAATACATCTAAATAATAAATATGAATTTACTTAGGAAGTGTTTGGAAACTGCGCTACGTCCATATTCAGTTTTAGCGGCTGAACAGACATGTACATTTCCTTGTCAGCCATTACAGATAACTCTGACTGTATACAGTATTTGACTCTCTTTTGGGAGATAATGAGCCAAGGTAACTTGGGCTGTATACAGCGCTTTGGCTTTGCCTAAGGAGTTAATAAACTGGAACAGCCTTTGTCTACAAGTGCAGAGTATGAACATATGGACAAAGCTGTTTTGTGGGACCTAAGGATTAAGCGCCCATTCAGACTGGTGCGACACTTGCTGGGGCGACCTGTGAAGTCGACTTGCAGGGACTTCATATAATTGAAGTCAATTCAAGTCGCCTCCAGGTCGCCCCAAAGTAGTACAGGACCCTTTTTCTAAGTGTGTCGCTCCTATTAGAACGGCTCCTGTACTATGCAATGGCGAGCGACCGACCCTGACTTGTCTGCCTGACAAGTCGCGCTAGTGTGAATGGACCCTGAACCTGTTTTGTTTACTAGTGCAGTGGACACTATGTATTAAGTATTGATAGATGATTATAACAGGTCTACTATAAACGAATGTTTCTATTGCCTTTTTTGGAAATCTTTATGGTTGCTGCCAGCAAATTTCAGGGAATTATTGCTACACCACATTTGTTCTTTATAAAATGCTCCTTTTGCACATTGATAAACCTTGAGCCTCACCCAACCATGTGTGCATGCACTTTCATTGTACTATAAAAAAAAACCATGAAGAATGTCCTGAACTAGTTTGGTAACCTGAAACAACCATATAGCAAGCTCGGTCAGTGAGTCCCATGGGGTGGAAATCAGTGCTGATAATTACTGTCCCCCAGGTTAAGAGCCATTTTCCTTCAACCCTGTACACTGATTGGTACCTGTCAGCTGTCATCCATAGACTTTCCACTGTGCAAGCATGCTGCATTTTAGCCTAAAACTATTTGAGTACTCGCCAAAATCTCTGAATTTATTATTATTTTTTTTATTATTCCCAACATAATTATATGTTTTTAGTGTATAGGTCATTTTAGGAACCAAGGCCTTCATATTACCAGCTACTGGAAGGATATTTAAAGCTTTGTATGTTAAATTAGCAGGAGAATGGGATGCTGAGACAGCATTCATCCTTCAGTGTTGTGTGTTTTTTTTTTTTTTTATTGGGGGGTTGACCATTAAAAAGGGTTGTTTTTGTTTAGTTTAGAGGCCTTGATATTTCCATAATTGTGCTAGGTCCCTTTACTGTTATTGCAGATTGTTTATGGGCTTTGGCCATTACGTTTGATCAGTCACTGCCTCACCCCGTCATATACGTGCCTTTCTTTCTATACAATGATTATTTATTGTATAACCAGGGATATTTGACAAGAAGCCCCCACATCTTTCCCCTCATGACTGGTGCATCAATTTGCACTGTTCCACCAAAAACAGATGCCGTCACATCATTGTAGCCAACAGGCTGCTGAAATTCACGTCATAATTTCACTGGGCCAAAAACAATAGCACAACCCCATCATTTTGTCAGTAGTTGTGTTCTTTTTTCTGCTACTGTGTGTATATGTATATATAATAATTATGGTTGCAGGTTTATGACAGGAGGGCTTTTACGCGAGTACCAGTCAAATAAATTCTGTTTTTACCCGTTAGTACTCTACTATTTAGTTTAAAACATTATAAAATTATGTCAGTTTGTACCATTTTATTAGGAAAAGCCAAAAATGTACTAGGCCACATTATACCCCCACCGCAGGCCAGTAATCAGGGAAATCTGGAATGTTCCATTTAGCCGGGGGGGGGGGGGGTAGGGCAACGTCAACCAGTTCTCATCTCTGTGCTGTCACAAAGTCTCAATCCTATCCGATTCCTCACCTTCATAACTCATGCGTTTTGTTCCTCACGGTTTTTATTGTTGTACAGTGATTTTAAAAGAAAAGAATAAAAAAAAATGGTAAGAAAAAAAAAAACAGCACTCAGGACATAGATATAAATATGTACATATATATCTTTTTACAGCTCTCAGTATACGATACAAGATGTTTTTTGAATGTTGGATTTTTATCTAAGGTTACGACAGAGACCGAGAAATGCTATATTTACACAACAAGCAAGATAATATAACAGTAAAACAATCTCAGCGGACCTTTTTAGTTTTATGGGCTACCACTGTTTGTTAAATGTGGTTAGGTGTGCCTTAATGAAGCAGAAATTCATACCTCCTCGCCAATACCATGTAAAACTATCCCCGAATACATTGTTTTCCCTCTTCAATGGCAATTTCAGTATGGCTGCCACAGTGTTCAAAGATTATGTACAAAGGGGAGAAATATTTCTGTTTTACCAGGACAACAAAGGCTTATCCAAAAATCAACGCACATTTAAAACAAGAATTTCATACAGGTTACAGACATAGCCACTTGTTAGCTGTACGTTGGTCAACATGTATTGTAGTGATGAAATGTTTTATATTTCTTATTTGTCGTCTTTTTTAGCTGGTGGGTGGATGCAAGCTGTGCCTCCTGCTGCTACCCTAGGGAATAGTTTTTCTTGCTTTAATATTTCTTTACTAACATTTTTCAAGTTTTATTTTTCCTGCTCTGAATGTTTAAAACATATCGGCTTCCTCCTTGTTTTTATTTCCCAATTATTTGCTTGACCTTTGCTCTTAATGTGTTTATCCCTCCCTCCTCTAGTGGCTCTTTAATTCTGCAGTTTAAAATGTGTGTATTGTGCATCTGTGACTTTTATTTTGGAAATAAATTGTATTTTCCATCATGAAATAAATAATTTCGTTATGAGTTTTTGTCTTTTTATTGACTGGTTTGTTTGTTTTTTTACATTTTTCTGCACCTTTAAGAGCCGGTTCACACTGAGGCGATCCGACTTCGGGGGGCGACCTGTGAAGTCGCGTGCACCGCTGTGCACTGCGACTTTGGCGCGACTTGCAGGGACTTCACATAATGGAAGTCTATGCAAGTCGCTCCCAGGTCGCCCCAAAAGTAGTACAGGACCCTTTTTCTAAGTCGGAGCGACTTGTGTCGCTCCTATTAGAACGGGTCCTGTACTACTCAATGGACCGCGACTTCTCAGTCTGAATGGGCTCTTAGTGTTTATACTGTTCACAAAGAGCAGGGTAGGCTGAATAAATTCTTTGTGCAGTGCCTCTTTACAACATACAGCCCAACAGGTAGCTTTGTGGGTAGTTGCAGTCCCAGGTTACTGGTAATCTACAGTATCTCGCAAAAGTGAGTACACCCCTCACATTTTTGTAAATATTTTATTATATCTTTTCATGTGACAACACTGAAGAAATGACACTTTGTTACAATGTAAAGTAGTGAGTGTACAGCTTGTATAACAGTGTAAATTTTCTGTCCGCTCAAAATATTCAACACACAGCCATTAATGTCTAAACCGCTGATAACAAAAGTGAGTACACACCCCTATTTGAAAATGTTCAAATTGGGCCCAAAGTGTCAATATTTTGTGTGGCCACCATTATTTTCCAGCACCTTAACCCTCTTGGGCATGGAGTTCACCAGAGCTTCACAGGTTGCCACTGGAGTGCTCTTCCACTTTCCACTTCTACCATTAAGACATCACAGAGCTGGTGGATGTTAGAGACCTTGCGCTCTTCCACCTTCCATTTGAGGATGCTCAATAGGGTTTAGGTCTGTAGATATGCTTGGCCAGTCCATCACCTTTACCCTCCGATTTTTTTAGCAAGGCAGTGGTCGTCTTGGAGGTGTGTTTGGGGTCGTTATCAAGTTGGAATACTGCCCTTCGGTCCAGTCTCCAAACTGAGGGAATCATGCTCTGCTTCAGTATGTCACAGTACATGTTGGCATTCATGGTTCCCTCAATGAACTATAGCTTGCCAGTGCCGGTGTTCTAAAATTTCGCCGGACCCGTGAAAATTCCGGACCCTCGTCACTTCCGGTGACGCTCCGTCACCACCAGCTGGTGCGAGCCCCGGTGCGCATGCGCACAAGAAATTTTCCAGGTTCGATGAAATTTTAAGACTTATGAACAGCTGACTGAGAGGAGGAGGGGCTGAGGTGGGACGCACACACCGCCGCGGGAAAATTTTACAACACCGCCGCGTCATCGAGCAAGGAACATGTTGCAGAGCTGACTTAGAAGAGGCGGGAAGGAAGTGAATACTCAATTTACTAAATAGTAATGATAAAAAAAAAAAACAACATTTTTTATCATTACTATTTAGTATGAGTATTCACTTCCTTCCCGCCTCCTCTAAGTCAGCTCTGCAACATGTTCCTTGCTCGATGACGCGGCGGTGTTGTAAGTCTTAAAATGTAATCTGACCTGGAAAATTTCTTGTGCGCATGCGCACCAGGGCTCGCACCAGCTGGTTGTGACGGGAGCGTCACCGGAAGTGATGAGGGTCCGGAATTTTCACGGGTCCGACTAAATTTTAGAACACCGGCAGCACTCATGCAGCTCCAGACCATGCCTGACTGTAGGCAAGACACACTTGTCTTTGTACTTCTCACCTGGTTTCCGCCACACACGTTTGACACAATCTGCACCAAATAAGTTTATCTTGGTCTCATTAGACTACAGGACATGGTTCCAGTAATGGTTCCATGTCCTTAGTCTGCGTGTCTTTAGCAAACAGTTTTTTGGGCTTTCTTGTGCATCATCTTTAGAAGAGGCTTCCTTCTGGGATGACAGCAGACCAATTTGATGGGGTGTATGGTCTGAGCACTGACAGGCTGACCCCCAACCCTTCAACCTCTGCAGCAATGCTGGCAGCACTCATATGTCTGTTTCCCAAAGACATCCTCTGGATATGATGCTGAGCTTGTGCACTAAACTTCTTTGGTTGACCATGACGAGACCTGTCCTGGTAAACCACGGTATGGTCTTGGCGACCATGCTGTAGCTCATTTTTAGGGTCTTGGCAATCTTCTTATAGCTTAGGCCATCTTTATGTAGAGCAACAATTCTTTTTTTTCAGATCCTCTGAGATTTCTTTGCCATGAGGTGCCATGTTGAGCTTCCAGTGACACCTGCTCCTCATTCACACCTGAGACCTTGTAACACTAACGAGTCGCATGAAGTTAGGGAGGGAAAATTGCTAATTGGGCCCAATTTGGACATTTTCACTTGGGGTGTACTCGCTTTTGTTGCCAGCGGTGTAGACATTAATGGTTATGTGTTATTTTGAGGGGACAGCAAATTTACACTGTTATACAAGCTGTACACTCACTACTTTACATTGTAGCAAAGTGTCATTTCTTCAGTGTTGTCACATGAAAATATATAAAATATTTACAAAAATGTGAGGAGAGTACTCACTTTTGTGAGATACTGTAATTTTCATAATTTTCTTCCTATGTATTCCCATAAATAGTTAAAGAAAGACACAGGTCCATCCAGTTCAACCTACCAAAAAACAAAAAAAAAAAAACAAAACAAACCAAAAACCTCTATGTACACTATCCTTTTCCCACAATAGAAGGCAAAAAAAAAAAAAACATAACTACCTCAGGCCTGGAAGGGTTTACCCCCTTCATGACCAGGGCATTTTTTGCTATTCAGCACGGTGCAACTTTAACTGGCAATTGCACAGTCATGCAACACTGTATGCAAAGTAAATTTTTATTATTTTTTTCACACAAATAGTGCTTTTTTTAATGGTATTTGATTGCCATTGTGTTTTTTTTATTTTTTTGTGCCATAAACGAAAAAAAAAAAGACGCTATATTTTACTTTGTTATAAAACGTATCCAATAAAATCAAATTTTGTCATAAATTTAGGCGACGTGTCGTCTGCTACATGACTTTGGTAAAAGAAAAGCCCAATAAGTGTATATGATTTGGTTTGTAAAAAGGTAAAGGCATCTACAAACTATGGTGTGTACTCAATATTTGAAAATTGATCAATGTACTGATGGCCTCTGATTTCTTAAGGCCCTAAAATGCCAGCACCATAGAAATACCCCCTTTTTGGAAACTAGACAGTCTGTGGCATTTAGTAAGAGGCATGGTGAGTGTTTTGAAGTTGTAATTTTGTCACAATATTTTTTTGAAAATAAATGAAATTGAATAAAATCAGTTTTTCTCTTTCGTTCAGCGACAGACCCAGCGCTCCATAAATCATAACTACTGGGTTATATTGCCCCCTCACGAGTAGGACTAGGCAGAACAGAAAACACCTGGCTATGCCCATGGGCCGTCTACAGCTGGTATATAACCCCCCCCCCCGCTCTAGGTAATCAGTTTTAATCTGTCTAGTCAAAAGTAAGGACCTAGGCTCCCAGATGGGATCTCTGGTCCTAGCAATTTTCTCCTTCCTTACATCTTTTTTGTTTTTTCTCTCGGGAGATCTACAGTCAACTGCCAGGCTGGGGGATGGGCTTGATAATCTAGATCCAGTGGTCCCCCCAGCCCAGCCAGTGAGCACGTGCAGACCGCAGCTACGTGCTAGGTCAGCAGCGACATGACCTCACGGACAGAGGCTGGCCCCCCGAGTTAAACGTCTCGCAGGGTCACATAGGACCGGGCTTGGATCTGTCGCAGCGGTCCCTTGGCCGACTGCTCCCCTACTTTGGTGGCAAGGAGTTCTGTCTGGAGCGCTACTTACACCATGGAAGAGTAAGTAAGTCCCCCCCTCTCCCCTTTTGATGGTTTTCTTTGGGGCGGATGCAGGTAACCTCCAGGGACAGTCAGACCTGCCTGCAGGTTCCCTCCTCCCATCCCTAAATCTCTCACTAAGCTGGGCTTTGCCCCCTGGGGTCTCCCCCGTTATCCCCTCTCTGTAAAGGTCCTGGGATAGTGTGTGTCTTGCCTTAATAGTCTGGAGGTGTCCCAGTGTAGGAAACCCCTAGGTGCATGCCCTGCTATTTGCAGTGTGGGTATAGTGCAGGGGGGGTCCCAGTGCAGAGTGTACAGCAGAGTCTCCCCTAAACGTGTGTCCTACCTTTGGGGGGTCCCCTTGCAAAGGGTGCAGGACAGATCCTGGCAGCATGCTTCAGTGTTTATAGCTGATGGTGGCCATTTTCCCTTAGTCTGGCTGGTCTCCGGATGTCACAGGGCAGATTTTCCCTTAGTCTGGGAGATGCTGGAGATAACTGAAGTCTCGTGGGGATGCCGAAGCTCCTGCTCTTCCTTCTTAGTTTCCTCTTCCTGTGCCAGGGACATATGAACAGGGATGGCGTTCATGATGGTTCTGGGTTTGAATTCTCGGTGCTCCTTTGGTCGGTAGGGTTAGTCTTTGGGGGTCCCTGTTCTGTCTCTCTCTCTGCTGATAGGTACCCTGAGCCTTGAGGGGATCCTTTAGTGGTGCCAAAAGATTGTTTTTGTAATTTTTTCAAAGGGAGCGCTTAACCGCTGCTGGAGGAGCCTTTCCCGCCATTTGCACAGCGTCCGGCACTTGGTGATTGTAGCCGGAAGCTTGCCGGAAGTAAGCAGAGCTGTTGCACAGGAGAGCTAGGCGGGAAGCGGACGCCTACATGCGTCTTATCCAGGAATGACAGAAGAGGGAGGGGGAGGAGACAGAAATCGATTATTGGGGGGTTCGCATCGATGCAGAATCGCGGGTGGCCGCATCGCGATGCATCAATTATTTTCAACAGTCCTAATGTTTACTATGGCTGGTTTGACATTGTGGCCAGTCTTTGCCTCAGCCCTGGTGTCTCAGACCCCAACTGAATGGGCCAAGCTTTTGCGCCAGGGTCTGGAGGGTGAGCAGGTCCCCGCTACTTATGTTGATTTAGCAGACCAATTGGTCCATGGGCTGCAGTTTATTTGTGATGCAGCTGTGGATAAGGCTTCTGTGCTGTCCAAACTTTGTTTCAGCAGTGGTGATTAGGCGTGTGCTGTGGCTTAGAGGCTTGGTCTGGGGACCAATTCTTAAAGCTCTCCTTGATCTGCCCTTTCAAGGCGATCGCTTGTTTGGGGCTACCGTGGATGATATCATTAAGGGTATCACGGGGGGTGGGGGGGGGGGGAGGTGGAGAGTACCTTCCTGCCTGCCACAGTGAAGGAAAAGGAAGGAGCCTCACTGCAGACGGAGGCCCTCCTCAGCCCCTAGAAAAGTATTTTTTGCTTCAGGGACAGAGAATAAGGAAGATAGATCTTTTAAATCTTCTCTGTGAGGTTCCAAGCAACCTTGGTTTATTAAGCTTCCCAAGACCAGCGGACAAGAGTCCTTCAGCATGAAGGTCTGCCCTCACCCAATATTGGGGTGGGGGGGGACATCTTTGCTGGTTTCCAGCCCCATGGACTTCTTTGGTGAGGGTCAAGGAGATCCGCAAGGTGTTTATTTTGGGAGTACCCAAAAAGGGGGACAAAGCTTGTCCTTTTCAAGCTTTTTTTTTTTTTTAGATCCTGAGTCTCCTTGTGCAGGTTTAATTCCTGCAAAGGTTCAGGTGATGTCCGAACTACCTAAGCTCCCCCCTATCCCTGTCCAGGGAATTGATTTATATAGGTCTGATTCGCTTTCTGACCAGGGTGGTCCTTCCTCTGCACAAACTTGAGGAACCACAGGCCATGATTCACTGGCTTCTGTCACGCAGATAGTGTTCTCTCTCATTTTGCATACAGGTTCTGAGTCTGGTGGTATCCACCGTCAAGACAGTTCTGTTTGCACAGTCTTACATGCAGCTCCTTTAGCAGGTTCGGCACCACAGGAGGATACCAAGGTTCGTGACAAGGTCACGGAGTCCTCTGAAAGAGGCCACAGTAAGGCTAATGGTAAGCTTCTTCCGCAGTTCCTGCGAGGAATCAAGAGCGAGGATCTTCCAATTATCCTGGTGGCTAACATCCCTCAGGGGCTTCCTCTAGGGCCGGACTGGGAATAAAATTCAGCCCTAGAAATATTTTCATACCAGCCCCATAGCATCATTATACTAGCATAACATCATTATTTTCTTGTTCATAAAAGGGAAAACCATGCATTTTAACCACTTTACCACCGGAGGATTTTGCTGTCTTCCGTCCAGGCCACTTTTTGCGATTCGTGCGACTTCAACTGACAATTGCGCGGTCGTGCGACGCCGTACCCAAACGAAATTTACGTCCTTTTTTTCCCACAAACAGAGCTTTCTTTTGGTGGTATTTGATCACCTGTGCGATTTTTACTTTTTGCGCTATAAACAAAAAAAGAGCGTTTATTTTGAAAAAATAACAATATTTTTAACTTTTTTATATGAAATTCCCCCCAAAAAAGATGTAAAAACCAATTTTTTAAAACATTTTTGGCCAATTTGTTTTCTGCTACATATGTTTGGTAAAAAAAATCGCAATAAGCGTATTTTGATTGGTTTGCGCAAAAGTTATTGCATTTACTAACAAAGGGAAAGATTTCTGTCATTTTTGGTGTTTTTTTTTTTAACGCGTAATGGCGGCGATCTGCGATTTTTTTTTGCGGGACTGCGACATTGCGGCGGACAGATCGGACCCTTGACTGACATTTTTGACACTTTTGGGGGTACCAGTGACATTACTGCAGTAATCAGTGCTATATATATGCACTGTTACTGTAAAAATGACACTGGCAGGGAAGGGGTTAATTTTATTGGAGAGGGAGGGGTTAATGTATGCCTGGTGCTTACTGACGTGTAGGGGGGGAGGGGACTGTGTGAGTCATGGACAGATCGGATGTCCAGCTATGCTGAACAGTCCGATCTGTCACACAGCGGGCGGATCTCCAGACTCGATCCCCGACGATCGGGTAAGTGCAGCGGCGATCGCCGCTGCTCCTCCCCTGGCCCGACTCCCGCTGTGAATGAAAACAGCGGGAGCGAGCCTCCGGCGGCGCGCAAGCGACGCCCAGAAGGGGGAGTGTCCAACGACGTTAATACTACGTCGCTGGACGATAACGAACCACTCTGCCGCAGTAGTATTACTGTGAGCGGTTCTAAAGTGGTTAAAGCACATGTATAAAACCGATCTGAAAGCATATAGGGATATATATATATATATATATATATATATATATATATATACACACACACACACACACGCAAATTCCGGTTAAAAAGTGTCAACATGGTACAGGAGGTGGTCATAGGTTGTGTGGGCATGGTACAGGAGATGCAGGGGCTGCGGGCATGTTGCAGGCGAGGAAGAAGCTGCGGACAAGATGCAGGGGCTGAGGGCACGGTGCAGGAGATGCAAGGCTGAGGGCACGGTGCAGGAGATGCAGAGGCTGCACAGGGGGTCTTACTTACCTATCCCGAGGGCCTTACATTTAAAAATGGCGCCACGTGTCATTGCCTCCTGCCCAAGTGCATATGGGCTTTCCCAAGTGGCGGCGACAGCGCAAGCGCAGTGTACGTGTCGGGTTGGCCGCTGCTAATGTTCGGTCAGCCCCAGGGCAGGGGAATTGCTGGCCAACCGGGAAATTTCCCAGTAGGCAAGTCCGGCCCTGGCTTCCTCTCAGAGAAGACCAGTTGTCCCAAGGGCTGATCTACCATCCTGCTTTACAGTCGCAGGTTTTAATGGCTTAGCTGTTGAAAGCCTGTACTGAGGGATAGAGGTCTGTCTGGATCCGTGATCCCTACTATGGTGAAGGCGAGGAAGGCGGCCTCCAGCAAGATATACCATTGTACGTAGAAAGCATACATTTCTTGGTGTGAGTCGATTGGCGCTCATCCTCGATCCATTTCTGTGGCCAGGATCTTAACCTTTCTTCAACAGGGCTTGATCAGAAGTTGGCTTTGAGTACCAGCAAGGGCCAGGTGACTGCTTTGGCAATCTTCTTTCAGCGTCTTCTAGCCCCCGCACTCTTTAGTTTCAACCTTCATTTAGGGGGTTCGACATGTGGCTCCATTTGTACAGTCTCTTTTGCCACCATGGGATTTAAATTTTGTGTTTTCAGTTCTCCAGAAACCTCCATTTGTGAATATTCAGGAGATTCCCTTGCCTACGTTATCCCAGAAGGTGACATTCTTGGTGGCTATTACTTTGGCCCGCAGGGTATCGGAATTGGCGGCATTATCCTGTCGCAGTCCCTATTTAGTTGTCCCTAGGGATAAAATGGTTCTTCATCCCTGTCCATCATTTCTGCCCAAAGTTGTCTCTGACATTTGAATGAGGACATGGTATTGCCTTCCTTGTGTCCCAAGCAGGCTTATCCCAAGGAATTTGCTTTGCATACCTTGGATGTGGTTCATGCGATTCAGGTGTATCTGGCAGCTACTGAGACTTTTTGGAGGTCAGACTCGCTTTTTGTGGTTACGGACAGACCAAGAAAAGGGCTGGTTCTTCAGCTACCATCTCCAGATGGATCAGACAGACAGTGACTCAGGCCTAGTCCATTAAAGGTCAGGTTCCACCTTTCCCTGTCACAGTGCATTCTACTCTGACACGTAGTGCTCCTTGGGCCTTCCGTCATCAGGCTTCAATATCGCAAGTTTGCAAGGCGGTCACTTGGTCGTCCGTGCATACCTTGACAAAATTCTATAAGGTAGATACTTTGGCATCTACGGATGCTTCTTCTGTACACAAAGTTTTACAGGCTGCTGTTAAAGAGGGGCTGGCTGTTCCCTCTTGAGGGGTGTTTTTTCACACACTTGTTTTTTCAGATGGGGCTCCTGTGACCCAGTTAAGGCTCCTGTGTCCTGATTAAGGGCTCTTATGTTTAGCCTTAGATTATTTTCCCCACCCCTCATTTTCCTTTTGGCACTGCTTTCGGATGTCCCAGTAGGTATAAGTTATGGAGCGCTGTATCCGTCGATGAACGAAAGAGAAAATGGGATTTTTGTACTTACCGTAAAATCCATTTCTCTGAGTTTATCGACGGACACAGCACCTACCTCTCTATGGGGTTCTGATACTTCTAGTACTGCTTGCTGCTAAATGGATTAGCAGAGAGGGGGTTATATACCAGCTAAGAACAGCCCATGTGCCTAGCCATTTGTTTTTTTGTTCTGCCTAGTTCTACTCCTGGAGAAGGCAATATAACCCAGTAGTTAAGATTTATAGAGCGCTGTGTCCATCGATTAACTCAGAGATGTTTTTTTTTATGGTAAGTACAAAAATCCCATTTTTTTTCCCCACATACTGTCACAAGTGCAGTACAGTGTCATCTTAGGACTGATGTGGTGGTGATCAGGGGCACTGACTGGTGACAGTATGTTTGAATAAAAACTAAAAATGTTCCTTTATATTTTTTTTTTTACACACTTTTATCAGAGTAGTTTAGTGTCACAAGCTAGGAATTTTCTATTAGGCCCTAAGGACATAGAGAAAGCCTCACAGATAAAGAGCCAATAAAGATAGGAGTCCTGGGTACCAGATTATAGGCTTGTGTTCTATTTGGTGTCCCCAAAAATTGGTAAATCCCCCTAGAACCTTTAGTGGAGTTTGAACTAAGATCACCTTTAGCAGTGGGTCTGTTCTCTGTGCATCTTTAAGAAGACACACTGCACCACCTGACAATAAGCTACCAAACCAAGCAATGTGCACTAACAACCCAAGCAGCTGGTGCTGATGAACGTTTTAAGCAGCCAGAGGTCACAGAGTCATGGTAGGTGGACAGCAGAATGGAACCAGAGCCTGGAAATCCACTTAGTGCTTCAGAAGCAGGCCAGTGCTTTCTCTAGGCTGAATATTGGGAGTGTATGAAGCACATGCTCATAGCACTCAGTCCCTCAGAGTGATTGGAGAGACTAGTTTTCTTTTTAAACATAACAGGCATGTCATACTTACCTGCTCTATGCAGTTGGTTTTGCACAGAGCAGCCCAGATCCTCCACTTCTTGCGTACCTCGCCGGAGTGCCCCCAGAGCAAACAGCTTGCTATGTGGGCACCCGAGCCGCAGCTCCGTGTGTCCATTTAGACATGGAGCCACTGTTCAG
This sequence comes from Pelophylax lessonae, assembly GCF_965119305.1. Classification (NCBI taxonomy): domain Eukaryota; kingdom Metazoa; phylum Chordata; class Amphibia; order Anura; family Ranidae; genus Pelophylax; species Pelophylax lessonae. The sequence continues at coordinate 116,352,934 of NC_138778.1, forward strand.
CCCCGCCCCTCTCTCTCGTACAACATCGCTGGATAGAGATGGGGGCTGCTGCACACAGTAGTTTTTTTTATCTTAATGCATTTAGATAAAAAAAAAAAGCCTGACTTTACACGCACTTCAACTTTGACTGTGGTGAAAATGTCAGAACATTCAAAATGGCACCCAATGGTACCAACTGTGAGGTAGCTTCCAGCCAGCCTGCCCTTCTCTCTAAGTGAGCCTTCAGAGACAGGAAAAATCTGTGCCATAGCTCTGAACCTGGAAAAATTCTCTGTAGCAAATACAATACACAAAGGTCTAGAAAGAGGTGCGATGCAGGACCTAGTACCCAAGTTTGACTTTTTCTTAGCAGAGGAAAAGGCATCCCCTCTCCAAAGACACTAGCAAAAAAAAAACCTGACCATAATTTCTGCATCCCTCAGTTAAGATAATGAAAATATTGTATTTTGATAACCGCGGTTTAAACTTGTAATAGTAGAATGCTTTAATGTGATAATTTACATTATCTCTCTTTTTGTAATTTTAGTAAAAAAAAAAAAAAAAGTACTCTTTTCCTAATCAATATACAGCTGTCACATAACCCAGCTCTTTCCCAGCTTGTCTGCAGGGAAACTGAAGCAAGAGGTGTTTCTAGTCCTCTGCTACTGGTCACATGTTCAAAAAAAAATAAAACAGCCTTTGGGATAAAGAGTAAAAACAAATGATTATCAATAAACGGTTTTAAATTGTCATACAAATATATATTTGAAATCAAATCTTTATTTTCTCTTACGTCCTCCGACAGTCGCCGCCTCTTCATATTCGTCACTAATGGGGTTATTGACCTTTGCTCCGCAGGAGTAGATAGGCAACAGAATATATTAAATATCAAAGCTTTTAGCATATCCCACCCCCAGGGGGTGGTCCCCTCAGTCAATACCTCCCTGCTTCCTGCATACCAACTCAGTTTCACTTGCCTAGCTCAGGAGTACGCAGGCTGTTCCTGTGCTGGGGCTCTTAGTCTCAGCCACTTTTCTCTTTTTTGATTTTATTTGAAGTTTTTTCTCTTTCTTTTACTTAGCTGTTTATTTCCAGCATTAGTTAGTTCTACTGATGAAGAGGAGCTGGGTCTCAGTCTGGCCACCCTGGATCCCAGGGCTCAGGGCCAGGGGCTTCCCAGCCTGCCATCGAGCGTTCAGCTTAGGTTTTGCCCTGGCACATTGAACGACCCATCCCTGTTCGCTGCAGGGATGCTATCGGTGAGGTGGCTACCTCACTGGACGCCATTGCGGTTTCGCACCGCAACTCCACTGCGTCAAGCTTGCGACACTCCCTGTCCTCAGTACTGCGGTTTGGTCGCTGGAGCAGGCTCCCCACGCCATCCGGACTGGTAAGTGTATCTCTATGTGGGGACCTGTCTTTTTTTGGGTGTCAGTCTGGGACTGTGTGACCCTGCATGTCTGTGTGGCTGCTGTGCTCCCTGTCAGCTCCTGTGTGCACTTGCTGCCTGTGTGTGGGCTGTGAGGGGGGGGGGGGGCTCTCCCGCTCTGCTGGGTGTCAGATGAAGCAGTAAGATTTTAGACATGCTGTGCGGCGATCGCTGCGGCGATCCGCCATTTTTTCTGGGGCAAAAATTATGGTGGCAGGTCCTGTGAGGTACTGCACACGTTTTGGCGCCAAACGCCGCCATTTTGAGCGGCGATCGATCCCACATGTCAGCGCCATGTTCTCTTTGCCCAGGGTTTTGTCCTCAGCCAGCGGCCATGTTTGTGTAGCCTTGCAGAGGCTTCATAGGGGCGGTCAGTCTTGCATCACTTCCTTTTCCTCTGGGACAGCGATCGGTGCAGCAGCCTGTGTGAGCTCTCCAGGTTTTATATCTCCTTTTTTCCTGTATTCCTTGCCCAGTTTCTTATCCCTGTGGGGGTCAGTGGGTGCGGTGGGCAGCGCTCGCCGCGATCTTAAAGGGGCAGTATCCTTTATTAATTTTTTTTACTGGGGCATGGATTCTCAGGATTGCAAGTTTCCTCCCACCCTGGTGGGGGGCCAAGGGGCTGCTGCTTCCCCCGAGGGGGCTGATCTGGCCACTATTGTGGCTAACTTAGCTGCTCAGGTGCAGATGCTGGTGGCTGATCGACCCACAAAAAGGCCCAGGGTGTCTATTTCCTCTGATTCAGAGGGCGATGGGGCTGCTATGGCTGGAGTGCCCTTCTCAGGGTCTCACTCATCCCTGGACCTTGTGGGGTCTGACGGGGAGGCTGAGGTGGAAGGGGTTGATAATTCTCCCCCTGGCTCGTCTGAAGAGCTTGCACTCATGGATGAGTTGGTTGCTTCTATCAAGCAAACGCTGCATTTGCAGGATGAACCAAGTCCTCCTGCTTTGATGTCCTCTTATGGGACACAGAGGAAACGCAAAACATCACAGGTTTTTCCTTGCTCTACAGAATTTCAGCGCGCGGTTGATGAGCAATGGCGCAATTTAAAGAAGCCTTTTGCTGTGCCGAGTAGGTTCAAGCTGCGTTATCCCTTTACACCAGCTACTGATGAGCGTTGGTGTGTGCCGCCTCAGGTGGATCACGCGGTGGCGATTTTGAATAACTCAACTGCGATCCCTGCTGAGGATACACCGGTGTTCCGGGACCCGACGGACAGGAGATTGGAATCTCTGGCCCGTCATGCCTATACGGTTGCTGGTTCTATGCTGAAGCCTATTTTTGCTTCCATTATGGCAGCCCAGGCTATTGCGGATTGGACGCAAGTGCTCAGGCGCACTCTGGTGGCTGACTCTGCCCCGCCGACAACTTTGGCTATGGTGGATCAGATTCATCAGGGTGTCATGTATTTGTGTGATGCGGACTTGGATTTAGTCCCTTTGGCTGCGCGTCTTTCTAGTGTGGCAGTCTTGAACAGTCGCCTGATATGGTTGAAATGTTGGTCGGTTGACCAATCTTCTCGCAAGACTCTGGCGAATTTGCCCTACGCGGGATCTCGCCTTTTTGGAGAATCTTTGGATACTCTGATAAAGGGTATTTCTGGGGGTAAGATCACTCTCTTGCCCCAATCTCACAAGAATAAGTTTGTTCGCGGTAAGAAGAATGCTTTGTTTAGGCCCTCTCAGGGGCCCTTTCGGTCGCACTATAAGGGCAAGCCCTTCAAAAGGCCAAGGCTCCCAGAAGAAGCCGTGGGCGGGTAAGCAGAAGTCCGGCCAGTCCGGATCCGCTACCCATAACAATGGGGCCTGAAGGGGCGCCCTCACCCGTTTCTGGGGTGGGGGGACGTTTGCTCAGTTTTCTTCAACCCTGGCTGGACCGCATTCAGGACAGGTGGGTTCAGAAAATCGTTCGATCTGGATACAAGATCGAGTTTCTCTCTCGGCCGGCGGGCAGATTTTTCCCCTCAAACCTTCAGCTGACTCCGGAGCGCTTGCAGGATCTGGCGGTGCGGGACCTGCGGGCCCAGGGAGTGGTGGTTCCGGTGCCTCATCGGGACAGATTTCGGGGGTTCTATTCCAATCTGTTCACTGTGCCCAGAAAGGAGGGAAAAGTACGTCCGATTCTGGACTTAAAGCTTTGTGTGGGTTCGCAAGTTTCGCATGGAATCCCTGCGCTCAGTGGTGGCTGCCCTGGTTCCGGGGGAATTCATGGCCTCCATCGACTTGAAGGATGCGTACCTACACATCCCCATTTTCGAGGGTCACCAGAGGTACCTTCGATTTGCCATTGCGGAGGATCATTATCAATTTCTGGCGTTACCCTTCGGTCTCGCTTCAGCTCCGCGGGTTTTCACCAAGGTGCTTGCACCGGTTCTGGCTTTACTGAGAGCCCAGGGCATTTCTGTCCTGGGGTATCTGGACGATATTCTGATTCGGTCCGCGACCAGTCAGGGTCTGGTGAACGACCTGTCCATCACGATGCAGACTCTGCAGGAATTCGGCTGGACGATAAATTTTCCAAAATCGACGTTGTGTCCGTCGGTTCGTCTTCCCTACCTGGGGATGATTCTGGACTCTGTTCAGGCGAAGGTCTTCCTGCCGGAAGACAAGCTTCGGACAATTCAGTGCGAAGTCAGGTCCCTCAGGGACAATCAGTACTCGTCCCTCCGGACGTGTATGAGGTGTCTGGGATTGATGGTTTCGGCCTTCGAGGCGATTCCCTTCGCCCAGTTTCACACACGGGAGCTTCAGGCGGAGGTCCTGGCCAAATGGGACGGGCGTCCGCAATCTCTGGATCTACGGCTGTCGTTAAGCCATCTCACCCGCAGGGGTCTTTTGTGGTGGCTCCGGTCCCCGGCGGTGTCGGGGGGCAAGTCCTTTCGTCCTTTGTTGTGGACGGTGATCACCACAGATGCCAGCCTGTCGGGCTGGGGTGGTGTTCTGGGCGTTTTGTCCACCCAGGGAACTTGGTCGGAGGAGGAATCCTCCCTTCCGATCAACATTCTGGAATTGCGTGCGATAAATCTCTGTCTTCTGCGTTGGACGGACAGGCTTCAGGGCTGTCCAGTTCGGGTGCAGACGGACAATGCCACGGCGGTGGCCTACATCAACCACCAAGGGGGCACCAGGAGTGCCTGGGCGGCTCGGGAAGTAGCCGACATTCTGTCTTGGGCCGAGACGTACGTCCCGGCGATATCTGCAGTTCACATTCCGGGGGTGGAGAACTGGCAGGCATATTATCTGAGTCGCCAGACTCTGGACCAGGGGGAATGGTCCCTTCACCCGGATGTCTTCCAGATATTGTGCGCGAAGTGGGGGTCCCCAGATGTGGACCTGTTCGCGTCTCGTCTAAACAACAAGGTGGAAAGGTTCGTGGCAAGGACGCGCGATCCTCGGGCGGACGCCTCGGACGCGTTAGTGACGCCCTGGCATCAGTATCGCCTGATGTATGCCTTTCCACCGATTCAGCTGCTGTCCAGGTTCCTTCGCAGGTTGGCCTCGGAACCGAAAACGGTGATTCTGGTGGCACCGGACTGGCCTCGCCGGTCTTGGTACGCAGACCTCGTGAATCTGGCGGTCGACGCTCCGTGGCGTCTGCCACTTCGAGAAGATCTCCTGTCTCAAGGACCGATATTCCATCCTGCTTTACAGTCGCTGGCTTTAACGGCCTGGCTGTTGAAAGCCAGGTCCTGAAGGATAGGGGTCTTTCCCCTGAGGTCATTCCCACTTTGCTCAAGGCTAGGAAGGCCTCTTCGGGGAAGATTTACTACCGTACTTGGAAGGCTTACTTTGCCTGGTGTGAGTCCAGGGGGTACTCCCCTCGCTCATACTCTGTGTCGAGAGTGTTGGCTTTCCTTCAAACGGGAGTGGACCAGCGTTTGGCGTTGGCCACGATTAAGGGTCAGATTTCTGCGCTGGCCGTTCTCTTTCAACGTCCTGTGGCGTCTAACTCTTTGGTTAGCACCTTTGTTCAAGGGGTGCGACATTTGGTCCCTCCTAGGAGGGAGCCTTTGCCTCCGTGGGATTTGAACCTTGTTCTGTCCGTGTTGCAACATGCTCCTTTTGAAAATATCAGGGAGATCTCGTTGTCTTTGTTGTCCAAGAAGGTTGCCTTCTTAGTGGCGATCACTTCGGCTCGCTGGGTGTCAGAGCTGGCGGCCTTGTCCTGCAAGTCTCCGTATTTGGCGATTCACTTGGATAAGGTGGTCTTGCGACCTAACCCATCTTTTCTTCCGAAAAGGATCTCTGAATTTCACCTCAATGAGGACATTGTCTTGCCTTCGCTTTGCGCGAAGCCTAAGCATCCGAAGGAGGTGGCCTTACATTCCTTGGATGTTGTTAGGGCGATCAGGGTTTACCTGTCATCGACTAAATCCTTTCGCAAGTCGGATTCTCTTTGTCCTTCCTGAGGGACCTCGGAAGGGCATGGCGGCGTCGGCTTCTACCATCGCCAAATGGATCAGACAGACCATTGAGCAGGCCTATGCTTTGAGGGGGAAGGTTCCTCCCGTGCCTGTGAAGGCGCACTCTACCAGATCTTGGAGTACGTCTTGGGCCTGTCATCATCGGGCTTCTGTGGCCCAGGTGTGTAAGGCAGCGACTTGGTCGTCCGTTCACACCTTCTCAAAATTTTACAAGGTGGATGTTCAGGCATCGGCAGATGCTTCTTTTGGCCGTAAAGTGCGGCAGTGCCTTAGGGTCCCTTGTTTGGGTCCTTGGCTGTTGGGGTGTTTTTACCCCTGGGTTTCTTGTTTTTTTCCTGGATTGTTGCTCCTGTTGAGCACGTTTTCCTGTTGCCCAGTTGGTTCTCTTACTTTGGTAAGGTTCCTTTCTCTGATGTGGGTATTGCGTTGCTTTAGGCGCGGCTGCTGTTTTCCCACCCCTCATGTCTACACTGCTTTGGGACGTCCCCATTAGTGACGAATATGAAGAGGCGGCGACTGTCGGAGGACGTAAGAGAAAACTGAATTTTTGTAAAATCTTACCTGTAAAATTCCTTTCTCTGAGTCCTCCGACAGTCACCGCCCCCGCCCCTCTTTTGGGGTTTGTTTATGTACTCTACTGCTATTCTACTGAAACTGAGTTGGTATGCAGGAAGCAGGGAGGTATTGACTGAGGGGACCACCCCCTGGGGGTGGGATATGCTAAAAGCTTTGATATTAATATATTCTGTTGCCTAGCTACTCCTGCGGAGCAAAGGTCAATAACCCCATTAGTGACGAATATGAAGAGGCGGCGACTGTCGGAGGACTCAGAGAAAGAAATTTTACAGGTAAGATTTTACAAAAATTCCGTTTTTGTGAATGTGGTGTAAGTTTATTTCTGTCACACCTCTCCAGCCTGTGGGTTGAGGTGAAGGAAGGGAGTGGGCTGTCATTTACCACTGTGTATAGGCCCATGTGTGTTATAATATAGTCGCGTGAGCTGCTCTGCATAGAAACACACTAACTGAGCACGTGCATTAGCTGCCAAGCTGCTTTGCAAAAACCCCAACTGCAGTGGGGACACGGACTCAGGAGGAAGGGATAGGGAAAAGCAGGATAAAATTGGATTTTTGACTTACCGTAAAATCCTTTTCTCTTAAGCTCATTGACAGACGCAGTCCTCTTTGATTAATATCAGTAGGGTTATACTGCCCCCTACAGGAGGACACTAGGCATGAAAAACGTTCTGGCCACACCTTAGGGGCAGTCCCCGAGGGCATATCCTCTCTCTCCCTGCTACAGGATGTCAGTTATGTCACAAAGCAGTGTCAGAGAATTCAACCCAACTCAAAAATAGAGGGGCGGGTACTGCGTCTGTCAATGAGCTTAAAGCCCCGTACACACACGCAGATCGTCGTCATACAAATGTTCGTCTTTTCTCCCCGGGATGTCGGTGTCTGTTGAAAAGTGCAAAGACAGCACAAGGACAGCACAAGAATTTTGTCTGCAGACTTCAGCTGACTGCAGAAGTGATGTCATGTAATGGTTAACTTTCCCTGTGTTTTTAATTTTCTGAGCATGCCCAGTCTTGCAAATCTGCGGTCTGTCGGCCGAATTCTGTACTGACAGGCGAACAATCGTCCGTTCTGGTGTCCGCAGACAAAAATTTTCATGTTTGCAAGAAAGACTTTTGTCCGCGGATTGTGCGCAGACATCTGTCGGAGGCACCATACTAACACGCGTACAATCGGCAGATCTTTCGTCCGCTGACGTTTGTATGCCGACGATCGGTACGTGTGTACGGGCCTTAAGAGAAAAGGATTTTACGTAAGTCAAAAATCTATTTTTCTCTGTCGCTCATTGACAGACGCAGTCCTCTTTGATTAATATCAGTAGGGATGTCCCAAAGCAGTGCCACAAATGAGGGGTGTGATAATGGAAATCAAAATCCAATCCAGAAGGCCCAACCGGAGCCAACCAGAAGTATTAAAGGCTCATCGGACAAAAAGATGAGACTCAACTGAAAACCCAACAGAAAAAACCCTCGAGGTAGACCAACGGTCCCCTCAAACAGCGGCCTGCAAAACCTTGCGGCCAAAAGAGGCATCCGCCGATGCCAGCACATCAACTTTATAAAATTTTGTAAAGGTATGAACCGACGACCAGGTAGCCGCCTTGCAAACCTGAAGCACCGACGCCTGATGGCGGAAGGCCCAGGAAGCACTAAGCGCCCGAGTGGAGTGTGCCTTAACAGGGAATGGAGGAACCCGACCCTTAATAGAATAAGCCTGCACCACCGTCTGTCTGATCCATCTGGAGAAAGTCGCGGCAGACGCAGGCAACCCCTTTCTAGGGCCATCCGTGATCACAAAAAGTGAATCAGTCTTACGAAAAGAGTCCGTAGTAGTCAAGTACACCCTGATCGCCCGAACCACATCCAAGGAGTGTAACGCAAACTCCCGAGGATGACTGCGCTTAGGACACAGGGAAGGTAGCACAATGTCCTCATTCAGATGAAACTCCGAATCCATCCTTCCTTCCTTCCTAAGGTGGTTTCAGACGAAGAACCACCTTATCCCTATGAACCACCACATATGGGGAACGACAGGACAATGCGGCCAGTTCTGACACCCTGCGTGCAGAAGTGATAGCCACCAAAAAGGCCACCTTCTGGGATAAGGTAAGCAAGGGAATCTCCCTAATATTTTCAAAGGGAGGTTTCTGAAGAACCGACAACACTAAATTAAGATCCCAGGGCGGCAAGGGCGCGCGCACCCGCGGAGCCAGGTGCCGCACCCCCAGGATGAAATTCCGCACCAAGGCCTGAGTAGCCAGAGGCTTCTGAAAGAAGATTGCTAACGCTGAAACTTGACCCTTAATAGTGCTCAAGGCCAGTTTCTGCTCAACCCCCTGTTGCAGAAAAGCCAATATCCGGGCCACCGAGTAAGAACGTGGAGGAAACCCAAGGGATTCACACCACGCAATGTAAGACTTCCATGTGCGATGATAGACCTTTCTGGAAGTCGCTTTCCTTGCTCTAAGTAGAGTAGGAATAACTGAAGCCGACAACCCCCTATCCTTTAGCACCTGGGTCTCAACAGCCAGGCCGTTAAAGCCAGCGATCGTAAAGCAGGATGGAAGATCGATCCCTGAGACAGCAAATCCTCCCTGAGAGGAAGTCGCCAAGGAGCGTCCGCGACCAGCCTGACCAAGTCGGCGTACCAGGCCCGACGCGGCCAGTCCGGAGCCACAAGAATGACTGGAATTCCCTCCACCTCTATTCTGCGAAGAAGTTTCGGCAGCAACTTGAGAGGAGGGAAGGCATACAGTAGCCGATACTGCCCCCACGGGGCGACCAGCGCATCTGCGGAGTCCGCTAGAGGATTGCGGGAGTGGGCTATAAACCTCCGCACCTTCCTGTTGAGCCGAGATGCCAACAGATCCACATCCGGGGTGCCCCAACGAAGGCACAATTGGTGAAATACCTCTGGATGAAGAGACAATTCCCCTTGGTCCAGAATCTGACGGCTGAGAAAATCTTCCTGCCAATTTTCCACCCCCGGAATGAATAGCGCGGAGAGAGCTGGAACAAATCGTTCCGCCCAACGAAGGATGCCGGCCACTTCTACGGCCGCCAGGACACTCTAGGTGCCCCCCTGGTGATTGACGTAAGCCACAGCTGTGGCATTGTCCAACTGGATCCGAACCGGGCCGCCCCGGAGCTACTCGGTCCAGTGAATCAGACAAAGTCTGATCGCTCTCAGTTCCAATACATTTATCAGTAACCTGGATTCTTCCAGGGACCAGAGCCCCTGAGCCGATCGTCTGCCGAGAACCCCACCCCACCCGGATAGACTGGCATTCGTGGTGACAATCGTCCAGTAGATTGGAAGAAATGACTTCCCCTGACTGAGCATCGGCGACCGAAGCCACCAAACCAGAGATTCCCTGGTCCGCTCGCTCAGCCGGATCCGATTGTCCAGGGAATCGGGATTCCGGTTCCATTTGAGAAGAATCTCCTTTTGAAGAATCCGGGTATGGGACTGAGCAAAAGGTACTGCCTCGAAGGAGGCCACCATCAGTCCCAGAACCCTCATGCAAGTCCAAAGGGAAGGCCAGTTGACGGTCAATAATAACTGAGTCGTCGACTGAATCTTCTGGAGTTTCTCCGCCGGGAGAAACACTTTTGCCAAGGACGTGTCTAAAGTTAGGCCCAGATAGTCCAGTCTCCTGGTGGGGACCAGGGATGATTTCTGCAGGTTCACCAGCCACCCGAACTCTTCCAAAGAGATCATAGTGATCTCCAAGTTTAGCAACAGAGCCTGCGGAGACTCCGCACGGAGAAGAAGGTCGTCTAGGTAGCCTAGAACCGATATGCCCCGCTGTCGCAACAGCACCAAAACTGGGGCCAAGACCTTTGTGAAGACCCGGGGGGCAGAGGCGAGACCAAAGGGTAACGCTGCAAACTGATAATGGTTCTCTCTCACGGCAAAGCGAAGGAAACGCTGATGTCCTGCGTAAATGGGAATGTGAAGATAGGCATCCTTGATGTCTATGGACGCCAAAAAATCCCCCTGATGCAGGGAGGCCACCACTGTGTGAACGGACTCCATCTTGAATTTTTGCACCCGGACAAAATAATTGAGCGCTCTCAAGTCCAGAATTGGATGCACCTTGCCCTCTTTCCTGGGTATTGTGAATAGGTTTGAATAGAACCCCTGAAAACGTTCTTTCCAAGGAACGGGGACCACCACTCCTTGTTGCCTCAAATCCGTCACTGCCCCCCGCAAAGCTTCTAAGCGATCCGGGGATAGTCGAATATTGGAAGGGAAGAACCGCACCGGTGGAAGTGATCGAAACTCGATCTTGTATCCCGACCTTATGACCTCGCGAACCCACTTGTCTGGAATTCTGGAAAGCCACGGGTCCGGAAACCGGTAAAGACGTCCCCCCACCCCAGATATGGGTGGGGGCGCACCTTCAGGCTGTCGTGGTCTTATTTTCAGGTCTGGAAGAGCCGGACCTTTGTTTACCCGACCAGCGCCCTTTGAAACCCCCTGAAGGGGCTTTGGAGGACTTCGCCTTATCACCCGCCCCAGAGGAGTGAAAAAACTTTATGCGGTAGGCTTGGTAGGCTTGCGGGTACCAAAAGCAATTTCAGTATCAACTGCCTCCGCCGGTGTAAACTCAAGTCTTAAGGTTTCCCGGACAGACACAATCAGTGCATCTACCAACGCTTCGTCTTGCGCTATAGCGGAGGCAGAAACGTCTTCCTCGCTATCCGAGTAGACGGGACACGAGACACCAGCCCCAGAAGAGGGACCTGCAGCCGCAGCGCCAGGCTCAGAATCTGTATCTGAAATGTCAGACGAAATAGGGGTAGGCGGGGGTCGTTTTTTCGCCCCCCATCCCTGACAGGCCACCTCCACCCGGGATACAAAAGACTCCAAAACCGCTGATAATGCATCGATAGTGAGTGGAGAATTGGAGGGTCCTGTGGTCACCTCCAGGGGATCAGGTGGGGATACATGTGTAGCAGGGTCCATGGCAAAGCCAGGAACACCTGTCAGCAAACAACTGATAAGATTGAAAAAAAGAAAAACCTCTTTTTTTTTTTTATATGTAATCCCCCAGCGCAATAGCGCCCCTCAGTGACCAGGTGCTTTGGAACCCCCACAGAGAGAGAGAGAGAGAGAGACACACCCCAAGGGCTCACCACCTGATGCACAGAAGCAGGGCCGCCATCAGGGGGGTACAGCCCATACACATGTATGGGGCCCGACCAACCTGAGGGGCCCGCAGGGGCCCGCCGCCCGCTCAGCTGTTTCTTCCTTTCAGTAATGAGGGGAAAACGTAGCCCAATGGACAGACTGCTCCTCTCACCTACAGCTTCCTGATATACCAGCAGGTGGGTGGGGCGCCGCTGGGTCATCACGTGACCAGTGTCCAGTGGTAGCAAGCGCGGTACACTCAAACTGAGGCCGGAGGAGAGACAGAGAGGAGAGCAGAGCATCAGCGTGCAGGGCCGTCTTATCGAGCATAGAGGTAAGCTGCTGGCAGTGCTGGGGTGGCATAGTACACTGCACACCAGTAGTTTTATTAGCAGCGGTGTGCACCTGCTGCTTGCAGTATTTAGGTTCTCATCATGGTCAATTACTGGTCTGGGCAGCTACCCCCCCTTGACAATTCAAGATGCACCCCCCCCCCTCCTCCTCCTCCTCTGCTCTGTGTCTCTGATTGAGAGCTGTGGGTCAGTGGGTATATGTGGCCGCCGGCTCTGTTCACTATTGCGATTGCTGCTGGATGCACTTTTCTGCGGGTAATCATTAGCTGTGCAGAGAGCCACAAATAGGTGCAGCTGCCAGCAACCTGTCATTAGGGCTCTTTCACACACTCCGTCCGTTGGACGGAGTCCGTTTTTCTCAGCGGGGGATCGAGCCGACGATCCCCCGCTGAGCAGCAGGAGGACAGCTGTGTCTCCGCGCTGTGTGCGGAGACACAGCTGATAGTTCCCCATGCATCTCTATGGGGGAAATCGGACGTCAACGGACCGTCAGTCCGTTCTCACCCGATCCCATCCGATCCGCTGGACGGATGGAAAATAGGGTTTCCATCCATCCAGATTTGACGGATCGGGTCGGATGTCAGCGGATATGTCTCCGCTGACATCCGATGCCCCATAGGAATGCATGGGGGGACCGTTCAGATCCGCCAAAAAAAACGGACAGGCGGATCTGAACGGTCCGCCTGTGTGAAAGGGGCCTTATAGTGAACAGGGCCAGTGGCCACACTTACCTGCTGACAGCTGCTGCAATTAACACTGGCACTAATCCCTGGTGTTAAATGTAGCCTAATTTACACTATATACAGTGACACATATTTTGCTGCATTGCAACATCTGTCACATCAGGGACACTCAGGAAATTTATTGATTCCTATGTGTCCCATTCACACTGCAACGCAGCCTATGGCTGTGCTTCAGCATGCTGTAATAAAATGCAGACATGCTATGCCGAATCGCACAACAATGCAGCGCATCTTACTCCAGTAAATTGCTGTGAATGAAGTGTACAATTTATACACCTAAAATAAAGTTCATTAAAAAAAAGGGGAGCCATGTGATGCACTGCCTTTACCACAGCCGACAAAGCAAAGCTGCCGATGCTGTGAATCGTTCCAGTAGCTCTGTATTATGTGTGAATACAGCCTGAAAAAGGATGCCACTCCTCTGAAAAACAATCCACACATGGATTCTTTTTTAGAGGCATTTATCAGGCAGTGAAGAAGTGATGTCACCTCCTCACCACTTGTTTTAACTCCCAAAATACTGCATCACCCCACCACAAGCATTGCACGCAGTTGCAAGGAAGTTGCAGCACAGACCTATCAAATCTAATAAACGAATAATCCAAGAGCAGATCTATTAAATCTGTCAACTTTTTATACTTAATTTTTGAGAGTAGGTGCAAAAATTGGGAGAGCTTGTATGGGCCCCAGTGCATTACTTTGCCCAGGGGCGCATAATGCTATTAGGATGGCCCTGGTAGCATCTGCTCAGGGACAGGGCAGCATTGATCAGTCACTGGCTGATTCGGAGCCTAGTTGGTTGGTGACACCGTGGAGGTGAAGAGGAAAGGGGGCTCTGGTGTAGCTTTCGTGGACTGTGAATTGAGCTGAGGTGACATTTCTGCAGACTGGGATTATAAGGATACTGAGGGGCTACATGTGTGGATGTGGGCTTGTGCTGCCAGCCTGCCTGTGACTGTCTCTTTGCTGGATGGGGATATCTCTTTGCTATATTGGGCCATCAGCAGTGTTGCACTTTGAATGACAATTGCGCAATCATGCAACGCTAAACCCAAACTTTTCTCATTTTTTCCCCCCACACAAATGGAGCTTTCTTTTGGTGGTAGTTAATCACCACTGGGGTTTTTAATTTTTTGCTAAAGAAACAGAAAAGTTTGAAAAAAAAAATTTTTTTTTCGTTGTTTCTGTTATAAAATTTTGCAAAGAAAAAATCTTTTTTCATACATTTAGGCCAAATTGTATACTACTACATTTCTTTCATGAAAATAACCTAAATCAGTGTATATTATAGGTTGATTCGGTGGGACGGAAAGTGGGTGAGCCCTGTGTAATGTTGGAGGTCAGGCCCGGGGGGAGGGGGGGGGGGCAGGCCTACAGTTGTGTAAGGGGCCCCAAAATTTCTGATGGCTGCCCTGCACAGAAGCTCCTACCGAACTGCTCTCAGCGCTGTCTTTACAGACAGGAAGTCTTATGGATCGATTTACCCGGGTAAAGGAAGCGGCTCCGCCCCTTTACACGTCTTCCGGCACTCCCACCGCTGCTCCTCGAGGCAAGGCTGGGCGTATCAAACATGGCCGCCGCCATACAGGGGACATTTAGGCTACGCCAAAATGGCAGCCCCGTGAAAGGACGGCGCTCCGTGCGACTGCAGCCGACCGATCGATCGGTAGGTGCTTGTATCCTGCATGATTGTTCTTAATGGTAACGCTCACGGTGCCCTACTCCATCTTACACAGACCTTAGTCATGGATCCTCAATCCCTTCTATAATGCAGCTTGCAGCAATAGACTTAGAGGATTGTCAGCTCCCAAACCCAGCCTGCTGGAGTGGTATCCCGGAAGGGGCTGCCTGGGCCCGAGCGGTACTCGGCTCGGCCTGCCGGCGGGAGGGGCCGTGCAGGCGGCCGCCCCATATTAGCGTGGGGGAGATAGGAGGAGTAGGTTACAGGATAGAGGGGAACCCGGATCATGAGGGTCCGACCATCCCACGGAGGGGCCCGCGTCCACCCGACAGAGGGAGAGGGGGACATTCTACTCACCATACCGGAACAGGCAGGCACCAACTCCTGACAGACCCCTCTCCACGAGGTGGGGGGCTGTCAGCCAATACAGACGCCGCGACTCCGATTCAGACTGGTCGTGGGCGCCCTGGCGAGACGTTTAACTCGCGGTGCCAGTCCCCTCCAATGGGACTATGTCGCGGCCGACCCAGCTCGGAGCTAGGGCCTGCACGTGCTCGTAGGCCGGCTGGGGTGACCACTGGATCTCAACATCCAGCCCGTCGCCCAGATCCAGCATAATTGCTTGAGGATCTCACAGGAACAAAAACTGGAGAGAAAAAGCTAACTAAAAAAGATTTATCTAAAAAAGCTTGCCAGGACCAGAGATCCCAGCAAGGAACTTAGGTCCTTACTCCTGACTAGGCAGAAAAAAACTGACATCCTGTAGCAGGAAGTGAGAGGATATATCCCTGGGACTGCCCCTAAGGTGTGGCCAGAACGTTTTTCCTGCCTAGTGTCCTACTCCTGTAGGGGGAAGTATAACCCTACTGATATTAATCAAAGAGGACTGCGTCTGTCAATGAGCGACAGAGAAACCACGTTTTTTTGCAGAGTACAGAAAAGAAATCCACCATGGCTGAGTGAATATGAACAGCATGTCATACACCATGTATTCATAGTTTTTAAAGTGGTTGTAAAGCTTTGTTTTTTTAAATAAATACAAACATGCCTATACTTGCCTGCTCTTTGCAATGGTTTTGCACAGAGCAGCCCCAATCCTCTTCTTCTGGGGTCCCCCACCTGTTCTGCAGGCCTCTCCTCTTCATCACATGCTCGCTCCTGAGTCCCACTGCTGCGTCCATTGGCACAGACAGCAGGATTCGGCCCTTCCCCCCCCCCCCCCCCATCACTGGATTTCATTGGCAAGAGCCAATCGCTCCCGCTATCAATCTGTCCAATGAGGAGAGAGACAGCGATGGGGGCCACTGCACTCGTCGTGCACATCGATGGATCGGATGGGCTCATGTAAGGAAAAGGTGGGGTCTGGGGGCGAAACATTTACGCACAGGTAGTGGTGTGTGCAAAGCAGAGCACAAACACGATCCTTTGCGTCTGACCTCGGCTCCTCTGAGGTTGGTATGGTTAGAAATCCAATCTTTCCCTGTTAGAATGAAGGAATCTCCCCTGCTGGCTATTGTAGTCTGACAACCAGCACCCACAGCTGTCAGAATACCCAAACACTGACTGCATTTGAGACGCTGAGCTGTGTCTTGACAGGATTTACACATGCTTTCCACATCTGTGGGCCCCAGCTTGAGCCTGTGATATATACCTTAGGGTGGTAGACTGTCAGGGCAGCTATGTTAGGACTTAATCAGGAATTTTCATATATGCACCTTGTTATTAACCACTTGAGCTCAGCCCGCCGCAGGTTTACTGCTGCAGGCAGCCTCTCCTGGGCAAAGTGACGTTATACTAAGTCGCCCGCTCAGGAGACTCTAGGGGGCGAGTGCACGGCACCGCCGGCGTGCTCCCGCTCGTTAGCTGGGGAGCCAGTGCGTGTGACTGGCGGCTCCGATGGCCGCCGGCCACTCGCAATCTCCCGCAGCTGAGAGAGAAGGACAGACGCCTGATGTAAACACAGCCATCTGTCATTCTCCCTGAAGTGATCACAGAGGCTATGTGATCCTGCTATATAGGATCGCATGTCTTGGATTACTTCACAAGCCACACCCCCTGACAGTTAGAATCCCGCCCCTAGGGACACATTTAACCCACTGATCACCAGTTGTTAACCCCTTCCCTACACCTTCCCTGCCAGTGTGATTTTTACAGTAACAGTGCAAATTTTTAGCACTGATTACTGTAGTAATGTCACTGGTACCCCCCAAGTGTGTCAAAAATGTTACATAGTTAGTGAGGTTGAAAAAAGACATCAGTCCATCCAGTTCAACCTATGATGTGTGTGTGTGTGTGTGTGTTTGCTTTTAACCGTACATTGTATACCCCTGTATGTTGTGATGTCTAAGGTGCCCATCTAATAGTTTTTTGAAACTATCAATGCTCCCTGCTGATACGACTGCTTGTGGAAGAGAATTCCACATCCTTACCACTCTTACAGTGAAGAACCCCTTACGCATTTTAAGGTTAAACCGCCTTTCCTCAAGTTTTAGTGAGTGGCCACGTGTTTTATTGTATCTCCTTTCTCTGAATAGTTTGTTCCTTATACTAGGGTCGCCAGTACAGTATTTGTACATTGATATCATATCCCCCCTCAATCGTCTCTTCTCCAGAGAGAATAGGTCTTTCCTCATAGCTGATGTCCTCCATTCTCCTAATTATTTTTGTTGCCCTTCTCTGGACTCTTTCCAATTCCAGCACATCCTTCCTGAGGACCGGTGCCCAGAACTGGACAGCATACTCCAGATGTGGCCGGACCAGAGTCTTGTAGAGCGGGAGAATAATCTCTTTATTTCTGGAGTGAATCCCCATTTTTATACATCCCAGTATTCTGTTGGCTTTGCTTGCGGCGGCTTGGCATTGCATGCCACTGCCAAGCCTGTTGTCTACCAGTACCCCCAAGTCTTTTTCCATCCTAGACTCCCCCAGATGTTCCCCCCCTATTGAGTAGCTTGCTTTCTGGTTTCTGGCCCCCAAGTGCATTACTTTACATTTTTCAACATTAAACCTCATCTGCCATGTAGTTGCCCACACCGTTATTTTGTTCAGGTCCGCTTGTAAGGTTTCCACATCCTCCATAGAAGATATTGGCATGCTTAGTTTAGTATCATCCGCAAATACTGAGATTGTACTCGATATCCCCTCCTCTAGATCATTTATGAATAAATTAAACAGGATTGGTCCCAGGACAGAACCCTGGGGGACCCCACTTTCCACACCCGCCCAATCAGAGTACTCCCCATTAATCACCACCCTCTGGACTCTCCCCTGGAGCCAGTTCTCTATCCAGGTAATCACCTTATGGTCCATACCTACCTTCCTTAGTTTGTACTAATGTCAGTTAGGGGTCCGATCTGTCCGCCGCAATGTCGCAGTCCCGCAAAAAAAAAAAATTGCAGATCGCCACCATTACTAGTAAAAAAAAATCTTTCCCTAGTTAGTAAATAAAATACGCTTATTGGGATTTTTTACCAAAAATATGTAGCAGAAAACAAATTGGCCTAAAACGTTAAATTTTGATTTTTACATTTTTTTTTGTTGAGAATTTCATATAAAAGAATGTGAAAAATATTGTAATTTTTTCAAAATGGTTGCTCTTTTTTTGTTTATAGCGCAAAAAATAAAAAAATCGCACAGGTGATCAAATACCACCAAAAGAAAGCTCTATTTGTGGGAAAAAAAGGACGTCTATTTTGTTTGGGTACAGCGTCGCATGACCGCACAATTGTCCGTTAAAGTAACGCAGTGCCGAATCGCAAAATAGGGCCTGGTCATTGAGCAGCCAAATCCTCCGGGGCTAAAGTAGTTAGCTGCTACAGCCACATGCACAATTGTGCCTAAAGCCCCGCACATACGGGCCAAATATCGAGGACAAAAATCAGCCAGTACAGTAGCAACCGGCTGACATTTTACCTGCGTGTACAGGTCCTTTAACAACACGACCGCCTTTGTCGAACGAGCATGCTGGAAAACCAGCATCTGATCAGTGATTGCAGCCAAGGGCTGCAAGTGTTGACAGGTGCGTTCTGGGGCGGGGATGATCCCCCTGTCAGAACACAACAGCAAAGTGGGGAGATGTTAATACAGCGAGCTCCTCTGTCTTTTTTCGTTTAGCCCACTAGCTTGATTGAAAAAAAAACTCACTGCGTGTACCAGGCATACACTGTGTATTGAAAAACATGCAGCATTACTCTATTCTTTAATTTTATCTTTATTCAATTTCAAAGATTAAAATACAAAACAGCGCCTATCTATTCTGTATCTAATCCATATACTTTGTATAATTTTGTATCAACAAATGAAATGCAAGCTACTACAAGCAACCAGTCATTAGGCACAGTACCTAGTTAGGTGACAGGTCTTCCAATAGCGAGAGGGGGGGGGGGGGCGGTGTTCTGGCTCTCTCCCTCGCAGTCTGTCTACCATGGTAAGCAGACTAGCGTTATGGAAATCTAAGGCCTAGTCCCAAGGTATGGGAATGTAGGAGTTAATGAGCATGCATGAGATCCGAGCTTTGTGCTCAGTGGGACCCCAGTCTGTTACTGTGCTGCATTGCATACTTGCAAATTATAAAAAGGTTGCCTTAGAACAGGGGTGTCAAACTCCATTTCATCGTGGGCCGCATCAGCATTACGGTCGCCCTCAGAGGGCCGGTTCTATCTGTAGCCCACCACTATCAAAAGTCCCCACCCTCCCTTACACCACAGTGCATCCCCTTTACCATGTGCTGCTGCAGGGAAGAAGCTGGAGGCAGAGCTGGGAAGCAGAAACTGCAGGGTCTAGAGGAGGGCTGGGGTCAGCTACTGGAGTCTGCTGAATGCTGAGACCAATTGAGGCGGAGGGGAGGGGCTCCACAGAGGTGCAGGATCTGTAGGAGGAGTTGTATCCTCCTCTCTGCTGCCAACTGCCAAGTTGGGGGGGTTCTCTCTGCAGCTGCAGGGGGAAGAACGGGATCTGGCAGAGGAGCGCTGTCCTCTCTGCTACCATCTGCTGAGACAAGGTGGGGGCAAAGATGAGGATGATGCAGCAGCTGCAGGAGAGGTGCAAGGGCCACATGAAATGGCCTGGAGGGCCGGATTCGGCCTGCGGGCCTTGTGTTTGACACCTGTGCCTTAGAACAAAGAGCTCCAGGGGTGCGCTGTCATTTCTGATGGGGTTTCCATCCTTCCCTGGTCTTCCTATTGGGTTCGCAGATTTCAGCTGTATGAGTGGCAGTATACCATCCCTTCAGAGTGCATGCGACAGTGACGTCACCGGCTGCATGCAGTGTGAATATCTCCAAAACATTGCAAGTTTAGGAGATATTCACTGTGCCTACAGGTAAGCCTTACCTGTAGGCACAAGTTTAAAAAATTAGTTTACTACCAATTTAAAGGTTGGGAAATTTTAGTGATTGGGTTCAGAGTTCTGTCTGGGGAAAAAAAATAAATAAAAGTCAGCAGCTCAGGGGCGTAACTACAGGGGTTGCAATTGCTACCGGGCCCCATGCTCCAGGGGGCCCGGTAGCAAACCAGTGGGTGAACTTCCAGGATCTCAAAGGTCACACTTGCGACCGGGCCCTGGCATTGCACCACTGTGGGGAGGCCCCAAGATTGCAGGAAGGGAGCCCACTGCAGAACTTGTGAAAGGATCCTGCTGCGGGACCATAATAAAAGGCCATGCAACGAGAGTAAAGAGCCCCAGGATTAGTGGGAAGAGCCCCGGGCTTGAAGGGAAGGGCCCCGGCCAGGGGTCTGGCGGGCCCTTCATGGTTTCTTGCATCGGGGCCCTGAAGGTTCTAGTTACGCCTCTGCTGTAGCTGCTGACCTAATATATAGACACTTACCTGTCCAGGGAGCCTGCAATTTTCGGCACCCGAGCTGGTTTTAAGATCGGCCGTCTGCTGCCGCCGCCATTGGGCATAAGAGAAACTGGCAGTGAAGCCTTTCAGCTCAAGATAAAAAGACAAGGCGCCTCTAAGTGCAGTAGGCTCTGAGTATTTATTAGGTTAAAAGTATAAAAGCACTCACATTTGGTTAATGTGACATGGGCATAGCAAAGATCTGTCTGGAGTCTTCCTAGCCGCTGTGCTGAGTGGTTGCAATAAGGACATCCGGTGATCCACTTCCTGTAGATGCGTCCTTTTGTCTGTGTCTCAGCCTGGTCGGCGTGAGATTTCCTGAAGGCAGGGTGTGGATGCAGCGGTACCGCCCACCACCCGCTCTATTGGACACCGCTGCGTCCACACCGTGCCTTCAGGAAATCTCATGCCGACCAGGCTGAGACAGACGAAAGGACGCATCTACAGGAAGCGGATCACCGGAAGGAGGAGGGGGGCTGTGTTTACGAGGGATGGTGCCACAGCGGTGTCTACCGAAAGTAAGGAAGGTTACCTGACAAACACTCAAAAAACATATAAAGAAAAGCAATGTCCTTAAAGTCCATAAATCCAGGAGTGCATGAAGTATATAAATAGATCACCATCCACCACCAGGTGTCACACCGATAGATAGCAGAAATGGCAACTCACCAGAAAACGATGCTCAAGTGTTCTCACACCAGAGCAAACTGAGCAGGGATACCATACAGATGTAGGGAATACACGCATGGAAGACCAGAGTCTCTTCACCACTGCCACATAAAAGTATCCTTCACACACTTTCCTCAATGTAATGGTATTATGGAGAAAAAGAAGGGCTCCAAATAGTGAAGTACCATCAAAACACTTGCTTTATTAAAACATAAAAATTTTGCACTCACATGTAAAAGCATATGGGTAGGCATTGAATTTCATATCTCCGGTCAAAGAGGAAGCCTATCTCGTCCACTGAACCCACCTAGACAGCCTTTTTTGGGGCGGGGCAGGGGCAGGGGGAGGGGCCGGAGTCGTCCATACAACACCCAATACTCCCAACCGGAGAGACAACTGTATCGAGAGAGCACAGGCCCCGAAGAGGAGTACGGGCCGGAAGGAGGATACAGCTCCAAAAAAAGAAGGAGAGACTGGTAAATGAGGGGATATTCAATATTAGCAGTGTGACTCTAAATAAATGTGAACTCCATATTTTGGACCAAGGGCTAAAATGCGCTCCAAAAAAGCCCATCAATAAATTTAATACCTATATTGATGTACATAAGTATATTAGAAAAGTGAATTTGAAAAAACACTTTCTAAATAACCCCATCACATCAATCAGCAATAGGAATAATGGAAGGATGATTAATAGTGGTTTACGTAATAAATCCACTTTTAACCCACCAGTGAGTAACAACCACTGTGTGGAAGTATTTAAAAATCTAGTCCTACGGGACCTGCAGGCCTTGGAACCTGGGTTTGAAATAACCAAGAAGTATAAACACATACAGGAAGGCCTAGATTCGCTAGAATCTCGTAAAGAGATTATCATTCGCCCAGCTGACAAGGGCGGGGGAGTGGTGGTGATGGACAAGCAATTCTATCACGATCAAATCATAGCTATGTTAAGTGACACTACAACTTACACCAGATTATCAAAAGATCAGACTGGTGACTTTGTGAATGATTTGAAACGGTTGGTAAAATCGGGTTTCAGGGACGGTGTCCTAACAAAGAAGGAACGCAACTATTTAACACCGAGCGTGTGCCGGATCCCGATTCTATACACGTTACCTAAGGTCCATAAGGATGCAACTAACCCTCCTCCACGCCCAATTGTGAATGGGATTGGATCAGTGAGTGCCAGACTGGGCCAATATTTGGACCAGTTTTTACAGAAAAGTGTGGTTCAAACCAAAGCCTTTCTGAAGGATACTACGGATCTTCTTCTCATGCTGGATGATGTGGTACTTGGGGACGACTCGCCGGTCTTCCTTGTGACGGCCGACGTGTCGTCCCTGTACACCATCATCCAGCATGATGATGCTTTGTAGTCCTTAAATTGGGCACTTAGTCAGAGGGAGGATCTACCTCGAGAACAGAAAGTATTCATTGGTAGGGCTCTAGACTTTTGTCTGAGCCATAACTATTTTTGGCATCAAAGTAGGTTCTACAGTCAAAAAACAGGTGTTGCCATGGGCGCCAAATTTGCCCCCAGCCTGGCAAATTTGTTCATGTCGGAGTGGGAGGACAAGTTTGTCTATAACCAGGTACGACATGAACTCAGGCTATACAAGCGCTTTATTGATGACATCATTTTCATCTGGCAAGGGGCAGAGGAGGATTTGGTGGCCTTCATGGAACACCTAAATACCAACCACAATAATATTAAGTTGGATTTTCATCATAGTCCTGACGAAATCAATTTCCTGGATGTCACTATTAAAAGAGAAGGTAATAGATTAACCACGAAAGTGTACTTCAAAATGACAGACAGGAACAGTTATTTGGCCATCCAAAGTGGACACCACCCCAACTGGCTTAGGAATATTCCCAGGGGCCAGTTCATCTGAGTCAGGCGGAACTGCACTTCTGTAGATGACTACATGGAACAAGCAGCAGTTTTGAGGGATAGGTTTATGGCCAAAGGCTATGATGAGACCAACTTAAATAAAGAAATCACCAGGATTGGGAATGCCCCCAGACCATTAAGACCTGCGGCTAAACCTGTTAGGATGGATGATGATCCTAAACAATGGAGCTTCTTGTCAGATTTTTCCAATGATTACAAGAAGGTAGAGGAAATCTTTAGACACCATTGGCCTATATTACAGATGGATAGAACATTATGTTCAGCTTTACCAGCTAAACCATCGTTTATATATAGGCGGGCCCCAAATTTTGGTGATCAAATTGTAAAGAAAGTACTAGACCCTCCCAACGTCTCCTTCTTCCCGAACATGAAGGGGTCTTTCACCTGTGGAAGATGTAGAGCCTGTTCATTTACACCGACCAATTTCAGGAGGAGGGACTCTTTCATGGTTCGAGCTATCAATAAATCCTTCAAAATCAAAAGCTTAATTACTTGTGACACCACACATGTGGTCTATGGACTGATGTGTCCCTGTAATTTAGTTTATATTGGCCGTACTAAGCGGGCCCTAAAAGTTAGAGTAGGTGAGCATGTCACCAACATTTTGAAAGGAAATCGCGATCACAACGTGTCCGCACATTTCCGCCAATTCCACCAGAGGGATCCTAGAAGCCTCCACTTCTGGGGGATTGAGCGAGTTACCCCGTCGTGGCGGGGGTCAAATTGGGTGAGGGAATTATCCAAATGTGAGACCAAGTGGATTTTCCTCACCCAGGCCCTCGCACCGACGGGGTTAAATATATAGAGTTCGACTTGAATTGCTATATTAGCGATTCGTGATCTTTCCTTTTCCATTCACTCCTATAATGGCACTGGAGTATGATTGATTAGTCTCAATTTATATTTGTGATACCTTTGGTGTGCTTTTTTTAATATGCTTTTTATCATTTCTAATAGATATTATATTGGTACCTTCATTATGGGGGTACTGATTAGTGCAATATAGATGGTTGTTGCATTTTTAATGTTCACCAAGATTACCTGTTTTTTTATGCAGAATGTTACTGGTAATGCTCTGCAGATCCATATCGGCACGGGGTAGTACTCCAAGGAATAATCATGTTATCCTTTTCCCCATATTATGGTATTTGGATTGTTAATTTTCAGTGCTCAAGTGAATCTTCATTGTATGGCAGGTCTCCCTATTGTTGTTATTGATGTCGGAAGTTCCGCAGTGCGGTGAGCTGGTTAACTTCCGGTCTACTTACCTCATTGCCGATTGGACGCAGAGCGTTCCAGCAGGGCTATTTAGACGCCGGATGTTGTCGTTTAGGTCACGCCTCCAGTTGAAGTCGGACATGACGAAACCGGTCGGGGCGTGACCTGACGACACATCCGACATCACGTGACACGGCAGAGGAGCTACCCGGAAGGGACTGGGCTGGCGTGGAGTTAGCCCAGTACACTGGACGAGATAGGCTTCCTCTTTGACCGGAGATATGAAATTCAATGCCTACCCATATGCTTTTACATGTGAGTGCAAAATTTTTATGTTTTAATAAAGCAAGTGTTTTGATGGTACTTCACTATTTGGAGCCCTTCTCTTTCTCCATAATACCATTACATTGAGGAAAGTGTGTGAAGGATACTTTTATGTGGCAGTGGTGAAGAGACTCTGGTCTTCCATGCGTGTATTCCCTACATCTGTATGGTATCCCTGCTCAGTTTGCTCTGGTGTGAGAACACTTGAGCATCGTTTTCTGGTGAGTTGCCATTTCTGCTATCTATCGGTGTGACACCTGGTGGTGGATGGTGATCCATTTATATACTTCATGCACTCCTGGATTTATGGACTTTAAGGACATTGCTTTTCTTTATATGTTTTTTGAGTGTTTATCAAGCAGTATCTTTGACAAGCATGCTTTTTACACTTTAAGTCATCTAACAGTGATTTTATGCGCTACTTCTTTTCCATTTTTGTACTTCCAAATATTATCCAGTATTTGTTTAAGTAGCAGCAGTGTTTCCACATTATAGCAGTCAAGTGACTGACTCCTCCTAAAGCGCAAAGATATTTGGACTTGACAGTTGGTGTCTAAGTTTATATATATATTTAAGGAAGGTTACCTGTTAAAAATAGGTACCCGTTCCTCCCTCCCCCCTGAAAGGTGCCAAAATGTGTCACCAGAGGGGGGGAAGCAGATTAGCGGAAGTTCCACTTTTGGGTGGAACTCCGCTTTAAGTATAACTACATCCAGTGATGTTTAAAATTAACATATTGATTATAGTCTACAGCCTGGAGCACATGATGCCATTAGTTGCCATAGTAAACGATAGGTTACTAACCATTAACCACTTGCCGACCAGTCACGTTGACTGTACTGCGGCAAAGTGGTTCGTTATCTGACGACGTAGACCTACGTCACCAGACAGACATTCCCATCTCTCGACGGCGCGCGCACGTGCCGCCGGAGGTTCGCTCCCGCTGTATTCAGTTACAGCGGGAGTCGGGCCATGGGCGGAGCGGCGGTGATCACCGCCGCTCTTCCCCGATCGTCGGGGAATCTAATGTGGAGATCCGCCCGCTTGTGTAAACACAAGCGAGCGGATCTCCTAAGTGACAGGCAGGGTCAGATTGCAGGGTTCAGCATAGCTGAACCTGCGATCTGTCCCTGTATCACTCAGTCACCTCCCCCCACACACGTCAGTAAGCACCAGGCATACATTAACCCCTCCCTCTCCAATAAAAAAATTGACCCCTTCCCTGCCAGTGTAATTTTTACAGTAACAGTGCATATGTATAGTACTGATTACTGTAGTAATGTCACTGGTACCCCCAAAAGTGTCAAAAATGTCAGTCAAGGGTCCGATCTGTCCGCCGCAATGTCGAAGTCCCGCAAAAAAAAAAAAAAAAAAAAAAACACACCAAAAATGACAGAAATCTTTCCCTTAGTTAGTAAACGCAATAACTTTTGCGCAAACCAATCAAAATACGCTTATTGTGATTTTTTTTTACCAAAAATATGTAGCAGAAAACAAAATTGGCCTAAAATGATAAAAAATTTTGGATTTTTACATTTTTTTGGGGGGGAATTTCATGTAATTAATTGAAAAATATTGTTTTTTCAAAATTGTCGATCTTTTTTTGTTTATAGCGCAAAAAAAAAAAAAAAAAAAAAAAAAAAATCGCACAGGTGATCAAATACCACCAAAAGAAAGCTCTGTTTGTAGGAAAAAAAGGACGTAAATTTTGTTTGGGTACGGCGCTGCATGACCGCGCAATTGTCAGTTAAAGTCGCACAGTGCCGAATCGCAAAAAGTGGCCTGGACGTAAGACAGCAAAATCCTCCGGTGGTAAAGTGTAGGGCTGCAACTAACGATTATTTTCATAATCGATTAGTTGGCCGATTATTGTTTCGAATAATCGACTAATCGGATAAAAACCTAAAAAAAAAAAAAAAGTGTATAATTTAGTTAATATTCTTGAATATCTATATGCAGTGGTAAATATAAACATCCAGTTATATAGTTGGATATTTTATCCACTCTGAGACAGATATATGCATTATTGGAGGTTTAAATGTGGTACATATCAGACTCAGAGATCAATATTTTTAAAAGACCTAAAACAACGTTTTGCTAATTTTCAGACTGGATTGGTATATAATATTCATGATAGAATCCCTTATTAATAGGCAGGTAGCTTGATACATGATCCCTGTGCCTGCTGTCACTTATGCTGGCCATACACAAACTACATTTTTTTTTTTAGAACATTTTTAAAAACATTAAATTTGATTTTTCTAACCATTAGTGGGGTCTATTCGGTGTTCGTTGTCAACCACAGTGACAGGAAAATTTTAAGGAGCATATATATATATATATATATAGAAAACTTCTCAATCAAATAGTGTATGTGGTTTTTGCTCAGAAGTTATATTCATTTTAAAATTTATTGTTAAAAGCAAGTGGAATTTTCAAACAACACTTGTCCATTCAACGAATATACAAATAATTTTTGAACAAATATAAATGGAAATATTTCTGTCCACAAATCCAATACATGTATGGGCAGCAGAAGACCTTTAGTAGCAGCAGCATGCTTTTTTTTTTATCACCTGTCATGATGGGGGTTAAAAAAAAAAAAAAATAGCCCTTTATAGTAGAAAAACGGCAAATATCGCTACCGTAATATAATTATAATTTCTACTGTGAAACAGTGAAAGTATTATATCTTGTATCGTGTGTGTATGTAAAAAAATATGCTTAGAAGTCGGATATGCTGGATATTTTAACTGGGAGTCAAACATGAAGGTATATGAAGGGTGGAGGGGGAATAAAATTTTTATATTAAAAGTAGTACTAAAAGCTGACTTTTTTTTTTTTTTCATGGATATATTAATTTTAAATATAATGCACAATACTAGTAAACTTTTACTTTAAATGTAATTGTAATGCCTTATATCACCTCTAGTCTATCGGTCACCACCTTCTCTGGGTTCAGATGCTCATCTTTCCTGCACAGAGCCCTTAGGGCTCTTTCACACGGGCGTTCCGTATGTCCGTTTTTCATCCCATCCGTTTGCGGATGAAAAACGGACATAATGTATCTCTATGTAAATACGGATGTCATCGGATGATCATCCTCTGACATCCGTTTTTTGTCAGTTCAGTTTTTTGGAACGGAGGAGAACCCTATTTTTTCTTCCTTTCAAAAAACGGAACTGAAGCAAAAACGGATGTCAGTGGTGTCATCCGCAGACATCCGTATTTACATAGACATGCATTATGTCAGTTTTTCATCCGCAAACGGATGGGATGAAAAACGGACATACGGACCGGATGACACAAGTGTCATCCGTGTCCGTTACAAAAAAAAAAAAAAAAAAAGGACCTGATCGGGCAAAAAAAAAAAGGAACGCCCGTGTGAAAG